>NW_027122567.1:1443414-2886829 GCF_030686945.1 Centruroides vittatus
CCTCAGATGCCTATCAATGAACTTTTCCAATGTCTTAATCAAAGACATTAAGCTAATAAATCTAAAAGACTTGACTTCAGAGTAAGATTTCTTGTCAGGCTTAGGATTGAAAATTATATAACCAAACAGATGACACACAGCTTAATGCCAGAAAGGAAAAATAAATGTGACAGAATAGAAGCTACAGTATCAGCTTCATTTTGCAGCTGAAGCTGCAAAACGAAGCTGATACTGTAGCCAGAATGAAGCTATTGAGCCAGCTGACTTAAATGGATGAAATATTTAATTGTCCATTTGTGCCTAATAAAAAGTGCCTGGTACAAGAAATCCAGCAACAAGTTTCTTAACTTTCCTAGCAACATTTAAAACAGCATTTGTAGAGCCATCTGTTTTGATATTTTATTATTAAAAACTTTTTATATTTTTAAGTATTATAAAATGGAAAAAAGCTTAACTTTGAGGGTAGAAATGAGTTTTATAAAAAAAACTGTAAATGCTAATAACAAGTGGAATCATCATTAAGTCCAACCCTAAGCAAGATGTGATACATAACCCCCTTTATCTCCCTACCCTGTCAATCTTTAACCACCACAATTTAATAGCATCAATTCCCTTAATACACAAACCTTCCTGCAAAATTTCAGAAATTTTTGACAAAAAGCACAAGAATTATTAAGCTTCAAAGAGGGTGAACAAAATCAATCCCCTCCACATGAACATCCATACATACAGAAAAGATCCCCAAATTGTTTTGCATTTCTTGATGATTTAAGTCTTGAGTTCAAATATGTAGAAATCTTGGGGAATCATTTTTTGACTGATTGCCATACTTTCTCTCTGTTATATATAACAGCTGGGAAAGTAAAATGATGCTGAAGTGATTGCAGAACATTTCAGCAAAGAAAGAAGGAACAGCTATAAAACTTTTTAAAGAAACTTTAAAACATTAACACATATTACAAAATGATTTGTATATGTTATCTTCATCATTTCACTTCAATGTAAAACAAACCATTCATATTAAAATGTAATTGTAATAATGCATATTTTTATTGTTAAAACTATTATACATACTAGCCGTACATGCAATAAATGATATTAAAAAAATGATGTTCTTGTATATGATTAAATTCACTAAAGCTTGGACTCCACATTACCGGAATCTGCGACATAAGCATAAAACTGAAAGCCAAACTGACGAAACTTTCAGTTTTAGAACGTTCAGTTGGACAGAAACAAGACTGAAAGCAGAGTTAAAAATTATTTAACTTTTCCATTTTTGTTCCACACTTCTGTCGTACTGCAACAAATAAAAACACGAGAATTTGTGATGCGTAGTCACATGCATTAGTCTCATGTAGTTTGATTGTCGTAATGGCGGAAAATGTAGTGAAAAGGATGAGGAAACAAATAAATATGGAATTCTTCATCAAAGAAGTTAGAAAATACAGATGTCTATATGACAAAAAATGTAAATAATTCAAAGATTATTAACAATGAAACTGTTAATAAATGCAGAGAAAGCATAGCAAAATCCGTAGCGTCGTCCATGTTTGACTCTACGACAATTACACAACTGATCAACAGATGGTGAATTTCCACGTAAAGTTCATTTCAGTGCTAGTAGAGTCAAGTTAAAACGAAAACATAACTGAAACAAAAACTCTATGTTTTAATTCTGTTTCTGAGTTTCTGTTTTCAGGTAATGTGGAGTCCAGCCTTAAGGCATAAAAATAAATTTAAAAATGATAAGAATAAAAAAAATTTTTATGGTAAGTTTTAATTCAAAATGACTGTGGCCATCCATTTTATCCAAGTTTTCAGTTAACTAAGGTAACATTAGTTCACATTATATCAGATAGTTGGTGTTCTACTGCATATATAATGTTAAAAACTAAAAAACTAAATGTGAAAATAATACTTTAGAAAAGCAGAATTAAATTTCGAAAAGATTAGTATTTATATGAATTATAAAGTCCCAAGGTTTAATTTACTTATTCAAATAATTATGACCATACCAATTTTGGGTCATTTTAAAGTCTTTATCCTTTTTTTAACATTCCAACCAGATACAGATAATTAACAATATGAAGATACAAACAGTTCTTTGTTACAACTGATGATATGATATTAAAAAACTCATATACACTACACATTTGACACTGACCTTCCCTTTGAGGATCTGACATCAACAACACAGTATTAAATTTTTTTCAAGAAAAGGTCTACATCAAATATATATATATGTGTTTTTTAATATCATATCATTGGTTGTAACGAAGAACTGTTTGTATCTTCACATTGTTAATCATCTGTATCTGTTTGGAATGTTGAAAACGGATAACAACTTTAAAATGACCCAAAATTATTTGTATGGTCATAATTATTTGAATAAGTATTTATACCTTCTTATTTGTAGGTGTGCTGTATTAATATTGCTATCTACCAATCACTTTAATCCTTACAGGTCGATTTTTCTCACTGCAAATAATCCTGGTTAAATGACAACTGATTTTATTGTGGCATATTTAAAACACTTACAACAAATGCATTTCAGGCTAATGTAATGTTTTAGCCTCTCTTCAGTTCTATTTAAAAAAACCAACATGTTAGTCTTGTCTCTTATAACATATCAGTCAGAAGTGCTTTGAAAATCCACAACTTCACAGACACCCTCTATATATATCACACCTGTACTGTACAGTACATACAGACCGCTGGAAAAATTGTGTCACTTCATTTTTTTTGTTCTTGTAAAGAAAATACCAAGACACATAATATGCCAGAACATACCTTACACTTTACATCCCCAGAACAATTATCAATGTTATCACAATGAAATAAGGCAGAGTCTGATAAGGCAGTGGGTAAGTTTGCCAAGACATTTTGCATGTGGAAATAACCTGGTGTGAGAAAAGAAAATGTTCCTATCATTGCATTAGAACTATCTTCAGTCAATATCACTATCAAACAATTCTTATATTATCTGGTAGTGATATTGACTGACTTTCTTCTTGACAAAGTTACAGGTGCTTTGTCAAACTGTACCAAGCACTATTCTTTTTCAAAAATCCATTCCTTGTGTATCTATTTTCCCACTCAAGTTCACTTTTTGTATGATCTTTTCTACGAAAAGATCTATTCCCCATTAGAAATGAGTCCCTTGTTGCTCTCTTGTGGGCTTCTCACTGACTACTTATTCTCTACCAAAAACCTGAAAAGTCGTTATGACCACACTAAACCATTAATCTTTCCCTCTCAGCTAACAAGAGGGCAATCACCTTTACCTATTGAGATTTGTCAAATACATTTCCTTCATCATTACGGGTGTTTGATCAATTAAAGTGTTTTGTCACATCTTAGTATTGAAGACTACTCATGACAGCAGTGTAGCCAATGATAAAATCATGATCTTGAGACCCACCCTGAAGAACCTTGACTGTGTAATAGACTCAAATCAAACTCAGATCCTCTAAATTTGAAGGCGTATATGAGGATACATCAATTAATGCAAGAAATCTCATAAAATAAATGCTTTCTTTGTAAAAACAAAGTCTTTCTCAGTGCCCACTCCTAGGGACATTCCAACATTCCAATGCCAATACTGTAGATACCTTCTGTCAATACCAAGTACTTTTGTACTGGATACAAAAGTACTGGTCCAATACTGATGTCGATACTTTTTCTCATGTATCAGATCTGGTATAGTTATATTTTTTACAGACAGGTAAGGCCCGACTGAAACCAGATAGCCAGAATTAGAAACTGAAATAAATTTTTTCTTTATTTTTTGGTTAAGTTAAATGTACATAAAAAACATTAATGACCGAAAACCAATAAATGTATTACATCAAATTCCATTTCCAGAATCTATATATTCTTAGAGTTCTAATTATTATTTATAAATAAACATTTAGTTAAACATTATGCAGTACTTGTTTGTTTGTTGAACCATCAGTGATGTTTAAAATGAGCTACAATTTGTATATACAGTACTTGTTTGCACTGACATTTTGCACAATAAACAACTTTAAATGTAAAGACACTGTTTACTTCTTCACCAATGATTCCTTATTCATCTCATCTGATGTATAGTAGTATGCACAGAGCCCATTAGCAGGACTGTAAATCTGGGGCTTCTTTTGTATACATAAAACATCATACAAGTGTAAACTGAAGTGCTGACTGACACACTGACTTCTGAACCAGATAGCCAGGATTCAATTCCCTGGAGTAAGCAAAAAAATATTAATTGCTGCTCTGGGTCCCATTCAGCCTTCATTGTAATGAGTACAGTACCTTCTCAGCAGTAAAAACAACTGGAAGGTGATGCAACAGACTGAACAGCAACAGCCAGCAAGATTTCTAGTTTCAATATCCTATGCCGATACCAAGCTAGTATTGATACTTTAAGACTGATACTAATACCAATAGTGGTATCAATACTATTAAACTACTCATGATACTGGTATCAATATTTTTCTGGTATCAGGACATCCATACCCACTCATCTCACATATACCATTTAATCCTTCTTGTCACCCTGAGCAACAGATAGATCTCTTTCATTAAAAAAGAATGTTGACCATGTCAAACATGAAGATATAAGAGCCATGAATAAACAAATCCAGAGTTGTCACAATTGATACATGACATAACCACATTGAATCAACCTTTTTTATTTTTTCACTTATCTAATTTGAATGAAATCAAAGTCAAAAGTAATTGTCACTTTTAAAAACCATGAAAATTTTACAATTCTTTGACAATAAAAATGTTGAATGCTTGTAAAACTATTGTTTCAATGCAGTTACACAATATAAAAAGCTTGTTACTTCTTTGAATTGAATTTATAAAGTATATGTAAAAATAAATTTTCTTTACTTCCAGTTATAAAACAATAATGTTTTAGGAAAAAAAAAAAAAATAGTCATTTATATAATTTTAAGAATTCAAAAGGGAGTTTATTTCATGAATATATATTTTACTCAATATGTATAATTTAGCCATATTAATATTTAAATAATGCACATAGAATATGTATAATTCAAATACAACCTCTTCAACCTTCAGATTTCTGGTACAAAACGATGAAAGTTAACGAACTAATGTTTTCGATTCTCCACTGAGGTTGTATTTGATCTTATATGTACCAGTAGTCATTAGTGAAGATTGTTTTGTGTATAATTCATTATCTAAACAAACATTCATTTAAAAAATTAGAGATATTAAAAAGAAGCTATGTTAAATAATAACTTTTCAAATTCCAAACATGAATATTTAAATAATGACAAGCATACACTGTTTCATCATCTCATTTAGTTTAATTCTAATAAGCTTATAAAATTTGCAAATGTATGTTTATTTTTATATAATGTTTAACAAATAAATTATTAAATTTAACAAATCATTTTTTCAGTCACCAGCTAAATCTTTTCCCATGCTATGTAGGATTTAAGTAAATGATATTAACAAATAGAAAACAAGAATATAAAAAGAAAAGCATGCTAATTCTCTAAAAAAGATGAATTTTGAAACATTATTAAACTTTCTTTTATCTAAATCAGTTTCAAAAATTTGTCAGAGATGTTTGCATAAGAAAACTTACAATTTTTTAAATAATGTTAAACTGAATATTTGGCATTATTCAGTATTCAAATATATTCAGTCACAAGGTAATTATTTGGTATTTTGCCAAATACTAAACATTGTATTCAATATCTGGATCAAATACTTTCTCAAAACCAAACTATTTGACTAAATATCCAATCTTGAGAAAGAGGAAGGAAAGAAAGGAAAATAAAACACAAAATGCAATGAAAAATTGAAAACTCAGATATTCAAAATGTTGATGTTTACAGTAAAACCTGTTCAAAAATTTCAATAAATCAGAATTCTTCCTAAATGAGAAAAATTCTTTGATTAATAGTAATTTTTGGTGTTAAAAAACTTGTGCTGCAATTTGAAAAATTGTAGACCTATAAATTTCCACTGTCATCCATCCATCTGTCTTTTCTTAATCTCGAGAATGGAGTTAGATAGATGAAAGCCAAGACCAGATATGAAAAGATTAGGGGCAGAAGGCTCCAAACTATATATGAACTTCCAATGCAAACTGAAGTCACACTATTTCAATTTAAAAATTTTCCCTTCAAAGGTGTTAGATGGATGACCAGCATGACTCTATTTGTTAAAGGAAATGTATGATGTACAGGAGCAAGCCACTACTAATTTGAGGTGGAGAGCCTATATCAATATTTTAAATTAAATAAATTAAAAATACGATTGAAAGAGCATACCAGCATTGTGATGATATCACAATACATAAATACTTGTTCAAAATAAAAACCTGTCAAACTGAAAAAAAATTTGCTACTGTATGAGTTGAGTTTACACAGGTTTTACTGTGTTCCTATCCAAAATAAATATAACTTTAAGGAAAAATCGTGTGTAAATAACATTATGAGATTGAATCAGACAATTCCATGATTAAACCTGAATCAGAAGCAGCAATTCTATTTAAATGTAAAACAGTTAAGCATTTGGATCTGATGATGAGATAAAATGATCTCAAAAATCTCTTTATGACATTAAAAAGTTGACTCTTTTAAATGATTTCTTAGTTATTTGTTTTAAGTAAATATCATTTATTAATAATCATAATTCAAAAGTGATAAATTGTAATGAAAGAACAATAATGCTTCTGCATTCATTAGTAGTAAACAATTTTGTTGGGTGTTATAAATACTCATTGTTTTGCTGAACATACTGTGCATCACTAATTTATTTATTCATTTTACAAACAAAAGGAAACATCAGTTGGTAATTGATTTCCAATCCCCATTCAACATTTATACCCACATTAAAAACAAAACTGAGAAAACAACATTATTTACAAAAGAATAATGATAAAAGTATACAAATAAACTGTGCTTAAAATTTATGTTAGTGATAACATTGTATAAAAACATATATAACTACCCCATTCAGATTGTTTTATAAATGTTTGGTGTTGTTCCAAATTTTTAAAAATAACTTTAAAGTGTACAACAGGAATGTTATTCAAAGTTTTATATGTTTATAATTATGTTATAATTTATTGTACTTCTTCCAAAAATGGCAGAATAGAATGCATACTCATGCATACATACACCTGCTTTAAGATGCCATGTTAGCACATCAATAAAATAAGATGCTATGTAAAAACATCAATTAAAATAGTCTCAAAAAGGCAAACAACAGAAGTGAACTTAAATTTGCCTAACATAAAATACAGAATAGAAGGTACGTTTGTAAATTATATGTATTATTTAAATGGTTTGATGTTATGTAATAATTATGTACATTTAAAATTAGTTGACTGAAGAGGGGCATTGTAGGGCCCAAAATGTGTAAAAATGCATATCAACTAAGAACAAATAAACAGATGAAATAATGCCTAGTGTTCGTTTAACTGCACTATATTGTGCTTACAAAATAAAAACTTAGAACAACACAGTTTCAAATTGGTACATACAGAATAGATTTAAATTAAAATACATAATAGAAAAAAAATAATGTATTTAAACATAAAGACAGGATTTTTAAAAATTAATACATATATATTGTGTGTAATGATTGCCTGTTCAAAATTTACTTAAACTATATTTGTAATCAATACCAAAACAAACTATAGTAGTATATTCTAGAACAGGGGTCAGCAACCTGTGGCATGTGGGACGATTTTCAGTAGCACTCTGAATAGAAATGTAATAAAAATTCTATTTTAATTATTAATTACACATTTAAATGAAAGCCATAGTTCAGTGTAGGCAGTGGAACATTAAAAATGAATCTCTTGCTTGTATATTTATATTACAGTCCATGCATTTATGCTCTGCATCACAATCTACATGTTATGCATGCGCTTCACACATAAGAACATAAATCAATTAACAACTTAACTTCAAAATTATATATTTTTGAAGTCCATTATAACCAGACTAATTTTGATAATATAAATAACAAAATTGGAAGAATCATGTTAGCACCTGGAATAACACTAAGTTAGGTTCAGTACAACACCACTAAAAGGTTGTCAACCTGTTCTAGAACATTTTAAGTGTACAGAGAATACCTTCAGCTATGATAGCTATTTTGTTTAACTTTCAATTATTCAATTTTTTAAAACTTTCAGCTACAAATTTAATCATTTCAAAATAAAATTAAAAAATTTACAGTTATAAATTGATATTGATTAAAGTATATACAGCATAAATTATTTTATTTACTTAAAATATCTCAGTTGTTAATCTGACAACGTGTGCTAAAGCCAGTTCATCAAATCACAGATTCAATCCTATTTTAAATATAAATATTTGTATTTGTTGAATTTTAATTGAAATTATGGTTGCTAAGAGCACATTGTAGCCACTATTGTTTGTAATATTGTACATATTCAAAATTATCTAACTAAACTAAAATATAAATAAAAATTTTCTTACTGTGTTTCAATTGGTTGATAAATTGATGGAATATAAGAGTAATTAGCAGTATGTTGAACTACTGTACTTATAATAGAAGAACCGACATAGAAACCATGATTAGCATCAGGTGGATATTCAGTCCATTTTAGAAAAGCACGTTCAAATTCAAAACTAACTTTAGTGACTGATTGGGTGATAACGTAAAAATCATTTCTAAGTGATGTGGTTGTTCTCGGTCTCTCCCTGGCTGATAATACTGAAATTCTATTTTAAAATGTTCTTTTTTTAATTTTAAAAATATAATTTATTTAAACAGTATAAATAATGAAATAAATGTACCTTTCAACACAAATTTATCTCCATTTTTAACTTCTAATGTATGTGAATAAAGTCTTAAAAACCATGGAATAATCTCTAAATATATAATTTTGAGATGTTTGGTTGGATGATTGTTATAAATATGACACTGTATTCCACCTTTTTCTACACCATAACCTGTAAAAAATTTTAGTTTATTTATTTATATTTCACAGCAAAATAATAAACATTTGCAATTTACAAAATTAAAAACCAAAACATTAAATCATACTAACCAGTTATGAATCTTGTGGCATGAATAATTGGTAATGTAGGTGGCCAATATATATGGGGTTTCTCATAATTTGCAGCAATATTTACATGTGGAAGCATAGAAAGCAATTCCTTTATTTGATACACAGCATACTTCTGCGTGATGATCCCTTTTGTTGTTGTAACTATTTTAGTAGGTGTAGGAGAGAGTGTGAATGGAATTCCTGTCTGAAAATATTTTTGAATAATCATATTTTTGTTTATAAAAATCATAAATAGTGAATATATCTGAATATATAATTCTCAACAAAAGTCATTTAGAATTGCAATCCTTTTGTTTCAACATTTTAATACAGCCTAGTAATTATTAACATGTGATTCCTAAGTTGATATGTGAAATTTCCATGAAAAAATTTGATCTAGCAAGAAATGTTTTAACTACTAATTAAATAATCTGCATATTTTCTATAATTATTATTGCAAAATTAAGATATAATATTTTTTAAGCATTTTGTTTATACTTTTAATATTATAGTTTAAAATCTTAATCACAAACTAAGTTATGATATGTTTAATAAAATGTCATCCTCATAATTATTTCTAAATCAACTTTACAGTTAGATTCTGACAAATAAACAATTATTGATATTTAAAGTTTTTCTTATTCCAATTACAATAAAAACAAAAAAAAAAAAAAAAAATTTATCATAGCAATGTGATTCTCTGTTAGCATAAATATCAAAATAAAACTAAAGTACATTAATCAGTAAAGAAATGTACACAAATGTCAGTCAAATGAAAACTAAGATAAATGTTAAGCTTTCTTTGCAAATATGTTTTCTACATTTACATCATTTTTTGAGTTTTTGTTCACTCAATACAATTCTTTCATTTTTCATTGATACTTGAATTCTCTATAAAAAAATAAATTTGGATACATTTGTACAAATCTCTCAGACTTATTCATTAGAATGAGATTCTACTTAATGTTTTCTTCAATGGTCAAAAAACATATGATAATCACACAGAACAAGATCTAGAAAGAATGGTGGATAAGAGAGAAACTCAAAATCTATATCCATAATATAGATTTTGAGTTTGTAACCACTTGCAAACAATATGAAGATGCAAATGTATCAATGAGTACATGTTCAGAAGTTATTTTGCAAAGCAATTCAGTAAAATGTTGAAGTGGTGTGTTGAATAAAATGGGAAATAAATTATAAAGTAATGCAAGTGAGACATCAATAAAGAAAGTCTAACAATTATTTTAAGGTCTTTATTTCACCAATCATCATGCTATTTTAAAAATAAAACAAACTTCATTCATCTCATATTTACTTTCTCAGTTCTGTTATATATAACAGAGGGAGAGTATGGTGATCGGTGAAAAAATGATCCCCAAGATTTTTACATTTTTGAACTCAGGATCTTAAAACATCAAGAAATGCAAAAGAAAAAAAAAGTCAGGAATTTTTCTGTACGTATGGATGTTAGCACATGTCTGTGTGGCATGATGATGTTCATCCTCTGAGGCTTAATAACTCCTGTGTCTTTTGTCAAAAATTTATATAAAATTAATTGTAAATTTTTATGAAGAAGGCATAAAATAATTATGATAAAAATATCTCAAGAAATTGTTGTTATATTTCTTGTTTTTATATGTATAAAACCTAAAGAATGGCTCTTCATTAATTATAGGTTTTTGTTTTGTTATAAAAAATTTATGAATATTTAGTAGGAAAAAAAATAATGATACTTTTTAAACTACAGCTAAACAAGTTTTTGCTCCCAAACTAGTTAGACTTATTCCAAAAGCACTGGCATTTAATCTGATTAAATATTCAGAAACTCTCATAAAATTGGATATACTGTTTCTTTTAATAATTTAATTAAAATTAAATTATTAAATTCTTTTTTAAATTAAATTACATCTTAATGTTTACTATAGTTTTAATATTTAGTTACAGTGTTTAAAATTTATTATATTAAAAAATATTTTAGGTTGTTAAATTTAAAATTTTAATACTCATATTAGTCTCTATGATGATGTAAACAATATTCAAAATTATACATATTTCTTAATTTAAAACTTATTACCATATTATTTGTTATATCAACAAATACAGTAGAATTAACAGCAAGGGGACAATATGAGGGCAATGCTGCTCCAAACAACTTTAAAAATGACCAATCTGAAAAAAACAAAATGGATTTACTAAATTTATAATAATATTAATAAAATAATTTTATTATCATTACATTGAATAATCATTTTATTTAGTATTTAGTACTACTTAATACTTAACTATACTATATTAAAAAATAAGGATATAAATCTAATAATTTCTAATTTTTACTTAAAATATATGGGTATAAATATAGATAATTTGTTTGTTTCCTAAATTAAATATTTTATATAATTATATTTAAATGCTTGCATGTGTTATAAATATAATGTATAAAAACGGCGAAAAGAAAGGACAAGAAACAAAGTTTTAACTTTGTGATGTCGTATTATATTTTTTATATTATTAAATGTAATAATGCCAACCATGTTTTTTGTAATTAATTTTTACTTAAAATGTAATATTTTTACTGTGGCGACAACACCAGAGGACGCTTTTACCTACTCTGCATTTTCTCACGGAGGCAGTAGCCTCAAAAGAAAGGTCGTCTCCAAGGGACTGTGAAGACCTGAGGACTGCTGATGGTGTAAAACGGCGAAAAGAAAGGACAAGAAACAAAGTTTTAACTTTGTGATGTATTATATTTTTTATATTATTAAAAAATATAATGTAGTTTTTGTGTTTAATTTTTTCTAACTTTCATGCATAGGTATAAAAGAATTTACACTAATTACTCTAATTTACTATTACTAATTTGATTTAAATTTCACAATTGTTTCAGATTTTTACTGATCAATTACAATATGAACAAACAATCAGGTAACCAATTAAATAATATTGTTTTTGAAACATGAATAAAAATGCTTATATTTATTGTTTAAAATAATTTTATCCATCAAAATATTTATTTTCACATTCATTTACACTTTCTGAATAGAAAGGCAGTTTAAAAATACGATTTTTAGCATTAAAAATTGGGTCCCTTCCTCTTTTATAGCTACAAGATTTGTAAATTGTTGTTCCATGTTATCTTGTGAAACACCAAAACACCTCAACAACTCAACAAAAATGACTATTTTACTTTAATTTGTCATGTATTCTTTGTAGCTACTCATTGTACAAATCTGCTGTAAAGGTCCAAATATTTGTGATTAACAATACCCTTCAAAGTCCACCAAATACAGAGAAAGATTTTCTCAGGAGTCTTTCAAATCATTTATAAAATGGTATTTTCAAACTGCTCTCCTGTTAAGAAAGTGTAATTGAATGTAAAAGTGAATATTTTAATGAATAAAATAATTTTACTCATCAAAATAAAAAATGACATTATTTATTTGGTTGTCTGATAATTTGCATTAAAGTCTTGTATATATCATGTTTTATAAATAAATTTAGCTTTGAAAGATATTTTGCTGTCTTTTATTTTTTGAAATTTGATATTTAATCTTCAGATTTAAAATATGATGACAAAAATTAATTAAATATAATAGTTACAATAAATTAGGAATGTTAAGATTTCTGAACTTTAAATTTAAAACAGAAAAAATTAATTGGTTAGTTCTTTTAATTTTAAAAAGTTATTTCCAATTGTTTAAAACGAAAAACCAAAATTTCATTAATAATTGTAATCACTTGTTAGCTGTAGGTGAGTCTAAAATAGGCTCTCAGAAAATATTTTTCTGTGCTACACTTGCATGAAAATGTAATAAAGATCTCTTTAGTGTTTAGGATTTTATCATCAAAGTTGAACTTCACTTAAAAATGTTCTAAATAGCAATTACCTAGTGCTTTAACACTTCTTCCAGCAGATATTTACTTAATAATACTAACGTTTTTGTCATTTTTAAACTTTCTGAATGCATAGAATATTCCAACATTGTTGGTTGCTTTAAAATTTCATCAAACTTTTGGAAAAACTCAAATATTTTTGCTCATATACCTGAGAGCCACTGAAAAGGCCAAAAACATTTTTATTATTTTATTTATTTATTTTGAACACAAAAATTACATATTCTTTGCTCTTGCTACTCTTGACTCATTAAGTATAGTTCTCAAAGCTTATTAGCCAGCTATTGCACTATATATTTTACTTAATAGTATAAGTGAAACATAATAGCTTATCTTATGCAATAATTCTATTAAAGAATAGTGATTTACATTTAACAAAAATATATATATTGTCACAGACAAAGTGAAAGGACAAAGTTCGAACAAACACTATTTACAGGATATGGATATTGGAATCTTAATCAAAATCCCTACAAATCAATATCTCAATATTCAAAATCCTGACAGATCTAAATTCTGACACAGTCAAAAACCCAAGAGATCAAAATACCATTATGATTAAAAAGATATAGGAACGTACATTTCACCAATAAAAAGTAAAGTGCATAGAGCTACAGGTGTATAGAATATAATATAGAATAATATATTAGTAGATAATAGATTAATACATAATACTATATGATCAATTATTGTAAAGCTAACTATTTGATATAAATAGTGTTATAAATAGATTTCATTTATTTGTTTTTACCATGTGTTAAGATGTTGGAATTGTCTGTTAAGATGCCAAAGTTTATGCAGGTGGTTCATTAATTGTTCTACTGCAGTCAAAATTGTACATGTGGCTGTAATTTACTGTACTGGATCAGGATACCACCATTCATACTGTGACCTTGACACTTAATTTTGATACTCCAATCATGTGTTGGGAAGGGAGCTTTTGAAGGTGTTGGGATTTTGAACTGGATCTATAGATACTAAATGGAAAAGAAACAGATAAGCTAAAATTAACTAAAACAAATTATCACAAAGAACAAAAACAGGAACAGCTGGCTCAAAGTCAAATGCAGGAGAATTAAATTGCATCATAAATATGTTCACTGTTTGAATACTTATTGGTCAATGACTATGGTTCCAAAATTTCAGTATAATAAATTTAATTTAATCTTTTTAACATTATGACATAAAAATCAAATTTTAAAATCTTTAATAAATTGATTTTTCTAAACTCATTCTCACTTCTTTCTTTTATCAGACTATGGAAATTAATTCTATATAATATATATATTTTTTATTTAAAAGTGTTTATTATTATTTATAATAATATTGATAATTACACATACAGTAGAGAGTCGTTAATCCGAACCCCGGTAATCGAATCGCCGGTTATCCGAACGATTTTCAGTCGGACTGTGTCGTGCTGAATCGAACGTTTTTGATACTAGATTTACTTCTAAAGTATAATTTTCATGTTTTTATATTTTTCAATATATTTATTTTGTTTGTACAAAATAAAGAAATAATTTTTAACGATACAATAGCCTCGATTATTATTATAAAAATTTTCGTTAGGCTTAAAATCGACGAAAATTCAACACGAAGCGACACGCAACGGAGAAAAATTCAACATGAAGCGACACGCAATGGAGAAAAATTTGAACATCGGACAGGTTAATATATTTTTTTTGTACATAATCGGTTATCTGAACAAATCACTAATCTGAACAACCCCAGTCCCCAATTGATTCGGATTAACGACTCTCTACTGTATTTATGAACCTTCATTAATTGTTATTAATACATAATCTGTATTAACTCTTGTTATCCAAATGTCATTATACCACTACATTTAATGCTTTGTATAGTTTGAAGTACATAATTTGCTAAGTGATTTCATTTTAATTATATAATAAAATATTGTCATTGAAAAATTGATATTAAATATTTTACCTTGTTTGCCCTGTTGTATAACTGGTGGATTAAATACTACAGATAATGAAAACAGAAGCTCTAAGGCAGTGTTTATGCATTGATTATCCTGAAATATAAAAAAAGTTATAAAAATGCATTTATCAGAAATTCAAACTTTTGAAACATTTGAAAATGTTATTTTAATAAAATGTTTTAAAATAATTACTTTAAAAGAATTTTATTTTAAATTTATTATTCAAATAAAAAAAAAATAATCTTTAATTCCTTTATAAAATAAAATTTTATTTACAATAATTATTTCTTTGATTCGATTTTATGCATTATTTTCAAAATAGACGTATTTTTCAGTCAATTATACAAAATTATATATTTAATAATATCCAATATAATCATTAAGTAAAAAAGATTTACAATGAATAAAGCAAATACCACATCTTAATTATATATGCCAACTTATATTTTGTATCTAATACATAAACAAATGCATAAATCCATATTATATAAAACTACTCATACATTTATAAAATACTTTACATTTGTAGTATTTATGAAACCGTGTCAGTATTTATTCTGCAACTTGAACACTAACTATATAGTGTATTTACTCAGACACATGGCAAATTTCATCACTAAATACACTATACAGTGTCCGAGTAAATACACTATATAGTTAGTGTTCAAGTTGCAGAATAAGTACCAACATGGTTTCATAAATACTACAATAAGAATTAAGAAAACAGAAACGGCATTATTCATTAGAAGAAGATGCATAACAGTCAGCATATAGACAACAGATATAGAACCAAAGTACAAGTTGGCTGAAGAGGGGCATCAACAGCCCGAAACATGTACAAGCACTTAATACACGTATCAACTGAATAAAAATCAGTGATGAAATTTGCCATGTGTCCGAGTAAATACACTATATAGTTAGTGTTCAAGTTGCACGTACTTTACATTTGTTTTAATTTTAGATAGATATTCAAGAAAAAGGTACATGAAATATTAAGATGGATAAACCCTCTATCATAAAATTCTAGATATTATCCATTTATTCACTTCTCTAACTCTTGATGTATAAGTCAAATTCAGTTGCAGAATTACTAATTACTATCATAACAGGTTTCTGTAAAAATGACATGCTCCTGACATTTAAACTTTTTATTAACCAAAAATATAATTTCATTGCTAATTTTAAATTTTAAAAATTCTGTATAAGAACAAATATAAATAGCGAAACGAGAAGCGAAACTACGAGGTGTGTCTGAAAACTTCAGTGAATGGTCTCATAAAATAAAGGAAACAAGAGATACAAACAAAATACTTTTACTGGCATTCAAAGTAATCGCCATTAGCAACAACACACATTTGACATCGGTTGTACAGCTGCTGGAAGCTGTGAGCAAACACTTCTTTCAGTACTGCACGAAGCACCATTGTCACACGTTGTTGGATCTGCGCAATGTTGAAAAAGTGTAGGTCTTTCAAGCGGGAACAAGAAGAAATCTGCAGGTGTCAGATCTGGAGAATATGGAAAGTGTTGAAGAACTGTCACATGGCGTGTAGCAAGGAAACGCCGTAATGTTCACGCGTTGCTCCATTTTGCAATGAAACTCCTTCTCACATTGACTGCGTTGATTGTTTGCTGCACGCACTTCTGTTTAACTGTCGTGATTTTGACGCTAGGGGGCACTAGTTGGCAAGTCTCTCACTATGTCTGCGTAAGCGCAACATCCTAACCAGCATGGTTATTCAACTACGGGACCATTCACTGAACTTTTCAGACACACCTTGTATTAATAGGATTAAATGCAAAAAAAATAAACAAAAATATTTAATTATTACCAAAAATTGTAATTATTTGATATTTTTATTTGTTGGATAATGAAAACAAATACACCGAGTCTATCAAAAACAGCAACTTAGAGTGGAAATTTATCTTTAACTCTTGAAAAAAAACCTAGCCAAATTGTATTTTAAAGAATAAATTCCTATTTTGAACCATTTCTATGGCGAGAAAAGGTGTTTAATAGTATCAGAAATTTTACTTCAAGAAACAAAAAGAAAAAAAAAAATTAAATACAAATATTTTCTTACAATTCATACAATAAAATCAGTTACTTTCTTATCATCATCAAGAAACAAAATATTTTTTAATACCTATTTTAAGAAAATTACTAAACTAGGTTAAAACTTTGATTAACACTTACCCTACAAATAACACGATAATCAGTTGCTATTGAAAAATAGTTACTGTTCAATATGTTAATAGCATTAAGAAGGGTAGAAAGTCCCGCCTAGAAAAAAAAATTATGTATATATTATGTATTAAAACTTATAAATGTTAAAAATTTAATTAAAAATACATTATACATATTTTAATTCAATCAAAAAATTAAAAAAATAGTGAAAATAATTGCATATTAAACAGCAAAGTGAAATTTAGCTGAAGATTTTAGATTATTTATTCATTTTTAGCATAGATACAATTACATAAATTGAAAATAGGAAATTAAGATGATACAAAAAAACAAATTTAAACAAAAATAATTGACCAATTTCACATGCCCCACATTGCAGAATTACTGAATAAAATGAAATTGAATGGGAAAAATGACATAATTTTTCCAAGATGGATGCCATATGTATGAAAACAAGTTCTCATTGTATTTCAATAGTTAATTCTTGGATACTGTAGGGATTAATTAAGTTAAATTGACAATCATTTTCATTGATAATAGCTAGTGAATATAAAAAACAGTCATAGCTTATTGTACTCCACAGTGTCATAGTCACTACAGAAAAGACAATGTTTCATTTCATTTATTTTCAAAAAACAAAAAATTGTTTGACACCTATGAATGGGGGAGAAATCAGCATACAAATGAATTTATAACAAACATTTTTATTAAGTGATTTCTTAAAACTCCAAAAAAAGTAAGTATATATCCTTTCAAAAAAACTAATAATAAACATTCATTTCCAAATTGGATATGATTTTGAAGTTGATATTAGTTATCTGATGGTTGAAAATGTAATAAAGCTAAATATGAATTTGAGTCATACTTATCAGTGTAAGCAGTTGAAAGTGAGAGCAATCCCATCCTTAAATTTTTCAAAATTTCCATGTATTAAACAATAGATGTTGAAAAAAAGGTTTCATTGACAGAAAATAAGAGGGGGGGAAAATTGCTGGAACTGCTGACAAAAAGATAGATCAGATAAAGCATTATCTAAATTATAGATAAAAAGCTCATTTTCAAAAGGGTCTATGTTCAAAATAGACTTAAGCCATTTTGAAAGAAATTGCTTTGACTTAAGCCAATTTGAATAAAACTGCACTATGAAAAACTTTTTTCATTGGACTTAGGACTTTTTGACAAATACTAAGTCAGCAGGTGAATCTAGTCAAATAAGTAACAAATTAATTAAGGCAATGTACTCACTGGACTAGGTAATTTGTTAATTTGTAATTAACTTAATGTGACTAGATTCCCTTTTCAATATTTTCAACTTAGGAGCTTTTGGAAAAGAGCTCTTCAAATGTACTGTACAGTAATGTAAATGCACCAATGGCTAATACTTTAAGATAATGTTGTAGTTACAGTTTTATGAAACTTATTTCTTGCAAAATTATTGTTGTTTTTAAAATGTTATACTCTTATGTTTTTTTTTTTTTTTCAGTATAAATGAAAATTTTCTCAGAAAAATCAAGCAGAATTGGTATATTTCTTATACAATAATTATGCAAAAGTTATCAGCTAAGAGGTCACTGTCAGCAAGTGGTACATCTGCCTTACTCATAAATAATTCTTTTATACTTACTTTTATTTCTAAAGATTTGTTTGTTTTTAGAAAGTAGTGCATGTGATTATGATGATGTATAACCACGAATCATGAACTGTAAATTGTGAACCATGAACCTATCTAGTAGTCATAAGCAATCAAAGTGAAGATTAAAATCAGATTAAAAAAACAAGCTGGAAGAAAGAGTTAAATTTTTAGAAGAGAAATTGTAGGAATTAGAAACTGACTTGGCATCACAAAAAACATGGTAAGTTACTTGACCAAAAAAAATATGAAATCATATCATCCTTGTATAACAAGAGGTATGTTTTGATTTGTTTTTAGCATTAAAACTGTAAGGAGTCAATTCCAAACCATTCTATTTTGTTTAAGGATTATTTTTTTGTTATTCTATTTATTTTGGGGCATTTTATTTCATTAACACGTTCACAGCGTTACGAGGCACATGTGACTCATATGGACATGTCTAGTTAGGGTGACAGACATAATTGCTTGTTTTTCCGTGGGGCAGCACATATGTTTTGATAACATTATTCTACAAATATCATACTTGATATATCAATATTATTTTACTATATGCAATAAAATATATTAATTTAATAGTATGAAGCATGGGTGACTCGTGCCGCCCTGTATTAAAATAGACTACGAGTCACCCATGACTCGTAACGCCCAACAACTGCCTAAACGTTTATCTACTAATGCCGTGAACGTGTTAAGGATAGAGTACTGCACCTCCCCGGACAACATTCTAAAAGTAAAAATCTCACAATGACTGCAGATGGAAAAAAATGACGTCATCATCCCAAAACACCATCTCAGGGGTGGGAGACTTCCACAGGAAGTTAACAGAAGGATCTCCCATCCTCAAATTGTTACCAGACAACACAAAAAAGTATCACAGAACTGTGAGGGATATGACATGAGGGAAAAAACTGACTACTAGAACAAATAAAATGTTATTGTGTAAGTATGTAAATAGGGCAAGTGGGTGGATACATTGTAACATCACCACACCTGCTGCATAAAAAGGAGACAAAGAGATAATTCAGATGAGGTGAAGCTTAGATTCAAACGAGGTGATGCTAAGAATTGAGTAATCCTCTTTTTTTTTCGTCTTTGAATTTCGTCCGATGGAGAAAAAATTTTTTTTAAAAATTAAAATAAAGACCAAGTCTGCCCAAAATGGGATCACCTTTTTATTTTGTGTTCCAAGACAAACACTTTTCGGCGACTGACCTTCCTTTTTAGGTTACTTGTCGCCGGAAGGTTATTAAAAAGTCCTTTTAAAACACATAAATGTCCAATTAAAATTACAAAAAATTTCTTAAAAAGGAACAGGTGACTTAAAAAACAGACGTCTTGCTTACATCCATCTTGCCTTTTTTCTGGGTGTCTTGGCTGCTTTTATCCACTAGGAACAAGCGCTGGAAAATGTAGATGAGACAGCTGACCCCTGGCGACGATATTTGTAGAGTTTTCATCTTTGAATTTCGTCCGATGGAGAAAAAATTTTTTTAAAAAAGACGAATTTTTTAAAGACGAAAACTCTACAAATATCGTCGCCAGGGGTCAGCTGTCTCATCTACATTTTCCAGCGCTTGTTCCTAGTGGATAAAAGCAGCCAAGACACCCAGAAAAAAGGCAAGATGGATGTAAGCAAGACGTCTGTTTTTTAAGTCACCTGTTCCTTTTTAAGAAATTTTTTGTAATTTTAATTGGACATTTATGTGTTTTAAAAGGACTTTTTAATAACCTTCCGGCGACAAGTAACCTAAAAAGGAAGGTCAGTCGCCGAAAAGTGTTTGTCTTGGAACACAAAATAAAAAGGTGATCCCATTTTGGGCAGACTTGGTCTTTATTTTAATTTTTAAAAAAATTTTTTCTCCATCGGACGAAATTCAAAGACGAAAACTCTACAAATATCGTCGCCAGGGGTCAGCTGTCTCATCTACATTTTCCAGCGCTTGTTCCTAGTGGATAAAAGCAGCCAAGACACCCAGAAAAAAGGCAAGATGGATGTAAGCAAGACGTCTGTTTTTTAAGTCACCTGTTCCTTTTTAAGAAATTTTTTGTAATTTTAATTGGACATTTATGTGTTTTAAAAGGACTTTTTAATAACCTTCCGGCGACAAGTAACCTAAAAAGGAAGGTCAGTCGCCGAAAAGTGTTTGTCTTGGAACACAAAATAAAAAGGTGATCCCATTTTGGGCAGACTTGGTCTTTATTTTAATTTTTAAAAAAATTGAGTAATCAATGAAAGGTTTTCAAGTTCCAGTTCCAGTAACAGAGTTTTGGTGACGCATAGTCAAATTTGTAAGATTCATTGTATTTTTTTTTTTTTTTTTTTTGATAGAATTGATTCCTATCTTCTTGTTAAACAAGACTATGTCTTATAAAATTGTACTGCCTGATGTCTTACCAGCTTAGAGGTATGAAGGAGTACATGTCAGGAGTTGAAATTTGGGACAAGAACGGGAAATTTTCGCATTGACAAAAATTCAACCTGGGGTGTCATGCAACGGAGAGAAATTTCAACATTCAATAGGTTAATTTCAATGAAAATGCATCGTGGAAGACCTTGTGGTTGTGGTTGTGGCTGGCGAAGTTTGAATGATCACACTGAAAACCAGCAATACCAAAGATGACTGGAGAATGAGAACAAGACCCGCCATGAGAGTTGAAGTGATCCCACTTAATAGTGAGTCTCTGAGACATAGTCTTGTCCCAAATACGACTGTGCCATTTTACTTGTATGGAGATAGAATTAAAACAGTTCTAATTGATTTAAGTTCCCAAATTGTCAGGCAGGTTTTGTACATATTTGTTTTGGTTTCATAAAGTATCTTTTCTTATTTTACAAAGATTTTCTAGTGTTATTGAATTGTACATATAAGGGCTTTACTAATAAATAGAATTTTTTATATTATGCATAGTAATTCTTTTGACATTTGATCTTTAGCAACGATATTTAATTTTTGTCTGTGCAAGTCCAGGCTTGGCACACTAACCATGAACCTTAGTATGTAACTCACCATTAGCATATTTTTCAGGGCTTTTGCTTTACTTTTGTGTAATAAGACATTACAGATCATTATTTGGTTCCTAATAATGATCTGACAAGCATCAAGTTTCAGTTAGTTTCACCATCATACCTGCTTATTGATAATCATTAATCACTGATTGCTACTTAAGCTTAGAAAAAATTTTGGACACAAAGATTTTGCTTTTCATCTTAACAAAAGTGCAGCAGATATCTCAATGCTTTTTAAATTCTCAATGAGCAATTGCTTATTAGGACATTCTCACAATGCCAGGCTGAAATGTTTTTTTATCATATTTTAATTTTAAAAAATCACATGACTTCCAGACCAAACTGAAGATCATATATAGTTAATTGGGGCCTCTGGCAAGCTTTCCATATTTGATCTTGATTTTCTATTAATTCTATTCTCAAGACAGATTTTCTGTCTTGAGAATAAACATTAAGGAAAGACAGAAAATCTGTAGATCTGCAATTTGAAAATTGCAGCCCAATAAATTACATTTATTTAAAGTTAAGTGCACTATGTTTTTGGCCACATTGTAATGTTCTAATATCAAATGTACCATAAGAGTTTAAAAAAGCTTTCCCAAATGTAATGATAATAAATTGATGCTACAGAAATTTACATTAAAAATCCAACAGATTGCAAAGCCAAACTTATTCTACAGTTAATAGTAGCCTGTAAAATAAAAATAATCTTTCTTTTTTAAAAATGTAATGTAGTTGTAAAAAAACTTGTAAAGCAGACATCTGCTTTAAACTTAGAGGGACATAGCTGTTTGAAATGCATATTTAATAAAGTAGAACAACCAAAAAAAAAACTCTTGATGTCTATGTGAAAACATTTCCCAAAAGATGTGATAAGTCCTCAGATTAGAAGTCAACATAAAAGCTTAAATACCATTAAAAATTCATAAGATGTCTTTATTTCTGCATATTTTTTGTATTTAATGAAAACTGATATTGTTTAATTTTGGCTAACTTTTAAGCAGTAGGAATGCCATTCTTTTTAAGAAACTAAACATGATTTTCATGGTCCATGGTATCTATGATTATCTGGATTGGGATGTTTCCCTTCTGAAAGAAATGGGCACCTTTGAACATTTATTTGTTTGCTTGGAAAAGACTATTTAACTAACAATTTGACTGTCTCAAAATGTGTAAAAAGGTTCAATAGAGTAATACACAAATTTCAGTTCTGAATAAATTCATCTTGTGGCAAAAACAAACAAATTTCATCCAGAATAAAAATATTCATTTCAGTAACAAAAAAGAAAAGTATAAATTACCAGTATCACAGAAGCATCGGGTATTAAAAATGTCAAGTGTTCCTGTTATCATTAAGAAACATTCTCAAATTATGTACCAACTCATTTTTCTTCACAGACTTCCACCAGGTTACTCATATATCAAAATTTTTAGCTTCACCTTGATTACACTTATATCATGACATCATTAAGTTACACTTGATTATATCATAAATTTAACTTTCAACAAAAAACTGACAGCAGCAAGTATTTATTTGCTTCTAATCAAAAAATTTAAATTCCAGATCCAGCATAAATGTTTCTAATTTATTCAGGTTTTTCATCTTTGCTATACTTGCCAATGCTATTTTGTTTAGAGGCAGAGCTTAAGTCCTCCTTGTAAAATCAGTCAATTTTATACAACTTTCTATAGTAAATACTGATACATATAAGTATCACTTCTAAACTTTTAAATTTCCGGTAAGATACGAATTCAACTAAATGAATGAACATTTTGAATTCTCTACCATGATCTGCTTCAGGTTCATACTCATTCCAACTATGGAATGCCAAGAATTCAAACATTTTTGAATACAAATTAATTTGAGTAATTGTGCTAGATGTAATGTATAGACAAAAGACCCCCATATCTGTATATCTGTATAATAAAATTATACAGATATACAGATATGATAACTGATTATTAAAATTAAAATTGTTATTCATTTGATTTAATTGAAATTCTTGATTCTTTAATATTGCATTGATTTTAAGAATTTTTAATTGAATAACCAAGTTTTTAATGGTTCTGTTTATTAAAATAATTGCTAGTAGCATTAAGTTGTTATCATATGCAATAGAAATATAATTATTTTATTTATATTATTATTATTATTATTATTATATTTATCTTTTCTAAATTAATAATAGTCATATGATACACATCTCAAAGCCCAATGAGTTAATATAATAATCCAACAATCACCAAAATATTTGGGCTATAATATGGCTATAATCAAGTAGCCCAAATATTTAGGCACTCATTAGATTATTATAACGATGGTGAATTATTTGGTTACCTTAGTATCACACGGTAGCAGTTTTCTCCATGGAGATAGATTTTCAGTACAAACTGTTTCTTTAGGTAAAGAAGCAAATCGAACATGAGAAGAATTAGCACCATGCTTTTCATGAACTAATCCCAGTGGTCGAAATGAAATTTGAGGAGAAATTGTACTTGTTGCATCTATGAAATTTAATGAAGCACAAAATTGTCCAGACAATGAATTGGTTAATTCAGTCCATGCTTTATTGACACTATAAAAAAAACAATTAATTAATTGTGATTAATATATTAAGCACAGAAAATAATCATATTAGTATAAAAATATAGAAAAACTTTAATATCACATTTACTTATTTTGTTATTTAACTAAATTTGGTTAATGTTAAATAATTCTGAATCACAATACAAAGTAAAGACTAAAGTCAAGGCTAAATTACTGAAAAAACTGCTTTATTATGTTTGTGTACTATATATTTTGTGATTAAGATCAAATGTTTCTAGATTTTATATATGTGAAAGATAGAACTCAATATAGAAAAAATAAATATCTTATCTACAGTTCATTTTTGACCCAGAATTTTTATCACTAGTTCTGAACTACTTGGTGTAACTCAATCATATTAGCTTTCCTTCTCAAGATAGCCTCTCTTTACTTGCAGGCACTTACTTGTACTTGGTAGGGTTTGAATGCTTCAGCATAGAAAGTTTTGAAGTGACCCCTCCACTATCTTTGAAATTTTCACCTCCCAAAAACTTAAGAGATCCAAAAATATTAGTGTCTACAGATAGGTTGGGATTATAGGGAAGGTGGGTGTTCCATTACTTCCCATCACAAAGCACTGTGTTTTGGACGATCTGTGAAAAGACAGCACTTGAAACTTGATGTGTTCATTGATTTTATCCACTTAGCCACTGATAGACAGACCCAAAAATAAAAATACTGTTAATAGAAAAGTTTCTTTGTGTGCTGATGGTAGTGAATAAATTACAAATTGCTTATTCTATACTTCACAACTGGGTGCATATGCAGACACTGGGCATTTTTAACATCACTCTTCATTCAGGAATATTTTACACACTGATATGCATTTCGGGCATACGTCCTTCATCTGTTGGTTACAGAATAAAAATTTGAACATGGTATTTTTTTATATTATAAATTTTTCTATAATTTACAACATACCTTTATCTTTAAGACATATAGTGTAGAAGTTCATGTACATTTTAAAAATACATATATTCACAGTTAAAATTTTTCTACTTAGTGCACTGATGATGTTGGTTTTCATCAGGTTTTTCTTAAAAAAAAAAACCTGGTGGTGAAAACCAACATCACCAGTGAAGGCTAAGTGCTGTCAGTGCACTAAGTAGAAAAATTTTAACTGCGAATATATGTATTTTTAAAACGTACATGAACTTCTATACTATATGTCTTGAAGATAAAGGTACGTTGTAAACTATAGAAAAATTTATAATATAAAAAACACCATGTTCAAATTTTTATTCTGTAGCCAACAGATGAGGAGCATATGCCCAAAATGCTTGGTGTGTAAAATATTCCTGAATAGTGATGTTAAAAATGCCTAGTGTCTGCATATGCACCCAGTTATGAAGTATAGAATAATAAATTAAAAGACATGGTTTCAGAATAAGTCAATATCATCATCCCACACACCGGGGTGTATAAAATATAAATCGAACTCACTTGTGCCTATTGACCGGTGTGAAATAAATAACTTCAATTCAACGAACGTTTTCTGGACGCCTTCCGTGTCCTTCTTCAGGTTAACTGCTGGATTCTATTATTTTTAAAAAAAAAAAAAAAAAAAAAAAAAACTGCGTTCCGATCTTTTAAGAACAAATTCAAATGAAGATAGTTCGAACGCGCGATGACCATCGCGCATGCGCTATATCTGTCGTGCTCCTTGTCGTACTGTATCATATTCTTTTTAATCTTTGTATTCTTTTTTATCTTTGGGTCACATGATTTCATGTGTTATCGGACCCAAATAAATCTTTATGCATCCTCTTGTAATAAAGTTTGCCAAGCAAGCGAAAGAGTTATCTCGTCGCGTGAATTAATGCATGTTGTTTTAGTTTGCGCTTTATGTATCTCTATCGCTTCCAGCCATTTGAGGTGTTCCATCCGAGTCGTTTTAGTTATTAGCGTGGCCCCGCGAAGTCCACATTAATGCCCGGTTCAGAAGCGTACACTGCAAGCGACGTGGTAGCTCTGTTGTATCTTATATCCGCCTCGTGTTCTTTAACCCTGACTTCCATAGAGCGTTTCGTTGATCCTATGTAGATCAGATCCCTATTAAATCTCTCGTCCTTTATCGGGATTCGGTATACTCCTGCCATTCTATTCGGGTCCGATGGGTCCTTTCCGTTACGTAACAAAGTGTAAATGGTTGGGCCTCTCCTATAAGCAACGGTGACCTTACGTCTCCTTGCGATAGACGCGTATACGGATTTCAATGTCGGGTTATACGTGATGGGTATTCTCTCCATCTCCGTGTTTTGGTTGTTACTTTGTGCCACTGCAGGTGCGTTTTGGCTCATTCGTGCTCTTTGGCGTTCCGCCATTCTTGGAATAATGTTGCGGTAGCCGTGTATATCCGCAATCTTCTCAATATGTTTCAACTCTTTCTTAAGCGCTTGTTGAGTGGAAGAGTGCGTGTATGCCCGTCTGACCAATGATCTAAATGCTGCTATTTTGTATTGGATCGGGTCGCATGAGTCACTCGGGATGTATGTGGGGCTTGCACATTGTTTGCGATACACAGAGGTATGGATGTTGTGCGAGTCAATCCTGATATCCACATCCAAAAAATGCACATTGGTATCACTATGTTGCTCAACTTCGATTGACAGACCATACGTGTTATCATTCATCTTTTCTACGAATTGCGCCAAGTTCGGTGTTGTCTTCCATACGATGATGACGTCATCTATATAACGTCTGTATAGTAGGATATCGTTGGTGAATCCCGGGAGTGTTTTGGATTCGAGTTGTCTCACCACCAACTCACACAAGTCCCCTGACAGTGGACTTCCCATCAGGACACCCCGCGATTGTGTGTATGTTACATTTTTTAAATTGAAACACCGACCCGTAACACATGAGGTGCGCTAATTCCAACACATTCTGGTGGAGGGCTGTGTCATTTACTTTCGTAAACAGGAAGTCTCGAAGTGCGCAAAAGCACGGTGGTATCTTGATGGAAGGATACAACGATTTAAAATCCAGCACCGTTATGTAAGCTGGGAGGTGAATCTGTTTCACCTCCCAGCTTACATAACGGTGCTGGATTTTAAATCGTTGTATCCTTCCATCAAGATACCACCGTGCTTTTGCGCACTTCGAGACTTCCTGTTTACGAAAGTAAATGACACAGCCCTCCACCAGAATGTGTTGGAATTAGCGCACCTCATGTGTTACGGGTCGGTGTTTCAATTTAAAAATGTAACATACACACAATCGCGGGGTGTCCTGATGGGAAGTCCACTGTCAGGGGACTTGTGTGAGTTGGTGGTGAGACAACTCGAATCCAAAACACTCCCGGGATTCACCAACGATATCCTACTATACAGACGTTATATAGATGACGTCATCATCGTATGGAAGACAACACCGAACTTGGCGCAATTCGTAGAAAAGATGAATGATAACACGTATGGTCTGTCAATCGAAGTTGAGCAACATAGTGATACCAATGTGCATTTTTTGGATGTGGATATCAGGATTGACTCGCACAACATCCATACCTCTGTGTATCGCAAACAATGTGCAAGCCCCACATACATCCCGAGTGACTCATGCGACCCGATCCAATACAAAATAGCAGCATTTAGATCATTGGTCAGACGGGCATACACGCACTCTTCCACTCAACAAGCGCTTAAGAAAGAGTTGAAACATATTGAGAAGATTGCGGATATACACGGCTACCGCAACATTATTCCAAGAATGGCGGAACGCCAAAGAGCACGAATGAGCCAAAACGCACCTGCAGTGGCACAAAGTAACAACCAAAACACGGAGATGGAGAGAATACCCATCACGTATAACCCGACATTGAAATCCGTATACGCGTCTATCGCAAGGAGACGTAAGGTCACCGTTGCTTATAGGAGAGGCCCAACCATTTACACTTTGTTACGTAACGGAAAGGACCCATCGGACCCGAATAGAATGGCAGGAGTATACCGAATCCCGATAAAGGACGAGAGATTTAATAGGGATCTGATCTACATAGGATCAACGAAACGCTCTATGGAAGTCAGGGTTAAAGAACACGAGGCGGATATAAGATACAACAGAGCTACCACGTCGCTTGCAGTGTACGCTTCTGAACCGGGCATTAATGTGGACTTCGCGGGGCCACGCTAATAACTAAAACGACTCGGATGGAACACCTCAAATGGCTGGAAGCGATAGAGATACATAAAGCGCAAACTAAAACAACATGCATTAATTCACGCGACGAGATAACTCTTTCGCTTGCTTGGCAAACTTTATTACAAGAGGATGCATAAAGATTTATTTGGGTCCGATAACACATGAAATCATGTGACCCAAAGATAAAAAAGAATACAAAGATTAAAAAGAATATGATACAGTACGACAAGGAGCACGACAGATATAGCGCATGCGCGATGGTCATCGCGCGTTCGAACTATCTTCATTTGAATTTGTTCTTAAAAGATCGGAACGCAGTTTTTTTTTTTTTTTTTTTTTTTTTTAAAAATAATAGAATCCAGCAGTTAACCTGAAGAAGGACACGGAAGGCGTCCAGAAAACGTTCGTTGAATTGAAGTTATTTATTTCACACCGGTCAATAGGCACAAGTGAGTTCGATTTATAGAATAAGTCAATTACAAATTGCTGTTAAACTGGAGTTGCAATGTGTAAAACTTGCACAAATTACACACGTTTTGCAAAAGCAGTTGTTTCTTTTCTTTACTAAGCCATTTTTTAATCCTTACATAAAAATCCTGCTCTTTCTGATGAAAGTAAAAGGAAGAGAATTGGAGCTGATAAATTTGAGATGCAGCAGTTCAAAGATAGCAAAACTGCAAAAAAATTTTTGATGATGTATTTGAATAGTAGTATCTCTGCAATGTCTTGAAATTTAACCTTACAACTTGGAGAGCATCTTGTAACTATTCTCATAACTATTCATTTAATTAATTTACTGGAACTGTTCACAATTGATACTGACAGTACAAAAACACCTTCCTTACTTACTCCAGAATCATTTTTGTCTAAATTACAAACATTTTCAGCCACATTTAGAGGCCTTCCTCAAGTAAAAAATTATTCCATCAATCAAACATTCAAAAACGTTTTACACATATCATGATTTGATTTGAAATTTACATTATAATTAACTGACATGGATGAATTTAAATTATAAAATAGTGTAAAAGTAAACATTAAAAATAATGAGATAAAATATGGTGCACTTTCATTTTTAATGTTTACTTTTACATTATTTTATAATTTAAATTAATCCATGTCGGTTAATTATAATGTAAATTTCAAATCAAATCATGATATGTGTAAAACATTTTTGAATGTTTGATTGATGGAATAATTTTTTACTTGAGGAAGACCTCTAAATGTGGCTGAAAATGTTTGTAATTTAGAAAAAAATGATTCTGGAATAAGTAAGGAAGGTGTTGTTGTGCATGTCAGTGTTATAACTATTCAGCTGTTTCACTAAATGACAACCTCTAAACTTGTTTTCTTCAGAAATTTTAACAAGCTAAATATGGACTTTAATTTTATGAAGGGAAGATGTACCAGTTTTAGCCAGTGTAGTGCCAGTTCTGGCCAGAAAACAAATTTAACTTAAAAATACAATCACAAATGAAATAAAATTTTATTGTTAACTGTGTGAACAGTTAACAATAAAAGTTTGTTTCATTGGACAGATTTGAATATGTGGTGATTATATTTTTAGTTAAATTTGTTTTCTGGCCAGAACTGGTACACTGGCCAAAACTGATACATCTACCCTATTGAATTTTTTAATCAACTTTAAGTCATTGTTATAAACCAAGTCAAATGAACTACCATATTATCAAGTTACAATAAGGCTTATATATATATTAATGTAATAGTTATAAACAAACTAGCAGAGCCAGGCTGTTAAAATTTTGTTAGCTAATCGAAGAGCAACAAGCTAGTTATACAAATTTTATATTTTAGAATTTTATTCTTTTAATTTTTTTCTTATGACTTATGAAACTTGGAAGTTTGTTTCACATCATATTTGTGACACTTTTAAGGCCTTCACTTAACACTCCCTAGAAGCTCATTTGTTTCTGGTACATGTAACTTTAGCTAATAGTTTAAAAATAGAGTAGAAAATAGTTTTATACATTACAGAACATCTGTGTCAACTTTGATTTAATTAGGGCATGATCAGGTGGGAACCAACTATCAAATTGATCCTTTTGACACAGAATCACTACCTTATAGTTCCATTCCCATAGCAAATTCTGGATTTCATAACGATTATGATACTTGCTATTATAAAATACAGTCAAAGTATACCTAGGTAACCCCAATGGTGGTGCTATGGCTGCTCTTCCGACTGTTCGTGCTTGGCCGCATTTCTTTATGCAGCAAGAGTGTAGCGAAATGACGTCACGAGCAATGTTGGCCAATTAGAAACCAGTATCAGTGTGTTCGCTGTAAAGTGCTTCTCGAGCACTGCATAAAGAAATGTGGGGCTCCCGACTGACCTCCCGGAGGGGAGTCGCTGGCAGGCCGCCGTGTGCTAAACGTCACTAGTTATTGATTCATGGTAGTTATTGAACAAACGAAAAAAAAGGAAACGTCTACTAAAAATATAGTTAATCTAATCTAACCTAACCTAACAGAAGCACCACCATTGGGGTTACCTAGGTACACTTTAACCTAAAATACATTTGAAACACTATTATTATTAAATAATTGAGTAAATCATTACCTGTACATATAAATAAACTATAACAACAACAGCATAATCTATAAATTATTTAATATATTTATCTGAATACTTAAATTAAATTACACATAAAATAAAATTAAAATGAATGGATATTTCTTACTCTAAAGTGTCATGTCTAAACCATGCCCAAAGCTCAGCTCCAGGTGGTGCATCTTTCAATGGATATCCCCATTTTTTGTGTCTCCATCTCCCTTGAGTTAAACTTAAGTGTAATTCTTGAACCCGATGTTTCGTGACAATCTGTCCAATGGACCTCGGAAACAAACGAAAATGACGTACTGGAAACACCAAACGATTGAAATAAATAAAAATATTGGAATTATTGTAAGAAAATAATTGAAAGCAAACCAACGCGCATCATTTTGATCCAAATCCACATTCCATCTAATAGGAAACTGGAAATATGCATACACGTGCCCACTCGGAAGAGGTTTAATAATTAATTCTTCACTAAAAATATCTGTTTCAATTGCAGAACATGTTCCTATAATAGTTAAAAATACACATGTAAAAATCGACACACTGGACGGCGCCATATTACTAGCATATCGCATAATACAACAGTTTTTTTCAAAAAAACAAACTTCTCGAATATTTTACTAAAATAACATATCATTTAATTTTTATATATTTTTATAAATATTAATTTAAACCAAATGTTTGATTTTATCGTGTAAAAATATATAAACATTTTATTAAAATATTTCAAAAATTTAATAAGTACATTTACGACATTTATTATAGCGATATTAATTAATATAATAATAAATAAACGCTTAAATTAAATACATTTTCGGTAAATTTTATCAAGTAGAATATTAACCAATAACACTCGTGACCGTTATTCAACCCATCATTAACAACAAGAAGCACATGGACAATGGAGGAGAGGACGGAAATTAAATAAAAGAGTAATTTGTGATATACAAGAAATTTTCGTATAAATAATTAACTCGGATAATCCTTATCAACTTTCAACGCTATAATTAATCAAAGCAATAACTTATTGAAATGCAAAAACTAAAAACTGATAATGGATTGGAATTTTCTTTTAGTTTTTATGAGAATTTTATTGATGTGTGTTGTTTGTAGTAATTGGATATTAGATTTCTTGCTTTATAAGATACGAATTGTTTATAAAAAATTTATCCAGCCAAATAGGGAGTGACTCTTTTTCTTTTGTTTGTTTGTTTTATTTGTTTTTTTTTATAATCCGACTGAACAAATGATTAAAAGGGCAGCAATAATTCAAGGTAAGGATCAATATATTCGATTATATTCATGTATACTTAATCATACATATATATTATTGTAAACTTTTATCATTTTAACCTTTAAATCTTCGCCGATTAACTATTTTCTTATGAAAATAAGTAAAACAAATTCTATCCCGTAAGTATTTTTATCAATACATTTCAATTTCAACAGATTTCACGTATTTAATATTCACTTATATATTAATATATTTTCGCGTCAACCACTGAAATTTCAGCTTATTAGAAAATTAAACTGTCAAAAAATTATATGTTATATATATATATATATATATATTGGAGACTAAAAATTTACTTATTTTTCATCTTAAATTTAAAATTTTAATATAATTAACTCGTTTATGAATGTAAGAATAGATTTTATTTGGCAGATTGTATTAAACAAAAAATTTTTTATGGGAGTTGAAATTGATTTCTTCATATTAATTGTTATGTATTATATATAAAACTGATGCTTAGTAACTATCTTCAAGTTTTATATATTTAAACCATTATTTATTTTTCTCAAAATGCCAAGATTTTTTTGCCAAAAGCCAAATACTAAATTACACTAGCTACATTTGCTTCTAAATTTAACTCTCTGAGCATTTTAAAATTTAAAGAGCTTTTTATGTAAACAGGAAGTATTGTCTGTGATTCTGTAAAGCATTTAAGAATATAAATTTTAAAAATTTTCTAATTTTAATCTGATAGATTTATATTAAGAAACAAAATTAGTTACTCCATAATAAATACAATATTTCAAGCATAAACTGTTTTCAATCATGTTTCTATATTAATATTTTAAATTTGTTAAAATATATATCGGATATTAAATTATAAAATAAAAGTTAACATAATAATGATGATTAGATAATTGATTTTTAAGAAATAGATATTATACATTTGTTCTGTTGATTAGACATTATACATTGATCTTTAATCAATGTATAATGTCTAATCAACAAATGTTTATAAAATGATCTTTAATTAATAACTTTAAAATAACCTTAATTATTCTATTTCTAGAAATTTCTTCACGAATGTAATTATTTTCTGTTATAAAATACAGCATCTTTATTTTAAATATTAATTATATAAATATGTTTAATTAATTTATCAAATATTTTGTAATATTAATATAGAAATTTTTTATTTTAATTGCTTTAAAATTTTCATTGATGCTGAATTGTAAAATTTTATCATGGTTCAATAAAGCTGAGATTATTTATATATACTAATAATACTGATAACATATTCACTATTCCAAAAATTTATTCTGTGTTGTTTTGATTTATCACCACTACAAAATGTCCTCTTGTCATTATGTTCAGAGTTAACATGACTTTTATCAATAGATATATTTAAATTACAAAAAATTTCTTTTGTATTTTATCATATTGGAAAGAACTTTGTATTTTTTTAATGAATATTGTGTGAAGTAATATCTGAAAAATATTTAAAATTTTTTTATTCTTTTAATATAATAATTATTTTAAATAATATTTCTTACTAATGAAATACTAGTGAAAAGTGTACATTTTATATTTTAATCAATGTATAAACTTATATATTTTATTAATATAAATAAATATTGAAATTATAAGCCTTGTTTTTAAGAGAACATAAACTAAATAATTATTTTATTTTGAAAAAATCAAACCTTTCAATTTGATTTTTACAAACTTGTGTAGAAAGAACAGAAAAAAATTTTAGTTTTTCTATTTATTGAGATAAAAACAAAATTTAAAGCTGAAAACAGTAATAACATACAACAACTGCAAATGCTTAATTTGATATAAGACAAAATAATAGAATGTGACCAAATATTAGTCATTCATATTTGAAAAACGTAATAATATTACTATTATTATTAAATGCGTGTTTATTTTTTACTTTTAATTTATATTTCATATATAAATTTAAAAAAACAAACTGTAAATGACCTTTCAAAGAAATCACTTTACTAAACAATCTATATACACAGAGGATATAGGCTATCATTGTGTATTATAGGCTAATTATACATGTATAAATAGAGAATAGCTAGAATTTAATAATTTTATTTTATAGTTTATTATACTAAATAATGAATTTTAGTTTTTGTTAACTTATTTAAGTTGATATATGTTGTAATTAGATGAATTTACAGATATATCATATGTATTCTGTTAACTCATTATGGCTTTAGTTTAAACTGCATAAAAATATTAATGTGGTAAAAATTGCAATTAAAAACAGTATGTGACATTAATTTCTATTAAATAATCATTTATCATTCAAATTCTGCTAAAATATCAGTTTTAGCAGAGTTTGAATAATATATGATTGCTGAGTAATTATTAAATAGAATTTAATGTCACATACTATTTTTAATTGCAATTTTTACCACATTGATATTTTCATGCAGTTTAAACTAAAGCCATAATGAGTTAACAGAATACATATGATGCATCTATAAATTCATCTAATTACAACATATATCAAAGTAAATAAGTTAACAAAAACTAAAATTCATTATTTAGGTTAATAAACTATAAAATATGATTATTAAACTTTATCTATTCTCTATTTATACATATACACACTAGTAAAAATTGCAAGTATGAATATTTTTGTAATAATCATATAGAATAGAAAAACATTTTTGTTTTTATAATATGTAATTGAAGAATTAATCCTAGAATTTAAATCATTTTTAAAAATAAAAATATGTAGGAAATACACTTTGTGTATCTGCTTACATATTTATTTAAGCTAATAAAATTACAAGAAAAAAGATTTTATTACTTATTTACTCTGTAATTAGATTTTAATATAAAGTTTTGATTTTGATAAACATCTTTTTTTATTTTTATATTATATTTGCTTGATTTTTAATAACATTGTGATAAAACAATAATGTTTTCATTAGTTGAATTGTAATTATTCTTATATATTTCTACACATAAATATGTATATAGGAAATTAATTTATTAGTTAATAATGATTTTAAATAATTGTAGCAAAACTGTAATCATTATGAAAAAAGAAAGTAATTTTTAGATCAGAATAAATGTAAAACAAGTATATAAATATTATTTGTGTATTAATAATGATTTATTTTTTCTATGCCCATTATACTTTATATAATGCATTATTAATATAAACAATATGCGGATTACATAATGCATTTCAATATCTGAAAATTCATTAAATCAGTTAATCTTCAAAAGTCATAAACATAGCCTAAACAATAAATTATTATAATCAAAACAATGATAGGCTACAACTATTTAGTTAAAAATCAAACTATGAAATCAATATTTTAACAATATTCAAAAACTAAAATAGGATGTATTACTGTAAACTTATCTTTTGAATTGAAATTTTAAATCTTTTTAAACAAAGAAAGAAAATATGAATTTTAATGCTTTGTTATCAGTAATTATACCATAATAGTTTATCCAATTTTAACATTCTTATAGTTCAAAATTAAAAGTAATTTTTATTTAAACAAATTCAATTTTACTATATATAAATAGCAATCAACCCATTACATTAGACTTTGTAAATAATTTTCTGGATTTTTTTGGGCTAAACTATGGCTATTTAGCATGATAAAAATCTGGCAGATCATTTGAAAATTCAATTTTACTCTGCTTCACTATTATTTACAACAGTGATACCCAAATTATGGCACCTGAGCCTAATCCAGCCTGTGGACACCATTTATAAATGATAAAAATAAGCCCTTTTTTTTTTTATACATAGAATATAAAAAATATTTGTGGCCCACCTATCTACAACTTATATGCAATTTGGCCTATAGATTGAAAAGTTTGAGCACCATTGATTTATAGTATCATTTCATGAATAAATTAATTTAATTGAAAAAGTTTCTTTAAATTTAATCGTAAGATTAATTAAGCATTAAATTAAAAATTTTTAAAAATTGGCACACTTATAAACAGGAACTGTATGATCGAATAACAACATCTAAATGTAATTTCCAGCAAACAATAAACAAAAAATTTACTGCCCAAACATTCTCAGCCATCATTTAGAGGCCATCATCAGGAATGAATACATAAAAACAGTTCTATCATTTGAACTTCTCTGCGTTCCAATCTTTTAAACATTTAAAAGCATCTACAACTTATATGCATATTAAATTTAAAAGGATGTCCAATGTGGACAGTGTCTCGTTTACATCACAAAATTAAATAAATGGTTCTTTTTAAGTAAAGAAGCTACAAATAAAATTATTATTATTATTATTACTATTACTATTACTATTACTATTACATACTGTGGCAATCAAAATAATATTTTCACAATTGCAGTACTGGAATACAGTCTGAGTTGATGCAATTTTCCTTCATGTCAGCTATATACCTGGTAAATTTCTAAAATTCTCCAAAGATTGTATACTGTGTCGGTCAAAGACCCTACGTGAAAGGGTAGCTTCATCCCAACAGGGGAAAACTCCAGGTTTGGCAGTATAACGGGCAAGTGCTGTGTTATAATTCTCCTTGGCAACATCATATTTATGGTTGCATATTTTGGCTTGAAGGGATTTTTATTTGGATCCAATGTATGACATAGGCCTGTTAAATCCTCCATCTTGTAATGGAATTTGGTAAACCCCTGGTGCTTTTGTGTCATCTGACCTGTCTTCTGTGTTAGCTAAAAGGCAGAAGACATTGGGTTTTCTCTTATAAGTTAAGCACAAATTTAAATCACTAGTAATCTTATTGTAAATTTGATGTAGGGACAATTTGTAACCTATAACTACACAATTATACTCTGCTTTGTTAATGCTTGTACTGGTGTTAGCTAATTTAGATTGCTGTGTGGAAGTGAATGCGTTGATTAACGAATGGCTGTACCCGTGGGTGGATGCTATACATTTGACACGTTCAAGTTTGTTGTTGGTATTGGATGTCTCAGAGAAATGCGAGTAAGCCCTTGTAATTAGGGCCTGGAATGCCGCTACTTTAAAAGGCCAAGGGTCAGCTGAGTTAGCAGGCATAAAGAGGGGAAGTATGTGGTTTGCGGTAAATCGTCGTGGTTATATTTCTATTTGCCATTCGAATCTTTGATGTCCAAGTAATTAACCTAAGTGTAACTTTCCTGATCTAATTCTAGTGTTAGTCCATAGCTGTTGTTGTTAAAAACTTTTAACATCTCACCTGTGTCATGTTTAGTTCTCCCAAACTTCATAATATTAATTTAATTGAGAACGAATATTCTTACAGTGTTCGAATTTGTATTGATGTTCCCATCCATTTGTTTGGAACCATGTTTTCATTCGCTGAGAGATTTCTTTCTCACTACTACGCCTGATGTCCAGAGATTCTATTCCCAGATATTAGAACTTACACACCTAGTATGCTATTCTTTTTTTTACTTTAATGGGGGTACATTCATAAAAGGGGGTTACAAATGGATAGCCCTATCTCAGAAGATCTGTGTGAACTCCTCTTACAAAAGTTGGAAGAACAACCATTAGTAAATTTAAAATCCAATATCCTTAGCTATACCCAGTATGTGGATGATATTTTGATTATATGGAGTACTAAACCTGATACAGGTGAGATGTTAAAAGTTTTTAACAACAACAGCTATGGACTAACACTAGAATTAGATCAGGAAAGTTACACTTAGGTTAATTACTTGGACATCAAAGATTCGAAGGGCAAATAGAAATATAACCACGACGATTTACCGCAAACCACATACTTCCCCTCTTTATGCCTGCTAACTCAGCTGACCCTTGGCCTTTTAAAGTAGCGGCATTCCAGGCCCTAATTACAAGGGCTTACTCGCATTTCTCTGAGACATCCAATACCAACAACAAACTTGAACGTGTCAAATGTATAGCATCCACCCACGGGTACAGCCATTCGTTAATCAACGCATTCACTTCCACACAGCAATCTAAATTAGCTAACACCAGTACAAGCATTAACAAAGCAGAGTATAATTGTGTAGTTATAGGTTACAAACTGTCCCTACATCAAATTTACAATAAGATTGCTAGTGATTTAAATTTGTGCTTAACTTATAAGAGAAAACCCAATGTCTTCTGCCTTTTAGCTAACACAGAAGACAGGTCAGATGACACAAAAGCACCAGGGGTTTACCAAATTCCATTACAAGATGGAGGATTTAACAGGCCTATGTCATACATTGGATCCAAATAAAAATCCCTTCAAGCCAAAATATGCAACCATAAATATGATGTGGCCGAGGAGAATTATAACACAGCACTTGCCCGTTATGCTGCCAAACCTGGAGTTTTCCCCTGTTGGGATGAAGCTATCCTTTAATGTAGGGTCTTTGATCGACATGACATACGATCTTTGGAGGCTTTAGAAATTTATAAAGTTCAAATGTGATAGAACTGTTTTTTTGTATTCATTCCTGATGATGGCTTCTAAATGATCACTGAAAATGTTTGAGCAGTAAATTTTTTGTTTATTGTTTGCTGAAAATTGCAGTTAGTTGTTGGTTATTTAATAAATATTTTGTTTACCTTATAATGAATTATTGGCCTTTCATAAAAAGATTGATCAATTATGATATTTATATTATTTTTTATTAAAATATAGTTTAAATATGACATTTTAATAAACTTGCAGTAAGGTGCAGTTATAATGTGAGTTGTATGTAAGTTCTGATTCAATAAATAATTACCTAGAATTATCTTCTATAAGTATTAGACGTTAATGGTGCGGTTTTTTGTATATATTGCTTAAGTATCAATTTCCCTTGAAAATTTTCTTTTTCTCAATAGATTAATTGATTTAACTTCACAGTTGGTTTAACCGTAGTTATTTCGTCTGTACCGCATTTCATCAGAGACAAAGACTATTGGGTTTTATTCACATTATTCTTTATTTCACTATGCATTTCGGGTGCAATCTTTTCCGTTTATTTTGTATTCTCTACCAATTGTAGAAATGTAACACCTGATGAGGGGTGCAAAATAAATGGAAAAGATTGCACCCGAAATGCATAGTGAAATAAAGAATAATGTGAATAAAACCCAATAGTCTTTGTCTCTGATGAAATGCGGTACAGACGAAATAACTACGGTTAAACCAACTGTGAAGTTAAATCAATTAATCTATTGAGAAAAAGAAAATTTTCAAGGGAAATTGATACTTAAGCAATACCTAGAATTAATTTTGATAGCTTTTTAGTAGTGTGGAATGGTTACAAGTATAATTTTTTTTATTCAGTAATATTTAATGAAAACTCTGAATTGATTGCATGAAATTTGATAGATGTGTTCTTTAGAATAGGTAAAAAAATAATTTTATAAAAGAAATCTACAAATCTAGTTTAGGCCACTTGAAGAAAAGTAAAGCTGTGTGAAGCAAGAGTTGCCTCTACTACATGATTTAGTGTGATAGGATGGATATAAGTAATACTAAATAATAAGAGTATGAGTAAAAATAAGATATTTTTCTGAATTCATCATTATTTTCAAATTATTATGATTTATATTGCTATTTATTAGTAGAATAGTCAGTTTGTGCTTTCTTACTATATTCATTGAGAAAACATAAACCAACAAAAATATTGGTAGGTTTTTCAATGACTATTACCTAGGCATAAGCTAACAGTATACTGTATTTACTGGCATATAAGACGAGGTTTTTATCCATTTTTCACTGTTTCAAAAACCTAGGTCGTCCTATACGTGCAAGCAAAGGATTCTTTTCATTTTTGTATAATTGTTTTAAACTGTGTGTTCGCATCTTTTACCGGATTCTCACCTTCTGGTGTTTAAAAACAATAATATTTTATCTGGGTCATTTGAATTGTTCTTGTGTATTGTCAGGAGTAAAGATGAATACTTGTAGCAATAGGAAAAGCAAAGCTTTCGAATTGAATTCCAAAATTACATGGGAGCCTGATTATAAGTTTTAATTCATCCCCATGTGAAAACAGATGATTATTTGGAAATCAGAATTTGAAGAAACTCATAAGGATAATTGACGAAGATTGGATTCAACTGTTAAGCAGAATTGGCAGAAAAAGGTTTCCGATTGTACAGCTTTACGTGAACAAATTATGTTGTCGATTTTACAAGATTTTTCCTTGAAGTTTAAAATGCCAATAATTTTTGTGGGACAACATGTGCATTTATATGCATTTGATATTTTATTTGCTATTAAACGAAATAAAATTAGAATTGTATTAATAAATCTAATTTTCTTTATTTTGATCTTTAAAGTCACACTTCGTCCTATATGCAGGATCGTCTTATATTTGAGTAAATATAGTATATCATACAGTAGCTAGCTGTATCTGTATGTATCATAAAATGTAATATAGATGTAAACAATAGTGCTTTACTTTTCCCTGAAACCAATTTTCTTTTCACAGAATTTTTTTTCTTATAATCTGGAGACATTTTTCTTTAAGTTCTTATCTGATTATTACATTCTGCTAAATAACTATGTTAAAGAAGAATAATTGCTTTACTACTACCCAGAATATAATTATTAATATATAGTTGTTATGCATGTTAAATACAATATATATGTGGATATTTTATTTGCTATTAAGGTCAACATTTTCATAACTTTTATTTTTATATAGAGAATGAGTTACAATAAATTTATATTTATTATTTTAAATTATTTAAAAAATTTTAAGGTGATTCTTTTCAGCTTTAGATTCATTTACAAAATTCATCCAGTTTTATAATTTTTTAAAATTAAATATGAATAATATTGAACACTAACTTATTTAAATAATTATTTTAATTAATTTTGAACAATTCTGAAATAATGTAAATTTTTTGTATACATCTAAACTAGCAGGCAAAGATTATAAAAAAATTTATTTTTGAAGTTGTTATTATTGGAAATTTTTTAAATTTAATTTCATAAACAATATTTTCACAATTATTTATTTTATTGCTACTTCCAGAATTTTGTACTCTCTATGTAATTGTTCGACCATGAAGCAAGAAACAAAGATAGAAAAATTTTCTATGTCTGGAAATAAATCACCACCTCAAAGACCCAAAAGAAACATTGCCCAGAAAAGCATGGTGAGATGAAGTGTAAAAAATTTTATAACTTTCATTTACAGAATATTTTATTTTTATTTATTTACTACACTACTATTCAGTGAAAACAGAACATTTAAAACAAATATGAATAAAACCTTCATATCTGTTTCATTTATTATTGTTGAAACAGAAAATTATATCATTGAATTTTTCAGTGTAAACTAAGATTTTCAATAATGACACTATGTAGATTAAATGAAATAAGGCCATAGATTAATTGAGATTATACAGTTAATGTATACATTATATAATCTTGATGATTGTATAATGCTGCATAATCTTGTTTTTGGAGCATTCAATGAAAAGGACTTGTTTGTAGGTGTTTTCTTAAACTGAGCTTATTCATTCTCAGATTTATTTTGCATTTAGAAGGAAAAACTGATATTGGATTTTCTTTTCATCACCTAGAAAATTTCAATAGGGATAAATCAGGGACTATGGAAAACTGAAATAACAAATTCACATTATCATAATGATATTGTATCAAAGCTATCATAAAATTAGGCAAATATGTTATCTGCGATCATAAATATGACTGGTGTAGGTTCTAAGTATATTATGGATTTACTTGTAAGTTCATAATGGATCTGGACTAAAAGAGACGTGCTTTTAAAGCTTATTATCCTCATATTATTCCAGCTTTTGAGATGTCTAACTTGTTTTAATACTCTTAATTTTTCTTTCCCTGTTTGTCTTATCCAAATTCTATCATCATTTTTATATATCCTAATATATACAGTATGTTGTTAGAAAAGAAATTCTGTTGTCAATATTTGAACTACATTATTCTTTCAGTGTATCATTACAATCATATTACTGCCTAATGCAATATGACATGACAAACACAAAATTTATATTACTGTAAATGGCATTGAAATATATTTGCAGATATTGCGTGTGCTGTCTATTACTGCATTCTACTGTTATGATAAATACATATGTAAACATCTAATCTAAAAGTCTTATATTTTTTTAATAGGCAAATGATTGTTGGATTTTTGTGCTTCTTTCCTGCTACCATTAATGATTAAATATTACATAATTTGGTACAAGAGGTAGGCATTAGGTGCCATCTCTTATTATTTAATATATATTAACTTAATTATAATTATTAAATTTAATAAGATATGGCACCCAATACCTACCTCTAGAATCAAATTACATAATATTTAATCATTAATACTAGCAGTAAATTAGCCTGAAAATCTGGCAATTGTTTTGCTAAAGAAAACTTAGCTCTAATTTACTGTTCTGCTAAGTGTCAAAAATAATGATCTTCCTAGAACATAATATGTTGATACCATATTTCTGTGAAATGACCAGCATGGTAGTCTATCTGGGGTAGACCATGAAATCTGATATTTCTGTATGGTAAAAAATCAGCATGCTGGTTTATTCCGGGGAATGCTGGCATGCCAGTTTAAGCTAGGTTATAGATCCCTCTGTAGAGGGTGCATAAAAAAACCAATGAGTTTAGTGATGTAAAAATGAACAAGTTTTTATTCCAAAACTGTGAAAGTGTCAGATTTAGATCAAAAACTATGATTATATGTTTAATTTCTTCATTTTGTCTTCTTTCTAATGACGTAAAATACTCTTGGAATTCCGAAAGTGCTATTTTTTATGTGTATTTTATTGTTATTTGATTCAAAAATGCAAAAATAAACATTAAATTTAAGAAACTCCCTGTAAATTATCTCAGCTTACACTGATTAACATCTGTTTTGTATGAAATTTGAGAGGAGGTGTTATTTTTAAGGTCAGGATAGATAGTTGTGTAGCCCACACTGACTAACTACTACTAATGTCATTAAGGCATTAAGTAGCGTGCAGTCATTCTATGAAAATAGGCTAAACACCAAAACTTTGCTAAGCTTTGTTTCTCTTTTCAGTTCAATTAGTACAAACTTTGTGCATATACTAAAACTGTTATATGTTTTTTTGAAGGATTACTTTCTCTTATTTCAATGACAATAATCTTTCTCAAAATTTGTCTCTTGATGCTATCTTTCTCTCTTTCTCTTGGAGATATCAGTGATGTGATAACAAGACAGAACAACACTGATCTCTACTAAACAAAATCTTTAAAATCATTATCAATACTCCCAGATAAATTTAGATTTTTTTATGCTGTCATTGATTATTCCTCATAATACATTTCTTTATTTTGATTGAAAATGTCATCAGTTAATGACTTTATAAGAAATCTCATTCTGCTAACGACAAATCATTAATATGTAATTTTTCCTCACATGTTCTGATTAATATAACTGAATAATAGTGTATTTTAAAAGTAAATAATAGTTTTTTCAATATGTATTGATAAAATGATGTTTTTAACTTTAAAGTTAAATGTATGTAAATTTTGAATTTATTACAATTAATAAAATTTTATTATTTTATGCATTTTCAATTTCTGTAGTGAGGCAAAAAGATAATCACTTCAAAAAAAAATATTTTTTGAGTTAATAACTTTAATATCAATAAATAAAATATTGACTTTCAATGATTTAATGATTAACAATTAATGACTTAAATCCAAAATTTCAAAGATTGTTTAATTGATGATTTAAACATATGTAAACTAATTTTTATTTTATTTATTTTGCTTTAAGGCTTAAATGAGAATAATTTTTTGTATATAGATAAAAGAAACTTTATCTACTGAATTATTAACTAAGTAATTTAAGTTACTGAATTTATTCAAATGTAAGATGTATGTCTTAGATTGATGTAATATGTTATAATTGACAACCTCTACTCTCATGCTGTTTATTTCTCTGTAATTACTTCCATTGCATCATTTTAATGATTTATTAAACCAATATTCGTAATAGAAAATATTTAAGAGATCAACTTAGCTCACTTTCATTGTCAATTACAGTAACATCATAAGTACTTGGATGAAAATCCCAGAAAAAGTTGTGTAGCATTCTTTCAAGAAATGTTGCATTTCCAACACTTTAAATGGCATTGAGTATGATTAAATGGGGAAAGATGTGAACATCAAATCCAGTGTTGCTTATCATAGTCTAAATTTACTAAAACTAAAACTACACATGTATAATGATTAAAATTAAAACTAATACTCAGGAATGTGACTAAAATTGTCCATTTAAAAAAAGAAATGAGGGTATGCATGTAGAAATTAAGGTCTGTCTTAGATTTGAGTAAATATTGTATTATATCACATTTCAAATTATAATGTAAATATTTCATAGAATGATCATTAAAATATCAAAGATTTAATCATCTACTTTTTAATATTAAACATGATTTGGAATTAAGGCAAAGATGCAAAACTTCTACTAAAGAATTGCTTAATAAATATTTTCAAAACTACAGATTATGAAATCTTTAAAGTTAAATTTTATCAAAAAAATTGCTTGTGGATTATTTATACATTCAATCTTATTTATAATAAAATAATTTCATTTTGGACTCTCTCAAAAATTTGTGATGAAAATGTTTCAAATTTGTTACATTATCAATAGCAATGGAATATATAAATAAAAATCTAGTGTTATCAGTTTACACTTTTATATATGTATTACAGTCATAAATGTTTATCGTAAAATAACAAATTTTAAGTCACTTCATGATTATTTATTTCATTTGTGATTTTATCTTTCTTCAAAAATGTACAAGATATTGATTGTGCCTGACATTAGTTAACAGTGCTTTCAGAAAGTTTGATTTTTATTACATTTAAATAATTGAAGTCTTTTTCCAATCTGCAGCATATAAAAATTTTCAATTAAATAACTTTGAAAGCAGTGGGGGGAAAAACAAAATAATTATCTTTATACTTGATCTATTCAATGCTGAAATAAGCAAAAATCTTTAAGAAAGTTTTTGATTTAATTTTATATTGTTTTTTTTTTTTTGCCTTACTCTAAAAAAAGTTAAACATTTCAGATAAATGTAATTATTTAATAATAATAGTTTTTCTCTTTCTAGTTATCTTTTCTGGAACCATTTTTAAATTCATAAATTATCATTATTATTATTATGATAAAAGAATAATATATAATCAAAATATTCCATTTTCCAGCTAAAATTTGTTTAAAAATAATTATACTATTGTCAGTAATAAGAATTACTATTATAATTATAGTTCCTCTTTATTATTATTTTTTATTTCTTTTTTTTTGAGAAAAAATATTTGTTAAAAATTAAAATTTTTTATTCTTTGTTTAATTTAAATTTTAATATTAACACCAAAAGATGGAATACTTTGATAACTTGTATTATCTATAAGCAGTGAACCCAATTAATTATGTATATACATATAAATATACTAAAATTGATAAAAGTAATAAAATTATTTACTGATATGAACATTTTCATCCATTTCTAACTAACATGTTTGTTAGAAATGGATGAAAATGTCCATATCAGTAAATAATTTTATTCCTTTTACTGGTTTTGGGTATATTTGTATGTTTTTTTATTCCATACAACCAGTTTTTGAAATAAATGTGTCAATTAATTGTTTCGTAATTAAAGTAGTTTTTAAAATTAAAAAGAGACTAAAGCATTATGATTAAATTATCATAATTAAAAATGAACATAATATTATTTGGAATTAATTTAATTCCTAGAATAAATTTAAATCTGTAAGTAAATGACAGTATTTAAATTATCTGAATCCTTTATAGTATATCTGACAGTCAGTTCATCTGACATTATTTTCTATTTGCCAAAATCGAGTGTAAATATTTATCATATATTAAGAAACAAATATAAGTCTGAAATTCCAACACTATAAATTAAAAAATTTATAGTGTTGGAATAAAAATATGGCATGATCAAAAAAAATATGTCTAATAAACATAAATGTGCCTAATTAAATTATTTTGTTAGATATGTTTATGTTCATCCAGTTTGATGTTTAATCATAAGACTTTCTCTATACTGGGAAATTTTGGAGTTTGCATAAAAGTTATAAACAAACTTTTCATTATTTGTCTATTACCATAGATCTTTCTTTAATCAGTATACAGATCATATGTCCACAGTAGAGCATTACCTTTATTATAATTTTAAACAATATAAGCATATTTATCAACATTTCTTATATAACTTGTAATTTAGTAAACATCACTTTAACGCTATCTTCTTTTATACTTTTTATGTCTATCTCATTATTTATATGTTATCTTTTATATTGTTATTGTTTAATGTGCTTTTTTTTTTAAATCATTTTTGGGATCTTTGTTATTTGGGGGCAGAAATCTATTTTTGATTGACATTTCCTAATATATGTGAAATAAATAAATAAATATCAATCACATTTTAAAAAGCAACTCATAAAAATCTAATCTCACAAAAATTTTGTATATAATTATAAGATATTTTTAATATTTTTTATTAATAAGAAAAAAAAACAACAACAATTAGTTCACAAATGATTTCAAATAACATGTAGCAATCAATTGTTCTGAGTTAACTTGAATATTTTAGATGAAAGGATTTTACAGAATCCTTCCATCAACGTTTTTCAATATGACAATTATTAAAACAACTCTTCAAAAGCCTCATTTGGGTGATTATTTGTATAGTGAAACCTTCATTAATGAACACTCCCAAATAGTGAACACCTCTACTTAATGGACATTTTTACAATTCTCAGACCCTTCAAATAGGACATTTATTATATTTACTTCTAAATAATGGATGCTGTTGTCCATAATCAACCTTACAAAAACATAATGTCCCACCTTCAATATTCTGAAAGAATTAATTACATATGAAATATTTTAAAACAAAAACAAAGAATTGGTTCAAATACTTTTTCAGGCAGAAAATTTTGACCACAGGTGTCAAATAAAAACTGGCTTAAAATAGGAATAGGTCGGGAGAGGTCAGGTTATAATAAGTCTAAAAATATTCATTAACTGTTAGAGAAGACTAATCTGGTTAAATTGTAAATTACCATTTATTGTCATATGTATTAACATTATTAAACTTCTGTCTTATTGGTAGAATTAAGCTTATGATACCAATAAACTATAAACTTTTCCAGAGTTATTCATTCATTTGACAAGAACCATGGTATAGTAGTAATGAAAAAGAAACTTGAGATCATAAATATGAGAAAACCGAATATATTCTCACACTTTAAAGTGGTCAGTGAATTCCCTTTGTAATACGACCATTGAACTTTCACCATACAAATGCTGTTGTCATAACTGTTTTAATAGTTTTGTGATTGCTAAAGTGTAATTTTTAATAAATCAGTTACTGAAAAAAGCAAAAATGTTTCAAAAGTTACATCTACTCAATAACTACAAAGCAGACAAATCACTGTATCAACTTTTATTAGTCACTTAGATCATAAATAACATTATAAATATAACAATTCCAAATATTTCTCACTTATTGAAGTGGATAGCAAATCACCTTTGTAACTTGACATTCGAATGAGATTTAATTAAAACAAGATTTTTACAGCTGAAAAAAATAAATAATACAGTAAGACCCTGCTTAACACTGTATGCTCGAAGCCTAAAAAATGCTCAAAATTTATTCTGATTCAAATTAACACAGCATTTTATTGATTTGTATATAATACGATTATTCCCAAAAACAAACCAATCAGCAAAAATGTGGCAATTCATCATAGCACCATACTTTCCTTAAATCTATATTTGTTTTGTGTAATTTTGGAAAAAATATAACATCATGCCATAGGAAATATTGACTTCACTTGGCAAGAATTAACTGATATTTGCATGAATGGAGTGTGGAAGAAGTTATGGCTGGAAGTATCCAAGAATTCTCAATGAGAAGAGCCTATTGCTGTATTGTTAAGTTGACCAAATTGTCAACCTAATCAATACAGCAGGACTAGGAGATGTAGACGAGCAGGATAATGAAGAGTTACTGCAGGTTTCTGGTCAGAGCCTTATCAACGACGACCTTCAAGAACTGGCAGAACAAGAAATTCATGTAGAACTGAAAAATTGTGACTGAAAACGAAGGACCCCAAAGAATTTCTCTACAGATTTCCTTAGTGAAAGTTTGGTAACAATAACCAAAGTCGTTGATCAAATTGTAATGAATGATCCAGATTTTGAAAGGAGCACAAAAGTGAAACGAGGCATTTTGGATGCAATCTTCTGCTACCGATATTGCTTAAGGAAAGAAAAAAGTGACAAATGAAACTACACGACTTTATTGCAAAAAATAAGAATTTCAGAAGAGCCAGGACCTTCATCACATAATATGAACCTTACATTTCTGTGTGCATATGTTTGTGTTATTTAGCATATATTATTATGCAAATTAATATAACAATAACTTAGAGTAAATAGGGAAAGGGAAACATGCAACCAAAAGTAAACAGATTTTACTTTATGTTAAAATGACCTCGTTTAACGCTGTTTCATGTAGCGCTTTGTCTCTAGGAATGCATCCCTTGTGTTAAGCAGGGTCTTACTGTACAGTACATTGTATATATGTTATGGACAAAGTGATTAATACGGGCATTATGAATAATGACCAACAAAATCGGGCATTGTAATAAATTTCAATAATTTATCAAATTGACCGGTCATTATGAATACTGCTACCACCTAGTCAGGCAAAGTGATAATAATATGTTGAGGAGTGATCATCCGACATAGGCCAATCAGAACTTAAATCTTAGTTGCGCATGCGTATTGCATTTAGTACCGAATTTTAAATTTATGTGACCAGTCATTAATCTTTTTTTTTTTTTTTTGACAAAAGTAACGATTATGGAGGAATCATTAAGTGACATGAACAACCGATTAAACGAGTTAATAGCAGAAAAATGTGAAAACAATTAAATTTTTTACAAAATTAGCGTATTTGTTAATGATAGAAAAAGTGAGAGTCAAAAATGGAAGTTACTTCTAACTTACCGGAAGAATATCAGTTAATAGTACTTTGAAATAATTCACAAAAAATAAATATTTCTAAATGAAATAAGTGGAGTTATTTTAATCAAATTTAAAATTCGGTACTAAACACAATACACACGCGCGACTGAGTGCCGATTGGCTAGCATATGTTGGATGATCACTCCTCAACGTATTATTATCACTTTGCCCAACTAGGTGGTAGCAATATTCATAATGACCGGTCAATTTGATAAATGAATCAATATTTATCACACTGCGCACCCTTTTTGGTCATTATGAATAATGCCCGATTAATCACTTTGTCCATAACATATATATTTTAATTACATATGCTACATATACTTTTCAGTATATTCACATTCCTAGTGTAAATTTGATGTTTTTGTAATCCATCATAATCTTCACTAAATGATGACCAGGTTAAGATACTGTATAGTGGCCAGCATGCACCTTCAAATAGCAGACAAACTCCTCGGTTTTGACGGTGTCCACTATTTGGAGATTATCATGCTTGTGAGATACACTCTTCACAAGCATGCTTTTAGACATTCTCTTTCAAATTTCAAAAAAGCAAGCCAGCCACTTTAATGCATTTATTGATTCAATGCATCATATTTCTGCTAATATATATTCTGACACTATCCTGTTTGCAGGAACAATGGAATTTGGCAAAAAATTGTCTCATAAGCTATCTGTTCTCAGTGCTATTCATTTGCATTGCAGAAAAGGTGAATGGAAGTGTTTCATTATTTTTCACTGTACCTGAAAAAGGGGGGAGTCTAATTTTAATGGGCCTGATGGGTTCATCCATTATTGAAGTATTTTTGGATAGAAAAAACTGCACTTTCAACAAAATTATTCTTGATCTGTGGAGCCTTTAGTTCTTTTGAGATGTTTTTGCTCATTTTTATTTAAATGTATATGAAGAATATTGAATACAGGTGCTCCTCTACTTATGAACTGATTAGGTTCCTGAGGTTTTGTTGTAAGCTTGAGGTATGCTTATTTATCCTTTGCTACTGTTTAGTAATGGGTGTTTCAAACATGCATTTTTTCACCTAATGCACTTAGTTTATAATGTCAAGTTTAATTTCTATGATAACAGAGCTACACTTCTAGCTGTTATCTCCATTTCTAGATTTACTATTATGTTTTTGATGCATTTTTGAAGCACTAATTATAAAAGTTTATAAAAACTGCAAACAATAGCAATAAACATCATTATTGTAATGTTACCAACTTCAACACCACCTCACAAACACCGATGAAATATCAGAATTCACACTAAAATGAAAAATGATGATACACAGTAGAAATAAATCCACATTAATTATTTATCAATTATCAATGTCATCCTATGAGCATCAAGAGAACTTCAGAATCTGTGCAAAATTTAAATTTTAGATGTATGGTCAAATTGTTTGTAAGTCTGAAAGTTTATAAGTTAAACATTTGTAAGTAGGAGAGCTTCTGAATATATAATTTATATGACCATGAAGAACATTTTGTGCCATATTTGAGATGTTTTCACTGTATTCCATTATGTCTGCAACAGGGTATTTCTGAAATACATATTAGCAAAGATACAATACATTCAATCAGTCGAGAATGAATCAATGTATTGAAGTGACAGACTTACTCTTCTGACTGCAATCTCATGGAGAACATATGGGGAATGCTTGATACAAGTTTACACAAATCTTTACCCATACAAGACTATTCAAGAACTGAATGCTACAACTAGAAAACTAGAATATTTGAATTAATTCAGAAGAATGGCTCTCTGATTGATTATTCATTGTTATTTTGTGCACAAATTTCATGAAATTTTGCAAGATTAGTTATATTTTTTGAGGTGCTTTTTAATATGCTATTAATAGTTTGTTTTCAACTTTCATGCAATGTTTATAACTATCTCAGTTTAGGGAACATAACAGAGAGATATAATTATTGAACCAAATGTATAAAATACAAAAAAAACTTAAATATATAATACGAAAAAATCCAATTTATTTGTATTGCCAAACAATCTGCTATATTATCCATTGGACTATTTTAAGATTAATAAATAAATTAAATACAAATCAATATGGCTAAAAGTAGATGATTCCATCACCATCCTATGGTAAATTTAATAATTAGACATTTAATCATCTACCTCTAGCCAAATTGATTTGTATTTAATTTATTTACTAACCTTAAAATAATTTTCAATAAAAGAAGTAAAAATGCTTTTAATTAAGTTATTTATTGAATTTGTTTCACTTTATAATGCTCTATTTGTATATATCTTATACATTCTCTTGAAACAATTTTCATTTGAATGTTGTTTATTTAAAATCTCTAGATTGTTTATTTCATTAAATCTTACATTAATTTATGTGTTATATTTTATTATTAATTTTTTATATAGTTAATTGTTATATGAATGTATATAAAAACTTAATTATAAGTATTTGTAAGTATTATTGTAAATATTCATACAGTTATCAAAGATGCATAAAAGATTATCTTCATTCATGAATATCTGTAGTGACTGTAAAAGTAAGATATAAATTTAAGTTTAGGAAGAGTATTTCCTAGAATAATCACACATGAAAGTCATCAACAAAAGAAAAAGTTACTTTATAAATAAATGCAAGAAAATTATTTCAGTCAAATTATCTCAATGGATATTACTGCTAGCAAAGAAGTCATTTGTCTAAAATAATGGATGAATATCAGTAATTGATGCAAAATCATTTTATTTTGATCAGAATAATTCATCACTCTTCTAATTACATAACTCTTGTGTATATGATATTATCAATGTGACTATTGCTTATGGAATAATGGAAAAGACAACATCAATGGTAACATCATTTCTGTTTACTAATTTTGATAGATTGTATGTTTAAATAAGCAGGGCATAACTTGCATAAAACTTTATTTCTGAGATTATGCATGTTACTATTGAACATGCAGTCTTGAGTTTCAGTTTCTAGTCCATTCAAACAATGATCCATGTTAAATATGTTGATTAAAATCTCCAATATCATGACTTGAGATAAACTTCAAACTAATAAATTTGAGCTTCAACAATAAAAACAAGCAACAATATTACTTTATATCCAATTTATAACAATTCATTAAATTCAACATTCTATGATGGATTTTTGAATCATTTTTCTAATGATATACAAATTGAAATTATTTAACTAGCACTACTTTTACATTAGTAATGCACATTTTATGCTATTGAAGACTTTGGAAATTATTACTTTTTATTCCTGTTTTAATGATAATTCTTTCTTTGTTTTGTAAAATCTCTTTTCTAAATTAAGTTATCATTTTTATCAAGTTTTTTCATGTTACTGTAGCAGACCTGATTAAGAAAAACAGATTATTATTTAAAATATAAAATATTTATATTTAAAACAATAACAAAGAATATTATTATTTTATTATATGTATTGGCATTTATCAATATTGAAATATTTCAAAATGATTAAAATAAAAATTAGACTGTAGTAGAGCCAAACAATTGCTGGATTTGATGAAACTATATTACTTCTTCTGTTATAAATTAAATGCTAAGTAATCTGGTCTAGAAATAGGTGTTAGGTGCCATTTATTAATTAAAGTAGAAGTTCTGGAAGAAAAGAATTGGCCCAGAGCAGGACTCAAACCTGTAACTGCTGCTTACTATGTGGCTGTGTTGCCAGTTATACTATCCAGACCTTCAGTTCTTACTTCCAGAACTATTCATTTACATACAACCACATTGGTTACTCATGGCACCAACTGGGGACGACTCCCATAGTGACACTCATCCAGCTATTGCTTTATTTGGCATAGCGTGTAAGTGTGTGTATAAATATGTATGTACAGTACATCTCTAAGCCCAATAATTATATTACAGCCAAATGTTAGCCAGATTACGCCAGTATACATAATGCCAGAGTAAAGCAACAGCTGGCTGAGTGCCATTGTTGGAGTTATAGGTTGTGGGTACTGAGTTGTCCCCAATTAGCACCATGAATAACCAGTATGGTTATTCTAAATTAATAGTTTAAAGCATCTTAGATACAGTCTTATGATCTTCAAATAAACTCAATCTCCCAAGATGCTCCAATATTTTTATTACTACTACTATCATATATTCGTTCAGGAATTTACCTTTCTTTTATTTAAAACCTCTTTTGAAAATATGCAATCTTAGCTATTAATAGATGTTTTTTGAATTGCAACTTTTTTAATAATTTTCTATTTTTTATAAAAAAAAATTCATATATTCTTTATCAGTGTTCTATCCATTTCTTTCTGAATAACACAAGTGAGAAAATAAACAGCTTTTTTCATAACCAAATGATTGCCTTAAATAATTGGGCTATAAATTCACTAATTTAATGATTAATACTAAGTAATAAGTAATAATACTAAGTTTTTTTTGCACCGATCTTTAAAAGAAAAGCTTAATAAGTTTGTACAAAATTGGCAGGGATTTTTCTATTTTTTCCTCTTAATACTATTTGAAAAAGTCATTAATATTAATTAGTATAATATTATAAATAAATTCAATGATTTGACTGAACTTTAAGACTTACATTTTCCAATACATATAACCAACAGTTTGTATTGACAGAAAATCAATCAGTTTGGATACTGCTCCTTAATTTCCTCAACCTTTCTTAGCTGTATAAGATATTTTAAATATAAAACAAAACTGGTAGATAGGTAGGTCAAATTAGAGTTTTGTTTCATATATCAGAAAAAAAATTTTTATCTAGATTCCAAGATCTTCAAAAATAAATGAAAACAGATTACATTTAGAAGTGCATGTAACCTTAGTTCTTCAAACAAATAGTTTAATTCTGCAAATGAGTAGAATTTTAAATTTTATTATAGTAAAGAATTTTGAGTATTTAAAAATATTAATATTAAGAATTAGTTATTTTTGAGAATACTTGAATATTGTATTGATAAAAAAATAAATTTGAATACTACAAGTTCTTCCAATTGTAGTTCAGATGACAGTACCTAAAAAAACAGTTAATTTGAAGTTTGAAGTTTAGAAAATTGTTTATCTTTTTACTTTTTGTTTTACTTTATTAATTTATTAATAAATTGGAATAAATAAAGTAAGTTAATTAACAAATATTAAATAATTAACTAAGTAAGTTACGTAAGATAATTAAGTTTGCTAAGTTTTCGGGATATTCAAGATCTGGGGCCGTATTCTGGTCACAGTCTCTGGTCTCTCATCTCTTGTCTCTCACAAGCCTGTCGCTGATTGGCTAATCATTTGGATTAGCCAATCAGCAACAGACTTGTGAGAGACAATGAGTAGAATATGGCCCCTGGTTAATATTTGAATTTGAGAAGTGATATTAGCTCATCACAAGTTTATTTAGAACTAAAAATACAACTTATTGCAAACAAAAATTTAGTATTAAATTTTTAAGAAAATAATACTAATTTTGAAAAACTGTGAATAAAAACTCATTTTAAAATGTATTATTTATTTATATTTATTGTTCTCTTATATAGAATGCACCTAAGTCTTCTTAGAATATGTATATTCGTTAGAATAAGACGTGAGTTTGAATTATATATCAAAAATTTCTGTGTGAAAACAATTTTGATTTAAAAAAATTCTAATTAAAATCTGATAGTGAGATGTAAGATATTTCAAAAGATGTTTAATTGAAATAAAATAAGTTTGACCCTTTGAGTTGTATAGTATTACTTCAAAATACATAAGAACTTTTAGTTCCTTATTATTATTATTATTATAATTTTATATTTGAAGCTATTAGAATCGTTATTAGACATTACATATTTATTTACACTGTATTATTCAAATATATTTAAAATTTTTATTTTTAATATTAATAACAAATTAATATTAGGTGACAATCTTAATATTTTTAATTAAGCTTAATGACTCATTAATTTTGATCATTTATTTTATTTATAAATTTATTTTTAAAAACTTTATATGTCTTAATGTAATATCTAATATTATTTTTTATTAGTTTTTATTGTATAAATGTGATTTCTGATTATATTCTCATCAAAATTATAGTTGTAAAATAAGTTTTTGAATGAATTACTAATATTTAGTTTTTTTCCTCTCTCTAATTAAGCACATTTATTCTCAATGCTTATCTAGTTTATTCATAAAAGAAATTTATTTGAAGTTTTTAAATTTATGAAAACTTGATGCAGTTTTTCAACACAGTATTAAGATATGTTTTATTCAATCCAACACTTCATTATAGAAAACTTCACATAAATGAAGTTTTATTGTATTATAATTATAATTTTAGAATAATATAGGTCACATATTCTTTAAGATTATGTGACTGATATGTTCACCCATTTTTCCTGAAGACAAGAGTAACAATTATGATGCTTCAAGGCATCTGTTGACCCTCTTTTAATTGGAACCTAATTCTGATTAGTTAAACAGTCATATTCATTTTTCATCAGTTTTATTATTGCTTTTTTGTTAAAGGTGTTATTGATTACATAATATAAGAATTAATTTTGTGCATGCAGTGTTTATATGTAATTTTTTATTAATTAGTAATATTACAACATTGTTTACATTGCCTGAATTCATAAAAGGTAATAAAATTTAACCTAGAACTTTGATTTAATTAGATTTGATTAAATTTTATGCTTAATGTTTGATGTGTTTGATATAATTTTATTATTTAAATTGCAGTTAAAATTAATTTTTTATTGTGATTAGCAATGCTTACTTATTTGTTGCATTGTTCTATGTGTAATAATTTTATTTCATCAAATTTAGCAATATTATTTTATATGTTATATAGTGTGTCGCATATTTATTTTATGCTAGTTTGCTTTTGTGATATAACTTATGTATTTTTTATTTCTGATTGCCCTTCAAAAAATTTTAAAACCCTACTAAAATATTACCAGAGTTGGGCACTATTTGAACTCTGTTCCTCTCTGTCAAGCACTAGAAAACCTAGAAATTTCAATTGCCCATCTCTTGTCACAGGATTACAATAATGGGTTGTTATGGAGGGAGGAAAAGGACTTGAAGAAGGCACTGTATGCATCTCTTCAGGAAGGTAAGCGGAGGGCGATGGACGGAGAAGTGAATGGTGAACAAAAGGATGATATTAAGGATGATGGGAAAACGAGAAGAGGTTTAGCGGGTGGACATTTGAATTCTAAAAACAATCAAGAAGCAAGTCCTAAAAGGTTAATAATTATTATTATTATATTTTATTCTTACAATTATAAACATTTTTACTTTTTAAAACTATAACATTTGAAAATTTATTTTTTATCTTTTAGAGCACGTGTTCATGCTCAAAGAAAATTTGCACAAGGATCTACTCCTAATAGTCCTGCCCCAACACCAGTTAAAATATGTTCAGGAAACAGTATTGCCACTGATTTATTACCATGTCGTCGTCCAAAAACAGAAGATTTCTTAACATTTTTATGTTTAAGAGGTAGTTTTCTTTTAATATTTTTTCATTGAATACAGTAATCACTCAGTTAATACAGTTATGTATCTTGTGAGATGGCACACTAATCAAAATCATATTAATTGAATAATATAATCAATGTTTATTAATTGAATTAATTAATCCCAAGACTTTCAAAATGTTTACTAATGTTTTTACCACTACATAACAATGGATGATTAGTGGCAACACAAATGATTTAATTTTATAATCAAAGGTTACCAAATGTCTTATAACTGATATTTTAACTTGGTGATACTAATAATTAAATGATTAGATTATTTAATTAATGAATTTTTAGAAATTTGGGTTTCTTTAAATTATGACATCCCTTCTTACATATTAAAAAACTGTGAAATTAGAGCCCTGTGATTAATTTTTATTTAATCTAATGAATTACAAATTTCAGTTTATTTATCATGAAAATATTCATGAAGATTTTTATCATAAATTTTTATATTGTTAAAAATTGATAATTTCACAAAATGTAGCTTACTATTTGGCCATGCCAATCAATTTTACTTTCCCAGCTATTTTGTATACATAACAAGGGAAAGTATTGGAATAGTGTCAAATTTGATCCTCCAAATTTTTTGCAAATTGCCATATTTTGATCCAAAACAGTCAAAAACATGGCAAAAAATATTCTGTGGATATATATGTCTGTGTATGTATGTGTGTGTGTGTGCTGGCATCTATTTCACTTAATATCTCAGAGTGGGGTAAAGATTAAGTAATGAAATTTTGCATGGTGGCTTGTATATGAGGAGCATTGGTGCTATTAAATTTTGGAGGTTAAATGCTGAGATGGTGGGGAGATAAAGAGGGTTGTGTATATCTTCAGTAGGACCAGACTTAATGATAATTTTACTTGTTATTAACATTTATACTTGTTTTATAAAACTCATCCCTACCCTCAAAATTAAGCTTTTTTGCCATTTTATAATAGTTAAAAAATATAAAAGGTTTTTATAACAAAAGCTCAAAACAGATGGTGCCACATGTGATTTTATTAAGTTAAATTGTAATTAAAATTATAAAAGTTATTTTTTTAAATACAATTTCATAATAGCCAGGAAAGTTATTCAACTCATTGCTAGATTTTTTTCTACAGCTGAATAATTTCCATACAAATAGTTTAGAGAAATTTGGCTATAAATTTTGTCAGATGTGACTCTATTTGTTATGCATGCATTGGCACTTAAGCTGTTTGTTTAATATGTGCTAATAATTTAAAAATAAGAATCTACTCTCAAAAAACTACATTAATTGAAGGATTACTGCAATAGAAGTTATAAAATTAAAGCTATAAAGTATATAATTTATAATATGAATTACTTTCATTCATATGTAGAATTGAAAAAAAATATTTGAAGATCAATAAATTTAACTAATTAAATGGACTTTATATTTGAAATAATTGATTTAAGTAAGCTATGTTGTATATTTTGCAATGATCACTAGCTTAAATGTAAATGATAAATTTAATTACAATATTAATTAAATTATGTTAGTAATGATAAAAAATAATAGATGTATTTAAAAAGTCTTGTTTAATAATTAGTATTTTAGAAGCAGTCAACTTTTAAACAATTAAGAAATTGGCAAAGCTCATTATCAGCAATAGAAATAATTATCAAAATGGATTGCAGTAATCATAGTATTATGAAATTCGTCCACTAGTATATAATACACTTGATTAAAAACATCTTGTAAACTCCAGCAGTAAATTTATTAAAACAAAAACGTTTTCAATCTGCTTAAGTTATCAATCTGAATTCATTGAATGATTCTATTCAAATATATTCAAGATTTGAAAAGAAAAATGAATGATAACAGTTTAATACATGATTACAATATAATAATATTACAGAATAAATTAGTAATAAAATTAAACATTTAAACAATATATAAATATAAAGGAAAAATAGTAAATAAAATTAACATATAGAATATATGTGGGATGAAAACTTTAAGGGTCAAAAGCTATATAGGAATCTGCATCATAGTAATTATTACATCTCTGTGCTAAATTTCCCTTGTAGTTTTCTAAGACTTCAAGATGTTTTAAATTGTGGATTTCAGTTATGGGTCATATTATTTTAGTATCATCCTATTATACTTCAATATCAGTTTCCATTGCTTATGCAGAAAGAGCATTGTTGAGATTCTTCATAGTGGATCCAGTGTATTTTACCTGCTTGTTGTACTGATTGTCACTTAAAGGTATAGAATAAATTCCAGTCATATTGGATAGGTCACGAGTTACTTGTCATTTTGTAGTATTCTGAACACTGTTGGATTTTATTCAGCCACTAGGGCAAAATTTGGTGCTACTGTTTCCTTAATGTGCAAATTTTATTATTTGTGAGGGCAAAAAATAAGATTTTATTTGGAAAAAGTTTTTTGTTGTAATGAAAACAGAGTCATTGTTATTGCTATAGAATGTCATGTTTTTGATGTTTGAAAAATGATAGGTTGTTTTGTCCTCTTTCTTTTATGAAGTTTGAAAGCTATAAACATTAAATGTTAAGACTTTGTTTCTCCTTATTTATATTAGATTAAATACCATATTATAAGGAAATAATTGTATTTTTTAATATGAAAATAATAATAGTTTTAATTTTTATGACTTTTTCATACATTAAGTAATTAGATAAATGTTTTTACAGGCACATCAATTTTACCTCCATCACTAGATTTTCTCAACAACTGTGCAAAAAGTGATAGTAGTTCTGATAGTAGAGAAGGTAGTCCTGAACCTGAATTATTCGATATGGCTTCATACAAAGAATATGCTTCAAAATCAGAACATGATAAATTTTATAAGCATGAAAATATTTCTTCTTTAAGACAACCAACAAATAAATATAATCTTAACAGAAAAAGGAGTCATTCTAATAAGGAAGGTATGGAGTCAGAATCAGCTTCTGAAGAAAGTACATACAGTATGCAATGTCAACAAAAACGAAGTAGAAGTAAAGAGGTATAGTAAAATAAAATTTTAAGCTCTGTAATTTGATTATAGTATTGATTAATAAAAAAATTAAACTAACATATTTTATTAAGTTATAATTTAAATTAACTATTCTAGAAATGCAATAAATTATCAATAAAATGAATTTTGTGATAATGTTTAAATGTCTTATGTCAAAGTAACCAGCCCATATTTAATATTCTCCATATAATTATTTCATTACAATATACATAAACAGACAATTTAGAAATTAATTATTTAAAATTGAAATTCTAACTGTTATTAATACAGAAATTTAATTGATATTTACATTTAAATACAAATGTAGTTATATGAAGTAAATTCATGATTCTTGCAAAAATGCACTTGCAATCACAAAATAAGAAATTTTTTTACTAAACCTGAATATAGCGACTTAATCCTATTAAAAATCTGTGAATAAATTTAAAAAAAAAAATATGTCAACAAAACCCAATTGTCGTATGGCATCATGTCATCATAATGAAAGAGCTACAGAAGATAATTAATAGAATACCAAAGAGATGTGCTTTGGTATGAAAAAACTATGGTTATTTAATTAAATACTAGTTTTTTATGCTGATCTGCTGAAACTACTTAATTCATTAGGCTTCAGTTTTCCATTATATAATTTTAATTTCACTAAAGTTATGCCAATAAAAAAAGTGGCTTTTTATCTACATGTATTCTGCTTTTAATATCCAGATGCATAATAACTGTAGTTCTGTGTAAGATGGTTCAGTTTTGCAAAAAATCTTAAATATGCATCAAAGTATTTTTCCAGCAATATGCTATATATACCTATACCTGAAACATAATATTGGACCCTGGTCATCACGGCATAGTTGATGTTAAATTTCTCTAGTTAAATTAGAGATTATTTTTTAAAATATAATTAGAAGTAATTAATTAATCTTTGAAACAAACTTTTGAACATTTTATTAGTTAATGTAATCAATCTTTAACTTAATATTCCTCAAAAGATTATTTAATTTTAGCATTTTATAAATTTAATTTAATTGATAGAAAGCCTTAATTCCTATTTAGTTATACATTTAATATTTTAGTTTTAAAACTCACAATTAAAACTTACAGAATATAAATTGATATAACTTTAAACTATCTGAATGATACTGCTTTGTAATAAACAAGTACTTGAAATTTTTTTTTATATTACGGACATATTACTGCTTAAAATGATGATGATGATAACTTATTTTTATAGGAAATGATTTGATTTAAACATTTTTATATATGTTTATATGTGGATATCTTTTATTATGTGTAACAAAATAGCATTGATAATGATTATAAATAAATATTATAAAATAATATAATAAATGTATAAATAAAGTTTAAACTTCTGGATGAAAAACTTTTCAAAATGTGTAATATATGAAAGTTCTTCATAAATTGTTTTGTTTATCTATTAATTATTATATTATTGCAAAAATTTTCTATTTGGAAACAAAAGATAACTTCTGTATAATAATAAGTTTTATTTATCTATATATATAGATAAATAAAACTTGTTTCTTTTTATTATTATATATACATATATATGTGTGTAAGTTATATATTAAAGAAATTAACTAAATTAAATAATATAAAAACATAATAAAAATCTATACTTTCTTATATTAATATGTTTTTTGCTGTTTCTATATATCTGTATTCTTTTTCTATAGGTAATTTGAGATAAATATTAAAATTTGATGACTATTTTTGTTTTAATAATAATTTTTTGTGATGTTATTTTAAAGGTTTTAATAATAATAATTTTTAATACAAATTTCAGGTGCTTAATAACAGAAAAAGAAAATTTTTGAGTGATGACTCTGAATTTCAAAAACATAAGCAAGCTGCACCTCCAGGACGATTAAGATTATTACAACCCAATAATAACATTAATGGGAAATCAAAACAGTTAGCATCTGTAAGTGCTCTTAAAGAAAAATATAAACAACAGCGTCTTGCAAAACAAAGGACTAAAACATTCCATAATCAGAAAGAAAATTTATCTCACAATTCAAAACCTACAATTACTTTAAGAACTCAGAATATTAATCAGAATTCTAATTCCTCAGTAAAAAGAACTGTTGAAAATTTAATTAATGTCAGACAGACAAGAAGTGCATGCTCTGCAAGCAATAAAACTCCTGTAGAAAACAAAAGACTTTTAAGGTCATCAAAAATTCATCAAGAATTGTCTCTTCCTATAACACGAACTGCCACACAACAAAATTCTACCACACCATGGTTAAGAAAAGCCAAACTTGTTCCTCCAATTTTAGATTTTGATTCTGATAGTGATACTGATTCTAATAGTAGTATTACAATTAAAAAAGTACCACAAAAACAAAGAACTGAAAGATCTAGAATAAGTCTAAGGAAAGACAGTAATAATTCATCTAAACAAATAAAAAATATACCAGTAAAAAATAAAACTATGTCCCACATGTCTATCAGAAAAGCAGCATTACTTAGTACTGCAGAACATTCCTATGTAAAACTGCCACCACCTGAAAAAATTACACAATCAAAAACTCAGTTAACTAAGAAGTATAAAACTGTAGTAAAAAAGAAATTTGTTCAACCTGTCAGGCAAGTTCATGATACCCTAGGAAGAACCAGATCATCTAAATTATGTAAGACACAAATATCAAAACCCATGACACGCAGTGCTAGATTAAAAGAAATGATTATTAATGAAGCTAAACTGGAAAAGAAAAATGAAAAGCGAATGGACTGTAAAGTTTCAAAATCTAAACTTGAAGGTAAAATTAATATTGATGCCAAAAAAGTTACACGAGGAAGAAACAAGAAAATTTTGAACCAAGAAAAATTAAATTTGAAAGAATTAACTAATGAAGGAAAGTTAACAGATCAAGTAAAACAAAAAGTATCTATGTTAAAAAATAAAGAAATAAATCAAATAATAGAAACTAATAAATTAAGAAAATATGATGACAACTCAAAATGCTTAATTAAAGAAAAAGAAAAAAGTAAATCTGAAAAACAGAATCAAGAGAAAGAAAAATGTGATAAATTTAATAATTTTAATAAATTAAAACAGTTTGATTCATCCAAAGAAAAATCAATGAAAAAAGATGGTAAATCAAGAGATTTAGAAAGAATTAGTTCAGAAGATCATAAATATACATGTAAAACTTCCTATGGAATTGTAGGTAAAAAAGAAAAGTTTAACAAGAAAGATAAACAAAATAATTATTCTAACGAAGATCAAAGTCAATATTCAAAATCAGATAAAGATTACCAGTTAGCATTAAGAAAGAAAAAGAGTAGTGGAGAACAGTATGCATTTAATGATTTTGAAAAATTAATGGAGGATGAAGGATTTATTTCAAAAGAAAATTTAGAATTTAATGATTCGGCAAACAAACCAAAGAAATTTAATAAATCAGGTTATTTATATCAGAGAGAATTATCCTCAAAAAAGTCAAGCAAAAAAGTTCTATCAAAACTTCTAAATAAATACTCAAAGAATAAAGGTTTACAGAAAAAGACTCTTGATCAGTTAGAAAAAGATGAAATGTCAGATGAATATAATTTTAAAAAATCTGATAGTGATAACAGTAGTGAAACAGTAATATCTGATTCTAAAGATAAAACATTAAATGATGATAGTGACTCTTCAACCAAAGAACTCAGTCAATCAGAAGAAGCAATTCAAAATTCTTCTTTAAATAATAGATGTGAAACAAATTCAACAGCATTAACTTCATCTGTTGGACAACCTACAACAGATTGTCCAAGTGATGAAACAGAAACATCTTATATTATTGAAGACATGTCAGATGGAGTAGCAACATTTGATGCTATTTCTAATGAAATGGCTCAAACATTACCAAGTGATCTGGTTTTTGGAAGTGCCGAAGAAATTCAGAGTTTGATGACAAGTGAATTTTCTGGTGTTTTTGATGAAGCATTTACAGCAGGTGCTATTTTGTTGACAACAAGGGATACACTTGCCCAAGTTCCTTTACATTTTATTCAAGAATTAACACCAACTAAAACAATGGCAGATGCTGCAACAAATACTTGTGAAGAGGATCTTTTAGCTTGTATGAATGAAGGTCCTCTTAGAAGTGAAGAAACTTCAGTTGGAACACAAACAATGACACCAGTAGGATCTCCTTTACCAGTTACAACTGATGCCGTAGTTCCTGAAGTTTCTACTGATTCTAGTCCTAAAGAATCCGGAAAAACAAAAGTAAAAAATATGCCAAAAGCAATAACTTCTCCAGGAACAACTTCTACATCATTACCAAGAAGAAGAAGTAGAACTACATCTTTCAGTAAAAAACTCAAACTAGATGATAATTCACCTGGAAAAGACTCAACAACTTCCATTCAAGACAACCCCAAAATATTAAATGCACCTGTTTTTTATCCATCGCAAGAAGATTTTCTTGATCCTTTGGAGTATATTAAGAAAATTCAACCAGAAGCAGAAAAATTTGGAATTTGTAAAATAGTACCACCAGCTCAATTTAAGGTATTTAGATAGTTTTACTATTTGAATGATTAGCAATAATACAACAAATATATACATTTCAGGCATATCCTGATTATATAAATTATTGATAATTTGCTATCTTAATAGTTGTTTAAATTTTATTTTTTTTAATATTTGAACAGTAAAAAAATAATTATATTTTAATAATTTTTTTCTAAAATTATTAATAGCAAAATAAATAGATGATTGATGGTTATTACTTCCAATAACTTTTTATAATGTTCAATATGATTCAATAATTATGTTTTATTTTTCTGAAATTTAGTTATTTTCTTATACAAGGTTGTTCAAAAGTAATGCATCAGTGATGCTTACCTACACATACATACATGCATAGCATGTATGTATGTGTAGGTAAGCATCTTTGGATGTACAATACCATACATACATACACGGTAGGTATGTATGGTACAATATGGGGTACTGGCAGGAAAAACATGTAATTTACAGTATAAATTGTTGTAACATGTAATCATCAAAGTATATTATACAGTTATTATTAATTATTTAATAAATGTATAACTTAAAAAATTATAGTATTTAGCCATTTTAGTACAGTATGACACACAAACTAATATTGGGCATCATGAATTCAATCATTCTGCATCTATACAACTACTACAACTATTGAAAGTAAACATAACATTTTCTACTGCATATGTAAATCATTGTGACATTACATTAAGATAATTTACACCATAAATTGCATGCTTTCCCAACAGTATCCCACATGGTACAGTACATAAATACCTGCTATATAGAATGTTGCTGCCAGTGATTGAGATGGGCCTTAATGTTGTTTTGAAGATTGTCATTAGTCTCAAACCTCTATCCTGCTAGCCAAGTTTCCAGTTCAGGAAAGAGGTGGAAGTCTTCATACATTAAACTATCACCTTTGTGAAGACTAAGGTGTGAAGACTATCACCTTTCAGACTTCCACTTAGATTGGAACTTTTTAAACAACTAGTGTACAGCCCCGATTTAGTGCTGAGCTACTCGATCACTGGTGGCAATATTCCATGAAGAGAGGATTTCAAAGCTCTTCCACAGATAGACAAATGCCTCAATCTTCACAGTGATTATGTTGAAAAGTAACCATGTTTGTACCTAACTTATGGTAAAAAATTCATTTTGTTATTTACACTTGTCTTTGTTTTATGGACTGTTGGAGGTTGGAAAAAAAAACAGCCTATGTATATTGAGTTTATGAGTAATGATGATGTTGATGTAAGCAAAACAAATATCTTTATTTTGTATAAAAAAAATTGATTAATTGGAAAAATATTTTATTTAGTATATTTGTTTATTATAAAAAAAAATTTCATCAGTTAAATAGGATATAACAGATTTTGAATTAGAACAAATTTTTAATTCTTGATTTTTATCAATTTTAAAAATTGAAGACAAACATATAAACAAATATCATTTAAAATTGCAGTTTTAAATTTTTTTTAAATTAGTTTTTTTTATATCTTTCAAGTAATGTTCAAAATAACCACTCAGTCGGTTTGACGAAACACAAAATTTATACTTACAGTAAAAATGTACAAAGCAATACAAATTAGAGTCACAATTAAATATGCACAAACACTAATCCAACGACAACCGACTATTCCCGTACAAATTCGTCGAAAGAACTCCTTACGATCAAACAGACTTGTAATTACAGCACCTCTGAGTCAGGAACAAGTTCGTACTAAACCACTGGGGTTTACTTTCCCCAGATTTCCATAGCGTCTAACGACCGAGACAGTTAGAACTTCGGTAACAACGATCCTAATCCGATCCGATCTGAACTCAGCCGATCCCGACACAAACTGATACCAACCCTGTTCCCGCCGAAACTACTGCTTAAATAGTGTCCGGCGTTTGAATCGTCCACCAATCAAATTTGAATGTTTCCACAATGGCCGCCAATGGTCATTTCCCGCCAGCCAATCGTCCGTCTGTCGTCGACTTGAAACTCAACGGATCTTTCCAACGGCCGTTGCTAACGGTTTTTCCGTTATGAAAGTTCGTTATAATAAAACAGGGCGGAAATCGCTTGCCTAAGCGATTCCGAACCCTACATTTCATTAATTAACAACAGTGGTTATTGTGGAAAAATGAAAATTTTATTAAAATTGTAAGACTGGAAACTATCACTGACCTTCCTGTTCTAGATAAAAATTTATTAGAGTCTGACTTTATTTTGTTTAGCATTTTTTAGTTCTGTTTATTTAATAGTATTATAGTGTAAAGTTTGATTGGTTTACTCTTAGTTTTTTTTCTTGTTTTTTATATATATACATTGTTTTTTGCTTCTTTTGAGATTTTTCTCATGAACTACAGGATTTTTTTTATTTTTGCAAAATTTAGGGATTACATATTATGGTTAATTTATCAATTTAGTAAGGTACCTAAAGTATCAAGAGAAAAAAAGAAACTGAAGTTCTATAAAATGAATAAAAATATTAACAAATATTTTTACAACTAGTTTGTTTCCTGTTATTAAAATATTGTTTTGTTTACATTACCATCATTATTCACAAATTTAAAATGTATGTGCCCAATATAAATTATTGATTTAGTAATTATCAAGAAAATACTAATATACTGATTTTTGTATATTTTCAAGGTAGTCTAAAAATCAGTTAGCCAAAATATACTTTAAGAACAGTTGAAAAAAATAATAGTAATTTTATAATTATATTTTATTTAAGGAATTATTAGTTATTTAGATTAATGTTTATAAATTTTAATTTTTTTTAGCCTGAATGTAAAGTGAATGATGATATGAGGTTTACAGCTCATAATCAATATGTGCATAAAATGTTATACAGGTAAGCATTTGTTAATTATTTATTTTAATGAAATATTATTTTAGGAACTTATTTGAAAATTACTTATTTAAGGATATTAAAACATTGATTAAAGGATAATTATTTGTAATGGAAGTAATTCCTATATCTGTCTGAATATGAAGCATTCTTTCTGTTTTCAGAAATGTAAACAAAGTATTAAAAATTTCATTATTAAAAATAACTTATTGAAAATACTTAAATAGATATATTTTAGATTTTATTTTATTTGTAATGTAGCAACTATCTTCACGTTTAAAAGAAAAAAATTCTTGCCAAATTAAAATTTGTATGTATTATATTTATAATACATATAAATATAAAATGCATATATACAAAAGTACATATTTGGCTAAATAATTGCTGGATTACTTCAGGATATATTAATGCTACTAATTAAATGTCAAGAAATTTGGCCTAGAGATTTTAATTAAATTAACACTTAATAATTAATTTAGAAGGTTCTGGAAGAAAAGAATTGGCCTGAAATGGACTTAAACTTGCAACTCCCTCTTGCCATGTGGTCGTATTGCCAGCCTTGATAAATTAAATAATTATAATTATTAATTTATCAGGAGATGACACCAAATACCTACCTCCAGACTAAATTACTTGGCATTTAATTAGTAATTAGCAATCAGTAGCATTAATATAGCCTAATGTAATACATCAATCATTCAGCATTGATCTAAAAATCAGGTTTATGGATGTTTATATTTGTATACATATTTGGTTTATTCTATAACTGCTTTTCTATTTTCAGTAATAAAATTGAAATCGAATTGTTGAACTGTTCAAAATTTGGATATTTTGAAACAACACCACAAATATAATAATTTATATCATTTGTTTTAGCTGTCAGAAGACAATTTCTTTTTTGACGTTTTGGAGTGCCTATTTCCATTATTTGAAAATTAACTTAAATTTATTTCCTAAACAGATAAAAATGTTCCTCTTATATCAAATTTTGTCAACCTAAATATAACTCAAAAGATCAGCATTGAATTCTTTCTAAAGGCCTAATTCAGATATTAGAATTTATAAAACTTTGCATTGATTTTATGTTTTGAATTGCAAGAATTTTTAAAAAGATTTTTAATGTCTTTCTTGCATTTTGAATTATTCTTTTATGAGCCATTATCAAAAATTTTTAACTTTGTAGTATCATTTTAGAATGTTTCTAAGAGTAGCTTCAAAATTATATGCTTTCATTGCTACTATATAAATATTTCAAATTTTTCAGAAACTATTGGATTGGATTAATTCAAGTGGCAGAGTTTTAGATTAGTTTCTCAAAGGTCAGCAGTTCAAATCATCATCTAACATTTGTCAAGTAAAGTTCTCCAAACTTATAAAATACTTGTGAAACAGGTTTTACTTAGAGTCTAAAAAGGAACTTACTTTAAGAAAGAAATCATTCTAGTAGTACTTCATCAGGCATGAAGAAATAAAATAAATACATGGTAACATAACAATATGCTGTCTTAGAAATAGGAAGGAATGTGACTTGAATAAAAATTTACTAACAAAAAATATCTTTTGTGAAAAATATAAAATTAAAAAATAAATCAATTAGTCTAATATTAAATTTATTTATTTATTTATTTATTTATTACACAGATTACAGAATACCCTAATCAGATTGATGAGGTTATTAAAAAAAATTCTTTAATCTTAAAATTCATCTTGAAATGTAACTATTTCCAAAGGTTGGAAAGATAGTTGAAATATTTGGCATTTATAACATTTTGTTTCAGATTTCTTCCATAAATCTAGACAGATTATTTTATTTTATTTATTATTATTATTTTTTAATTCTTCTTGCCTTGTAGGTACTAAGTGGACTTTTAAAACAGGTCCATTAAAGGTTTAATCAGACCCATAATAGGGCAGCCAGATGATGAAGGTTTGGTCACTGTTTCCAGACTATCCAAGAAACATTCCTGAGAATCTGACATTGACTCAAACCTGGGTTCTTCAGAGTGGCAAGAATATATATTTATATATCATAGCCATGTCAGCTAACAGTTCAGACAAATTCTTCTGACTTGACATTATTGTGTTGGTCATTTTTCTTCCAGAAGATCTATTTTATCCCAGAGCACTACTGAATCTTTACTCATCACTTCTAGCAGAAATTTATTAGTAATCTTATCTATACTGTGCTTCTTAATTTTGAAGCTCAACATTTCAGTAATTTCCCTGTAATAAAACTCTTTATTTCTGGTTTTAATAACAAGAATTTTATAATTCCAAGTGAAGTAAAAAAATAAGTTTTATTCTACTCTGAATTAATGTGTGATATAAGTCTTGACCACCCTCATTAAGTGAAAGTTAAAAAACTATAGAATTTATTAAAGAGGTAAGATTAGAATTGGCCTTCCTCAAACTAACTCTACCAAATTTAAGTAAAAGCATCAAAGTAGTGTACCAGAATTCTTAGTGAATGTGTTTTCTTTGGTCCTAAAGTATTATTAATAGCTATTAACATTATATTTAAAAAAAAAAAAAAGCATTTTTATGTTTTAATGAGAATCAGAATAATAAATACTGTACAAAATAAAAAATAATGTAAAATTATGAAAACAAATTTTTGTGAAGCTTCAATTTTATAACTTTAAAACAATTCAAATAATTTTAAATATTTTTAGAATTAAGTATAATATAATTAGAGTTGATTTTATATATATATATGTTGGTTCATTACGGTACAATGTATATAATTACTGCAAATTATTTTTATATATCAAATCCATCTGATGAACAAAGTGATAATAAATACAAATACATCGCACTAACCTTGTATAGCTTTGCACTTAGTTTTTGAAACATAGCACTTACGTTTTCAATCCACCCTAGGACCTTCTTCAGTTATTCTATTAAAATTTTTGTGGTCCAATCCGAGTTTAATTTAGTTTCTAAAAATTAAATGCAATGCTATACAAGGTTAATGCAATGTATTTGTATTTCTTTTATATAGTTTCTTCTCTCAAAACAAGCTTAAATATATTTTCAATATGTTGTATTCTTGAAGTTATTATCACTGATTTAAGTTTTTTATGTATTTAAACATTTATAAATAAATTTATTTAAATATTAATAGATGGGGTCCAAATGTTAAACATGTTGCTTGTATTAAAAGACATCTTCGATCTCAAGGCGTGACTTTGGAACAAGCACCACTTGTGAGTAGTACAGTAATTAATAAAATTACACACACTAACTTCTTAATATTGCTTAGTAAATTACCATTCTAATAGTAACTTGAATATTTATAACAATATTCATTGTCAGTAATAAAATCGTAAAAATTGATTTTCAGTTTTATTAATAAATTAAGGTAAAGACACTAAAGCTTGACAGTGCATTAGTGGTTGACATTTCCAAGATATTTTTCTTTAAATAATCAGAATTTCAAATAAAATTTTACAAATATGTGTGTACTATTCAGAAGATACTAAAAGACAATCTCAAAATTATGGCAATGAATTGCTGTGATGACAAAAAGACTGTTTTTAATCAAAATAAATCTGATATTAGAATTATTACTTATTCACAAATAATAAATGAATTTCCAATACCAAAAATGATTGTAATTTGTGATAGGACTAAATGTCAGTTTTCTAAATCAGTTTATGGTGGTGATTAAATATCAGTTGTTAGCCCAATAATATGTCAACTTGTATTGATTTTTGTTTTAGGCTGTGTCAACTAGTAGTGCAAGGACATAGATTCAAGAATTAAAAAAAAAATTTAAATACAGTGTATTTTTTCAAAAATAATTTTAAATTAATCACAAAAGTTTGTGTAGTGATTATTCTTGAAATTATTTTTGTTTCAATATAAATATTTATGTTATTGGCAGAAATAGAATATTTTTTTCTTAATGTGTCAGTTATTAGTACCTTTATCTTAATTATTATGAATACTAATTTTAATATTTAAAATTAATTGTAAAATAAAATATTGTTATTTCTTTTACATTGTGATTTTATATAAAATTATTTTCCTCATTAAACAGTAACAGAATTTTTATGCTGTTTATTTATAGTCACATTCAATATGGTAAAAATTATTATTATTATAATTCTTATTAGTTTATTATTATAGCTTCTTGCAGTTTTTAAAGTAATTAGATATTTTCCTTCTATTTATTAAAATTAAAATTAGATTAATTTTTTGTAATCTTTTTTCAGATTGGTGGTATTGAACTGGATTTATCAAAATTTTATCACACTGTGCAACATTTTGGTGGATTGCAGCAAGTTATTGAAAAAAAGAAATGGCAGAGAGTTGCAGATGCAATGCACATACCAAAAGCTGTAAGCTTTACTTTAAATTTTAAATTTTATTTTATTCTGGTCAATATTAGATTCTGTTCTGTTTTAAGTTTAGAATGAAAATATTGTTCTGTTTCATTCTGTAATGTATATTGGCTTTATAATAGCATATTGTATGCAAAAAAACATTTGCAATTAAATATTTTTGTAACTGCTAGACATTTATGTATGACTCATTAAAATATTTTAAGCTTGAATATGCAAGTACAGTTGTATATTAAGTTAATTAACTTAATAAACCATACTATTGCTGTAATTAATTGGCCTATTTTTTACTGATATTAATTATTAGATATTAAGTAATTTGATATTAGAGGTATTATTCTTTTCTTACAGACTATTCTAAAATTATTTAATAAATATTAAATTATTATAATACTAATTTGGATAAGAGATGGTGTCTAACATCTATCTCTAATACCAAATTACTTAATATCTAATTATTAATAGTAGCGAAAAGTAACCTGATTAATTATGGTGATCATTTAGTTCATTATTAATACATCGGGCTTACTGATGATCATTAACTTTAAAAAGAACTAGAAAATTATTAAATAATGCAATTGAGAACCATTACTGATCTAAACAACAATGTGAATGAGGTTTAGAGATTTGAAGATGATGATTGTAGTATGTTAAAATATATTCTTATAAATTCTACATCTACTGAAATTTAGATATTTTGATTAATGACATAAAAAGTTTTAACATTTTATATTGAATATATTTAATTGCATAATTTTATTACTCTAAAGTTTTATAAATAATTATTAAAATGCTTGAAATTCATGATTTCTGAATCTGATGATAAATTTTATTTTCAGATAATTTGGTTTTGGAATTTATGTGCTATTTTACTTGATGTAATTTATTAATTTATAGAAATATCTAATTTATTTTTCATATTAATTACTAATGACAATGAAATAATAGAATATTCTCAATATTATTTAAGTATTTCAATTTTTTTCAATTATAGGCTCAAGATCGTGTTACAAAATTATATGATGCATATTGCAAATATTTAGTTCCATATGATACTCTCTCAGAAGATGATAAAAAAAGGTTAGAAGAAGAAGTTATGGTTAGTTATGATAAGTGGGCACAGCAGAGATTACGAAATAGAGAAACTGGAAATAAGGATGATGATGACGATGAAGAAGAAATAAATAATGATTGTGTTACTAAGGTTAGTGATTCTAAACAATATTTAATAAATCAAATTATTATACCAATTTTTGTAGATAATCATTATGTTACCTATAAAGAAGTAAACAATTTGATATCAAGTGTAGATCATGCAATGAGACAGCATATCTGTTGATTTTGTATGTATATTATGAAATACTTAGACTGTTTCTTTTCTTTGTCCAAAGTCATCAATAATATCTTTAGAAAAGTTGAAATATCCTTTATTCCAAAATTTGGCACATTGTCAAAAGTTCTAGTAATAAAGCATGAAAACATGTTTTCATGCTTTACTACTAGAACTTTACTACTGCTTTACTGCTATTACTAGGACATGTAATTGTTATTTTTATTTGAAATTATGTATACTTGCTGTTTTAAGTTTATCAAAATGAATATTGTTTTGGATCTGGGAATGGATTAATTCACTTTCCATTATTTCTAATGAGAAAAATTGATTCTGTTCTTGAATGGCCTCCTGGAATGAATTAAATTCGAAGTATGAGGCATCCCTGTATTTGCTTTTCTTTCATTCTATATGTTACTGTTATAAAGAAAATGGTGCATTTATTAATTGGAACTTTTTGAAGTAATATTCTATACACATCTAGTATATGATAAATTAATATTGTATTTGCTTTTATTATAGGAAATTATTTTATATTTGAATTTTTAATTCTCTTTATCTAGCTTGTGATTTATTATCTTCAACATCATTATCATTATCAAATAATATTTTAATGTTGATTTAATTGTGATATATGTTAATTTATTATAAAATATATTTATATGTATATACGTATAATGAGAAAAAATAAAGATATCAGACAATAATTAAGAAATAATCTAAATGATAATCATACAAAAGTTATTAAAGCTTTGAACTAAACTATTCATTATAATAACACATCCTATGTAACTTGTTGAATTTTGAAAAAATACAAATGCATCCAGTAATAAGCATTTTAATTAAAGAAATACAAATATTTACATCTTGTTAATTGAAATTAAAATACTATAAATAATTTAACTTGTGCATTATTTTTTAGGGTAGATCAATGTCTTTAAGCAGTTTCTATCGGGTAGCTCGAAACACAATGGCAATGTGGTATAAAAACGAACCAACACCAGAAGAAATTGAGGTAAAATTATTATTCACTATTTCACTCAGAAAATGTTGATATATGCTTTATAAACTGATACAAAGGACATTTAAGTTCTGTCTTTTTTTCATTGATATTTTTATATACCTAAAATATGTAATTTTGCTATATTTTGTTAGCATATTGTTTTATCTTACATTTGGCCTTTTTGTGCTCTCTGAGCGGTAAAGGGCCTTAAACCACAAACAAAAAAAAAAAAAAAAAATCTATAATGTTAGCAATATTTTTTAAAAACTATAAAATCCATTTTTTGTGAATTTTAAATACAAAAAAAAAACATACTTTCCTTTTTAACAAAAAAACATATACAAAAAATATATCATTACAATTTATTGTAACATATGTAACATGTACAATATATAACATGTATTGTACAATGTTAATTTATATATGCAGTATGTGTTTATATATATGTGAGATATTGTTATAGAACAAAACATAGCTAGTTATGTTTTATTTACAATTGTATTTATTTATTTATTTAGCATACCGGTACAACCATGTTATGGGAAGAAATCATACAAAAAAAAAAATACTGCAAACAAATCTGTAAATCTGTTAATACAAATCAAACACATGTAACCTATAATTATAATATAAGGGTAAATTCAATTTTAAACCTAAAAGTAGAAGAATTACCCAAAAAAGTATAGAAAACACAAACTTAAATAACAATATTTTACCTAAAATGTAAAAAGAAAGAATTAGATTAGTCTTTTATCCACAAATGCTTCCAAACAACGAAAACTAATTGCTAGTAAATAGCATGTGAACCACATCCTCCCTGGGATGCAATTAGCATAAAATCACCAACCACTTTTATACTATAAACCTGAAAGAAAATCAAAATTACTACACCAACATCAGAAGATACAAAATTTAACCATTTTAATAAAAATAATACCTTGAAGAAAGAATTCATATCACAAAATTATTAAATGAAAAGGAAGTGACATGAAAATATCCTCATGTAATTTTGACAAAAAAGGCACAAATTGCTATCACATGATATGCATCCAAGATGAATTAACTATACTGCACATGCAAATGTCCCTTTTGTAATTACATAAAAAAAAACTTAATGAGTTACACCTAACTTGCTTTAATTCTGCCATAACATTATAAAAATATTATCATTATAAATTGTTATAAAAATTTATATTATTATTATAAATAAATCAAAAAAAGATTTGTTCAGATAATTATACCACCAGCAGAAGGTGCTTGATAATATGCTATTATTCAGGTTTGAAATATAATTATCAAAATTATTTAACCCTAATAAATAAAGTTCATTTACATTTTTTAACAAATTTTCAAAACCAATCCCATTCCTTACACAATTCACAGACAAATACTTAATCCAAGGCACCTCTACCCATTTCAAAACAATCTGCAGGAAAATCTTACTAAGGCACTTATCAAGCTGAATGTTCTAAAAACCCAGCTAATACATCTATTCAACATCATGCAAGACAGTGGAACCAATGAACACTCCATACACACTAAATAAACAGGAGTACATCTTAAAAACTCATACAAAGTACTATTGAAATAAATATTATCTTAAAATTGTTTTTATACAATGTCTCATTTACTAAATGCAAAAGTGAGATTATTAGATTGACAAAAACGATTTTTCAAACACTATTGTACAGTACATGTATAGCATGTACCCAGCAATGCTCATATTAGCTTAAGAAATAGAACAGATTCAAAAACTAAACCTGGTAGTTCTGACTATATGCATTAATTAATTGCTTCAATCAGTATTACAAGTTTCATCATTTTTCCTTTGATCCTTTCTTAATAAATTAAAATTTGTTTTATTTATAATACATATCTTTGTATAGACTTGTTCCATCATATTTTACAGAAATATTTTTGAACGTTAAAAAATTTCTCTGGAACAACAAAGAATATTTTATAGACTTTACTAAAATGAACTTTGTGATCATTTGAAAGTAATTTGTGTATTACTACAAATTTTTCTATACAATACAATGAAATGTGTTGTAAAAAAAATACGAATAAAAAGAAGATAAATTTCCCAAGACAGCCAATAGAAAAGATGAAATTTAATGACACCACCAATTCAAATGCAAATGTATATACCAAGGTTTCAAGCACAGATGTCACAAACAAATAAACAAATTTCTTTTATTTTATTCCAGATGTTTTGGAAAGATGATTATGATAGATTTGAAAGACATTAGATTATATTCTATATCTGTCTAAACTTTAATTTTTAATTTTTAGTGGTTTATCATTAAAGATTGACTACTGAATGTTTCAAAAACATAATATGTTGAAAGATAATTTTAAACCTTTTTTAACTGTAGATGCTTTTAAATCTGTATGATATTTAATTATGACAATTAAAATTGCTCATCAGCTTTATTATTTTTGGGGAGATTATTTTACATCATAATTAGTTACACACATCAATTAACATTACGCATGAATATTTATTACTTACTATTCAGCTCTGTTTATGGAAGAAATATTTATTATAAAGAATTGTGTGGTTAGAAGAGAATAGTAATTTTCCTGTTCATCAAATTTCTATTAAGACATCTATTTAAAAAAATAAATAAAAGATATTAATAAGTTGTTTAACAGTTTTTCTGGTAATGCATCTCATTGTTAAAATATTATTTTATGTGATAAAACTGTCATGATATGAAAAGTTTTAATGTTTAAATTAAAGTAAAACTATATTTTTTCTAAATAATTATTTTTGATATACATGTAGTCAATCTGATATTTTCATTTTCTCTAATATTTCAATGTTTAATATTCTGTAATACGGGATCATTTGATAAGTCAATACAACAATAGTTTTTTCCAAAAATATGATAGATTTGTCAAAGTGAAAAACAAGAATTAAATCAGCATTATGTTACAAAATTTTTGGCACAAATTTGACAAATGTAGCTACAATATCTGACACATTAATATTGTGAAGTTGATGTGCACAGACACTCAGCCAGAAATGAGGAAGCATAAAGATTAAGAAGTATAATGAGTAACATATGCTGAACTTTTGTGGGTTACAATGCACTAAAACAATGACTTACCTTATCAACATCCTTTAAAATAGTCTCCTATGTATACTTTCCCACATATCTGTGAAGACTTGAGGTACCCATCAAGAACAAAGTTCATTTGTGCAATATTTTTGTAAGAATGCAAGTTTCTGTATACACAGTATGATTAGTCTCTGCTGGTAAATTAACATATCTCCATCACCAATCAGTCTGAAGGCAATGACTACAATTGACAAATTTTTAATTTTTGTTTGTGGAAGGCCACTGCATTATTCATCTACAATTTGATATCTTCCATTTTGAAAGTATTATTCACCACTGTGCAACCATTTGACTTGGAAGAGCATTATTGCCCTCAGCTTCTACTAGTTCTTTGTGATACTGTTTTTCAGTTAATCCACATTTAACAAAAATTTTTAGTAGCTTCATTGCTCCAAATGAAATGACATTTGCATATATTCAAAAATCTGGGTGGTTCTTGCAAGATGCCTCACTTGATGATGTCATTATGGCATTATTATTGTATGTATCAGTTTGAAATTATTTTAAAAAATTTTATAATATAATATAGTTTAAACATGCATTTTTTTTCTAAAAATCTCTTACACTTTTTGAGATAAAATACAATTGCCATAACTTATCAAGTGATTTTCATATAGAAAGTGATCAACCATTAGAACTCTATTTTGTAATGTTTATATTATCATCATTCTTTAAATTGTGCTTCTCTTATTATTATTATTTGTTTATTTCCAGAATTAATATATTAACAATCTTCAACACAATATTTTCTAATATAATGTTTCTGTCAAATAACTTTTTATTGCTAATTCTTTGATACATTTTTCAAATTGAATTAATTTCATTAATTACCTAAGCATTTTTTTCAAATATAATAGTTTTTAGTGTCTTAAAAACTCTATACAAATAAAAGAAAAATACTAATAATTGTATAATAATGAAATTTAATTTGTTGCTTAATTAATAATTACTGTTATATTAATATATTGAGATGTCAGTAATTAATAATTACTGACATCTCAATATTTCTTGTCAACCGTATTATAATATCATTTTATTTAAAATAAAATCGTTATTTTAGCTGAAGAATATGTTTTTATATAATGTGAAGTCATTATTTTTCAGCAAGAATTTTGGAAAATTGTAACGGAACGAGCTCGACATTTAGTGGTCCATGCTGGAAATATAGATAGTAGTGTTTATGGAAGTGGATTTCCATGCAATAAAAATAGTTTATTTTCTAAGTATGTATTATAAATATAAGTTATTTTTATATATTTAAATGTATTTTTAATAATTAAATACAAATACATGTTTATATGTAAACAGATATAATAATAATAATATCAAATTTTTGACTTCAGTTCCTAGAAAAATAGATGATAAAGTCTTTTGTCTTAATGTGATTGCCAAATCAATGCAATTCTTTACTTCTAGTGAATAATGGAAGAATATGTAACAAATTATTCTTTCATTATTCATATTATATTTGAGAAAGTAACATCTATAAACAAAATTTTAAATTAAACTTTGTGACACACCTTACATCTCTATATTCAATGGTTGACTCAACAGTGAATTTTCTGTTGAGTCCCTCCATTGAATGATCTGACATCACGTTTTGTAGAAAAAAGAAACATTTTGTTGAAAGGGCACTTTCATGCTGGCCAACTTAATTAAGGAGAAGCAAAATGATTGTGACTGTTTTGCTAAATAATTAAAGTAACTCACTTAACCATTATTCGAATAAATCCTTTTATCCATGAACCCTTATCTGTAACATTTTCTTGTATGCTGGATTTTTCTTTAATAATTTGAATTTCTTGAATATTTATATAGGAAGGCTTAAAGAGGGCCAAATATCAGTCATAATCAATTTTGGACAAATTTGTGGAGGTAGTTTATGAAAAAAGCTTAATATTTTAATATTGACCAAATTATCCAACATAATCGTGCAGTCACGTGTTTTATCATATACAGATCGTTCATTAATCTGTCTGCTATTACAGCATCCACAGCAAGAGCAAATGGATAGTTTCTATGAGTGAAATTTACTTTTCATGGAAGTTGTCATGTTAGTTTGTTGAATATTCAATGGTCTTTCAGGTCGTTGAGACCGTTGAGCTCAACGGTGAAACAGCAACTAGTCTCAACTAGTCTCAACAGAGAACTCAACAATCCATTTAGAAACATCATTTTTAGTTGAGTCAATCGTTGAATATAGAAATGTATGGACCATATTATATTAAAATATATTTGAAAAACAAACAAATTAAAACAGGTTTTATAATACAAGTATAAAAAATCTTTTGTTTTAAAAATATTGCCAAACAAATCTGTGCCTAATAAACTACAGATTTCTGACAAATAAGAAAGAAATATAAGTTTGTATCATATTAAAAAAAATTCTTTGCTTTGTAAAGTCATTGATGAGAACATAACTTTCTACTAGTGTAGTGGTGAATTTTGTGGTTAGATTTTTTACCATGTTAATATTTGAAGTAAATAAAATCAATAATGATTATAGAAAATTTCATCCTTCTTGTTCTTATCTGTAGCTAAGATATATGGCAATTATAAAATAAATGCATAAGTTTATGTATTTTTTAATATTTAAATTATTTTATCATTTATTATTATTATAGAAAAAATATCATTATAATTTTAAAATGCCAAACTTTCATATTCAAATTCATTATTTATTGATGTTTTATTCCTAATATTCTTGTATTTCAATTTGAGATTCTTTTGGTCATTTTTGAAGTACATAATATAGAATATTTGTATGTGGATAAATTAAGAGAAAAATTAGTGATGGGTTTATTTTAATGATTTTTTTAATCAAATAATTTGAATAATCAAAGGATCATTCCAATGAATCATTCAAATCTGTAAAATATCTTTCAGTTAAGTTTTTGCAATTTGTCAAATGTTTAATACTAAAATGTTGAATCACTTTACATTTTCCAGTTTTTCATAAAAACATGAAAATCTTCAAACTATTCTAAAAATTTCTTTTAGTAATACTGTAAATATAATTAAAAAATAATTTATTAATTTATGTATTAAATAGTTGCAAGTGTTTTTAACCATCGGACACTGGTAATTGGTTGCATGTTTGCATTTGACCAGTGGACTGGCCACATGAAGTTTTTTGGGTTTTCTTCATATATCTAACATCTAAATAGTGGCCAGTTTTCTAAAGAAAATTCTTTCAGGAGGCACCAAATTTTGACAGATCACCCATGTGTTATATTATCCTGTTACATCAATCCAATCTAATGTAATCAAAGTATTCTTATTTGAAATAAATATGTTTAATAACTGAAACTGTTATCAATTGTCTTCTAAGGAAATAAATCAAAACATACCTAAATACCTTGTTTAATTAGTTAATATTTTTATTTATTTTTTTTTTTACAACATGCAATAGGAAACTGTCAGAATGTCTAGTGCAATGTTTTCTTATTCCCAAGACCCTGGGTGTTGAATTCCTTGGTATTACTCCTGTGTGATGTCTGTCACTGTCCAGAATGGAAAATGGTAGTTGAATAGTATAGTATTTTTTCAGCAGGTACAAAGTCGTCCTTTGTAAGTAAATTTTTGCTTTCAATGGTTTATTATTGAAAGCAAAAATAACTTTCAGTACAAAAGTTTGATTGCGGACTGAAGAGTTCTCATAATGTTTTGAGTAATCTAATCTTTATTTTAAAGTTAAAATGTATCAAAGAGAGTTGAGAGAATCATTTGAATGATCAGTTATTTTCATTCAAATGAACCCAACACTGATAAAAGTTAAATTGCAGAATTTATTATTTACATATTTTAAAATAAATTTGTTCAAATATATAAAATAGTATATTCAATTTTTAAAACAATTGTTCTCTAGGCATCCTTGGAATTTAAAGGTTCTAACAAACAATCCAGGTTCCATTCTTCGTTGTATGGGCCCAGTTTCTGGTAATTTTATAATTAAAAATATGACTATTGTGTAATTTTAATGCTTAATTGAAAAGTTTTTATTATTTTTATTTAGGTGTTACTATCCCTACATTACATGTAGGAATGTTATTTACAACAGGCTGTTGGTATCGAGATCCTCATTCATTGCCATGGATTGAGTATTTGCACACAGGTGCCAGTAAAATTTGGTATGGTTATATTTAAATAATATTATAAAATAAACATTATTACTTTTATATTATTTAAAAACTCAAACCATGAAACTATTAATAAATTCAATTTTTGATAAATATAATTGTTATCAATATATTATTATAAATATTATTACATATGTGAAATACTAACAAAGTTCAGATGTGCATTTGAACTTTTATGCAAATATAAATTTCAAAAATGAAGATAATAAGTTAAATTTTAAAAATTATGTTTAAGATAGACAAGGTATACCACGTGTATTGATGGAAACTAAAGTATAAAATTAGTATTTTAATGTTAATTGAACATTATTTTTTATAAATTAAACATTTTATTAAACAATATTTCAACATAACGTTTTCAGGAACAACACAATCAAACTAGAATATGTGAAACAGAATACACTTAAAATTCGAAAGTAAATTGTTTTACAATAAGTGTTGAAAATATATACATTTACAGATAGATTATTATTACCATGTTACTGTAAAGAAATGCATTTACATGAATGAAATCAAAATGACAATCTTAACAATAAGTAGATGATGTCTACAGTACCCTGTGTAGGAGTGTCTAATGATCTGGTATTGCTAATGTCAAAAAGGTTATCAGCATTTTATAATTAAAACAGTTTCCAAATAAACACGTTTTGATTGGGAACTGTTTACAAGAGTTTTATATTATCCACAATGGTATGTATCTGTTGTCTATAACTGCTTTTTCAAACTCCAGCTCTTATTTGATCAAGGGCTTTTTTATGTTGTAAAATCCATATTTGCTGTCTTTATGGTGAAATCTTTTCAAAAAAAGCTGACCAAATAAAGTAATTTTTAAAAGAAATTATGTTTTTTTTTTTTTTTTTTTTTTTAATTGTTGGCTTGTCACCTGTGAACTTTTTAAACTGTTTTACATATTTTTGCAGAGGCATAGTCTCTAATATAAAGTCATTTCTGCAATAGAAGAGTGTTGTTCCTGGTGATTCAACATGGTGAAAATGAAGACATTTTAGTCTTTTCTACATATTTTTTTTTTAATAAATAACACTAAAATACTGATTATTTTAGTTTACAATTAATACATTATTTTTAATGTTCTTATATTAAAAATGTTAATATGGATTTATTAATATCAGTTTTACATTTTATTTTTTCATTTAATATATTTTATTGCTTTTATAATTTATTAAATTAAATAACTTATGTGAACTTCAATATTGCATTACTTAAATCCAAAATCTCTGCAACAGTTTAGTAATAAATGTCATCTCTTATTGATTTCAAATCATATCTCAAAGATCTTGTCTGTGATCGTCGTGTTTTTAATTGGTTATTATCATTAAGAAAACTTTCTGATGGTCTTAAGGCTACTAAGGCCGCAAACACCTGCAGACACCACCAGAGGGTCTCACATGGTGGTGACGTCAGCGACATTGAGGAATTCCCGCCTTTTTCCTTTGGCGCCTAACGAGAACCGACCGCTTCAATCTGTCAAGGATTATAGTGCCCGACAACCACAGCCTACATTGGTGACCTGAACATTTGGAACTTTCGAACATTTATTTCCTATCGAAATTCAGGAATTTCGAGTGGATAATAGCAACATTTGACCAGGTACGTGAAAAAAATGAGCGAACCTGTTGTCAGCCATGTGGCAGTTAAGCCTCTGCCATTTTGGTCCGAAAACCCAACTCTATGGTTCACCCAGCTAGAGAGTCAATTTATCCTCGCTAATGTATCTTATGACAAAACTAAATATAGCCATGCGGTCGGGAGTTCGGAACACATGGCCACTGAAGTGCAGGACATATTAGCCACACCTCTGAACACCGAAAGTCAAAGCAATAAAGCAGGCACTGATCGACTGCATGTCCCAGTCCGAAGCTCAATGTCTCGAAAAGCTCCTACGTACCGAAGAGCTCAGCAACCACACACCATCACAGTTTCTTCGATGCTTGAGAACTCTCACGGGCTATACAGTTACGGAGGACTTACTCAAAAGTATTTGGTTATCCCGTCTTCCTGCAGATATGCAGAAGATACTAACCGTATCTGAGGGCATGCTCAAATCCCTCGCTAAGATCTCTGACTGTCTTAGCGAACTATATCCTCCAACAGTGAACATCTCTGCCAGGTTGCTGCTTATCGTTCATTCTCTAACATGGATTATCCAAATTTACAGAATATTTTTTCAATGAGAATCTAAACATGAAGGCAGAATAATCAAAAATAAATTTTTAAAAAAATTTTTAAACCCGTCTACGACCCCATGACCAACAAGCTCCAAGGCAACTACACCACCAATCACAACCTGCTCTGGACGACGGGTACATTTCAACTTAAGGTATCGTTAGCACTCACAGGAGAGTACTAAGGCTACTAAGGCCGCGAACACCTGCAGACACCACCAGAGGGTATCGCGCAATGGTGACGTCAGTGACATTGAGGAATTCCTGCCTTTTTCCTTTGGTGCCTAACGAGAACTGACCGCTTCAATTTGTCAAGGACTATAGTGCCCGACGACCACAGCCTACAATCTAGTAATTTAAACTACAGTGTGGCCAAAAAATCACCTGCCAAATGGGAATAATTGCTGTTCTTATTGTTTCAGGTGCAATAATGACTTTGAACTGTTCTTCACAACATTCCACATGCAACTCTTGCAGAGGTGGCATGAAAAGTCCTGCATTATGCGCAACACTTTATTCAAATGCACGGACAATCCTTTGAACATGAGCATTGATGCATATTGTAGTATATAATACTTTATACTCATACTAGTCTCAACCTGACTGTCATACATACTGAATTAAATATCATTAAAGTCATTTACAAAGTTTTTCATATGTAATTTTTAATATGTCCTCTCTCCATTTGGTATACTGAATTGTCTTAAATTTAATTGAATTACATATTAATATTAATGATTTATTGATTAAACATCCCTATACATTGTGTTAATCTACAAAATAAAAATATTTTATTATTATTATTATTTTTATTAGGTACAGTACACCAGAAGCTTGTTGCAATAAATTTAGGGAAGCAATGAAAAAAATAATGCCAGATTGTTGTACAAGCAATCCAATTTGGCTTCCTTCTGACACTGCTATGGTAAAATTTAAAACATGTTCTTAATTAAGATATATATAAATATTAGATTTTAATTTTTAAAAATATTTATGCTAAATGTATTTTAAAAAGGTACCTCCCGATATGCTTGTTGAACATGGTGCAACACTAAGTAGAACAGTTCAAGATAGTGGACAATTTATTGTTATTTTTCCAGGAGCTTTTACATCAACTATTTGTTGTGGTTATACTGTATCAGAATCTGTTTATTTTGCTCCTCCTTATTGGTTAGATATGGCCCAGAATGCTTTTAGGGTAAGTTACAATTTAATTTATATAATTATATTATTTTTTAATTTATTAATAGAAAGTAGATTTTATTTTCTACTATTTCATTTCATTATCTAAGATTTATTAAGATTACAATACTAAATTAAATACTATAATTACATGGTATTATATGTTTTAATACACAATACACAAGCAACAACACAAATGAAATACTAATAGACCAAACAAAAAAAACTGTTGGGTTTAACAGTTGAAAGGTATTTGTCAAAATAACTTTATAAATGGAATACACAAGTTTTAATGAATCACAGTCAAATATTAAAGCTTTACAAATTTAAATTATTAAATTAAGATTATTTGAATATAAAATAAAAAATTTTTAGGAGTTTCTAAGCATTTTAAAATCCTATATTTAAAAAAAAAAAATGTATATATAATTAATTAATAATATTTTTAAAAATAAATTTGTAACTTTTGTATAATTTTAAATAAATGTAAACTTAGTAAAGAATAACTTATTTAAATTAGCTGAATTTGAATTTTATAAATATGAGAATAATGAAATTGTTACTTGATAATAAATAAACACACAGTTGATCTTGTACATAAGCTTTCAACTTATTGTTTATTAAATATTTTTTATTATGTAAACTCAAGTATATTTATTTTATTAATAGTGGCCAAAACATGACTTGTTAGTCACATGTAGCTTTCACAAGACATTTGGCCATTTAAATATTTTAAGAAAAAGCCTAAATACCACCATTATATTTCAGCAAAAATATTACAATAGTTAGATCATGTTGCATCTACATTCATGTAGTAAAAATAAGTAAATAATAAACTGATAGCAGCTAATGACGTTGTATGATGACAACGTCATTAACATTATAATACTACCTGGTCCATTTTTAATCTTTTTCTTTTAATATATATAATATTAATTTAATATATATTATTTAATTGGTAAGTAAAGTTCTTGCAGCATACCTAGTTTTCCATCATATATTATATTGTAACAGATTAATTTTACATATAATATAACATAATAATAAAATGATTTAAGTGTATTTTTATTATTACACAAACATTTTTTTCTATTAAAATAATAATTGAATATTTCAATTTTCAGGATATCAGAAATAGCTGTGAACCACCAGCATTTTCTTTAGAAAGATTGTTTTTCTGTATTGCAAATGACAATAGAACACAAGTAGAAACATTACAAAAGATGTTACCAATGATTGAAGAAATAAGGTAAGATTTTTAAATTAACTTTGATATAAATTATAATATTCAAATGTTATTAACAATAAATTTCACTAATAAGATATATATGAATATATGTATTCATAAGTTGATTGAGATAATTTAGAGTAATACTTTTCAAACTATCTAAGACTATATGTCTTTTTCTAAGTGCAAAGTAATATTATCTTACTCATGTAATGCATGCAGCTTATGTAAATAAGATAAAATAAAATAATTTAAAACATTAAATTTATAAATAAACAAGATAATAGGGATAATAATATCTGTAGTAAAATAAAAACATGAAGAAGTAAATGTGACAGCACTTGCACATTGTGTGGAAAAGATCTTTTGGGAGTTTTCTTAAACTTTTCTAAATCAGTATTACTTTGAATAACACTATTTAGAGCATACTCTGTTTTATTTTTATATTGATCAAACACTACTGTCATCAAGAATTTTCATGTATGGATTATGCAAAGTAAAATGCACTCTGGTTAATTTGAACTAATTATTATTTAATGTTGTTCAAATAAAAATGAAGTCAAGAAAGACCACAGAAAAATACATATATTTTTTAAATATTTATGCTGCACTTGGCATTTATGTTTATGTTAAAATGTGTTGTGTATATTAATTTTAATAATTTATTAACCATTTTAAAAAATAATCTGTAATTCCTTCTTGACTTTGACTAGAACATTCAGCAAAAAAAGAATTGTATTGCTTGCAGAAAAACTTATTTCCAAATGTCACTTCATCAAAATTAAAAATACTAATGAAAGTAATATTTGTCTCTTTGTAAATGCAAAATTCTATACTTCTTGTCTTAAAAGATAAACCTATAAAGGTAGAAGTTCTTTCAAAAGAGATGATGCATTATTTCAAAATGAACTAATACATATTTGTGAAAACTTACTTAAATCATTTGAAGTAAATAAGTTTTTAGGAAAAAGAATAAAAGTAATCATACTAATGTGAGGGGCTAGCCGAGGGTATAGAAAACAGTTATGATTCGTATACCACTTAATCGGCAGCTGATCTTTCGGTCCTTCGGTTTGTCAAAAAGGATGGCTTTTGTATGAGAAAGAAAAAATGCAGAGAGTGATGATCTTGTAATCACCCTTCTCCTAACATCAGGCTTCCGACACCAGCTAGGGTAAATAAACTACACACCCTAACTCCTGTTTACTTCTAATTATAGATATCTGTGACATCCAAGTGACAACGTCCATATTTTATCATAGGGGGTTAATTTGACAGGTGGAGCATTACGTGAGTGATAAATCTTCCAAGCTCAATTAATGAGACCATGTTAAAACAATAACAAAATATTTAATGAAACTAAGCTAAATGAATGAATACAAGTACATACAGGGTGCCCTCTATTGGGAATCAGGAAGGAACAGTGTGAACATTCATCGCTGTGCCATTTGTTTGTTAGACATGCTCAAAGTGAGGTTGGTGAGTTGTGTGTGCATCTGACATCACTATGGGGCTGGGAAAGAAGAATAGCGAGGTGACTTTCTGGAACACAGTGCCACAATAGATGCACAGTGGTATGTGGAAACTTTGCAAATAGTCCAGACACCCAGGAATAATAACGGATGGCATCATTCTGTTGCAGGATGATGCCTGCCCATATGTTGCCAAGGTTGTTTCAACTACACTGCAGAAGTTTCCCTGAGAAGCTCTTACACATCCTCCATACAGTCCCAATCTCTCCCTATGTGATTTCCATATTTTTGGAGCCCTGTAGAAAGACATTCGTGGCTGTCAATTTGCTTCGGATGAAGAGGTACACACCTGGGTACAATCATGGTTCCATAGGCAACCTCAAACATTTTTCCATGAAGGCATTGACTGTCTTGACTCACATTCGGATAAATGTATTAACAGTTATGGCGATTACTTTTGAAACAATAAACAGTTTACTTACTTTTTTCCCATCTGTCTGGTTTTTATTTGACTGCCCCTTATACATTATAATGTTCTCAGATAATAATTAACATAATTTAAAATGGTAGCATTCTTTTTGGAAGACCCTGTGTTTTTCTGAAAAATTTGATTGGGAACACTTATAATTAATTGTTAGTGATTTCTTATGGATTTTATTTAAAAATTATCAAAATAAACTGATTTTAATGATTTATTACATCATTAGATGTAATGTAATAAATCACTAACATTGAATGAATCATAAGAAAAAATGTTTATAGGTTTCAAAAAAGTATACATATTAAATGATGGATATTTACAATTTTAAAATAGAAAACATTTAAAATGTATGTAATAAAATTATATTGATGAATGCAAATAAACAACTATTGATAAGTATTCCAATATACAAAAATATAATGTAAATAGATTTAATTTTTTGATTATTTTATTTTTAAATTTGTAATATAGAGATGAAGAACTACAATTAAGAAAGCAGCTGTATGATTTGGGATTGAAAACATCAGAACGTTTGCCACTCTTAGAGGTCAAAGACAAAAAGAAACGTTCTCGGGGATCAGATGAAGATAACGAGCAAGAATGTGAAGTCTGTCGTAGCCACTGTTATGTATCAATGGTTAGTATATTCTAAATAATATTTTTATAAAACATAAAACAGAAAAATATATTTTTAAAAAACTATTAAACAGGTTGTGAATTCACAAGAAGAAGCAATTTATTGCTTACATCATGCTTGTGAACATATACAAAAGAAAAAGAATCTCAAATATTGTAAATTAATGTATACTTATGATCAAGTAAGTAAATTTATAAGTATTGATATAATATAATGCTTTAAATTCACAACAATAAAGTTTATTAAATATCAAAAAAAATTTCCTATATTTTATAAAATTTAAATAATTTTTTCATGCATTTGAATATACAGGACATCTATAAAATCAATGTACACTTTTTAGTAGTAATTGTTTTGAAATTATGCATGGTAGAATTAATCTGTAAAAAACATCTCAGGTGTCTAGTTTTTTCTTGTTATTTCAAAAATTGACTGTTCTTTTTATTCGTTATTATTTATTTTTTGAAATTTCAAATAACCGTTTTTTTTTTTTTTTTCAGAATTGTTATTGACTCATGGCTTTTCTTGAAATGAAAGTAAAATATGTCCTTTGGTTGGCTGAGTGAAATAAATCATTTCTGTCCAAAGAAGGGTTCATAGGTCAATAACAATTCTGAAAAGAAAAGTCACTTTTCCCTCTTGCCAGTCACCACCTTGCTGGTGGCTCAGATGTCACCTGGGTTAACAAGGTCCATACTTGTGAGTTAGACAGTGGCTCACATTCGAAAAATGTGTCATAATCTCGCTTGGCCACCAGTGGTGAAAGCAGCATTGGTCCAAGTATGGCTACTGCAATGCCCACACCAGTTGTGAGAAACTGGCTGAACTTTGATGTTTCTGGGACACTCCAGCCACAGACCACTAAGGCAGGTAAACCACGCCAATGGATGAAATGAATAACAGAAATACACGAGTTTATCATTCGTACTTACAACACCATCACAAAACTTGAAACAGACAAGTTACATCACTTGTTCTCACAATAATATCCTTGTCTCATACTTGGCTGCTGCACATACTCTACATCTATAAAATCCATACCCAACTCATTAGTTTCATTGGTTTTACTATGCTCCACTAGAGAACATTACAACTTAACCTCCATAACACTCACATAAAAAAACAAATCAAATACACATCAAGCAAGGGATTTTTCAAGAGGATTCCTTGAGCACTGGACAGAACCAAAGAGGTGAGTCCTCTTTGGTTCTGCTTGATGCTTAATACCTATGTTGTCCCTGTACTCACTTATTCTTTTGGAGTTATACACAGGACATATACAGATCTTGAGCAATTCCAAAGGAAAACAAAAGCACTTACTAAGCATAAACAATATTACCCAAAATCATCTGTAGAAAGACTAACTCTTCCTCATAAAGAAGGTGGCCTCACTAATATAGTTAATCTGCACTACAAACAAATTCAGACACTGGGAGTTTTTCCACAAAAAACAAGAAACATCAAGATTACATAAAGCTATAACTCTGGCAGACTAACCACACACCTTTAAACTTAGAGACCTGGATATAATTCAACATACAAAAAACATAGACACCACTGAGCAGTCTTGGGCCCAAAAGGCACTTCATGGCAGGCGTGCCTATGACCTAGTTCAGGACTGTTGACAAAACTGTGTCAAATTACTGGCTGACATGTTTCTGCCTGTTTGGAGAGAATGAGGGTTTTATGGTTGCCATTCAAGATCAGGTCATAAACACTAAAAACTATTGAAAACACATCCTGAAGGATGTATCACTCACAAAAGACTTGCAGAAAATGCCACATTCTGCCAGAAACACTACAGCACATAACTTCTGGTTGCAAGCTCTTAGCACAAACAGACTATTTACAGAGACATAATCAAGTAGCAAATACAGTATAATACACAAAAAGTTTGCACACAAACACAGATTATTAAACACCCAGGGAGCATACTACAGATAGTATGCTACCTGGGTGTTTAATAATCTGTGTTTCTAACATTTTCTAATACTGCTCCACAGACAATATTAGAAAATGACACACACAAAATATACTATGATAGAGCCATAATCACAGATAAAACAATTCATCACAATAGACCTGACATCACTCTCATTGACAAATGCAATAAGATCACATAATAGACTTATATAATAGACATCTCTGTTCCAAACTCATAACATAAAAATTGCCCACACTGAAAAAATCAACAAATACACTCCATTCACTCAAGAAAGAAGACAGCTGTGGAAGATGGATAAGGTATTAATTGTACCTGTTGTCCTCTCTTCTACTAGTGTTATACCAGATACACTACACAAAACTCTAGAAACATTAAACCTTGATAAAAATATATACTTGAATTAATTAAATTATCAACAAATGTGAAGCAGATAATAGTGTGATCTCAGGGTCAGCACCTCTTTGATGCCATGTTGTCAGGACTGATACCATCGTCTCTTAATGGACACAGAAATTGCGATGGCCATTAATAGTTCGTTTACACGCAAGCAGTGGCGTTTGTAAGCTTTTGGACTTGGAATGGAGGCAGATGGAGACAACCGGAAGAAGTACACTCCATAAAGCTATCATTTAACAAATACCCATTTATTTATTGACCATTATTTACAAAGCTATATACAGATGTCAGGTTAGATACTTAGCAGATGCTAGTTATACAATATATAGGAAATGGGACAAACCTTATCATTAAGATCACGAACCTGCTTGCAAGAGAGAGCGTTTACATTCGTTCGCTTGTTGATAAATACCTTGATTATTGGAAGTTGATTGTAGGAGTTGTTCGTTGTAGTCACAGATTTAAAAGTCCATTCAAGGAAGCTTCTAGAAGGAGGGAAGTCCTTTCTCTCTCCGGTGGGCTACGAGTGGCGACATCTGATAACAGCAAGCACACACAGTTCAAGGAAAACTGGATGAAGGCAAACTTTGATTCATCGACCCTCCTTTTTATTAGGGGGTCGTCCTGGGTTTTTCCATGACATTATTAGAAATTATTCTGTAATGGCCCAATAGTTGAATTTTGATAGTTGATTGTGGGTGACACATTAGGAAGATGTGTCATCTTTAAAAGGAAGTGAATCCGGAGAAAGATATGATCATATCCTTCATTTTTTTTAAAGTGTTGAGAAAAAAAAAAAGAATTTTCTTCCCATGGATTTAAGCATTATTTTGTTTTATTGTAAAAACAAGTGTGAAAGTTTATAGAAAAAGTTCATAAAATTTGGTCTCTCACAATAGTAAGGGCTTATCACACCAATGATAATAGGCACAAACTCTCAGGAATCAAAGTAAAAACATTTAATAAAAACAAAAAAAGGGTGTACAATAAAAATGACTACATAAGTATAGAAATTGAAAAAAACCTAAAATCGCTCATCAGTTGGTATTAACTAAAGGTTTGAATATATTTAAAGTTATACAAGGTAAAGATAAACTTAAAAATATGCCTAAAGCTATACAATATAAAGAAGAAAATGCTGCTATAACTGTATGAGCAGTAAGCTATGTAGATAGGTGTAATAAATCTTCGTAACGTTGCAGGGTGGCATGACATACAGGGTGCAACAGTGTGACAACAGAGTTGCAGGTGCAAGCATTACAACAAAGTACCGGGAATGGTTGTAAAGACCAACCACTTTACAACAAGCTTTACAACTGTTCCTGGTACCTTGTTGTAATGCTTTCACCTGCAACTCTATCATCTCACTGTTTTTGCACCCTGTACTGTATATCACGCCATCCTGCAACATTATGAAGATTTATTACACCTGTCTACATTGATAATGCATACTGCTCAAAAAGTTACAATGGTGTTTTCATCATTATATTGTATAGCTTTAGGCATAGTTTTAAGTTTATCTTTACCTTGTGTAACTTTAAATATATTCAAACCTTTAGTTAATACTAACTGATGGGGGACTATTTTCTATTAGAAAATAGTCCAAAATGCATTTTGGGTTTTTTTTTTGTTTTTCATACTTATGTAGTCATTTTTATTGCACACCCTTTTTTTGTTTTTATTAAATGTTTTTACTTTGATTCCTGAGAGTTTTTGCCCATTATCATTGGTGTGATAAACCCTTACTATTATCTGCTTCACATTTGTTGATAACTTAATTAAATAATTAAGTTATCAACAAACATAATTTAATTATACCAACAGCTAGAAGCAACTTTTGCAATAATTTCAAAAACATATACATGGCACTACAGAAAGCTGCAATATTGAAGATATGTCACATTGTCAGGAAGTTTAATCCAGCTTAACGTTACACTTTGCACCAAGTGCTATGTCTGACTTTAGTCCAGAATAGCATAGCACTTGGTACCAGTATCAGCTGAGTATGACATTTGCAACATAACAATTGGCAATAATAATAATAATAATAATTAATTTTTGAAATAACAAAAAAACCTACAAAGGCTGGACTTGTGTTTTTTACAGATTAATTCTTCCATGTTTAATTTCAAAACTATTAATATTTAAAAGTGCACACAGACTTATACACAAACTGTATTTTGTATCTACATAGTACTGGTAAACTTCTATTATACTTTAGTCCTACAGGATCCATTTCTAAAAATATGTCTTATTATTCCAGTAATAACTGATTTGAAAGTTTATATATAACAATTTGTTAATAACAGGGCTGTCCAACTGGCGGCCCGCGGGCCGTATACGGCCCGCCAAATTATTTTTACGGCCCGCGAGTACATTTTACTATGAATAAATTTATGTTACTAAATTATTATTATTAATATTAAAATTATTTTACTATGTGAAAATTACGGCCACAATGTTCTCATTAATATATTACGAATATTTTAAAGTTTTCTTTTTAGTATAAATAAAATATTTTTTTAATTAACATAAACTGACTTTTCATTTATCAACCTTCTTGGCCCCCGAAATGTTTGGTGAAGAAAATATGGCCCGCGGGCTATGATAAGTTGGACAGCGCTGGTTAATAACATTCAATAATGTTAGCTTTAAGTTTATGTAGGTTTTTATCATTAAGTAAATCTAATAATGTAATGTTTATAATTTATGAAACAGTCTGAACTAAATGAACTTATCCAGAAAATAACTGACCAAATCCAATCACAAAAGAATTGCATTCGCAAGAAGTCTCCTAAAAAGAAACCATCATCTCCATAATACTAAACTATAAAAGAAATGCCATCACCCAGACAACCAAAGTGGAAATATCAATGTTGATGTCTTGAGAATTTTTGTTGCATTGAGCCTAAGGCATGTATGGTAGTGTGATATAATTCTTATTAATTTTATTTTTACCATTAATGATGGCCATTTTTCTTGTGAACATAATATAGCTGGTCAGTATTTGCCACCATCTTATGGCAGCATTATAAAAAATTTTTATAGTGAAAACTGTAAAAATAATAAATGTTAAATACTATTGTTATCTTAACAAATATAGTAAAAATAAAATACAAAAATTTAATACACCTATAAGAAAAATTTCCTCAAAATAACTAAGAAATTTTTAAATGTTTTTATTAGGAGAAATGTAAATTTCTTTTTGTATAAAAATAATTTTATATGAATATTTTAAATTTATAATTTTGACTTTGGTGTTATCTTAAACTACAGAATGAACAAAATGCTAATTTAAATGCAAAGTATTGTTTAATATTTACCGAATGGTAGTTTTTGTAAAACTATTGTTTGTAAACCAAAAATTCCAAAGATGTGGTGCCAAGGCAAAAAAAACCATTAATGAAATTTGGTTAAATCATTTTTTTGTTCTTTTTGTTACTCAGGGATAAGGTTTACCTGTAAAATATTTTTTATTTATTCACTGCCATTTAAAAACTTTTCTTCTTTAAATCTATCCAATACTCAGTCTTATTGTATGAAAATTTTTGTGTGTTTATTGTTTAGAAGGGATTATATTTGAGCTTTTTATTGAAAAAGTAAAAACACCATTTCTGTGTATTCCATAATATGTACTTATCTTATTCTTTTTTAATATGCATATGGTACAGTATGTCTTTTTGATGAAGTTAACTGTAACATGATTTGATATGCATTGCTACTGTGATTTTGTATCTAAAATTTAGAAAACATGTCATCATATTTTATAGAATTTTGTAATTTATAGATATCTTAAATGCTTACCTTTTACAATGCAAACCAATTCCAGTCCATAAATAAAGCTTATGTTAATGTAAGCCTTGCATTTTTTTAATAGATGCCAACATTTTACATAAAGCCGCTTATTAGTATTAAAAATAATTGCAAATATTGTTATGCCATATAATTTAATTGAAATGCACTCGAATGCAAATACCACATTTTGCAGTCGGTCGATGCTTCGATGTTATTGCTTTGTCGGTAATGTATATTTTGGTAGTATTTAATTGTTTGTATATGGATTTTATTATTAAATTGATAAGGTGTATTATTATTTAGGTTCATTGTGTTTAATAAATGTGTGCGCATCATTTGTCATAGCATATTTACTGCAAACATATCATAAAATTTTCTTTTTAATTTGTTTCAAATTGAAATTGTCAAAACATAAAATAAAATTTGAAATAAAAAGAATGGTGTTATAAAAAGAACATTGTTTTGTTATCTTTTATTTATATAATAAAATTTGTGTTTCAAAAACACATATTAATTTTTTGTTGTTTTCATAACAATAAAAAAGATTATTAAAATCGTGAAAATAGCATAATTAAATATCTAATTTTTATTAATTCAATTTATTTTCTTAATAAATTACAAATACAGTATGCAATTTACAACTGGCAATTTGTATATCTAATTCTATTTTTGTATTATTTCAGGCTAACTTTACATTTTTTGACTCTTACTCACTTAGGTTAGTCTTTACAAATATAATAAAAGGTTTCAATAATAATTAAATTCAGTTAAATCAGCATATTTACAAAATAATGAAAAATACTGAAAAATTTATTAGCTAATTCATAACTTTTTAATATATATGATTTTCTGTGTATTTGTTTACTAATGACATAATATAATTGTCATTAGTAAACAAAAAAATTGATAAATAAGGTCTTCATTTTTACTTTCCTAGCTCTGTTATATATAACAGAGGGAAAGTATGGCAATTAGTTAAATGACCCTCCCCAAGATTTTTACATTTTTGGACTCGGGACTTGAAACATTGAGAAATCAAAAAAAATTAAGGGGTAATTTCTGTATGTTAATGTGTGTGAGAGCACAATTTCATTCATCCTCTTTAAAGAATGACTCCTGTCTTTTTGTCAAAAGTTTGAAATTTTGCAGGAAAGTTTGTGTATTAGGAAGATTTATGCTATTAAAGTTTGGTGATTAAAGATCAAGAGGTGGGAGAGATAAAGGGAGTTGTGTATCATATCTCGAGTAGAGTCCAACTTAATGACGATTTCAGTCGTTATTGACATTTACAATTTTTTTTATAAAACTCAAGATTAAGCTTTTTGCTATTTTATAATAATTAAAAGTTTAATAAAATATCATAACAGGTGGCACACCAAAATTTTAAATATCGCCGGGAAAGTTAAGCAACTCGTTGCTGAAGTTTTATAAAAATTGTTTGTGAAGAAATAGGATAATGTAACTTCTTTTTTTAACTCTACCCTTTGGGCATGAAGAGGGCCGCTTTTAGCAAGCCCACTGTGGGTTCGGCTAGGCCCACAATGGGACAGCTGGGTGGTGAGGAAGGGGCTCGACATATCCGGTTAGACCACTCCCACGAAAAATTCCTAGGGATTTATCGATCCATCCAGATTCGAACCCCTGTTCCCTAGAGCGGTAGGCTTGACCACTCAGCCATCCGGCCATAGAATAATGGAGTGATTCTCAAAGTGAGGGTCCTGAAAAATTGATGCCAGATGAAGTTTTTTCAAATATTTTATAAATTTACTATGGATTCATGTTTAGAAATAATAGAAATAAAAAAATATATAAAATAATTTTTACTTAAATAAATTGCACATATAAATATTTTAATACGAGCCTCTAATATTCATAAATTTGTGCACTATTGGGGAATCCCCCAAGTTCCACTCTCAGCCTAAACTATGATAGAACAACATAGTCATTTGGAACGGTGTTTGCTAGCAGCATTGCGTCTGTAGGCAAGTCAAGTTATAAATACAGTATAGCATTGATTATCCGAAAACCGATCAACCGAAAGCTTTTCAGTCGGCAAATTTAAATTTCTGCTAGTGCTGTGGCGCTGCAATATTTGGCTATGTCTTGGGCTACTCCAATATTATTTTAGTTGGTATGCGTTTTTAGCTGGTAGCACATAGGGATGTTTTCCTACGCATAGTTATTCTTCGGGGTCCTTTGAAATTTTTAAGTGCAAAAGGGGGGTCGCGGACCAAAATGTTTGAGAAACACTGGAATAATGTAACTAGTTTTAAACAGAAAAATCATATATTTTTCAATGTAATCACTGATTAGGGAAGTGACAAATGAACGGTAGCATTCCAGACTGTGGTCATGAAAGATCCGTCATCGAACTCCAGTCGAGACTGCTGCCAAAAAATTTTCCACGTAGAATCCACCAGTGCATTGTTCTCCATCCTATACCGATACTGCACCGGTGACTAAGCGGATTCGATCCCTAAACACTGGTAATCATCTTGGGTTGGCGCTTGAACCGACACGACGGGCTGGCTCATGAAGTCTTCCGGATTTTTTTCACATCGATAGGCCAGTTTCCCTTAAAAGACTCCGGAAGGCACATTCTCTGATTGCAGATCCCCTGGTGTTGTGTGCCAGTATCTAAAACCCAGTGACGTGCTTTGACATTTGATGACGGAAGCTGTGTTTCTGTAAGAAGCCGACTTCCAGGGGCAATCAGTTAATTGTGCGTCAGTGATGGTCTAGGGCAGGGATGGGCAACCTGCGGCCCGCATTCATATATTTTGCAGCCCGCGACGCATAAAATATGAATAAATATATCAATTTCCCAGCTTAAAGAAGTATGCAGCAAAACTTCAAACGTTATTTTCTACAACTTAAGTATGTGAATAGTTTTTCCTAGAGTACCTAGATATCAGAGTAGAGACACACGAGTCACCGCTGCCATGTTCTGTCGACTGTCATCACGTAGTCTATGGGTTTATATTAAGAAATGACGATTTTTTTTAGTTTAATAAAGCATTTTTTCGTAAAAATGCTTTATTAAACTTACTAAAAGAAAATTAAATCGTTCGTTTTGAGCAAAACGCCCAAAACTTTTCTCCATTTCCATACAAAAACAACTATAATATTTTGATTCCTTGGTGTAAAATACGTACACGATAATTTTTTTGGGGCAGGTAAATTTATAAAATTCGCTTATTTAATATATAAGTCACTTTAATTAACGTTTACGTAACTAAACTATAGCACGCATATTTCATATGACGTCAGGTAACCGCTTTTAAAATGGCGTCGGATAAACGAAATATTACGAAATTTATTAAAACTTGCGCTGTCGGTCAATCGGAGAATACTGAACGAACGAGAGGAATGATTTGTTCTAGTTTTGGGGGTGGCGAGGTAAAGAAGACGTTCGATTGTAGAAAATCTTTCTTCTAACCCCTTGTGGAGAATGGAAACGGAAGGCGGAGGGTGGTAGGGAGTCTCTCGATTCCAATCCGTCGTCATTCGGGGATAGAAACGTAAAAAATGCAGATACTTAGCCTTAAAATTCAAAACGAATCCATTACGTCAATCGCATTCGAATTCGTTACACGCTTTCTAATCTCCATAGAAACGGCAATTGTTGCCGTTTCTATGGAAACGCGTATTGTTGCAACACGATTTTGCGTCACTTTGCACGTTTTTCACTTGCCGAACGGACGTGTGCTCTCTTTGCTCTGGTTTTCGCTGTGTTTTTTGCCTTTTTCAGTGTTCCTTGCTGCCCGAACGAGGTTTTAAGAAGTCTTTTGGACTCCGACATTACACCAGTAAGATTTTAATTAGAATTTAGCTAGCTGTAAGATTTTATTTTCGTTTCGTTTAGTCCAACTTTCGGAGAGGACATCGGCCGGCATATTTGCGTTTAAATTTGTGAATTACGATCCGAAACGACTTTTAAACGAACCGCCATATTGGAAAGTGACCGAAGCGCCGAAAACGGATTAAGTATTTGCTCATTGGTTTATTTTCGTAATTAATTCATTTATAATTTATAAACACGGTCAAAGAATAAAGATTATTTATAGAAATTCAATTAAAAATTATTTAATACTAACTTTAAATACGAATTCCATCGTAGTTTTAACTAAAATATGCTCTGGTAACATTGATGGACCGAGACCGTATTCCGAAGCATGGGATGTTCCTTGGACAGGTCAAAAATTTTGCCCTTTGACCTCCGACTTCATGCAATTTATGTATTAGTTACAACTCTTTTCAATGGCTTATTTTGCCAGAATTAAATTGTCTGCAAACACATCTAATACTAATACACTTAACAGTTATCTATACAGGCTGGACACAAAGAAATCTATTCCTTAGGCTCTTTGTCTTTTCACAAGGTGGTCTTTTCTGAGTGCAGTCGATCTTCCACACTTACGTAACCCTCTGCCAATGCTTTGTGCCACTTAAACGTTCGTATCCCGAATGGCGAGTTTCGCTTCTTCGTACGTTTGTCTTGTATTTTGGTCGACTCGTTCGCAATTTCTTTGCACGAAACTCTTTTAAATGCGTTTATGTGACGTACACGTTAGGGTAAATTGCTCTAGAAGAAAACACTTGTTTCGACTTGGGCTCGAGTGCCTTTTCCTCATGGCTACGTGCGGCGTGTCTTTAATTTACTGTCGTACAAATACAAATTACACGTAAGAGAGTTTCTTCGTTCTGGGTCGGTCGTCTCTACTGCAAATACAGTCGGAACGTTCTAGCAATTTCTTGTAGGATCTAACGCGAGCTATCCGAATTCCGATTAGTCGTGCGTATAATCTTGAACTTTTTCTGCGTTAATATTACTTGGAGAATCTCGGCACGTCGTTCGATGGTCGGATTCGAATCTTTTAGATTTAATAGATTGGTAGATAAAAGGGGGGTTACTATACTTCAAATCTATTCTTTTTTCGGTTTGAGAGATTATCATAAAGTCGAAATTTTTATACACATTTATACAGACACGAAACACGAGAATATTAGCTTTTTGAATTCGTATTACTGTTAACACGAATGTATATGCAAGCAATGATCCGCGAAAATCCGTCTCTTCGGCGACTGGGAGGCGCAAAAATCACAAAATTCGGTGAAAAGTCCAAACGTTTTACATTAAATTTCGTGGCCACGCAACAATAAATCTCCGACAATTTGTTGTGAGCGGTCTGATTTTCTGTTCGTGCGATTGCAATTAAAAGTGATATATTTCAAGCGTTTTCTGAGTTTTGCATCATTTGTAGCGATTTCATCGATAAGTTCAGACCACGAACTTTGTAAATTTAGGTAATGTATTTTTGAACATTGTTAAATCGAATATCACAATTAGTGGCAATGATTTTCCGACAAAGCTCCATTTAGATAACAATTGATCGTTTTGGCACAGAGACGACGAATGGGCCTTTTCACTTATTTTGAGAGATACTTTTCACCCTTTTTACTGTTAAATTTCGTCCAATCGAATTGTTAAAGATTTGTAATTGTTAAAGCAAAATGGGAATTAATAAATATATTAAATTGTTATTCCCCGCTATGGTTCATATACACATTATATCCCGCACGGTTTTAATTTATAAGAATTTCTCTATTTTCACAAATATTTTGGGTTGTGGCAATGGACAGTATTGTATAATTTGTATGAACAGATTTTTTAAATTATATATCGAACATTAAAAGTCGTTGGAAAGATTAAAATTATATATCGAACATTAAAAGTCGTTGGAAAGATTAAAATTACTATATTTAATAATTAAAGATTTTATCATAAATAAATTATTATATACATATACGTATGTATTATATTTGTATATTAAATAAGACAAATTTCATTTTAATTTGTAACTTGTATTTCATGGCTGCGCATTAAATATAACTTTAAACAAAGTCTCGTATTATCTGCGTGATTTGAACAGAATTAAAATAAATATAAATCAAATATTTGTATTTTGACGAATAAAATGTTTTATTAAACTAAAACAATCGCCATTTTTCGACGTAAACCCATAGACCACGTGATGACAGTCGACAGAACATGGCGACGATGACTGGTATGTCGCTACTCTCATATCTTGGTACTCTAATCCAAACCAGGTCCCACGGAACGGTTGATGCGGACATTTGTCTCACGGACAAATGCCGAACAGTTAGACGGTCGGATGACCGAGCGATCGAGGTGGCAGTCTACGCTGTGCGGAACCCGGTATCTAGTCCGGACGCGTCGAAAGATTTCCAGGAGTTTTTCGGGTGGCGAGGGACGGGACTATTGAATACAGTAGTAAAAAAATTTTGGATTTTGTTTTAATGTAAATAGAAATGTATTCTTCTGTTTCAAGTCGAATATTCGAATAATTAAGCTTTACATTTATAAACCTATATGTTGAATTTGATTTAAAAGAAAAAAATAATAATAATTGTACACTCGTGCCAAATCACTGAGAACTTATTTAAGTAGTTTTACATATATAAGTTTCTATATTTAGAGATAAGGTTTTTCGGTATTTTTAATATTAACTATATTTAGTTTGACGTTGCATTAATACGCGAAACTCGCAACCCCGACGGCGACCGATGAATCTTTCTGTAAGGCGAAATAATATTGGGCGAAATAAATGGAAATCCTAAGAATTTGATTGATTTCATGCGATTAATATCTTTTTCGGCCGAAAACGGACGATAAAGATATTTATCAGCGTATTCAAACGTATTTCGGGCAATTTTCGGAGATTGTCAAGCTTCGAGACTAAAATTTCAAATGATCGTCTTTTACCTCTCCACGGTGGCCATTCTGCACCATGTAAATGCAGAAGATAATTTATTTATCAAATTCCAAACGCAATAAAATGATTGAAGCAAAATTAAAAAAAAATTATAAATTAATTTAAAAAGAAATAAAATTGATTTTTTAATTCGAATTTCTACGTAATTCGAACATTGTTGACGCGTCTTTCAACGTTTGTTCGAAATTCGTCACGCATGACGATTCGCAGTTCGATTGTGTTTCTTGTCGTGGTCGGACGTGCTTTTGTTGTGCTCTTCGATTGCGTGCTGTTTTTTGCGGTTTAAAGACTTTTACAGAGAAGATTAAAGATTTTTCAGGTAAGTCTTAGTCCATATTGACTTTAGACATAAGAATTTATTTAATATTACTTGAAGGATCGGTCCCAGAAGACATCTCGGCACATCGTTCGATGGTCGGCCGTTTGCGCTTCGGATTCGAATCTTTTAGATTTGAAAAGGCATTTTGTTCTTCTCGGAAGAATTTAAGCATTAATTTAAGCTTTTGTTTTCACCGGACTAATTGCAATTTTTTTTTTTTTTTACAGAATGGCGTCGTTGGTGCGGCTTTGGAGGAGGTTCCGGCGGAGGCAGACGGTGGCACCGGAGGGAGGGGGTTCCTCGGACGACGCGGAACGAGTCTGTCGTTCCGTGCCGTTGGAGGAGCGGGGGCTCGACGAGCGAGAGGCAACGGGTGAAGAAGGCCTTCCCCAAGTGCGCGTGGCGTGGCATCCTCCCGGAGTCGGGATGATGCGACGCTACACCCTGGGTCCAGTGCACTTGGCGAAGGTCTTCGGGGGTCATCCGGCCACAGACCTTGCTGTGGCGGATGTAGAGAATGACAGCTCGTCCGAGTTGACATTTTCTGGTTTGTCGCGTTCTGCCCGTTCGTCCGCGACGGCGACGCCACCGCCTTGCCGAAGCCAGAACGGGGAGGAATCGGAGGAGAGAGCCGCCGAAGTTGAGGGACCGTGCTGTCCGTGGTTTCGTTGCTGCGGACGGCTGCGGTTCCCTTGGCCTAGGCGGTGATCTTCTTCGATTTCCTCTTCTTCACCCGGATGCGACTTTCTTACCGGATTCGACACTTTTCACCCGGACTCGACACTTTTTCCCGGACGTGACTTTTCTTACTCGGTCGTGACCCACGGACTTGTCTCCCGAACGTGACACTCGGGAGACAAGTCCGACAACAACGGATATGACTCCCGATTGTGACCACCCGGACCTGACACTTCTACTCACCGGATTCGACATTCGGCCGACCTTTCTTCCCAAACAGCTGTTATGAGGATTGAGCTTCCGGTTAGGGTAGGTTAGATTAGGCTAGGCTAGGCCAGGTCAGGTTTGTCGCTCTTCTCATAACACTGTTCGGGAAGAAAGACTGTCTGATAAAGGTAATAATATTAACCTTAGGTAATAAATGAATGAACCTTCTCGTTTTCTCACTGCCTTTGTGTTTTCTAGGAACATTTGGGAGGGAGAAGAATCTCCCTCCCCAACTTTACCACCAAGAGGACCAAGTGGACACGTGAATATTTTCCGAAATCTCCGATCGTAAGAACTCTTTCGTTTCATTTTTTAACACATCTTATTTTCGTATTGTAATTTACTGTTTCTTTGTTTATAGACATGCCGAAGATGTTCTTCGATTACACACACACACACACACACACACACACCGCACGGACATAACATCACTGTACACGAAGATATACACCGTTTAACCTTTACTCGAATTCTCGCACTCACGCACTTATACGCCAAGCGCTTCGTTCTGTGTAATTCCACACAATGAAACAACCCGAACACTCGCTTCCCACAAATCCAACCCCTGGGTCCTCGTCCCGGGAAGTGGAAACGCCAATTTTAAAGATTAAGAGACTTTAAATTGGCGGCCGAAGGGGCTCTGGTAATTACACATCTTGCACGGATTAAACAGAATTTCACACATTAGCATCAATAATCGTTTTATAGAAGGACAGACTAACGGATGGACGACAGTACGAAATTTTAGGTTTACAATTTTCTAAATTACAGCTTAATCTAAATAAACGAAGAGATGCGCACTAACGTTATTAATTTAACTATTCATATATAATATTGATTTGTGACTTTGAAACTTTTATTTTAATTAAAACGACCATTTTTACAATCTTCTGTTATAAATCTTTACTTTTACATAATGGGTTCAAATGAAAATTTCCAAAATATTTCAAAATTAACACAAATTGTGAGCAAAACATTTATTTATCGTAATCATTCTACTAATTCGCAGAAGCAAGCTATCGACAACGTCTTAGACGACAATTAGTTACGAGCTTTTTCCTAATTGTTAACGAATCAACAATACAAATTCGATTGTAGTTCGTCGGAATCCAGACGCCATTTTTATATCGCTGGCATTTTCCAAAAAATACCGAAATTTTTGCTAGTTTTAGAAAGAAGAAGCCGAGAAATGGCAGAATAATTGTGGGAAAGACGGAAAAAACGAATTTCAGTAAAGGAAACGAAACTGAAATAAAATATTTGGAAGCCGACATTAGCCAAACTAACAAGAAATTACTATGGAAGGAAGACATTTTAAACGAATTCATATTACCGGTAAGTCACTTCCAACGAGCTAGAATATACTATAGAGTGGCTGTGACTTTAGATACAACGCTCTCGGTGTCGATGACGGGTAATATCGACTGCCATTTTACTTTAAGTCAAAACGTTGAAGTCTAAACCACGTGTTGGGCAGGATTGTCACTTTAGAATCTATTTCTCTCATCTAAATCTGGATTGTTTTTTTTTGCTCCTAGATTTGACATTTAGGCAATAAAATAAGTGATATAAATCTAGATTGTTTCATCTCGAATTTAGCAATTTTGTAGATTTTATTTAATTATTATAAAGAAGGTAAGATCAGAGTTTTAAGTAGTAAATGTATAATAGTACTTAACCCCGAATATAACAATATTTTTATAATACGAGTTGAAGGGCTTTACTCTTAGCAATATGATTATTTATAATATACTCAGTTTTGGTTTCAACTTGTTATTATATTAATATAACACAGGATCGTAGTACTTACTGATAAAAACAAAATTATGTTAACTTTCGAAGTACAGTAAGACCCCGCTTAACGCGGGGGATGCGTTCCTAGATGACAGAGCGCTAAACGAAACAGCGTTAAATGGGCCATTTTAACATGTAAATAAGGGGGATACATGAAACAGAACAGAGAATAGGAAAATTTATCAGTTTTTTTTTTTTGTTTTATTTTGTAACATTTATTGTTAAATAGTTTTTTTATTACATTATTGTTAATTATTGCTAATATCGATATTTATTCATAAAACATTCATGAAAATAAAAAAAAAGTTCTAATAAAGAAGCTATGTTTGTGATGAGGAAGGTTCTTCCTCATTCGACATCTTTTGTTTCTTTGTGAAGAAGTCATCTAACGTCGTTTGCCGTTTCCTGTTTCGTTCAGCAAGCAGTTGTCGATAGCAAGACATCGCATCCGTGACACTTCGTCTTGCTTTTGAACTTCTATCAAAATTGAAATAATTTTGTATAAACTGATCCATTATTTCCGTTATACTAGCTAAACTTTTTTTAGAAAATCCGTTGAAATTTCCTTTTGTTCCTCATCTTCAGAAATGCTAATTTCGTCATCTTCATGCACCTGTTGTTCTATTAAGTCTTTAAGATCGTCGTTGGAAAAACTTTCTCCAGTTGTAACTTGCAATAATTCTTCAATATCCTGCGCATTTATATTATCCAACCCTGCTTCGTTAGCTAGCTTGACAATTTCGTCGACATCAACAATGGATTCTCTTGTGTCAACATCCTCGCTTAGCTCCGGCCATACTTTCTTCCATTCTCCTTTCAAAGCACTTCTTGGTCACCTCATTCCAGGAAAGATTGATGTTGTCTACAGCAACCACGATATTATAGTTTTTCCAAAATTCTCTAATGGATTGTTTATCTGCTCCATCTGTTTTTTTTTTTTAACTCTTTCCGCCCTGTGGGCACTAAGAGGGCCTCTTTTAGTAGGCCCATTATGGGTTCGGCCAGGCCCACAATGGGGCGACCGGGTGGTGAGGGACGGGGCCCGACATATCCGAACGGACCACCCCCGAAAAATTCCTGGGGATTATTCGACCCGTTCGGATTCGATCCCGGGTCCCCCAGAGCGGTAGGCTGTCACCTTGACCGCTCGGCCATCCGGCCGTCTGCTCCATCTGTTTTATCAATCAGTTGTCGGAATGTCCGCCGCAGATAATAAGCTTTAAAATTTGATATTACGCCCTGATCCCAACACTGCGTGCGATCTCAGGTAATTCCAATACTACCGCGTAATACCGAAACAGCGTTAAGCGGGGTCTTACTGTAAAATATTTCAAATCGATTAATGTTTTGACGTAACGCGTGACGTATTTACCGAATGTTGAACGTTCGAAACAAGCTAATTGTTCGAATTTTCTATTGTTGGTCGCCATCTTTAAATGGAAATTTTCTCGTTTTTTCTTGCGTTTTATGAGATTTTCCAAAAGAATTTTCATTATAAATGAACTTCGGTAAGTAAGTAAATTGTTATTTATGATTTAAAGGAAATCAAAATGGAATTATTGGCGATAAAATGTTAAATTTATAGTTTAAGATTTCGAATTTCATTTCAAACGTGAGATTTTTGGAAATTACTTTATCAGATTACGTATAAAATTTGATTGGGAATAGTCATACATCAGTTTGAATGTTATAATAAATAAATTCAATACGTTCTATGTATGTTGAAGTTGTCTCCTGCTTCCTTATAATGTCGTTTTAACGCACAGTAAAACCTGGCTAAGACGAACTGCATAAGTCGAAGCTGTATACAGCTTCCTGTCACACAATATGAGGATATTCCATAGTATCTCTGGACAGTAATTTTAATTAGAACCTATTTTTCCCGGCGCTCTCCATTCTTTCGTAGTCATAATCTTCAATTTCTCCTAGATTCCGTGTATATGAAAACGTATAAACCTCTATATATCGAAACCAGTTTATCTCGAATTTACTTTCTTTCCTCGCAAGCTTCCGGATAGAAAAGTTCAACTATACGAAGTTTTTCATATTCCAACATTCGCTGAATTTCTATGGCCAGACAACAAATGAAATATTTAGATTATAAAGCCTATGTTTCGATACTTAAAATATTTTAAACAACTCGATTTTAAAATTTTCTTTTTTAACGAAATTTCCTCTACCCGATTCAAATTATAAAATATACGAAGCATTTATTAATGTCGAAAACAACTGAAAATAACAAATGATACTTCCAGGTAATGAGATGTGACGTGTTTACTTAATTCTTACGAGGTACCGATACAGCCGTCAACCCCTCTATACAAAGCCCGCGTAGGGCGAAGAAAGAACACACTCTTGCGGGTCGAAGACGCCCGTCTACACCTCCAAATTAAAGCCCACGTAGGGCGAAGATTGAAGACACACTTGCGGGTCGAAGACGGCCCGTCTAACCCGCAAGATTAAAGCCCGCGTAGGGCGAAGGCTGAAAACACTCTTGCGGGTCGAAGACGCCCGTCTACACCTCCAAATTAAAGCCCACGTAGGGCGAAGATTGAAGACACACTTGCGGGTCGAAGACGGCCCGTCTAACCCGCAAGATTAAAGCCCGCGTAGGGCGAAGGCTGAAAACACTCTTGCGGATCGAAGACGGCCGTCTACCCCACAAGATTAAAGCCCGCGTAGGGCGAAGACTGAAGACACTCTTGCTGTCGAAGACGGCCGTCTACCCCGCAAGATTAAAGCCCGCGTAGGGCGAAGGCTGAAGACACTCTTGCTGTCGAAGACGGCCGTCTACCCCGCAAGATTAAAGCCCGCGTAGGGCGAAGACTGAAGACACTCTTGCTGTTCGAAGACGGCCGTCTACCCCGCAAGATTAAAGCCCGCGTAGGGCGAAGACTGAAGACACACTTGCGGGTCGAAGACGGCCATCTACCCCTTTAAATTAAAGCCTACGTAGGGCGAAGATTGAAGACACTCTTGCAGGTCAAACGCGGCAGTCTATCTTGCCAAATTAAAACCCGCGTAGGGCGAAGACTCTTGCGGGTCGAAGACGGCCGTCTACCCCGCAAGATGAAAGCTCGCGTAGGGCGAAGACTGAAGACACACTTGCGGGTCGAAGACGGCCGTCTAACCCACAAGATTAAAGCCCGCGTAGGGCGAAAACCGAAGACACTCTTGCGGGTCAAAGGCGGCCAGTCTACCCTTTGCCAAATTAAAGCCCACGTAGGGTGAAGACCGAAGACACACTTGCGGGTCGAAGACGGCCATCTACCCCTTTAAATTAAAGCCCACGTAGGGCGAAGATTGAAGACACACTTGCGGGTCGAAGACGGCCCGTCTAACCCGCAAGATTAAAGCCCGCGTAGGGCGGAGACTTAAGACACTCTTGCTGTCGAAGACGGCTGTCTACCTGCAAGAGTGTCTTAAGCACTGCGACTAGGGATTGCAATCCAGCAGTGTTTTTAATCCAGCTGGATTTTTGCTGGATTAAGATCATTCCAGCTGGATCCAGCGCGGATCCAGCGCAGATGTATTTTTGGTGCAATAAAGTGTTATCTATCTATCTATCCAGCAATTTATGGTTTTTTTTAAGAAATAAAACATTTTTTAAAATACTTAAGGAACTTTTATTATTTAGACTGGTCACTATAAATCAGTAAAACTTCTTACACATTTAGGTACTAAACTTAACTTTGGTTCGGTTTAACACTTCAGATAGAGATAATTAACTTTAAATGTTTAGTTAGATTATAATTATAATGCAATCTTTAAGTTAAATAATAACAAAGGTAATTCTAATTAATTTATATTAATATATTATAATAATGTAAGGGCAGATAATCAGTGGCTAAGTGGCTAACAGTCTTACCAATTTTCTTATATAGGCTCTACATATCAGTCTGTAGTTATTTATAACTAATTTAATTATTCGTGTTAGTAAAATGGTGAGTAAGTAATTAGTAGTAATCTAGTAGTTAGTTGTTATTATCACAATCATGAATCACATATATTCATATCATATCTAAGATACTGATAATCATTAATTTATTTAACTAACTAGGTAGTCTCAGTTTCTCACCAATTTTCACAATAAAATTGCCTAGCCTAGCCCACTAACCACTTATAGAATAAAAGTTAAAAACTCTTACTTAATAGAATTAGAGTAGAAGTTATAAAATATTAGTCTTGAACGACCGTAAATTAGAATTATGCACCAGGACTAGGAGAGGAACTACTTATTTTATTTAGCGTGGAGACACTTTATTTAGTGAGAGCGGAAAGTCAACTGGCAATTAGATCAGCAGAGGCAAAAGGCGGCACTGGCTATACCCCCTGGTTACATTATCTGAAAGTAATAAAGTTACAAAGAAAACAAATAGGTTACTTGAAATGAAGAAACTATTAATAATACGATTGAAATTACTCCTCTAACACGTAGTGTGAAGTGTTGAGTACAGGGTGAAAAATTTCACTGGCTAAAAAAAACAACAAAAAATAAGGTCAACAGATTTTCTGGGATATGTTAAAAGGATATGTTAAAAGGATAGCACGATATCCGTAAGCGGTCTCGCCCGTGCTAGCTACACCAGCGACCCCTAGGTCTATAATCTAGTATTGATTCTGTTTCTTCATGGGGGCTCCCAACATTCTTCTGGCCCAGGGCGTAAGGAGCCCTGGGCCAGAAGAACGACGTCAACTCTCGCCGTCGAGCGTTAGCGCACGTAGCAAAGCAGCAACGCCGACAACGTAGACTTTTGCGCCATTATTTAGAAAGTTAATTGAGTATTTGCGAATCCGCAGCGCTGGATCCAACACCTGGTGCTGGATCCAGCAGGCAGAAAAATGCGCTGGATCCAGCTGGATTGCTGGATGAGGGATCCAGCAATTGCAATCCCTAACTGCGACGATTCTATGGAATGATAAACTTTCGTCATAGGTTTATCCCAGGATACTCTACGTTGCAGGTTTCTCTTAACGCCATGTTAATCGGCCATACCAAAAGCAGAATAGGACCTATTCTGAGCTCTTCCGATAACTCAACGAGAGCGATACACGGGACATTCAATAAGTCCCCGTAGCGAAAGGCAGTTAACAAACCTTAGACAAATCTCTATTCTATGCTCCACGTTAAGTGAGTTTCGCTACGGGTAGTCGGTCGAAATGAGTCTGGGTTTTATGCTATCAATAGCTATTACGCTTTGACCAATCACAGTTGCGGGCCGGATGGTCGAGCGGTCAAGGTTAGCAGCCTGCCGCCCTGGGGGACCCGGGATCGAATCCGGACGGGTCGAAAAATCCGTAGGAATTTTTCAAGGGGTGGTCCGTTCGGTTATGTCGGTCCCTGTCCCTCACCACCCGGCCGCCCCATTGTGGGCCTGGCCGAACCTATAATGGGCTTGCTATAAGAGGCCCTCTTAGTACCCAGTGGGCTGGAAAGAGTTACAAAAAAAAAAAACAATCACAGTTTAGTTAACATTGTATTTTTGCTACGTGACTGCAACCCGCCATTTTCAAAGTTTTTAGTATTCTGTAGCCTAAGATTTTGTTAAAATGTCATCAAAGAGGGGATAACACGGCCAGCGAACTACAACTTGTCAGTTCGAGATATTAATTAAAACACTTCAGTTCTAGCCAGGGTCGGATTTAGGTATTTCGAGGCTCTCGAAACCGTGTGAGGCCCCTTACCATTAACATAAACATATTAATTTTAATCATAAATGTTTTATTGTTAAAAAGTATTTGCAACATATTAGAAAATAAGGTACAATCAAAAAAGAAAACACTAAAAATTTCGTTTTCGTCACTTTTCGATGACAAAAAAACTGCTAAAAGTTAAGAAAATTTACCTATAAAAATTAAATAAATTTTATATTAAAAAGATGGATCACTAGAAATATAATATAAACAATATTGGTTCTTAATATAATTAAATACTACACAAAATCAAAAGTAACGTATATTTTGTTGGTTTGTAAAAAGCAAATTACAAAATTTGACTTTAAGTTTCTTTTTATAGAAATTTTTGAGCTCCATTGAAAGTCGAGGTCCTAAGCTATAGCTTACTTGTAAATTCGGCCCTAGCTCTAGCTTTTTTCGTAATTCATTGCATAAATGTAATAGTAATGGCTTCGAAAAACGACAAAGTTTTTTAAAGCTTGTATCATTCAGCCGAAAAGCATTATCTCGAAGACGAAAAACCAAGATTCATGACGTCCAATGCTAATTTTCTCTATCTCCAATTGCTCGTGAAGTAATACCGTATTAGCCCGAATATAACGCGACTCAAAAATTTTCATAAAGATATTTAGAAAAAAAAAATAATACTCATAAAAGAATTCAAAGAAAGTAAAATTCAATCAGATAAGCATTTATTTAGGTATTTATAGCTAATAACACAGGTTACATTCATGTCAATAAAATTAAGTAATGTAAAACAAAATTAATATTACGTAAGTAACAACAAAAAACGGAAATGTTTATTCAGAATCTGAACTGTTTTCAGAATGAGAACTCATTGACTTCCGTTATTCATTATTGACTTTTGCGTTAGGGGGTAAAGCGGGTCTATTGACAAATTTTCTCGCAGTAGTACGAAATTTCTACTGACTTAACTTGAATGAGTCATATTTCTTCCCCATTTACAAACAAACCCGATGGCAATCGGTGAAACATGAGATAAATTACAGCGAGTTGAAATTTGATATGTTTATTTTTTGCGTTTTACGTATCAAATTACATTAAATTCGGCACAAATAAAGCATTTTTGTCAATATAGAAATATTTTACATTGTTTAAAAGTAGCGAAAATAAAGAAAAGAAAGATGTAATAATAATTTTTCGAGCGAAGCCAAAAATTTCACAATTTTAAGATAAAAAATGGCGTCTGTGAAAGCCCACGTGACTAAAAGGCGGTCGAAAAATCACGTGACTAATGAACTTCGAACAAGCGGAGACATAGCCTTACTATAGTAGCGCTATGCAAACAAAAGCGCAGGCCTACTAACTAGATCACATGGTTGTTTTGAAGTGGTCGGTCGAGCTAGGTCTGACGTTCAGTCGCGTTTCAATCTCTGTAGGAAAATGTCCTTGTTTATATTACATTCCATTACTTAAACCCCGAATTTAGCGCGAGTCGATTTTTTAACGGAAAATAAATGGTCGAAAAATATCGCGTTATATTCGGGCTAATACGGTATTATCCTTACACCTAAAGTCGCCTTTCTTTTTACTTTCGTTATGTTCCTAAAAACGGCACCTCGAGAGTGATCGATAAGAAAAGCTTAGTCATCGCACATGGCTATAGGAACCGAAAACGAAACGCACAGTACGACTCAGAATAGCGTTTTCACAGTTGATTAAATGCCAATCACGTGGTTTCGATAGAAACTGGTTTTTATCGTATTCTTGGTTTAACGATACAACTCAGAATAGGTCCCCTGGATAGAAAGATTGAAAGCGTTATGCGTGTGTAGCTTCCACCAGCTAAACCGTGTGAGGTTGGTGCTCTGTAAAGCGCATGGGCGAATGCGTATAATTTGGCTGCTTGGAAGCTGACCCGGTTTTGACAATACAGCGCTTCCATTTCTCCACTGATATTCGAATATACAATAGCAATCTTATCGTTTATTTCACATACAGTATAGAAATTTGTAATAAGATATATAATGCAATTATAATAAAATATTAATTTTAATTCAAACAACGTTAAAATATGAAAATTTATATTTTAGAAAATACAAGGGAAGCGGCGCTTCCACCACTTCCAATGACGGCACGCAACTGCTAAAACCAAATGGCCAGATGGCCGAGCGGCCAAGGTGGTGGCTTACCACTCTAGGGGACCAGGAATCGAATCGGGACGGGTCGAAAAATCCCAGGAATTTTTCAGGAGTGGTTTGTTTGTTTGTTTGTTTAGTTAAATTACGGCAACTCAATGCTTGGGTGACTGTCTAGGGCAGTGTTTCCCAACGCGGGGCCCCCGCCCCACAAGGGAGCAATTTGACTGTTAAGGGGGGCAGTTCGAAAATGGACTTGTTCGGAGTTTAAGTTAACCATATAGTTGCTGTACGCCATATTTATTGTAAATATTGATTTAAGTTAGTTTTAATTTTCTTTGTTCTTTGTTTCCCCTTCTTTCTAGAACTTTCCTTTATAACCCTTTTCCCTTGGGGTGGGATTAAAAATTCTGGAAATCACTGAAAACAAAGATGAATGATGTTCTGAGGCCGGTGAAAGAGGAGAAAGGACTTTCTTTGCCCAGACATCGAGGTGGACAGACACGAATTGAAATGTTCCAGGTTACGTTTGGCAACGACGGGAAAGTGCAAGAGACTTCGAAGAAAGGATCGGGTTTTTTCGTGGTTATGATAAAACAGTGTGGCAATTAAGTGCAAGAGAAAGTTCAACAAACATGACAATGAGAGACTTTCCAAAAGAGTTCAACGTGGTTGTATCCCACCCAGAGTGTAGAATTCAGCAAAAAAAGAAAACCCAGGTATACCAATCGTTTCTATGTTCTATTTCCTATCTTCTCTTTTCCCGACTAATTTTTCTATCACTAGTTTTAAGTTAGTACATAAGTTTTAGTTATGGTTTTTATATTGTTGCGAACGGTATATGTTTGCGCCGTATTATTGTATTTTATTTTATAATACCATGGAGTTGGAATCTAAAATAAAAATCTGTACATTTATGCGAAATAAATTACTTTGTTGACCATATCGTCGCATAGTCATTGAAACGTGTTTCCTTTGTCGGTCTACAGCCCTACACCATTTCACGTGAATCCAACATCATATCATTTTTTTTAAAATTTTCTAATTGATTTTATATTTATTTTTCTAGCCCATAAGGAAATGAGTGGTGCAAGCAAGAAAAAAGTTCGTCAGTATTCAGAGGACTATTTAAAATTTGGTTTTATATCCACTGTCCATGATGAACTGTCACCTTTTTGTCTTTTATGCCAACAATGCTTGACCAACGAATCAGTAAAACGAAGTCGTCTTGAGGCACATTTGAAGACAAAACATAATGCTCATATTAATACAGATTTAAATTACTTTCAAACTATGAAGACAGATTTTGTAAAAAGAGCAACATTGAAGTCTCTATTTACTGCTCATAATGCAACTATCAATCATACTCTGGAGGCTAGTTATCAAATTTCATTACTCATTGCTAAATCTGGAAAAAGTCATACTATAGGGGAGAATTTAATCAAACCATCAATATCAGCATTTCTTAAAACGGTTCTGGAAAAAGATGACAAAGATGTTAAAGCTATGCCACTAAATAACAATACTGTTAGCAGACGAATAGATGAAATGAGTGAAGATATTGAAAAACACGTTGTTGAAAAGCTGAAATCAAGACCATTGTTGGTGCAAATGGATGAATCAACTTTGAGAGACAGTGAGGCCGTACTTATAACTTACGTACGATATATTGAAAAAGGTGAGTTTGCTGAAGAAGTGTTGTTCTGTAAATCATTAGAAAGCACGACGACCTTCAAAGATATATATAGTAAGCTAAAATATTACTTAGATGTCAATAATATACCAATGGAAAATATAACATCTTGTGCTGTAGATGATGCTCCTAATATAATGGGGAAGAAAAATGGTTGCTTAAAATTGATGAAAGATGAAAATTCAAAAATGCTTCTTGTGTATTGTGTTATTCACAGGGAAAACTTAGTAGCTAAAAACATTTCACTGTTCTAAATGAAGCACTAAATTTAGTTATAAAGTGTATCAATACTATTAAAGCAAGTGCCAAATGTGAAAGTCTTTTCAAGTTATTTTGTGAAGAACAAAATGAAGACCATGTAAGACTTATACTTCACACTGAAGTAAGAAAAAGAACTCGCAGAAATGCAAAATGATGAGTCAATTAAAACATTATTTAATATAAAAGGTGCAATGACATGGCTTTGTGAGGAAACCAAAATCAAATATCCAAATGCAACTAATTGTGCAAGAGAACTATTGTTGTCTTTTCCATCTTCATATTTATCAGAATGCGGATTTAATGCCATAAATGATTTGCTGCTAAAAAAAAAAAGAAATCGGCTGGATATAACTAAACGAGGAGACATGAGACTAATGTTAACTAAATTGGAACCTGACATAAAATCTCTTTGCAGCAAGCATCAAGTGCAAGGGTCTCACTAAATTTAAATAATAAATAATTACTAATAATTAAAATATTATAGAAAATCTTTCATTAAAATTATTTTGTAGTTGAATTTCAGTTCTCCATTGTATGTTTTGAAAGTTTACTTACTGTGTTTTCTCAATAATTTCCTAGTGATATCTTCCTAAAACCTATCATTCAAGTTTCTTTAGTGTTTCCATTTCAATTTTTGAATATTAAAAATTGTGTATGTGTTAGGAGGGACATAAGAATTTTAGAAAGGTTTAGGTGGGGCATAGCACAAAAAAGGTTGGGAAACACTGTTTTATACAGTTTATGCATTTTATTATATTTATTTCAAAACTTCTTTTATGTTTCGTTTCTACTTATGGTATCTACCATTCATAATGAAGGTTTGAAGGGGGTTCTGTTTTGTTAGACATTCGAAGAGGGTAGGAGGTTATGGAAACGGACAAACTGAGACAAGGATAGAGGGAGTAAAAATTTCAAGGAAAATGCGGCCGAAATTTATGGACAGCCCCAAAGAAGTTGCTTTCATTTTCTATTTTTAATTAATTTGTTATTCTAGTATTAATGCAGATATTTCTTAAAAGTGAATTGCATGTGGAATTTTACCTAGTGGATTACAAAAATCCTAGATTCCAGACATTAAATTGCATTAATTCAATTCTTTCTCTCTGTATGCCAGTTCAGTGATACAGTACTAGGCTGAAGAGGTTTCCTATTATTCATGATACTGACTTCTTTCATAATAGGAATCAACATCAAGGGCTGTGGAGAATTAATTAATGATTATGATGAGAAATAATGATTAGCAGTCACTTGAAATGCTGAGTTTCAATGCAATTTTGATATATTTCTTAAAATATTTATTTGTGATATATATACAAATTATGTGAAACAAAAACAAAATTTCAAATTGTCAATTAATAATTGATAAAACAGTGAATAAATTTTATACCCCTCTTTTAATTTAATTTACTGCACATTTAGTGCTTATGAAAACCTCAATGATTACTAGCAGAAAATTGCTTTAATTTTTTTTTCTATACTTCAGACTTTTCACTATTGATGTATATTTTTGTATGCTTGAAAAAAAAAATCTACAGTATAAACAACTAAGATTTTTCCTAATACCACATAAATCTGAATCTTACAATCTAAGTTGGAATTAAAAATCTTCATTAGAGTTGAAAATGTTTTCAATGTAATTGCAAAAAAGGTAATACCAATATTTTTACAGACTTGTTTCAAATGTAAGCAACTTTTACACTCTCAAAATGCAAGTTTTAAGAACTTTGTAGAACTTTTTAACACTTGTAACTTGGGAAAACTCTTCCTGATTCAAGCTCATTATATTATTGAACCATACCGGCATCAATATTAATAGGTGTCAAAACAGTATTCTGTGAATAAAAAGTATAAGTAATAAAATTAAGTTAGGAGATGAATCAAAATTCTCAATAAGTTCTTACAGCACCTCAATTCTAAAAACTTTTTTAGAATTGAGGTGCTGTAAGAAAAATTTTATCTATTTTCGTATTGTTTATATTTAATTACAAATCCAAGCATTTAATAAATACAATTAATCAAATATCTTTAAGTGCCAAAATGCATTTCAGCTATTTTCTGTCTCTATGAAATGTAAATTTTAAAAGAAAAAAATTAAATTTCCAATAATTTTTCTTTTTTATTAATATTAAAACTTTACATAATTTTCTTTCAGCATCCTTTTTTTTGTTTATATTCATATAAACGAAATACATCAAACTGATAATTATATTCCATTTTTTATAAAAATACATTTGTGAAATTTTAAAAATTAGAATTGCCAATTAAATATTTAATTTGATAAAATCTATTAGTTTTAATGAAAAATGAAGATATAAAATTTGATAAATAAATATGCTAATACATAAACAGATATACATTATATTTACATTAATTGAAATACAATAAAATATCTTTACAAAATTTATCCAATATCTATCGATATTCAAAGTTTTTTTTATGAAAATATAATGCTATCCATTTGGCCACAAAATACATCTGATTTCTCATCACATTAATTTTATTTACTATCTTTAATCTACAATATTTGCTACTTAATAATAAAATTTTTTTTAAATTGTATTCTTCTAATATTAAATATGAAAAAAAAATTATTTCTTCATTTCATTCCTAATTTAATTACTTGAAACAATTTTGTTTGAAATAATATACTGTGATTATTTTTTTAAATTTTTATTGTAAATAATAATGTTGAAGAGCAATATAACATTTTAATTTAAAATGCTTGATATTGAATACACATTTTATTCTTGTTTAATTTATTTTTAGAATTATTTTGACTTAAGGTGTTTCATTTTATTCTTGTTGAGATTCTACAACAGAATTTAAAAATTAAGAAAACACGTTCCTTGTGAATAATGTGAATTCTTATAGTTTTATATAGATATCTAAGTTTCTGCAAATAAGATGTATATGTAATTTAATTTGATAAATGTATGACATAACTACTGTAATAATTTGTTGCATGTTTGTGTCAAACAGCCATAGTTAAGATGACAGAACTATAAAAATGGATTAAATAGCATGATGTTTTCTGGACTGACAGGCTATCATACAAACTTTGTTGATGTAGATAAGAAGATAGTCATTTTTCATAACAGATTGGTGATGCAATATTACATATTGGCAACAAATATTCATACACACTGAAATCAATGATATTTTGGACCACAGAACATAACACTTCTTTCTGAATAATAATAAATCATTGCAAAAAAATCTGGACTATGTCTTCTTTGTTCCTGTATGCCTGTTCAGTAATTCTTCACAAACAGTACTAAGCTGAAGAGAATTGTTTCCTATTATTCGTGATACTGACTTCTTTCATAATAGGAATCAACATCAAGAGCTGTGGAGAGAGAACTAATTAATGATTATGCAGAGAAATAATGAATAGCAGTCACTTCAAATGCTGAGTTTTAATGTGATTTTGATATATTTCTTAAAATAAATATTTATTCATAAGGCTTCATATGCTATTAATATATTACTATATACAAATTATGTATAACAAAAATTTCAAGTTGTCAAATAATACCAAGAAATATGTCACTGATTATATCATCATTAATTTCACTCAATAATTATCAACATGTGTGACTATTTCTAGTAATAGTTTTAGACTGCAATTCGAAATTACTAAATAATAATTATTAAAAATTATTGTTTCAATAATTATTTCATCTTATCTAATTTGAATCTAATTAAATTTTCATTGTTATTCAAAAAACAATAGAGTTTCAGTGGCAGTGAATGTGCATACTTTTCCCCAGATGATGATAAAAAAGAATTTCTGTAATTAAGTGAAAAAATTGGAAATTGCTAATCTATCACATATTCAGTTTGTGTTGGATGGACTAAACATCCATATCAAGTGCCATAAACATTTTGAGACAAATAATTCTAAGTTGTTTTAGATAAAAAGCAAATAAATTCTGATAAAAAACAGATACAAAATAACCTTGCAGATTTTATAAATTTGTGTAAACACAGAATTGTCTTTGAAACTGAGTTCTGTTTAGTAATTAAATGATCATACTTCAGTCATTGAATCATTTATGTCAGGAAAAATGAAAACAAGTCAGTTTTTTCAGACTATTTAAAATGTTTATGTTATGTTCTCCCAATGTTACCATTTTGAATCTAATAACTGTGTTAATTAAAAGAAACTAACATAATCAACATATGTTTTGAATGCTTATGTAATTGGATAAATTATAAAAATATCATTGATGCCAAAGACTGGAAACAACTGTTAATAGAAATCATCATTTATACTAGGACAATTTTGAAAAGTTTACTGCAAATCCTGGATCTTTTGAAAAAGAGCCATCAAAATCTTTATTCTCAATGTTTGAAATATATTGTTCTTTTTAGCTAATTCAATACTGATTATGTAGTTAATATGAAAACTTAATAATGATTATTACAGATTCAGTCACTTTATTTGGGTTTAAAAATAATATACTGTTTTGAATGTATATGTAATTTATGTATTATTTACTCAGTTTGTATAATAAAATTAATATTAGTTATTAGAATTTATAATATATTTAGTAGAAAAACTCAGAATTTTGGAATGAAATAATTATTAAAATATTGCAAGGAAATTTGGATGATCATAATTTGTATTTAAAGCAATGTTTTGTACTAAATATAAGTTCTTTTAACTTTAAAATTATTACTACTTTAAACAAAGTATATTATGATTAGAATAATGTAGTTTATTTTTTATATAAATAATTTTATGACAATATAATTCACATGACTGTTTCAACAAAACCATCTATAGATTTTGAATATTTTACAGTTCAGCTTTGTTTCATTAAAAAAATTAGATGAATGATGATCATAGTTAATTTGTTTTATACATTCACAGATAATTTTCATTGATTTCCTAGAATGTGGCCACGACCCCAATTGTACCTTCTCTGATTGTTGTCATCTGGTTGTCTCCTTGGTGTTGGAGCTTGTCCAAAGCCACCAAATCCTCTTACACGGTTTGGAAAATAATGAAGTCTAAAAAATAAAATTTAAATTATTTCTAATTTATAAGCTTTTGCCATTTTTTAAAACTGTCATATTTTTTATATTTGTTCTATAAGTGCGATTTAGTGCGATAACGATCACTTGGCACGATTCACTTCTTTATTTCAATTTCATTGATCAACGAAATTGAAATAAAGAAGTGAATCGTGCCAAGTGATCGTTATCGCGCTAAATCGCACTTATAGAACAAATTATAAGCTTTTGTTTATCTTTTATTCTATACTTACAATATGTCTGGTGTTTTCAACAAGGCACGGCCTCCAAATTCTTGAGGATATTTAAACTTAAAAAAGAAGTAAAGATGTCCAACAAGAATACCAATGAGTTCATATAAGCCTCTGAAAAGAAATTATTCCATTTACCAATACTAAGACTAGCTATACATATGAAATCTTAATTTGATATTTGTTAATGCATTCAGTTCATAATCATGTTTTTAAAATAAAATGGAATTTAAAAATTTCAACTTTGTTCTCAGTATCATATTAACACTGGTTTCCACAATTGAAAAAATTGCAATGAAATAGCAGATTCCTTTTTGTCAAAATGTATTAAAAATAAAAATTTTGCTTTTTGAGTAACCTTATGCAATTATATGTGATGATGCAAAATTGAGTCACAGGAACCTATTGGAGGACAAAATGATGAAAAACCATTATCATCAACATCTGGAATACACAGCAGGGTTCAGCAGCACTCCAGTAGTTTTTTATATTATTAGTAGGAGTACTGTGTATATAATTACCTCATAATGCTTTGTTTATTTTCCAATGACAAGGTAATGTTTAAACCTACATCTGGTACTTTAAATTAGTTTGCTATTTAACACACATTTCTTTGTTTGGGGTTCACATGTTTTTACATTAATACATGTAAAAATTTTTTGGTCTTGATTATCTAATAACTGATCCCTCTGGGTCAAGTACTACATCTTAGTAGACTGCAGGTGTCAGCTGTCAGGTAATAGGTGATCCCATTCACCCACTTGTCAGGTGTGGAAGCATGGACTGTCAGCTATATAAGATCTAGCAGAGACCATAGGAACTCTGACTCAACATATCTGTGTGCAAAAACCAGTTGGACTGCTTTTGTTACATTTGTGGAGCAATGACTTGAAAGCACAACAAAAATCACTAATGCCTCTAGTGAAAAAAGCATACCATTGTTATTTTGGCTGTAAGGTAGGAGATTGAGATAAAACCTGGGCTTCTTATGCTGTAATTCATGTACACAGACACAAACTAGATGGTTGAATGGCAGGCACAAATCAATACCTTTTGCTGTCCTTAAGGTCTGAAGGAAACCTCAATCATTTGGATAATTGTTACTTTTGCATGTCTGAAAGCAAAAACTTTTCAGCAAAATCAAAATGCAAGATACAATAGCCCAACTGTCCATCTCCACCTTGACTAATGCCCCAGGTTGAATCAATGTCAGTACTGGCATTGATTCATCATGAATTTCTTGGAAGGTTCAGAAGATGAATCCAATCCTGAACACACCTTGCCAAAACAACAATCAAGTTGTGATGAACACCTATCATGGAGTCCTGCAAAAAAGTCACAGCTCAGTCAGTCAGTCTCGGTTGAATATGATTTGTAATCTTTCAAAAAGAAAAGTGCAACTACTTATGTTACATCTCCAGCAGTGGAAGCTTTTGGAGAAAGAAGTTAAGGTGTCCTGTTACAGAAAAAGGAGATCAGAAAATGTGAAATTTTTCAATAGAGGAAAATCTCATTTTTTGCAATGATATACTGCATTTGTTGGAGGAGCTTCAGCTGCCACAGGAACCTGCAGATTCAAGACTCTTTATTGACTCAAAGTTCAGTCTTAAAGGAGTTTTGCCACAGAACAGCAACAAACACGTGTCTATTATGGTTGCTCATGTTGTTCATATAAAACAAACTTTCAACAACGTAAAGGTAATGCTGGACATGATAAAATACAATGAGCATAAGTGGAATGTGTGCACTGACCTCAAAGTTATTGCAATGTTAACAGGTCTTCAAGGAGGATACACTAAATTCTGTTGATTTTTTATGTAAATGGATGGTTAAACAAGAATGAGTCACTACTTGGTAAAAAAAATGGCCTAATTGCTTAACAAATGTAGATCAGAAGAATATTACTTTTCCTGCTCTGGTGAAGAAAACTAAAACCTCTTACCTCTTCTTCATATCATGCTCAGTTTGATGAAAAACTTTTTGAAAGTTATGGACAGAGAAGGCTTTGCTTACCTGAAGAAAAAATTTTTTACATCTGAACAATGTGAAAACAAAGGAGGGAATTTTTGTTGATACCCCAAGTAAGATAGTGTTTGAAGGATCCTAGTTTCAAGGAAAAACTTAACCCAGAAGAAAGGACAGCATGAGTTACATTTGAAAATGTGAGCACAAATGTTTTGGGGAATCACTCAAGATGCATTTCCTGCATTCCCATTTAGATTTTTTTCTTCCAACATAGAAGCTGTTTCTGATGAACATAGAGAAAGGTTCCATCAGACTCTTCCTCAAATGGAAAAGCAGTATAACAGAAAGTGGAACAAAAACATGTTAGCAGATTACTGCTGAACTCTACATCAAGAGACTTCAGAAGAAGAATATAAAAGGAAGAAAAACATGTCATTAAGTGTTTCAGTTTTTGAATGTATATAATAATAAAAAATGAGTAATTAATATAAATTTATTTGTATCTAATTAGCCAATTGACAATGTCTGTAGCCAATAAATATATTTTGAACAGAAAATGTTTTCCTTCAAAATCTCATTTCTCTCAAAATTGATGGCCAATTCTGTTGCCAGATTCAGCACTGTTGAAACTATAAAAAAAAAATTCAGTGAAAATGTTTGACAGGAGCAGAAATAAACTTTTTTTGCATAACACTGTAAGTACTCGTTTAAAATTATATGTAATAATCAGTTTTATAATAACTGAAGCTAAAACAATTACATTTTCTTGGTTGATTTTTTTTATGACATGAATAATATTTCTTACATTTTAATACAAAAGAAATTATAATTAAAAAAGTCAATATTTATCACTACTAGAAAAAATTAAACTTACCCTCCACTGAAAAGCACATTAAATGCCAAAAGCACCCAAGGTAAATACAGTGCCTGAAACAATTAAAAAAATTATTTTTGGAAACTAAATAGAGCTTATTTATTGTAACTTTTGAAAATTATAATTTAATAATTTAAAACATACTTTAAATCTTATTACTTTGAAAAAATAATTTGTTGAAAGCTTTCAATTTAGACATTTAAAATAATTTAAATTATGGATGATATACAGCTTTACCAAGGAGTATAAGGAAACAAAATCAAATATAAAGCTGCAAGAAGCCTTAGAAATATACAAGGCTGGCCTGACTGGAAAATGTATTAACTTTAAGGATGGAAAAACCAGTCTTGTATGCATGGTAATTCTTTTACAAAAAACCAGGGAGGGCCAACATAAATTTAAGTTTTATTAATTAGTATTATGTTTTATCTTAAATTTTTATGTGTTAAATTTTATATTTACCATCATTTAATTTTTGTTGTTATATAGTGTTGTTTTTTCCAATTTGGAATTTTCATTAAAGATCTGAGGCAGACTTTAGACAATGTTTTTTTGACTTTGACCAAATTTTTTATTAAAAATGCTTTGTGACTGAACTTTAAAGGTTGTTTACAGTTTGTTTGTGATTCATTCCAGTATTAAGAAGGTAATTTTAATATTAGCATTAAAATTCTATTTGCTGGATATGTAAGATGTTGATATTGATTTTTAACAATTGTTTAATTACTGCTAATTTTTTGACTCATTCATTATTGACAGCATGGAATAGTGAGAATGCAGAACTGAGAATAATAAATTATTTTTTAAAAAGTTAACAGTGGATGTTAATAAAAGAAAATTACAACAAACTGTTACTCTTTTAGAAATAAATGAAAATCATCAACATTATCAATATTTTTAATTAACACAATTACACTGAACTAAATTTTTATATACTAAATTATTTAAACAAGAATATAAAAAACTAAAAAAATTTTTGAAATATTCAAACGAAATTTAATTTAACATTTGTTATTAAATACCACGTGTAAATTCAATTCAAACTCCTTTTCTTGGAGAAAAATTAGAAACTAAGCATTTTTAAGCTTTAAGAAAAGACTTGAAATTTTATTTGAAGCAGTTATCATTCTGAAAACTGAAAGAACTTTACTCCAAATTTTACTCCAAAAAAACTGAAAGAACTTCAGTTTTCTTGGAGTAAAGTAAAAATTTTTCAAAAGACTACTTTCAATTAAATAAACATTTTATCAATACATTTTATATTTTAATAATTAACAATATTAAGTGAAAATTTTTAATTTATTATTTTTCACTTTAGATTTACTATAATTTCAGTTTAATTATCAAAATAAATTCTTACTTTAAACTGAGTTCCAAACCAAAAGTTTACAATGATATCTTTTTTCAGTTGACACCAAACATAAAGTACACTTAAAACCAGTGGATCCATCAACAGCTAAAAGAAATAAAATTTTTAATTAAAAGAAAACTATGTATTGTAAATAAATAAAATAAATTTTAGTGTGCTTTACCCATATTTCAGCAAGAAAGCCAACAATCTTGGAATATATTAAGGAAAATGACATACGAAAAATGATAACAAAATATAATTATAATTTTCAACTAATAAACATACGCAATCAATAGAACACACAAAAAAATCTTTTTTGTAAATTAATATTTACAAGCTTTTCTCCTATAGTTGAAATTTACATTAAAATACAACAAATTTTTAGCCAGTTTTATAATAAATGACTATTTGAATTTTAGACAAGATTCTCATACTTTTTACAAAAATGCCTTAAAATTTTTCCATCAACTGTAATTACATCAAAAATATACTCATGCAAGAAAGAAAATAAAAGGATACAAAAAAAATCCAAATATGAATTTTTAATGAAAGATAAATTTTATACAAATTTAAAAATGTTTAGCTTTATATCACATATATTTTACTTGATTCATCACTAGGTTAAATATGTGGCAGACTCCACTTTCTTTACAATTTTTTCTTGCTAATAGTTATCAAACTTCTGAGAAATCTCGATATTGGGAAATCAGAAATGATTACTTCATGAATTTATACTATTGTTAATATTATTTTTCAATTTATTATATTGATTTTTTTTATTTTTCTAATTTATCATATTTTCCTTTTCATTTATCATCTAAATTGTTCAAAGTTATAAAATCAATTCATGTTATGAATTATTGATAGCACAATCCATTTTACTTTCATATCTGATATCTGCATTTTTCATGCTTATAATATGCAGACAGTTCTCAATAATGTTAAGATCAGGACTATTACCTGGCCAATTTCAGGATCTAATCTAGACTTCTTGTAGAAATTTTTTTATCTAAACAGCAATTTTTGAGTCAATTTAAACAACAATAATGCTAAAAAAACCATACAGAAAGGCTATTGTAAAGGTCGCTTTTAGCGTCCTGAATCGAAAAGCCGCACGACAGAGATAATTAGTCCCACCTGGAGCTGGGGCCATAAACGGCCGGAAGGATCAAAGGAGTAGCGTCTCCGCTTAAGGGTCATGTGTTGGCCACGTGCCGGCCAGCTTGGGAAAAAAATGTAAATAAAGCACGGACGCAAATGTAAGCTACGTCGGCGGGAAATAGGGCAGACGTCTTTGAAAGCTCTAAGAAAGGGAAGGAACTGATTGGTCGCAGGAGGTAGTAGCAGGATCCCTTAAATTGGTAGGGTGGTGAGCAAAACGGGGAGAAAGGGCGAGAGACCGAATACGTGGTGATCTCTGACACTAGGTAAGCCTTTGAGGTGTATAGAGAGAGCGTTCTCCTCTTGGAAAGTCCTCCGGAAAAAGGTTAGTGTAGAGACAGACGGCCACGCGGTTGAGCCATCTCCGGAAAAGCGACTTGAGTTCCCCGGACAGACAAGCCGACATGCGGCATCACAGCTTTGTTACAGTAGCGTATGTAATGTTGTTGAACATTGTACAGACTTGTAAATATTTGTAGTGTAAATAAACTGTATATAACTACTTGTTGAGTGTGGAGGTGTAGCTTTCCTCGAACCATCTAACGGACATTCTCGAGTCGTAAAGAGCAACTCAAGACGGAACATTCGTAAAGATCGTGACGGATAATAAGGATCTTCACTGCTATATTATACTTTACTCACTATATTAGCAGTGAAATGGCATAGAATTTATCTTGGAAGATGCAACATCTCACATCACAAAATTGTTCCTTGATCAATGGAATTAGCATGGCAGATAAGCCATTTTTGTAGCATTCAACATTAACAAATCCATTTATAAAGTTTAGTATGTTAACATCTTTACTGGATACTCATTCCCATATCATTTGACTCACCAGAAACCTGTCTGAATCAAGCAATACCTATAATAGGTATCCTTTTCTACATCTAATATACTATTTGTTGTCAGATCCTTGCAGATTAAATTTGAATTCATCCAAAAACAACAGAATCCTACATGCTGACTCTCCAATCAACATTATGCTTAGCCCAGAAAAGCTACTGTGTATTTTGGGTCACCAATAATAGGCTTCTTATGTGGATGGTAGACTTTTAAATCCAAGTGCATAAACTGTGTTATGTTGCACAGGCAACATAACACAGTTCATGCACTTGCTTTTATGCCCATCTGTTCTGCCTACTTTGCTTGCAGTTTGGAATAATACTCTTGCAGGCTGAGACAATTTAATATCCTATTACAGTACCATGGTATATTCACACTTTTACCTCCTAATTCAGATTTTCTTTTAATGTTTTCATAGTCACATCTCCTTTGTAACAAAAGCATAACTGATTGATGACAATGCACTCTCTGCACTATTTCACAAGAGGATAAACCAGCATTCAAAGCAGCAATTACAGACTTTTTGCAGATGTTAACTGTCTACAACTCCCCTTTTGCTTATAAAAAGACACAATCTGCATGGGTTTTATACCAACAGATGATATAATCATCAAAAGCATTGCTGTAGGAGACCAGCCAATGAAGCATGTTCTCATGTTTATGATGTCTTGGATGAATGCAATCTTTAGTTTCTGGCAGATCTACAAGAAAAAGATTTTCTTTAATTTAAAAAGCAAATTCACTTTTATAGGGTTTATGAGTGATATGATTTCCATGGCTGTTAATGTATATCAATTTCAAAACAGTAATGTAGCAAAAGTTGAATTCCTTTTGAATGGTTTATGTTCTTGGCTGAAAATCTTTGATGTTAATCCATAAATATAGTGAAACACATTAATATTGTCCAAAGGTCATATAAAACTTTTCTTAGCTGAATACAGCTTATAAGAGACATGGTCATAAAACAGTTTAATGTGTTTAATTTATAAATACAATGATGCAAATTAAACAAACATTAAGAGGGTAAAATGAGTTCAATGTTGAAAATAATAAAAACTTTTAGGCAGTAGAAAGGAAATTTAAATAACATCAATTGATTTTCATTTAAAATATTTTTTATTGAAAAGTTGAAATGAATTATAAAAATTCATTCAAAAAGAATCTTCATTTATCTTCATTAAAGAATTCATTATCAGACATCTCCTGAATCTCGACATTAAAAATATCAATAAGAGAATTATTGAAAGTATTAAAACTTTCTGAAAATTCTCAAAGCAAAAATAATTCTAAAACCATCTAGAACAGTGGTTTCCAACATTTTTTTAATCATGACCCTTTTTAGTTTTTTAAAATTGTTCGCGACCCCTCTTTTGCATCCATCATATTTGATCAATAAAACAAAAAATAAAAAGGTTTGACAAAATATATTTTAGGACTTAACAATAGTGATGATATTTTTTATTAAGTATTAATTATTAATGTGATGATTGAGCTTGCATCTGCTTAACTTTGAACTATAGAGCTAGTGGAAGGAACGATGAAACTAGATTGAGGCGCCTCTAGTGGTGATGCCAAGTAACAGAATCGGGGCTACAAAGTACCACTAAAAGTATGACGTGCGAAATGGCCTTGTTAACGGAGGTCTCAACTATACCCGGCTAGTTTGCCACAGTCAAATTTCACCAGGCATAAGAAGAGGTGCAGGTGCCGGCTGCCCACTGATTACTTCGCATATCTCGCGTGTTGCCAAGCATTAATAAATTATTAACATTACGGTGACCCCCTTGTGAGTTGTGACCCACCAGTTGGGAACTGTTGATCTAGAACAGGGGTGAGCAACCTTTTTAATCAACGGGCCAATTTAAATTCTAAAAATTTTTGGCGGGCCGCACATAAAGTAACACTTATTAATAATTTACAAAACTTTATAATAAACATTCGAATAAAAAAACATAAAATTTAAAAAAAGTAAAGATTTCATATACAAATTTTAGTGCAAAATAAAAACAAACAAGAACAGAAAAACGAATTTACTTGAAATTTTTAATGAGAAATTTGGCACTGTTTTATTGATACAAGCTGATCAATATCAGCCAGAATTGATGAGGTAGCTACACGTACGCAGGTTTCTAATCGTGCATCACTCAGTCTTGATCAATGGTCATTTTTCATTAATTTCATGGTTGAAAATAATTGTTCGCAAACATATGTACTTCCGAACAGAGACATCATTTGCTTTGCATTTTTCTTCAAAAGCGGAAATTTCTCAGGGCTCACATAAGATTTATAAAAATTTTTGATGTTTACTGAGAAAAATACATTTTTTAAATCGGTATTATTCTGCATGTCAATCACTTCCATTTGAAAGTCTTCGGGAACTGTATCCACATCAATATTAAATGGCGAGGAAAACATTTTCATGGAAACCGCTGTCTTCTCAGCTTTGAACATTTGGAATCGTAATTGAAATTCATTGATTAAAATGTCTATATATTGTGCGTATTTTTGAGAAGTAGTAACGTTTTCTTTTTCTAAATGTGGAAAGTGAGACACATTATTCTGCAAAAGATGCTGTTTCCACAATTTTAATTTGCGCTCAAAGCCCTGAATTTTATCATACAAATTGTGAATAAACTGTCCTTTGCCTTGAAGTTCCACATTAAGATCATTGAGATGCTGAGTCATGTCGATAAGAAACCCAAAATCGCACATCCATTCTTTATTACCAAAATGAAGAAAGGCATATCCCTTCATATCCAAGAACAATTGTATTTTGCTTTTTAAGTTGTATACTTTTTTTAGCATTGCACCTCTACTAAGCCAACGTACTTTGGTATTAAAAACCACGTCGCCATATTCAGTTTCTAAATCTTTCAGGAATTCTTTAAATTCACGGTGATTTAACGCGCGTGACTTTATAAAATTGATTAGTTTAATTATTGGTACTGTGACATTTGGCAAACTCAATCTTTTTTGCACACAAATTTTCCTGGTGAATTATGCAGTGGTTAACGAATATTTCCCTTCCTGTGACCTTCTTAATGTCTTGAAATAGCCTTCCCGATACTCCTACCTCCATGCTTGACATTGCTCGTGCTCCATCTGTCGATATACCAATAATCTTTTCTAATGAAATTGAAAAATTTTCCAACACAGACTTTAGTTCATCGTACAGGTCTTTGCCGGTTGTAGTCCCTTGCATTGGAATCAGTGAACACAATTCTTCGGTAATATTAAATTTGGTGTCAATACCACGTAAAAATATAGCCAGTTGTGCTGTATCGCTAATATCGCAACTCTCATCAAGTGCCAAAGAACAGTATTCGAATTTTGCAATGCGTTCACGAAGCGTTGTTGCTATGTTCTCGGACAAGTCTTCAATTCTCCTTGCAATGGTGAATCTTGATAAACTACTGTTTGAAATAATATTTATTTTATCAGGAAATGCTATTTCTGCAACAGCAGTCAGACATTCTTTTATCATCTCTCCATCCGCAAAGGGTTTCATTTTTTTGCCCGTATTTGACTGACAACAAAACTAGCCTTTACTGCCGTATTTGATAAAATAGCTTGATTTTTAAAAATAGCCTGTTGGTTTCCCAAGTTTTTCTCCATTTGATTAAACTTATCTATCCGGAGTTGTCCTGTTAAGTTTTTATATTGTTGTTCATGTTTTGTATCGTAATGCCTTTTTATGTTATATTCTTTTAATGTCGACACAGTCTCTGAGCATATTAAGCATACAGCTTTATCTTTGACAAAAGTGAAAAAATAATCAAATTTCCACTTTTCTTGGAAATGCCTGTGCTTATCCGCAACCTTCCATTTTTTTGTTTGCTTTTCCGACATGCTATTATGGATTAAAAATTTGAAAGTTAAAAAACTTTGTAGGAAAACTTAATTTTGAATAAAAAAAACTCTAATATTACCTTTTTGACAATAATATTGTACTCACGCCTTTCAAGAAACACAAGAATTGCTAAAATTGCTAGTTAACAGCTTACCAGTCTGACTCATTGTGTGACAGAAGCAAACACAAACAAGCACAGACGTGGCGCGTTTGTATTGCATGTTTGAACAAGTCGCCGACAAGTGAGTAACTCGTCACAAAAAATTGTTTCGGTTTAGTATGTACTACCATTTTATTATAATTAATTTTATAACAATATATTGATGGGAGAAAGTCGATAAAATAAATTCAATTTTAGAAATGCTTGGCGGGCCGCATAAACATGTTTAACGGGCCGCAAGCGGCCCGCGGGCCGCGTGTTGCTCATCCCTGATCTAGAACATTCCAAAATTTTTCAAACTCCAAATTTTTCTACTTTCCACTTGCAGGCACATATCTTCACCTATCTCAAAAACATCTGCAAATTGTCTATTTCATTAAACAATTTAAGTTTTATTATCTAGGTTTGAAGGGGTTCAAATAAATGTTCAAAAGTAAAAAAATTCTCCATAGACATAATATTAAAGATGTTACTTGATTTCTACCAATTCAATTATTCCAGTACTTTATACACCTCAAAGCGTTCTATCATTTGCAGTGATTTAGTTGAAATTTGCTTTAACAACATTATAAAAATTTTTATTCATATTTTCCTGCTTTAACCACTGTAAACATGATGTAAAGTTGATTAAATGCTGGGTCCTTTCAAATTGGAACCACACCTGTTTTTAATTAGTTCGTAGAAGATTTTTTTATATAAAAAGTAAGTAAAAGTAGAAAATTTGAAATTTTCTGTTTTTGAATCAATTACATCAATAACGTCATTAAAATGTCATTACAACTATTATAACTTGCAATAACTTGTTATTGTTAGAAAAATAACACAAGTTGCAACACCATATTTTTTTATGACAATATACATTTCAGACACCTGTCCAAAGTATATAATCATCATCAGTTGCCATTATGATTTAAAAATATATTAATTCACAATAACTACCTAAACTTCCTTACAAATTAAATTCAACATACTTTGCTTGCTGCAGATAACTTTAAACAAACATTTGTGTTCCATTAATGTTACTGCAATATATGTTTTAACTAATTCAAATTTTAAATAACATGGTTTGTCAACATTTATGTAACTATAATAAATTAATATATTTTAGAATTACATACTAGAAACTGACATAGGCAAGAAGCTTGAAATGCATATTGTCACATTATAAAATATTGTGTCAAAATGCATATGAATAATACTGTAATAAATGGAATGCTGCAACTTAGATAAATGAATAATTTTGAAAATCTTCTATTTCCTATTGAAATGAGTAGTCAGTTTATGCAATGTAAGAAGAAACAGTGTGATTTCAAAGAAAAGAATAACAATTCTATGTTTATAATTAAAAAGAGTTTGTTAAAAAAAAAAATACATATTTTTTTTATTTATAAATTATCATATAAAAGGATACAACAATGCAGATCCAATTGAATAGTAACAGGAACAGATAATCAGCAGGCTGATTTGAAAAAATATCTGTAAAGATTATATATGATTATTAATTTTATTTAAATTCTTGATAATATATTTATCATAAAATTTATTACTAGAAAATAAATAAATATATCACATAAGACAATGAATTACATGAAATTCTCAAACTCAAACAACAGAAAAGGAGACATCAAAAAACTTTTTATTTTTGAATCATATTAAATTCAGCTTCAAATACAAAATACATTTAAAAAAAAATAAATTATGAACATAAATGTTACAAGAATAACAGAATATTTACATTAAAATATAAATAGAGCAAACAATTGTTTATATTTTACTCTAGATAATCATGACAATGTGCATAAAAAGTAGTGATACTAATTTTAACACATTCAGTCTCAAAATACATCTTGGAGCATCTTACACTGCCTCATCTAATATACTGAAAACACTCATGTGCATCCTCAAGTTTGATTATCACTTGGAAAAATTTTATCTTTTGTTTATATAAAAGTTTGTTTTTGTTATTTATTGTGCAGTACATTTCAAAGAGTATATTTTGTCCATTGATTTTATATTAGTATTGTGTAGTGATTTTTTTATTGGTATAAAATTATTATTAATTATAAAAGTTGTATTTTTGTTTAAAAAAAGCTTTACAAATGTATTAATTTTTCTGTTTCTTTCTTGAAATTAACTTTTATTACAAATTTAACAATTTATACTATTTCACTAATATATACAGTCACACCTGTCTATAATGGAACCCCAAGGGACTGAACATCTGTAGTAGACAGGTTTCCACTATACATGTTACCTACTACAGGTAAATAGAATAAATATAGGTTGAGAAAAGGAATAAAACTTTACAGCTGCCTATCTTCATCAGACAAAATTATATTCAATTCAGTTCGTTTTCTTCATAAGTGAAAAAAAAAAACAAACTGCATGCAGAACACAATCATCAGTATGTTTTAAGACCATTACATAAATCATCCTTGATCAAGATGAGTTACTACTATTAATCTTATAAATTAAAAATTTGATTTGTATACCAAGAAAAAAGAAACTTTCATTTTTTTGTTGTGTTTTCCTCCATCACCATTGGTCAGTAAGAAACACTGCAATCCCTATTGGTTTATTTAGTATACTAGTAGATGCAAGGTACAATGGTACAATTGCACCACTGTAATTGAAAAGAAATTGTTCTCATATTCATATAATAAAAGATATCAAAGAGCAATAGCAATCAAGGAAACTAATATCAATCCTCTTGCTTAGCAATCAAGGAAACTAATATCAATCAAAAAAAGGAAAACTAAAGGATTGGCTATGTAATTGACTTAAAACTGATTTAACAGGCATATAAATAATAATTATTTTTCATTTATTACATGGAATTCTTAAATTAAGAATGCTTGGACACTATTTACTCTCTCCTCCTCTGATCCCTCAATGGCCAATATAACTACAGTAACTTAACCCAATCCATTAAAGTGTATCTTTAGTCCACTCCCTGTAACTAATGATAATTTCAGTCATAATGCTTCACCTAAAAAAGCCAATAGGTATGTTACATTTCCATTTGGTGTTTTTTTTTCTTCTATTGCCAGTGTGAGGTCCAGGCTGTGCCTAACTGACCCCTGTGGAGTTTTATATGACCTTTTTGAACCTTCTTATTACTGAATGTAAGTGATTATACTTGGAAGTTTCTGACACCAAGTAGGTCATGCCTGCCACTAAAGTTTTTGAGTGTTTTTGTGAATGCCAATAAGAGTCTCACATATGACACTAGGGGTAAGAGGATGGAGTAGAAAATGACGAGATCCAGTTGGATGTGACAACTGACCAAAATTGTCCATTCCTCCTCATATTCAAAGGTGAAAATTCCTTAGAGGTGACTAAAAGTTGAAGGAAAGGTATCATAAGATGTCACTATTGACTCTGAGAAAGCACAAGTTGACACTCTCTCAGGTTAGAAAGTTGACATATACTAGCTTCTGATGAGATGATCATCAGGTTGTTTTCCTTTAACTTCTTCGATTCTCACAGGTATCTTTCTGCTAAGATGATGTTACCATACACTAATGCAGTAATTCTTAACAGGGGGCCACGACCCCCTAGAGGTCCGTAAGAAGTTTGCCGGGGGGCCGCCAAATTATACAAAATTTCCTTCAGAATATAATAAAAAGAAAATCGATGTATAACCGAATATCGTATTGAAAAATGAAATAAGAAAGATAAAGTTTTCCTATTTAGTTTTTTTTTTACTTATTTTTTATTTCTTCCTATATACAACTTTGTTAGTACAGAAGAAATAAATGTAAATATGCTACTTACACTGCAGTATTTACTTCTTTTATTCCAAAGCAATTCTAAGAAACTATCAATGCTTGGAATTTTAAAAATAATTAGGAAAAATAGTAGGCTTAGTAATAGGCTTTGAAAATTTAAATATTTTTGCAAAAGATAATGCAAAATCTTTACGACAAGTTGTGGGTGTTTTAGTTTTAGCATCGACTCTGGATCGATTTATCGACGTTTCTTTTTTTATTTTTTGTTAAAAATTAATGAGTTTTTGTGCTTAATTGTGAAGTTTGAATGTTATTTAAATAGATAATAAAATAATAAAGTTATGATTTACATTTATTATATAAAAAAATAAAGCAATAATAAAAAACTCAATTTATTGTAGATAATTTAACAAATATAATTATTAAAAAAATGGGGATCACAAAAAACTAATGAAATATTTGTGGGCTGCAAGTATAAGAAGGTTAAGAACCACTGCACTAATTTAAGACGTCAAATGTTTTGACACGTGACCTCTAACAAATCACATGATTGTGTGATTATCATTAATATAATATTAATATTATATTATTATAATGTTTATAAAACTACTATCAAAACTATAATATTCATACTACATATAATACTTATCATATCTGAGGAAGCTAATTCAAGTATATTAGACAAATATATTTTTAATTAATTTATTTTTTATTTACTTTTTAATTATATTAAACTTTTAGCAGGATTTAGTATAGTAGCATGGTACTGTAATTACAATTCTGAATGACAGTTTTTCTTAACTTCACTTAGGTAACCATCTCATTTATGTCGCCAGAAACTATACATGGTCTGAAGATGACCACATAAGCAGTGGTGATATTCAAAATAGTTAACAAAGGGTTCGCTAGCAGAAAATTTTTCCCTGACAATCACCGACAAACGAAATGGAAGTTTTGGCTAGAAATAAATACAATACCTTTTCTTGCGATATATCTAATAATCAAGGGTGTATTTGGAACGTAATGAGCCCTGGGCAAAGACCAGTAACAATAGTATATTAGTGCTGTCGACCTTTTTTCTTTTTTTATAGGCAGAGAAATTTTTCACCCCGAATGGCACTGCTGTTAATAGACAGATATCATCTCTCAAAATACAATATCCTTTTTATTTCACTGTCCATAGCCCAACACGTGTTCCACAGCCATCTTGTATTATCTCGTGCGCGTGGCATTCTGGGATCTCTCTTATGACTGGATCTACTTTCAAGAACTCTCTTGAATCGATCGTGATTAAACCTCGTTTCGGTCGATACTGAAACGGTATATAACGGAAACATATCGATAGCCTCGATGATTATTATAAAAATTTTCGTTAGGCTTAAAATCAACGAAAATTCAACAAGAAGCGACACGCAACGAAGAAAAATTCAACAGGAAGTGATACGCAACGGAGAAAAATTCAACAGGAAGTGATACGCAACGGAGAAAAATTTGAACATCGGACAGGTTAATGTATTTTTTCGTACAAAGTCGGAAACTGGAACAAATCATTAACTGGAAGGACCCCAGTCCCCAATTGGTTCCACTTATCGACACTCTACTGTATATATATATAAATTATTTTATACTAATTTTATATTTATTCATTTAATAATTGTTTTAGTTTACAAATAATCAAAACTTATAGTTTTTGTCAAGTCACATAATAAGATGTACTTTTTCATTTAGGTTTATCATGAAAATGTAAGTATATGACTTGAGTTTACTTTATTTCATTTGTTTAACTCACAGATAAATGAATAACTTTGACTTTTACTGCATACATTTATGAGCACTTAAACCTAACATATTAATAAAGTTTTTCTAAAGCTAAAATATATTTTTCAAAAATACATAAAATTATAAAAACAACTTTAATGGATCACTACACATACCTGTTTCTAAACGTACAGAGTAGTTATACAGAAAATACAGATTTAGAAGGTAATGAAATCCTGTTCCTGGATTTAGTGGATAATAGAAGACTGCTGTTATTGGTCTCCATAACTAAATTTTAATTAATTAAATTTATATTAGTATATTAAAAAAATATATTTATATATAAAATTGTCTTAGAATTGTATAAATTAAATACAAAGTAAACAATAAAACTTCAGCTTGATTTTCATAAATACATAATACATCATATAACAAACAAATAATAAATTTTAACATTTTTTATAATTCAAAGTAAAATACCAATTATTTGCTGAGATTAATGTAGAGAAGGAGATAATAGGATTTTGAACTATCTGAGTTCAAATTAACAAGGATTTCCTGTAATAGTTTTCTAATAAAACTAATTTCAAATTTGCATCTATTTTAAAATATAATCCTATTAATATTTCCAATATTACCAATGTCTGATCACTGATACAAACTATGGAAATTAATCTAGGACAAGGGTTTCCAATCTTTTCATGAGAAGGACCATATAAGCTGTAAAAGACAAGTTTAGGAACTAAATTTGAAAAATATAGTCAAACACTAAGATTTTTCTCTTTTCTGAACAGACATAAATCAACGTAAAATTTGCAACTACTTTTTTGAAAGAATGTCATCAAATTGAGACTGTATTTTGTAGTGTCCAACATTAAAATTTCCTTTACATATTTGTTGGATGGTGATTTTTAATATTTTGACTTTATATATTTCATTTTTTAAAAGATTTGTTTGCAAGGATACATAGAAGCAAAAATAGAAAACATTCCTTTTGCAAAGTTCTTAAGATTTTTAAAATTCTCTTCTGGCAGAGAATTGTAAAAATTTAACAAATTCTCTTCTCCAAATATTTTTTTTACCAACTATTCCAATTCAAATTTTTGTTGCTTAAGATATGAGTATAATACAGGGTGTATCAAAAGTCACTATTACAAGAAATAGATGGCATTTTGAAAAGCAGGTTTTAATTTGAAAAAGCTTTATTCAAAGTATATGTTACAAATAATTAACACTCCACATGGCAACCATCAATGGCTCTACATAGCTCAAAGCAATAAAAACACTTTCCAGCATTTATGATGTTATCTTTTGAACTACATCAGTAATAAGATTTCTAAGGTCAGCAACATTGCTAATTATCCTACCAGTGTACACTTTAGACTTAATAAAACCCAAGCATAAAAATCTAAGGGTGTTAAATTGGGAAGCATGCTGCCCATACTCATGGTCTGCCACAAAAAATCAGTGATTCCTACCTACAAGTGTGTCGACAGTGATATTCCAGACCTTATTACTAAAAAAATAAAATATGTAAATCCTTTCTCATAATTCCAATTAGTTCTTGTAATAGATAGTGACTTTTGATACACCCTATATATCAAAAATATGAATTATACAAATAAAGTTGAAATTAAAATTTTTGATTTTTGGTTTGGTTTGGTTATATTAAGTTATGGCAATGCAACACTTAAGTAATCTGCTTAGGGGGATGCCTTCTGGGAGATCTTTTTAAAGGTAACTAGGTAACTAAAGGTGGCCCCTATTCAGGAATTACTGACATGGAGAAAACCTGGAAAACTCCATATGGCCAGCCCATTCTGGCAAGGCATGAATCCACAACTGAACTCCCAATGTTTAGGGAATGGAACCACTTGGCCACTGGTAGGCTTTTGATTTTTGAGTTATACAAATTTATATTATTAACCCCAAAAACCTGAATTTTTAAAACCATTCCTTTTTTTCCTGTCACTGCTATAAAATTTACTCTAAAAACCCATATGTTCTCTGCAATCCTAAAATTCTCACTTACCTATAATCCTTGTAATCCAAATCAGTCTAGAAAAGCTATTGATAATTTTTTTAATAATAAGAGGGAATCTGTATTATGATGTTAGACTAACTACTTTGTTCTTCACAACTTCTATATATCTAAAACACTTATCTTCATTGAGTACATATAATTTACTACTACTACAATTCTTTTTGCTTGATGCATTTAAAAGGGCCTTATAATTTCCAATAAACTGAAACTTAAAACTTAATTTTCATTTGCATGCTGCTTTTACAAAAATTAACTTAAAAATGACAATACAATATTGGAAAATTCTTCAATTTTTTTTATATAATAAAAATAAATAAATTACAGAAGAACTTTTGATGTTTATTAGAATAAAAAGATCAGTCGCTTCCAAAAAATTAATTTTTAGTGGATCACCATTTATTTCCTTACATTGTTCAAGAATAAAAACTTTAGGACGACCCGACCTTCCTTTTTAGGCTTCACGGCCGTCCAGGAAACAATTCTAAAAACACAGGAAAAACTCCAATTAAAATTATAAAAATTTTTCCGAATATTGGAATTGGTAACTTTACGACGTCTTGAGTTGCATCCATGACTTCCAGTCGGGATTTTCGGACCTTATATCCACTTGTAAATTTGCGCTGTAAAATGTAGATTATCTTGTCCTCCCTCTGGCGGCGAATTATTATTAAATTTTTTAGTTTTAAAATTTTTCGCTGGATGAAATATATTTTTTATGAAATAAAAAGACAGTCGCCTCCAAAAAATAATTTTTAGTGGATCACCATTTATTTCCTTACATTGTTCAAGAATAAAAACTTTAGGACGACCCGACCTTCCTTTTTAGGCTTCACGGCCGCCCAGGAAACAATTCTATAAAACACAGGAAAAACTCCAATTAAAATTATAAAAATTTTTCCGAATATTGGAATTGGTAACCTTACGACGTCTTGAGTTGCATCCATGACTTCCAGTCGGGATTTTCGGACCTTATATCCACTTGTAAATTTGCGCTGTAAAATGTAGATTATCTTGTCCTCCCTCTGGCGGCGAATTATTATTAAATTTTTTAGTTTTAAAATTTCGCTGGATTTTTTTTTTTTTTTTTTTTTTTTTTGTCATTCTCTTTTATTAAAAATTATTTTTTGGAGGCGACTGTCTTTTTATTTCATAAAAAAATATTTTCATCCAGCGAAATTTTTTATATAATAAAAATAAATAAATTACAGAGAGATACTTTTGATGTGTTATTGAGTAAAAAATCATCACTGTATTCAATAGAACAGGAATGTAAGTTTTTAAAAATGATTTAATGCTAGACAATATTTAAATATAAAACTTGCAAAAACAGAGGTAACATATTTTTTGCAACAAATAAAAATGTTAAAAGATATTTTTATGGTCAATAAATTTTGAGTTGGACATGTATATCTGACTAATAACATTTCTCAGTAACCTACTATTACTATTCTTCTAAATCTGCTCTTACTTTATCATCAAACTTGATAAATGCTGTACTTTCTAGCCACAAATGTATTAGGTCTCTTCATTATAGGCTATATAACAACTAACATATTTGTATTAAAAAAAAACTAGTCACAGATATTATTATTTGTCTTCCTGTTTTTACTTATTTTTATCATTGCTTTTATTTTCTAATACAGTCAAACCTGTTTTTATGCGGTCTTTTTTGTGCGATTTTTTATTTGTGCGGTTTTTTTTGTGCGATTTTTTATTTATGTCTAACGCATGAGATGCAAATAAAACACATGAGACTAGTCGGCAACTAGTCTCATGCATTTTGTCATGTCTCACATTGACTTATTATAGCTAAATAAACTTATTATAGCATAAATGAACTTATTATAGCAATATTATTGCATGAATATGCGAAAAATGGAATAATTTATTTTTTAAGTCAACAAAACACCACCTGGACAAAAATATGTAAAACAGACGATAGACAAGACGATGCAGTCAAGTGCTGACATCTGTTGTCAATAAATTCTACACGTGCTTTAATTACATTAATTAAACCTTCAAAGTGCTTTCACATTCCTGAACCATTAAGATAAGATTCATTTCAAAGCATAAATTGAAGGTAAATGTACTGTATTATTCTTTCTATTTAGATATAAAATTTTAGGATTTTTATTTTATGTTTAGACATAATCCCTGAAAATGAATAAGGGCAAAAACAAAGCAAAGAGGAAGGTAATTTCCTTAGCGACTAAGACTGATTTTAAAACAAGTTATTTTCTATGTGAAACTTTTTTAATGCGGTCCCTATTCACTACATAAAAAAAATATTTTTTTAATTGTGTTGCAAAAACTATTTTTTATAACCACTCGTGAAGTTTTGTGCGATTTTTTTATGCGATCCCTATCCACCACATAAAAACAGGTTTGACTGTATATAATTCTAAAAACATCTTTTAAACTTTTTTCTATTTGTTGAAAAAAGTATATTATCTATTGTTGTTACAGTTTTTATATTTAAATATTGTGTGGCATTAAAACACTTTACACTCAATATAATAGGAACGAAATTTTTTGAAAACTAATGAAGTCTTGTTTGTAAAAGGCAAAAGTGCTTCTTAGTCTTTCAGTAAATTAAAAATAAATTTTTTATACAGTAACAGGTTTTCGTTGCAAACTTTAAGTTTATCTTATTTGCAGTTAGTTGCAAAAGTTCTTGGCTACTTCAATACGAAATTATATCTTTTACTTACCACATTAATTTCAGTCAAAAGGAGTTTGAATAATAATAAAGCAAACTGCTAAAGTTCTGGTTACCAAAAATATTTAATCAAACATTTTTTACCTTTATTTAGGTTATTCTCAACTAACAGATTAAATGGAATAAAATTCTATTCCATTTATTTTGTTTTTGTGGGCTTTCATACATTTGAAGAAAATACAGAAAATAAGTATTCTTAAAAGTCAATAATGTGATGTAAAAGATAAAATGTGCAGCCAATATATGTGGAAGAACTTAAGGCAATAGAGAGGAGGACACTCCATGGTGGAATGCAAGAGTTAAGGCAGCAGTAAAGTAAAAGAACAAGCTAATAATATAAAAAAACATTTTTTAACGTCAATTCCTACTTAGGTCAACAAAGAAAAATTTTATTTGAGTTACTTTTTATTAAATAATTACTAAGTTCACTTTTTTTCTCCTCGCGCCCTCTATCGGTCAGAATTAGTGATGTAACGAATAGTATATTCGTCCTCAACCAAATACCGAATATTCGGCTAGGAGCGTGGCCGAATACCGAATATTCGGCCAGGAGCGTTGCCGAATGGCTGAATATTCGGCCAAACTATTCGGCTTGATTAACGCACAAACAAAAATTGGCGCGCAAACTGCATTATGACAAGGATCACGCACCGTGCTCTCTATTGGCCCGCTATCACTACAATTTTTTCTTCCATTAGGTCTAAATTATTTAAATTAATTAATTAAATTATAATTATTAAACTTAATATGAGATGGAGCCTAACGTCTACCTCTAGTACCAAATTGGTTTATAATTTATGTAATAGCCGTAAATAGCCCGATATGATTCGGCAGTTGTTGGTATTTAGATGTAAGTTATAAGTTATAAGTTATTTTATTTGCAATCGACCATTTTAACTCTTTAATTAAACACTAAAATTTTGTTTTTACTACGTATTTGTAGACTGAATAATACCCTAAGGATATACTTTAGTGGTGACATAATATGGTCTAGTTTCTCCCCATTTGTGGAACAGTTCAAATATATTATTGGGGAGTTTCTATTTGTGAAGTTTTGTGATATTTTGTTGCTATTGTTTTTGTCAATATTTTTAAAATTAACATGATTTCAAATGTTATCTTTTGTATATAATAAAAAATGCCCATTGTTTGCTTTATATATAAAATAAATTATATATTAGTTACTCATCTTCTAGAAATAGATAAATAATTCTTTCATTAAATACGATAAGTTTCAATAAAACGTTTCGTAACTCATTCTAAAATATTGTATAAATATTAAAATATACGCGAATATAAATATAACATAATTAACTAAACAACAACATTAATGCCTGATACATTCTAACCTACACGCCATCAATGCCATAAGATAAAGAGGCTAGATAAAGGCTATAATATTATTTAATTACAAAATAATTTAATACTAGAGTTAGATGCTATTTCTTATTAACTTTAATAATTATAACTTAATGTTCAGCATTAATAAAAGTTACCAAAATGATTAATTTACTGTGTTTTTGTTATTTCTTACTCCTGTTTTCAGGTATTCGGTATTCGGCCAAATAGTGATTAAATATTCGGTATTCAGCCGAATAGTTATTTAAATATTCGGTATTCGGCCGAATAGCGAAAAATAGGCTGAATAGGCCGAATACCGGGCAGTAACCAAATATTCGTTACATCACTAGTCAGAATCAGCATATTTCTGACGGGCGCCAAATACTAGTTAATTAATTAATGAATTAATATTTCAAAAAACTGTATTAACATCAAGTGTCATCCACTACAAGTTTAAAAAAATGTATTTGAACTTGAGTGGATGAATAAAAAGTATTTTATTAATGATTGAAAATTTGAACAAGATAAATAAATGAATATATATAGGGAGAATGTGAACTAATAGTAGGAATTGAAAAATGTATGGAGTGGAAAAAAGGGAACAAGGGAGATGAGAAAAGACATAAGGCTAAAAAGAAGTGCCAAAAAATAGTACAAGAAGAAAAGAAGAAATGGGAAAAATTTATTCAAGAATTGTGAGAAGACATGAGAGAGAATTAGAAAAACTTGTATGGCTTGAAGAAAAGTGTGTGAAAAGATAGTGTTAGGACAAATATGATCAAAAATGAAAATGGAGAACTGGCAAAACAAGAGGAAGACCTAGATAAGAGGTGAAAGGAGTATTTCTAAAAATGATTAAATGTAAAATGGAAGACATCTAAGGAGACAGAAGAAATGATGAAAGAACAGATGGAGGAGAGACAGAAAGTGACAAACCACATTAAAGAAAATGAGAAACAGACCACATTAAAGAAAATGAAGATGAGCAAGCTGAAGGAATTGATGAAGTCACAGTGGATATGATCAGTGGATCAGGTCACCTGGAGATATGTTAGCTAGCAAGGGTTATGAAGGCAGCATGGAGAGAGAAACTACCATCTGAATAGGAAAAAGATATTATAGTTCCAATATTCAAGAAAGGGGACAGAAAGAAATGTGAAAATTACAGGAGAGATCACATTATTACCCATGTTGCCAAGAATTTTGAAAGTGTTTTAGAGTGCAGGATCAGAAAAGTGGTGGAACACAATGTTGTGTCAAACAGGAATTGGGAAAACAGAGTTGTTCAAAGTAAAGACAGGACTTCAACAAGGAAGTGTGTTGTCACCACTTCTGTTTATAACTACAATGGATGAAATTCATAAGAATGTTAAAAGAAGGCTCAATAGGAAAAAGTTGAGGGCTTGGCTATTTACAGATGACATAGTACTGATAGGAGAGACACAAGTCCAACATCAACTGAATATGTGGAACAGGGAGCTAGAGGAATGGGAAATGAAGATAAGCACTTTTTTGAAACAACTACCATGTGTAGTTATGTTCCAAAAAAGTGCTGTGTAATACAAATCCATGCTATACAAAACAAAGGACTAGCAGACCAGCACAAAACATAGAGTTAGGTACCAAAAGTTAGCAAAAGTACACTATTCTTTTTCGCAATTAAGAAAAATATGTTTATTAAAGCAATTAATAATTAACTAACAATCACAATCAAGTTTTGTACACTAATATTAATTTTTACTTCATTACTAAAACACTGTTAAATGAGGACTTTTCTTTTTGGCAAAATATAATCTTCTGAGCTTTCCTGTTGACCTTAATATGAAGTATCAGCAACATCTTGATTTTTCTCTACTTTTTTTCCCATAAAATCCAATATTTTCATTTGCTTGCATTTGTCTAAGAGATCTTTAAAAATATAATCTTTTTATGTAGTACTTTTTAATTTAAGCTTTTTTTAAATTAAGCTAATTTTTAATTAAAACACAGTGACAGTCTTTCAAGTTCATTTAGAGCAGCGATCGGCAACCTTTCTGACCTCACAGACCACTAAACTCACAATTTTGAATCCCGCAGACCACTATCACGAATTTTTTAAACGATACAAAATCTGTAGAATAATGATCATAAAAGTTCAATTTTACTATATTAATATAAAACTTGCATGTTTAATTGTAACAAATTAATGCAAGCCTACAGTTCATTGCTGCTTGTTTGAAATAATAAAGATCCATTTTATGGATCTTAGCGCTTTCCACGAAGGACGACAATCGCACTCACAATATTGTTTATTGTTCATTATTTATTGATAACAGTCACTTCATATTTGGTTTCAGATTCAAATAAAACCCCCAAAGAGTGAAAAAAGCAACTAAGCATTTTGCATTTCTTCCATAATACTTCATGTAACCTTCAGTTAATCAATGTCCAAATTTCTCCACAGACCACCAAATTTTCTCACGAGCCATCAATGGTCCACGAACCACCGGTTGCTGACCGTTGATTTAGAGAACTAATACCACAAATAGTGACACCTGGTTTGTAGGAAAGCTAGAATAGGAAGGTAAGAGAAGAAAGAAGAAAAATTGTACAATCAGTTCCCATTAAAGAAAACCAGGCAAAAGACATGAAACAACCTTGAAAATTTCAATATTCTAAAATCCATGGGCAAACATGAGACAACATGCATGCTTTCTTGAATAAAAAAAATATTGAATGACAATGTTTGCACTTGTAATATAAAAATAATGTTCTTTATTTAGTTCATCAGAACTAAATAAAGAACATTATTTTTGATCTGTAAGACTAAATATCTGCATCCATATTTTCCAGTATAATAAGTCCTGTTAATATATAGAAAGTACTAGTATACAAAATAAATTTTAAACCTCATTATGGTTGGCAGAACATTTTGACAGATGGATGAATAGCAAATTTTAAATTAAAATTAATCTAACAAGGGGAGGGCATGACATGGGAAATTGACTTTGGGATGAGACTTGGTATGTAGGTAGTACTCCTTTAGGATGTTCAATCCTCAAAACAAAAAAGCACAATGGCCAGCCAATTTTAAGAAAAAGGCCTTTAAAAATTTGAGCTCAGCTTATGTACTAATAAGTTTCACTAGGTCAGCAGCTGCTGAGCAGCTCAGTTGACATCGTTTTTGGCTACTGCCAAGTCGTTCAGGTTCAAATCTCGGTCTCGATTAGTATTATTATTATTTTTTCTTTCTAAAAATTTTTTAAAATAAGTATTTTGAATATATATAAATATTAAAATTTTATTATAATAAATAATTTCATTTAAAAAAATGTTTAACACATATTACATGTCATTTTAATTATAATAATACAAAATAATTAATAATAATAGTTATAAATAATTAGTTATGGAACAACAGTTTTCATTTATTATTCTATTGTATCAAATTTTTCGAAGGTTACTACTCTTATTAATTCTCACCACTTAAAAATAAAAAGTATAAAACATGTCTTTTATATTCATCCTTTACTTCCATTTTAACAAAAATAAACAACTAAAATGTTCCCAATTCCAACAGTATTATATAAATGAGATCCAATTTAACACTTCAGTGTGAAAAGTATCACATTAGACTGACACTTTCAACAGCAAAACAAGATTTTTCTCAAGGTCATAAAAATGCCCATGACTTATGGACTGACCTAATATTTGGAGTGTCAGTTTACTTTTGGATTTCGAAGAAATCAGTGTTCTGTAGTATATCACACCATAATACAAATAGTTTCAATATTTTACAGTAAAATGTCTGTGAATGAAGATACTATCAGTTTACCAACAGTTGATAATGATAATTATTAATACACTTATTAATTATTTTGTATTATTGTAATTAAAATGACATGTAATATGTGTTAAACATTTTTTTTTTTAATGAAATTATTTATTATAATAAAATTTTAATATTTATATACATTCAAAATACTTATTTTAAAAAATTTTTAAAAAGAAAAAAAAAATACTAATCAAGACCGAGATTTGAAACCTGAACGACTTGGCGGTAGCCAAGAACAATGTCAACTGAGCTGCTCAGCAGCTGCTGACTTAGCGAAACTTATTAGTACGTAAGCTGAGCTCGAATTTTTAAAGGCTTTTTTCTTAAAATTGACTGGCCATTGCACTTTCTTGTTTTAAGGATTGAACATCCTAAAGGAGTACTACCTATATACCAAGTCTCATCCCAAAGTGAATTTCTCAGGTCGTGCCCTTCCCTTGTAAGTACTAGTGCATCAAAAATACATAAACTTGAACAAGAAAGTAATGGAAAACAGTATTTCATACTAAAGAAATTATGGATATAATAAATATGTTGATATGAAGATACCATGGATAAGCTAAATAAACAAGAAGTAAAAGTTAAACTTTGCAAAAAGTCATTTGTAAGAAACCAAAAGATTTTTGGAAAAATTATTTACTAATGATTGTAAGTTTGAAGTGTTTCAATTTAAAAAATACTCTTATGGAGTTTGTATGGATAGAATCTGGAAAGAAATTTGAAAAGAAAAATCTCATACCTATAGCAAAAATAGGGATGGTTGTTTAATGATATATATATATATATATAATCAAACAACCATCTGAGATTATATATATGCAGTTGGAATGGGAAAAATCATTTTATCAATGGTATTATAGAACAGTATGTTTATTTAAACATCTTAAAGCAGAACTTGCATTCTAGTATAGAGAAACTGGGTGTCAATGATAAATTTGTATTTCAACAAAATAATGACCCAAAACACTAATAGTTTAATGAAAGAATGGATATTGTACAATGTTCCTAGATAACTCCATACATCTTCCCAGTCCCCAGATATGAACTCCATTGAACATTTGTGAAAACATTTAAAAAGATGACTGGAGAAACATGATATAACTAACAAGCAAAAATTGAGAATACATTTCACTCCAGAATAGAACAATCTTACTTCTAAAATTACAAAAATACCAGTTCCTTCAATGCCACAAAGACAGCCATCATGAAATTAAGTTGCAATCCAACTAAGTAATAATTAAATTTATGTTTTTTCTTTGTTAAACACAAAACTTAAATAGCCATACACTTTTGTGAATATCACTTCCCCACATTGTGTATATCATTATAGATATCATTTCCCTGCACGGCTGTTACGCTAAAAACCTTTTGCATTGGTTTCGTCCAACTTGGCATAGAATTTTCAGATTTTGAGAGGTTGCATTGTTCAGATACCAACATCAAATGTCATCAACAACATGGTGAATGCCTTTTGCACTGACATGTAACTCTAGCATGTGTTACACATTACACAGTTGTTTGGTTTGATTTTGTTATATATTTGTTAATTTTGACACAATTTCTTCTATTATAATAAACAAGAACTCCAAAACAAATTTTTTCCAACCTCTTTAGTTAGAATTAACTTGGTAGTTAATAAATAAATAAATAAATATATATATATATATATATATATATATATAATACCATAAAGATCAGCCAAATATACAGTCAGAAAAGTATCAATAAATTAAAAGTGTTTTATATTTGACATAAATAAAAAATTATTTAATCTGATAATTATTCATACGTTTTAACATATTTAACAAATCTTTTAAAATTTCAATGTATCCTATATTGTGCAAATTTGTTTATGATCAGTCTCCCAAATATAACTCCTACATAAATCACACCCACACATTAAGTTAACATTTCAGTACTTTTATATACTGTAATAGTTAATTTATTTTAAAATTCTTATTATTAAAAGTCCATTTTTGACAAAAAAAGAAAAATATAAAAGAATACAGTTTTGAAAAGTCAAAAATACTGCGTCTATAGGTATGAAATGATCAAAGATGCACATTATCAGAATTATCTCTCTCTCTAAGGTACCCAGGTAACAACAAACATATTAATCTGAATACAAAATTTTTTATAGCATTTAATATTAATCATCAGACTTTCCAAAACTCATAACTTTCTTTTTCATAGATGAAGCCATTACCAGAGCAGAAGTCTTTTTTTGTAGACTTTACTGCAATGCTTTAGTGACACTACATAATTTTTTAATCTTAGCTAACTTGAAAACTAAGAAAAATTAACCTGCTAGTATACCTTCAAGTAGGTGTTATAGTTACAAAGAAAAAATATCAATTAGATAACTCAAATAGTTAAAATAATTGAATAGGAATGAAAGATTAAAATTTCAACTAAAACTTTAAAAGCAATCAACTATTTCAAAAACTGCATTTTCAGAGTTATGTCACTAATATAGGCAATATGTAATATAATCAGGAACAGTTTTTAAAACTTTGCAGTCCAGCAATAAATTTGACATTTTATTTTTAAAAATCATTTTCAGGTTCAATCAATACAGCTTATTCAAATAGAGTAAAGCCCAGATTTAGCAGATTCCTGTATTTAATAGATAAAACATCCCATCCTAGCAAAGTAATAAGACTATTAATGTATTTTACCTTGATTAAACAAACACTATCTTCTGCAAACAATGGAAAAATATTTCATTACTGTTTGGTTAACAGGACCCAGAAGACTATCACATTTAACAATTTAGCCCATGCAACTGTGCTGGCTTCGAGTAGCGTACTTGACTGTTCGTGGCGTACTTGATGTTATATGGTTTTAGGGGGATGGGTGCTCACCTCACCTGGGTGCCGAGTCGTGAGTGATAGCAAGCACCAAGACACACGTCTACATGTGAAGCATGTAGAATATGCAGTAGACTGATGTGTGTTAAAAACTAATTGGCAGAGACAAATATCATGCAAAGAGTCAACAATCCTGGGGGTGGTGTGAAACTCCTCATTCAGAGCTTGAATCTTACCAATTCTTGACATATCGGCTGGTATCCCATTAACCAAAAAGTACCAATATTTCCTATCCTTCTTCTTCTACAAAATTTCTAAATGGACAATACAGTAGATTATATATTTCACCATAAATATCATTATAAAAAAATACCATGATTATCTTCAATGCCATTGATGTGTAGAATTTCTTTGTGTCACGCAATTTCAACAAAACATGTTTACATCAAATATTGATAGATTGACGTTAATATTTCTCCTTTGCATAATGGAAGGAAGGTATTTAAGCATCTCATCAATTTGGAAGGAAAGAATAAGTTCTAAATGGAATAAATTTAAAGTCATAAGTTGGAAAAGTTACAAACATCCTGCTTAAGAAGCCTAGAGAGTATAATCACTAATCAGTTATCATTTTTAAAATTATCCATAATTCACTTCTATATAATCTGATATTTTTATTTTTGAAAATGAATTGATATTAGTAACAAGAGTGCCCACAGGGAAAAACCAGGAAGGACATTTGCTTCTTTCAAGATTTGCTTTATTTTTTTTTCCTTCTTTTTTTTATTACATTAATAATTTTACAAACAGATATTTTGTAACAGTAAATTTATTTTTTAATTGTTATACTGAAGTAACTAAAATCTGCACGTAGTGAGATGGTTCCTCGAGTTCTCTTTAAAATTCTATACAACAGCTAGGCTATTTAAAAGACTTTGTGCTTCTTTTGGAAAGAAAGATGTTTGGCAAGTTGGAACTTTTACATCTGTTTTTATAATTTCATATATTATTTCACTATTATAAAAACAGATGAACATAGTTGAAGTAAAACTCTGTTTAAAAAAACGATTTTAGTGAAATCAATCGATTGGTTAGTTGATCTAAATCATACAGTATATGTTTTGTCCTCCAAAAACAAAATCCTGCAGGTGCCTTTGATTAGCAAGAACAAATTGTATCCATAATGAATACAAACTTTTCACAAATATTTCTGTACTAGCCAGAAGTTTTTGTCTGTATTACACATAGAACAAAGAAATATGTATCTGCAAACAGAGAAATAAATCAATCCTGTTTACAATTTAGGTCAATCAGCTGATAATAAGTGACAAGGTCGTTTGATTTTTGCATCATCATTCAGAATAGCAGGAAAAAAGGCTATAGTCTTTTCTGTGCTACATGATGTTTTAAAAAACACCTCAGTTTAAATTTAAGTAGGAAGATCTGTAAAATTATCAAACTATGACAGAATCAAAGCATTTATGTTAGATAACATCAGCAAGATTTTCAAACAGCAAACAAATGTATTAGTTAAAATAACGAATTTCATTTTTATAAATAATTTTATCTAATTAACACAAATAATAATATGATGTCATGTACTAATATTAACTGCATTAAATTTAAAAAATTCTAACATAGCCTTAACATGTTTCAAAATACAGTATATGATTCATCTTAAAAACCAAATGGTGAACAATTACCAAACTATATATAAATTGTTGTTAAGTAATTTCCCATTAACTCTCAACTTTTGAAATTATTCAGAAATTTTGAAATTCTTCAAGGCTACACTTTTAAATACAGAAAAAATAAAGGAAATTTTTTTAAAATAATAATTTCAAAAGCTTATAGCACAACATATATATTATATTTGTTTTATATTTAAATAATTATTGTATACCGTCTAAGATTATTATAACAACATTCACAACTAAAGCTCGTTACCTGAAGATTATATATAAAACTGTTGAATTCAAGTATGAGATATCTAGGATTTAATAATCCTAATCTTCCTAAAATAGGAAAAAATATCGATAATCCAAACCAATAACGAGTAAAAAGAGGTAAACTTCGAAACCAGTCCCCTATGTCGCTCATGTCTGGTTACATCTACGAATACGCTTATGTTCAATCACGATTGTCCGAAGACTCCATGCTATTACGTGGCTTAGATTAACAGGTCGGTTGCTATGATACGTTCTTAAATAGAATAATAAGTTATTAAGGTTTAAGTATTTTATTATTTTCACTTGATATTTTTTAATTATAAATATGTAAAAATGTTTATACATGTATTTTTTTTAAAAATGATAAGTCATTGTAAAAGTCTCCTTTTTGTATTTTTACCCTTTCCGTCCTGTAGAGGGCCTTTTCACAAACCCACGCGGGTTTGGACAGGCCCGCAATGGGGTAGCAGGTTGGAGAGGGTCGGGACACCCGTTATTTTTCCTTTTTTTTTTTTTAACTCTTTCCGCCCAGTGGGCACTAAGAGGGCCTCTTTTAGTAAGCCCATTATGGGTTCGGCCAGGCCCACAATGGGGCGGCCGGGTGGTGAGGGACGGGGACCGATATATCCGGACGGACCACCCCCGAAAAATTCCTGGGGATTTCTTGACCCGTCCGGATTCGATCCCGGGTCCCCCAGGGCGGTAGGCTGCTAACCTTGACCGTTATTTTTCCTTGGGATGGATCACCTGATGAAAGATTCCTTAGGTTTTTCGATCCATTCAGATTCGGATATGATCCCGAGGCAGTAAGCTAAGGTCTTGCTGCCTCGGCCGGCAACTTTTCATATTTAATAACTCCATATGTTTGATCAAAGCGTTAATGTTACCCTAGGTATACAAAATGGCGGCTCGTCTCTGACTCCAGCATACAGAAGCGAGGAAACAGTGGGGACACACGTTTTCTAAACCTAACCTATTCTAATAATTTAGTTGCTAATAATTATGATAATTTATTAGAATAGGTTAGGTTTAGAAAACGTGCGTCCCCACTGTTTCCTCGCTTCTGTATGCTGGAGTCAGAGACGAGCCGCCATTTTGTATACCTAGGGTAACATTAACCGTTCATAGACAATGCTGGTGACGGCCGGATGGCCGAGCGGTCAAGGTGGCAGCCTACCGCTCTGGGTGACCCGGGATCGAATCCGAACGGGTCGAATAATACCCAGGAATTTTTCGGGGGTGGTCCGTTCGGATATGTCCGGCCCCGTCCCTCACCACCCGGTCGCCCCATTGTGGGCCTGGCCGAACCCATAATGGGCCTACTAAAAGAGGCTCTCTTAGTGCCCACAGGGCGAAAAGAGTTAAAAAAAAAAAAAGAAGAAGAAGACAATGCTGGTTCTGAAATTAAGCTATTTTTAAATCTATACCCATTGACCAAACCAAAAATATATACGTATCAAGAAGGAGACGTTGGAATCGAATAAAACTTTATTAGTGCGAACGATAGCAAAGGAACAATTTTAAAAAAGTTTTAGGACCTGGTTGCCTGGATACACGTGGCGATACAGTCGATCATTGAAACTTACAGCATCTTATGCTACTCTGAAACAGATTTGTCCACAGATGTTGCAACTGCCGCTCCAAATTACTTACACTCAAGAATGGCGAAGCTAGTCTCCCATCTGGAACTGCCAATGTTTGTTTTTGCGACAAATCTGGACAGACAGGCAAGAAAATATGGTAATGTGATGGAGACACTTTTGGAAAACTGGCTGTATGCAGCTGAGCATTATCTTGATGAAAAATGGCTGGTGTTTGCAGGTCTGCCACTAAAGATAATACATGAAGACAGAGGATTTCCTGAAAATACCACTTTGCCCACAATGTCTTTCTTACCACTACTAAGGCTGACCATAAACTATAAGAGATGGCTTCCCAGACCAGCACGTCAGCAATTAGGATAGTGTGCTTCTCAACAATAAAGGCGGGATTGACCATCGCGTTAGTGGTCTACATACTAATACGATGGTCTTCTGTTCTCGGATAGAATTCGTTGCTAAAGACGATGTCAGTCCGAACTATCAATAGTTTATGATTCTCTGTCACAGCACCATTGCAAACGAAGCCGACGATGTTACAGTGCTCATGGCAAGACGCGTTGGTGTCGCCATGCATGCAAAATTACTTCTGATGGTCGCCTGTAAATGGTAATAGAAAGAAACCGGATTTTGTAATGAGGCTACTACTTGTCTCTAGATGGTGGAGAAAGGTGCCGTTGCAGCTGATCGTGCTTGTCTGAAAATCAGATGATCATCTGCTCTGGTGGTCTGTTTCGGGCTCTGAACGCCTGAAACAGACCACCAGACCACTCTTTGTATTGACATATATGCTCTTATATATCCATTGCTCCCCAACACCTGCTTACAGTCAAGTGTAACGTTGTGCAGATAACCGATATATCAAATCGAATTCAACACATTTTTACGATATCGATACCGAAATTCAAATTTAATATAGCGATATAAATTTAGAATATCGATACCGAAAGAAATAAAATACCGACTTTTATCGACAATGACGAATATTGGTATTTGTTATCAACAATAATTATCAATACAGTATTTGTTAGCAGTGATAAATGCCGATACTTTACTAATAGACGATAAATTCAGTTGTGTATCAAATCGCACTTTTTGCTCCTTGTTTTTGAAGTTTTATTGCACTGTATTTAGTTACCTTCATAGTGACATCTACACATAACTGCAATAGTACAAACTGTTTACAGTTTATCAGCTGTGTAATTAAGAATCTAAACACAAGTTTGTGACTATGAGTTACTATATATATATAGTATATATATGAGAGTTTCAACAACTATATATATGAGAGTTTCAACAACTAGAATTTTTAACATTAGTGCAATCTCTTGATTGCTGGGGAAATTGTTATGTTGAAAAAAGTAGTTGCGAGTATTCAAAGAAAATCATTTATTTTTAGCCTTACTTTTTTTTTTTACTGTTGGATGGCCGAAACAGTTAATAAAGCATCAATTTATCGCTGTAAGAGATCCGAAATCAAATTCTGCAAACAACTCCAAATTTTCCATAGGTGGTTTGTCTCTATTTTCTCATACATTAGAAATAGAAAAAAAAGCTTTTGAAAAGTTGATTTGATGTGCAAATTTTTTAGTTTTTTGGTGTAAAAACAAAATTTTTCTGTTTAAAAAATTCCAATACCACATTTATTCATGTCAACAAAAATTGTTACTGATATGTCGGAGCCTTTTCCTCACCACCTGATCCTGTTAGTGCTCACAGGATGGAAAAAGATAGAAAGAAAAAGTACTTTGGTATTTGCAATACTAACTCAAGTACCAACTACTTATATTGAATACTTAAAATACAAATATTTTGAAGTCCATATAAAATGCCAAATACGCTTTTAGTATTTGAAATAGGAATTGAAATATTTTTATTTGATGTACCGCCACTCTGATCAAATTACTAAATTCACAGCGGTATCATGGCATTTTCATTTGGGTACTTCAAACATTAAATGTGTATAAAATTCAACGAATTTAAACGATTTGGTTTTTAGAGCATACAGCAGAATTTTCAAGATTCAGTAGACTATGTTATTAACTGTAAAATAAGAGATTATATTGAGTGAGATAGATGAGTATAGGTATACAGACAAACCTCGCTTAACGAGCACCTCGCACAACGAGTATTTTGCATAACGAACAAAACAAATAGAAAAATGCCTCGCTTAACGAGCGATATTTCGCATAACGAGTGAGGAGTGGAGGGAAAGTCCCGAATTGTGCGCATGCGGCATACTCCATCAGTCTGTGATTAGTACTCGTTCCACTAGCATCTTAGTGTCGCTTGTAATCACATATTTTTCCAAACTTGTGTTCACACATTACTTATAAAGATCAACAACCATAGCCCGTTATATAATAAACACGCCAAACGATATGCCAAATTCTTGGGGCATTGAATTTAATGACCGATTCCAAATTAAATTTTAGAAATGTCTGAATTAAAAATTAACTATTTATAATTACTAAATTTAATACGAGATGGAAACATAACTGCTTACTTCTAGTCAAATTAATTAATTTCTGATATTTAATTATAGCCTTTACATAACCCAAGAATTTGGCATATCGTTTAGAGTGTTTATCAAACATATTAGCTGTATTTTTTTTTTTTTTTTTTTTTTTTGTTTCTGCAAATCTAATTCTCATTCCAGGATGGTTCATTCCGTGCTAGAAGAAAAGATGATGATGATTCACGCTCCTTAACAGTGTATATTGTACAAAATTTTTTTGAATAAGCGTTATACATAAAACATTTGAGCATTTGACATAAAACATTTTTTCGGCGTGGAACGCATTATCGTATTTTAAATTAATTTCTATGGAAAAATTGTTTCGCTTAACGAATGTTTCGCATTACGAGTAAGATTTTAGAACGAATTATGCTCGTTAAGCGAGGTTCCACTGTATTTGGGCAGAGAATTATGAAGAAATATATATATGACTGCATAAAAATTGAATAAGATAACATGGCCATTAGTAAATGAAGTGACCAGATTTTCAAATACTGCTATTATTTCAACTGCACTTAAATTCAAGCTATCATTTTATAGCAATAGTAAATAGCTTTACTAGTGAAAATCTAGTATGGAAAAATATTGCAATTTCGTTATATAATACTAATTTTAATGTTTTAAAATTATAAAATCACATTTTTTCATATATAAACAATATTGTAATTTAATGAACTCACTTTTCATCTCAACAAGTTTGAATAGTCTCTCTGGGATTGAATAGACCAATTTTTAAAATTCTTTATTGGCAATTGTTCTTATGCATTTATTATTGCTTCTTTAGTAAATGTTAACGTTGTTAAATGGGTGCTTTTGTTTTTCTTTTAATATAAACTTTTCGAATTATTATTCCAACGACCGGATGACCCAGACGACAGAACGTCATCTTGTCGCTGTGGAAGATCCGAGATCAAATTCAAGCATTTGATATAAGCCTCAAATAAGACAGGTCAGCTCTTCACCCTCTGCCCGTTCCATTGTGACCTAGTCAAATTTATGTTCATGGAAAAATTCTCCTAATGCCTACAGAATGGAAAGCATCAAAAAGTAAACAATTTTCACTAATAAATATAAATATATATAATAAATATAATATAAACCGGTACATATAAGCTTAGATATATCTTCTACAACCTTTGGATTTCCGGTACACAACGAAAATAGTCACTGAACTAACGTTTTCGATCTTCAATCAAGATCTTCATAAGGTTCTTTGCCGTTTGCAAAAATAAAATGTAAAGAATATAGAACGTTTTTGAATACAAAAATTAATGTTCTCTAGTATGTAACAATCAAAAACTTTTTTGAAATAATTTACTAAAAGTAAAGTAAAAACAAGAAAGAACTCATCAAAATTCATGATAACCTTCGCGAGTTTTTATTTTTTATGGGATGGAGCATATTCAATCAGGAAAATTTAAGAGCCAATTTAATTTTTCTTGGCTCAATCTGCTCTAGGATAGTTTTCTGCTAAAAAGTGATTTTCATCCTCTAGACAAAAAATTAATTAATTAATTTTTTGTCTAGAGGATTCACTGCGTAATTAATTTTAATTTAATTAATTACGCAGTGAAATAAACTCTCTAGATGTTTAGAGCAGTAATACCCAAAATTTTCTATTGCCGTGCCGGTCAAGTTGCGCCTAAGTCGTAAGCGCGAGCTATGAATATTTTTCATATTTCATATATACAAAAAGTAGGCTTATTTCTATCATATATAAACGACGCTCCAAATATGTTTGCGGATCATATTAACGTGTGCCGCAGAACAGATTTGCCCAGGGGCTATAGTTCGAGCACCACTGGGCTAGAGTTTCAAATGATTATCTACAATGTGTCACGTCAAAAACAAAAAATGTAGTTCTTACGTCAATTTTTGTCAATTTGTCCTTTGTCTCTAGATATAGCTTAATTAGATATCAGAATGAAATTACTAGAAGTGCATCATGATGATCAAAAAATCCGATCTCTGAATATTTCTTCATAAGTCAAATGTCTCTTAACTTTTACCTACCCTATATCTAAGCAGAAGGCTGATGACCTTATTGCGATATGTCCTCAATAGTGAATGGATACAACTTCAAAACCAAGTAAAAAATGACAAGCTACTATAAAATTAACAAGAGCTGAGAAGTCTGTTTTTTAAATACTAATATTATACTGATTAAAAGTTTGATCCTTTGATGAATATATATGGTGGGTAGAAAGCAGCTAAACCTTGAGAAATTACTATAATGTCCATATTTCTAAAGCAAAGTTGATGAAAATTATTTGACCTGTACTCTATTAAATGGAAATACTAGGAGCGAATTCTCTGGGCTTGCTTAGCATGCGCAGCATGCTTAAGAGAAAGTTTTGACTGTCAACATATTTTATATATGAGAACAAATATGCCAATGATAGTTTATTCCAACATGTAAACTCTTTTATCATTTGTGTTTCCTTTTACACTGGCAGCTAGCAGCTAGCCGTTTCAAGTCAGTTCCGTGCTTGCGGGAACTCGATCACTTGCTCGTGTGGAAGTTTTCTGCAGCAAACAAGTGCACGCTCATGACGTCATTCGAAGCATTTAACACGGCTAGATTGTAGCGAAAGCTTGCGGTACCCAGTCAGCATACATGTATTGTGTACAGGGGCGGATCTACATAGGGACTAATAGGGCTTAAGCCCTGGGGCCTCAGTGTCAAGAGTCCACAAAAATTATCATACATTTTTAATACTTTTTCATTGTATTTCATATGTAGATATAATGGGCTTTATAATAGTTCATACTTTTTTTTCACACCAAAGAACGTTCTTGCCTATTGTTTAGTGCTAGAGATAGGACTATTATTCTTATTATAACTTTCAGCAGCATGCCCAAAAATTTTGGTCAGGATATACCCCTGATTGTAATAGAGTATCATTAGTTATATCAATGTAGCCCCAAATGCTCTTATGTAAATCCGGCCTATTATATTATAGGCCTATTATTCTTATAACTTTCAGTAGGCCCAAAAAGTTTGGTCAGGATTCGCTCCTGGGAAATACCTATACCTACCTTAAAATTCAATGTAGGCAGAGGTGACATACACCCAGTGGTGATATTCGAAATATTTAACAAAGGGTTCGCTAGCAGAAAATTTTTCCCTGACAATCACCGACAAACGAAATGGAAGTATTGGCTAGAAATAAATACAATACCTTTTCTTGCGATATATCTAATAATCAGTGGCGTATTTAGAACATAACGAGCCCTGGGCGAAGACCAGGTAACAATAGTATTTTTTTTTTTTTTTTTAACTCTTTCCGCCCTGTGGGCACTAAGAGGGCCTCTTTTAGAAAGCCCATTATGGGTTCGGCCAGGCCCACAATGGGGCGACCGGGTGGTGAGGGACGGGGCCCGACATATCCGAACGGACCACCCCCCGAAAAATTCCTGGGGATTATTCGACCCGTTCGGATTCGATCCCGGGTCCCCCAGAGCAGTAGGCTGCCACCTTTACCGCTCGGCCATCCGGCCGTCACAATAGTATATTAGTGCTGTCGACCTTTTTTCTTTTTTTTTTATGCAGAGAAATTTTTCACCCCGAATGGCACTGCTGATAATAGACAGATATCATCTCTCAAAATACAATATCCTTTTTATTTCGCTGTCCATAGCCCGACACGTGTTCCACAGCCATCTTGTATTATCTCGCGCGCGTGGCATTCTGGAATCTCTCTTATGACTGGATCTACTTTCAAGAACTCTCTTGAATCGATCACGATTAAACCTTGTTTCGGTAGAGATTGAAACGGTCGAGAGAGATCGCACCAAGACATAGTCCTCGACCTTGCTCACAATCTAGATTGAAATGCTCGATGCGAACGGGGTATAAGGCTCTAGTTTAGTAGTATTACAGAGTATAATACACATATTTTAATATACGAGGGCTATTTTTTAAATAAGGTCCGTTTGTGAATAAAAGTGAGAATAATGCGCAATCACGGCAGTATGCATATGCTTCTGCTCCGAGCAAGCTTGGCGCGCGTTTTGACGCCATTTGCAGCCATATCGTCTGTCTGTATGCTGAGCTGTAAAAGTTTAAAATGTTTAAGAAAATTGAGTCTCTCGCCGACTGTGAGATATGATCTGTTATTCGATTCTTGAATGCAAGAAACTTGGCAGCAGCGGAAATTCACTGTCAGATTTGTGAAGTTTACGGTGATAATGCTACGAGTGACAGTAAAGTTCGAAAATGGGTAAGAATGTTCAAGGATGGGCGAGTTAATGTGCATGATGAGCCACGCCCTGGTCGACCTTCTCTGATTTCTGAAGATTTGGTTCGTGATGTGGATAACAAAATTCGAGAGGACCGACAATTCACGATTTCAACGTTATCAATTGAATTTCCACAGATTTCAAGATCAGTTTTGTATACCATTGTTTCGGAGAAACTGATTTATCGAAAATTGTTTTCTCGGTGGGTTCCAAGACTGCTTTCTGACGATCACAAAACAAAAAGATTAAACAGTGCTTTATCGTTTTGACTCGATACGATCATCCCCACAGTCCAGACCTTGCACCCAGTGATTTTCACTTGTTTCGATACTTAAAGGAGTTCCTTGGTGGTCAACATTTCAACGACGAAGGAGAAGTGAAAACTGCAGTCGTGGATTGGGCTTCTTGACAGGCGGCAGATTTCTTTAAAGTCGGAATTCAAAAAATTGTTGAGCGGTATGACAAATGTTTAAACAAAATGGAAATTATGTAGAAAAGTAGATAAAAGTATGTAGAATATAGAAAAAAATATATTTTAACGATATTTACAGTATTTTTCTTCTTATTAAAAAACGGACCTTATTTAAAAAATAGCCCTCGTATTTTTTTTAAAAAAACAAAACCACTGAGAAATGTTCCGTGTATTTAACAAGGTTCGGAAAACTGAAAATTTTAACAACGGGTTCGGGCGAACCCGTTCGGAAAACTGAAAATTTTAACAACGGGTTCGACCGAACCTGTGTGAACCCGCTGAATATCACCACTGAATACACCAACGACACGTTTCTCTGAGATCATGTTGCAGATGGACATCCACTTCTTTTAGGGTCTGCAACCGAACCTGTGTTCATTTTAGCTTCAAATGACAATTCTTGATTGTTTCCGGGCGAGTTGTGTCATGACATCCCTTCACCTTACACAACCATCTTTGCACAGCAACCAGTGATTTTCATACCTCGCAGTGGCGTGCCTTGACATTTGATGATAGGGAAGCTGTGTTTCTGTGAGAAGCCGACTTCCAGAGGCAGTCAGTTAATTGAGCGTCAGTGATGATCTTGGTTCCATTCGTATTGTTTGTTCGATAAGCCAGTAAAAACCGTAGACGTCTCCAAATGTATTTTTAATGTCACAATTACATTCTGAATCGCTAGCTACGATATAAGGGCTAAAATTATAAATAAAATAATAAAAACTTACTTGGTGAAATAAAATGTGTGGTGGATGTACAGTACAGTAGGGTCTAATGATGTGTTCACTTGCGTATAATCGATCAGCGCCGCCGTAACTTATCGGTTACAATTTCCAGACACGCACTTGTTATCAAAGAGTTGACCGTTACGATTTGACCGTTACGAGATTGACGGTTGCGATTTGAAATGGACCGTACCGATTCATAACAAGGAAGTAGAAAGTTGGTCAAGAGGGGCATTAAAGCGGCGTCACGTAACTGTTTTACTTAAGAAAATCCAGTAAACTAATCGATGATCACTTATTTATCCCTGCTTATATAGCAATTAATTTTTTTTTAAGTTGTAAAGTTGCGGTAATCATTTAGGAAAAATTACGATTATATCTTTTATTTCAATCAGTTTTCTTCCTTTCAACGTGTTTTTATGTTTATTTTGTTGTAATTTGATTCAAAAAAGCAAAGAAATAAACATATCAATTTCCACTTAACTCAAGTTTCACGGACCGACCCGCGGTTTCGTTTGTAATTGGAGAAAGAAGTGTTTTCTTTCACGATCAGTGCAGAGTTTATTATCTTTTAATATTGCGCGACACATCTTCATAATTTCCGCTAATTCAATAATAAATCCAATATCGCTCTCTGAACGCTCTTTATTGTCCATTTTGTCGTCTGGTTTTTTCCTCGTTTTTTCCATGTTAAGTGTCGCCTGTCAACTCTCTGAAAATCTGATACATACTCGTATCTGATACAAAATATTCTTCAATTGTATGAATATACTTTTAAAGAAAATTATAATTAAATATAGTTTTGTAAAGAAACGTACATAAAAATAACATAAAATCTTCCTTACTTTTTAAATCTTAAAACAATCCACTTAGTCAAATAGCTCCCTACGAGTGACTAATGGATGGAATCAAAGACGGTCCTGGTAGGTGCATGCACGCAGGCTGCCAATCCCGAGGGTGCCGATACCGGTCAATGTTAAATGCCTCTTTTGTCGCATCACTCGTATACCTCAAAGGACGCGACAGGGTTGTTGTACATTTTAAACGTTTCTCGCCATAGCTATAGAAATCTAAATATGTTAAACTTAATAGATTGTCCGTCATTTGTTTTCTAACTACAGTAAGACCCCGCTTAACTCGGGAGATGCGTTCCTAGACGACAAAGCGCTAAACGAAACAGCGTTAAACGAGGTCATTTCAACATAGAGTAAATAGGGATGGGGAACACGCGACCAAAAATAAACAAATTTTACTTTAATTTTAAGTTATTTTTATATTAATTTGTATAATAATGTATGTTAAACATAAACACATAAACATGCACACACAAATGTAAAGTTCATTTTTTGTGATGAAAGTCATGACTTTTCTGAAATTTGTTTCATTTGTCGCATTTTTCTTTCTTTAAGCAAATGTCGGTAGCGGAAGATCGCATCCAAAACGTCTCGTTTTGCTTTTGCACTCCTTTCAAAATCTGGATCATTCGCTACAATTTGATCAACAATTTCCGTTATCGTTACCAAACTTTTACTGAGGAAATCTGTAGAGAAATTTTTTGGTTTCTTCGTTTTCAGAATCTTTATTTTCCAGTTATTCACGAATTCCTTGTTCTGCCAGTTCTTGAAGGTTGTTGTTGGTAAGGCTCTCGCCAGAAACCTGCTGTAACTCCTCAATATCCTGATTGTCTACATCTCCTAGTCCTGCTGTATTGATTAGGTTGACAATTTCGTCAACCTAACGATACAGCGATAGGACCTTCTCGTTGAGAATTCTTGAATACCTTCAACCATAACTTCTTCCACACTCCATGTATTTATCAGTTAATTCTTGCCAAGCGAAGCCGATATTGCCTATGGCATCCATGATGTATATTTTTTTCCAAAATTGCACCAAACAAACACAGATTTAAAGAAAGTACACCTCTTTGCCACCTGTTTCTGATTGGTTCGTGTTCACAAATAATCGTATTATATACGAATCAATGAAATGCCGCGATAATTTAAATCGGCGTAAATTTTGAGCTTTTTTTTAGGCTTTGAGTAGACTGCGTTATATCGAATCAGCGTTAAGCGAGGCAACGTTAAGCGGAGCCTTACTGTAATTTGTTTTAGAACCAGGGTCCACGGAAATTTCCAAAATTTACAACTTTTCGGTCACTCTCATTGAACTGGAAAAATTTCTGTCTTTATTATCTAATATTACGAAGAAATCAGTCCGCGCTGTTCTCGGCTAGAGATTGGTTCGGTTAAGCTTTTGTTTAAGTAAAATTCCGGCTCTTTCAGCAGGGTTTCATTTGTGTCCCCAATTCCCTAATCTCTTAATTATTTAACTACTAAAAATAAGTTGAAACCGGTTACTTTGTACTTGAATATTCGTAGTCTTGGCAAAAAGTGGAAAGAATTTTTATGACAACGGATACATAAATCGTAAATTTAAGGAAAATAAATTCTAGAGCTTTTTTTGTACCTTACGCATCTTTCATTAAATTTAGTTGTAAATGATGCTGCCAAAGTAATAGTTAATTCTTTAACATTGTACAAGATTTGTACACGTTTTATTCTATATTTCCTTATAGATGGAACATAGGAAATCGTAATATCACTGGTTTAACATTGAAATCCGTAAGTAATATAAGATGGGAGAGCAGAATAAAAATATCAAATATTTTAATGGATTTTTTAAAACTCCTGTCAACTAAACAGAACTATCATAAAAACATACCAGTAAATTCTTATCGGTTGGGTTAAGTTATAAATCTACTCGTGATTCACATAATCGGGCGAGGGCGGCCAAATATCTAACAGGCAGGCGGCTGACAGCCTAGGACCGGTCCTGGATAGAATTGGAAGCGTTATATGTGTGTAGCTTCCACCAGCTAAACCGGATGAGGTCGGTGCTCTGTAAAGCGCATGCGCGAATGAGTATAATCTGGCTGTTTGGAAGCTGACAATACAGCGTTTCCATTCCGTCACTAATATACAATAGCAATCCTATCCTTTTTTCACATGTAGTATAGAAATTTCTAATAAAATACATAATGCGGTTATAATAAAATATTAATTTTAATTATATGAAAATAATCGCACAATATGTATTTATTTTTTTAGAAAATATAATGGAAGCGGCGCTTCCACCGCTTCCATTGAGGGCACGCCACTAATACCTCGCAGTGTGCAGCAATATGCTCTCACTTCCGCAAAGATAAGAGGTCGGCCATCTTTTGTTGCCGCTGCGCGTGCAACGTCTCACGTTCATTGTCCATACTATCAATGCAGGAATTATAAAATTCCATTGAATTATGTATAGGCATACAGAAATTTTATTATGATTGCATGATTATTACAAAAATTTACTGCGCTTTCTCAGCGCCTAGGTATTTTCCACCACCTGAGGATTTACTCTCATTCGTCTGGTCACGAAGTGAATATTGATTATATTAATTATTTTAACAAAACCTCTGAAGGCTAAAAAAGCAAAATATTAATTATAAGCGATGAAATTTAGACGCGAATGGTAAGAAATACAATAAGAATAGATTGTACAAAAGCAAATATACAGTAAAACCTGTCTATGGCGACCACCCACGGTTCTTTCAAAAAGTAGTCTTTTAGACAGGTGGTCGTCTGATTCAGATGGTGCTATAATACCGTATTTCCGTAGGTATTTTGCGCACTTTTTAGCCATTTCTACTAAGCAAAACTCGAGGTGAGCGAAAATAAGGAAATTTTTTCAACGATGGAACTATATTGGTATTTTATTCTTATCGAATAACTCGATTTACAGGAGTCCTCGTGATTTTGTAAGACAGATTTAATACCAATATTTTAAAGATTAATACAATACTTTCATTTTCTCGATTATAATGCCTAGTTTCTTTTTCCAATTTAATTAATTCAACTCCGTTCTTTTCGTTCGCTCCTCAGTTTTACGTGTATTGCGTCATCGATATACAAGCGCATCCTATCTCTCCATCACTTTTGGTTTTGGTTTTCGTTAGTTTAATCTTATTTTAACTTTAAAAATACTGTATTTTTTTAAAAAAAATATTTAATATTTTCTTAAGTGCAATAAGAAAAATTTCATCAATCATTAATTAATAATAAAATGATTGATTTCATTACATTCCGCGATTGTCATTGGACAATCGCGCGAAATCAAAAAAGGAATGTTGCCTGTAAAACTGATTTTTACATTAATGCGTTTATTGTTTTTTAAATATTTTGCGTGCGAAAATTACTTGGATATTATTTTTCTAAAAATATCGCGGAAATAAGGTAGGTTGATACAGAAACTATTTATCGCACATGTACTGTATATGAGCTTCAAAATAAATAAATAAATAAATAAATAATAATAAAATAAATAAATAATTAAAATAAATTTTATTAAACGATGAGATCAGCCGATTAGTTGTATCGTGTACAATATTTCATACTCCTAAAAAAAATACTGTAGGTCTATGGTAAAATAAATTTCGTTTTCCCACAGTTAAACTTCGTCGCTAATTGCCGTTTCATAAACCATTTTCACTTTCTCTGATAACTTTAACACGATCTTCTAACGACAGCACTTTACATTTCTTTCGTTTTTCGGACAATTTCGAACAAACTGAAATGAATTTCCTTTGTTGCTAGACTAATTCATTAACACCTGCACCTAATTTCAAGGGTAGGAGAAGTGCCCAAGGTGGGTTCGAACAAGTGTTTAGACCAGGGGCCGTGACCAGAATACGGCCCCAGATATATTCACGGAAGTGGTCGCTTATTACAATTGTTGTATGTTGCTTCGGACCAAAACTCGATGCTCGCGGTAGCGTTACACAGGTGTTCGTTTAATACGGGTAACTTATACGAAGACTCTATGTATAAACTATTCCGTGCCAGAAATTTTTGCCCATTTTGACAGGTGTCCGTCGAATGCAAGTGGTCGCCTAAGCAATTTTTACTGTAATAACAAAGGAATAAACTTTCAAGAGAAAATGGTATAAAACGTAGAAGAAAAATGCATATGCTGAAAAAATATGTAGTAATTCTTTTGTATTTTATATCCAATAAAAATACAGAAAAAATAATTATTATTATCGGAAAATCTTAATCGCTTTGAACCGCTTCTCGTTGAAAAACACTTGGGTGGCTTTTCCTGTTTTTTTTAAAAAAAAAAAAAAAAAAAAAGCAGTTTTTGATAGTAAAAATTTCGGATTACAGGTCTTCAAGCGAAAACTGGAAAAAATATTCGCTATTCAATTAAAATCGCATTCTGAAAAATATAATTAAGGAGTTATTTGAAAATATGTTAACCTCTGATTCATCTTTGGATCGAATATTTCTGACTCATAATTTTCCCAAACCATACCAAAAAAAAAAAAAAAATTAATTAATTAATTTCAACTAAAATTAGATAAATATAGTTTTATAAAATTCTACACTATTATTTCTAAATCTGCCAATTTGTGAGTTATTTTTAATTAAGATTCCTTATTAATTTTATAAATATTTAATTTTACGTCATGCATATATAATTAAATTTTAAAAATTTAAATGAAGAAAAATTATAAATTTAATTTCTTTTATATTTTATAAATTAATTATTTTTATAGCTAATTATTTTTTAAAAAGTTATTTTAAAAATATGTATTTATTAATTATTGATAGGTATAGAATTTTTACAAATTCCGTGACAGAGTTGTGCGGCCTTAATAAATTTCAAGATGTCGGCAGCTCCAGGTCAAGGTGGGAAAGGATGTTTATTTATAGCGAAAAACCATAAATCTTGTTAAATTTATAAAATTATATAAATATTAACGACTTAAATTATAACTTTAAACATTCAAATAATAAGAATACGATTTCTATTATTTCTTGTGATTAATGATTTCAATCAATGATCTAAAAACAGGAATTTTTTACAATATTAAAAGCAAAAAGATTAATTTCTTACCTCAAAATATTTATTTACGTTAAATTACAAGTAGTAATGCTGTAAAATTGTTTGATAAGTATTTCTTATTTAAAACATGATAAGTGTTTCAGTTACACTTCATATACATGGGTATGGTAGACCATGGTTATGTTAGTTACTTGTGATTGTCAGTACTTGTTTTTAAATAAATACGTATAAATTTATCTCATTGAACATTGTTGCAAATGTATTGGAATCAAATATATAAAAGCTACATACAAAAAGATGAAAGTAGAAGCACATGAACTCATTATTCAAAATATACATGCATCAAGTTATTCTTCATAAAAATCTACAGCTACAGCTAAAATCTTAAGTTAATTTCATATAAAAATGAAATAATTCTGATTAAGTTCAGGAACTACAACACATTTCAATTACAAATGAAGGAATTTCATTCATTTTAAAAAAAGATTGCGAATGAAATTTATTGTAGTTGCATCTTTAAAAATGATATCCAATTGGATTTAAAATAATTATATCTTAACTGTAAAATGTATAACTTTTGCATTATATATAATTAAATAACTTTTGATCTAGCTTGTTAGTCAATTTTAAATTATATAGTAAATGTAAAAGAGATTGCATATCTAAATACATTACTGGAATTTATATAATAAAATAAAATAATAAACATAAAAAGTTACAACAAAAGTACATAGTAGATAATTATTAAATTTTTAAATGTCCTTTTAACAGAAACTTCCATTTGCATTGTATCTTACTTTGCTTGGATGTTTTAAATTATTATTATTATATTTTCATTCTGATCACATTTCAAGTCTAGTTTCATGCTAGGAAAGAAGTAAAATCACAAACTTAAGCTAGAAGTTTAACATTTCAAGAAGAGTGAGGAAAGCAAAATTCATAACTTCTAAATTCTTTATTGTTTGAGAAACTGTATGACTGAGCATCATTACGATAGAATATGATTCAGTAGTGTGACATTTATATCAAATTTTTTTTTACCTGTAAATTCAAGAGGTTCTTTTCCTTAGAATTTTATTTTTTCAAATGATCACATTTGTAACTGAAAAAACTAATAAATAACCACTGATATTAATCTATATTTAATCTGTTGCTAACAACAAAGTTATTCTTTTGTTAGGAAGCTGTGTTTAAAAATCTGGCTTATTGACATGTTTGAGTTTATGTAATTAGACTAATAATTTATACAAAATGTATAAATTATTAGTTTCTTAATATAAAAATATACAAAAAAATGTAAGGGATATTCATATTTGTTGTAAGTAGTTTTGAAAGGATTCTATGAAATTATACTCTGGATTTATTTCATGTATATTAATTTAAATGAATAATTAAAATGAATTATTTTTATAATTGTTTCAGAAACTAGTAATACTGTACAAAATGTATAACATCAATTAATTTATTTTAATTACATAAAATGGTTCAAGATAAGCATATAAAAATATTATTATTGATTCATGTAAATGAATGGTAAAGATGTCTTCTGTTAGAAACGTTAATGATGCATGTGATCAATGTGCATGTAGATGCAATCAAATTTCAACTACGTGGAAAAAGTTATATGTTTAGCAGTTTGTCCATCTTACCTCTTGGATTATCTTCAATTATTCATTGGAAAGAGAGTTGAATGGACATAAATCTAGATAGAGACAGATACTGAAGTTGCATATTTCTTCCATCTCACTCACTGTTAGCACTTTATATCATCTAAGCCTTCTTGGCTTTTATAATTTATATTGCAATGATTAATAAAGAGATTAACAGTTCTCATTAAAATTTGAAGATAATTTTCTTTACAGATTTATAATTTGTATTTCAATAAAAGATTATCATTTGATTATAATCTATTTTTATACACAAACTTTTAAAACTAGCTTTAATTGCTCCCATTGTCATCATCAATTATTCATCATATAGAGTTCTTATTATAAAAATAAATATAAAATTCTGTAAAAGAATAAAAAATGTTTATTTTAATAAATATAAAAATACTTATAGTGAATATCTAAATAATATTTTCTTAACAATATTAAATATATAATATACTGTATTTACTCGCATATAAGACGATCTCGCTTATAGGACGAGGTGTGACTTTAAAGTTCAAAATAAAGAAAATTAGACTTATTAATACAATTCTAATTTTATTTCATTTAATAACAAATAAAATATCAAATGCATGTAAATGCACACTTTGTCCCACAAAAATTACTGGCATTTTAAACTTCAAGGAAAAATCTTGTAAAATCGACATGATTTATTCACATAAAGCTGGACAATTGGGAACCTTTTTGGCCAATTCTTAACAGTCGAATCCACTCTCTGTCGATTACACTTACGAGTTTCTCCGAATTTTGATTTCCGAATAATCATCTGTTTTCATGTGGGAATGAATTAAAACTTATATCGGGTTTCCATGTAATTTTTGAATTCAATTCAAAAGCTTTGCTTTTCCTATTGCTATTCATTTTTACTCCTGACAATACACAAGAATGATTCAAATGACCCAAATAAAATACTTTTGTTTTTAAACACCAGAAGGTGAGAATCCAGTAAAAAATGCGAATACACAGTTCACAAAAATTATTTCAAAAACGAAAAGAATCCTTCGCTCACATGTATAGGATGACCTAGGTTTTTGAAGCAGTGAAAAATGAATAAAAACCTCACTTTCGGGAACCTTTTACCTTTTGTAAAAGGTTCCCGAAGGTGTGGTTTACATCCCCGGTGTTCCATAATTGTATGTAGAATAAAAACCTTGTTTTATATGCGAGTAAATATGGTATATCAAAATGTTGATAAAATTATTTAAGTATAAGTGCCATGTTTTATTATTATATAAAATGTGGTAAAATAATATGAAGATAAAAATGTTTATTCATTTCCTGATTGATAAGATAAAGCATAAAATGTATTATCAAATATAAACATCCAATAACCCAATTTTTAAGTTAATGCCAAATGATTGCCAGAATATGTTGGGATATACTGTATATGACTTTTAATTAGTAATTAGTAGCATTATCATAGCCTGATGTAATCTGGCAATCATTTGGCATTAATACTTTATCAAAGTTGTTATATACTATATACTATATATATTATATATAAAGAGATTCTTTAAAGTTTTACTTCCTGTTATTGTACAGAAAAATAATTATTATGATATTATATTTTTAAATTAGATTATTACTTTTTAAATAAAACTATTATAATGAAATTATATAGGAATAATGGAATTTCATTTAATTATGAAATTTTAAGTTTCAGTTTTAGTTACAATTAACTGATAATATTTACTAAGCAATCTTTGTATTGTTTTATTAAATATCATATATATCATTACTATAAATGATTTATTAATTATTATTGTTTTACTAGTTGTTCATTATATAATAATTTTGTGTTTAGAAAGTGTCATTTTTGCTATTATTGTTTGTTTTATAAAAATAATAAAACTTCTAAAGGAAAATTAAGAAGTTCATACACAATGAAAATTTCAAACTTACTTTTCTTGTAAAAAGAGTTAAAAATGGATTTTGCTTCTAGTGTTGAATACATATTTTCAGTTTTGGTTGCTTGACTCTGATATAAAAATATTTATTGTAATTTTTATAATATAACCTGCAAGTTTTCTTTGTGAAAAGACAATTTGAAACATAGTGCAATTTATGCAATGGAGTGGGTTGTATGCCAGTTTTAAAAGACAATGGGTGCATTCGTTAATAGCAGTCGCTCTGTGTCTCCGCTACTACAGGAGTGTGTTGCTGTTTGTAGGCATTTAGGAACGACAGTGAAAGAAGGAAAGATGGTGGCACCTGTACTATTGATATTATTATTAAAGAAGAATCTATGATTTTAAAATATGCATTTTTAGAGAAAAAAGAAGGGTTTCAATTGTAAAATTTAACCATAAAATGGATTATCTTGCCAACAGAGCATTCAAAGTAGCCATGAATAAAATTAGAATGCCAGCTACCACTTGAAAAAATTTGAGAAGACACTTACATAACCGTGTGCACTAACTCGCACTTTCACAACTTGTAAATTTTCATTCATAAAACCACATAATGGACCCTTAAACGAAACTATTTGAGCCATGGAGGATGCCATGCTGCTTTCCACTGTAAACTACTACTACAAGCGGCTGTTTCTGCCATCTGACGGTGTGCACTCCGGCTGAAATATAGGAACACATTCTGCAGGAATTTTTAAATGGATATCACTCACGTAGAGTTACGTGGAGAAATATAAGAACACACCCAATGCCTGTAACAAGGATTGTTTAATGTAGACAGTAAAGTTTCTGGTGAGTTAAATGGTTTGTAAATGCATATCTAGTAAAGATGTTGGCAGACTAAACTTTATAAATACAGTAGAGTCCCACTAGTCTGAACACCACTAATCCAAACATGTTTCAGTTGGTGGAGAGGAAATTTTTTAGCTCGCAAAATATACGTTTTTTGTATTTTCCAGTTGAATTTAAATGGTATAATGGTACAAAAAGATTTAGAATTCCACAACAAAAAATTGTATTTTATTGTAGTACTGTATTAATACTGTACAAAATTAATAAATCATTGTTTGTTATGGCCTATTAAAACAGTAGATTTATACTGTACTTACACACAAAAATAGGAAAAAAAGTCATTGATGGTGTTGGATCTATATAAACCAGACCTGTTTTACTGCTTGCTTCTGCATTATTTCAATTATTTGGTTAATTCGAACAAGACTTGGTCCCAATTAGTTTGGACTAGCGGAACTCTACTGTAGGTTTGTGAATGCAGACTTTTACAAAAAAAATCTTATATGCCAAGCTAATTCTAGCAATCAAGGAACAATTTTGTGACATGAAATTCTGCATCTTTCAGGATCTGTTCTAAGCCTTGTTACTATGCCAAGATAGTAAAGTATGATATAGCCTTTCTGTATGTTTTGTTAGCATTATGTTTACTTAAACTGACACAAATTGCTGTTTGGTAAAAAAATTTCCATATGAGATTCAGATCAGATATAACTTGGCTCATTTTAAGATTATTTAAGAACTGTCTGCATATTATGAGCAGCTGAAAAATGCAATATGATATCTGAAAGTAAGCAGTGTATTAGAAAAGTTAATCACAAACTTGATATACTAGAATACTTGAAAAAACTTTACAACACTCCAACATAGAGAAAATAAGCTGTTATTAAGGCTTGATATGGCTCTATGGAAAAAATAGGGTCCTATTTAATAAAAAATAACTGTTTATGTTGTTTTCAGGCCTACTTACATCTTAAACTTTTTTTTATCACTAAAGCAAGTTCTTGTAATAGTGCTCAATAATAGTATTGGTTAAGCTGTAGTGTGAAATAATACTTAAGTTCAATTTATCATTATTAAGAAATTTGTTTTTTCCCTTCTCTGTACTATATATATATGAAGGATATTCACAAAGGAAGGTGTGAATTATATACACATTTATGGGATGATTTCAGGAAACTGCACTGATTGAAAAATTTCAACTTAGCTCTATTCTACATAGCTTTAGCACTAAAACTTCCTATATTCCTTGAATGGTGAAGCCATATTGTATATTTGTTATATCACTACAATATAGCTTCTCTGGCCAAGGAATATAAGAAGTTAGTGCTAAAGCTAGATCTATATAGAGCAGTGGCATGCTGTCATTGGAAGCGATGGAAGCGCCGATTCCACCTTCCAATGACCTTCCCTTGTATTTTATAAAATACTAGTTGACCCGGCCACGCATTGTTGTGGCTCAAAATGTATCTATTAGAAATGTATAACACTTATCCCCCGTGGGGTGAATTTCAAAAAATCCCTTCTTAGTGTACATTCTCTTGACGTACCCTATTAAAACGCAATTAAAAACGCAAAAAACCGCATGCAAAATAGTATAAATAGAAGCCGAGTTCTTCACAGTAAGCTTTAATCCTGTCCCTTTCTCCACTGGGAAATATCGAAAAATCCCTTTTTAGTGTATATTCTGTTGACGTAACCTATTAAAACGCAATTAAAAACGCAAAAAAATCGCATGCAAAATAGTATAAATAGAAGCCGAGTTCTTCACAGTAAGCCTTAATCCTGTCCCTTTCTCCACTGGGGAATATCGAAAAATCCCTTTTTAGTGTATATTTTGTTGACGTAACCTATTAAAACGCAATTAAAAACGCAAAAAACCGCATGCAAAATAGTATAAATAGAAGCCGAGTTTTTCACAGTAAGCCTTAATCCTGTCCCTTTCTCCACTGGGGAATATCGAAAAATCCCTTTTTAGTGTATATTCTGTTGACGTAACCTATTAAAACGCAATTAAAAACGCAAAAAACCTCATGCAAAATAGTATAAATAGAAGCCGAGTTCTTCACAGTAAGCCTTAATCCTGTCCCTTTCTCCACTGGGGAATATCGAAAAATCCCTTTTTAGTGTATATTCTGTTGACATAACCTATTAAAACGCAATTAAAAACGCAAAAAACCGCATGCAAAATAGTATAAATAGAAGCCGAGTTCTTCACAGCAAGCCTTAATCCTGTCTCTCTTCCCCCAGTGGGGGGAATTTCGACATGTATATTATATAAAAAACACGTGCGTATTCGAATGCAACGTGGTGTCAAAATTTCAAAGGAATCGGTAGGAACAAAAGAACGTTATATTTTATTTATATAGATAGATAGAAAATTATCTGGTTTAGTCCATTCTCACAAAAAAACATAATGCCTCACAGAAAAGCAAACTTAGGGCGTCGGAAGTTAGCGCCATCTGTTGGACATAAAAGCCTTAATCCATATATAAATATATTTTTGAAAGGGGGGAAATAGTGGTCTTCACATATGCCAGGAACCTTCGTGGGAATGTATTAAACAACTTCCCAAAGTTTCATGGCCATCGGATAAATGGTGTAGTAATGCATGAAGGACAGACAGACAGACATTTGTTTTTATATATATAGATAAATTTTCATATTTTAACGTACTTTGCATTAATTAAAATTAATATTTTATTATAACTGCATTATGTATCTTTTACAAATTTCTATACTACATGTGGAAAAAAACGATAAGATTGCTATTGTATATTCGAATAATTCAGTGGCGGAAGGAATGTCAAAACCGGGTCAGTTTCCAATCAGTCAGATTATATAGGCATTGGCACATGCGGTTTACAGAGCACCAACCTCACCCGGTTTAGCTGGTAGAAGCAACACATGCATAAAGCATCTAATTTATATCCTGGACCGGTTGTGGGCTGTTAGCCACCCGCCTGCTAAATATTCGGCCGCCCTCGCCCGATTATGTGAATCACGAGTAGACTAGATCAACGGCGGGCAACCCCCGGCCCGCGGGCCAGCTACGGCTTGCGAAAAGTTTCTATCCGGCCCGCGAGATCTTTAATAGATTATTACATTGGAAAAATAACAAATTAATAGTTATTTTTCCAATTCTTTGTAATTTTCGAAAACGATAAGGGAAATAAATATAGTAATTAACTTTTTATTTATTTATTTCATATTTGCAGACTAAAAAAAATTACGAGTCACAAGAAGGCGTCAATTAACTACTACGGCCCGTGGAAAAAACGTAAAATTTATTCTGGCCCATGTTATAAAAAAGGTTGCCCACCCTAGACTAGATTTATAACTTAACCCAACCGATAGGAATTTACTGGCATGTTTTTATGATAGTTCTGTATAGTTGACAGGAGTTTTAAAAAAAAATCCATTAAAATATTTGATATATTTATTCAGCGTTTATTCTGCTCTCCCATCTTATATTACTTACGGATTTCAATGTTAAACCGGTGATATTACGATTTAGTATGTCCCATATGTAAGGGGATGCAGAAAAAAACGTGTACAATTCTACTAGTGTTAAAAAAAATTAACTGTTACTTGGCAGCATCATTTACAACCAAATTTAATGAATGAGACGCAGAAGGTACAAAAAAGCTCCAGAATTTATTTTCCTTAAATTTACGATTTATGCATCGGTTGTCGTAAAAATTTCTTTCCACTTCTTTCCCAAGACTACAGATATTCAAGTACAAAGTAACCGGTTTCAACTTATTTCTACTTAAGAAGTAGTTAAATAATTAAGCGATTAGGGAATTAGAAACATAAATAAAACCCTAATGAAAGAGCCGAAATTTTACTTAAACAGAAGCTTAACTGAACCAATCTCTTGCCGAATACAGTGGGGTCTGATCTCTTCATAATATTAGATGTAATAAAGACAGAAATTTTTCCAGTTCAATGAGAGTGACCGAAAAGTTGTAAATTTTGGAAATTTCCGTAAACACTTGGTCCTAAAACGAATTAGTTAGAAAACGAACAACGGACATTCTGTTAAGTTTAACGTATTTAGATTTTTACAGCTATGGTGAGAAACATTTAAAATCTACAACAACCCTGTCGCGTCCTTTGATATATACTAGTGATGCGACAAAAGAGGCATTTGACATTGACCGGTATCGGCACCCTCGGGATTTGGCACGGACACACCTACCTGGACCGTCTCCGATTCCATTCATTAGCCACTCGTAGGGAGCTATTTCACTAAGTGGATTGTTTTAAGATTTAAAAAGTAAAGAATATTTTGTTATTTTTATGTACGTTTCTTCACAAAGTTATATTTAATTATAAGTTTCTTTAAAAGTATATTCGTACAATTGAAGAATTTTTTGTACTAGGTATGTGTATTCATCACACATTTTGTTTTACCAAGTAAGTTTTTCTGATAATTTTAATTTTAGCCCTTATATCGTGGCTAGTGATTCAAAAATTTATTTTAAAAACGTTTTGGCTCAAGACCATATAATGAAAACATTATTAAAAGAGAAAGACCAATGCCTAAATTAAATATAAATACGTCGACAAAAAAATTTCGACGTTTTGACGATAAAATTTATGACGAATGACGATTCTTTCGTAAAATTGAAGCAATTTGGAAATCAAAATAGAATAGAATTTAACATTGGTAGACAATATAAAATAAATATTGAAAATTATAACAAGATAATTACAATTAATAGATGTTATATGTTTTTTTTCAAAGCAAGAATTGGCATTTAGAGGGCATAGGGAATTTATTGAATCTAACAACGGAGGTAATTATATTGAACTTTCTTATTTATTAAGTACGTCAGATAATCTGTTAAAAATACATTTAAAGAAGTATACGGTTTTTACTGGCTTATCGAACAAACGAATACGAACGGGCCCTGACGAGCAATTAATTGATTGTCCCTGTAAGTCGGCTTCTTACAGAAACACAGCTTCCCTATTATTAAATGTCACGGCACGCCACTGATATAGAGTATGTAGAGCTAGTGCTACATTCTTCAGGAAAGTAATAATGTCACCCAGTGACAAAAATGGGAATGAGAGTAATTGACATGACAGATAACAGTGTATTTATCTTACTTCTGCTAGAATTTAACATAGCAGTAAGGTTGTTAAATAATTGATATTTACATAGCAGAAATCATTAACAAATATTTGTTATAGATATTGCTCTAAGGTACAAGATATTTAGATGCAAAATTCAAAGTATTTAAATCTGATGCTTGATACTTAGAAGTATGAAAAAACAAACCTGAAATGTTTCAGTATTTCAAACTACTGTACAAACATTGCAATTCTCATTTTATCTTTATTGGATATTTTATTCGTTGACATTATTTTCTTTTAGGAGAATTATTTTGTTCCATTTCTGTAAGGCAAAATTGTGACAACTAGTCACTCTGTTGTCAGATTTTGAAAAAACAGTGTTGACAATTGGAAAACATTATGTGACAGCTCTTATTAAGCTAATGACTTGTGCCATAGACTCTGTACTAATGAAAATGAAGTTGAGAAAAGCAACACTTTTGTCACTTCTATGAAAGCTGTAAAAGCCAGTTTAGTAAGAAAAGTTGTAATCTATGATTAAAGATATTGATTATAATGATTAATATCTGTAATCTGATTGATTAATATGATTATAATTTGCAATAATAGGATATTGTGAATATCCTGTTATCATTGCAAATTATGATCATAGGTTAAATATACTACTTTGCACATCTATTTAGTGTACATCATAGGTGATGCAATTTCCATGGTCATTACTGTATTTAATACAGATTATATTCATTTCTGTTTATTTATTTGAAAATAATTTAACAACACTTAATCAGTATAAAATGTGTAAGATAGAAAACTGGGTATTTAAGGATGCCTGTTCACTATAGGAACTTTATTTCAAAAACTTATAAAATCATACACAAAAAGTGCAATCTTCAAAATTTACTCAGGTTGTCTGAAGCCACCTTTTTACCATTTCTTGAATTCCACAATGTTGCTCCTTGGGTTTTGAGACAAAAATTCACAGAATACAATTTCATTTCAATCTAAATTTTTGAAGTACCTTCTGTACAGGAATTACACTTTCAACTGGAACAGTGGTATTTAGGTGGCCACAAACTCTTGGCTATATGTTAGGTGAGGCATAGACTTACTTTCTTCAGCACCTGGATTTTTTTTTTTTTTTTTTTTTTTTTTTGAGTGAAAAAATGAAACTTGTAATGAAACTGGCCCAGCTTCCTTTGATACAGTTGTTGAGTTTTGATGAAAATTTCAATTTATTCAAAATTTAGACAAAACTTGCTTTTTTAAACAATTTACAGTAATGCTTTATGAAAGTTCGCTTCAAATTCTTGTGACCGTCTTCAATAACATGCAACATCATCTGTATGATAAGTTTTCTGTATCACATTAAAGTTTTGAATGATTCCTTGATTCTAATTTCTAGACGTTGTATTTTTTTAATAAAAATCGAACTGTTAAAACTTTCATAGCAGGAATCATCAAATGTGAACTGCAGTTGTTAATAAAAAAATGATTTTCTGTATTTGGCAATCATGCAGATGTATAACTTTTTTAGCCAGTTAGAAAAAAGCTCTGATGTCATCATTACTTTTTTTATTAGCTGCATGTTATATGGGTAGCATTTTGGCATTGCAGCTAAAAGATTTTCCAATTAATATCAATGGCAGTTTCTTATTATCTCATATTTTCTGACAAAAGAAGAGTTAGATGTTCTTTGCTTTTTTACATTCATGACATAAATTACCTTTAACATCATTGTTTTATTAGGCAGACACTAAAAAAAAAAAATAAGTCCATTTTATCTGCATTGAAAATGTCATTAGGGCAATAGTTCTATACAATTTTTGGTAAACTTTTCCATCACCAACAAAGCACCTGTTTAAGACAAATTTAACAGTGATCTTTCTTTATTAGTTCCATAATCATGACTCATTCTTCTATTATAGACAGCTGAATTATCTCATAATAATTTGTCACTCATTCATTTCCTATTCTAGTGTTAAAATTGCCAATTATTAAAACCAAGAAGTAAAATGTTACCAGCTCTCCATGATCTCTAATTCATCAAAGGGATTCAGAATATTTTTGTATGGTAGTTTATAGTTTACAGTTATTGCCAGATAACTATTTGGAAACATTCTAAAATTACTTCTGTCAAGTTTGACCATATATCAAAAACGAACATCAGTGAGAGTAACTTTCTCCCAAAGTTTTTCTTATTACAGTAGAGCATCAATTATCCGACTCAATTGGGGACTGGGGTTGGTCAGATAACTGAAAAAACGGATAACCGAAAAGTATGAAAAAATGCATTATATGTCAGTATATTAGAATATCACTATTAACCTACTTCGAGTTGAATTTTCATCGATGTTAAGCCTAACAAATTTTTTTTTAATAATAATCGTTGCTATTGTATTGTTAAAAATTATTTCTTTATTTTGCAAAAATAAATACAAAAATAAAGGAGAAAATAGAAAATTAAGCCTGGTTTAAATACTGGCCTCCCTTTCATGATCAAGCCAGTATTGCCAGCTAAAACACGCAAAAATTTAACAAAAATAATAATAAAGTAGCCAAGACATAGCCAAATATTGTAGCGCCACATCACTAGCGGACATTTGAATTTGCCAACTAGAACACAGTTGGTTAACCAATGTGACGGTTGATTGGGGGTCGGATAATCGATGCTCTACTGTAATAGTAAGGTGCTGCCTCTTGGTCTACCTACACCAGATTTTTTAGTTGCTTGGGCCAAAATATAATTATATAAACCTTCCATTTCAGTGCAATTTCTATTTCAGTAAAATTCATTATCCAAGTTTTTTCTAAACCAAGTATATCATATCCCGTTAAGATTTTGTTAAAATAAGTTGAAAAAAGCTTATTTCTTGCACTCTGCATATTTCAACATATAACTTTAACATTAGATTTATTATTTAATGGAATGTCCAAACAATCCAAGTTAACTATTACACTCAGGTTAACTACATCATTGGCTGAATGAAATAAGTTAAGTGATTTCTACATCTAAAAAAGACCAAACCATCAACCAAACCATCATTAGTATAGCTATATGTAAATTGACAGAAAAAAATCTTCACATAGACTGAAAAGTAACTTATTAATAAAGGCATTAATCCACTCAGAGCCTTTTTTTTTATTTCCAGTATCATTAAACTATAAAGACAAATGTTTTTGATCAAGATGAGATCTTCAGGTCTGCTTAAAAAATGGAATGCTTTTTGGAAATATGTAAATTTCTTGTTTTTATAAATTATAAAATCATTTCTTAACATCATCTTTAACCCTTTTTTTTTGCCTCTATATAAACAGGTAAAAAATTTTTGTCCACACTCTCTTGTTTCTGGAATTAAATAAGAACTCATTCATACATTCTTGAAAAGCTGATCATGAGTCCCTTTTTTAAAATTATAAAAAGCTGACAACATTTGATTTTTTTTCTTGAGATGGAACTTAACTCTATTTTAATAATAGAAGGATCTACCTATCTTATAAAACATAATCCAGTTATTTCATCTTTTATCTCCTTGAGTTTCAAAGAATCTCTGAACAAATTTCAGAGGGCTTCTCTGATATCCACATTATCTGTCATGGAATAACCAAATATCAAGTTATGTTGGTTAGATAAATTTAACAAATTATTTGCATTGTACTGTTGTATACTTCCAATTGCCTATCGATATCTGGTAATGATTTTCTAATTTGTTAACGTTCTGTTCTAGTATATCAACCTTGGCTTTGAATTCTTTGATATCTTGATGAAACTGATCTCTGATTTAACTTCTGATAGTTGCTCCATTATCTTACAATGTGATATTTATATTAACTTAATCATGTGACACAGGAAAACTTCAGTTGTGCAGTCTTCACTTTCCATGAGATCAACATGTGGTTTCAAAATTGATGTCTTTCTCTTCCTCAGAACTCTCTCCTTTTCTCCAAACCAGAGGAAGTACCAGATGGCATGTGAAGCATTGTTTCTATGTTAACTGACTTAGTCACTTTATCAGCAACGTTACTTTTTGTTAAAAGTGGCCATCCTCTTTTCAATGTTTGATGAGAGCCAGATTTTGTTCTGCACTGGCTATTATCATTAGAAATACCTGTATTTGCCACCTTGCCATTTTAAACTTAGCACTTAGTTCAAATCAGAAAAGTATAATTTAATTTGCACCAACACCATCAACTGTCAGAAGTATCCCTGATTGAGGAATATTTATTATTAAATATAGGTTTAATTTTACAAACTTTTATCTTAAACACGAAATATTTAAAAGTTAGATAATCATTTCGTTTCCTTTTCTTGTGTGTGAGGACTTGCTGACTGAGGGGGAAGAATTTTAATCTTGCATCAGAATGGAAAAGGGGTGTTGAACTGTATGTGGGTAGTGGTGGCGGAAACACTGATGCAAGACACCTTTATATAAGTTTCATTTATTCAAAAGTAATTTGATTTACATGTTTTATGAACAATGGTTTTTTTCAATCAAAGATCGTGGAATGATAGTTTGTTAAACTTGTCAACAGTGGCATCCTGGACATGTATCCAACGTTTGCCTCAGGGCAGTGACACGGTGAGTTCAATGGGTGTATAAAAGACACAGTGGAGACTGGATGGATAGGATGAAGCAATTGGATGAACTCAAGCAATATCAATGTCGCACCAGTTGATCTGAAAGGCATGGGTTCTTTTTGCAGCACAAATCAGAAGAAATCTGCAATTTGATCTTGAGATTTGGGATTTTGCCCCCAAACTATCTTCTCTGATTAGTTCCGACTCCCTCTCATCATTTCCCAATTGGTCTTTTCCCTTGTTTCCAGGTGGAAATTAGATCAGTTCAGGTCGTGAGAAAAATCTGTCTTAGATGGTCAATTCAACACCATCCTTTGACTCTGACCAAGAGATGTTGATGGAACTAAGAAACCTGTGTTTGTATTTTAGCCCGTTATTTCCTTTCTCTTGATATTTTAGAATGTTAACAATTAACCACGATGTTTTCTGATTGTCAAACTTCCTCTCTTCCCTGATTCAATTTTACTTTGATCTATTGTGTACGAGCATTAGTGTCAAAGTTCGAACTCCCCGGCTCAACGCTGATCCAGTGCCTAACATGTGTTGGAGTCTCAATCGGGACTTGTCTGTTTATTTTCGCATCTCATTTGTTTTCATTATAATTTCTTTAATTCTACCTTTCAACATTTTTATAAGTTTCAAAACAGATTCGGACTCAGTCTGGAACCTCGTGTGTTGAAATTATGTAATTTCTGCATCGTAAAGAAATTAACCAAAATTAAGAGATTTCTTCCAACAGCATTTACAATGTTCACAATTAATGGTTTAAATTCTGCATACTGCATGATTTCTTTATAATGTAATTACTGCTGTGTATTGAATATCTATTTTAGGTTACAAGTCACAATTGGCTAGCTATTTGCATTATGCTTGAACAGTAACTATAAAATGAAGCATGTTTATCTTATTATTCATGTTTCATTATGATTATTTATTTACTTACACAATAGAGGTAATGCCATAAGACAAGGAAAATCCCTTATTTATAACAATCATAATAGAACCAATTAAAAATTGAAAAATAACAATAAGCTAGAAAACGAGCATTTGAAATGACCAGCATGTTCAACAGATGTGATAAGTGCAAAAATTATTTGTAACAAAGTATGTACTGTACATGGCAGATTTGATAACTTGTAACCCTTTTGATTCTTTTTGTCAGCTAAAGTTATCAGTAAATGGTAAATGTTTCCTGTGGCATGAAATTTATAGAAAATGTTAATGAATTTCCTAACAAATTGAAAATGTATTATAAATTGGTAATTTTAGTGACTGTTAATATTCATATTTGGAAATGTTTAGCATGTAGTCTGAAAATAATGTAAAAATATTTATTGAAAAATGAGGCATCACAACTTCTACGTATAAAATTTTTATTTTATTTGGCTCAGTTTAGAATTTTGTTGAATATTTTTTAACTTCTTTGAAAGAAAGTTATGTTAATCTGCATGTTTTTATAATTGAAATAAAGCTTCAAAAGTGTTTGTTTTTGTTCCCTGTTCCTGGTTGTTTGTTAATAATCTGGTGGAAAGTGATTAGTGGACCAAAAGAGATTTTGATAATCTGTGTCAGAGTTAATTCCAATATTTTCTAATGTCATATCTTAATGAATACATTAATAAAATCAATCCTTTGTCACTTTGTCTTTATAGCTAGACAGCAGTGTTAATTCTTTATAATACAAAATAGCAAATATGTAAAGCAAATAATATGTTTTATTAATGCAAGACACCAAATTCAATAAATTATTTAATAATTAAATAGAATTAAGATGATTAAGTGATAAATTTGGTACTTGAAATAATATTTTTTATCTCTCACCTATTAGAAATTTTAACAATCAAAAGATTTAACTTAATTTAGTAATTTATTAGAAAGATTTGAAAGAAAATAGCAGAAAATCATCCAATAAACAAAGCATTAATTATAAATACACTGAATTAACCTCATAATGCTTTGCAGTTATATTGGAACATAACACAAACATTTTCAGTCCTAGGATGGACCAAAAACATTTGTGTTATATTCGAAAATAACTGCAAAGCACTATAAGTTAGTATGGTGTGTTTTAATAGCAGAAAGTCTGATAACATTTTAATATATTAATATTAAATGTATGTTGTTTGAATATAACTGAAATTTCATTAAATAATATCTAGTTATTAATCATATGTAATTAAATTAATGAATAACAAAATATGTAAGTTTCTTTGAAATTTACAATGCAATATCAATAATCAAATTTCAAATATTTCCATATATTAATGTTTATTTCTTTACATCATTTAATGTAAGTGTAATAACTAAACTACTGAATTACAAATTTAAATATCTTTACAATACAAAATACATATACAAAATATCTAAATAAACATTAAATGCTGATTATAATATTATTGAGTTGTTCGGAAAGTTCCTAGCGATTTTTGATAGCCAACAGTTGAGACACCGACTGATGCAAAAATTATTAGAATTGTACAAACCTATGAATATTATGATAAATGACCTTGAGACGCGTCCTTTACAAAAAAACCGTTAAGATTATTCAAATAGCGTTTAATTTGTCTCATTGCAAAAATGGATGCGAACAACATGCATTATCGACACTTGTTTCTTTTCTTTTTTTGTAAAGGCAAAAATGCTGTACAAACAGCAAAAAAGATATGTGATGTTTATGGTGGGAGTGCTGTATCAGAATCAACTGTTCAAAAGTGGTTTGCAAAATTTAAAACGGGCAATTTCGGCCTTGAAGAAGCTCCTCGCTCAGGAAGACCTTCTGTTATTGAAGAGGACCAGATCAAAGCATTATTGGATGAAAACCCTCATTACACGACTCGAGAGATTGCAGACATAGTGAAGTCATCAAACAGTACTGTATTTCAACATCTAAAGAAGCTCGGATACGTGAATCGTTAAGACATTTGGATACCTCACGACTTAACGGAAAAAAACTTATTGGATTGCATCTCCATTTGTGATTCTCTTGAAAGATGAAATGAAAATGACCCTTTTCTGAAGCGTTTAGTGACAGTTGATGAAAAGTGGATCATTTATAACAACATCAGCCAAAAACGATCATGGGGTAAGAAAAATGAATCACTGTTAAAAACTCCAAAGGTCGGTCTTCATCTAAAGAAGGTCATGCTCACTGTCTGGTAGGATTGGAAACGAATCCTGTACTACGAGCTGCTTCCACAGAATCAAACAATTGATTCTGATAAGTATTGTTCCCAATTGGATAAGCTGAACATGGCAATTAAAGAAAAATGTCCGGAACTGGCCAATAGAAAAAAAAAGGCATTGTGTTTCACCAAGATAATGCCAGACCTCACACGTCTTTACGAACACGCCAAAAATTATTGGAACCAGGCTGGGATGTTTTACTCCACCTCCCTTACTCACCCGACCTTGCCCCGTCGGACTACCATTTGTTCCGTTCTCTACAAAATTCCCTTCATGATAAAAACTTTGATACTCTGGAAGCTTGCAAAAACCACGTGGATCAGTTTTTCGCTGGGAAAAACTGGAAAGTTCTACGAAGAGGGTATCATGAAGCTGCCCCATAAATGACAACACGTCATTAAAAACAATGGCGCATACATAATGGAATAAAAGTATATTTTTAGCTTTAAAACAATTTCATTTATTTCTCTTAAGAATCGCTACGAACTTTCCGAACAACCCAATATTATATGTATATATTTATTCACTTTTTATAATTACTTTTTACATTAATATTTACTAGCCTATTTTTATTAAAAATATTACCATTTATTTGTTTTACAGTATACACATATATAAAACAAAGAACCAATTCAAAATTGTCTACTTACAAAAAAATTATAAAAGTACAAGACAGTATTTTTGCTAAAAAATAAACACTTTATTTTAATGTTTTAGTATTTGTGTTTCTTTGAAAATTTAAGTTCTATATCAGTTTTTCCTAATATAGAAAACTAATAACTCTGACTGACTAAATTAATAAGATGAAATTAAATTGTATATAAATAAATTTATGCTGTTGTAAATGATTTGATACTTTGTTTTTGAATAAGTTTTAATTTCTTTAATAAAAGTAGAAGAAAGCATTATTTTCTTTTAGCTAGCATTATCTATGCTGTAAATGCTAAAAAGGAATTTGCAGTGAATAAAATCAAAAATTCAAATTTTTATTTTAAAAATTTTCAAGTTGTTCATTTTGAATGAAAATTGTTTTAAATGCAATAAACTTGGTTGTAAATCTAAAATTCTAAAACTCTGAAGTTGTAAATTGTTAAATATAAAATAAAATGAGCAATTATTTATTGTGATATCATCCATCACAATGTTGGGCTGCAATTTTTAATCATCTTTTTAAAAAGAAATTATATGACTTCTGGTCTAAGCTGAAAGTTCATAAATAGTTAATCAGGTCTCCAGCCCCTATGCTTTCCGTATCTGATCTGGATTTTAGTGGTGTCTTACCCCTGTACATCATAGTTCTGAAAACAATTGAGACATGTCAATCATCTATCTAACTATTCTTCACAAAACCCAATAAATTTGTAAAGCTAAATGTGGCAACTGACAATGGTAGCATAACTGGCTAAACATCTGCATGGTAAGTAAGAGTTGTGAGTTTGGATCCTGCTCAGGGTTGATTCTTTTCTTCCAGAATATTCTAAATTATTTAATAAATATAATTTAATTATAATGATTAAATTTAATAAGAGATGGCACCTAACACCTTCCTCTGGTTGACAAAATTATTTAGTAATTAATTAAAATATATTCTCAGAAAAGTAGCCCAATGTAATCCAGTGGTTGTTTAATTCCATTCTCAAGAAAATTTTGAATTGAAATCATGTGACTTCCTGTCCAGACTAGAAATTTGTATATAGTTAATCGAGGCCACAGTTTGAAAATTGCAGCCCTTTGACAATAAAATACATGAAATTGTATGTATTCTAATAATTTCTTGTATTAATTTCATTTAATCTTAAAATTATTTGTTTAATTTTCTCTGAATTCAATAAGGAAGTTTTGTTACTACTAATTTTTAAAAATGTCACTCTGCTTTAATTGAAATATTTTTATTTAAAGGCTTTTTCTTTAAAATAAAGTTCAAAATTAATGAATCTCTTTAATGTATATTTTGAAAAACATTGTGTAAAATTCAATATTAAATACATATTAGTTTTTTAAACTAATTAATATATTTCACATTTTATAAATTTAGGTGTTGTGGTTCCTCGCAATTTTCGTTTGTTGGAAGAATTGGAGCAAGGTCAAAAAGGAGTTGGTGATGGTACTATTAGTTGGGGATTAGAAGATGATAGTGATATGTCATTGTCACGTTGGACTGGAATGATAATAGGTCCACCTCGAGTAAGTTTGAGTTTTAAATTGTTACAAAGTTATTAATCACACAAAGAAGTTTATTATGAATATTTTAAATGTAAATTTAAATTAATAAAACACCTTAGTATTTCCAGCAACAAAATAATTTAATAAAATAAGAACGTTTTAGACTATTTTCAATAGTCCTCTTCAGTTAAGCCTCTTTAAAACAAAATTAGAACACAAGCAATAACATGGTTTAAATTTGAAAATAATAACCACAAAATAAAATAAAAATAAAAAATAGTACAAAACAAAAATTAAAATAAATTAAAACAAAGTATTAAGAAAATTAATTGTTGTGGTAAAAAGATTTCCATGCACAGGATAGACTATCAGCATCTCTATGGTTGATGCAACCTTTGTCATTATGAGCCTTGTAAATTTCAAGCTTTTCAATGTATTTAATAACTTGTTTGTTAGTGGCAGTCTTAATTATGGAAGCTTTATCCAAATGCACATTAATATCTTGTTGTTTTGTGAAGGCTGCAAGGACGGTACTGTCCAAGTTTTTAGTAATTAAGTATTTATGTTCTTGAAGCCTCTGTTTTAAAGACTTCAAAGTGGTACCAACATAAACTAAGTCTGAATTAAAATGGCAGTCAGTTAAAGGTATTGAATATACTCCTGAAGTATTGTTTTGATTTACTTTTAACTTATCATTTCGTAGAATTCTATAAATCGTAGGATTACGACAATAAATCATTCTAACATTGTTCTTGTGAGCTATTTTCTTAAAGATCAAATGTAGGAAAGAGATATAGTTGGGAACTACCTTTCGTTCTTGGTTAGTAGTTGTAAGTTGCTTATTTGTTGGATTACAGAATTTATCAATAAGAGCATTAATTTCACTTATATGATATCCCTGTTGTACAGCTATTGTGAGTATGTAATTTAGTTCTCTATGTGTGTCATAAACACTCGTACAGTGGGTATATGATAATTAAGCTTCCATAATTAAGACTGCCACTAACAAACAAGTTATTAAATACATTGAAAAGCTTGAAATTTACAAGGCTCATAATGACAAAGGTTGTGTCAACCATAGAGATGCTGATAGTCTATCTTGTGCATGGAAATCTTTTTACCACAACAATTAATTTTCTTAATACTTTGTTTTAATTTATTTTAATTTTTGTTTTGTACTATTTTTTATTTTTATTTTATTTTGTGGTTATTATTTTCAAATTTAAACCATGTTATTGATTGTGTTCTATTTTATATTCTATTTTGTTTTAAAGTGGCTTAACTGAAGAGGACTATTGAAAATAGTCTAAAACGTTCTTATTTTATTAAATTATTTTGTTGCTGGAAATACTAAGGTGTTTTCTTAATTTAAGTTTATATTTCAGTAAGTTATTTATTTATTTTATTAAATGTAAATTGTTTTTATGCATTTTTTTCACAATTTTGTTGAAAAATTTCTCTCTAAATTAAATAAATATAAAGTTTCTTACTAATTAAATCCTAATAATTCTTTTATCTTATAATTTATGAATGAAAAATTTTAGTAATCTTGTTTTGTATGTCGTAAAAATGAATAATCAGACTATGGCATTATGATTATTGATCAACTCTGAATTAATAAGCAAGTTAAATTTCAAAAAAATTATTTAAATCAATATCATTTTTACAACATTAATAATAATTTTTATTGTGATTATAAAAAATTAGACCCTACAGCATATCTAATGAAAATCATTCAGATACATTTGTTTTCTGACTCTAAATATAATTCATCATCTTTGCTACTTTTTGATTATTTTTTATAAATAACTTGTGTTGGTGCTACATTACACAAAAATATAAATTTCATTGACATTTATTATGTCTAAAAAAAATTTAGAAAATATTAACTTTCTGATACATTACTTTGTTGTGTTAGATATTAAAGAAAAATATGTGAGTACAAAATTATAAATGCAAAATCAGTCATGTTATGTTAGCTGATTAAAATTGTATCACAATAAATACAATATTATGAAATAAAATAATATGTATCGAAGGATTAATTGAACCAAATTAATCCTAGACGATATTATGAATAATTTAAAAAATCACATTAACATCAAAATTTATTTATTTATTAAATTAATTTATTATATTTTATTTAATTATAGCTGATAATAATCAGTTATAATGTTTACAGGGTTCCTACGCACCTGGAAAGTCAGGGATTTTCATTAGTTTCGGAAAAAGTCATGGAATGTCAGGGAATTTGTCAAAAATTGTCAAAAAGTCAGGGAATTTGTCTCCTTAGCTGCCTCGTTGATTTCGTTTGCTGAATATGGCTGACCAACAGCGTTTCTCAACCTTTTTTGGCCCGCGGACCGATAAAATTTGTGAAAAAAATTTTGCGGACTGGTAGTGTTTTAACAAAAAACTTTACTATATATTAAAGAATTACTACAGAAGTAAATTGTAAAATTATTATTATCATTTATACATTATAAAATTTTTATTTATTAAATTATTACTATTTTTTTCATATAAGAAAATTTTTAACGCAGAGCGGTAAAAATTCTCTGTGGACCGATCAAGAATCTCCACGGACCGGTGGTTGAGAAACAGTGAACTAGATAATCCAATAGTTTAACCAATGTTAACTTGCTTATAATTAATTATAAATTTAAAAAGCTGGTAAATTTTTAAAAAATTAATCAAATGTATTTTAATTTTTTAGTATCTTAGTGCGAAACAACACCAAAACTATTTTTATAGTTATGTTGCAAAAGAACGAGATTTTATAGTTACGATTCTATGCGCTGAACTTCTATATTTTATTAATGTATAATTGTAATTTCGTTTGATGTTTATTTCTGTATTTATTTTATTTTATTTAAATTCTATAACATTAGTTCGTTTAATTAAAATTTGCTATAAAAGTGAGAAAGATGGTTTGTGATATGATTTGCAATAATTATAAGAATTGTAATTAAGGGTTAAAATAAATAAGTTTTGTCTGAATTATTAAGAAAATTTTATGAAAAGATGAAATTTAATGCAAAATTAAATAAATAATAAATAAAAATTATTAAAAATAATTATTAAAACTCTGGCTTTACATCGAAACCGAAATAAAAATGGCGGCAACGGAACATTTATTTTTCTTTTAATGAGTTGCCAATTCAGCTAATTTAGTGGATTTATGAACAATCTAGCTAAAATAACCAAACAGTTTTAATGGAAACAGTATGATTTGAGTATTTTTATTAAAAAATGTCTAGCTGTAAATTTGAATTTTGAATTGGTTGGCAACACTACTTTTAATTAATATATATGCAGATGCGGATTGGATGTCGTTTGAATGTTGTACTTAGTATTGTGACAAAACAAGTCTTACACATTGCTATCTGATCTGGTTCATCTGTCTTTTAATAATATTGTTCGAGGTTTGTGTTTTTCTACATTCTTAAATTATAATGGCACGGAAACAAACGAGGTTTAATCTCCAATGGCTAGATCCAGCTATTCATCCAGAATTCAATTCCTGGTTAGGAACTGTAAAAGATGATGATACAAAAGCATTTTGCTGCATTTGTTGTAAAGTTTTCTCGTTAAGTAATATGGGAAAGCCTGCATTAATATCCCATGCAAATAGTTCTAGTCATGTTGAAATAAAAAGATTGAAGTCGGAACAAACTTCGCTGGTAAGGTTTTTAACCCCGACAAATTCAAACTCTTCTAATAGTCAACAAAATGTGTGTGAAACGGCTTCTGTTGTGGAAGATAGATCTAAGATCATTAATGAACAGTCTCTCACCAAATCAACATTTCTTAGCAGCACATTGACACCTTTTGTGATAAAAGATGATGTAATAAAAGCAGAGATAACTTGGGCATTGGCAGTTGTAAAGAAAAAGATGTCACTCAATTCATGCTCTGATATTAAAAACATTTTCAAAAAAATGTTTCCTGACAGTGCTATAGCCACACAATTTCAATTGGGTCCAGATAAAGCTTCCTATATAATAAATTATGGCCTAGCCCATTATTTCAGAGAAAAATTGATTGATGCTGTTACAAGTTGTGATAATATTACTATCTCCTTTGACGAATCACTAAACAAAGTTGCTCAAAGAACTCAAATGGATCTTGTGATAAAATACTGGGATGAGAGTAAAGATAAGGTTATGACCAGATATTTAAATAGTGTCTTTCTGGATCATAGTACAGCAGATGATCTTCTCTCTGCATTTCTCAATGGCCTTTCAGACACTCATCTTGATCTTAGCAAAAATTCTTCATATCTGTATGGACGGACCAAATGTAAACATAAGTTTTCTGAATAAATTAGAAGATCACATGGAGACACAGAATGTTGGTAAATCATTTGTGAGAATGGGAACATGTGGTTTACATGTAGTCCATGGTGCTGTAAAAGCTGGTTTTAAAGTAGTAGATTGGAATTTGTTACCACTGCTACGGAATTTGTACTATTTGCTAAAAGACTCACCCACTCGGCGTGCTGAATACATTGCTATAAGTGGAAGCAGATTGTTTCCCAAAAAGTTTGGTTCAACAAGGTGGTTGGAGAATGGAGAGTGCTTAGAACGTGCAGCAGAAGTTATTGAATCTGTGAAGACATACATAAACAACAGTACAAAGTTGAAAGACAGCAAGGTGGCTACATTCTTGAGACAGGCACTCAATGACCCCTTTATTAAAGTTAAACTTTTATTTTTTCGGTCAATATGTACACAAAGTGAGAGCTTTCTCACCCGATTTCAGAGCAACAAACCTCTTGCACCTTATCTTTATAAAGCAGTTGTTCAATTATTAATGAATCTGATGAGAAAGTTTGTGAAAAATGACAGGGTCACCGACAAGCAGTTTCTAAAAATAGATTTAAATGCTAATGAAAACTTGGTACATCTTAAGAATTTGGATATTGGTTTTGGAGCAAAAAAGGTTTTAAAAGAATTGAAAGTAAGCGATAAAGATATTCTGTGTTTTCTAAGAGATTGTCAAAAAGTGCTGAAAGTGATGACACAAAAGATTATTGAGAAGGGACCTGTCAAGTACAAATGTGTGAAGGCTTTGAGCAGCTTAGACCCAGAAATTATTAAAATGCAATCAAATGTTGGAAAATTGTATTTCAATGCTTTACTGGAGATTCTACATGATACAAACAGGATTGATGAAAGATGTGCTGTCAAAGCAAAAGAACAGTATAATATACTCTGCAATAAAGTATCCATAAAACCCTATTCTACAAAGTTTGAGGACTTCATATCTGAAAGGAGTGATGATGATGGTCTGGACACATTTTATTGTGAAATTATGAAGGATGATAGGCAACTGCAAGATCTATGGTCTATTATCAAAATTTCTCTTTCTTTCTCACATGGGAATGCAAGTGTTGAGAGTGGTTTTTCAGTTAACAAATCACTGTTGAGTGAAAATCTTAAGGAAGAAAGTTTAGTTGCTCAACGCTTAGTTTATGATGGGATCCATTTTGCCGGTGGTATTGATCAAATAAATATAGACCAGAAAATGTTGTTAACAGTCAGAGGATCTAGACAGCGATATATTGCATCTCTGCAACAGAAAAAAGATATTCAGAAGCAGCAGGCATTGAGGGCTGAAGAAAAAAGAAAACTTACACAACAACTTAAGGATTTAAAACAACACAAGAAAATGTTAAGAAAAGATCATGAAAAGGAAGAAAAAGAGATTGAAATGAAAATAAATACACTTGAGGAGAAAAAGCTAAAACTACATTAATAGTTCTTCTATTTTGTGAATTGTAATTAATTTTTTATTTTCTAATTATCTGTATTTTGAAAAACAGAGAATTAATACTAAGAAGTTTCTCTGTATTTTGATTGTCCATTTTGTAAAAATAAAAAGATTTTACAATAAATTAGATACATTTGTTAGAGAAGCTATACTGTAAACTTACACCTATCTCTCTTTATTTCAAAATTGTGTAAAAATAGATTGTATATAATGTGGTTGACAAAAGAAAACTAATTCTTTTTTTACATGATCAATTTTTTTGAGGGAAAAAATGCTTTATTTGAAAATTTTTAAATTTAACTTTTTGTTAAAATTATGTTGCTGTTTAAAAAAAAGTTACTCTTTTTGTTGAAAGATTGGTTTTAAAATTACGTGTTTCTAAGTCGAGTTCATTTTAAGCACAGTACAGTACTATTTGTACTGTATATCAAATACCGTTTGTTGATTTTATGCTATCTTGTATTTACTAGATTTACATACAAATAATAATGATAAGTAATGATAAAATAAAAAGCTCATGTTTCATTTTTTGCTTATTTTTTCATTACATTGAAGTTTTGGATTCTATCAAACATTTTCTACAAGATATACCGGTATGTACTAAATAGTATTAACTGGTATGTACTGTATTTTTTTAATGTGGCAGTCTTTGAAACATATCAACTGTGCAAAAAAGAGGGATAGATATACTCAATCAATGTTCACGGTAAATAAAATGCTGTTTCATTATGTCGATATTCCACACTGTAAGAAATGTGAGGGTCAGGGAATTTGGACAAAGTTGGTCAGGGAAAGTCAGGGAATTCAAAACAAGAATTTGAGTAGGAACCCTGTGTTTATAATAAAAATTAAAAATATAAAATTATTTTGTATTTCATAATTTAAAACAATTGTTTGATGTTGAAAATAAATCAAAAATTGAAGCTTTTTTACAGTTAATAAAAAATTATTTTGATTGAATTTGTATTATAATAAAGTTGAAATCATTATTTTTAGTTTATTAATAAACAGTAAAGTGATGATTTAAAAGTGTATTAATATTTTCTAGACACCATATGAAAATAGAATATATAGTTTAAGGATTGTTTGTGGTCCGCATTATCCTGATGAACCACCTAATGTTAAATTTATTTCAAAAATAAAAATAAATGGTGCAAATGAAACTAATGGAGTAGTAAGTATAAATCTTTAAATATATTCTAATTTGTATTATTAGTTTTAAGTCAACATAAGATGTATAAAATGATTTATGAAAAATGTTTAAAGTGAAATATAGATCTGAAATGAAAATTTTTCTCTGATTTAATAATAATATAATAAAAATTTGAATTTACTCCTAGTTTCTGAGCATACGTATGTGATTTAGGCTATAGTTTCTCTATTCTGAATCTAGAATAAAAATTATGTATAAGCAAACTGCACTTAATATTACATTGGAATTTGTGTAAAAATTACTGATTTGTCATGAAGCCTGGGAGTAGAACAAATTATCAAAACATTTTAAATTTTATTTAGAAAATTTTAAAGATAATTTAAAGTAAAAGTAACATGTGTATTTCTGAATACATGTTACTTTTATTGTAGTTTGAATTCAGATTGAATAATTAATACACATAATTCAGAATATATCTACTTGCATCATTTTTATTTATATCAATTTTTCTTAGGTGAACTATAGTATTTTCTTTAGTACCTTTTTAGCATCAGGTTTAGGGCTTTGTGGCAGACTTTGTCATGCAAGTTAATCATTTCAAGGTTATTGGACAGAAGATGCTTACTACTTTACTGAAAGTAGCAAACATGAAAAATTCTCATTTGTGCTAGTAAATGTGTAAAATAATGTAAAAAAAATAATAAATGATGCAAATCAATAAATTTTTGATTTCCTATATTAATTATTTTCATTTCAAGCAACACAATCCATTAAGAAATTTGATAATTTCTTAAAAATTATTTTTGATTTTATTTAAAAAATTATAAACTTTTTATAATCATGATAGTTGAGCATCAAACACAAGACCGTGTTATTTATTAAACACTTGGCACTTTTCCACTTCTATTAGTTGAGACGAGATTTTATTTCACTCGTTTCGGGCATTTCGCCCCTCTTCAGTCAACGTTAGTTCCTCGAACTCAAGGGTGCGCGTGCATAGCACAATTTGGACCTCAAAGTTACAGCAACAAATGTAAATGTTCTACGTACGGTTTTTTAAAATGAACGCAAAGATCTTTCTTGATTTTAAAAAACCGTACGTAGAACATTTACATTTGTTGCTGTAACTTTGAGGTCCAAATTGTGCTATGCACGCGCACCCTTGAGTTCGAGGAACTAACGTTGACTGAAGAGGGGCGAAATGCCCGAAACGAGTGAAATAAAATCTCGTCTCAACTAATAGAAGTGGAAAAGTGCCAAGTGTTTAATAAATAACACGGTCTTGTGTTTGATGCTCAACATATAAGAAAACACGGTTTCAAGAATACCTAAATCATGATAGTAATAAACATGTTAATGTTATCCAACATAGTTACATAGAACAGTTACAAAAGTTCAGATTATAAATTTGATATTATTTTATGTTTCATAATTATAAAAATTGTTTGGCATACTTATTTTTTAAGTACTTTATTTATCCCTGACAAAGAAGTAATGAAATGCACTTCATTCTTTAACTTTTTATTTGCATTTGTCTTATTAGTAAAATAACACTTCTATGATTCCAGAAATTTCTGTTTTTCAATTTTGTTCAAATTCTCTTAACTGTATGATAATTTAACACAATAAAAATAAATTCTTTAATACTTGAGTATTTCTTTACAGGTGTAATTTCTTTAGCACAGTTATCTACAAAGTCAATAAATATAAATTTTGAGAATATTTGCCATTATTAGGAGAGAGAATGGAAAAAACTAATCTTAGTAGTTTTTATTCATTTTATTAAATCATAAATGTAATATGAAGTCTCCTGATTGATAAAAGAATTGGAGCATTTTTATTTTATTAATTATTTGCACTCATAAAAAATTAGTTCCTTTTTCTTGTGTAATGCAACATAAAGCAGTAAAATTACATCAACAGAATTTATTACTCTTCCATTTTCTGTAATAATAAAAGTTGTCAGATTGATTGTTAAAATAATCATTATTACTGTCCATATATTACTCACATATACATTTATTTAAAAAATTAAATTTAATATTTAAAGTGCTTATATTCTCTATTTATTTTCAGTGCACTTAAAACCATCATTATTTATCAATTTTTACAATCATCTAATTTATTCATATTTATCAAAGAATATCTAAAAGAAATAAAAAAATTTTAAATACTTTATCTGTTTCTTTTCTGTTAATTGATGTTACATAAAATAATTGAAATATATAGAAGACATTTAATCCATCAATAAATGGATCGTTTATTTTGAAAGTGGTGTAAGTCCATTTTTTTCTTCTTTCGAAATATTTAAAGGTTTGCATTTTAGTCAATTCAGAAATATAAATAAAGTGTACTAAGTTTGTCAATGTCTTTATGACTTTAGAAATATGTAAGTTAATTACATAAAGACTTCTATGTGAATTTAACTAAACCAATATATTCTTTCTGGGTTCTTTCTATTTCATAAATGGATTTACATCACTTTCATAATTATTGAACTGTAAAAGTCATTAAATTTCAATTACATAAAATTCAATTTCACTTGAAATACATTGTTTTATTCTAATTTTGTTTATAAATAACAACAAGAAATAAAATAGCATTGTTTACTCTCAATATTAAAAATATTTTCTTATTAAACTATTTTATGGTAAGTTTATCATTATTATTGAGCTTATCATTAGACACTGCTTTTTAGACTCGTTATGTGGACTTTTTTTATTCCATCTATTTCCATTCTATCAAATTATGCTTTTGTTGGTAAAATTTATAGTTTCACTCTTCTTTTGTAAAGATCTGTCCATAAATGATAATGGAAACTGGGACAAAAGGGGGGAGTAAAAATTTCAAGAAAAAAATGCAGATGTAAGTTATGGACAGCCTATAAGTGCTTAGACTGTAGAAAATGGACTTATACCACTTTCATAATCAATGGTTATGAAATGTCATTTTCTAATGAATTTTTAATTGATCAAAGCATATGGTTATTTAAAAAAAACTAAGTGTGAATTGTTTATAAATTATATGTAAGTTATATGATTTTTTTTCAATTTTTTCCAAAAATGGATTTACATCACTTTAAAATAAATGGTTCATATATCATCGTCAGCATTACTTTTCTGTTGTATAATTTTTCCATTGAATCTGCTGTTGATCAGTTTAACTGTATAATATAAGAATCATTTTTTACTAGTTTTAAAATGAATATCAGTTACTCTTTGTTAATGTTAAAGAATGTGAAGATCTGGATTTTACCAGATCCACTTTTTATAATAATTCGATTTAGGAATTTTTTCCTAGTATAAACATCCTGTCGAAAAACGGCCCTGGACGAGAAACTATGCGTACCCGGCCAAATAACAGTCAACAAGCCGTTATTCCCTCGGATGCAGGTAGATCATCATGCACGATAGTTTACACTTAGCGTCCGAACTCGTCATATGTTTTTAGTCCCGGGAACACCTATGACACAAATCGTCATCCGCTTACGATCACATGACCGATTTCCCAGGCAAAAACTTATAAAAGCCACTCCTTCCACCCCCTCACGGGAGTCTCCTATCATCTGCCGGACATAACGCCGTCGCTCGTCGTCGCCTATTCGGACCTATTGTCCGAATGTCTCCGCGCTCAGTCGCGAATATATAAAACTGTGCTAATTGGATACTAATCTCCCCATCGAGGATATCAAGTGTTAACTCTCTAAGGAACTAAAATGAGGTATGAACCGAAATTGTAAGCTCTCTCTCTCGAACCCTACACAACTTAGGGACTTTAGTCAGCTTTTTGTCTTTGTGTCCTTTGTTAAATATTAATAAACCTTGTTATAATTGTTAAATGGTCTCCTCTTTGTCTCGAATATCGCTTTGCCTTATCATCGACCCCATCCGTCTCACCTCCTATCCACTCGCATAACGCGTAACGATCAGAACGAACAGCCATCCTTGACAAGTGAACCGGAAACGGGAGATACGACATCCTCTTACCTCCCTGTTTCACATATTAGTGTCAATTGAAGGGGGAATCGACTCTTTCGGACCCCCGTCGTCACATATTGGTGTCATTCGAGAGGGGTTTCGACTCTTTCTGACCCCCCCCACAAGTCACAAATCTAATGCAACTGATATTTACTGAAATTGTTTAATAACAAAAAAAAATTTATATCATAAAGCATTATAAATAAAGGAATATTATTGATTTTTGATAAAAATTTAGAAAAGAAGCTTGCACAACCTATAACATTTAAAATTACATTTTATATTTTAACACATTTACATTGCTGTGCATCATAAATGGTATATTTTTGTGTTTTTCATGTCATTTGCTGTGCTCTGCTCGTTACCACAGTAAAATTCATTGTTGCTTAGCTTGTCTGCATTTTTATATTAGGAGTTTAGAATTTTGTTATATAGTCACAAATAAAGCACCTTTACCATTGTGTAACATATTTCAAGCATAAGCACTTTTTTGATGATACAAATTATGTGAAGTGAAATGTACCAGATATATTCATGTTGATTTAAAAAAAAGAAATTATCTAAAAATGAAATGAAACATAAATGATAATGTAATCAACAAAGTAATTAATTTTCCTGTTGTAACATTTGGCCAAAGAATGGCAGCCTAGTCAGCTAACTTTAAAATGTTAGCCCAAAAAATCCAGCATAAAAATGTCCATTTTCTTTTTAATTTTTTTGTTATAAATAATGAGAGTATATCTATCTTTAGTGTGAGCTGCAGATGAAACATGACAAGCTAAATTTAAAGAGTATAATAATAAATCATCAAATATGATATACGGACATGCAAAAAAAAACAAACCTGTTATAATCATAATTATCATAAATATCATCCTTGTGCTCTAAAATTAATTTTAAATGGACAGCATCTGATAAATAGTACATACATTTCAGGAAAAACACTGGAAAAATTCCTTACATAATAAACATGTTAACATTGAAATTCTAAATGAAATAGCCTTTTTTAAAAGGCAGTTCAAGATTCTTTATTGGATGAGAGTTTCATTTTGCCTCACTAAAACTTCAATAAATATATAAAGTTGCATAAACTGATAACATAATAACATAGTTTGATTTTATATACAATATATTAAAATATTACATTAAAAAATATATTATAGGTAGAATTCAATAATAACAGATGAAGAATCAGCAAGAATTTTGTTTTAATAAAAGAATTATTATACTTTTACCTTTCACATATTCCAATAAATCTTTATTTCTATAGATACTTTCTGTTATATCAGATTACAGAAAGCCATTAACAGAGAGAAAATATTATTCTGGAATTTATTATTCCTCACTAATTCATCTTCCCTTTATTTGCATTGTTTCAAAATATATAAATTTATACAGTTAATCAAACTGTTAAGTGATACATTGGTTAACAATTTAAGTAACAAATGAATTGAAGAAACATTGGCAAGACAGTTTCTATTTCTTAAATTAATTAGGTAAACACAATGTGTCACTTTCCTTTCTAAACTAGATTTTATAGCTAGTTTAAAAAAGGAAAGTAACACATTGAAGATGATAAAAGCATTGCTTTTCTTGACTTTGTTTTAATTAGTACAGGTTCTATGGCTAAAGCCATCATCTGCTCAACAAAAAGCTGCCTCAGAACAATGTTTTCTGAATGTTGAAATTACCAAGAGGGATAAGTTATGTTTATCATTATAAAGACAGTATAAAGTAATTATCCTAAAAGAAAAAATATTAACCAATGAGCGATTATTTTATTGTCACAATGCCAAGCTGCAATTTTTAGTCATATTTTTTAATTTATTTAATTTAAAATATATGCTCTCCACCTTCAAATTAGCAGTGTGTTCCCCCTGTATATCATACTTTTCCTTTAGCAATCAAGTCATGCCAGTCATCTATCTAACTCCTTTCAGAGGAAATTTTTGAATTGAAATAACGTTATGTTCAGTTTGCATCAGAAGTTTGCATATGCAGTAGAGCATCTATTATTCGAATCGGGTGTACTATAGATTACTATCTATGGAATTTCGTGACTTTGAGTATATATCTGAACTGACGGGACCGAGACGAGTTCAACGATACCCTATTTTTGGACCGGAGACGAAAAATAAAAAAGTTATCATACTTTTTCACTTACCATACTTTTTTAATGCTCTCATGAAGACGGCACCATAGTTGCTAGTACTGCCATCTTGCGGTAAAGTCTGCAAACCACGACGTTGGACTACGGTCATCTCTCAGTAGGGTTAAACACGCGATACAAGAGCGGAGAGAGTGACGGGACTTTCGATCATCGCGCAATCACCATTTCGGTTAATGTTATTTATGGCAGCGAACATGGCGGCTTGACTGACCTCTCGTATGGGCGCCGCCACTCGCTGCCATGTGCTAAACTAGTGATCGATTCACGGTAGTTCTTGAACAAAGTAAAAAAAGGGGGAAAACGTCTACTAAAGGCAATTTTAACGGCAAGCGACGGGACTCCCGATTGCGATAGCGAGGCCGACTTAGCAGAGAGCGATGCGACTCCCTATCATCGCGCGATCGCCGAAAAAAGTATGATAACTTTTTTATTTTTCGTCTCGTCCCCTCAGTTCAGATATATACTCAAAGTCCCGAAATTCCATAGATAGTAATCTATAGTATCCCCTTTGAATCAATTGGGGACTGGGGTTGTTCGGAAAAATTGATTTTTCAGATAACCGATTATGTACGAAAAATACATCATTAATATACAGTAGAGTGTCATTAATCCGAATCAAATGGGGACTGGGATTGTTCGGATAACCGATTATGTATGAAAAATATATTAACCTATCCCATGTTGAAATTTTTCTCGGTTCAACGTGAAGCATTACACAACCATCGATTCATGTTGAATTTTCGTCGATTTTAAGCCTAATGAAAATTTTTATAATAATAATCCATGGCTATTGTATTGTTAAAAATTATTTCCTTATTTTGTACAAACAAAATAAATATATTGAAAAATATAAAAACAAAAAAAAAATTTATACTTTAGAAGTTAATCTAGTATCAAAAATGTTTGATTCAGCATGACACAGTCCAACTGGAAAGCTTTTGGTTAACCAACATTTCGGTTGATCAGCATTCGGATAATTGACGCTCTACTGTAGTTAATTGGAGCCTCCTGCCTCTAGGATTTCCATATCTGGTCTCATCTTTCATCTATCTAACTTGTTCTTGAGATTAAGGAAAGATGGACAGATGGGCGACGATGGAAATTTATAGGTCTATGGTTTTTTTAAATTGCAGCCAAAGATGAAGATGAAACAAAAATTGCAATATTTGTTACTGACAATTTCAGAAAGTTTAAGATTTTTTTCCACACTTCTAAATATAAAAATTTTAGATTTTAATCTCAAAATAGCTTGTATCTTATAGCATTTAAATTCTTAAGATAAGAATTTATATTGTATTTTGTATCTTATTAATTATTTTTTGATAATCATTTGAACATCAATTAGTCACTAACCTTATTGCTGTATTAAATTCTAGTGAAGATAGAAACTGAATGACATGATGGAAAACAGTAAATTTGTTATTTCTGTTTTTGTCATTAGATGACGTTACTATTTTCCTAAAATCATTCAGTTCATATGCATATGCACAGTTCAAAGCTTTTGTGTAATTTAGCTCTTCTAAAAATAAGAAAAGCTTACCATCATGAATACTCCTAATAACATTATTGTAATGTAAGCTATAATTTCTATAAAATTTGAAGATTATAGAAATTATAGCTTACATTTTTAGAAGATAATGAGAAAGAAATAGAATTTAAAATAAGAAAAGTTTTGAAAACAATTTTCTGTTCATAAAATAATAAAAGTTTCACATTTCAAGTTTTTTTTTTTTTTTTTAGTTTAATATTTCATTCATTCCTATCTGTATCACATACTGTTTATTTAAATGTAATTTAATTTATCTTACTCTAACAAGTAAGTAGTTTTAAAAACATAATTTATTTTTTAAGCTGTATTACTAATAATAACTAAGTAAATATATGAAAAAGACAATGAATAAGTAGTTTATGATGACTAATTAACTTTCATTACTGTTTTAAAATTTTTAATAATTTTCAGGTATATTTAATTTAATTAATGTCTTTTCAGATAAATCAAGAAAATTTATCAGTTCTAAATCATTGGCAAAGAAATTATTCCATCAAAACAGTACTTCAAGAATTACGTAGGTTAATGACTTTACGGGAGAACCAAAGGTTAACTCAGCCACCCGAAGGAGCGACATTTTAGAAAGCTTTTGATTTTTTTTTAATTACAGACAATTTTGCTCTTGATAATGTTGAGGTAGAAGTTTCTTTAAAGGGAAAGTATAGCTCTCTAGATATCATTTGCACTAACCTGCTGTGGGCTAGACTGTAGTATTGATTAAAAATTTTCAAGTTTATAATATAATACAAGAGAGAATAAAATAACATGCTTTTTACTGATGCCAGGATTTCAATTAAATGGAAATATTGTGAACACGAGATTGAAAATTATGTTGAATCATCCACAATCTAATTTTTAACAAATATTTATCTAATCTTGAATATAATGTTTATCAAACAATTTTAAGTTTTATATTTTATATTTATATATAAATATACACATAGTACGTTTGTGAAATTTACATGTTTAAATATTATCACAAATGCAATCTGAAATATTTAAAAATATGAAACAAAATTGATATTTATCATGTTCTGGTTATATAAATTGCAGTAAAATTGTTATCCTTACTGTAAAAGATATTTATTTGATGCTAATTCAACATAATATATAATTCTCTTGTACATTATTTCTTTGAAGATCCTCATCCAGTTAGTCATTTATTATATCCTCCCCTTGTAAATATGAAACTGAATGCAGACTTAGATTATCAAGAGTAAATTTTGAAATGATTTTGATGTGCTCTTGTATATTTCTTGTCTAAAACTAAAACTAAAGAAAAAGACAAAAAATGATGTTCTCTACTACATCCAATTGCTTTCCAAATGCAGTGCACCATAGCAAATAAGCCTACAATGATAGAAAAACCTAGAATTATTATTATTTTTTTTATTCTAACTGGAAAATTTAAATATTGAAGTAAATTAGTGTAGAATATTTGCAAAATGTCCATATTGATACATAGGAAGTTTAAAAAAATAATTTTATTTTTTGACAAACTTCTTACCAATGACAATAATTTTTCCATTATTCCTTGTTTTCCTTTTTTTTCAAAAGATCAAGTGTAGTGATGGATAATAATATCAAAATACTTTGATGTTGAAATGAGTTAACTATTAACTCAAAGCTACATGTAAAAGTTTTACATGCAATTTTTAATATTGCCTATGTTTACTTAATGGATTTTTATGTTCAACCATCTGTTTACAGTATATGTACTGTATATATATATTATATATATATATATGTATGTATAATGTTTCATTAAATTGTTGAAGATGGTTGAAGAAATTTGTATTTCCAATGTATGTTAAACCCTTAAATTTGGTGCTTATACATAACTTATTAAAGATATGTATATATCTTTTTTCTGATAATTTGATATTTATAAAAATATAATGCATTTGAATGACATTTCCAAAATTATACTTTGAGTATTTCTAACTTGTTTATACAACTGTATACAAAAATTAGGAACTTTTCTTCAAAACAAAATAAGAAAATGAATGTATATAATTTTTGTTCTTAAAATATATAATACATATTTATATTTCAATTATTTGTGGATTTGAAATTGTTGAATACATGGTCAAAATATAAAATGATGTTTTGTATGGTTTAAGAACTATTTTAAATTTTCACACTGAAGAGAGAATTTGTTTGAAATTTCCCACCAAACAAAATTTAATCCTGTATTTGTAATGTAAATAAATATCTTAATTTCTTTCATTAATCTCGCATTGATTTTTTAAAATAATATCGCACGCATTCAAATTTTCTTTAATTCTAGATGGGGAAAATTATAAGTACAGTAGAGCGTCGAAAATTGGCGTCAATTGGGGACTAGGGTTGTTCCAATTAGTCATTTGTTCCAATTTCCGACTTTGTACGAAAAAATATATTAACCTGTCCGATGTTCAAATTTTTCTCCGTTGCGTATCGCTTCCTGTTGAATTTTTCTCCGTTGCGTGTCGCTTCGTGTTGAATTTTCGTCGATTTTAAGCCTAACGAAAATTTTTATAATAATAATCGAGGCTATCGTATCGTTAAAAATTATTTCTTTATTTTGTACAAACAAAATAAATATATTGAAGAATATAAAAAACATGAAATTATACTTTAGAAGTAAATCTAGTATCAAAAACGTTCGATTCAGCACGACACAGTCCGACTGAAAATCGTTCCACTTTCCGGCCATTTCAATTACCGACGTTCCAATTAACGACGCTCTACTGTACTATAAAGAATATAATTAAGACTCATCTATGTACTAACAAAATATTTTGCTGTATTTAATCTTATCAAATATAAATATTTTAATAATAAGTGGGCAAAAATTTTTATTTGTAAAAGCCAAAATATGAACAAAATTAATTTATTTGGATTCTTTTTTAGAAGTTTCTTAAAAACATCGAAACATAACCTGTTGTTAATGTAAAATTATATTTTAGAATTTGGTTTTTTGTAAAATATGTAAACTATATATAATTTTTATATTCAAGAGTAATTAATATAAAAATTATATGAAGAATATTAAAAAATTGGTTTTTACTTACTTAAAAAAATAGGCAAAGTATTTGAAATAGAATTGATATTTTTAAGGATTTAAATTTTTACCCTGTGTGATGTTTGCTTTTTGCTTGAATATTAGTACAGTATGGTTAAATGTGTGAGCTTGTAGAGGAAATTGATATAGGCTAATTTATTTACATATTTTTCTAATAACTTTTCTTCTGTTTTCAAAGTATTGTAAAACAAATTTATTTACTTTGCCCTATTTACAACCAAAAATATATAACCAGTTATTATATGTATTTTATAACAAACATGTTAGTTTTTTCCCCTCAGTTTCTTCATTTACATTTTCGCTTTGGTCAATCAATATTCTTTGATTATCAAGAATGTATAACATTTCCTGGAACTAATATTTTTACTTTCCGGCTGTTATACATAACAGAGGGAAAGTATGGCGATCGGTCGAAAAATGACACCCTCAGGATTTACATTTTTGAACTCTGGGATGTCTGAAACGTCGAGAAATGCAAAAGAATTCGGGAGGTTTTTCTGTATGTATGTATGGATATTAGTGTGTATGGGGCAAGCATTTGAAACTTAACAACTCATGTGCTTTTTATCGAAAATTTCTGAAATTTAGTGAGGAGGTTGTATATTAGGGGGATTGATGCTATTAAATTTCGGTTAATTTAAAGGTCGAGGGGATGGGGAGGTAATAGAGGTCGTGTGTATCTCCAGTAGGGTCTAACTTAATGACGATTTTACTTGTTAGCATGTACAATATTTTTATAAAACACGACCCTACCCTCAAAATCAAGCTTTTTGCCATTTTATAATAGTTAAAAATTAAAAGGTTTTAAAAATAAAATATGATAACAGATGGCACCACCTGTATTAACAGGTTATTGTTAATGACTGGAAAACGTACAAAACAGAGCACGATACGGTTTTTAACACTTCTCAACTAACATTTATTTAGTAAGCGCCGTCTCGTTGCAAAAACTAACACGCATAAATTAATTTACACTTGACACCACCAAATGTTTCCGGGAAAGTTGAGCAACTCGTTGGATATTTTAAAATAGTTGTTCAACGCGGCCAAGCAATTTTGCAACGATACAACAGTAACAAAGCAAGAGACGAATACGGGTTCATGCTATAAAAATGATATCGAATTTCAAAAAACAGTGCCGTGTTTTATTCTTATTTTATTATTATGTTATAATTGTTTTTTAGGATGACTGTCCACCGGTGAAAGCCAGTCGTGCCAGTCCAACCCTGTGTGCATATATTTTCTTGATATAAATTGCAAAATCTCTACCAGATACAAGTTTATGATTTAAAGGATTAATAATAATAATATTAATACTAAATTTATAATAAAAATTAACAGGCGTAGCTGATACTACTTTATTTCTTAAATTTTGATATTTTATCTATTGGTTATTTTATAATTGTGACGTATAGTATAATGTGATTAAAACTATCCAATTTTTGAATATTTTGATTAGAACACAAAAAATATGAAGAATTTGACAGCAAATTCTTAATTAAAAATTCAGATCTAAGCATACACTAATTCACAAATTATTTATTTATTGTTCATTAAAAACACATTAGCCATGGAACGGTCTTAAATTTTAAAAACACGTTTAAAGAGATGAAAATTCATATCAGGTTTTTGCAGTAGACAGCAACAATGGCATGATCCTATCAAATGTCCACATACTGTATATTGTATATAAGGTATAACTACTTATTTAGATATTTTAGCCTAAAAACCTTCGTTTTACAATACCGTATACTGCAGACATAAGTAAAGTTATTTACATAAAAACATTGGCAAGTGTACAGAGTATTATGTAGCATACGAGTACATGGTAATGCAAGTTTTAGACAGTAGCTAAATGGATCAATCATTATCAATTCTCTTTCTCCACTCGAAAACAGGGAAGAAGCATTGATTTCTATTAGGCCTACGAGGATTATGTGGATGGATCGGATTGAGAAAGCTTGTCTAAATGAAATAAATATAACCCCTTCTCACCCATCATGGTTTTATTCCAGAGGAAGTTGAGGTAATGAGAGATAAGTTTGATTGGTTATTTTTAGTCCTCCTCTCTTGTCTAATATGAATTTTGTGTCCACGTGATATGGATAAAGAAACAACTGTCACCTAACACCATTGTAAACGGGAGAAACGACAGTCATCCCTTTCGTCTTTTCCTTCGAATGTTATGAGATTAATAATAATTAATTGATAATTTTTTATTCTAATTTGTTTCTCTTAATTATTTTGAATTTGTATTGCCAAAAATTTACAAGGGAGCGTCCCTAAAATTGGAAAAATAGGCGAAATTCCTCTACAACGCTACTTGATAACATAAACAATTCTGGTGTCGTATTCACACATCTTACAAGGTGTTGGTGTAAAGGGCGTCTTGTCGGATAGCTAACAACTGTTTAATGAACAATCATACAAAAAAAAAAATATATATATATATATATATATCAATACATATTTAGTATAAAATATAATAAAATTTCCAACTTACTATTTAAAAAGAATACATTATTAGTTTAAAATATGATTGAAAATTGATTAAAATTAAAATAATGTTGTTATTCAAAATTATCATTTATGAATCTCTGAATCAGAACTAATATATCTTCCTTTGTAATATTTTATTATCTATATCATATATTATTCTATAAGCAAAACCGTATGGATAATTTATTTACATAAACTTTTTTGTTTGTTTCTATTAGTGAAATGCGTTTAGAACTTGGTTTATCAGTTAAAACGTTATATTCCTACTGCGAAAAACATTGCATATGTATTTTAGTCGGATACAATCTAAATATAAAAACCAGAATTTCGCATAAGCAATAAATTGAGTAATTGTATATTGCGCTATTTGAAAATAATGAAAAAAAAATAAATTTGAGAATTTTTCGAATAATTTTAGAGATTAGAAGATAGTTTATAAGATTCGTTAATTGTGATTTTATTTTGATATAACAAAAATAAAGTATCAATGTGAAATTTTCGTAATTTATTGATATTTCGATAACTACTCGTAATTTATTATAAATAAGTTAAACTAAAATTTTATATGAACAGCCTGTATAGCTAGCTTTTTTCTTTCTTCATTGCCATGAAGGAAAGCCAGCTTTACAGGCTTGTTTATTTCTGAATAATAACTTATGATCTATATCAGGCCTGGCCAACCCAAATTGTTTCGCGGGCCACTTTGATCACGCGTAACATTACGGTGGGCCACAATTTAGGCAAACATGCTTTCGAAAAAGTAAAACAAATACAAAATGAATAAGATTTTATTGTTATACCAAGAGTTCGTACTCGCACTTGCGCATTATAATAATGACACACGCAAATTTTCATTTATTTAATTGTTTTGGTATACACACAACGGGAAACAAAAGTTTTAATAGATATATAATATCGCTTAGCGGGCCACACAATTTAACGCGACGGGCCGCGGGTTGGCCAGGCCTGATCTATATCATATTCGTAGAGTAAAAATATAGTAAATAATTTTCGAAATTGACGCAAAATCCGTTATATTATTGCCGGTAAATTAAGCATAAAAGTTATTTTTGATTTCTTTTAAAAATCTTTTAATAAATTGTAAAATTTTAAATAGGTGAAAATTTAAAAATGTAAGAATAATGCAACAAAAATCAAATTTAAAAACTAATTATATATTTTTTTTATACATTATAAATTAATAATTAATTTTTTACGTGCTTGAAAAATTTATACAACATAATCGTTATAAAAAATACCTTTGAAATTAAATACCCTAAGCCCTAAAAATTTAGTATGCTGGGTTTTTGTATATTCGGCCACATAATTCTACACATTTACTATCTTATTGTTCTCTGCATCTACTGATGTAATGCAGATCATGCTGAGGAAAGATGCGTAATTTATTGAAAAAAAGAAAAACATTATCAACAGCAGATTGTGAGTGAACTTGTCAACATGCCAACTGCATCGAGACCATCCATGCAGTTGGCATGTTGGTGTGTCAAATGCATTGAAATAGATTTTAAAAAACGTGTAATTAAGGCGAGTGAACATTTTCAAAAAATGTTAGATCGTCTTACTCGTCCTCCGTGAAATTTTCAACAAATTTCAGGCATATTAATATCCGCGAAGTAAACACAGTACTGAACCAAATGTCCATTAATTAAGCTTGAAACCGGATTTCTGGAAGCCGAATATTTATTTTGTTCGGAACTGTATTAGCAATGCGAAATATCTGGTATCGTTAATACAAATTTATGATAAATGCAGTCAGAAATATAAAATACGAAAAAATGTCGAAGTTAAGACAATGAAGAACATATACATTTCAAGTCTGTTTTAATCCATTTTTCACCAACCACAGAAGTAACAGCTAAAAATACATGAAGATAAACTTCACGAAAAAACAAACAGTAAGTAGAAAATTCACATGGTTAAAACGATATCAACGTCAGCCTTTCTATGGAGGATCTGACGTTTTCACATTAAAAACAGAAATATAATCTTTTTACCATACCATCAAGTCCTTAACATATTTATAACTGGTCTGGCCCTCTAGTGGTGGTTCTGAGTATTCCAATTTCATTCATTTACATATCGTTACATAACTCTGGATATCTTCTATTTCGAAGTTAAGACAATAAGGCTGACGTTGATATCGTTTTAACCATGTGAATTTTCTACTTACTGTTTGTTTTTTCGTGAAGTTTATCTTCATGTATTTTTAGCTGTTACTTCTGTGGTTGGTGAAAAATGGATTAAAACATAGACTTGAAAATGTATATTTTCTTCATTGTCTTAACTTCGAAATAGAAGATATCCAGAGTTATGTAACGACGAAAAAATGTATTATTATTGCTGTAAAGCGTATGGTTGAGAAAAATTATTTTTGATATAATCTATACTTTTAATTATATCAAAATTTCAATAAAATAACTTAGATTTGGTGTATAATGCCTAGTTATTTCATTGTATGAATAAATATAGAAATTTTGAGTGTATGAATAAATACAAAACTTCTATCTATTGAGTATTCTTACTAATATTTATTTTGTTTTAAAAATTAAGAACGCTTTTATGTTCCAGAATCTTCCAACTGTAACGCAATCCTTCAGATTTATAGATTTTACATTAATACCGTCTTAAAAATCATCTGACTTACAGGTTAGTATATTTTATAGTTGACATACTTGTGCGCTTTTGATAAATTACATGTTTTTTTGTAATCCTAACGAATTTTCTTTGTTATCTTCGTTTTGCTTGATGTTTTCCAGTTATTTCCTCCTATTTTCATAAATTTTCTCGCTCTTTTATATTATGTTTTTCTATTTTGACACTTTTTCCTCTACATTTTCTTAACAAATATTTGCTAAAAAATAGTAAGAAAAAGCATGAAAACAGAAAAATAACTGAAAGACAAAAACGAAAACAAAACTAATGAAGAATATTCACGAAAAAAACGTTTCAATGATAAATTTTTAAAATAAATATTACATTTTCTGACAACTATTTGTTGCAGAAAAACTTCAAAATTATATTTAAGAATGACGGCTTCCCAGATTTTTGTCTAGAAATGTATTTATTCCGTATTCTCAAAAATTTGATCGCTTAATTATATGTGAAAATCATTTTAAAACTGGCAATATAAATTTAACTATACTTTACTGCAAAGTTTAGTATTTACAGAATGAAGTTGTAAAGTTACAAGTGACGTTGTAAAGTTAATTTTTACATACAGTATAGAAAAATTAATTAAAAATTACAAGTTTCTCAGATTTGCAGATAAAATATAATAATTCAAAGAAAAAACAAAATAAATAACGAGCGATTATTGTGACATCGTCACAATGCTGGGCTGTAATTTTTAAACTTAAATTATCCGATACGCATAAAACGGTACTTAGACTTAGTCTTGTAGGTTTAAAATAATAAGCTTTGAAATTTAAAAACATTATTATAATGCAGTAAAATACTATATTTGTTTATATTTTTTCAATGAATAAGAATACTTTTGAGTATTTCAAAAAGTCTGTAGGTGACCTTGACTGATTTTTTAAAAAAATTTAGCACATTTTTAATCATTCGTTGAGTAATAGAATGTGTATAAGTATAAAACATTAAGTACTTCTTTTAGTCTCCAAAATCATTTACAGTCAAGTTCGGAATGTAAGGAGTGAAAAAATAAAAAAACTAATATCATATTTTTAAACATTTTATAATAATAATAAATACAGGTATACCTCGAGTTACGTCGTTCTCGATTATACGTCATTTGTCAAAAAAGTACATGGAAAAATAAAAATCAAGTTTAAGTCATTTTATTCGACTTTACATCCGTCCGCCACAAATATTGAAGTCGTAATATCAGTAGAAAAGTGTTAAAAGCACAAAATTATATTTATGTACATTTACAGTAAATGTTAATATAATCATCATAAATCCTTGAGAACGAAACATGAAAACATCTGTGTTTCTGTGTTGTCGTCTTATTTAGCGGTCTTTAAGTGTTCATTATTGGCGTTTTGCACCGTAGTTTCGACTTACGTCGTAACTACACAAGTAAATTCGACTTACGTCGCCTCTCCTGGAACCAATTACCGACGTAAGGCGAGGTATAACTGTAAATAGTTTAAAATATATGCTCTCCACCTGAAATTAGTAGTCTTGCCCCTGTACATCATACTTTTCCTGTTAGCAATAGAGTCATGCTGGTCATCTAACTCCTTCCAGGCCAAAACTTTTGAATCGAAACCACGTGACTTCCGGTCTGCATCGGAAGTTCATATACAGTTAATCGGGACCCTGCGCCTAAGATTTTTATATCTGGTCTCAGCTTTCACCTGTCTAAATCCGTTCTCAAGATTAAGGAAGGTCAGACAGTGGGAATTTGTCTACAATTTTTTCAAATTGCAGCCCAACAAGGAATAGTTTTAAAGTAATATGAGCATAATGCAAGATGAACATAATTTTTTTTTATAAGGCAGAGGCTCCCATAATGGCCCACCAAGTCTGGCAGGGCTGGATTTATCAATCAAGGGGCCCTGGGCACAAATTCGATGGGGGTCCCTCTTTAAGAGTAGGCAAATTTGATGATTTAGAAAATTTACACAAAATACAGTACTGTACTTTCAATTAGATTTGAACTGGAAGTTGTAAATTTCATTTAAAATGAAGGTTATTGTAAACATACATATATTTTATTGTGTAAAACTAATTATTTTAATTTAACAGAAAAATACCTATGTGAAATTTTTTCCCAAAATTTTCCGATGTTTCATAGGTTTTTTTCCTGGGCAAAAACGTGTACGTCGGATGTTCAGCGCCACCTTCCTGTAAGCCTAGAACTTTGACAATGGCGTCTGGAATGTCGAGCATGATTTCACTGACTTTCCAAACGCCATTGTCAAATTTCTAGGCTTACAGGAAGGCAGTGCTGAACGTCCAACGTACACATTTTTGCGTTGAAAACTTCAGCCTCAACCTCGCTATTAATTTGTTGAAAATATCCAAAATTAATTCAAATTATATTTTATAGATCAAATTTCAAACGTTTAGAAAACTAAATATATCAAGAAATTATAGCTTTGAATGAAAAATTAGTTTAAAATTTTAAAATAAATATTCCACAATATGATCAAACAAAAAATTTGGAATCAGAATTGGCAGTGTCATGAGTCAGCCATTCTTGTTACCACCACACTATGAATCACAAGAAATAAAACTTGAATATAAATATTTACTATGGACTTGAAGGAATAGTTTAGGCCAATTCTTATTTTAAAGACCAAGATTTGATCGTTTATCAAAATTTATCATCTCTACGAGCAGAACCCAGGATAATCTGGTCTCTTAGAATAAATGCTTTAAAGATTTTGAGGAACTGACTTGGTCTTTCCTAAGGTAATTGATTATTTACTCATTATACAAATGAACTCTACTTATTAAAAAGTTTGTAAATATAAACCTTTGTAGGAACAGGCAATCCAGAATATTCACATTTAAACCATCCATTCAATTTTTGGCAACTTTTTAATAAAATTTTCCATTATGAAATTTTTTTTCTAGTGTAAAGCATCTTAGTTATTTAGCACTTAAACAATAACGAGCTAATGTTTACTGACACATTAATGACACAACTAGTCCTAGATAATGGGCTCACAAAACTTTTTGTTTGATCATCACTACTGCGAAATAAATTTTCACATGTTGTTTTGGAAGCATTTATCACATTATATTGAGTTTAATATTCAAAAGTTTAATATTTAATAAATTAATAATATAATTAAACTTTTTATTTTATAACAATCAAAATTATATTACAAATTTACACATTTGGTCCCTTAATATTAAATAACAGACATGTATTTTAAATTCAGTGCACTTCACTTCAGTAATTAAATTATCAAATGATGAAACATTTATGTACATATGAACTTTTTAAATAAATGGCACTAATTTAAACACAATGTAAAATGAAATTTATAAAATGTGTGTTTCAAAGCTATCTATGCATTGCAAAAATCATTCCCTTCAGTATAAATTCCTTCAGCCATTACTAACTGTAAAATTCTAGCAGTTAAGTATTCTTTTCCTGATCCAAGAATCATATGGACCTGTTCAATTCCCTCTGATATGCTAGCTTCTTCATCTTCATGACAAGCTTGCATTTCTCGATATGCTAAATGAAAAAAATACACTGTCTAAAGAAAGTATATAAGTTGAAAGATTTTAATTTTTATTGATACATACCTTGCACAAAAGTTGCTAAACCTAATTCATTTTCAAGTTCTAATCGAAGTTCTTCTAAATGACCAAAAATTCCACAGTCATCATTTCCAATCTTTGAACTGTCGGCTGTAAGTAGAAAAATAAAGGTTTTATTTTTGAAATTACAAGGCGGAAATGAATCGAAAATCTATTTACGTGAATGCCAAGGAACAGAGCTACAAATAGATAATGTGTCTTGTTTATCATTACTCATATCTTGGGTAGCTTGTTGTAAAATAATTTCCATAGATGCACGGACACTACGCAGATCTTCATCATCACTATCTTCTTCACTTACGTATATCTGATTTTCATTATTATTTGAGAAAACTTCCTTAAGAATACAAATTTTCATATAAATAAAATAATAAACCTTTATTTACACAATAAATATTTACAATTATATAAAAATAACTTACATATTCTGAATTTTTATTAATTCTATCTTTATTTAAAATTGATACGTTTATATCTTTCAAGCAAACATCTTCAGCATCGTTTTTGTTTACATCAAAACATCTTAAATCAGGAAGAGAGCATGTACGTAACCACATAGTATCATTATTACCTCTATAATATTGAGTTTTCAAGGTTTTATCAGCATTAGATTCATCAATAAAGTAAATGTCATATATTTTTGTTGATTTGTCCAAATCAACTTTAACATTGTATTCTTTTGGAGTATATTCTTCAATTTCTTCAGATTTAATTTCTGCACTCTTAGTTATGTCAAGGCTATCATCACCACCTGTTTTGCTGCAAATTTCTGATACCCAACTACTGACGATATATTCAGATTTAAAATTTTCTTCAATAGTTTGTTCATCATTATCACTTACTGTACAGTTAATACCATCATTTCTATCAATCTCTTTAAAATTTTCATTAGTTTTTATATCACACTCATTTGATGAATTAAAACAACTGGTATTTATTTCAGAGGCTGTTTGAACAATGTCACTTTCATTGCTTTCATATGAACATTCTACTTCTATAAGGACTGGAGAAGTAAAACTATTTACATTTTGTACATCTTTTGCTTGTATCTTTGGATAATTTGGAACATCTACAATATTTTTAATCTCATTTATTCTATTATTTTCTATAGTGCTGTCTTTTACAAATGGTCCAGAATTTTCAAGGTGAGGTAACATCAGGGGATATATAACTTCTTCAGATGATGACTGCTCCTGAATATTTTGCTTACAATTAGAATTTGTAACTTCTGTAATTGGAACATTATCACAATCATTGCCAATAACTGAATTAATAGGAGGGAATTTTTTAAATGTTAAATTGTCAATAATTGGCTTATCTGAATTACTTGTTTGATTAATAGATATAATATCTGGAATTTTTTCTTTGTCTGAATATTCATTATCAGCTAAACTTTCTTTTCTTTCTATATTCTTTTCTTCCTGATCAACTTCAGGCATTTCATCAATTAGTTTGCTGTTTGAAAAACTCTGAGATGAATTTATAGTATCTAATGATTTTTTCCAAATCTTTCTATCTTTTATGCGTCCAGGAGCTGACAATGGTCTTTTATAAAGAATGACAGAATCATCAGATGTTGTAGACTCCATCTTTGATGCTGTTTCTTCTAAGGGAAGATTTTCTAACATTTCCAATTTTGGTTTATCCTTCCATTTTGCCCTACAATTATTTGCTTGATTATGATTATTTTCTTTTATAACTTCATTTTCAAACTTGTTTTCTTTATCAAAATTATTAGAATTTTTTTGTTGTGAACTTTCTTCTAACTTTTGTTTTTCTGTTTGATAAGCTTGTTTCCATTTTGCTTTCACTTTTTCTCTAAGTTTTTCAATATGCTCAATTGATGTTTGAGATGAATGAACTGAAGAATTATAAGGAGAATTTAGTGAATCATCAATAGATACACTTCTCATAGATAACAATTTTTTCTTCATTTTTTCAAGTGCTATTTGTTTATCTTCATTTTCTGTACCATAGTTAGTTTTATGCATATTTATTTCAGATAAAACGTCTTTACCAATATTTAATTCGTTACCTGAAGAATATTCATTATCTGCTGGACAAACTAAATCTTTTGTGTCATGCAATGAATTATCAATGTTGGTAATTAAAGGAACAGCAGTTTTCTTTTCAAATGAAACATGATCATTATTTGAAATTACAGATGGTAAATTTTTGCTTTCATTTTTATCAGGCTTTTCTTTTTGTATTGTTGAATAAATCACATTGTTTATTTTTTCAATTTGTTCCTTGGAAAAACTTTCTAATTTAAAATTTTCTCGAACTTTCTGAGTAATTTCAACAATTTGATTAGGTGATAAATTTTTTCCTTGTTCTCTCTTTTTTGCATCCCTAGAAACTAAAACTGGATTTCTACAAACATTTAGTCTTGGTGGTATTTTAGTTTTTTTTACAGCAACAGAATTACCATATTTAGAAGCTGGATCTGTTAGTTTATTTTTTCTCTGGCTATTTGCATTTTGTTTTACTTGTGGCAAAGAATGTGGAACTTGATGGCCATATGGTGTATTGTTAAATTCATTTTTTATTTGAGTTTCACTTAAAAATTTTCGAATTCTCTTTACAATCAAAGGCTTTCTTAGAATTGCATTTATTGTTGGACGATCTCTAGGATTCCTTTTAAATAACTGATTAATCAGGTTTCTAAGCTCATAACTGTAATGTGGTGGTACAGGTGGATATGAGCCACGAATTATTTTTAATACTAAATTCTTCATGTTTTTTGCTTCAAATGCATGTTTTAATGTGCATAATTCATATAATACACAACCCAATGCCCAAATATCACTTTTATTGTTATAAGGCTTATTCTCACAAATTTCGGGAGAGAGATAATAAGGAGTACCTATACAAGTGCGAGCAAGTTCTGAAGTACTATTTAACACTCGTGCTATGCCAAAATCACCTAATTTAACAACACCATTTTTTGTTAAAAATATATTTTGTGATTTTATATCACGGTGCAATATTTTACGATCATGGACATGCTTTACTGCTAAACATATCTGAACAAACCAATCAAGAATTACATCTTCAGGAAAAGGAATACCTTTCTGATTATTTATTCTTGTATAAAGATCTCCTCCATCACAATAATCCATAATAATGTATAATGTGCCATCCTCTTCAAAAGAATCTCGGTAAGTTACTATATTTGGATGTTGCATTTGAGATAAGACTTCAACTTCTTTCTTTGCTTCATCAAATTCTTTACATGACATTCTTGATATTCCAATTTCTTTGATGACACAAAACTCATTATTAGAACCACTGGCTAGGAGTGCTCTTCCAAAAGAACCCTCTCCAAGTTTTTTGATGATTTTATACTTTTCCATATTTTAACTAGGCATTTATATTCTGTAAAATAATAATAAATTTTAAAAATTAGTAAAAATATTCTGAAGTAGTTGTATTTAAATTTTCAAATCTGAATATATCTACTTCATTTTTTACAAAATTATGATATATTTTACAGCATATAATATGCAACTTTAGTCCAAAAAATTGCTCTGCATCTTATGTGATGTTGTGATTTCCCATAGGCTAATGAATTTCTCAAATAGCCTTCAGTAGGCTATAGGTAACCTTTATCTACTCCAACTCTTGAATAAAAGCATTATTGTTTAATTAAACTTATTATTATTTGCTTTTGCATAAATTCATGCTGAATATTTTAATGATAAATTTTAACTGTAAATGATTCTTTTAAACTCTTTCTCCCTTATAAATAGAAGTATGCATTCTAATTTTACTTTTTAACCCAGAATACAGTAAAAAAAAAAAAAAGAAAATTGGAAGTTGAGTGCAAAGGTGCAAGATGGCTTTTACATATACCAAATATGTTTTTCTATAATATAAGATTCATCCCCATTTCAATTGAGAATATCATATTGCTAAAAAAAGCAAAAGCAAACAAGTTACATTAAATCATTATTTAAAAAAATTATTTTTTGATAATATTGACTAGATACATTATTAATTTTACACAACTTTAGTTAATAACAAATTCTTAGATAAAGTTTAACTTATCTAAATATTTAAAAACTAACAATTTTAAATTAATAAAAGTTGTTCAATTTATTACTCAAATATTTAGTTTTTCTACAGACAAGAAACAGAAAATATAACTTATCTGGAAATGAAAATTATAATTAAATTTATGTATTAATATACACAAATTTAAAATAATAATCAAATATTAGTAAAACATTTTTTAATCCATTCCATCAAGCTAAAAAAAAAAAAAGAGAGGTACTAATATTGCAATTGGATTTACTTAGATAGGATATAATGAAATTTAAATCATTGCTCTAACTAAAATCAAATTACAACTAAAAGTCTAAAGTCAAAGTAATTGTAAACAAACAGCAATTATTATTTTGGAGTGTATTATCAATTGAATAAATAATGACTGGCTAATATAAACAGGACAAATAAATTTAATACTCAATCCTAAAGCTCAACTTTCAGACTTAAAAAAAATATTTTAAATAACATTAAAAATTACCATAGATATAATAGATCTATGATAATCTAATCTTTTATATCCAACTAAACTTAAATTCTAACATTTTTCTCTTTACAGGAGATCTTCCTCAGGATTCTTTAAATTGGAATGTGGAAATGGAACATTTTTAAGAATTATTTAAAAATTGTATAAACAAGAATTTTTTAAACTAATTCTCTTAAAATATTTTTAAAATAATTTAAATCGATTAAATTGAATTTAAATCTCTCCAAAAATGATTTTTTAATTTGACTGTTCCCTTTGGTATAAGGATTGCCATGCATAAGATACTTGTCCTTCCTCTTTGAAATTAATGCAATGGCCGCTCTTTACGGATTTTAATATTTCGAGGGATTCCAGTGTCCTTATTTGGTCGTCATGCTTAGATCGTCATATGATGATGGAAGCTTGGTCTAGATGGGCTTGAATGTCGTCTGCAGCATACCTGGCTAGGGTGGTGGTGTATTTTCTGCATTCCAATTTTAAAAATCCCGAGAAAAATCTCCTGTGAAGATCGAAAACGTAGAATTTACAATTGATTATCCTAAAATTTTTTTTAAGGTTCAATTTGTTGCTATTTTAAAAAATCATTAAATATTAAAATATTTTATTAAACTGTAATTGAAATAAATTCCTACAATTCCTACAACTATTCTAAAGTTTATATATTGTATCATATCACATATGTAATAAAGTAGTTTAAATATAAACAATGAGGTATGAAGTCAAAACTTAAAAAATGCACAAATGTTTTCCAAGAGTTTCTAGAATGTATTTTACCTATAATGATATTTTTGATTATTTTCTCAAAGTAATCTTTTTTTCCTGACAACAAGAAACCACATTTCTTGTCATCAAAAATATTGAGGATATTCACTAGCACACTACACTAAAAAACTCCAGCAGAAAAAATTTAATTGCAAATGTTTTCAACCTTGTTTAAAGGCCATCTTAAGGCTGTATACTTTAGATTCAAACTACCAAACTGCTCAACAGTTTTCAGAAGAATAGATAATATGTTAACTATAATACGATATCTTAAGGCTATAAAGATTAGGATGACAAGACTGAAAACTTTTGCAATTAAATGTTTTCTCTGCTGGGGTTTTATGGTGTAGTATGCTAGTGAATTTAAAACTATCAAGCTTATGATATTACATAACTTAAAATATTTTAAATAACATTAAAAATTACCATAGATATAATAGATCTATGATAATCTAATCTTTTATATTCAACTACACTCAATTCTACTTCAAAAGTCAGTATCTGTTATGGAATAATTTCTTTGTTGAACATCAAATATCTTGCACATAAACAACTTTATGGGACAACGATAAAGAATAATCAACTTATTTCCCAGCAATATTTGTTCAATAAATGAATCATTATTTTCAAATCATTTTTAGTGATCATCATCAGTTTACATATTCTTCTACTCAATTAAATTTAAGCAATAATCTGATGATGATCTTGTCTCAGCTTCAGATCACCTACTCAGTTATCTGAAACTGAGATGAAAGGTCTTGAAAAATATTTTATTTGTACTGTACATACTTTTGATGCCTACAATCTTTTAAGAGCTTGTCTTTTGGATTTTATATTCTATTTAAAAGGAAGTTGTTTATATCAAAACAAACTTTACAATAATATTCACCTTACAGCCTATAATGAATAGTTAATGGAAGGTTATGTTTCAATATATATAATGTATGTCAGTATAGAAAAACCCATATAGTTATTTCAATATTTATATATATATATATTTTAAAAATAAAATATAACATTTATAACATTTATATTTATTTTTACATTCATTTATATAACATTTATATTTTTAAATATAAATGTTATATTTTACATATAATACTTTATGAATCTATCCTATATCCCAAACAATATTAAATAATTTATTCTTTGCAAAGATATTTTGCTATGCCTTTTATGGTAGACATAAACCAAATAAAATTAAATAAAAACATGCATCAATAGTTTAATATTTCTAAATAGCTAAATAGATTTAACACCAAGTAAATGATATTCTGAGCATAACGATGCTATTCTTCATATCATGTACGAGACACAAAAGTGTATTTATAGGAATAATTTGTATGACATTTGTTATATTACCATATTCATAAAATATTTGAGACTGTCGTGAAGATATCCTAAAAGTAAGTAAAAGCATCACAAATTAAATTGATCAATAGAAACACGCCAGTCAATTTATGGCCTTCCATTTTTTTTTTTTTTTTTTTTTTAAACATTTATGTAGATTTAGTGAAAAACTTACCTGTAATTTAGGAGAAAAAGCAGAAAGGTCTTTACTAAACTTAAATGAGCGTATTACAGATTGTGAAACATAAAAATAAACTACTCTTGTCGTAATGTAAACAACATGGTCTGTATACCTAACAACCACTAAACTAATCGATAAGTTTCATATTGTGTAGGAAGTTACGTATACAATACAAAAAAATATAGTGTTGAGATAGATAGTGTTCTAATTTAAATTTGATAAACGATAAATATAAACTCAGTAAATACCATTTCGATTTTCTTCAGTTCTTTATATTAATTTTCAATATAATAAAGCATATATAATGCTTATTTTTACACTGTAAAAGACGAAATTATAATCAGGAATTAAAATCAGCCAAATAACATAATTTCAGTAAACAAACAATTCAAATTTCGAATTCTTAGATTTCATACAAATATTTATAAAACTGCGCTTGCGTCACGGCAACTCTAAATGACACTAATATGTAAGGACATTTATATTTCTTTCGATACCCTCCATTGGTTTATATATAATAAATTTGTTGAATTCGACCAATAGAAATTTAAATTGTACTGTACATTCTCGTGTCGCGTTACTATCGTTTCGAGTAGTTCCCATCGGAGTTTGGTGGTATATGGCAAAAGTTGACAAAACATGCTAAAAAACGGTGAGATGAATACTTATGAATTTAATTATGTAAAATATTTTGATGAAGAATTCATTTCATATTGAAATTATTCCTCTTTCTTCACTGTATTTACGATAAGTGAGCTTTTGTTTTATTAGTGTTAACGGAAAACCGTTTCTGTCAAATAAATATTGTGTAAATGATTAATAAAAATCTATTTCAGATTACATTTCCATATAAAGAAGCTTTTAACCCATTTCAAATTTGTAATCTGACAAGCAAATTAATCTCCTAAACAATATCAATTTAATTAATTAAATTTATAATTAAAACAGTATATATATATATATATATATTTAAAATGAGATTTGTTTCTCACATTATAACTTCAACAACAATAAATATTTAAATCTCTTGGCAATTCAATTTCTAAATTACATTTTAAAACTCATTATTTTGATGATTTAGCTTTTAATATAATTGTTTATGAATTAAATTGATCTTAATATACTTCATTTTTAATTTAAGTTTAAAATTCTTTACATACAGTATTATTGCTTCTGTTATTAAATTGATAATACATTTTAATACAAATTAAAATTTCTATTTAGTAAATACGTTAGCGACTAATCGATAAATTTGCTGTAAAATATACAGTTTATTTACTTAATTGAGTATGTTAACGATAAAATTTTAAAAGAATAACATTAGAATGACTTACGAATTAACTTCATAAATTCATTAATGTAAAAAGATTTTGTAAAATTTATTTAATATTTTTATCGTCGTAACCTATTTTGTGTTTTATATGTTTTATTTTTGATAGCTATGTCTATTTTATTCACTTCGGCAATGTTGAAAAAATGGTATTCATAAACCATAAGTGTAGAGGAAAATAATACTATAATATCAGATTGATTTGAAAACATGTGAGACCACTCCCTTTCCTTGCTAGATTGATTGGAATCAAAACATTACTACTATATGTCCTTTTATAGTAAAGAATTGTAAGACCACACCTCCATTTATATCTAAAATGGCCATAAATGATTCATAGCAATAAAAAATCAATAAAAATAATAAATCAATGAGAACAATAATTCATTGATTCTGAAAAATTTATAACAGCAAAATAACTTTTATTAGTTTATTTCCCATTACATGCTATAACTTTATTACACAGTTTAAATATTTCTGTTTATATATAGTAGATTGTATTAAAAAAAAACACGCAAGAATAGTTTAAATTAAATTTGAGCCTAAATATATTCAGAAATTTATTTAAAAAAATATATAAAAATTAACAATTTGTTTAAGCATTTTTAATAATAATCATTAGTTTATAAACATTAATTATTAGATGACAAAATATATCTATTTCAAATCTAATATAGATCTTATACTGTATGTTTACAGTTTATTCAAGTTTTAATTTAAAAATGTATATTACTTTTCTTAAAATAATTTATAAAATAAAAAAATATTTTATATCTATCATATATACTTATATCAATTTTAAAGATACTCTCTTGAATTCTCTTATTTCTTAAAATTCTTAAATTAACTTTACAGCTTATCAATTTAATTTTAAGAATCTTAAGCATTGGAATCAGTTTTAAAATATTAGAATGAAATTAATTTCATTTTCTTAAACAGTATATTTTATATTTTATTGTATTTTCTAATTTGATAATTTAGGATCTGTTTCATAGAAATTTTTGGAAATAATAGTATTATTTGATTAATATAATTAACATTTTTAAATGGGAATATACTAGCTAATTGATATTATTAATATTATGTTCTTATTAGTAAACAGTTACAACTTAATTATTTATTTAAAAAAAAACATCATTATTAGTTATTATTTATTAGTATGACTTTGGAATGAACTTATATAAAGATTGCTAGAGTAAAATACAGTATAACCCAATTATCTGAGCTAACGTGAACAGATGGCTGTAGCCACTTTGAACCAGTTGTTAAAATTGTATCTTTAATATTTATTTTGAGCATTTATTGCAAAAGTCTTCATTTGCATAAGACTGTCAACTTTTTAACAGCTGAACACAGAATGGAATGGAACAAAAGAAAAATACTATGCAGTAGAGCAGTAAGTATGAGTAAGAACTCATTGCTGCTGCAAGTGCAATTGATCTATGATCACTTGTCACAATTGAGCATATGACATTTTCTGCTGAATTTATGGGTACAAGTGGTAAGCTCTAGGTACAAATGTCTATGTTTCTGGATCTGGGAAATGCAGGACAATTGTACTGTACATATTGATATTAAGACATTGATTTCTATTGCTGGATAGTCTTGGGTAAAGAGGAAGTAAGGGTTAATTAAACAGCTGATTATCTGTGGAGCAAAGTAAAGCCAACCACAAAAGTAAACATCAATCAAGAGGCAATATCGAAATAAGTTAAAATCATAATGTTATTGTTGTTTTTTTGTCAGAGATATTTTAAGTATTTTATGCAATTTTTTTTTTGTAACATTTTGTTACATTAGGAAATATTTTAAACTAATTGTCAGATCAGATTGGTTTCTTTTCATTTGGGTATTCACAGGTGGTGGATGCAATGAGGTCTATCTATCCATTATCAATATTTGTTTTAAGATGTTATACTAGTGTTGCCGCCTTTTCAAAATTGCTGAACTGGACGGCAGGTCAGGTTTGTTCGAACAGAAGTCCCTGACACATGCGCAATGTTATTTTACCATGTGAAGAGTAATATGCACACCAGTTCTAAACCAGTTAGGGACTTGTGTAGGAGCAACTTAAATTAAGAAATGAAATAACTTAGCTTTAAAGAGCTAAGAAAAAATTTTTAAAAAAATAAGGTTGACAGGTTGCGACATGATGGAGAATTAACTTTCAGTGAGAGTGTAAAGTCTTTTGCTGTTAAGATAAAGTAAATTTATAAAAATATTTGCTAGTACTTTGTTTCATCATAATTTCACAATTTCTACGAAATCCCAGACAAAATTAATTCTTAACCCAGACAATGAATTAAAAACTGGACGGGTGGCAACACTATGTTATACAGAGGTGGACAAAACTTTAAAGACAAGCAAAAATTCCACATAAACAACTAATTTAATTAAAATTATTGGTCAAAAATGTTCATATGCTTTCAAAAAGCAAATTAGTAGGTTTATACAGTAATGAAAGAATAGTGTTGGAATAGTTCTTCCAAAAAGTAGAAAAACAGATATGTTGACAATTTTCTCTGCTGCAACTTTTAAGTCTTTTACTGAATTGTATTGTTTACCATCAGCATATATAGTTCTTGAGAGTGCACCCCAGATACTCTGAAGTGAGTTTAGATCTGGAGATTGAGGTGGGTGATCCAACAGTTGGACTTGTTTTTGCTGCAGCCAAATTTTTGTTGTGCAAGATGAGTGGACAGGTGCATTGTCTTGCATAAAATAAAACTTTCTGCCTGCTAATTTTCATACATTTGGTAGTAAAGTAATTTCAATCAGCTTCTGATACTTTTTTGATCCATTCATTCATTTATGAATTCAATAGATGACTTTCACTTGCAAGAAATGGCACACCACACCATAATTGAACCACCACTCATCTGTTGTCGAGATAAAATCCTCTCTTTGCACAAATCATGAAAATAATAGTTCAGACCGTCTGGATCGTCCAGATTGAACTTTATCCATCTGAAAAAATATCCTATTGCCATTCTGTATTCCAAGACATGTGATCTCATGTATAAGTCAATCTTGCAGTTTTATGTTCTTTAGTTAGGGGAGGTTTTCTTTTCAATTTCTTTCTTTTAAGACGTCCTGATGATTTTATCACTCTTTAAACAGTATAGGGATGAACTTTTATCTAATTGATTTACAAATTTTTGCTGATATCACACTGTTGCTTGCAACCCTCAAAATTTGTCTCTTATCTCTTGCATTAAACTTGTCTTCCATCATTGTTTTTTTGAGTTGTATTTATTACCTTTTTTAATATACGAGGGCTATTTTTTAAATAAGGTCCGTTTGTGAATGATAGTGAGAATAATGAGCAATCACGGCAGTACACATGCGCTTCTGCTCCAAGCAAGCTTGGCGCGCGTTTTGACGCCATTTGCAGCCATATCGTCTGTCTGTATGCTGAGCTGTAGAAGTTTAAAATGTTTAAGAAAATTGAGTCTCCCGCCGACTGTGAGATACGATCTGTTATTCGATTCTTAAGTTCAAGAAACTTGGCAGCAGCAGAAATTCACCATCAGATTTGTGAAGTTTACGGTGATAATGCTATGAGTGACAATAAAGTTCGAAAATGGGTAAGAATGTTCAAGGACGGGCGAGTTAATGTGCATGATGAGCCACGCCCTGGCCCACCTTCTCTGATTTCTAAAGATTTGGTTCGTGATGTGGATAACAAAATTCGAGAGGGCCGACGATTTACGATTTCAACGTTATCAATTGAATTTCCACAGATTTCAAGATCAGTTTTGTATACCATTGTTTCGGAGAAACTGAATTATCGAAAATTGTGTTCTCAGTGGGTTCCAAGACTGCTTTCTGATGATCACAAAACAAAAAGATTGGACAGTGCTTTATCGTTTTTGACTCGATACGATCATCCACACAGTCCAGACCTTGCACTCAGTGATTTTCACTTGTTTCGATACTTAAAGGAGTTCCTTGGTGGTCAACGGTTCAACGACGATGAAGAAGTGAAAACTGCAGTCGTGGATTGGGCTTCTTCACAGGCGGCAGATTTCTTTAAAGTCGGAATTCAAAAAATTGTCGAGCGGTATGACAAATGTTTAAACAAAAATGGAAATTATGTAGAAAAGTAGATTAAAGTATGTAGAATATGGAAAAAAATATATTTTAATGATATTTACAGTATTTTTTTTTCTTATTAAAAAACGGACCTTTTTTAAAAAATAGCCTTCGTAAGTTGTATACAACAGTGTGACTCCTTCCTATTTGGGTAGCTAGAGCACTACAGTTTTGTAACTGTGGCCATAAAATATCAATTTGTCCTTGTTCTTTCTCTGCCAGTTTTACACCTTTTCACATGACAGATGATTTTTTTGTACACAAATACAGTCAAACCTGTTTTTATGCGCTCTTCTTATGTGCGATTTTTATTTGTGTGATTTTTTTAATGCGAATTTTTAATTTGTGCGGTATAGTTGGCGACTAGTCTCGTGCGATTCGTCAAGTCTTACGTGGACTGATTATAGCTAAATAAACTTATTATAGCATAAATGCACTTATTATAGTAATATTATTGCATGAATATGCGAAAAATGAAATAATTTACTTTTTAAGTCAACAAAACACCACCTGGACAAAAATATGTAAAACAGACGATAGACCAGACGATGCAGTCAAGTGCTGACATCTGTTGTTAATAAATTCTATTTCGTACGGTTTTGAGTTATTTTCTATGTGAGACTTTTTTTATGCGGTCCCTGTTGACCGCATAAAAAAAAATATTTTTTAATTGTGTCGCGAAAACTATTATTTACAGCCATTCGTGAAGTTTCGTGAGATTTTTTTTATGCGTTTTTTTTTAATGCGGTCCCTATCCCCCGCATAAAAACAGGTTTGACTGTATATACAGATCTCTTTATACATGACATATCCTTAATTATTTACATTTATATGAAAATTTGCAGTTATTTTTGTTTAGATATATTTTGTATTGTTTTTTATACTGAAAACAGTCACTAATGCAGTAATCCGTTGTTAAATTGTTTGAATCCCACTACTACTGATGTCCACATTCCAATAACTCCTTAACTGCTTGCTTGGTACAGTTCAGGTTAAAACTACTACAGTATTTACATGCTTAGTACATTGACAACAAAGATTTTATGAATTATAAGAAAAGTAGTGTAGGCATATTATTTTTATTGGTTAACCTCTTATAGGCACAAAGATTGCCTATAAGAGATCTAGCACAGTATATGGGCTATTGTGAAATGACAAGGACAGGACCAAGGAAAGTCAGACACCTGGTGTATATATGGTTCCCCTCAGAGACCACAGATTCCAACATGATCTACTATACATCGGATCTACAAAGCACTCACTCAGCAAAAGAATACAGAAGCATGGGTATCATATTGCCAACCAAAGGCATACCACCGCCCTAGCTGCCAACATCACGAACCCCGAAATACAAGCTGACCTCCATAAAGCCAAATTAGTGAAAATGTCACATCAGGTTGAGCACCTTTGCGACCTGGAAGCTTTACAAATTTACAAAGCCAGACTGGCCAGCAACTGTATTAACTCGAAGGATGTCGCTAATGTTTCTTATGAATAAAGATGGAGATGGTGCTATGAGAAAAAACGAGAGCAACATTAGATACCTATTCTACACCATTAAATACATCTTATTATATATTTGTTGTGGTGTAAGGATGTTTTTATCACTATTGTAGCACATATGGCTAAAAATTATCTTCTAGCTTTTAAATGTTCAGAATTTTAAAATAATTAAAACATATTGAAGACCAACAACTGCCGAATTATCGGGCTTATAGCCATTTGCTAGCCCGATAATTCGGCAGTTGTTGGTCTTTATATATAACGGGTTAGTTGTTGTTTATTTATAAAACATATTGTTTGACACATTTCATATTTGAATTCTATTGGTCGAATGTCTGAGGAAGATCATGATTATGGTCAAAAACATTAGTTTTAATTAAAATTTGTCATTACTGGGATATAATAAGGTTCCCGTGTGTTGACCACAATTGAGACTTGGAAAATTTGAATTCTACTGTAGTTATTCTTATTTTAACTTTAATATTTTAAAATATTCTAATTTGAGGTGAAAATTAGTGATGTAACGAATAGTATATTTGGCCTCAGCCGAATACCGAATATTCGGCTAGGAGCGTGGCCGAATACCGAATATTCGGCCAGGAGCGTTGCCGAATGGCTGAATATTCGGCCAAACTATTCGGCTTGATTAACGCACAAACAAAAATTGGCGCGCAAACTGCATTATGGCAAGGATCGCGCACCGTGCTCTCTATTGGCCCGCTGTCACTACAATTTTTTCTTCCATTAGGTCTAAATTATTTAAATTAATTAATTAAATTATAATTATTAAACTTAATATGAGATGGAGCCTAACGTCTACCTCTAGTACCAAATTGGTTTATAATTTATGTAATAGCCGTAAATAGCCCGATATGATTCGGCAGTTGTTGGTATTTAGATGTAAGTTATAACTTATAAGTTATTTTATTTGCAATCGATCATTTTAACTCTTTAATTAAACACTAAAATTTTGTTTTTACTACGTATTTGTAGACTGAATAGTACCCTAAGGATATACTTTAGTGGTGACATAATATCGTCTAGTTTCTCCCCATTTGTGGAACAGTTCAAATATATTATTGGGGAGTTTCTATTTGTGAAGTTTTGTGATATTTTGTTGCTATTGTTTTTGTCAATATTTTTAAAATTAACATGATTTCAAATGTTATCTTTTGCATATAATGAAAAATGCTCATTCTTTGCTTTAATTATAAAATAAATTATATATTATTGTTATATTATATATACATCTTCTAGAAATAGATAAATAATTCTTTCATTAAATACGATAAGTTTCAATAAAACGTTTCGTAAATCATTTTAAAATATCGTAAAAAATATAAAAATATACGCGAATACGAATATAACATAATTAACTAAACAATAATATTAATGCCCGATACATTCTAACCTGCATGCCATCAATGCCATAAGATATCGGGCTAGATAAAGGCTATAATAATATTTAATTACGAAATAATTTAATACTAGAGTTAGATGCTATTTCTTATTAACTTTAATAATTATAGTTTAATTTTCAGCATTAATAAAAGTTACCAAAATGAATAATTTACTGTGTTTTTGTTATTTCTTACTCCTGTTTTTAGGTATTCGGTATTCGGCCGAATAGTGATTAAATATTCGGTATTCAGCTGAATAGTGATTTAAATATTCGGTATTTGGCCGAATAGTGAAAACTAGGCCGAATACCGGGTAGTAACCGAATATTTGTTACATCACTAGTGAAAATGCATAACCACAAAATTTTTGACTTTGAAAATAATTCACTCTAGTCCTGCTGTATTTTATAATTAGTAAAAATATTATTAAAAATTATTTTTGTTTTGGAAAAAATAAGACCAAAATTACAATTTTGGATGCAGATTTGTGTTTTTGTGGATGGCAAATGATTAGATTAACTATTTGATGCATGGGTAATTCTGACTATTAATACACACATGGTTTAATTTTATGAAATTCAGTATATATAGTAAAAATGTAAACTTAGGTCAAAGACGTTTTTTTCTTCATTAAAATTGTTGCTGGAGCATATTTTAAGGTGTGAAATTTATGTTTGTAAAAATATAAGTAAAAACATTTTAGAAACATTTTGACATTTTCCTGTTAATTGTAAATGATTATAAGTGATTTGCAATCATCTGGAACTACTTGGATGGATAAATTTACACAGAATTTTATTTTATGCAGTACTTGCTGATACACAATCCCTATTTTACATACAATAATTATTATAAAAGCAAATATAATACATAATGATATTGATAAAACTTTATATTATCAAATATTACATTTTGGTTTTCTTCATAGTTGATACTTAATAAAATCTACTATATTAAACTGGAAAAATGGTTTCTGTCAGCATATCGAACCACCAACAAAGCATAGCGGCAAACTTAAATATTGCCATTCTAGCGATTGTCTCTACACTTTAGATAAACCATTTGTAATTAAGATGGTATAATATCTATACCAGAGAACAGTAAAATTGCACGTATCTAAAAGCCTTTTACCAGTGCGCGTATCATCACTAAACAAAGTAGTTACAAACGTTTTCGAACCATTATGGTTCTTCAGGTAATGATCCCCTAACAGAATTAGCTTCAATTCAAAGTTGTGAAGAAATACGATCTGGAATGTTGTCCTGACCCGATGACGTCAATACAGACCTGCACGCTAAGCATGTTGTGCTCTATCTTAGAGTTTTATCTAGTAGGGCCTGCCATGCCGTTGATAGAGCTATTTCATCCTTGTAGTTAATGCAATTACTCTTCTTAATAGCGTTAAAGCATATGTAGATTGCCTCCAGCCATCTAAGATGGTTAGTGCGGTGAGTGGTGTGAATGACCTTTGCCTGGGTGAAAATGGATTCAATGTCGGGGTCCAAAGAGTAAACAGCCAGAGCTCTGTTGGTTCTTTTATGGTTAATATCCGCTTTATGCTCTTTGATACAGGTTTCAAGGGGGTGTTTGGTAGATCCTCTGTATACCATGCTTCTGTTACACCTGTGATTAATGATGGGGATGGTGTAGATGCCGGGAAGTTTATTTCGGTCTGGGGTATCTTTTCCGTTTCTTAACAATTCAAAAATTGTAGCATGTCTTCTAAAAATAATACGGATATTCTTTTTTTTTTAGCAATCTCCTTGTACAAGGATTTGAGTACTGGATTATATGTGATAGGGATGTTTTTACTTGGAGTAACGTAGGGAAGTAGGTTATGGTCTGCTTCCTGATGTTGCATATTCTTGCTCAGTTTACTAATAAGCCCATGGTAACTGTGCTGTTCGGCTATAGCTTCTATGCATTTCATTTTGGACCGGACTGCAGTTTGGGAAGAGGAGCGCATATGTGCTTTCCTAATCAAGGCTTTGAAAGCGGCAACTGTATTGCAGAGGGTCACATGATCCTGCTGGTATGTATAAACAATCAGCGTTCGGTTTGCGGTACACTGCTGTGTGGACAGTCATACATTCAATCCTAATGCTGATGTCCAGGAAATGAGCTTCTGTAGGGTGTGCCTGGTCTATTTCTATCGTTAAGCCATACGGGTTGTCATTGATATCATCAACTAGGACAGAAGTGTTTGGTTCTTCTTTCCACAGGATTAGAATATCATCAATATATCACTTGTAATTAATTATCATGCTATGCATGCTAACTATTTAGTATGCCCTGATGACTGCATTGGGTCTTTCAACTGGTGTTGTTATAAGAAACATTCAACTTGAAGAATAATTCTTGATGATTAACAAGAACTGTTTTTCTTGTAGTTTTAATTTTTATAAATAATGTATTGTACTATATATCATTTATGTATTTTTGATAATACTTTATAATTGATTATATATTGATAATTATCATCATTACTTAAACAATTAATAATGAATTAATTAATAACAAACTGAAATAATGATTGTTTTGTATGACTTATTAATAATTTGTTTACAGCTGTTTTTTATATTTTGCTGAAATAAACAAAGTAATAGTTTAAATAACAGTTTCATAAACATTAGTCAGTGTTTAAATTATCAAGCATTTTTCATATTTGACTTTATTAGATCTGAACTCAGATTTAATAAAGTTGTTAAATATGAACAAGTTTATAATTGTTTCTATAATTAAAATAGCTGCTATTGGATTAGGAAATACAAAAATGTTATAGTCAAAATAAAAAATTTTTTACTTTTGTATTTAATTGGATCTTTGTTGAAATGGTTTTCATTATTACTTTCTATAAATGACAAGTTAATAACCAATGTTATAATAATAGGTATATCAGCTTTTAATTAAGTTAATGATTAAATAATTTGAGGAAAAAATATTTAAGATAGTCTGCAAATCTGCAACTCATACAACCGTATAATTTCATTACCAGTTAATACCATACCAATCAGTTATACTTTTATAGGATATTGTAATTTAGAACTAAAGTTTAAAATTTGATATAAATTTGATTAAAAAATATCTGATGATGTAATTTAAAACTGTATTTCAAAATTACTTTAGCAGATAAAACAGATTGTTATGGATTCCACATATATAATTTAAATGATTATTTATTAGTACATTGATTGGAATTAAAATATGTTTACAATTGCTCAAGGATTTGCAATTGGTCTCATATTAAATTATTAATTCGAAAGAACTGCTTTTCTGGGATTTACATCTTTATTATACTAGTATTTTCAGGGACATTAACAGTCAAAATGCAAAAAAAATCTCACATTTGTTAAAAAATTGCACTCTAGAATACTAGTTGGAAAATAACATATTCATTCCATTTGTTTTATTTTTTTTGGTTGAATAGCTTACAATAACTTTACATTTTATGTTATTAATTTGTGTATACATAATTCATAATTTTTATGAAAATTAGTTCTAAAAATTGTTAATTTCCATTATATTATGTATACTATTAAATTTAACACTAAAAGATAAACAGTTATTCTTTAATTTATTTTAAAAATATGCAACTAATAAGTATTACAATAATAAATTTTATGTACCAAAAAAGCATATCAATATGGACAATATGCTGAAATTGCAACCATGAATATTACAATTTTTGTCTATTGTCTTCATAAAAGATAAACTAGGACATTGCATCACTTTGTTGTATTGCAACAGAATTGAGGATGAACTAGAGAGAAAGAAGCGACCCCTGCACTTGTTAGGCACAGAAGAGGTGATACTTGTACCTGATGGATTCAGACAGGTAAACTTTTTGCATTTGCCTCCATAAAAGAGCTATCTTTGTACCTGCCAGTCATGGTGGACACAATCCTTGCACTTGCTGACACAGAGAGGTGATCCTAGAACAAAGCAATCTCCGTTGATTGCTTTTTACTTGTGTTTTGTTCATTTTTATGCCTATTTTTCATTAGGTGTTGTTTTTATTTTTTACTCCTAGGCCTAAATTTTGTTAGGTGCACTCAGTCATATTAGAGAGCATAGACAATGTCACTTTAACACCTCTGTATATCAAAAATAAAGTCATGAACTTGTGTTTTTTACATTTTGGATTCCTCATTGCAATTAATGGAAAATAACAAAGTTTTATCAAAATCAGCCCATTAAATTTTGAGAAAGAACTCAATTCTTTAAACCAATAGAAGACGTGCTAGTGACTTTGGAACATTACATGATAAGTTGTACAGTTCATGCAATATCACTTTGTTGTGTACACTCATGAAATGACCATATATCTCAAAAACGAAGTTATGGACCCCCATTTTTTATTACATTTTTGGGCTCCTCATTGCAATTAATAGAAAATGGCAAAGTTTAATTAAAATTAATTGAACAGATTATGAGAACAAACACAATTCTCTAAGCCACATAGAAGAGACTTTGCTAACTGACAGACTTGTTCATTTCCAATTCTTATTCCACACTCAGGCACTTGACCTCTTCATGCATGCATCTATGAAAACATTAAACAACTTTGGGGACATAACACATCCTTGTCTTACACAATTGTGCTTCACAATTGAAGAATACACATTCTTCAATTGTGAAGCACTCAGATACTTTGCCATCCATGTACTGTACATACATGCTTTGCTATTTTCATGTTTTGTTCTCATACCTCTAAGTAGTTTACCTCTTACTCCATAATCACATAATACTTTCCACAGTTTTTTCCTATTCACTCTGTCATATGCTTTATCCAAATCAACAAACAATGCAAACACTTTTTACCCACATTTAAACATTTCTCCACAATCATTTGCAATGTGAAGATCTGGACTATACACTTTTTTCCTTTCATAAATCTACATTGAAAGTGAAAAGTTAAAAAATTTGTCAACCAACACTCGTGGAAACACTTCCAGTTATACTCAGCAAGCTTATGCTATGGAAATTCTGCAATCTGTTCTTTCACCATTTCCCTTGTATATCAGAACAATCACAGCATTTCTCCAATTACACAGTACCATGCCCTTATCTCAGTGTTTCTCAACAGGGAAAATATGGGCATTTTTCCATGTTGGGGGCAATTAGTAACAATTTATATTTTGGGGGGTAAAAAACAATTTTCTGGGCAATATAGTAAAACATTATATTAGAAATAATTAGATATTTTATTTGTTATATCGTACAATAATTAAACAAATAACATTATACTAGTCACTAGTCTATTCAATGCAATATGAATTTGATGTAGCCTCGGCCCTCTGCATTGGAATTTTGAAGGTTGCAGCAGGGATTCACAGCGAATAATGCTGTCATCACAATAAAAAGCATTATATTTTTATATTTGTTAAATTTGTTAATACTTATGTTTTTTTAATTTTGTTAATTATATCAAAATTTAATATGCGTTCTAAGTAAATAAATGTTTAATTTTTTACAAGTATATAATTATCAAATAAACTAATAAACCCAACAAAATTTTTTTTGAAATGAAGGGGGCAATACTACGTAATGGTTTTATTAAGGGGGTGACGATTTGTTAGAGGTTGAGAAACACTGCCTTATCCCAATGTAAGTTACAGAGTTGGAGCCTTCATTCTTCCACATTTTTTCCTCCATATTTTAATATTTCTGCAGTCACACCATCCAGACCAGATTTGCCATTTTGCATTCTTCTTATTATATTCTTAACCTCATTTAGTTGAATAGTGCCCTACATCCATCACTATCTGCACTTATCTCTCTGCAACTACTCCTCCATTCATGCTACTTTACTTTCTCAATAGGCTCTCAAAATATTCACACCACCTATTACACATATTACATTTATCTCACAGTAGCTCACTTTTTCATTTTGTACAGACATTTTTACTTTCCTGGTTCTGTTATAAATAACAAAGGGAAAGTATGGCAATTAGTCAAAAAATGGCCCCATAAGATTTTTGGAATCAGGTTCTTGAAAACGTTCGTTAACTTGAATTAATTTATTTCACACCGGTCACAGGCACAAGTGAGTTCTAGTTATATATTATACACCCCGGTGTGTATGAGGAAGATAGGTTCTTGAAATCTCGAGAAATGAAAAAAAATTCAGGGATTTTGGGGATACTATAGATTACCACCTATGGAATTTTGGGACTTTGAGTATATATCTGAACTGAGGGGACCGAGACGAGTTCAATGATACCCTACTTTTGGACCGGAGACGAAAAATAAGAAAGTTATCATAGTTTTTAAGTTATCATACTTTTTTAATGCTTTCATGCAGACGGCACTGTAGTTGCTAGTGCCGCCATCTCGCGGTAGAATCTGCAAACAAATTTTAAAAAAAGCACTCTGAACGGCAAGAAATTGCACAAACAGTCGAATGCCAGTTCCTTTTTTTCCTTTTGTTCGAGCATCGTGACTCCCGATTGCAATAGCATGGTCGGCTCGTAGTACTAGCCGATCGCGAGCGATAGCGAGACTGAGGAGCTGTAGGTTGATGAGTGCGAGGGTGTGCAAAAAGGACTTAACTCAAACTGTAGATGATCAGTGTGCTCGTGGATCAACATCTGCCTTTGTTGAAGGTATATATGGCCAACTTGTCGGACTGCCTGTTAAACACGCGATAGGCTTAGCGGAGAGAGTGACGCAACTCCTGATCATCACGCGATCGCCGAAAAAAGTATGATAACTTTCTTATTTTTTGCCTTCGGCCTAAAAGTAGGGTACCATTGAACTCGTCTCGGTCCTCTGAGTTCAGATATATACTCAAAGTCCCGAAATTCCATAGGTGGTAATCTATAGTACACCCGGAATTTTTTCTGTATTTGGTTTGTTTATCTTCATTAAAGCTTAATAATGTCCTGTGCTTTTTGTCAAAAATTTCTGAAATTTTGCAGGGAGGTTTGTTTATTAGGGAGATTGATACTATTAAATTTTATTAGTTAAAGGTAGACGATGGGAGAGATAAACAGGGTCATGTGTCATATTTTGAGTAGGGTTATGACAATTTTCCTTGTTAATTCAATTCAAAAATTTTTCTTTGAAAGGTGTTAGATGACTAGTACCACTGTTGTTAAAGGAAAAGTATGATGTACAGGGGCAAGACACTACAGTACTAATTTTGGATGGATTGCATATATTTTAAATTAAATAAATTAAAATTATGATTAAAAATTGCAGCTTGGCATTGTGATAATGTCACAATAAATAATTGCTTGTTAAAAATATAGAAAGTTTTTAATAATAAAATATCATAATGGATGGCACCATACATGCAGTTTTAAATGTTGCTGGGAAAGTTAAGCAATTTGTAGCTGACTTTTACTTTCTGTTGCCATGTATACTCTTCATTTGCTTCAGAACAGTTTTCTATTTTCCTCAAATACCCCTTGCAAATGCCCAGTCCAAACTTCATTCTGCCCTTATTTTTTTTAATCACTTGTACAGTTTCTCTTTTCTTTGCTCTGTACTCATCCTTATTCACATTACTATTTAGTCTGCCCATTTATGCAGCCTTTTTCTCTTCCACTATTTGCTTAACTTTGTCATTTCACTACATAATACCACTCTTGTTATACTATATACCTCTTTTGCTGCTTCTACTACACAAGATTGGAAATGCTTTCAAACCTCTTCCACATCACTCAACTCTTCATCCATTTTCCCCAGTTTCAACTCATCTTTTTACTCTTCAGACATTGTTTTCGCTTGCTGCAGTCACTATTTTTCTCCTTTTGTTCTGCCACTCGATCTTCAGTTGCATTCTTGATACCATTAAGTAATGGTCCAAGCCACAGTCATCTCCTCTGATAACTCTTGTATCCTCCACTCATAAGAGTGTGTGTGTGTGTATATGAGCAAAAATACTATAATATTCTACTATCATTTACGATATGTAACAATTCCATATTTTGGAATAGTAATGTGCAAGGGCGTCGCCAGGGGGGGCAGGATAGGCAGCTGCCCTCCCCTAGAAATTCGAAAAAATTATTTAAATGTTAAGTTTTAATTAAAATAATCTTCTTAGGCTTCTTGTAAGTTAAAAAAAAATGTTTTAATTAAATTATTTCTTTTCCAGTACATAATAAATGATTAAAACTTTATGAATCATTTTTATTTTACCTACATACAATTCATATCCTCTGTCAATTTACATCATCTTGTCATCCCCCTGGCCCATTGGCTGGTGTTGTTCTTGGTAATGTGCAGTGTAAGCTATTAATATTTTATTGAAGGTTTCATTTTGACTTGAATATGTTTAATGGTAGATCTGATATACAATAAAATTTTTACTAAGATAACTAATTTAAGATTTTTAGCAGTTACTTGATATCTATGTAGATCCTATTTTTATCATCCCTTTTGAATGAGTTATATACACCCAATACTCATGTCCAAAAATTAAGCATAATCATTAATTTGCTACATCTCAGGATTTACTGATCATAACAGACTAAAACGTAGCATATAAGCAAAACATTGCATTCTGTATGCAACAAAACAATTGAAAATAAAAATTTAGTCTAAATTACATCAAACCAAAAATAACAAGAAAAGGTCCTTTTTACACAGAAAATGATTAATGTGTAGTTGCCTACTGTATGCACACATGCTACACAGTAATTGTTCATCTGGTTATGATGTCTTGCCCTTGCGGAATGGACTTTGCTTTTGACAGACCTTTTATCAACTTTGTCAAGAACAAAGTCCATTCTTGAATAGACCATTTGATGCTTCTGAAGTGTTCTTGGTGGAGGTTGATGGGGTGCAAGTTTCATAATACATTTAGCCATCTCTTTTTGAGAATGACTGCTCTAGGGTCTCCCTAGAGCAGTCATTCTCATAAAGAGATGGCTAAATGTATTATGAAAAATATTTTAAAAGTGAAAATAATCCAATGTGTAAAAAGATTTTATTTCATCCATGATAAACTAATAGCTAGGTTAGAGTTGTAGAATAGCAGTTGTTATAATGCACAACTGTGTATAATTTAAAATATATTAATATACTAGCTGACCCGGCCACGTGTTGTTGTGGCTCAAAATGTATCTATTATAAATGTATAACACTTCCCCCGTGGGGGGAATTTCAAAAAATCCCTTCTTAGTGTACATTCTCTTGACGTACCCTATTAAAACGCAATCAAAAACGCATCTAAAATAGTATAATAAAAGCCGAGTTCTTCACAGTAAGCCTTAATCCCGTCACTTTTCCCGCTGGGGAATATCGAAAAATCCCTTTTTAGTGTATATTCTGTTGACGCAATTAAAAACGCAAAACACCGCATGTAAAATAGTATAATAGAAGCCGAGTTCTTCACGGTAAGCCTTAATCCCGTCCATCTCCCCCCAGTATGGAGAATTTCGACATGTATATTATATAGAAACACGTGCGTATTCGAATGCAACGTTGTGTCAAAATTTCAAAGGAATCGGTAGGAACAAACGAACGTTATATTTTATTTATATAGATAGATAGAAAATGATCTGCTTCAGTCCATTCTCACAGAAAAGCAGAATGCCTCACAGAAAAGCAAACTTAGGTCGTCGGAAGGTAGCGCCATCTGTTGGACATAAAAGCCTTAATCCATATATAAATATATTTTTGAAAGGGGGGAAATGGTGTAGGGGTATGAAAAATAGATAGTAGCCGATTCTCAGACCTACTGAGTATGCATACAAAATTTGGTAAAAATCGGTAAAGCCGTTTCGGAGGAGTACGGTAACAAAAATTGTGACAGGAGAATTATATATATAAGATTTTTAATTTTGAACATAAAGTCTGTTAGAAAAATTTTTCATGTTTTACAGTGTGCTATGAGCCAAAGATTTTGAGAACCACTGCCCTAGAGCATCCTATACGTATTCTATGAGCTTTAAATCTGGAGATCTTATTAGCCAGTCTATGTGTTGAATGTCTTTACTGTCAAGAGTTATCGAGTGCAGAATTGTGTGTGCAGGCATTATTGTCCATGAAAATGAAATCTGCTTGCACAGAATCTTGGAAAAGTCTCACTTGGTGGTTTCAAAACCTCATCTGAATGCTTTTTCGTAGTAATGGCATTCCTTGCAAAAACATGGTCTATATGGCCATTAAGCATAATGCTGTCCTAGGCCATGATACCACCATCTAGAAACTAGTCTCTTCCACTATACTCACTTTCACTTCTTTTTTAGGCAATCATTTATGCAACTATGTTTCATCAAAAGAGAATATTAAAGTTGACAGACTTAGCTAGAAAAATTTGAAAATAACTGCTTCATGTCTATTATAGTTTTAGTAAGAAATTCAAATATTTATTTTAAGTATATCATTTAAGATTTTAGTTGTAACTTATTATCATTATCTTAAAAGTCATTCATACAGCTGTTTTTGTAAACTAAAAAGAGCACTTACACCGGATGACAAATAAATTGCACTATAAGCCTATTGTCTGGTATTTTATGAACTGGAGCTGTAGTTTGTTAGTTGTTGTAGGACCTCTTGCTCATGCCCATACTGATGGACGGTGTTTTATTCTGTTTTTTGTATTGTTAAAGCAGGCACTCCAATGCATTGTTTTTTAAATTGGTTCAATTTTTAACATACATTGGATTTTGTTCATTTTTTAATGGACACTAAAATTTTTATTTTTCTCTGATTGTGTTCTATCAATGAAACAAGATTTACCTGAAGCAGGACTTAGGAGGAACCCAAAAATGTTCATGCAGTTTACATATTACCGACACCAGACAATAGGTTTATAGTGTGATTTATTTTTGTAAACCGTTGAATATTCAATTAAAGTGATGGTAACTATATTTTATTAAGTTTGAAAATTTATTTAAATGCAAAAAAATAACAAAATTTGATTTTATATAGCCAAACTAGAATTTATAATTTATAAGCAGAAGTAAAATTAAATTGATATTCTAATAAACACTTAGAGATCTTCATTCAATAAATTAAATAAAATCTGATATAATTGTTACTACATAATTTTTGTTTTTTTATTTTTATTGAGAAGAATTATTTCTTAATTCTAAGCATATTTAAAGTTTAACTAATTCTTCTCAATGAAAAAAAAAAGGTTTTACTGTTATGGAGATCTAATCTATACTATTTGTAGATGTATTAAGATATAATAATTCTAATATTTGATTAATTTTAAATTACATATATATTTTGAATTCAATTTAAAACTAAAAATTGCACTTTAATCAAACTTTACATATTTTAAATGATGATTAACATACTATATACAATTTGGTAATTATGCAAAATTTCAAAAATTACAAATTGATTTTTAATATTTTATGAATCTAAAAATTCATATCACGAAACTGTCATTTATTTTTCATAACTAAAAAGTTATATCTTATCTTTTATGAAAATAATATAAATTTTTAAATAGAAAATTTATTGTTATTTTTTTTTTGTTCTCTGCAGTATAGTTCTTTTGTGTCACGACATTACTAAATTAAATAATATCACTAAAAAAATATTTTACTAATTATTTTTTTATAAACAAACATTTTAACAAATAATCAAAAGAAAAATTTACAACACTTTTGTAAAATGATACAATTCATTAAAAAACTAACAGTTTATATTATTCTATAAGCAAAAAATCAATTGCTAGATACAGAAGTAAAAAATGTACCATACTTAGTTTCTTATTGCTTTGGTTTTTACACTAATATTTGATTCTATTTTTTCCTATTTCCATTATTTTAGTCTTAGTCAACACAATGTGTGAAAAAATTGCAAGGCATCTTAATCTTAAGTTTAAAAGTCAGATTTAGAGCCTACAAAAAATTTCTCTTAATGTTTTTGTAGTCTGAACAATTGATGAACTATGACTGAAAAAAATAAAATAAAAAAGTTTGATTAGAAAGGATTTTATGTTAACAATTCATCATCATTATCATGACCTTATAAAGAAATATCCTGGGTCAAGTAATAAATCAACAACCTTTGTCTTCTCTTTCTACCACTCTTCAAAAATACAAACATAACCAGTTGCATTCTTGTCTTTCTATATTATCCTTTATCTGGTTTGTCATCTCTTTCATGTCTTACTCTGAAATTTTGGTTACAAATTTTTGTTCCATGATCTGTCTTATGATTCTCTTATCCATTCATTTTATGTGCCATACCATCAGAATCTGTCCTGTCTCTGATTTCTTCATTTTTTATCTTAATTTTCCTTGTTTCTTTCTATTTGTAAAATTCAATCGTTTCCTTATAACCTTATAAAGCAGCAAAAAAAATTTATTAACATGAAAAAAGCTAAATTAACACTCGCCAACAAAATTTAGAAATTTTACTGTAAACTAATGTTTTCATCTGTATATAACGGACATCTTTGTTTAATTTTACAGAATAGAACAGTAAAGTTAAATTAAATATTTAGAACTATTAGAATTTTTTTTTAAATGAGCAGAATATCTTTAAGAATGTGCAGAAAACCTCACATTCCTGGTATAGATCAGTGGTTAATTATTTCAAACGGCACTCTCCAAGCCATAGTGATTGAATCAATTTCCTTGAAGTTAACTTCTATTCCCCTTTTAAAGGCCTGTAGATCTCCATCCTTTTTAGATGTTTCAATTTTTGTAGGTCTGCCATTAGTGTAGGAGGCTTACTTTATCAAGTTTTTCTTTTACATCTGTCTAGTGCATAAGTGGCAAGTACTGTGCTAGCAACATGCTTCTTGTGTATTCATATTCTCCGATTCTTGCATAGAGTCTTCTAATAGTAGTTCCTATGTATTCAAGGCTGCATTGTTATTGTTGATCAGGATCGTATAGATGTCTGAAAGGTGTTTCCTTGGTCTGGCACCTTATTATTCCTGAGAAATGAGAAAATTGTAGTACTTCACAAATATGATTTTGAGGCTATTGCATTAGGTAATCTCCCTATAAACGAAATATAGGATCCTGTATTGTGTGACCGCTACATAATTCACTTTCAGGTAGTAATCAATCCACATGTTGGTGTTGATACAGGACCATCTGTTCAACTAGATGTGCAGGATAACCATACTCTTTAGCTAACTTCTTGATATATGCCAATTCTTTCTTCATATCTGCTTGGGTGGAACAATATGTATAAGCTCACCAGATTAGAGTTCTAAACTCAGCTAGTTTATATGCAAACAAATAATGGAACAAGATGTGGCCAGAGTAAAGAATCGGCTACATGTATCTGTTCAGAAGACCATAATTATCATTTTGTTGGTGCACAAGAATAGTGACACAACTCAAAAATTTCCAATTTCAAGTTTATTGTAGAAATGTATAGCAAACTCCCATATTTTTATGTGGAAGAACGAACACTATTTATTTCCAAAATAGATTTGAAAATTTTAAAAATCCAAGATCATGACAAGAAACAAGGACAGGAAACAAGAAACTTTTAAGTGGCTGTTCTGGAAGATCTATTTTTTTGAGTTGTGTCACTATTCTTTTACACCAACGATTTGTTTTAATACCATAGTTATCATTTAGTGAATTGAGATATTCAAATTGCAAAATTTGAATCCTTTCAGTTTTGATAAAGTATTTCAGGATGGTTCATTCCGCGCTAGAAGAAATGATGATGATGATTCATGCTCTTTAACAGTGTATATTGCACAATTTTTTTTTAAATAAACATTATACATAAAACATTTGAGTGTTTTTTCAGTGCGGAATGCATTATTGTATTTTACATTAATTTCTATGGGAAAAATTGTTTCGCTTAACGAGTGTTTCGCATTACAAGTGAGACTCTGGAACGAATTATGCTTGTTAAGCGAGGTTCCACTGTATATATTTTTCATATAAACAGTAACTTGATATTTAGAATACAGTAATACCTCGAACTTATGCTATAGGTGGGACTGAGCGATAACCGTGTAAGTCGAATTTGTGTAAGTCGGGGTATAACTTCGCATACAAATACATACAAATTATTTTTAATTGGGGCCGGAGACTAAAGAAAACAAATTTAGAAAAAAATGTTTAATAAAATCTTAGATAGCATTGTTTCTATCTGAGCAATAATACCGTGACGTTTACGAATGATGCTTGAATTTAAAGATTGAGCATTTTTCACAGCTTCGAGAATTTTTTCTTTATCTTTTATAATTGTTCTGACCGTTGATTCCAGTAGATCAAACTTCTTTGCCAATTCACAAATTTTCATTTTTGTATCGAAGTCTTTAATAATGTTAACTTTATATTCCAAAGATAAAGTTTTTCTTTTCTTGTTTGATGCAGAAGAATCAGTTCTACTTCGTTTGGATGACATAGTAGAGTCTCTCAAGTCTCCGTAGATATAACAAACACAGAAATAAATAACACAAAATAAATTGTAGCTATGCGTCAATTCCATGTGACATGTCTGAACATGTAAGCTGAACAATAGTGTGGGGGGAGTGAGTAATCAAGAGTTCCATGGCACTCAAACAAAAGACAAATCGTTGAGATTTGAAAATCGCGTAACTCCATGTTCGTGTAAGTCGGGGTAGCGTATGTTGAGGTATTACTGTACATCACAAGTTTAATGTCCCTCTAACATTTTCCCAAGAAACTTGTTTCAACCAATACAATACAAGCATAAATCTTTAGTTCACAGGGCATACCTAATGATAAGGTCTTTGAAATTGTTACAGGAGTTAGATACTATCCATTTACTTTTGATAACAGCAGGTTACCATTTGTCAAAGTTCAATTATATATGTAGTAAAGTCCACAAGTCATTATTCCCTGCATCCAAGCTTTACACTAAGCACTTGTCTAGCTTCTAAGCTGTCTATCCCTTATATCAAACATATCACTTTAAAACTTGTTACACTTTAAAAAATATAGATACTACTAATTGCCTTCTCATCCACTGTAAAGAAGTTAAACATTTTTACTGCAGCCTAACATCCATGCAGCTTATCAAACAAAATCTATATAAATAAAACTGTAAATGTTTGTTTGTTCAAAATCTTAAATCTGCAAAAGTTCTTCACCAATTGCTTTGAAATTTTGATACAACATTGCATTCAAATACCCATGTGTTTTTATATACCTACTATTAGATATATTCCCCCTGTGGAGAGAGGGACAGGATTAAGGCTTACTGTGAATAACTTGGCTTCTATTATTCAATTTTAGATGTGGTTTTCTGTGTTTTTGATTGCATTTTAATGGGACACGTCATAAGAATGTACACTAAGAAGGGATTTTTTTAAAACTCCCCCCATGGGGAGAGGGAAAGGCTTATCCTAAAGAACTCAGCTTCTAATGTACTATTTTAGATGCAATTTTTTATTTTTAACTGCATTTTAGTAGGGTACCATGTGGGGATGAAAGAAGTGTATTTCTTAACAATGGAAGTGTTAACAATTGAATTATTAAGAATCGAAGTTTTAAGAGACAGCGACATGCAAGATTTACAGGTGCAGATGTGGTTTTTGTGGGAAATTGAACATATTTTTAGACCCATATAAAAATTCTCTGGAAATGGTCTGGAAACGGGGACCTAATTCTTGCATTCTGTAAAAATTGGTAAGATTGGCTATAATGTAACAATCTTAATCTTTGCTATCGTTACTTTTTGCCCAAGCAATGCTGGGCTTATCTGCTAGTATTTTATAAATATTTAGTTTTTTAATAGACAGTGTGGCCTATAGTCTTGAAAATACAGTAATAGTGGTAATGGTAACCTCAAATGTGGGGTACTGATGGAAACAATGACTTCAACTTTGTAGAAAGTAATGTTGGCCATGAAGTCAAAATAAATAAAAAAATAAAATAATTGCTAGGCTTAAAAGCCTAGCAATTATTTTATTTTTTGTATCTTTAGAGGAGTACATGTTATGTCATGTTCTATAATGTTTCAAATAAACTTAGAGTTTTTTTAAATTGTATGTGAAATGGGATTTTTTATTATCAAAAAGTCTCAAGAACCAACCATTTTTGTCGTATTTAACCTAAACAAAAAGTCTAGGATGAGAGGAGTTTGATGAAATTTCAATTATATAGGGTTAAAGAAGTCAGCTGCTACAGTTGCAATCAACTTGTTAGTTTTCTGTACTAAACTATCAGATGGATTAGAACACAGAGGGACATACAGTAGAGAGTCGAAAATCGGAATCAATTGGGGACTGGGGTGTTCAGATTAGTGATTTCTTCCGATTACCGATTATGTACGAAAAAATATATTAACCTGTTCGATGTTCAAATTTTTCTCCGCTGCGTGTCGCTTCGTGTTGAATTTTCGTTGATTTTAAGCCTAACGAAAATTTTTATAATAATAATCGAGGCTATTGTATTGTTAAAAATTATTTCTTTATTTTGTACAACAAAATAAATATATTGAAGAATATAAAAACATGAAAATTATACTTTAGAAGTAAATCTAGTATCAAAAACGTTCGATTCAGCATGACGTAGTCCAAGTGAAAATCGTTCCGATTACCAGCGATTCCGATTACTGGGGTTCCGATTAATGACTCTCTACTGTAGTTTGTTTGCTAGAGGAAACTACTAACTTTTTGGATAATGTCAACTTACAAACTGTACAAATAACAAACTGCTTTGTTTTGTCTGTAACTAATAATTTCAGGTTACTATCAGCACAGAGCTTTCTGACCATGTTAAGGTTATCAGAGTCTTTGTTATATTTATGATCCTTCATAACATAGCTGACATATGCAGCAACAAAATTCAATTCCTTCTTTACAGAAGGTGATATGTTAGATGTAGCAACAGTTTTGGCCAGAATAAGGACAGTCACATCCTCTTGATGAGGCTTTGGAATATATTTATGTCCTTTAGTCAATAATTTATAGGCAAGTGTCAGTATTTGCACTTGCAAAAAATTTAAATAAGGCTTTTCCTGAATAGGCAAACATTTTTTCTGTTGAATACCTTTTAACAGCTTTGACTTTAATCTTTTTGCTTTGGCTTGTCTGACTGATTCCATCATAGCACCAATCTTTTATGATATTAGAGTGATTAACACCAAATCCTGGATTATCTTGTAGACAAACTGTACTTTTTATAGTGAAGTTACATTCTATCATATTCACTTTTCAACCAAATAATTTATCTGAAAAGTATTTAAAGAATAGTGTTTGTTAGCAAAAAAGGAATGAAATATAATATTTGCATATAGAAATTTAAATGTATTTATTTTGTATATAATTAATATTCTACTGTAATTTAATGTTTTTTTCTACTGAGTTTTTGAAAAGATCAAGTATTTAGTCTATTTATTCAAAAAAAATTTTTAGTTAAGGAGATATATTGATAGGCCTACTTTATTTACTCTTTTACATTTTTAATGTCGTCTTTTGTTAAATTTTACCTATTTTTGAAAAATGTAAAACTTATAATAATGCTTCAAAAAATATATTTAAAGTAGTAATTAAAAAATGTTAAATTAATTTGTAAGAAGAGTTACTGTATGTGAAACTGCATTTTATAATTTTTAAATGCATAACAAATGATTATTGTATTGAGTTTCCATATTTTTTGTTTTAATTTTAAATCCTTTTTTTTAATGAATTCTTGTGAAATTTTGTATATAATAATTAAAGAAAACAAATTGCTTATGTGAAGTCTAAGAAAAATTTAGAGATACTAATATTTTTGACTAATAAGCTATCTTCAGGCATCTAGAATTTGAAAATTGAAAAGTTATACTTAGTGTTGAATCAAATATTTGGCATTATTTGGTATTTGAATATATTTGGCCACAAAGTATTTCACATTTGGCTGAATATTTCCTCAAAACCAAACTATTTGGCCAAATAATCTTATTTGCAGAGAGAGAGAGAAGGAAGGAAGGAGAAGAAAAAAAAACAAAATAAAAAACAGAATGAAAATAACATTTGAAATCTCAGATATTTAAAAAATTATTTATTCCTTTTCAAAGCAAATATAACTTTGATAAGTGATCTTGAGCAAATTTTATTTAATTATAATAATTCCAGAGTGGTAAATTGTAATGAATGCTTCTGCATTCATAGGAAGTAAGCAATTTGTTAGTTGACATAAATAAGTGTAGCTTTGCTGAACATACTGTACAGACTAAATACACTACTTGGTGGGGCTGCCAAAAAACAATGGACTTCAATGGCAAGATTTAACTTTTTTATTTTAATTACATAATAATAACTTTTTAAAAATTAAAAAAGGTATATAATCTTTATTATTGGATAGAAGGTTCTACTTGAAACAGAACTTTCTATCCAAGGCTTAGACTTAGACTTCTTTTTCAGGCAGTTCTAAATAAATTAGCTGATATTTGATATTTTGAAACAGTAACATCCAAATAATTATTTGGTATTCAGTCCAAAATCCTTATATGGACCATCCCTAGTCACAGTGTTAATTGTTGGAGTTTTTGAACATTGTTGTGTGACCTCAGTTTCTATAATGGTGGTGTTTGGTTGGAATTTCAAATTTTTGATTTCTAAACGACTGAAGATTGCTTATATGCCAAAAGCCAGGCCCATGTGCAGGATTTTTAAAAGAATAGGGTTTAAAAAATTATTATTTTGTAACAGTGTGTTAATTTTTACAATATAGTTATGTAGAGAAATAATATATAAGAGTAGATTAAGAAATAACTTAATGGATACAGAATATATATCGTATTTTTGTGAAATGACCGGCATGCCGCATAAAAATGGGGGAGACCAGTATGAAATCCCGGGGTTATCGGCATGCTGGTTAAACTGCGACTAAAATGTAAAATTAATCTGATCTAACAAAACTAGTTGTTAATTAAACGTTAAAGAAAACATTCTTCAGAGTACAATAAAATAATAACATTGTAATTTGACTGACTTAAAATCATGAAGAGTTTTTGTTTACAAGACAATAAGACGGGCGAATCCTGACCAAAATTTTTGGGTATGCTGACAGTTAGTATAAGAATAATAGTCCTATCTCTAGCACTGAACAATAGACAGAAACATTATTTGGTGTGAATAAAAAAGTATGGACTATTATAAAACCCATTATATCTACACATGAAATATATGAAATATAACTAGCAGATGAGCCGGGTGTTGCTCGGGCAAAAAGTAACATAGCAAAGATTAAGATTATTAGATTATAGCCAATCTTACCCGTTTTCACCGGGGTCAAGAATTAGGTCTCTCTTCCAAAGCTAATTAGCAAATTTTTAGATGAGTCTAAACATATGTTTGATTTCCACCAAAAATGCAAAAAACTGCATTTAAAATAATACAGTAGAAGCCGAGTTCTTCAGGGTAAGCCTTAATCTTCTCCCTCTCCCCCATGGGAGGGAGCGAATTTTGAAAAATTCCTTTTTAGTGTACATTCTTGTAACTGTGTACATTTTAACTTTCAACTCCTAACTGTTTAGGCTCTGTGATTATTATTATTATTAATATTATTACAACCCATCTTGATTATAGTATAAGATGAAAAAGTATTAAAAATTTATGATAATTCAAATTTTGTGGGCCCTTGATACTGGGAGCCCAGGGCTTAAGCCCTATTAATCTCTACGTAGATCCGCCCTGTACACAATACATGTATGCTGACTGGGTACTGCAAGCCTTTGATACAATCTGGTCATGTTAAATGCTTCGAATGACATCGTGCACGCGCACTTGTTGCTGTGGAAAACCTCCACATGAGCAAGCGATGGAGTTCCCACAAGCATGGCACTGACTTGAAACAGCTAGCTGCTAGCTGCCAGTGTAAAAGGAAACACAAATGATAAAAGAGTTTACACGTTAGAATAAATTATTATTGGCATATTTGTTCTCATCTAAAAAATATATTGACAGTCAAAACTTTCTTTTAAGCATGCCGCACATGCTAAGCAAGCCCAGAGAATTCGCCCCTGCAATAAGACAATTAACGGCTCATTGACATTAGTAGTAGTAGCTGTAGTTAGTGTGGCTACACTGACCATCTATCCTGACTTATAAAAATAACACCTCTCAAATTTCACACAAAGCCGATGTTAATCGGTGTAAGCTGAGATAATTTACCAGGAGTTTCTTAAATTTAATGTTTTTTTTTTTTTTTTTTGCGTTTTGAATGAAATAACAATAAAATACACATAAAAAAAGCACTTTTTACTTTTATTTTTCAAATTTCTGATAATGAGAAGCATTTCCTATGAAATCATTAACAATTAATATGCAAATAAGCAATTATTTGTTGTCATATCGTCACAATGCGAGGCTGCAATTTGTAATCGTATTTTTAATACTTTTTTAATTTAAAATACCGTATTTACTCGCTTATAAGATGATCTCGCATATAGAACGAGGTGTGACTTTAAAGATCAAAATAAAGAAAATTAGATTTATTAATACAATTTAATTTTATTTCGTTTACACAAATAAAATGTCAAATGCATGTAAATGCACACATTGTCCCGCAAAAATTACTGGCATTTTAAACTTTAAGGAAAAATCTTGTAAAATCAACAACATAATTTATTCATGTAAAGTTGGACGATCGGGAACCTTTTTTTTTAACCAATTCTTAACAGTCGAATCCACTCTTCGTCGATTACACTTACGAGTTTCTCCGAATTTTGATTTCCGAATAATCATCTGTTTTCACGTGGGAATGGATTAAAACATATCGGGCTCCCGTGTGATTTTGGAATTTCAAATTGGAATTCGATTCAAAAGCTTTGCTTTTCCTATTGCTATCATTTTTACTCCTGACAATATACGAGAACGATTCAAACGGCCCAGATAAAATATTTTGTTGTTTTTAAACCAGAGGGTGAGCATCCGGTAAAAAATACGAAATTCACTAAAAAATATTGCAAAAACGCCAAGAATCCTTCGTTCGCACGTATAGGACGACCTAGGTTTTTAAAGCAATCAAAAATGAATAAAAACCGTCTTATATGCACCTCGCATATAAGACTGTTTTTATTCATTTTTGATTGAGTAAATACGGTGTATGCTCTTCATTTCAAATTTGTAGTGTTTTGCCCCTGTACATCATACTTTTCCGTTAGGAATGGCGTCATGCCGGTCATTTATCTAACTCCGTTTTAGAGATTAAGGAATGACGGACGGACGACAGTGGGAATTTATACCGTATTTTCGCGGGATGACCAGCATGCTGGTCTCTCCGGGGAGGCCATAAAATCAGATATTTCCGTATCGTAAAAACCGGCATGCTGGTGTAAGTGAGGTTATGCATCCCTGTCCAGAGGACGCATTTAAAAAAAAAAAAAACGAGTTTTTATTCTAAAACTATCAGCACTTCATCAAAAACTACGATTATATGTTTAATTTCTTCATTTTGTCTTCTTTCTAACGACATAAAATACTCGTGGAATTCCGAAAATGCTTTATGATCATAAACTCTGATTTTCTAATCTTTGTTTTTGTAAACTTCATGGTAATGATTTAATATACACTTGAAAATATGTAAATTACTGTAAAAAAATATAGAGGCAATTTTATTAAATCTTGATGTCAATGTTTAACAATTCATAATATTGGCCCTAAAACACACAAAAATATTTTAATATATTATTATTATTTTATAAATATAAAAATCAAAATATTTTTGAAAAATTATTTTGTCATTAACCTATTTGGTGGTTTGTTTTTGGGTTAACTAAGATTAGATGATTATTTTTAATCATTTAATCTTAGTTAATCCAATGATAGTTTAAGTATGTAATAATTTTTTATTCATAATCATTATTTGTTAAACTCTATCCATAAGAATCTTTTATTGAATTATTATTAGCAAGGGTGAGGCCGAAGTTTTAAACGCGAAAACGTGTACGTCGGACGTTCAGCGCCGCTTTCCTGTAAGCCTAGAAGTTTGACAATGGCGTTTGGAAAGTCAGTGGAATCATGCTCGATATTCCAAAGGCCATTGCCAAGCTTCTAGGCTTACAGGAAAGCGGCGCCGAACGTCCGACGTACACGTTTTCGTGTTTAAAACTTCGGCCTCAACCTCGCTGTTATCTTCATGCACAAGACTGGCGCTTAACCCTGGACAAGATGGTTGAGCCCTTTATATGGTACCCTTTGATTGAACAAAAATGAATACAATATAATAATAAACATAAGGAACTATAAACATATGTAAAAAAAATTTCATAATAATAAGAATATTTTTATGCTCCTATTTTATTAATACTGTATTTAAAATTAAACCAGACAGGAATATCTAGATTTATAATTATATTACTCGATAAATTAAACTGATAATGAATTAAACTAAGGTTTTTGGAAAGTTTTTAAAATCTTATTTAAATAGAGATGTCAAAATGCAAAAGATGTCCTTGACATTTTGACATCACTTTATTGTCCACTCCTAGTACTAGCATTAGAGTGAGCCCTAAGAGATTATGCTGCTTGTTAACAATAAATATTATATATATATATATATATATATATTTATTTTATTTGTGTTATTAGTGTATTAGATATAATATCTACAATTTTTAGATATTATATTAAATGTCTGTATTTTACATTATATTATATATAACATTATATATAAGTATTATAAATATTAAAATATTACATTAAAAATTTTCATCGAAATTTTAAGTTTTGGAATTATTAATACTGAAAGAATTACAATTTCTAGATTGTTATTTGAGGATGTTTCTGTTATTGAAATTCTTTTATTTAATAAAAGATTCAATTAAATTTTGAAAATTAGATGATAAAAATCGATTAAAAATAATTTTCTAGATCATTTATTTATTAGATATTTATTTTTAGTTATTTTATTATGTTAAAATTTATAAAATGTGAAATAAAATATAGTTATTATTATTAAACATTTTTATTCCAAATCTTTTCTGTAAGAAACAATTTTTTTTTTCATGCTCTTTATTATTGGATGGATGTAGAAATTCAGAGTAAATAGCTGTAAGTATACATTATTATATTATAATTTTTAATTATATACTGAATATTTTCTCTCTACTGATAGTTTAGGCTAAAATAACTACAGTAGAGCATTGATTATCCGACCCCCGATTAACCGACTTATCGGTTAACCAACCGCGTTCTAGTCGGCAAATTCAAATGTCCGCTAGAGATGTGGCGCTACAATATTTGGTTATGTCTTGGCTACTTTAATATTATTTTTGTTAAATTTTTGCTGTTTTAGCTGGCAGCGCTGGCTCGACCATGAAAGGGAGGCTAGTATTTAAACCAGGCCTAATACACTATACTAATAATGTATTTTTTCATACTTTTCGGTTATCCGACCAACCCCAGTCCTCAATTAAGTCGGATAATCGATGCTCTACTGTATTTATTAGATATTACGTTTTATTATGCAAAAGAAAGCGATATTACAAGTATCGTAACTGTATTAAGTGGATAGAAAATCAATTAAGAAATTTTTATAGATAAACTGCTAACGATGTCACAGCAGATATCGTACTGAATTTGAATAAAGTAACGATTTAATTAGAAAGAAAACTTTCTTATTCCTTGAATATTTTAAATTTCAAAATTATAGATAAATTCATATAATTTTTAAATTGAAATACTTAAAAATTCCAGCAACAAGTTGCTTAACTTTCCCGGCAACATTTGGTGGCGCCAGCTGTTTTGGTGGCATGCTATTTTATTTTTAACTATTATAACATGGCAAAAAGCCTAATTTTGGGATAGGGATGGGTTTTATAAAAAAAATTGTAAATGCTTGTAACAACTAAAATCTCCAGTAGAGTTAGAGTTAATGACGATTTTACTTGTTATTGGCCTTTACAATTATTTTATAAAACCCATCCCTGCCCTCAAAATTAAGTTTTTTGTCATTTTATAATAGTTAAAAATATTTTTTAAAATTAATAATAAAATATTATAACAGATGGCACCACCAAATGTCGCCGGAAAGTTAAGCAACTCGTTGCTGGATTTTTTTATTTTAGAGTTAAAATATACAAGAAATATAATTCTACGATTCTTATTGTGCTGTTTGGAGCACGTGTTTTTTAGTTCATTTTTATGATACAAATTTTTAATTGTTAATAACGTATTTTATTTTATGTCTGTGCGAGGAAAATATATGACTTGTAATTTGATAGCAATAAATGTACCATTAATTTTTTTGCCAATATAAAAATTGAAAAAAAAATTAATGGCTACATTTAGTACTAGTTTCTTGTCATAAATCAACAAACAGAATAAACCAAGAGATAAAACTTAAATATATATATTTTTCTTTATAAAAGAAACGCTTATTTAAAAATAATGAGAATTATCCATGCTTATTTATCAAATAAATTGTTTATGTACTTTATTATATTTTTAAAAAACTGCGATTTTTGAGTCTAGTAACGATACTTTTAGATGTGATTTTGTAGCTAAAATCTGAATCCTCTGGGAACGGCTGATTTAATTTATATTTACATATAATATTTTAATTATTAAAATGAATAGTAATGCCGATGTTTAGAAACAGTTATGTTAGAACAGTATCTTATTTAATATTAATAAGATTTAATAAATAAAAGTTTTAATTTAATATCGTAATTTTACTTGTTCATTTTAACATAAGAATATTATTAATTACAAAAGTACAAGTAATATAGTGATACCGAAGAGAATATAAAATTAGTCTTAAGTGATGATGTTTAACTTTGATGCGTGCACTGACATATCACTTACCCTCCGCTCTTGATTGATTGCAAGCTTTGGTTAGCCATTTGCTCGCACGTGATTGCGTGATACCCTAACGTGCAATCGAACAGATAAATCAGATCACCTCCGTCAGTATTCTTTCCAATCTTGGTTCAGTAATATTCGGAAATGTCGCGCGATATGATCACACGCTCTACTTCTACAACATCCATAGAAAGAATAAGAAATTCGTTTCGTCGTCCTAATAATTTACCTATCGATAGTCATAAAAATGAAAAACTAAGTATTTCTTCGTTGTTAACACCTCAAGGAATTAGATCTCTATCTCCCAGCGGACAGCTACCTTCTCCAACTTCTCCTGTTTACAGATATGCTAGCGTTGAACGATTGGCTCAGAGACAAAATTTTTATGAAAATGTTGAAATGGCGAAAAAAAGTCGCGATATTTTTTCACCTGTAAGTACTTTTCTAATTTATATACATTAAATTTTTCTACTTCCGTGAAAAAATAATTTAAAATCCAAATCTCGAAAGCACTGTTGAAAAATATATATGAAAACAGTTTTTGATTCTTATTTACTTTTATAGATATACAGAGTTAGGAACAGAGATAAATTTAAGATTTAATTAACGTCTGCTATAAGTGCATCATTCATTTTTTATTAATAATATACCTGTATGTATAAAATTGGAAATTAATGTTAGTTATTTATTATTTACTAATTTCTAGCAAAAGTCTTTTGTGATTCTAATTATCATAATTTCATATGTAAGTTTACCTTGTAGTTTATATATTTATTTACGGTAAGTTAATGAGTTATAAATTTTAGACAATTTAATAATTAAAAAAACTTAATATTTTTTCAATAATTAAAAATTATAATAACTATTTAGCACCGCGAAATTGAAAAGATGATAAAGAGAATTTTGTATTTAACAAATGTGAATTGGATAGTTAACTTTTGGGAGGTTTTGGGCCGCCTACTTAATTAATACGAGTGTAGTATGAATACAATCACAATCACTTATTAATTGAATTTATATGGATTATTGAAAATAATTTAAAATTGGATTGGAATTTATGGAAATAATCATATGAAAAACAATAATTTATCTTCATATATATAACTTTCCCAGGATTTATGAGCGTAATAAGTTTCTGAATACTCATAAAGCGAATTCTCATAAATTTGAATTAAATTATCATTAATTTAAATGGGAAAATTATAATACACCCTGAATTCAAAAATATTATCTTTTTCACCAAAATATACAGAAATAATAAATAATATATATATATGTAATGCTCTACAACTCGTGTCATCATATCGCATTGCAACGTAAAAGTTTTTAGCCTAGATCTATAACAAGGTTCAATATCTACAGAACTTCAGACATGCTCGTAAGAATAAAATATTTATAATTCTTGACAAACATTAAGAAAGTTTACCACATAATGTGTTACTAAATATTTCATCATAAAATAAATAAACCATAACACGAAAATATAAAACTTAGTTTTAAATGTTACAATCATCGTTAAAAATAAATTGAATGGGAAGAGAGAAGGTGAGTGAGACGGAAATAGTTGATGTTGTTTTGTACTTAGTAGTTGATACAAAAGAAAGAAGGCAAGAAATACGAGATCGGGTGAGATGATGGGTAACGTGTCATCAAATTATGGGAAAAGTGAAGAGTAATTGTTTGAAATTTCATTAGAGAAAAATGATTTTCATTTATTTATTTTTTCTTTGATGCACACAACAATTTTGTCTTAAATTACAGGTCTTAGATTAAGTCGAAGCTTCAAAATGGATCTGGAACGATTGGATATTGAGGATCTAAATCGTTTGACTTTTCTAGTAAATGTAGAATAGAACACTCGGAAATCGAAATTATATAAAAACGAATATCGTAAGCTGGTCGTTTGTAAAATGAGACGTATTTGTTTGTGTATCGGATTTATATAAGTCATATATATATATTTAAATTTGTTTTATATACAGTATATATAAAACAAATTTTTATATATGTTTACAAAATATAATACAATATTGTTATAATATCCATAAAAATAATATTTGAATTATAAAATTATAAAATTTTATTATTTAAAAGCAGCGTTTTTGAAATTGCTGGTTTTTTATGAATTGAATTAGATTATAGAAATGCGTGTTGATGTATTAAAAAGTCTATGTCGTAAATTTTAAAAAATGCACATTTAAATGTAAATAGTATTTACAAAGGTTAATGACTTAAATTACAGGTTTTAATATAGTCTTAATTTATTTTAATTATTTTTTAGTACAGTAGAGCGTCGATAAGTGGAACCAATTGGGGACTGGGGTCCTTCCAGTTAATGATTTGTTCCAGTTTCCGACTTTGTGCGAAAAAATACATTAACCTGTCTGATGTTCAAATTTTTCTCCGTTGCGTATCGCTTCCTGTTGAATTTTTCTCCGTTGCGTGTCGCTTCGTGTTGAATTTTCGTCGATTTTAAGCCTAACGAAAATTTTTATAATAATCATCGAGGCTATCGTATCGTTAAAAATTATTTCTGCATTTTGTACGAACAAAATAAATATATTGAAGAATATAAAAAACATGAAAATTATACTTCAGAAGTAAATTTAGTATCAAAAACATTCGATTCAGCACGACACAGTCCGACTGAAAATCGTTCCACTTTCCGACCATTCCACTTACCGACGTTCCACTTATCGACGCTCTGCTGTATTTACTTTATTCAATTACAAATTTTGAAAATAAATAAATTACCTTCATTGAAGTCGATGATTTAAAATTCTCTAATTTGATAAGTGCTGTCTACATCTAAATGTACATTTATTTCTTCATGACAAAGAATTTTCTGTTCTGTTGAGTTGGATGAGATATCTAAATTAAATCGGTAGCTGGATGTTAAATAATAATTTATTATTAGGTTGAAATTTTTGCTCGTTAACTCAAGATAAGGAAATTTTAAAAAATAAATAGTAGTAATAATACGGTAATGATGATAGCAATTGTTTTCTTTTGAAATTCTCAAGTATTTTCGCTACGTTTTATTCGTATATTTCTTTATTTCGTGCTTTTTGTATAATATATTTACATGATATGAAGTAATTTTATTGTTTCCGTTATCTCATAGCAAATAACAGCAATCATATTTAAATGCAAACTTTATTTTTATTTTAAATAATATTTTGTAATAACGTTATCATGTTCTTCTATTTTCATCTACGTTGTTTACGAAGAAACAAAATATTACTTTGTAATACTCATTTCGACGGTACTGTAGACTGTAATCTTTCAATGATTCGATAATAACGAATTAAAGTTAAAAGTTTTCCTTGTAAGAATTTCGTCACTAGTCAAATTTTTTATTGACTCTAAAAAATGTCTTTTTATAGAGTTGTGTAAGTCGATTAAAGCAATTTTTCTTTTTGTCACGTTATAATAATCTTCAAATTCATATGTTAATTGAATTGAATTTCATTTTTCATAATTTATTGGCTAAGTTAGTATAGCGTGTGTTTTTGAGATATCACAAATTATATAAAAAGCGATTTCTCTGAGAAACTACGTAATAAGAATAAAATTGAGTTGCTTCACACACAAAAGTTTGAACTTTCTTTTTCCGGAAAACCTTTTTTTTTAAAAAAAAAATACAGTATACAGATACATTAAAATATATATGTATGTAATATATCATCGTAGGAACCTGATGATTGACCAAAACTTTTGTTTCCCATATTAAAAATTAAGTCAGAAAAATACTTTTTATTTTAAATACAAAACATTTTTTAAAAGTTTCATATCTTACTTTTAATTGTAATTTCTTTATTTTTTATAGAATTAATTTTGTAAAATGTCCCTGAAAATTTACCCCTCAAGCTGATTCTTAATTTACTGATGTCCTGAGCTAACCCTTTATAGATGGGTAAACAAATATTTTGATTTTTGAAGAGATCGGTAGATCTCAATAATCTGGAAAACCGCTATAGTATAATGCATATTCTGGCTTCGAATGTTGGATCGATTTTTCACATGTTATAAAGTAATAAAATCTAAACAACTTAATATTTTCTTCCTTATCATAAGCGTGAATGTTAAATTCTGGAATAATTATAACTTTTTGTTTGTTAAAAATTTAAATCATTTTCTTTTTTTATGCTTTAAATCCATATCTTGGTATCAAACTCGATATCGATATCATAGATTTTAGAATATTTATATTGAAAAAATATATGGGGCTCGCTTTATCGATATTGTAAATATGTAACGATTTCGATTTGATATATCGGTTATAAATTCCCTATAAATCCCCACCGGCGTCCAGCTGTCTGTTTGCCGTTTCTTAATTTCGATAACGGAGTTAGATAGATGAAAATCGAGACCATAAACGGAAAACTTAGGAGCCGGAGGCCCTAACTATATATGAACTTTACGGTTTGGTTATCGGTACAGCAGTAATCCATGACGAGTTACGTCGAATAGAATCTTGGTTCATTGAGAAAAATGATATTTTATACAGTATATCGTATCTTTCTAGTATTGAACATTGAAAATTTTGTAACGATGAATATTGTCTTTTATCTATATTAAACAGGGGGACCTATATACTTCCTGTTAAAGTGAAATTCATATAGTCGGGAAAGTATCAAACAATTTATCCAGGAGCATTCTCGTATTATTTGTTCCCGGACAACTCTTCTTCAGGCAGTTCTATCTCTAAACGATTTTTTCCTCGAATAAATCGGGCATGATTCTTCCACGCGACCGTTTTTCCTGGACGACACTTCTTGTTCCAAGAACTCTTTTCTCGAATTTTTTTACATTCTTTCTTATTAGTCTTGCTTAAATGAATCAGTTCATGAAATTTATATTAACTTTCAAACTGTATAAAATTTCATATATTTATGTGTATAAATTTGTCAACTCTTTAGAAACAAAATTTAATTTTATAGAAAATACATTATATTATCTTATTTAGTTATATGAGAACTGAAAATTCCAAAACGAATCTATATAATGGTATATATATAATCGAGATGGGTTGATGATGATGATGATAATAATAAGCCCAAATGGTTAGGAGATGAAAGTTGAAATTTGGTACACAGGGTACGTCACGAGAACGTACACTAAAAGGGGATTTTTCGAAACTCCACCCCACGGGAGAGAGGGAGAGGATTAAGGCTTACCCTGAAGAACTCAGCTTCTACTGTACTATTTTAGATGCTGTTTTTTGCGTTTTTGATTGCGTTTTAATAGGGTACGTACACTAAGAGGGGATTTTTCGAAATTCTCCCGCGGGGGAGAGGTTGTTAACACTTTCCCCCGTGAGGAATGTGTTAACAATGAAAGTGTTAAGAGAAAGCGGCGTGCAAGATTTACAGGCGCAGATGCGGTTTTTTGCGTTTTTGCGGGAAATCGAACGTATTTTTAGACCAATCTAAAAATTCTCTAATTAGTCTGAAAACAGGGGGACCTAATTCTTGCATTTTGTAAAAACGGGTAAGATTGGCTATAACGTAATAATCTTAATCTTCGCTATCGTAACTTTTTGCCCGAGCAACGCCTTAGACCTATCTAGAGCCTGTTCTAGACCTATTTTGATAAACTTGGTATATGTTATATGGACCATGGGGAAAAGGAAAATGTAAAAAAATATATAATTAGTTCGAATTTTTACCACTAGGTGAAAAAATGGCGCATGAAGAACAAGAAACACAAAATGAAAACACGCAAAAGATTTTTATTCACATTTGTTGAATGTGCAATCATTTGCATGTCCAATTACATGTTCAGAACGCCTTACAATGCTGTAAGGTGTTTTGAACACGTGACTGACCAAGTTTCATCAAAATACGTCCACTAGAACAGGCTCTAGACAGGTCTGAGTAGGGCAACTTTAATTATAACCATCCTGTACTTTATTATAAGGGCATGCAGTACCAAGCATTTAAAATAATATATAGTTGGTAATTTCCATGTTATGTAACCAGTTGAACGTATCAATACTCATACAGTAGAATAATAATTATTATTGAGCGATTATTGTTAAGTGATTAAAAGATATCCAGACTTTATGACAGCTCATACCAATAATATAATAATTATTGTAATTATTATTGGCGCCCTCTTCGTAAAGTCTGAATATCTCTTCTGTTGATCACTGATAATCTGCAGAAAAAAGTGGTTTTGCTCTTCATTCGAGGTGTATTCTTCGATCAGGGCAAATCCATGTTCTACCGTATCGTTAATGTATTTCATGGATTTGATGCATTTTTCCGCGGCAATCTAGCTAGAGTTAGAGATCTAATTCTGTGAATTTCGAGTCAAAGACCAAGTGTTTCTTAAATCCTCAAACTATTGCTAATACAAAATAGTCGAAACTTTTTCCAAGGTTTTTCCTGATCGACTGTCGCTCGTTTTGGGATCTTTTCATTACCTTCCTTCTGGAGAGTTCCAATCATTTCGGCTTTTGTATCTCTTGATACTCTTTTATCGAAGAAACCAAAGGCAACCAACTTTTCGCCAGTACTTCTTGCTTCGAAGGTATGTAGCTTTTTTCTAGATATTTCACATGATTGTTGTCCGATTAGACAAATACTCGTCATTTTACGTATACCAGGTCATAAAATGAACCAGTCGCACGTCAGTTTCAGTTTCACTAGAAACTTACAAACTGGGAATGCATTGTATTGTAATCTCCTAACAGAACACTTCTCTTGTTCTTGCTACAGCTTGTACAGCTTACTGGAAGACCACTCATGGGTGAATTTCATTTTGGCTGCCTAAAATCACTACCCCAAGTAGTCTAAATTTGTAGTATAGGCCTTAGATTGTTCCAGAAAGTTGTAGAACATTCTGGAAGGTTCTAGATTTTTCCAGAAGATCCGATATGGACTATTATAGAACTTGAAATAACATTGTGCGCCTACTGTTGTACAGTACTTGCGTGGGATTTCTATTTCAATGCTGAGTGGTCCTATGCTTAGCATTATAAAAACTAACTAAATTTTTGATCCAATTTTTGAAAAAATAATGTAACAAATTCAAAATGTGCTCCATCCAACTTTTCAAACTTAAATAAGAGCCACCGTAATATGTATTGATATATTATAAACAGGGTGATTCTACATTGTTACCATATCCATGTCTCTTACAACCGGAAACAAAAAACTGCTTACAGAATATGGAAGGTGACTCAAAATGTTGCGCATTGATTTGGCAACGATTTACTTCGCTGCATTAATGTTTAGGAAAGGGTTGTCCAGCCTTTTTTCCTAATGGGCCAAATTAGAAATTTACGTATATTCAGCGGGCCACAAAGGTACCTTATATAAATATCTTTTTTTAAAAAGTTCAAAATGTGAATATTAAATTTTAATAATACTGTATTTTTCTAATTATATAAATTTATTATTTATTGATAGTAAAAAAAGAAATTATACTCATACAAAATAAAAATAAATTCAATGCGATTTTTGGCATTGCATTCCTTTCATAATACTGTATTGTCAATATCTGCTTTTATGGCACTAGTCTTAATTGTAAGAATGTTAGTTAAATGGGAATCTCTCAACCTATTTCTTTCAGCAGTTTTGATGTTTTCATGCACAAAAGAATTGTTCACAACAGTATGTACTACCCCACATGCATAACAGTTTTCTAGCACCAACTACGTAAAAGTGTATCCAGTGAAACAGAATAATTTTTACAACATACTTTACCAAAATATAGTAGAGAGTCGTTAATCCGAATCAATTGGGGACTGGGGTGGTTCGGATTAGTGATTTGTTCGGATAACCGATTATGTACGAAAAAATATATTAATCTGTCCGATGTTCAAATTTTTCTCCGTTGCGTGTCGCTTCATGTTGAATTTTCGTCGATTTTAAGCCTAACGAAAATTTTCATAATAATAATCGAGGCTATTGTATCGTTAAAAATTATTTCTTTATTTTGTACAAACAAAATAAATATATTGAAAAATATAAAAATTATACTTTAGAAGTAAATCTAGTATCAAAAAAGTTCGATTCAGCACGACACAGTCCGACTGAAAATCGTTCGGATAAACGACTCTCTACTGTAAATGAAAATGTACTTAAAAAATTTAGGGTGCAGTGGACCGCGGGTTGGACATCCCTGGTCTAGAGATTCAGCGGTACCTCGTACTTCGCTAAACTCGACAAAAATTTGCCTCGGAGTTCGAACTGCGTGCGCTGTGAAAAAATGAACTCGAAGGGTAAACCTTATTTGTTGTGCGCCAATGTCACTTCTTGCTGTCGCATTACACTTGTATGTTTTCAGTGGTTTTCTTTGCTTTAGTTTTGTTTGGTTATATATATTTCTGTTACTCGTCAATTTTAACAATTTCTTTCTGCAATTTTTCTTCGTTGACAGCTTTTGGGCGCTCTCTAGTTTTCCATCCTTTAGTTCAAAATTTTCCGAATGGAACTTTTTAAACCACATTTGGCACGTTCGACGTTTAGGAGCATTTTTCCATAAACATTGCGATTTTTTTTCTGTTTGTACGGCGTTATATTTTTTCCGAAGCTCATAAAGCATAATATTCCTGATATGCGTTTTATCCGAAGACGTTTCAACTTGATTTTATTCTAACAAAATCTGAAGTAAAAAGTTTAACATGAACTTCTAAACAAAGAATACAATCTCACATTAGCAATAATGTGTTAAATTTCACAACCATTATAGTTAATTATTAAATTTCGTCTTTAAATAATTTTTTAGTCGATTCAAGAAGACGTAGTCTGTTCAAAAAGTAATTTTTGGGTCCACCATTTATTTCTTAACTGTGTTCTAGAACACCCTTTGACGACCGGACCTTTCCTTTGAGGCTGCTAGGCCGCCGGGTTAAAATAGTTCCTTTAAAAAAACACAATAAAACATCCAAATTAAAACAAAGGTAAAAATTCAGAAATTGGCGGATCTTACAGACATCTTCAATTTTAATCTATCCAGTGGCAGACTTCCAGACTTTTATATCCACTTGAGGAGCGCTGTTTAATGCAGATTTCTGGTGTCCCCCTGGTGACGAATTAACTTTAAAATTTTTGATTATTAAATTTCGTCTTTAGATAATTTTTTAGTCGAAATTTAATAATCAAAAATTTTAAAGTTAATTCGTCACCAGGGGGACACCAGAAATCTGCATTAAACAGCGCTCCTCAAGTGGATATAAAAGTCTGGAAGTCTGCCACTGGATAGATTAAAATTGAAGATGTCTGTAAGATCCGCCAATTTCTGAATTTTTACCTTTGTTTTAATTTGGATGTTTTATTGTGCCTTTTTTAAAGGAACTATTTTAACCCGGCAGCCTAGCAGCCTCAAAGGAAAGGTCCGGTCGTCAAAGGGTGTTCTAGAACACAGTTTTTTTTTTTTTTAACTCTTTCCGCCCTGTGGGCACTAAGAGGGCCTCTTTTAGTCGGCCCATTATGGGTTCGGCCAGGCCCACAATGGGGCGACCGGGTGGTGAGGGACGGGTCCCCCCAGAGCGGTAGGCTGCCACCTTTACCGCTCGGCCATCCGGCCGTCTCTAGAACACAGTTAAGAAATAAATGGTGGACCCAAAAATTACTTTTTGAACAGACTACGTCTTCTTGAATCGACCATTATAGTTAAATCACACATTTATGTTTAAGTAGTAACAACTGTTTAAAATACTAAAAAAACTTCGTTCCACCCAATACTTTTTAAACATGATATCCGATGGGATCGAATCAGGACGGGTCGAAAAATCCCGAGGAATTTTTCGGGGGTGTTCCGACCGGATATGTCGAGCCCCGTCCCTCACTACCCAGCCGCCCCATTGTGGGCCTGGCTGAATCCATAATGGGCTTGCTATAAGAGGCCCTCTTAGTGCCCACAGGGCGGAAAGACCAAAAAAAAAAAAAAATGTATAGGCTTTCATATACAGTGACGCGTTTTTGACGTCCAAAACGAAAGGCGACCACGTCGTACAATTTTTTTTTCTGAAAAATTATTTAAGCAATACGGGTGTACTATAGATTACCACCTATGGAATTTCAGGACTTTGATTATATATTTGAACTCAGGGGATCGAGACGAGTTCAACGGTACCCTATTTTTGGACCGGAGACGAAAAATAAAAAAGTTATCGTACTTTTTAAGTTACCATATTTTTTTAATGCTCTCACGAAGACGGCACCATAGTTGCTAGTACTGCCATTTTGCGGTAAAGTCTGCAAACCATGACGTCGGACTACGGTCATCTCCAGTAGGGTTAAACACGCGATACGAGAGCGGAGAGAGCGACGCGACTTCCGATCATCGCGCGATCGCCATTTCGGTTAATGTTACTTATGGCAGCGAACATGGCGGCCGTTCCCAATGTTCGTACTCCCGACTGACCTCCCGGAGGGGAGCTGCCGGCAGGCCGCCATGTGCTAAACGTCAGTAGTTATTGATTCACGGTAGTTCTTGAACAAAGTAAAAGAAAAGGGGAAAACGTCTACTAAAGGCAATTTTAACGACAAGCGACGCGACTCCGACTTAGCGGAGAGAGCGACGCGACTCCCTATCATCGCGCGATTCGCTGGAAAAAAGTATGATAACTTTTTTATTTTTCGTCTCCGGTCCAAAAGTAGGGTATCGTTGAACTCGTCTCGGTCTCCTGAGTTCAGATATATACCCAAAGACCCGAAATTCCATAGGTGGTAATCTATAGTATCCCCAGAAATACATCCAATTTTTTGCGAAAAACAAACATTTTTAGTTTTTGACTTACTTTTTAGTGATGTTATTAATATTAATATTATTATTGCTGTGCTTTAAAAACGCGACCATATTTTTTGATTAATATATATTTCGACGTTAAAATTTAAAATTTTATAGTAAGTTTATGAAAAATAATGTTTATGAAATGATAAAACTTTTATTTGGCTATTTAATCATTTGAAAAAAAGTTTTTAAACTCAGTGTATTAATTTGCAAATTTATCGCGGGGAACAAGTGAATATTTCATTTTAATTCAAGCCGACAAAAAATTTCATTCATTAAATAGTATCGAAAAGAGTTTGAAATAAAATTTCAAACAGATTTCCTTTTTCGGTTTTCCTTAAAAATTGAACCGCTCTACAACCAATGCCGACTCGTTCTACTGCAGGCGCATAATCATGAAAGTAGACAGCGATGTAACAAGTGACTGAACCGATCAGATGCAAAGTAAACATGATTTCATTTTTAGTTTTTAAACATGAGATTCCCCTCACTTTAGCGAATTTCCCTAATTAAAGTCTATAGGCTTACCGAGACGCTCGTCCATTTTTGCGGCTATTGCGGTAATAATAATTTTTCTACCGCTAATTTCCCTGAGACTGCTTTAATTTTCCTCCGAACTTCGTTCGCGAGACCTGCACCATGGAACTTACTACGGAAAAAGATCCACCTTCAAATAATGCTATTCGAGTTTGTTAAAGCAATTTCAAGACACTGATAGTGTTCAGCACCAAAAAAGGAGCGAGAAGATAACACTTCACTGGAAAATATTGATTGAGTACAGGAAGAGTTTTCTTGGAGTCCGCAAAAATCAACTAGACTAATTTTTGCTGTTATGTATACCACAAAAGAGAAATCGATAGTCCAAAGGTGAATGTCTGTTGTGCTTTGTCACGTTTCGATGTTTTGGATTCTTTTTCTTTGCGGAAAAATAGTTACAGCGGTGACCAATCTGGACACGTATCTGAAGTATCTGTTTGCCAGAGTTGGAAGATCAGACAAATGAGTCAAATGTGGTTTCAGCAAGATGATACACTGCTCCATTGGGCTTTTAGGCCTATAATTTATAGGCGTGACATATCACATGTGGAAGGAATCACACGCCGCCTGATTGCGCAACGTTTTCACACGCGGCAATTTGTGGCAGATTTTCAGTCTGTATCGTAATAGTTGTCGAAAAGATAGATTACTCCTCAGATTTTTAGAATTATACATTTACGTCTTAGAAAGTAAGCTTTCAGTAATAAATAAATGTGATGCTTGCACTTTAGAAATAATATGGATTTGGTTAGGAGTTGTTCTCCCTTTTTAATTTGTATAAACTCTAAATTTAGTTAATTTTTAGTTTACTTAAAAGTGCTGACGCTTAATCAAATTTCAACTCAAAACTACTTCTTGTCTGTTTTGTACACGCATATCAATATATATATTCAAAAATTTTTAATAATAATAATTTATGTGAATGAATGTCTCTTTAATCCGAATAAATAAATCCGGTAGACTTCCTCACAACTATTACAGCTACTCTCTCACAGTTCCTACATCACTAGCTACAGTCTACCGGATTTATTTATTCGGATTAAAGAGACATTCATTCACATTACGTATATACAGCTACCACATCTGACATTGAGAATAATAATTTAAATTTTTTATCATTTTTTTTTGTTTTTATCTTAATTTATAATTTTAAATGTAAAAAGAATTCTGTTCCGTTTATTGTATGACTTGAACCGATCGAAAACGTTCTAACTGTCCTAAATGCTTTTGATAACATCAACTTTTATTTCTTTATATCGTTATAATTAAGAAGAATATTAGTATAAAAATTTACCCTAAAAATTATTTTATTAAATTGATTGTGTTTTAATTAATTATTATTTATTTAATCATGGTGGCTAAGCGAATAGTTTTATTGGACAGGAGGACTGAAAACGAGAGATTACGCGGATCAGCAATTGTTACAATGTGCGAATGTTTGGCATTATTCGAAGTTTGCGTTCAAAGTTGCATCAGATGCGTTAAGAAAAAGTTTAGAGTCTAACTGGCGTGACCTTGCCTCAGCTTCTGCGTTGCCATGGTAACTGTGGTCTTCTTAAGACATTTCTCGCTAGAAACAATCAAAAGTATGACTAGTATGTTCTAAGTTCAGTCGGAAGTGACTTTTCCCATATTTTCTCACATCTCATTTTTGTATCATCCTCACATTGAGTCGATCAATCACATAATCTATAGCCTACAGAGAAATAGGTTATAGATTATGTGATTCATTGTTAAAAGATTTAGAGCGAAATGATATGTGCTGAGATTAGTAATATTATAAGATGATCAAATATATTAATTAGAAAAAATCGTGTATACAGTAATTACGTATATTCAAAGAATATTATAGTGGTAGAATTTTATTAAAAAATTAATTTAATAGATTTAGTCTCTTCAATGAGTGGGCTGCAATTTTAAAAAAACTGTAGACCTATAAATTCCTTTTGTCTCCGTCTGTCTTCTGTCTGTCTAGCTTACCTTAATCTCGGGAACGGAGTTAGACGAAAGTTGAGACCAGATATGAAAAGCTTAGTGGACAGGGAGTCCGATTAATTGTATATGAACTTTCGATGCAAACCGGAAGTCACGTTATTTCAATTAAAAAAATGTTTCCCTGTAAGAAGTTAGATGACGGCATAGCTCTGTTGCTAACAGGAAAAGTATTATGTACAGGGGAAAGACACTACTAATTTGAGGTGGAAAGTACATTTTTTAAATTAAATAAATTTTAAAATATATGATTATTAAAAATTGCAGCCCAGCATTGTGACGATGTCAAAGGGAGAAATTGGAAGATTTTATTAATTATAATAATTTTTACCTTAAACATAATTTTCTAGTTTTTATATACTAAGAAAGCAGTTTGTTTACAATACAGCATGTTTTATGAATTGGTGGTTTTAAAAAATTGATGAATACTTTTTATAGTTTCGTATTAAATTAGGGGGGTTGTTCTAAATAGCAACATTCGATTATTACAGTTTAATATCGTAAAAGGCTTTTCCAGTTAAAGAAAGGTTTAGGCGAAACACTTCAGAATTCTGAATATTCAGTATAAACTTTTACTCAGAACGGAATTTGAATGAATATAAACTAAATAATTTGAATTAAAATTAGTTTAAAAGTTATAATTCATTACAGAGAATATTTCTAATAATCGTAAGTTTAAAAAACATGTTTGTAAAGTTTACGAAAATATAATATCGTGCTGTACTTCTAAAAACAAACAAGTAAAACGGCAAAGCCGTATTTGGGACAAGACTGTCTCGGAGACTCACTACTAAGCGGGATCACTTTGACACTCACGGCTGGTCTCGTTCTCATTCTCCAATCATCTTTGGTATCGCATGTTACAATTAACTTGTAACATGGAATTTAATAGAATTAAACTTACAATTACTATATAACTGATGACAGTAATTGTACTATGTAGTACTATATGACAATTTCACAATAAGAAAAAAAGTACGCTGCAAAAAGAATCAGTACCGAAGGGTGATAGGTGACATCATTCAGTATCTAAAGGCGTACACATTCTCAATAATTTGGCACTCTCGCTAATTTGGCTACCCGTTTGCGCAAAGGAATTGCCAGATTAGCAAGAGTCTAGTGTAATTAACAAAACCTCTTGCAGAGTTGAATGTTTATATATACAGTATGTAAACTTATAATACGGTATATTGATATATATAGTTTTTATTTTCTTTGTAGTATATTTAAGATATAAATTGACAAACTTTTTGTTGCACAATAATAATTATTACATCAAGGTTTACTTTGCAAATGTCGGTGTAGCTTCCAAACAGTGATGCGGCATACATCTTGTTTGAATTTTAGATTATTCCATCTCAGCGTATTTACATTTGTAGCTGCGTAACATTTTTATCTCTCAAATTGCTAATGACTGTGGCTGGGGAGAATAACATTGTCTTTGATGAAAGTCAAGAGGAATAAAATCCGGAGAGCGTGAACACAATTGGATGGGACAACCCTTTTGGAGATTTTGGCACGTACTTTAAATCTATGATGCAAAATTTTCTCACTTGCCAACCGAAATTTTGGGAGCATATTATTTATCGGCTATCTATTGGCTAGACGATGCTACCGAAAAGCTAGATTTGGAGGATTTTCCACTAAATTGGCAATCTGGTTGTAAGTTAAATCAAAGGAAAGATGTCTTGGAAATAGTGTTTGTTTCTTTATTGCATTTTGATTAAGTATCGCTCTACTCAATAAAATTGTATTGTATTGAATTAAAATATACAACTCAGCGAAGATGTTGGATATTTATTTTTTAAGATGAGCCCTGGATTGCGTGCCGGAAGAAAGTCGTTGGCGTGCCACGTTTGGTACGCGTACCAAGGGTTGCCCACTCCTATGATAGGTTTTCTACGCCAAATTCATGTAGAAAACTCGATAAAGATTATGAAGCTTCCAGTTGTGGTTGTCATAACTTGACTGCCGGTATACTATTGCAATGAGTTTGTTTTAAGTAATAGCGGGGTTGAGGCCGAAGTTTTAAACCCGAAAACGTGTACGTCGGACGTTTAGCGCCGCTTTCCTGTAAGCCTAGAACTTTGACAATGGTGTTTGGAATTTCGAGCATGATTCTACTGACTTTCCAAACACCATTGTCAAACTTCTAGGCTTACAGAAAAACGGCGCTGAACGTCCGACGTACGTTTAAAACTTCGGCCTCAACCTTGCTAGTATTATAGTCATTTGGAGAGAAAATTCGATCTATTAGGATGCACAGTTTAGAAGTAGGTTTTAATTTCGTTTTAAATTAAAATTTAGTTAAATGATAAAAATTAAATAGGTGCTCAAAAGTTGTCTATATTAGTGTAAATTCTTTGTTGTTGAAATATTGCTTCCAATTATCGTTAAGTTTTCGTTTATAAAAAAAAATTCAATGAGTTATACAAAATTCTAAATTATTTGTTTATATTGATTATAATCTATTCTTCATTAGAATTTAAATAATTTTTAAATTTTAAGCTAAAATTTAAAAAGCAGCTTTAAAACCAAATATTATTTGCTAGAGTTATTTTTATGAAGTCTGAATTATTTTAAATTATGCAAAATCATTGGAAAATATTGGTTCTCAGAAGCGTAAGGTGTGTGTGTCAAAGTATTCAAAGAATCTGAGTGTATATTGAAAGATGAGACCAGATATGGAAACCTTAGGGGCAGGGGCAGGAGGCTCCGATTAACTATATACGAACTTCGGATGCAAACCGGAAGTTATATTATTTCAATTGAAAAATTTTCCTCTGAAAGAATAATTGCTCGTTTTTTTCTGTTTTTCTTTTGCATTTTCAATAAATTGGTTTTGGTGTTTCTATTTGCTGTTTTATTTATTGTCATTAATTAAAACTTGTCAGGGTTCCAACATTTTTTACTAAGATGAAAGAGGGTTCCGCGATAAAAATAAGTTTGGAATCACTGTTTTATACTATACTTAAATTGAGAAATCTACTACACATATAAATACAGTAGAGCATCGATTATCTGACCCCGATTAACCGACTTATCGGTTAACCAACCGCGTTCTAGTCGGCAAATTCAAATGTCCGCTAGTGATGTGGCGCTGCTATATTTGGTTATGTCTTGGCTACTTTAATATTATTTTTGTTAAATTTTTGCATGTTTTAGCTGGCAGCACTGGCTCGACCATGAAAGGGAGGCTAGTATTTAAACCAGGCCTAATACACTACACTAATAATCTATTTTTTTCATACTTTTCAGTTATCCGACCAACCCCAGTCCCCAATTGAGTCGGATAATCGATGCTCTACTGTATTATCTAAAGATATGCAGAAACAATGAAATTTTAATTCAAAATACTCCGAAAATACCTTGAAAACTCGATCAAATCTTCGAAGAAGAAATAACGGCGATATATCGCGTTCTGTTCAAGATTTTATACAAATAGAAAACTTAAACTTCTACTTAATCACATTTAATTTAATTAAATTACGATATTTTTAAATTAATTTGGTCGAACCAGTTTTGTTCATATTTTAATTACTGTATCAAACTAGCTTAAACGACTAACTAGCTTTACACTAAGGAAACATATACTGTATCAGTGTATCAAACTTCAACGAAAAAGAAGGATACTTTTTCCAGAATTTTGGCATAGTTTGTTAATTCACAATCGTTGTTGTAAATTCGGAATTGTATTATGTAATCAATTTTGACTTGTCAACTACAAATACTGTAAAACCGACTCAACGGACAATTTCCGGTCCGTATTTTGACATACGGACCGGGAAATAATGTAAAAATTAACACATTGTTAATTTTGCAATGCTTTTTATACTGTATATGATTAAATTAACAGGATATTGTTATTTTATTATTATTATTATTATTTCAAATCCAAGAGTCGCCGCTCTTAATTACACGTCACAACGGGAGTGTCTCTCTATATCATCATCTGAAGACGAATAACTAGGAAATTTTTTGTGGTTTTTGTCAAATTAAAATTTTATTTTTTTAAGAACGTTAACTGCATTTAACTAAACAAACAAGTAAATCGGTAAAACCGTATTTGGGACAAAACTATGTCTGGAGACTCACTAGTAAGTGGGATCACTTTGACGCTTAAGGCGGGTCTCGTTCTCATTCTCTAATCTTTGGTATCGCTGGTTTTGAGTGCGATCTTTCAAACTTCGCCGGCCTCGGACACGAGGTCATCCACGAGGCATTTTCGGTGAAATTAACCTATTCAATTTCGAAATTTCTCTGTTGCGTGTCGCCCGGATTGAATTTTTGTCCATGCCTGACGAAAATTTCCCGTTTTTGAAAAAATTAATCGTGGCTATCGTATCGTCCGAAATTTATTATTTTTTTATTTTGCACAAACTATATATATATATTAATAAATGTAAAACGAAAACAAATTATATTTCGGAAGTTAGTTTTAATAAAAAATTATAACGACTAGCGCCATCTGCTTTGAAAAAACGTTCCGATGCTGAATGAGATATCTTGGGTCAATTGGTCAAGGTCAGCACGTGGCGACCAGAGATATGTGGGGAATAACACGGAACAGGTAAATGAGTTTTTTTTAAAAATTCAAAGATTTGTCAAAATTCGATTTCTCATTTCGAACTTCCCAACGCACCTGTTTGTTAAAATTCGATTTCACAATATTCGTATTTCCAATGCATTTTCGAGTAACGCATGCGCAAATCTCGCACTAAGAGTGTCGCCATTTTGAGTTTTATTTTGACTCAGTTCTCGGTCCCCTAAGTACTGTACCTACAAGTCTGGATTTTTTATGCACGCATGATTTGGGCACCTAATACTCTGTGCCAGATTGCAACTTCTGATATGTACTCCTTCATACCTCTAAGCTGGTAACACAGCAGGCAGTACAATTTTATAAACAAGACATAGTCTTGTCAATAAATAAAGTGTATTTTCCACAAAAATTGTTTGTTTATTTAATTCGATTTAGATCGTGTATTTGCTTATTACAGTCTCAGAACTATGGTGATTACATAAGCAATAATGCATACAGAAAACTTTTCTGTGAAATTAAACTTCTCATACATACATAATTTTACCTACACAAACGTATCTAAATAAATAAAAACATATTTAACAGATATTTGGAAAACCAACTTTATTATATAATGGACTTTCAGTTTTAATGGAAACCCTCACTTCAATTAGTCCATTAAGTCGACGTTTTACTGTATTTACCAACAAGCTACAATATTCTAGCTCATTGGTATTTCTTTTCTAGATTATAAGACATAATTGGTAGTTTCATTTGACTGCAGTTAATTTTCCTGTCTTTTACTGTTAAATTTTTGTCTGCTAAATATATCAATCAATGTATTAATATTTTTTAAACATGAGTTTGTTGAATGAAACTTAATTTTATTTGATATAAGGTAAATCCCAAATCTTTTTGCCAGCTGAAATAGAATGCTGTTCAGTGGTTTTTTTTTTCTTTTGCTGAATGAAAATGGGAAAAATAAAATTTTCATCTATAACTATTTTATAAAATCAAACATTTTTATATGATTGTTGGAAATTAAATTTGCTTTGAACTTTAAAACTGAATAAGAAAAGAAGTTGAATGCTATTTATTTTTATCAGAATTGTGTGTATTGTTTATTATTATTGCTAATCTTAGCAAATAAACTATAGTTATTGGTGGATGAAAAATGTTGGTGTCTTTTAAGCTAATACAGTTTGCAAAATTTACAAGCAAAATTCAATTTGAAAGTCAAACAGCTTTTTACGGTATTCTTACAATGCTACCACTGACCATATTATCAATGTCATTTAAAGAAATAACCTAACATTGGAGATACTAGAGAAGCAGATAAGTATGAACCTCTTTCTTTGCTGTTCTGTTCATTCCTTAATTTCTTAAGTGCTTTTCTTATTTTATTCTTGTTTCTTTTGGATGAATGCTCAAGAACTTTGCCTTCTACCAAACTTTTTTTCCCATTTCTATTAACATGAGATTTTCTTGCTATATGAATTGTTTTTTACAACACAATTTTATTGGCTGTTCTTACCCTACTGGATAGTGTTTCATCTCGTAACAAAATATACTCTTGAAAGAAACATTGATTACCGTACATTCTGAAATTTGATCCCATTTGGGATTGTGTTCTTTCTAAATTTTATTAGTATAAATAAATTCAATTGATTTTGCAAAAGTTTTGCAGAAAAAAGTATTTCTTTAATGATCTTAATCTCTCTAATTTAATGTATATTAAATTTATTTATTATAGTTACTTAATTAAATAATAAATTAATTATTTATTACTTTCATTAAAATTGCATAAACTTCCTTTAAAATTTTTTACATTTTGTAAATTTTTATTAAAATACTCTACTTTTGATTAAAATTATTAGGAAAGATGCAAAATATTTTATGGTTTATTGAACAGGCCTCGGAGTCGCTCACTTTTCTCACTTGTACTCACTTTTCTGAAGTATCCTCACTTTTCTCACTTTTCAGGTCATTTTCTCACTTTTCTCACTTTTTTGGTCATTTTCACGTGCTTAATTAAGATGTGGGGCAAACCAAAAATAATTTTAAAGCCAAACGAATTGCCGAATTATCGGACTATCAGAATAGAATTTTTTAGAAGAAAATACGCGGCCCTGAGCAGACTCAAAATTGCAACTGCCCGCTCAGTGTCGTTAGGTTATAGAAAACAAAAATTTATTTAACGTATTTAAAAAAATCTTTTATGCACTTAAAAAATCCCTCTCATTACAAATTCAGAAGCCAGTGTTGAGTAAAGTTATGTACTCATGCCATATTTTCATTATTCGCCAAAATCTACCTTATCCGAATTGCATTTCCTTCTACAGAGTTTAAAAATAAGTATTCTAAGCATCCCTGCAGTTTTGGCTGTTTTCTAAGAAAATCACTAAAGTCCTTTTGCAGGGGAAAGCACATTACGCAGAGGGATTAATCTCTCAAGCTGACAACACTGCTGCCGCTTTTAAATTCAAAATATATAATTATTAAAATTAACACGAGATAGTAGCGTAACCTCCTACCACTAAAAAAGATTTCGTTTCTGACCATTTAGTTATCCTGGTTATAGCCCAATAATTTGGCAGATTATTTGGTTTTAATTAACAATCGGGTTATGGAGTTGTCGTTTACAAAAATATTTTTTTACTTGATTTATCTTTAAATAATTTCATAAACTTGAGTTTAATAAAATTACTTTAATGATTTCATAGCATATTGTTAACGTTAAATCACATCTACATCTTCCCATAAATGTATGTTTAAATTGACTACAAGTATAATTATTCCATATAGTAAGTGTTATTTTCATAAAATGTGTGATTACTTTGCTTGTGAAATATCCATTTTTTAATCTTCTCTTATGCCGATTATAATTGTGCATTAATTGAGAGACTAAAAAAGTAAACGAAAATGTAAATTCATATTTACATATAAAATTTACCAAATAAATTAAAATATTCGAAGTGTTGTAAAAAGTACAACACGTAATTGCTTGTGAGAAAGATTTTCACACGCTTCCCAAAGGTTAACAACTTTGCAACGATGTTGGTTTTTATTCATCTGCAGGAAAAAGTTTTTTGTTATTTATGAAATCATTAATAAAATATTATTTTACTTATATTATTTGGAGTATATTTATTTCAGATTTATTATTTTATTTGGAAATCAATATTTACACATCTCGAAGCATTAAAAAATAAACAGTTTCTGATAATGATAAATATCCGAGAATAGCCAAATTAGTGAAATCAGCATCGAAAATCCCGTTCCCATGAATGAGAGGATCAATTTTATGCCGGGCACTTTCTCCTGATAGAGCATCAGTGTTGGAAAGAATGCTTAATTCACTTTTGATTGTTAAGGAGGGACTAAACATGTATGACCAAAGCCCACACCTTGTACCTATTGCAAAGGACGACTGAAATTAGCTTCCTCGGTGCATAGAAATTATCAAGAACGATTGGAAAATGAAAAGAAGTTAAAAGAATAAGAGAAACGGAAAAAAGAGCACAGAAATGTTTTGAAGAACAACAAAAGAAAGCTGTTCGTAACATGAAGATTATGGAACGGCAACTGAGTTTAAACCAGAAAAATGTAGAAGAAAATGAAATACATGCGACAGTCTAAGTTTTGTTAGAAGCAGCAAACAAAAAAACTGGAGAAGGCTATTAACAGCAAGAACATGAATGAAGTACAAGCAGCACGTGTGATGCTTATTAGTGTTAAGTGTTCAAAAGCAAGAGGAAGCGAAATAGAAGGAAGTTGATAACATGCAGAATAATCTTAATAAAAGAACATCATCTTTCATGACTGATTATTTACAGAAGCCAAAGACTTTTCAAGTATTCATGGTTTACTGAAAATACAAAAGCCACTGATTATCGGGAAACAGAAAAAAAAAACGCGATATAACCGAGTAATAAAAATTCTGGGCTTTTACTAAACAGATTATACATGCTATGGAATCTCTGTTCTTTCATCAGCAAGTGTTTCTGATATAAAATAAGCTTAGTTTTTCAATCCTGAATTTTATTCGTAGGTTATATCGAATTACCGGTAATTGACGTTTACGTAAACATCGAAACCATGAACGCCCATTTAGCATTGTTTCTTTAACAATGACATTGAAAGACAAATACTGTCGATATAAAAACATCAATTGCGATTTTATTATACAGTACTATATAAATCGCTTATTAGAAATTCGTGTAGTTTATATTTTTCAATAAAAATTATAAATGCTGTAATTGAAAATTTAAAAAAAATGAATATTGAATATATAATAGAACATCAAAACTTATAAAATTACAGAGTAAAAATTCTCTAAAAAGCAAAATGAAGTTACTACTGTATAAAAATTTTAGAAGTTTTCGTTCAGAATCAGAGAGATCTTTTCCTTACACGTTATGCGGTGAATTCGAAATTTCACACCTTTATGTGAATTGACGCAATACCGTTAATTCACATAAATGTATGAAATTTCGAATTCACAGAAACTTGTAAATGAGGAGACTGTACTTAAAACTAATAAATAAACAACTTTTATATCAAAAGGAAACAAATGACAATCGATCTATCCACCTGTTCTGCATATTTAGCTCTTTCTCGTATTTCGTTGCAAATAGAAATTCAGTGGTAATTGGTAATTTAAAATTAATTGACTCAAATGCTTTTAAAATTTAGGGGACCAAAAAAACGCGATATAACGAGTGGCTACTATATTACAGTATATACAGAAATTTTTAAAATGTGTTTAACCATAACAGAATAAAAAGAAATAACAATTTTTACTGCTGTTTTGCTGAGTTTTCCTTCTGTGTTTTCACTTTGTTTTGTCACTATTGCACTCACTTTTTATTCACTTTTTCTGTATTTCAACTCACTTTTCTCACTTTTTCAAAGGGGAAATAGCACTCCGAGGCCTGATTGAAACATTTAATAAGAGAACAAATTGTGCTTACAAGTTTAATTTTCTTACTTCATAAAACCTAGTGCAACTAATGCTTATATTGTATTCTTTAACAAAGCAATTTAAGAAAATTTGTGAATTAGATCTTATACTAAATGTACTCTGTGATTTGTCTAATTGTCTGTTGGTGATATAGATCTAAGAGTTTTTCCAGAAAATGACTTGAGATACAACTTGTAACTTGAAAAGAAGACAGAATCATCAACAGAAAGTGACACTCTACCTGGAGCTTTTGCAACCCTTCAAACTTGAATAATCACATTCAAATTTGACAAGTAAACACTTTCTAACACTATGTGTGTAGTGTATACCAAAAATGATCAAAATCAAATAACAATTACACCTTCTAGCAATATGTTGTTTGATGACCATATCAATTTTTTTACAAATTTATTAAATGCATAATATTCCTTGATTATTTATCATATTTGTAAATTTTTTTATTATTTTTCATTTGTTACTGTAATATGAATTAACTATATTAATTACAAATTACAGTAACAAATATTAACTTTTCCTACTTTAACATCATTGATTTTGGAAATTTATAGATTTCTGGATTTAAACGTTTAATAGGCATGATATGCAAACAAAACTGAGCGATCCAAAACAAAAAAATTTGCAAATTGCTGGGGGATAGATGCACTATAAAGTCTCCCCAATGTGCCTCTGCATTTAATTCAACTAGTAGGAACCAGTCAAAATCAGTGGTTTTATTCAGTTAAAATACAATGAATTTATTTAAATTTTGGCATTCTACACAAAAATCATCAGTTATAGCAAGTATTTTCCAGGCCATTTGCTTGTGATTCAGGTCTACTTGTTCTCTGATACCATGAGGCTCCTTCCACTGGTCCTTGCTCTCAATGGCTTCTTTCAATTTTGCATCCATGTCCCAGGGTTGCAAATTTAGCATTCCTAAGGTCAATATTTAACATGTAATTAGCAAACAAAGTATAATAGAAACTCACAATAGTGATGAACAAACATGTTGTTCAAATGGTTAAGAAAAACTAAATGGCATGCCACTGCCTGATGTGTTTGTCACTTGCCTTCCCAAATCTTGGGAAGGCAAGAAGGCCATATCTTGGACTTAACATTATCTTTGCCATTCCACCACATCTGAATCAGTGTACGTTTCTCAAATCTTTCTTCAGTGGCATTGTTTACAGCAGTGTTTTTCAACCTTTTTTTTTATCTTACGGCACACTTGAACTTATAATTAAATTTCCATGGCACAAATTTCTGCAGAAAAAATCACATGATTTAAAGTTATGTTTCTAAACATTCTATCACCATATTACTTGCCACTTAACCTAATTCTTTTTATATTTTTTGTAAATTAAATAAAACAATATTGTTGTTCCTTAAAATAGCAGCAGGTATAATAATAGTTATGTAAATGAAAATTGTTAAATAACTCACTACTCACCACACCAGAATTACTTCAAAAAATTATTAATTTAAATAAGAAAAGCAATTAACATTAAGACCTGATTTGCATTTAAAAGTGACATGATAATTCCCTTTAGAAACCTGCCCAATGTCCCACTATTTCTAAGTTAAAATAATTTTAACTAAATATGGACAATTATAGATACATTTTTGATTTAAAGAAAATTTCATTTTAAATGAAATAACTCTGTGTTATGTACATTTGATTTTGCTTATGAATATATATTTTTTACTACATTATGTATATGTTTATTTATTACAATGAAAAACTTGTATAATCAATTTAAAGAGGTTTTAATTTTTACACTTACTGTTCTTTAGTCTTCTTTCAAAAATAATTTATTTAACAACCTTTGAAAAAATTTTGTGGCATACCTATGATCATCTCATGGCACACCAGTTGAAAATCACTGATTTACAGCCTGACAGCTTTAATTTGATACCTGAACAGTATTTTTAGCCCTAGTCATTTGCACAAATTAAGACAGAAAACTGGAACTCTCTTTCAATTAATATATAGATACAAAATTGGTTTTACTCCATAGGCTAGGCTTTAATGATGGAAAAAGAATGAACCAGTCTCCTAGTAGTGGAAGAGTTCAAATTTGTTTTAGATGGAAGATTGGCATGTAGAAAGAATCATGATTGTCTTGCTGCTATTATTTGTGCAGTTGTTTCTCAATTATTATGTAAACATCCAATGATTGCCTAAATGATCAGGCTACAATTCAGCTAAGTTTTAAGTAAATAATACAAAGTAATTTGCTACTAGAGTAAACATTAGGCATAATCTCTTAACTAAATAAATAATTATAATTTTAATCATTTATTAAAAAATTTAGAACCTTCTGGAAAAAAAGAACTGACCCAGGGCAGGGCTTGAACCCGCAGCCTCTGCTTGCCTTGCAGTGCACTTGCCAGTTGTGCCACCCTCATCCCGAGCAAGCCTTCACTTCCAGAGGTATTTAAATATGGATATCGAATATTAAAAAGTACTTAAAATTATTTCAAATAAAAAGCACAAATTATTTTGTATGGAATAGTCATCTCTAAATAGAAAACTTATTTACACTTAGTTTACTCTTTATTAGCAATTCCTTTATACTTTTGTTGAGGTTTGAGAGTATTAGTTATTCTGTTTACCTAGTGGTCATGTGATGATTTTTCCTTTGTTTAGAATAATTAACTTGTTCCTTTATATTCTATACATACGGTTTCAAAAGTGTGGATCACAACAGGTTTTACAATTGCTTGTCATGTTTGTTCTATAGACTTAGAAGGGCAAAGGCACAATGTTATCATGCCTGAACTATTGCACATTTCTCAAATATCTTTTCAGCATCATCATCTACAAGGTAAGAGCTTTAATTTGATACCTGGACTGTGCTTCTAGCCCAGCCATTTACTCAAACTAAGTTGGAAAACTGAACTTTCAGTTAATATATAGATTTTCTTTGACTTTTGTTTTAAGATGTTATTGCCCCTCTAGAATTATAGTCTTGATCTATCCCTGCTTCCATGTCTCAACATATTGTGTACATATACTTATCAGCTGAGGATATTGTCCAAAATTTCTTCAGCAGGGCTGCCATTGTGTTTCCACTACATCAATTATGTCTTTGTTTTCAGTTTATGGCAACGGAACTACATTTCATCATCAGTCATGACCCTGATATAAACTCTGCCAGATTCTGTTTATGGTGCTGCAGGAAATTGCAGCACACATCCATACACTGTTGTCTTTGTGCTGCAGTTAGTCCCATGGCCACCTCCATTTCTGAGAAAATGATATGCCAATTATCCAAATGACTTTCTCCACCCAGCCAATGTTGGCTAGCTTTCTCACAGTCATTTTACTTCTGGAACTGGTCTCCTTTTGTTGACATAAGGCCTTCTACCCAGTTGTACAGTTTTCTGTCATGGTGCATGCTCTCCACACATGTCATCTAACAATGCCCTTGTTGGTTGCTATCCATTTTGGCTAAGCATGTACTGACAGCAGCTGAGAAAATGCCTTCTGCCAGCTGTGTATTGCACCTTTCTGACCATACTGAATTTTTTATTTAATGCAATGAACTTTTACTAACATTCTTCTGTCTTTTCATAATTGTAAAACACACAAATATCACAAAAACTAAGCCACACAGCTGTTTATCAAAGCTACAGAAAAAGATTTATTCCACAAATATTTTCGACAGTATATATAACTCTTTTCTTCTCTTAGGCAAATATCATTCATAGAGAACAGAACGTATGAATTCAGATAATAGAACACAAACAGAAAATTTGATCTGCTTTGGTTACAAAAATACTTCTAAAATGCTGTGGGGACCAAAGAACACTGTTCATATCAGAATGCCTTTTCATCACATTAATGTCACTGTGCAACTCTCTTATGTTTGGCATACTAGAGCTACAGATATAAGTTTAGAAGCTTAAACAGTGCTAAGTCACATAGTTTACAATAAAACATCTGGAACAAAATGTTCAGCAATGCAATATTTAGACCAAATATAACTTAATTGAATTTTTAGAAAATATCAACACATCTGGTAATATGGCATCAATCTAGTCCTGTCAATTTAAAATTAATGAACTTATGTACATTTAAGCTGATTGTCCATGTTATGATAACATCAATAATTTTCATTAAAATTAATGTGTATATATGAATGAGAAATGATTATATGGTGTGTATTAATTTTAATTTTTCTTTAATGCAATAAAACAAATAGGTCTTATGTTGAATAATATCTGTTTTATAATGTATTAATTTAATTATAGATACCAACAAAATCAGACTTTCATAGAGAAAAAGTACCTGATTTCCAAGGTAATAAAACCAGCAATAAAATGCAATCTTCTGTATTTGCTCAAAAAGAACCTGAAAAAACTGTTGGCAAAGATTTAGATTATGTTGGTTTTGCTAATCTACCTAATCAAATTTATCGTAGAGCAACTCGACAAGGATTTGAATTTACAATAATGGTTGTAGGTTAGTGATCATTTGTTTTTTTTTTTTTTTTAATATCATCTTTAGTATCATTATTTAATAGAATAAATATTAAAATATCAAATTTATTTAACTTAATAGGTGAATCAGGTTTAGGAAAATCCACTTTCCTCAATACGTTGTTTTTAACAGATATATATTCAAATGAATATCCAGGACCAACTTTAAGAACAAAGAAAACATTAGAAGTAAGTAATAAAATTAAAAAGTTATAAATTAACTTTTATATATACTTGATTGTATCACTTTCCTGTGTGATTCAATTTATTTTTAATTAAATTTAAAATTAAAAGTTTTTATAATTTTATTAAATTAATTGATAACATCATAATCATATAATATGCTCTGAATGAACTTGTGCACTTGTTTTTATTTTACTTCTTATTTTTTAAATGGAACTTATAATTTATTTAAATTTTTAAAGTTATCATTTTGAGATAATTTCAAATTAAAATGAAATTATATTATTTGAAGTATTGAACAATAAATTTAAATTATAAGAGAAGCTGCTTTGCTTTATTGGAACAAAAAACAAATATTAATTCCCTAGCATTTTTTAGCTTTAATATTTTAATTTTAAAATATTTATCAACTATTTTATTTTTTTTCTAAAATTTTCCTAAAAATATCATTATAATAAAATGACTAATACAGGTACTCCTCACTTTACGACCTATCTGCTTAACGACCACTCGCACTTACGACCAATCGAGTTTCGATCTGCAATTCGGGGAATCCCTTTTCTCAGCTTGAATGTCGGTCAGTGGCGGATGGTGACATGTGCACTAAGTGCACTATAATAGGCTAATAGCATACTATAATAGTCTTTTTATGAATAAATTTGAAGTTTGTTGCATAATTTATATAATTTTACAACGATCCTATATTCCTAACGTAAGCTCCTCGCTTATCACCAATTCGCTTAACGACGTAGTCATCGGAACGGAACTCGGTCGTAAAGTGAGAAGTACATACCTGTAATATATTAATATAATGAATAAAAATAAATCAATTTTTAAGATACAAATTGATTTTATTTATTGTATCACTAAGATTTCTATGTTATTTTATTCAAACAATTAAAGATAATTAAAAATAAATTTTAATTCTTTTCTTTAAAAATATTAAAAATTAAATTATATTAATTTTATAATACTAATTATTATTATTCTACTTTGGAATGATTTATCATTAATTCTGATACCATTTTCTTTCTCTCTTTCTTCCTTTTTCCTTTTTTTAAACTTTGTTTCAACATTAATAAATATGTCTAATAAATAAATAAAAATAGAATATTACAAAAAAAATTTGTTCACTAAAAAAATTATAATAATATTAATTGTAAAATATAAAGTCTTAAATGCAAAATCTTGCTTTCAAATAAGGATTAACTTCATGCATTTTCAGAATGAACACTTTATATTCTGTGATGAGTTTCTAATCAATTTTATCTATCACAATATTAATATCATACAACTTTTTATGTGAAATACAGAAAAGAATGTAAATTGTATATAAGATAATATGCATTGAATAAAAATTAAATATTGTAAATAAAGAAGTAATTATACCATAATGTGTAGAATAATAATTAAATGAAATTATTTTTTTCAGTAAAAATTTTATATTTGAAATATATTGTTATATGCAAAATGAAATAATTATTTATTTCATATAATGTAATTAAATTCTCTTAATTTAATAATTTATCATTATCAGACAAATTGCAGCTTTGCATGATATATTTCAGCTTTTTTTTTATATCATTAATGCAAAAAGAAATTAAACCAAATGATTGTAAAAATTTTCTAGCAAATTTCTCTTTCATTATAACTTCTTTCTATAATGGTAACTTCCTTCCTCACAGCCGACTGCTTTCTTCTAATGGTCTATTTACTGTAATTTCTTCAGATGTCATTTAGCCTTTGGGTGAGAGGATTGTATTGATTTTGAACATTTGTACATTATTAATGAATGTTGGATTAATTTTCAAAAAATCATAAATTTTAATAATTTTTTTTGTGTAATTGCTTAATTGATATTTTTCAATTGATGACTGTTTTAAAATAAATTTCTTTATATATTTCAAATCAAAATTTTCAGATTTTTGCAACTTTGAAAGATTGATTAATTGACTCTAATTTTAAAAAAAGTAACGAATATATGATAATTTCCAAAAGATTAAAATAAAGGATTAAGTGTTTTCAGGGCCAGATCTAGGGCTTATTGAAATCCAATGGGGCCCATTTTTTTTGGATTAATAATCTTTAAATTGGGGTTTAAAATTAATTTTTAATAACAACAAAGTCCGAGTTGAAATATATTTATTTATAAAATGGTGTTGAATGACAAACTTTTTATATCTTATATAAAAAAAACATAAGAAATAAAGAAATATTTATATTGATTAATTACATTACATTGATTACAATAAAACAAATAATACTATAAATTATCATTATTATTATTATTATACAGTTAGTAATATACAATAAGTGCTCATTGTTAATGGAAAAGTATTAAAAATTTATGATAATTCAATTTTTGTGGGCCCTTGTCACTTGGAGGCACATGGCTTAAGCCTTATTAGTCCCTATGTAGATCCTGAGTGTTTTAGTAGTTTTTACTTTCAAACATTCAGTTTTATTTGTAAAATTTACTTTTAAGGGCTCAACACAGAAATTATGATTTTTCTTCAAAATTATAGAAGTCTACTTTGATAATATTTTCTTTCATTGTTATATAAACCTTTTGACTTTATAGCTTACATTTTGTTTTTTTGTAGATAATCAAAATGTATAATAAATAGACTAAATATCATAATATCATAATTGTATTTGAAGATATTTTTATGCTATATTGTAAAAGTAATCAAATTCTTTAAGAGCTACTCTATAATAGCTTAGCTTATTTGTTAAAATTTCTGTTAGTGCATAAAAAAGTCTACAGTTACTTTGCTCCATCAACTCTTTATCTAACTTACTTGAAAGGATCAAGAAATAAGTATTGATTAATGTTTCTGAAGAATTTTGTTCTGTAGATTTAATTTGAAATTATGTTCTTACCAGTTCAAACTGGGATGAATGTTAAATGGAATATATAACACTCTAATATGTAATTTTTTTTTTCCAATTTTAACTGAAAAGAAACTGATTCAAGTTAATCAGATGACCAAGCAGAGCATTTCAAAAATATTAATCTATATTTATTTCCTACCATTTCAAATAAGTTATATAATTTTAAATAAGATGGAAGCCTATTATTTTTATTATGAAAATAATTTTAATTTTTCATATGAGAAACACTTGATTAATTGAAATATCTTTATTCTGACAGAATTGTATGTAGTGAAAGGACTGTATTATAGTTATGTAGGATACACTGAATATATATTCATGATTTATAAAAGATTTTTTTACTATAAATGTATCATTGATTAATTATGCAGCATAATTATTTTTCTTATTAATGCATAAAGTTTAGAAAGAAAAAATAGTACAGAAATTATGCAAAGAATAATAATTTTATAGCAGATTGAATAAAATGTTTCAAAATGAATATACATACATACTGTATTTCTAAGCTTACTTGAATCTCAATATTTTCTGTATCTACATGAATCAAGTTATAAAATCAGTTTAGTAATGATTTTACTAATTAAACTGTAACAATAGAGCAGTTTAATAATAATAATATTATTATAATTATAATTTTTAATTATTTAAAAGGATTAATTAAATAGCATACATGCTAAAATACTATAAAAATAAATAACTGCTTTTTTACTGCCTCTAGTATGGAAAGAGTTAAATGTCCTGATAAACTTGCTATTTAATTAATTTTTTTATATTTTTATTTGTAAAAATTTCAAAATGTAGTTGTAAAAAAAAAATGTGTGTGTGTTTATTATTTTATTTTGTTTCTTGAAACGTGTTCATAAAACTATTAAAGTAACTGTAAATTATATTGTTTATATAAGAATTTCAATTACAGTCAAAACAAGTTTTGAAAGTTAGAGATACAATTTTAAGAAAAGTCAAATATTAACAAATTAGTATTAAAGAAGACAGTAAATAATTTAGGAGGAGGATTAAAATATCAAAGTATATAATGCATGGAAAAAGTTACTCTAACACTACAAAACTGTAAAAAATGGCAGATTTCTGAATAGCATCACCTACACTATTAAAAATTTATTTATTTAGTTTTTATTTTATGCTCCTACTTACACTCAGATTCTATAATATCATAAAACTAACACACCTTATTACTGAGAAAGTTCATTTATTCAGCTAAACAAACGTTTTCAACCTGCTTGATGGGCCATCCTGAAGCCCATCAAGCAGGTTGAACTTTCTCAGTAATAAGGTGTGTTGGTTTTATAATTTTATTTTATGTCTTGTTTTAGAAACCATCACTTTAAAAATTCTATATTTATCAATAAAAATGTGTAAATTGCATGAATATAGAAAAATTTATACATATGGGAAAATTTATACATAAACTATAGGCAAAAAATCAGGGCCAGAAAAATATGATGTAAATTGTGGTAAACTGATAATTCCAGAAACATATACACAGAGTTTGACTGTAATACACTATCAACCAGTTCTTCAAAAAACTATAAAATATAATAAATTGTCAAAAAAAAGAGACTTAAAATTCTTAACATTTTTTCAGGTAGAAACAACTAGGGTGCTTCTTTCAGAGAATGGTGTAAAGTTAACATTAACGGTTGTAGACACTCCTGGATTTGGAGATGCTGTAGATAATTCAGAATGGTATATTTATTTTAGTAGTTTTTTAAAATTTAATAAGATTAAGAAAAAACATGAAATTATGTTAAGTTTCATAAGTTAAAAATAGTATATTAATCACAAAGTGATGCATTAAGTTCCTATTGGTTTAAAATTTGCTGTTAAAAACATTATTAATTATATTTTAATAGTTGGAAGCCAATACTTGAATATATAAATCAAAGATATGAAGATTATTTAGAAGCTGAATCAAATGTGCAGCGAAGTTACATTTCTGATAGACGAGTACATTGTTGTTTGTATTTTATTTCACCATCAGTATATGGGTATTTGTTTTCTTGAACTATATTTTATTGATTTTTTTGAAATTACATAAAATCAATGTGCAAAATTTTATTTTAACAGATTGAAACTTCTTGATATTGAATTTTTAAAACAATTACATGACAAAGTAAATATTATTCCTCTTATTGCCAAAGCTGATACAATGACATTAGAAGAATGTGAACTCTGTAAGAGAACTGTAAGTATATTATAATTTCTTATAAAATGATTTTTTAAACTGTATAACTACATTAACAATTCAGATTTCTTTTAGAAATCGGAAGTTTTATTAAATGAAAAACTTCTTAACTCTTGTCATTATCATAATTTTTATATTTGAGTTGATAATGAATGATAATATAACATTGAATATTTTGGAAACATTTTACTTTTAATAACACTTTTCTGAATCTTGAAGGGAATGGTTTATTTGTTGGAATTTTATGTAATTCTAGCAAATCTTTAATAAATTAAAATCAAAGACTATATGTACAAAATATATGGTGTGTGAAAATTTTTTTCATAAAAATTTACTCTTGGGTCCCCAGTATACATTTTTATCGTGATTCAAAATAGCATTTCAAATATCAAAGAAGTGTTTTCAAGAATTAAATTTGTGAAATGATTTGTTTTCCACTCAATGTGAAGCTCTGTTACTTGTCTGTTTACGACACTAAACTAGTAAAAGTTTTACTGGAAAATTTGGTGAAAAGTCAGGGAATTTAAGAATTGAATAGAAAGGAGAACCCTGTTAGAGCATTTTTGTATAATCAGATCTTGTTTCTTTGTCATGGACCAAGAAATGAAGAAACAGTATATCAATAGCTTACCTCTCAACTGGAAATGTTTTTTCTAAGAGACTTAAAGCAATATTGGATCATGTGCATTGAAAAGCAAAGGGATTATGTTTAAAAAAATACTTGTGAGATCAGTACAGTTACTGTAATAAATTTCAAAAATTCATTGCAGATAATAATGTGATTGATATATTATTAAATTTAAAAAATAATAATAATAATATTTTTTACATATGCATGTTAAAATAAATATATTTTATATATTAGTTTTTAATTTCATATTAATAACTAAATTTATTTAGATTTTAGGACAGTTGGCAAAACATAAGATTAAAATTTATGATTTTCCATCATGTGATAATGATGATGACAACAAAACACACAAAATTATTAAGGTATGCTACTTAATAAAAAGTTAATAATAAATAATATTTATAAAGATTAATGATTGGTTATGTGTCTTTTTTATAGCAAAAAGTTCCTTTTGCAATTATAGGAAGTAATGCACTGATAAATGCAACTGGTAAACAAATAAGAGGTAGAAAATATCCTTGGGGAATTGCTGAAGGTAAATATGTTATATTATATATATAATATATATATTAATTTTTATATTAATTTTTATTATATATATACCGTATTTTACGGACTATAAGATGCACCTTAAATTTTATAGGTATTTTTTTTTAAAAATTGCTTAAGACGCTACGGACTATAAGACGCACCTGAATTTTGGAGGCAATTTTTCAAAGAAAAAAGTGCGTCTTATAGTCCGTAAAATACGGTATATATATATATATATAATAATATTTTATATATTATATTAATTTTTCTTTGCTTGTTGAAAGTCAGTTTTTTCTGGAATTGAAATGGTTTGAACATAGTTTTAAATATGAGATGCAGATCTAATATAAGAATTCATAATTTTGTTGAGATTTAGTTTAGTTTATTAGTCTCGAGGGGTGATTCCCCAAAACCAATGGAGCCATTTTTTACAGAATTTTTTACATTTTTTTATGTCTGTTTTTTCAAGATAACTCTCAATTATTACAAAAATTGTCAGGGGTTATTCTGAATTTTTGAAATATTAGCGAGGTTGAGGCTGAAGTTTTAAACGCGAAAATGTGTACGTCGGACGTTCAGCGCTGTCTTCCTGTAAGCATAGAAGTTTGACAATGGCATTTGGAATGTCAGTGGAATCATGCTCAATGTTCCAAACACCATTGTCAAACTTCTATGCTTATGGGAGGACGGCCCTGAACATCCTGAAGTTTTGCGTTGAAAACTTCAGCCTCAACCTCACTATTATTGCAAGGAACTTACACATTTTGATAACAGATATTCCTCACAAATTATGAAATTAAACCAGAATAATTTTCATTTATTTTCTATCAAAATTAATATGTGATGTATATATACATTTTATTAAATGCATTTCTTTACATTCAGCAAATAAATGAAACAGAGAGAACATGTTTTCCTTACAAAAATAATACAATTCTTTATTTAACATTACTGTAATGAAGATTTAAACAACAAAAAAAATTATCTTTTGTTTATGTTAATAATTGATTTTACCAGCTGTGGAACTGACTAGTCTACAATTTATTATAATCTTAGATTAACAATTGACTTTTGTAACTATCAATTCTGTGTCATAATTTTCCACTGAATATTTTATTATTAAATATTACTTCAAGAAGAAATTTTAAACTGTTAAAAAACTTGGATAATTTACTTGACTATCTGTTTCTATTCTTAAATTTTTTTTTGTATGTCAAATAAGTCACTGTATATTCATTGGCATAAAGGTGAGTTAAAAATCTCATTATTATTCTCAAGAAATTCCCTAACATTCCTATTATTCAATTTTTCTGGTACTACATAATCTGGAATTGAAAAATCCAGTTACAGTATCATTCTAAAAAATTTTGTCTATACTTTCCATGCTATTTCAAAATCCAAATTATTTCATATTATATTATATATTATTTCTATAGTAAAGCATAAGGTAAGGCAGGACATATTATAGAAGTAAAAAGTTTTTGACACAAATGGGTTTCTTTTATTTTTAATTTTGAAGAAAAACCTCTTTCAGATTATAGATGTATCTATTTGTTTTTTCCATCAAATAACTTGAAAGCTTTCCAAATGACTCAATTAATAATTTAATTTCCCTAAAATACCATTTATTTGACTTTCTTAATTTTGAATTGTTCCTAAAGATCATCTGACAATAATTACACAAAGTGAAATCTTAGTAAAAGAAAAAACTATAGTATACAGATGATACAATCAACTATTAAATTTTTCTTCATTCAATTCCAGATCATCATCATTTATAGATGCTAGCCTTTCTGGTAGATCATTTATATAAAGTAAAAATAACATAGGACTGAGATAGTCCCCTGTGGGATTCCTATCTTAACTTCAAAAGGATTGGAGTACTTTCCATTCTAATGTATAATAGCTTCCATATTCAAAAACATTTCATAAATTACTCTAATCAATTTAACACCTAATCCTAATGAATAAAGTTTTATATACAACTGTACTTCAGATGGAGTCAAACACACACATGACAAAGTCAATAAAACTTGTAAATAATCTGTACCTCTTTTTTTCTAAAGTTCATTGAACAAATAAATCAAAAATGAATAAATTATCTGTAGTTGATTTTAATTTGCTTTTTATAAAAATAACTACTAAATATTTTATGACATTCCAATCATTTTTGTAGATGTGAACAAATAATATGATTCTCAACATCAATATTAAAACTATTGGTCTATAATTAATTTGATCTGATTTTTCTGCTTTTTTTATGAAACAAGGCATATATAATTTCTTTCCATCAACCAACAGTTCTTTAAGAGCAATACGCTTGAACATTTTTAAAATAAAATTTTTCAATAATAAAATATAAATAAAGTTCTTCATATCTTTATTCGTATATTTTATATATCCAGAAGGATTTTCTCTTTTTCAGAAGTAGTCTATAATAGAATCATTGTCTGAAAATCCAACCTAAATTTTAGAAAAAAAATTTGTTTTTTCTAATATAATTTGTGCATTTTAAAAAAGTCAATCTGATGTTAGAACAAAATGGAACAAAATTTTTGACTATAATTTTTTAATTATTTTCCAGAAAGAGAGATTATCTTTCATGTTTAATAGATTACTTTTTAAAATAAAATTGTAATTTCATTTTCTTTTTTCTTATGAAGATTTTTGAAATTGTTTCTTTATTAAAATCTCATTTGATGAGTTATATTTAATTAAGATTTTCTATAATCAATTAAACAGTTCTTTTTCCTTTGCCTCATTATAATTCAATCTTTATCAAACCACAGTTGTCTGATTTTATTAGCATTTATATGAAAACTTTTAATTAGTTTTAATTGAATTGCAGCTTCTTCATAATTCTAGGTAATTTCTCTACCATTTCTTTAATCTTCCTTCAAATTGGCAACTCTGTGCATAAAAAACTAAGGCAATTCATCTACCAAGAATGTTATTGCTTATTTTCAAACATCATGTTTATCACTGATGAATAAGAAATCAATCATCAGGTTTATTAATAATGTTTCTGTCCAAGCAGAGCAATGGCTTTGACTCAGGAAAAATATAGTCATTGTGCACTTTTCAGCTGCAGGATGAATGAGACCATTTGATATTCATTGATAGATAACTGCAGTGTATTGTAGAATAGCATTTTATTGGCAGTTGTCATAGACTGAAATAGGCATTTTTGAAAAGTATGTACTTCATTGTTTCAATCCAGTTCATCCAAGGAATAGATGAACATATTCACAATAACAGATGTCACAGAGGACAAATTCATTTGTTTAGTGAATCTTAGTCACAGTTCTGTCCAAACTATTATTACAAACTGTCTTTACCACTGAAAGAACTGTGTGCAATGGGTTCCTCATCACCTGAATATCAATCAGAAGGTGGACCAGATGATTAGAAATATAGGTTGGAAATGAAAAAATTCTTGTCATGAATTGTAGCTGATGATGAAACTTGGGTGCACCATTTTCAGCCTGAACACAAACACCAAGATCTCAATGGAAAAATCCAAGATTCTCTCTCCTGAAGAAATTCAAGTCCATCAGAGTGATGCAGGAAAGACAAAACTGACGGTGTTCTCTGATCAAAATGGGGCATCTCCTTATTGAATTCCTAGATAAACAAAAGACAGCTAACATTATGATAGGAAATTCTATGTTCTAGGCAAGCAATTGAGCCCAAATGGCCTGGGATTTTCTCTAACGATATATTATCCCTCTTTACAACAGTACCTGCCCTTACATCATCAATCTAATTAAAGAACACTGCCATTGCAAACACTCATCCACTTCATTTGCCATCTTGCAATTTTACCATGTTTGGGAAGAACTACATGAGGATACTGATTCATGCCAGACAACAAATTGAAAGAGGTGAACCGATTTTATGAGAAAGCAATTCTCCACTTCATAACAAAATTGGTGATTACTTTTTAGATAATTAAGATACTTTCCATTTTATAATGTATTAATGGATTTTTTGACTGACCCCAAGAGAGTTGTAAAATAATAAAAATTAATAGCATTTAATCTTTTATACATGGCCTATCCCAAAAGTTTCTGGATGGTATTAATGGCACTATCTGTATTGAAGTCACAAATTCTGTAAGTTTGATTGAGGTCCCTCTAACAGTTGTTATACCACAGGAATAACTGTAACAAGAAATTCTTTGTGACACTTATGAAGAAGTCACATTGGAACAAAGAGCAAACATCAAATTCTGCGTGAGATTACTAATGGTTCTGTAACATTTTGCCTAATGTTACAGGAGGCTTATGGGGAAGAGAGACAAATCATTATCCCATATATCAGTTTATGAGTAGTTTGTGAAGTTTTGGGATATCTACATAGAGAATCACTGGTTGACAATGAGTGCAATGGGAGAACATCAACCAATTGAACAGATGAAACTATACAAAAGAGTTTGTTCCATAATAATGGAGATTATTAGTTGGGCATTATGAATCATTTGCTGGCAAGAAGTGATTGGGTTTATTTTCAATACCAAATGCAAGGCAGTCGATCACTTCTTGACAGTGCTCCAGCTTACAAGTGCATTGCCATCTGCAACTTTCTTACTTCAAAATCAGTCCAGTCCTTGATCATCCATCATATTTGGCACCTTGTAACTATTTTTTGTTCTCAAAACTGAAAATGAAGCTAAAAGGAAAACAGTGGCACTATTTTGGACATCCAGAAGACTTTGATTGTGACTATTTCAATCATCTAAAAGAAAGATTTTCAGCAGTGTTTTCTAAAACTATATGACCATTGTAAATGTTTACTTATTTGGAAGGGGGTGTATTTTAAATAATTGTAAATAAAAATTTATGATTATTACATTAAAGTGTGTGTTTTAATGAAAATGTGGAAACTTTTTGGACAGACCATGTGTTTGATTTTAATCAATATGTAACTAATTTATTAATGTTACCTGACAAAACATTTAATATATTGGTATACAATAAATATTTCATTTTAATTGCAGTTGACAATTCAGATCATTGTGATTCACTTACAGTGAGGAATCTCTTATTAAGGTAAATATGATTGTTTTTTTTAATACAGGATGTGTCAGAAAACTTTGACCATTCTCAAATGTTTATAATATAGCAAAATTTAACACTAAATAAGTTATTAGTACAGAATGGTCATCATTTCATGCCATTCTAATATGCATAGAATACTAATTTCTTTTTAAGTCTTCAGTTATTTATTACAGTAAATTTGTGCTTTCAATAACACACAGTTTATATAGTGGCAAGTGGCAAGCAAATTTTATATATCATATCCATTAAATGCCATCTACTATTTTGTAAGCTTATTTCTAGTCATAGTAAATTTCCATATTCTTACCTTGATAGTGTGCTATTTAAAACTTCTGTAGCATCAAGTTTTGAATATTCAAACTGTGTGCTATTGCAAGCACAAACTCTCTTTAATAAATAACTGAAGATTCTTTTTTTTAAAAAAAGCAAATAATTACATATACAGTGTAATAATGTATAAAAAAAATGGCAAGTATTGATGATCAGTTCAAAATTTAACATAAAAGATTGTTTATTCAAAAAGTATTTCATTGTTACTTGTTTATTATGTTTATTATAAAAGAACAAGGATTGATTGTAATATGATCATTGTAATGAAAAGATAAATTCTTAGAATATTTTTAACTGCAGTTTTTAAAATTTCATGAAGTAGATTCTGCATGTAATAATCAATTTTAGACTTGAAACTGAAAATAACAACTGATTGATAAAATTTAGTTAAGTAAGTATTAATAAATGAGAATATGATTTGAAGAAATTTTGATTTCATAGATTCTTACATTGAAAAGACATGTTACAATTAAAAAATGTATAATGTGAAGATTTATTAATTGTTATTATTAGTACTACTGTTATTTGTAATTAACGCATTGTTTGTCTGCTACCAATTCTAAACTGCATTATGTTAGTTATATGCCAAACAACTTCTGGATTAAATTGGGCTACTTTAATCTGGCAGTCATTTGGCATATTACTAAAGATATTGGACTTTGGGATGTTTAACAACAACTAAAATAATGCATACGTAAACTATCGTAACAATTAACAATTAATGTTTAACATTGAAAATACAGATTAAGACTAGTAACAATAACTGATACAATTACATGTTATCAACCAGTTTGATTGAGGCTGATAGTAGCACATAAAGAAAGCTTAATACAGTTTAGAGCAAAAATCTGCATAATTGGTCAAAAGGTTGAGCAAAGGCCGGTTGCCATGCTGTATCTGATGCCACTTGATGTTTAAGTCCCCTTGTAACCTCTTGAAGATTAGCTCCTTTTTAATTTGGGTAATATGTGAACAATGATCAGAGATTGTCCTTTATCATCAGCAAACTGTACTTTCTTCTTTGATTTCACCGAAATAACTTGATTGCTAATACAAGATCTTGTTAATGGTATTTTCATTTGTGAGATGGATCTCTTGTTAGCATTTTGTTAGTAAATGTCATAATGAAAGTCCAAAAATGCAGAATGAGTAAAGGAAGTTGGACTAGCAGATAAAAACATCTCTAGATTGATAGGCATTGTGGTTTTGACGTATTTCTTATGTCAGCAATAAATCTACAATATAATTTGTTCACATATTTAATGCAAAATACTATTCTGGATAAAAAATGCATAGCATATAGTTTCTAATAAGTTATTGGTTAAATTTACAGCTTATATAAATGCTAAATCAATAAAATATTTTAAATGTATTATTTTATAACAAGAAAAGTTTAGAAATTATGTTTACAAAATTTTAGGTTTATAAATTGAAAATAAAACAGAAACATAGCATTAATTACAATATATTTTGCAGGATATTGTGCTAACCAAAAAGTACATATAAAATATCTGCAAATTTATTAAATGATAATTAAAAATTACTTTGCTAAATAATTTACTTTTATAAAATAAATTTGATGTTTAAATGTCATACAGTGTGGTCAAAAATGACATAATTTATAATACAGTTATCCTATGCATTTCCAGTGCAATGTCACCTATTATAAAATTAATATAAGAATATTTCCTGCTGAGAGGAGCAACAACTTGTTGGACCACTTCAAAAATAAATAAAATATTCAAATTTGACACACAGCTAATACTGCAACTATTTTATTTTATTCTTAAAATTTTATTATGTATAGAGTAAAAAATTAAAATAAAAACATTTCTAGAAGTTACCAGCATGCATGGCCATTTAAACTCCCTCAAACATCATGCAGTAATTTTAAATGATCTTTTCCTTTAGCTCCAATTTCAGTCTCTGACCATAACTACTGTTAACATGAAATCTTAAATTCATCCAATTGTATCATTGGTATAATGTGCGATTCTTGTAGCTGTGAAATTAACTAACAAAACAATGATTTGAAAGAGGATATATGATGTCAAAGATCTAATCTATGAATTAATGTCTATATGCTTTGACTTAAAAAGGCCATTTACTCAATGATAAAAATAACTGGAAAAAACTTTGATTACAATAAGTAAAGTTTTTATGTTTTGGCAAAGTTTCTATATGCTTATTTTAATAATAATAAAATTAACTAAAAATAGGGGGGTGTTTTTATTACTTGAAAATAAAAATAAATATATCACATAAGAAATGACAAAAAATGACTTTAATTTCTTTTTTATCTCTTCAATGGGTTTCAATCATTGCAGTGTCTGCTGTAGTGCTAATTGGAATTTGAATTCCTTCAATTTCTCTTTCGTTTCATAAAACATATTGATATAAATCTAAGAGAGAAAATCAGAAGTATGAAGATTGAGATAGCCAATATCTGATTGAGAAAGCATGTTTTGCCTAACTAAGAGTGATCAATGGAAGCCCTGGTAACTTAGACACCTTAACATCACAAATACTGGCTTTAGTACTGTTTTGATGTAGGGTTTCTAGGCACTTGGGATAAAATCTGGGACAAAGTGAGGAGTTTCCAAAAGATACTGGACACTAATTTCAGAGCATGTAATAGATATTTTTTTTTACTCTGCCAGTGACAGAAGTTCATTTAAAATGTGGAACAAGAAAAATATACCTCATAGTAGGAATAGTTTGTAGAGTAAAATTATCCTGTTGCTAGATGGCAGTCAGAAAAACTCTACTATATAAAACTGAAAAAATGGTCTCTGTCGGCATATCGAGCACCAGCAAAGCATAGTGGCAAACCTAGGAATTGCCAGAGTCCATGTGCGAGTCATTTTTTTACCATAATTTAGTATGCCCTGATGCCTGCATCAGGCCTTTTGACTGGTTTGGGATAATCCTGGAAACTTGGTACATCTGCTAACCCTACTTTGATATATGGTAGGGATGCTAATAGAAATGCATAGTTGCAGCAGGTATTTATTTTTGAAAATGGTCTTCTGTAAATACTTGTACTATTAATTTAAAAAAAGTTAGTAAAAAAATAAATAAAACTTTTAATATATCATGTATAATTGTTAATTAATAACTTCAAATGTCATAAATATTTTAACTTCCTTTAAAACAATGCATTTACTTTTTCATAAATTAGATATTTGTAAATATGATTTAATCTATAGATAAGTAAAAATTAAAACAGTGTCATAACTGAAAAGCTTTGATAACTTATAAATTTCTTAATATTTTACCAGGACACACATGCATGACTTAATGGAAGTTACAGCAAATGTTCATTATGAAAATTTTAGAAGTAAAAAATTAGCTGGTGCCAGTGATGGCAAATCAGTAAGAATATCTAATAAGTAAGTTTGAGTTATAATTTTTATTCTGTTTTTTTGTTGAATTAATCTTAAAAGTGTAATTTCTCTAATTTTTGTAAATTTTGTTAATTCCTTTATCATTGCACTAATTTAACCTAAAATAACTTCAAGTAATATTGTTTAGCTTAAATATAAGATTGTTTCCCTTTTTATTGCAATATGCTGTAATATAGGCTAATCATCATTTCATTATCTAATAATTTAAATTTTTATAATATAAAAATTTATATTATTAGATAATTACAAAAGTGAATAAACTAGTTTTCTTATAAATTTTTTTAACTTGTATATTTTTAATCCTAGCATTATTTTGTTTAGTTACTTGGTTTACTTGGTTATTTGGTTATTAGTTACTTGGTGAATAACTTTGTGAACCTTAAAGCATTAAATTTTTTTAAAAGGAAAAAGTTCTTAGAATTTCTTTTATACTATTTCAATTAATTTATGATAACATATTAAGAAGGATTAATAATTAAATTTCTTTTATAATTTGCATTACAATACTTTGCTGTCATATTTTGTTTAAATGATTGAAAAAGAAAAATTTTTGCAAATATAAGAATCATTTATAATGTCTGCAAGAGGAGGAAAAGCACAGTTTGTAGTGGGCATGTGAATATGATAAATACATGTAATACGCAAATCATTGTCTCTTTTGAATCAACATGTTTATTAACACTGATATTTGTGGCAGAAGGAATTATAACAAGCTTTAAACTTTTACACCTTTGCAATCTTATTTTACAGAATCTATGCACATGTTAATTTGGTGATCTCAATTTTTTGAAGCAACAAATAGATGATGTCTTCATCACAGACCCTGATCACATGCTTTTCACATTAGGACTGTGTGATATTTCATTCAGGGTGGTTTTTGGGTTGTTAAGAAATAAAAGTATTTGAAATTAATTTATAATGGCTTTTCTTATTTTAATTTTATTATTTTACTTGTGATAATAATATAAATCAGTATCTTTTTTTTTTTTTTTGGTACATACATTATAATTCCTGTATTTTTTTGTATATTTTTACTTGTGGCATGCCACAGAATTCTGGGAAGTGCCTTGGTGTACTGTGCATGAGGAAAGGTTACAGAGCACTGTTGTAAAGTATACTTAATTGTAAAAATGGGAATATTGCTAAAAACACACATTCACCATACACAAAATATGTCAATCAATTGCAATAAATCATCATCCTCTAGTAGACAACATAGGAAAAAAACATGAGCTGTTTGTACCAAACCTGGAGTAGTTAAAATGTTTGGATTTGCAGGAGCTGAAATGAAACATTGAAATACCATATTTACTCGCATATACAGGGGTGTTTGTGCTCCGGGGAAACCCCGGAATTCCGGGGATCGTCGTTCAAAAGGAAGTAGGAATAATAATGAATTATTTATTTTGATCTGGGTAATTTTGTTTGCTTTGAAAGCAGAAAACGCAAGGTCAGTGTGTGTGGTGAAAACTTTTCCTTTCTTTCTCCAAAGGCAGTGATAATGCGTGAAAAGGGGGAAAAAACTTCTTTTTTGTTCTTTCCTTATTGCGAGTTAAGCCGGATGCACACATGCGGCGCGGCAAGGAAAAGCGGCAGAATGACGTCACTTTTTCTCGCCGCGGAGGTCTATTTCGTGCCGCTTTTCTCATGCCGCGAAAGTTGGTCGAATTCTATCTTTCGCGGCGGCCGCCGCCAAGACACGTTTCTATCAACCAATAACATTTCGTCTGGCAGTCACGTGAGAAAATACTATCACGTGGTGTTTTAATGGCGGAAAGTTCGACGCGGTTAACCGAGATAACTAACATCAGAATAAAGAGGAAAGAATAATAAATTTAACACAAATTCTACACAGATACAGTAATCATATATTATTTAATTCAAAGAACAAAACAACCGAATCTTACTCGAAATAGTATTCTTTATCGAGAGATCTTAATCGAAGAATAAGCCTATTTTGTACATCAGTTCTTTATCGATCCAACAAAATATCTCGGCAAGATTCTTGCCAATACGATATCTCTAATCCAAAATATTCATTCGAATCTTCGACGAAATCTTCTAGCTAAATAAAACAAACGGTACAAAACAAAATTTGTAAACACGTGGATAGCGGAGTGTCGATATCGTTCGCCATCTTGAATACTGAATGCATGCGCCGAAATGTAAACGGATTGCCGCTTGTGTGGTCGTGCATCCTCCTTTATGACTCATTCCCCCGGTTCTCGGACATTCTCTTCTGGATTCTTTTCGGCAAGTAGGCGCGGCAGAAAAAAAAGGGAGAGACTTCGTTCGACCAGATGTGCGATCACGTGACTCTGGGTTCAAAGGTCTTATCTCTCCTGGCGTGGCGCCAATAAGTAGAGAAGGGGGATTTTTCGCCGTATTAGCTATTTGTCATTGATCGCTTCGCAACTTTTTTTTCTCCGCTGTGTAAAATTTTCGTTTCATTTATTGATGCACGTGTAAATTTTTCGTTTCGTTTATTGAAATATTTTTTTATTTATGTACGCAAGAGAATTTCACTATGAAATTTCTCGATATAAATAGTGATATTATACAATTAGAAGAAGGTGTCCGGAATGCATTTAGGTGGAATTGGATTGAACGGAGAGATGGTAATGGGGATACCATCGGCACATGGTGCAAGAAAATAAATGTTGCTGGACAAGCATATTGTGTTTTTTGTAACTCACTGCTGAAGTATGGTGGGGAAGGATTCAAGGCTTTCACAAATCATTCTAAAACTGTGACGCACATAAAATATTCAAAGTGCATTAGACATTCAATGACTTTAAGTAATTATGCTAATTCAAAAAATACTGATGACTTACTGGAGACTGATGCTCGGCCATTGGATATAGTGACAAGAAAAGCACGCCAAGAGGTATTAATAACTTCGTTTATCGCCGAGAATTCTCTTTCTTTCAATGTAGCTCCCAATTTAATTGAACTCTGCAAACAGTTGAGCCGCGATCAGACGGCACTAAACTCGTTGGAAATGTCCAGGACTACTGCATGTTATAAGATGAAATATGGGCTCGCAAAAACTATTAAGGAAAATATCATTAAAACTTTAAAGGAGACTCCATTTTCTCTAAATTTGGATGAAAGTACTAGCAATGCTCAAGAAAGTATACTGGCAATATTGGTGCAGTTTTATGACAACAATCAAAATGAAGTTGTAGTTCATCATTTTGCATCTCTAAAGATGGAATCTTGCAATTCAGAAGCTGTTTTTAAAGCAGTTGTTAATACTATTGAAGATAATAATATTCCATGGGCAAACTTAATTAGTGTATTAATGGACTCATGTAACACCATGCGTGGAAAAAAAAGGGTGTTGAAACCAGACTACGATCAAACAAAGCACCCCACTTATTAGATATTGATGGTGACACATGTCACACAGCTAATAACTGTGCAAAAAAATTTGCTTCATGTTTTGATAGATACTTAGAAGATTTGTTTGATGACATCTATTTTGATATGAAAAGCTGCAGTAAAAGAGAAAATTTTTTCAAAATCTGTGAATCCCTTGCCATTAAAAAACTTAAGCCCTTGAAGAGACCAGACCATAGGTGGGTGTACATTTTGTGTGTTTTAGAAAGAATCAAAGATCTGTGGGATGCTCTTATTGCATTTTATTTTCACTACTTGGATAAAACTGATAAAGGGGATTATTTTTCTTATGTTGAAACTGTATACAATAAAAGAAATATTTCTGCAGCTCAGAAAAAAATTGTTGAAGGGGTGTATTCTTGCTTGCATTCCCAACAACTCACAAAGGATGCTTTAGCTCGGAAAAAAAGAATACTAAATGGGTTATTTGTTATGCAAAACAAAACTTTATTGCATATGGCATTATATTCAGCAGTATTACCAGAGTTCAACACATATATTAAATTATTTGAAACAAAAAAACCAATGCTTCATTTAATACATTCCAGTATTTATAAATTGATGGCAAAATTTTTCTCTTTTTTTATGAAGCCAGAAAATATAGAGTGCACATCTTATAATGATTTATTAAAGGTTGATGTCACAAATCCAGAATTCCATCTACCTAGCAAAGTAATATTTACTGGTGCAGAAGCTTCCACTCTCCTGAAGAAATTATCAAAAAATCATCCAATAGCAAAAGAATTCCAAATTTCTCTGATGAAAGCTTATACTAATACAGCACAGCATATGAAACAGAAATTACCCCTTAAAAATTCATATCTAATTAGTTTTACAGCATTAGATCCAGAGCTAAGAGGTAAAACCAGTACAATATTAGCTTTTGAAAAATTATCATCTTTTATGTCCCATATTTTTAGTGATAATGAAAAGTCAAAAGTAGAAGCTGAAATAAGGTTATACCAGAGTGATATTGATATCACCAAAGAAATGCTCTACACATCTGATGAAAGTGGAAATCAAGTCAAGTGTACAATTGATAAATATTGGTCTAAAGTTTTTAATTTAAAAGATGATTTCACAAATGATTATAAGTATCCTACATTGGCTAAATTGGTCAAAGCCTGCCTTAGCTGCTTCCATGGCCCATTAGTGGAAAGTGCATTCAACTTAATGGATACACTTGTCACTGACTATAGAACCTCTCTTAAGATTGATTCCCTAGATGCAGTGCAGACTATTAAATATGATTTAATGGCTTCTAAAGAAACCTCATGTGAAAAATATGGCTCAAAAAATCCAATGACTGATCCAATTCACAAAGATCTCTTACTGAATATGAACAGAAGTTGGAAAACATATCAAGAGGACTTAAAAACATGTATTTCAGATGAGTCACCTATAAAAGTCTCTGAAAAACCTTCTACATTAGCAGAAAAGCAAACTGCTTCTACCTCTGCATGTGCAGTTCTCGAGGAAATTTCTTCAACTGTAAATGAGGAAAATAAAAGTCAACCTTCCTGCAATTATGAAGTTCACCACAAAAGAAAGACAAGCCCACAAACATCAGAAAATAAAAAAAAAGCAGCAGAAATTAGATAATTTTTTTTAAAGAATTAATTCAGGTAATTTAAAATATTTACATAAAATGTAGTAGTTTATGTTTGAAAATTTATGGTTATTAATTTTGCAAAAAAAGTAATTCATTGAACTTTTATAATTAGGTCATTCAATACTTCATAATTGTAATTTTTCATTTCTTCCCCCCTTCTCGAAACTCCAAAATGTCGGTAGTAAGTTCGTAAAAGTTTCAGAAGATTTTTTGGGGTCCCACAAACACCCCTGCATATAGGAAGAGGTGTGACTTTAAAGATCAAAATAAAGAAAATTACATTTATTAATACAATTTTAATTTTATTTTGTTTAATCACAAGTAAAATATCAAATGAATCTAAATGAACACATTGTCCCACAAAAATTACTGGCATTTTAGACTTTAAGGAAAAATCTTGTAAAATCAACAACATAATTTATTCATGTAAAGTTGGACAATCGTAAACTTTTTTTGTCAATTCTTAACAATCAAATCCATTCTCTGTCGATTACATTTATGAGTTTCTCCAAATTCTGATTTCCAAATAATCATCTGTTTTCATGTGGGAATGGATTAAAACTTATATCGGGCTCCCATGTGATTTTGGAATTTCAATCTGAAATTCAATTCAAAAGCTTTGCTTTTCCTATTGCTATTTATCTTTACGCCCAACAATATACAAAAATGATTGAAACGACCCAGATAAAATACTTGTGTTTTTAAATACAAGAGAATGAGCACCCACTAAAAAATGCAAATATGCGGTTCACAAAAATTATTTGAAAAAACGCAAAGAATCTTTCGCTCGCACATATAGGACGACCTAGGAATTTCAAGCTGTGATAAATGAATAAAATCTTCATCTTATATGCAAGTAAATACAGTATAAAGATTTGTAAAAATTCACATTTTATTGCAGATTAATAAAACTTCACCTGCTAATTAAGTGATCTCTTTTCTATCAAAACAATGTTTTACATTCTCTAATCAAACTCTATTTTTGTCGTATATATTTCATTTTTTCAGACTCTCACATCATTGCCATTAATTTCATTAACTACTCTCAAAAGTTTATGTTATCCATAATGCATTTTCTTTTTGACATGCACATCCATCCCCATTCACTGACATACTCACATCAACCCATGCCTCGAGGTTTCACAATCAGTCCCCACTTTGAACTTATATTTTAATCTATGACATGACCAGTAGTATGATCAAATGGTCTATTATTAAAATCTTTTGTGTTGAACAATCATTTTTATGTGAAATTAATTGGCTTAATGTGCATAAAAGTAAAAAATAGTAAAAAGTTTCAAATACATTTATAAAAAGTTTACATTTTGTCACATGACTAATTATTATTGTGTACTTCACTTTGATGATATTCATAAAAAAAATGTTAAAAATGTTGAATAAATGCATGGGAAGTGTGAAATGTCTACCAATACAGAGATCTACATGGCTTAGTACTTTGTTAAATGAAAAGAAAGTAATGTTTGATAGATGTCCAAAAAGGTAGCATCATCATCATTCTTCTACATTAAATAGTCAACCTGAAAGAACTGTAATTTGGCTTGCCCAAAATTTTTTAATCAGGATAAATTGCATAGCGTTCAGCCAATAATAATTTTCATAAAAATAAAAATTACATATGATGATAAAAATGATACATATATCAGAAATATTTGTTATGAAGAAGCTTTGTGTTGTACATTAAATTTTTGGGCTGCAATTTGAAAAAATTGTAGACCTGTAAGGAAAGATGGACAGACAATAGTGGGAATTTAATCTTGAGAATGGAGTTAGATAGATGAAAGATGAGACCAGATATGAAACTTTAGGGGCAGGAGGTCCCAATTAACTATATATGAACTTCGGATACAAATCAGAAGTTGTTTTATTTCAATTTAAAAATTTCCCCTGAAAGGTGTTAGTAATGGAATCGTGCTGGTCATCTATCTAATGGAAAAGTGTGATGTACAGGGACAAGCCACTACTAATTCGAGGTGGAGAGCATATATTTTAAATATATAAATTAAAAATATGATTAAAGATTGTAGCCTGGCATTTTGACGATGTCAATAAATAATTACTTATTTCATTTAAAATGTTTACAGCATTATTCTTCAATAAAATATTTTAATTAGTAATTTAATTTAGTTTCACTTTATTAAATATGACGTAATGCATCATTCTTGACTGGGATATTTACTAGTACATTTTAAACAAATCTGACAAACATTATTTGAATTAACATTATTAACTGCATCAACCTTAATGCGAATGATTCTGTTTACATATAAAAGAATGAAAAAAATTTTTTATATTTACAGATAAAAACAAAAATGTAAGATTGACACAATATATAAAATAGTCTTCACCAAGCAAAGTTATCTGTATTTCACTATTAACAGAAAGACTTAAAACATCTATTTACTGATATCAAATTAACTTATTGCAGTAATTTTCAAAATAAATTTTTTTAATAATTGTATTCATATTTCATTTGTTGTTTTGGAAATGTTGGGGGGAAAAGCATTGTTAGCTTTATGATGTGATACATCTGACAATCATCATTATTCCCAAAAAATTACCTCAGTAAGAGGTTAGAGTTCATAAAGTAGATGTGTGTTTGACACTAGCTAAAATAGTAGACTGTAAATCAATTAACTGCAATTAACTGTTTTACAAACTGTATTCAACAACTATTAAGTTTGTATTTTTTACATTGAAAATAAAATGTTTGATATTCTAGATAATTATTTTTATTGATTTCTAACAATCAAATTTTTAAATAAACAAACAAACAAAAGATGATTAATGACATCTAACTCAAATAATTTAAATAGAAAAAAAGAGTAGGGTTTCATTTATGAATGAAAGATGTCATTAGGTAGATAAAAGATTGCTTAGTTAACATATAAAGTTTCATCAGTTTGATGAAAAGCAGAATTTTGTGAAAGCCTTCAAAGAAATCTGTTATCTAACCTATCTTCACCCAAATCCATAGGAGTCTATGACAATGATAGCAGGCTGTGAAAGATGAATTAAAACAGCCTAATATTTATATATATGTGAGAAGTTTTTCAATAGGGATAACATGCACAAAAACAGAAAGGCATGAAATGATAGGAAGCAATGATAGAAAGGCATGGCCAAAGTAATTTATTTTTGTAATTAATTTTATTAATTAACTTTACATCAGTGTCCAAAACAGTAATAGAGAAAAAAATTAGGTTGGATGAAGAATGAGAAACATTATTACATAGACAATATATTTCTTAGTAAATAATGTTTTATTAATCTGCAATGCAAAATAAGGTTTTTAGAAGCATTTAAATTCAGTTGTTTTATTTCAGCTTATACAGATCTGAAAGTTTTGGCTCCTCAAGGTTAGATACAAATAGATTAAGTTTAACTTTGTACATTGTTTGCTAGAGGCAATGATTCATTGAAATTTCATTCTGTATTTTATGTATGGTAAGCAAGTATTTGTTAAAGGTATGATGTTTAGTATTACATCTATTTTTAAGAATAAATATGATTGCTTTATAACATACTACACTATACTAAACGTTGTTATCTATTATTAACCATTGGATTCATCATAAATGAGCCTTATATTTGCAAAACTATTCATGAATATTCATCTAACCAAAAGTAATCAAAATGATGAAGATTCATAAGCATTCAAATTTCTTTTATGATTCATATAGTTTTATCCAATACACTATAATCATTGTAATCCATTACATTACTTTTCATTTTTTATTCAAAATAATTTTAATTTCAATTATATATCTAAGAAAGTCTATCGAAAATTTCTTGTTAGAATTTCCATTTAAATATTTGAAGAATAGTTTGAACTACTAGTAATAAATTAACAAATAATTAATATTTTGTATTAATTTATTTATATAAAAATTATTTGTTACTAATTTAAATAATTGATAGTTTTTGCCCACAAAGGATTCTCAACACCTTCATGGTGTTTTGGTAAGTTAAGCTTTCTTTAGAAATACATCTAGTTTAGTTATTTTAAATTTTTAGAAAAATTTAAAAAATTTGAAAATGTTATTCAGCTTAAATTGATGTATCATATTTCACTTATAAGGAATCCATTGGCACAAATGGAAGAAGAGAAAAGAAACCATGATGAAAATTTAAAACATAAGGTAAAAGAAATGGAAAATGTTTTTGAATTCAAAGTAAAAGAAAAACTTCAAAAATTAAAAGATTCAGAGGCAGAGGTAAATATCATTTTATCATTAATTACACAGGTCTGCAAAAAAATTTTTTTTCAGCTGCATGGGATATTTTTGCTGAATTATGTTTTAAAGATTGGAGATTCTAAAAATGACTTCCATAACATCCCATCATATATAAGTTTTTTTTAATCAAAAATTTGTTTTTATTTTGCAAAAAACCTATTTATTACAATGAACTAAATATATTATATTTTCTTACAACTAATCAAAAAATTGTTTCTGATATTTATACATAATTTTAGATCTACTCTTTTTTCTTATGAAACTGTTTCTTCTTCTCTTTGATGCTTCTCCAAACTTGTTTCTGATTTCCTTCTCTGGTTTCTCAATTGAGCATCCAATAGTAGTTAGCTAACATATTGACATCCCATTTTCCTTTGTAACATCTCTCGATATCACGGACATCCTGGTGAAATCTTTCACCCTGTTCTTCACTGTAGGCTTCCAGGTTTTCGGGAAAATAGTCAATATGGGAATGAAAGAAATGAACTTTTAAGCTTCATACGCTGCCAGCATGCATTGTACAATGGTTTTGTAGTCAGGGTTCTTAGTATTCCCCAAAAACTTATGCACTACATTTTTAAAAGAGTCCCAAGCTTCTTTTTCCTTTTCTCCTATTGTTTCCAAAAAGGGATCAGATAAAAATTTTCTTTTGTCCGGGCCAGTGAAAACTCCCTCTTTTAACTTGGCTTCAGACAGTTTCGGGAACTTGGAACACAGATATCTGAAACAATTCCCATCTCTTGGCGGTGATTTGACAAACTGCTTTATGAGCTCCAATTTAATATGAAGAGGTGGTAACACTTTTTCTGGGGAACCAATGTTGTATTGATGATGTTTTTCTCTGCCAGGGGTTAAACTGTCTCATGGTGGCCAGTCAGTTTTTGTCCAGTGCAGTTGTCTCACTCTACTATCCCATAAACAAAGAAAGCAAGGATATTCTGTATAACCTCCCTGCTGACCCAACAACATGGTTAGTATTTTGAAATCTCCACAAACTATCCATTGATGCTCTTGATATTTGATTTTCTCAAGAATTGTAGCCAAGTCAGTATAGTTTTCTCCCATATGAACCGAGTTTGCCATAGAAAGAGATGCAAATACATTTCCATTATGCAACAAGCCTGCTTTGAGGCTAGTTTTAGATGAATCAACAAATATGCGCCATTCTGATGAATCATATTCTGACTATCATGACTTCTGAGCCCATGAACATCATTACAATAAACCAGATTGCCCTCTTTGGAGAAAAACTGAGTAAATTCTCTCTCTCGATGCCTGTACCACGAAAATGAGGTTCCAGATGATAGCAGGTTTTTGTTTTTTAGCCTTGATCCTAGCAATTCAGCTTTATCTTTTGAAAGACCTAAGTCTCTTACTAGGTCGTTAAGCTCACTCTGAGAAAAAAGTTGAGGTCCTTCGTCAACAGAAAATTCTGAGCTAGATTCATCCTGGGAAGCTAATGTGTCTGAGTCCTTTGACTCACTCAGGATGTCATCTAAATTAGAAGGTGGCTGTGGAACTGGTATTTCAGAACCATGGGACACTGGACAAATAGCTGAGTCAAGATTAGGGTAAAATATTTTATTTTTATTTTTTGTATTAAATCCTTTAACATCTACTGAATGGAAGTAGCAGTCGGTTGTGTGATTTTTCTGTTCACGCCATATCATAGGAATGCCAAAACGAAATGAGTTTTTATTACCCGTAAATCACAAACGAAGATCTTCCTCGCATCTGCTGCACACCTTATGCGGAGCCCATGCTTTGTCTTGATCTCCAAGTTTCAATTTGAAATATGCAAAATAAGCTTTTCACTGTGTATTCACCACAAAGAAGCTGTTGGGAGAAATTACACAACCTCTGCGAGCCATATTCCAGAAATAAAAATATAAGCACAGTAGCATTTGAATGCTGGATATAAACTGAGTGTGGCATTAGATGGCCAGCAAGATACTGAACTTATTTAGCTTGTTGAAATATGATCTAATCTAACAGCAGGTCGTTTATATTTATTCCTAGTATCCCAGATAACATGTTGAAACATGCTGAACCTCACCAGTAATATTACTCACTATCAACTTTTAACCTGTTTCTACACAATCATGCGACCTTCCACCTAATGCTAAAACTACTTAACCCACCTCCCTTACCACTACTCTCTTCAACCACTAACATTTTTTTTTTTTTATTGCCAAGTCCAGCTATAATTGGTAGAATGAATATACAAAGTCTTTGTTTTAAGGCCATTTTTTAAATTAAAAAAAAAGAATACTAAATTTTAAGTTAACTAGGAATTTTACACTAAATACAAACAAAAACTTGAGTGTAACAAAAAAAAATTGACGAGATGGAATTTTTTTTGGTATTTTTTTTTTTTTTTTTTTTTTTTTTTTTTTTGAAGTTGAAAACTGTAAGAAAATGTATAAAAATCCTATGCAGTTTTACTAGAGTTGTACTATACCAATTTTTTTCCACTTTGAACAGATTTAAGCATTTTTGTAGAGTTGTACTATACCAATTTTTTTCCACTTTGTGAGAGTTGTACTATACCAATTTTTTTCCACTTTGAACAGATTTAAGCATTTTTTCTCCCATCTTCAAACTATACCAGATAAATATCACACTCATATTCATTTTGTATAGTGAAATCATTTTTACACAAGTAAAGTAAAAATTATTACTAGGTTTAATCTAAATTCATCTAAAATAATTCCAAATAGAGATGGAAATTTCTGATTGTAAGAATTGAGAAATATTTGATTCTCATCATTCTGAGAAATTATGCTAATAATTCAAATACTTCTTGGGTGTGATTCATATGAGCTCACATGACAATGAACAAGCCAACTGGAGAACCAAGAACTAGTGTTTCACTGTGTCATCAGAAATTGTAATTGCATTACAGAAATACAGAAACCAAGTTATTCTGTGACCTGACTTCAAGAGGAATTTTAATACTCTAATTAATCATTTACCTAAATCTCTATTATGAATAATGGTAATCTGAATTGATTCGTTATGCTGGCAATTGAGATAAGGCACAGTATTGTACAGTATGTACTGTACAATACTGTGCTGTTACCCTGTTACTGTTATTTATTTATCAATTTGCAAGAAGCATCTTACTGATTATTTGGATCTGTCACAGCAAACAGGTGATCATGTAGTTGATTGCAGTTTGATGTCAGTGGGTGAGAGAAAGGAGGGCAAGGGTTGGTTTGGATAATTTAGCATTTGGTTAATCAAAGTTCTACTGTACTAGTTAGTTACTAACTAATCTATACAGGGCAAGTTGGTAGCACTGTGTTATCTCATTCTCATTGTTTTCAGAGAATTACATTTGTTGGTTGTTCTTAAGAAGTGGATTCTCAGAAATGCATTCGATTCTTGAAAATACTCAATTCTATTCCTAGTTAATTCCAACAAAAAGCTTGTGTTCATATGTCCCCTCATCACATCAAACCTTTTCAGAAAAATGAAGATTTAAGTCATTCTCAGAATACAGTTTGTTGAAATCGTTTCTCGATGATCTTTTTCGGATCTCTTCGAAGATTCTCCTTATATAAGGGATGTTGTCTCTCTCTCTTTATATTAGTGGGGTCTTTTCTCTTTCTGTGGGCCAGCTTCATCTCCCTTTGTCCCTCTAGATGAGCAGGAGCGTAACTTTTGCACGTCTACCTTCACCGAGAGTCCAACCCAAAAATGAACCTTCTTATCGTTGTAGTAGCCTCAGAGCCTTCACTTCCCATTGTTAACGTGGCTCATGGAAAGGGTTACCCCACCACAGGAAGTAATGTTAATAGCAAATTTGAGAAAACAAAAGGAAGAAGAAAGAAAACTTAAAACTAAACTTATATCTAATATATACATTAATATGGCATATTGCCACAGTGTTCTGTTTGACCATTATACCTGGAGATGATTTTACTTATTTGTTTACAAGTGGAATCTTTAGTTTCTGCTATATTTAGATTAAATTATATTCTTTACACTCAAAAATCTCTTGTTTTTATGTTAGACAGGTTTCTAGCTTACAGTAAAATTTACTCTTAGAGTAAATTGTTTAAAATACAGTAAAACTTGAATAAATATAATGAAAATTCAAGTATTGTTTGTTTTGATGTTTATTAGTATAAACTTAGTTTATATATTTTGTAAAATATAAATTTTAAAAATTACACTTTTATAGATAAAATTTAAGGTGTTTTATAATGCACAAAAAATTATATATACAGGGTGTCCACAAATGTTCTTTCCAATTTTGAAAATTTATTATTCAGATATCTGTAATGTACTGTACATACATAAAATGAACACTGAAGCTGAAAGGGCAACCCAAAAGGTTTATTTACACACAGAAAGTAACTACTCATGGTGCTTGTGTTGCATTTGATAGCTTGAATGATATTATACTGATATTCAACTTCTCATCATATGTTGCACAGCCTCAATTAGAAGAGGATGTTCAGAATTTAGAGTTCCAGCAAGAGAGGGCTCCACAATGATGTGAAATCATCATTGTGGAAGTGAGTCATACCTCAATCAATATTTGTCGTGAAGTTCAATTGGGCATGGAGTCCCTGTGGCATGTGGCCTCCCAGAATATGATGCCTCTGGATTTCTTTCTATGGAAATTTGTTAAATAAATGATTCCCGTGCAAAAGTTGATCCTGACATACTGACCAATGTGTGGTAAGATTGTTGAATATCAGTATTATTATGTCATTCAAACTACTTGAGATGCTCATGTTGAACTTGACTACTTCCTTTCTGTCTGATAAACTTTTTGAGTTGCTCTTTCAGCTGTTTGATTCATGTCTGTACAGTACTTTGCAAACTGGCTGAGTAATAAATTTTCAAAAACTGAAAGAACATTTATATTTACCGTATATATCATTTTTTCATAAAAAGAAATTGTTAGACCATTATCCTTCAAAACATGTGAATATATATGCACATAACTTTTGAAATTATCATTTTCTTGAAAAAACACTATCAATGAAAGTTTATTATTTTTTAATAGAGAATCCAAAAAATCAAAAAAATCTTGGGGATTTCATTTGAAATTTTAAAGTTGCCTTTCACCTCCCCAAAAAAGATGAGAATTTATTTTTGCAAAAAAGTTTCCCTCAAAAATATTAAGCCTTCATTCTTATCAATTTTTTTATTAGAAGTACATTTTTCAAGTTATTGACTTAATTTCTTACATGAAACAGCCTGTATAGTTATTTAAATATAATAATAAAATTATTTCTTTCAATTATCTTGATGTACAACAAAATCAGATTAATATTAAAGTCTTTAATTATCACTAAATTTCTGGGCTCAAACATTTTTGAGATATTTTGTCTTATCTTCAGATCATCACTAGTACAATTTGAATAAAAAAAAATTAACAAAACAATTTTGAATTTATTCTGATTATGTTTTATGATAGAGCAAGCAACAAATAACATTCTGTAACATATTATTTAAAACTTCTCATTGTGCATCATAGAGTTATGTTTTTAAGTTAGTTTCCTTAATCCATCTGTAATAAGCATGTTTTAAACAACAATAAAACATTAAAATATATCAAAGAAATAACAAATATTTCAAAAATGTATTAGTTTAGAGACATGTTACACTACTACACTATTAATTTTAATGCCTATAACCACAGTTCAAAGTTGCTAGCATTTTTCTTCCTGTTTGTAGCAGAGTCAAGATATACTATTATTAAATCTTCTGCCATTCTTTTGGAATCACTTTTAGACTTAAAAGAATAACCTCTACTTTATCTCATATTACTTCTGCTTTTTTATTCTTCAAAAATTTCACTATTATTATGTTCTGTCTTCCTTTGGCTCCTAAAGATTTTCATCATTAGATGAATTTTGTTGATTATGACTCCATTATAATAATTTTAAAAAATGATCTTGACATACATTCTGTTAACTTCAATTTTTTAATTTTACAAAGCTACAACGACATATTGAACAATTAAATGCAAATTTGGAAAAAGAACATAAAGAATTGGAAGAGAAACGTCGTGCCTTTGAAAAAGAAAAATCTTTAGAAGAGTAAGTGTTTTCATTTAATACAGAATAGGTTTAATTGTTGATATTTCTATAAATCAAAAATTTATCTAGCCTTGAAGATTTTTTTAATAAAGCATTTATATATAATTATAAAGGATATAGAATACATGTATAATGCAAAAATAAAAAATTAAAAGCTTTATTCAATTTTCTGAATATAAATTGAATATGGATTATTTAAAAATTATTGTAGTATTTGGAAATAAAAATCTTTAAACTTTTTAATAAAATAATAATATTATGGCATGAATGACATATATAAATATTACATTGTAAAATATTACAGTACCTTTAATTTCTACTTGTAATAAATTTTATATATCTAAATCTTTGATTAATTAAATAATGTGAGTGTATCATAATCTTATTGTTAGGTTTATAATAGAATATCTTACTTCTAGGTTAACCCAAACAACTACTACAAATCAAGAAAAGAAGAGAGAAAAGAAAAAGTCATTATTCTAATAATAGTACTTAATTTATTTATATTGTTGGTAACTAAACAAAAAGATAGTTTACTCTTTTATCATCCATTTTTTCATCTAAGGAAGATTGTCTTCCATTTACCAAAATATGTGAACATAAAAAAAAGGAATTTTGGATGCTGCCACAAATATTTTATAACTAAAAGAATTTAAGATTATTAGGATCCCATTACAGGCATTGTATGATACTGTACAGATTCAAATTGTATCCAGGAAAATATGCATTTTTTTAAAAGTACAATTTTAAAACCAGATGAATTATATTCATTTTGGTGAAAGTTACTTTTGGGGTAAGTTTTAAAAAAAGGGTTGTGACAGTCTCTGCTTTAAAAGTAAAGGAATTTGTTATTGAGCTGTTAACAACAATTATCAATATTTTACAGTTTATTTTGTTATATGTCTGCTATACCCATATACTGACAAGCGCACAAGCTATTTGTTTTTTTATTATATGTTTATATAATTTAAAATTTTGTTAAAATATATTATATATAGCGACACTAGTCAAAACCAGCATTTAGCTTAACAGCAGCTATTGTTCATTTATTTGCATTATTATTATTTAATTTCAAATTTGCACATTTATATTAATTTTTTACTTTTTTTTATTATATCTACTTAATTTTTTTAATGTGTTCTGGAATTTGAGACAGAATATAAGTCATGAATAGTTAACCATTTTGTATAAACTGTCTGAAACATTATTCAAAATTAAATTTCATTTTATTTTTTTTGACACAAAACCTCCATGGTTACGTATTGTATATAGATCTGTTGGTGTCTTTAGTACTTATATGGCTAGTCAGGGCTTTGGCTCATTTGTGCTATAGTTGGAAGTATATTTGTGTATCATAAAATATGTCAAGTTGTCTTTTGTATTGATTTTGTAACAATAAAACATCTTCAGATCATCATGTCTCTATTATTTTAACTGTTGAAGATTTCTATAGTGTGCAGCATTTCCAACAAAAATTTTCATAGAGATAAACTTGGGATGGAGCATAAATTTATATGGAATTTTGTTTTACATCATACCTGCTGACATACAATCTGTACATAAAACATACTGTACTCATATCATATCATATGTACAGTACAATATCAAACTATCATTAGTCTAATAGAAATATTTTGTTTTTTGATAAGCTTTTGAATTTTTAATTTAGTTTCTTTACTTAGGACTTAACAAAGATGATTTCTATTCATTTACTTAATTCGTTTTATTCTTGCAGCCTTTCTTTCTTTTGTATATGAAAATTCAGAATGAGGTAACAGTATTCAAGAATAATCTGATTATTATATGTATATTTATATAAGTATTTAAGTAGGATAATTGTTATGATATTTTGCAAATATTTAATTCCAACTCAAAGAAAAAATTATTCTTCTAAAGATACTTTTTTCCAGAATAGAGTTAACGTTGGTTAATTAATAAGTGAAAAGTCAGTATTGATGTCTTCACAAGAAATGTTGTTTAAGAAAATCAGGATTGTATCATTGCAACCTTCTAATCATCAATGAATTTCTATTGTGTATCAGAAATTTTGAAAGTGGATTTACTAGACAGTTTCCTTTTTTTGTACATTGTGGTGGAGCATTCTCCTTTGTACACATTGAAGACTGCACTTTGTTGCACAAAGGAGCAAATTGTTGCTTAGGTGCAAGATTTTTGATATATGGCTGAGATTATTGGAAGGTTAAAGTATAACTGTAAAAAAATATATTAAATCATTATTATTATAAAATATCTGAATTTCATACATTTAATCATTAGCTAATTCAGTTTATGTAACTATATTACCATTATAAAAATAATCCTTCAATAAAACCTTTAACCGGCGTGGGGTGTGATTAAATTGTGTACGCTAACGTTTTTGGATCCCTCCCTGGGTCCATCCATATTTGTTTATATTACCATTATTATTATAACAGAATTATGCAAATTACTGGAAAACTTTTTTACTACTATTAATAATTAAAAACTGGATAATTCATTTAACAATATAATAGAAATCAGTTATCATTATAATTTTATTTAGGTTGTATCATTAAAAAAAATTATAGAAAGTTGATAATTTTTTCAGCTATTCTGTAGAAAGTTTTAAGCATTAACACTTAAGACTAAAAAACAGATTTGGAGCCATGAATTTTTTTCAAGAATATATGGCTCTAACTCTGGCTCCAAAGCCTTGATATTGTGTCCTTGGATGGAGAACTTTAGAAACGGAAACCAAAAACAGGAGAGTCATTCATCAGATATAACTTCTTTTAGCCACATGAGTTATTGTTACAAGGAAAAGGTGCTGTTAAAAATCTGGTATAGTATTGGTTGACAGAAAAAGAAAATTAGTTAAGACAAGACACTATCCAAAGCAGTTAACTTCCAAAGCAAAATATAAGTTAAACCTATCAGTTATGGTCACATGCATAAAACATTTATTGATCACTAAAATTGAAGAATTGGCATATGATGGCCTTTATCAATAATTTAGAATGTATAAACATTTTTACTGATTACGTGGCATTATATGATAAGGAAGGTCATCATTACTTCACACACCTCAAGATTTTGGAGGCAATGAACCAATCTGAGTTCTTATACACAAACCAATCAATGATGCTGTTGTATGTCTTTCTCTCTCTCAGTCTGTAATACAAAGTTCTAATTTAATTTTTGTTTTGTTTTAAACAATTATAGTACCATACATACATTATTATTTCTTAAAATGTATATTTATATAAAAACCTCATAGAATATAGAATGTAACTCAAATATATTTTAGCTTGTATTCTGTTTACAACACTTCCTCCAGGAACATAACCATGTTGTGAATCAGAGGGCACCTGTATTTGTAGTGTTAAAATTTCCATAAAGAAAAGAGAGTTATACAGAAAAAATTTAAAGTAAATTAAAACAGAATGCATGTTTATAGTTTAATTAAATGAAATAAAAATAGATCTTCATTCAGAAAGATAGTTTCTATTAATAAAAATGTTTGTGATATTCTGTGTATTTATTTATTAAGCTTAAAAATACACAGTTAACAGTTAAGAATGAAATAAAAGACATTTGATATGATTAGACTATTTATATTAGAGCATAAATCAGAACAAAACTTTATAACTCAGTTCAAAAAAGAATGAAAAATATACGAGAATAAATTGTGTGTTTTTAATATATATAATTTACTCTTAAAGTAAGATATTAAATATGTGCTTTGCAAATAATAAAAGCTATAATTGTTTGATTTGCTAATATATTTAATGATACTCATGTAAAGAACCATGAAACTATAGTATATGAATGTGCAAACCTTTTATGTAACACAAATTTTTACACACACACAGTTCTGTAAGTAGTGTACATTTTAGGTATGATATGGTTATCTATATTTTTTGTAATATTTTAAATTACAGAAAATATTTATTGAATGAAAAAATTATGGTACGTGGTTCATAAAAGTAATTAATATTAACTACTATATATTTATGAAGTACAAAACAATGGTATTATTATTTATATCTGCTTAAATGATATTGGCTACGATGATTATTCTGAAGTTACTGTTAAACTGTAATACTTAAATTTTTTTAAAAATTTCCTTCATGATAAACAGGAAAACTTTTCATAAATTTCATTCAAAATAATTATTGATGATTAGAGATAACTTACCGATGTCTCTTGTGTATTTATCTATTCATTGTTTTAAAATAGAAGACTATTCAAACTACATCAGACAGGTGATGAAACGCCTCACATTATATCAAGTTCATACAAATTATGAAAATATTTCAAGAAATTATCTGAAATTAAAACAACAGTGCACAGATAAAATTAACTACAACACAGTTAAAATAGTCAACAACAACAATTTATAAATAATGTTTAAAACAATTCTGAATAACTTTTCATAAAGAGTACAGTAGAACATCGATTATCCGACTCAATTTGGGACTGGGGTTGGTCGGATAACCGAAAAGTATGAAAAAATGCATTATTAGTATATCCCATGTAATTAGTATATAGCTATTAACCTACTTCGCCTTGAATTTTCATCGATGTTAACCTAACAATTTTTTTTAAATAATACCGTATTTTACGGACTATAAGACGCACTGTGCTTTTTCTTCGAAAAATTGCCTCCAAAATTCAGGTGCGCCTTATAGTCCGTAAAATACGGTAATCGTCGCTATTGTATCGTTAAAAATTATTTCTTTATTTTGCACAAAATAAATACAGTACTGTACTGTATATTGAAAAATATATACAGGGTGGGCCAACGAAAAGGAAACGGCAGAGTGTTCGTGTTCGTCCAAGCAAATCGCTCGGCAGGTCGATTTTATTCTGGAGGGGACATCTCTTGCAATAAAGTTTTTTGCGATTCTGAAAAGACAACAAAAAATTTTAAAAACTCATTTATTTTGTATTAACTAAACAAACATTTATTTCGAAAAAAAAATGTTTGTTTAGTTAATATTCAGATTCCCAAAAACTTTATTGCATAAGATGTCCCCTCGAGAATAAAATCGACCTGTCCGAGCGATTTGCTTGGACGAACGCGAACACTCTGCCGTTTCGTTTTCGGAGGCCCACCCTGTATTTTCGGGTTACATATTTTACATAAAATAGGTCTACACATTAGAAAAAGAAGTCCAAAATTTTCTTTTTCTTCACAGCTGACACTCGTTTTTTGCCGCTAAATCTCACACACGTTTTAAAAACAGCAATTGGATAGCATCATTAAATAAAGGGTACTGTACGTTCGTTAAGTCGAACGAGTTAAACGCGTTAATAACGAGTCGTTCGAATAGTAGTAGTCTCGCTCAGTGCGCATGCTCCGCGGTGATGACGTATCGAACGAAACCCTAACGAAGCTCACGAAGGAGAGTTAGTTTACTTCGTTAAGAAAATGGCGCCCGACGATATCGATGTTTCTAGATCTACTCGAGTGTTTAATTAACCGGTTGAAGACTGGTGGTGAACTCATTGATTAGTGACCACTCGTCATTGGAAAATTTAGAGTCTGAGTCAATGTCTATTAAGTCTTTATGGATGCAAACTTTTACACTGTAGAAACGTTCCAGCATGCTGAGGAGACTGTTCCACCTAGTGCGGCAGCCAAGAATCAAGCTCAATTCTTTGCCCTTCGCTTCTTTTACATATTTTTGCACAAACATATCATCTTTGGTTGGTGATATTTTAAAAGTCTTAACAACTTTCCGCACTTTTTAAAGAAGTTCGCTGTATCGCGGAATCACTTCAGGTTCAGTCGATGTCGGTTCAATGACTACTACTAAGTCTTCATTGGTCTCCGTGTCTTCGTCATCATATTCGTCACTTTCGTCTATCTCTGTGTGTTCTACTTCTTTTTGATCTTTCTTTTTATACAGAACGTCTACCACAGCTAACTGGATTCCATGTGCAAAGCACAGTTGCTGATAGCAAGGCAAGAGTCTACCAACTTTCACCATAAAGCTTGTGCCATCAGTAGTGATACCAATGGTGTCGGTTTCAAAGTTTAAGCCAAATTTTTTCGACCGTTCTGACACTAATTCAATGCAATGTTCGGCAATGCAGGACCCGTAAATTCTGATCAAGCCAAGATTAAAATGAGTCTCTTTATGGTGCACGTTGAGATTTATGTATCTGTGATTTTTTGAGATGTCCACTCATGAAAGCTTAACGAAAATCTTTGATACTTTTCTTTTAAATTTGCGAATTTTTTTATTAAATCTACTTCGATAGTTTTCGCATAATTGGTAATCATCGATCTTATGGTGTTGGGAGAAGTTGGCAATTGGAATCCATTTTTGCGAACAAACGTCTTAAATCGGAAGATGTACAAAATGAACTCAGTGTAAAACCATCCTTGTAACCATGGCTTCCATCGAATTTTCTTTTACAAAATAGACATCAATACTCTTCTTAGCCTTTTTGTTCGGTATAATATCTACTTCTTGATCATCGACATATTTTGATGTAGTTGCTATTGCTGTGGGAACTACTGTATCTGTGTATTACGAAGTGGTAATTTGCTGCTTGCAGAATTAACGTTGACGCAGTGTATCTTTTGTAGATGGCCTTTTAAGCCTGTCGTTGAACGCTTACTAATCAGCAAAATTTTTGAACACAATAAGCATTTTGCACTTCGACTATCATTCAATTTTTTAAAATAGTCCCACAAGTTTTTTTTATCATCATTCTCACCACATTTCTCTTGCTGACTTGGCTTTGTAAGAGACATTATTCAGTACGAATTCGAATTGTAGTTTTATTATTATTATGTAACTGTGAACTGACTGAACTGGCTTGATATCTGAAAAAAATTAATTAAAAACTTTGATTTATAAACATACATACTACATATCTGATAAATTTTATCGCCAAGCAGCTGAAGCAGCACCAAACTAACCAAGTTTGATCCAAATCGTTGAAACCGTTTTTGTGGTAAATAATTCAATTTTCATTTAAGATCACGTGGCGTATCACAGACGCCCCTGGCGTTTTTTAGTCACAATTTTTCCGAAATTTTAACAAAATTCAAAAAATTCAAGTTCTCTAATTTCTTCGAGCTGCGAAAAATGCAATAAATAACGTTTTTATTGCGCGCCGAATTTACTCGGGGAAAAAAATCGAAAAAGTGCCGGCGTCTCGCAGCCGAAGCGGCGTTCCATCACGTGATTCATCGACGTCCCAACTGACCGTAAATTAGAATTATGCACCAGGACTAGGAGAGGAGCTACTTATTTTATTTAGCACGAAGACACTTTATTTAGCGAGAGTGGAAAGTCAACTAGCAATTAGATCAGCAGAGGTAAAAGGGCGGGCAGTCCGGTGTAGAGAGGTGTGGCACGTGCTGCACTGAATGGCAACATCGCTCTCGCTGCCGAGCGATAGCGCACTTAGCAAAGCGGCAACGCTCGCAACGTAAACTTTTGCGCCATTATTTAGAAAGTTAATTGAGTATTTGCGGATCCAGCAGGCCGAAAAATGCGCTGGATCCGGTAATTTCAATCCCCAGTTACAAGCAGTAAACAGTAATTTTTTTCATTACTGCAAATTAAATTTGTTAGATCATAAGACAATGCCCGTTTTTTGAAAGCACAAATCTTGTATACATTCAGATTGGTATGTAATAAACTTTACTTGCGTATTGAACAAAATGACGCTTTTAATTGTGGCTGCCGACTTCACAAGAAATGAATTTTTTATTGGAATCTCAAAAATAATTTTAATTCACTGAAACTATTCAAAGAGAAAAAATCAATGGGATCGGGTAATATATCCAATTCTTTTTTAATTTAAAACTCTAAAAATCTTCAGGTTAAAATTCAAGTAAAAAAAAAAAACTACTCTTTTGTATCCGATTTCGAGTGAGTTAGCTAGCATGCAAACAAATAAACAACGAAAAGTGCTATACTTCAAGAAACTTCTTATTTATTAACATCCCAAACGCATTTCGCAAAAGCCTCATCAGTGGGATGAGGCTTTTGCGTAGTGAATTATTCGTAATCCACAAAATCCGTAGTGAATTATTTTTGATATAATTCACTACGGATTTTGTGAAAAGGTGCGTTACTTTAATTTTATTGTCAACGTCTGTTAGCAATATTCAAAGTTATCAGTTTCGGTAATCTTAATTTACTCAGCACATTAAAAATAAATATTGTTTGCTAATTCTTTAGGTAGCCTATTATTCTCTTTATGCTGTTGACTTATGACACAACTGTCAAATTGGAAAAGATACTAAAAAGACGTCATGTTTGTACTGTACATTGGCTCCGTAGGCTTGCCTCGGGCATCATAACTTGGGTCGGTCCAGACACGTCATGTTTTAATTTATTCTTTATTTTGCAGATATAAACATCATTGTATATAGATATAATAGTTTTAGAAACTAGAAAAAGTTGTCAATAATATAGTTCCTATTTCAATCCTGTAGTTAATAAATAGTAACGTCTAAAAAATTTCCCGTGAATTGGAATTAGGTACTAATGCTGCCAAAAACAAAAAAATTAAGTAGAAAACAGTTGCATTCCCAATGACTACTTTTTCTAACAAATAAGTAGTTATTTTTTATATACCGTATAACCCCTTGCATTCCAATGTTGTTGATTTCGTAACAATTACTGTTGTTAAAATCCAATGATCATTCAGTATTGCATTCAAAAATATGCAGAATTTGTTGATATACTGATTTTCAAAATGGAATGAAAATTCAAAGATATAAGAAACTGAAATTAGACCTGAATGATCACTATTTACAAATTAAACAGTGTGTAATTTCATCTAACCATAAAAATAGCTCTCGATAAAGTAATTTTGTTTATGTTAAGAGAAAATAGTTTTATAAATATTGAACTAATCAAAAATGAAAATTCCCTTTTAAATCTGATGGAAAAATTCGAACAGTAAGCTGATAAATCTGAGTAATCGTGCATTAGTAGTTATATATATTATAATTTCCAATTCCATAAAGTTTTTCTTTGTTTTCTATACACATAGCCGGTATTAAATTACTAGGATGTCACAATAAAATCTATATAATGAATCAATTCTGTAACAAAAGATTTTGTAACAAAGCATATCTTAATATTCAATGGTTTCGAATTTAAATACCTGCTACATGTACTGTAACTTTATAAATTGTTGTCAGCACTTTATATTTGTAAAAAGTTTTACCAATAAAACTATTTACTTTTTACATACACTCGTTGACAAAAAAATGTAAGCACCCAGATAAATTGCCGTCAATGCAAATCTTGGCACGCAGCTCTCAGACAGGTTTCTATGGATTAAAATTGTACAGTAATCTGAATGTGTCATAATGTTATCAAAATGCCTTGAAATCACTAGCTCAGTATATTATAAAAAACTTGTTCAGGTTAACTGTATTCAGAATTTTCAGTGTACCTGTTTGTTAGATATTTTCAAATGTAGGCTGGCATACCTGTATAATTCAGATATTAAATATAGGTAAGTTTGAGAAAAGATGCATTTTCAGGCTGACAGTCTCCACTGTTGGTCTGGAGATATCTTGTATGACAATCAGTCATTCATAGTAGTGGTGTGAGGGACACTCAGCAAAGCATAACATTCTGGATACCCTGCACCCTTATGTTGCTCTTCATGACATGGTTACAAAATTCTTTCCCATTTTCCAGCAACATAATGCTTGGCTATAGTTTTTCTAGGAATGTCTTGGTTGCACTGCCACACTTCCTTGTCTTGCGTACTTATTGCCCGTCAACATTGAGACTAGATTAAACATCAGTTTCTGCCTTGACAAATCTGAGGGATCTGTCAGAGGATACAATTTGATACCTGTATGCTTCCACACTGACCATATTGCAAGGCAATTCCTTTAAATTACATACTTATTTCACAGCAAATTGTCTCACATATTGTAATTATTACCATTCTTTTATGTTTGCATTAATAAAATTTTATTTGATTCCAATGCTGCCTCCTCCTTTATGCAATTTTTTGTCATTGAGTTTATGATATATATACAGTATATACATATAAAGTAGAAACTGGATTATATGAACCTGATGGGACCAGGTCATTTGGATAATTGATAAACTTTGTTTTGACTACATCGAGCACCGAGCATTGTTTCACAAACTATAAATAAGTAATGCAATTACTGTATTTGAAAGTAAATTAATTTATTTAAAATCTAATTCAATGTTATGTATATGATCTGGTTTTGCAGTGCTACAATTGACAAGTGATAATAATTTCTAGTTACCTGAATATTTTGGTTTCTATTATATTCTGCGGTAAGTACAATGTTACATGTTCTAGTTTTCTTTAAAAAAACTGTTTCAGATAATTGAGTTTCTACTGTTTATACATATATACTTCTGGCATGCTGTTGTTTTCCAAACAATACATGTTGAATGATGCTGGTTCCAGTGTGTAGCATATGGTATATTAAAAAGTTTCATTATGTGCTTTCCATTGTTTATTTAATATTCAAAGTATATATTTAGCTTGTGTCCAGGAAGCTGAATCTCATCTGGTTCCAAGCTTGCTGGACATTTGGTCCACTATTATACATGTATCTTGAATTAGCATGTAAATTAGGAAATTCTTGTAAATGACTAGCTTATATTTTTTGGTTATCATTAAGAAGCTTAGCAAAAGAATTAAAAATAGCCATATATGAATACAGATAATTCTAACCAAATCCATAAATTAGTTCTTACTCCTTGATAAAATGCATTTAGCAGTTTCTAAATTTTCAAATAATTCTTTCAATGAAGTTTCTCCTTATAAATTTTACATGTAAATGTTTATTTGTTACTTTTTAAAACTAAATTAATAACACAAAATCAAATAATGAAATTAGAATTTTAATGGTATGTCACATTGCTGAAAAAGATTCCAACATGTAAATTCCAGGGAACATATTTACACCAATGAACTGTCTAATTTCAATTACCATCAGTATTATTAAGATTACCAGCTGAAAGTTCCATATACACCAAATTTACATTTTGATGGAAATACACAGGCATCTACAGTGTTTTTTTAAATGACTTTCATTTGGTTTTAAATATGTTGGACATACAAAGGATACAGCAACTTTACCATTCAGAAACTGCCTAACAAACTCGAAATATTTGAATTCATATCAAGAAATGCTTTCCATCTATAAAACTAAATAATAATAAAAAATTCAATATTAACACAACAATTCTTTTTCAATTGTGAAATTAATAGCAATTATAGAAATCACATTGAAGCATTAAATATCAATATTCTTTCTTATGTTTACTAATACTTCTTACAATTTCATATAAATTTATGAAATCAACGGCCAATATCTCATTACAATAATATAACCCAGTTGTTGCTTTAATACTAGTGTTGATAAAACTATTAAACCTCTCAAAAAAACAAATTATATTCCCATTATAATATAACGAACGTACATGGAAACTACTGCAGTATTCAAATTTACCATATAAAATTCTACTTGTTCTTAGCATGATATCTTCCATGAACATCTCTGCAAAATGTGTCTTTTTACCATTGGCCAGACAGCAAGTATTTCTACACACAAATGGGACTGAATCATATGATAATGTTGCTATACAAACAAAATTTAAAAGTGCATAGCAACATTACGAATTATCAATGTTTTTAATCCTTACACATTAATCATGCACACAAAATTCTTGCATGTTTAAAAGTATTATATATATTTATATTTATATATTTTTAACTTTTACTATTTTTAAAGTTGATTTAGTCCTCATCTAGATCATCATCATCTTCATCCAATCCAAAATCTGAGGTATGGAGCACAACTAATCCATCAAATGAACAAAGACACTTTTCACACTTTTCAATCCTACAAAGTTTTACAAAGCACTTTTTAATATGTTTTTCACTTAAATGAGATAACAGATTCCCTGTTTCAATACCACATTCAGTGCACTGTTTTGTTTGTTCTTCACTTGATGCATCTTCATCTGAGGAAGGTTCTGTTGATGCTACCTTTGTTACCTGAGACATACCTTTGCGAGCAACTTGTGAAACTGCAGGTTTCTTTTGTGGTCGCCGAGAAGTGTCATCCATTGATCTTTTCATGGCACCACTGTGAGCAGTGTACACGTGATTCTCAAATAGTTTGTATAGATTGAAAGTTGCAGTACACACAGTACATTTATATGAAAGGTGTGCTGGTTTTAATATGACTTTATGAACCTGACTCATGTGTGCTACCAGTTTACAAGCATATACACCACCACAAATTGTACATCTTCCACTATCCTGGCTTTTGTTGGCCATATCTTGCATGTTTGAAGTAACCAATCCATGAGCTCCTAAAAGATGTCTCTCTAACCCTTGATCCGTAAAAAATCTCCATTGACATTTTTGACAATTTAAAGGTGGTCGACTAGCTAGCATTTTGGGATGAATTTTTACTTTGTGAATGAGCTGCATGTGAATCCGAAGCTGATCTAGATCTTTTATATAACCATCACAGATTTCACAGATGACAAATCTACTCCCTGCTAAAATGTTACTGAGAGGTGTATTAGCTTTTGCCCCTTGAGGTGGATATGGACCTTGCAATCTTAGAAGTTGAGAACCACCAAGTGAAATCTGATGGACAGAAACAACTGCTTTAGGACCAGCTGGAATACTGGAATTTTCTGTTCCTCCTGATGCAATATTATGGAATAATGCAACAGCTTGTGATCCAGAATTTGTAGGTGTTACAGTTGTACCAACTGATGTTAACCAACCAGGTAATTGAGAATTTAAAGATTTTTTATCCAAATATGGTACTACTTGACCAGAGGCATTGACAACCTGATAAATTTGACGAGAAGGAACAGAAACAGAAATGGAGCTTTGAGGAGGACGACCAAGACGATTGCTGGAGGGTGTTTTGGGTCTAGTTATAACTAGACCAGATGGAAGATGTATACCTGGAACAATTTGCTGATTTTGTTTATGTATTGCAGCATTTGAATTTGCAGTGTCAGACAAAGTGGATGAGGCTAATTGTTGATATAATGGAATACCTGATGACATGTTATTTGCTGGCATTAGCTGTCTAGATCCTTTAACAGAAGTACCTTGAAGATTTCTAGAATAAAGTCCCTTTTGACCTTTATCTGTCCAAGTATTTGATTTAGATGATGTAAGTTGTAATTCATAATTTTTTATATCTGTCATATTGACAAGTTTTGCTGTCAAACCTGGAAAATCAAAATCTGCAGGAGCTTGATTTCGGATATATATGAAATTTTTTTGACATCTGTTTACATGACTATTTGCTTTAGTCTTCAAATTACTTTCAAATGAACAAAAAGGACATTCATAAAATTGTGCAGGAGGTTCTAAAACAGCTTGTTTATTATGTATTGCTTCATAGTGAAACATGATGGATTTTGCATCTCTTGTTAGAAAGGCACAATAACTGCACCTGAATTCTCTTCTTGATGTGATGTGTGGCATTAAATTATGACCTTCCAAAACAATTTCTGAATCTGTATTGAATGGACAAAGTTCACATCTCATCACGGGAAAACTGAAAGGTCGGTTTGCTCGTTTTGCAGCCAAATAAGCCTCCTCGTGTCTCTCTTGATTGTCTTTCAAAATTTTACTTTTACCATCTCTCTTCATTTGCCTTTCTTTTAATCTAATCATATCTTTATGATACCATTCTTTAACTCTACTAAGACCTAAGCTCATTAACAGTTTTCCTGTGGTTGAATTAAAATAATCTTTTGCATGAAAAATTTGTTTAGAAGTATGTGAAGAGTTGCCTTTTCCTTTAGGCAAATTAAACTGTGGAGGTTCTTTTAATAACAGAAGAGGGGTAACTAATGAAGGACACTCTAATACAGCTTCGTTCTCTCCCAGTGAGAAATCTTTTTTAGGTATTTTCACAGGAACATACTTACCTACTTTTATATATTTGTCAAAACCATCTGGAAGTTTAGTTTCATTCTTTAAATCATCACTTATCTCCATTTTAGGTGATTCATTCTCTTTATCACATGAAGTATTTGTATCTAAAGCTTCATTTTCTAATTTATCAGATTCTCTAAAATGCTTATTATTGTTATTGCTGTCAAATGTCCTTTTCTCTGATTTGAAATCCTCAGAAAGAACATTTGGCAATGCATTTTCAACAGACATTACATTAGTTGACTCTTCATGAGAATTAATTGCACTAAGATTGCTTGATGATTCTTCATTCAAAGGATCTTTTCCAGAATCAGAAATATTTTCACTTTGATTGGAATTGTCAGATATTGAAGGAGCTAAGCTATGAGATGGAAACTCTTCATTTTCACTTTCAACTTCAGATTTTGAATCAGTTTTGGTAGATTTTTCATTCATTTCAGACTGTTTTTCAGCATTGTCAGATGTCTGCTTTTCTCTGGATTTAGATTTTTTATTAAGTTTTAAATCATTTTCAACTGTTTTACATTTTGTGTCATTAATTTCAGAGATGGTTATTGAATTTTGACATGATGGTTTTTCAATTTCAGAAGGCATTTTCTCATTTTCAACAGTAATTGAAGATTTCACATTAACAGTAATAACTGATGGTTGTGTGTTATCAGATAACATTTTTTTACCTTCTGATGTTGATATGTTAGTTTCAAATTGTTTATCAACATCTCCATTAAACTTCATTGATTCTTCAGAGACATCTTGTAACAACACAGGAACTTTACCATTTCCAAAGGCACATTTGCTATTCAAATCTTCTGAGATACAATCATTTATTTTGCACTTACAATTTGGTTCTATTAAAAAACATTTACAAGTTTTGTTGGATTCATTTTTATCCATCTTTGAGTTTTCTTGAAATTTTGTCTGTTGAGGTTTAGATTCATCATCATCTTCTTCAATGTGCCATCTTTCATCAGGTTGAAAATCGATACAAGGTCCAGAAGAGTCCCGAGTTTCTGCATTAACTTGATTATGTGATGATTCATGATCATTTCTGTGGCTGCTCAGAGTGGATGTCACTTCTGAGTCAGCACAGCTCATTTTCTATGAAGCCTTGGAAGCTGTAAAAAAAATGAAGACCAAATTATTCTTTACCATCAAACAAAATATATCCTTTATGTTAAAATACAATATAAAATAGTATCTTATTTTATGTAAAGAATATTTCAGGATAAAAAAATACTATTGCAGATTACTGATTACTATTGTTTATCATAAATCAATATATTTCTTGAAGATAATAAACAAAAATGTTTTATCTAAAATGTATGTAAATTATTATATCAAAATATACTATAAGAAATCAAAGTCCTTCCAGCAATATAACATTTTAATGAAATAAAAGATTTTGACCTCCTCCTGAGGTCTGCCTCTAGTTTAAAGATCCAAGTTCTGTAATGGAATGTATCAAACAGGACATCTGCAGAATTCAAATTTATATTGTTAAAATTCAAACAGGTTATATGACTGAACCAATCAGGAGTGCAAAGGTATGAATGCCAACCTTAGGAGATTGAAAACATTGTTACTGGAAGGATTGAAATTTTTGTAGTGTTTTTCATATTACAGAACAGTCCAGTTTGCATAGGATTTTTCTCTCTATTATATCTTTATAAACAAATGACCTTGAAATATAACCTACCTACACATTTAAGCTTAACAACCACATAATGACAATAATATACGCCTCTACTTGTTCCTATCACTAGCTATCTATCTTCAGTTCTTTTCTAAACTTAATAGTTGTACTTTTTCCAATACATCATCCAGTTCTCAAAACAGACATTTTCCCTCTGGTTTGAAATTCACTTTCTCTCTTTGCTTAATAAAGGTCTATATCAAGACTTAGCCACACAATTATTATTATTTGGATTCGTGACAGATACCTTCTATAATAAACAAAGAGATCTTATAAGTATTGTAAACTTACAAGATTTATTATTATTGTAAACATAATTTGGCAAATTTATCATGTATCATATCATATACAGGGTGGGCCAGCGAAAACGAAACGGCAGAGTGTTCGTGTTCGTCCAAGCAAAGCGCTTGGACAGGTCGATTTTACTCTCGAGGGGACATCTTTTGCAATAAAGTTTTTGCGATTCTGAATACAACAGACAACAAAAAATTTTAAAAACTCATTTATTTTGTATTAACTAAACAAGCATTTATTTCGAAAAAAATGTTTGTTTAGTTAATATTCAGAATCGCAAAAACTTTATTGCAAAAGATGTCCCCTCAAGAGTAAAATCGACCTGTCCAAGCGCTTTGCATGGACGAACACGAACACTCTGCCGTTTCGTTTTCGCTGGCCCACCCTGTATTAAATTCATAACTGCTGAGTTCCTACTCAAACTTCTGTTTTGAATTCCATGCCTTTCCCTCAAACTTTGTACAACAAATTCACTGACTAAGTTCCTTACAGTATGACACTGACAAAATAAAACAGCATTTCACTTACTAAGCACACATGCTATTGCTTCTCCAACTTTATTTTTTCTAATTAACAGATATATTTTTTAAATTGCCAAATTATTAAAACTAAAAATACATTGTACAAGCTGACTGCCTGCAAAAATATACATAACCTTTCTTAAAACAGCTCTTACTTTTGTTACTGTAATATTGTTTATAATTTTGTATTACATTCTTTACCATAGTATTTACTTCACAATTAGTTTCATTAAGCAACAATTTTAATCTCTGGTTGCCATATGTACAGAAAACATATTATAACATCTGTGTAAAATCCCAAAAATGATGTCATCCACGCATCAACGAAATTGAATGTATTTTTTAAGCACCTGTAAACCTTCCAAACTGTAACAAATACAGCTGAAGAGAGACAGACATGTCCAAAATGCATACCATCATCATAATAAATTTATGTCTACCTACTTATGTGTGATAAGTCCTCTATAGAGCCAAAACTTAGTGCTCAGTTTCACAAAAATAAAATGTAATGTTTTATTAAATTAGAGTAGTTATTCTGTTATTAATTCACAACCATAAATCTACATGGTTTTGAAAAAAAAAAAATATATATATATATATTATTCATTAACAAATATCTGTATAATCCATGTGCAAAAGTATGTGTTGTATTAAATTTCTCTCTCAATAAATTTGCTTAACTTTATAAAATATTAATAAACTAGAAAAAAACAGAAATTGTCTTGTTACACACTCAAAATTATTAAAATAAAAAATGATAAATAATTTTAATTTAAATGGTATTATTTATCATTTTTTGTACTTGTAAATTTTTGGGGAATTGTGTGTATTCTTGGGAAAAACTTTGGGACCTGAAAATATTCTGCATCCTTTTCTTAAGTTGTATTGCACCACATTACTTCTTGCTGTCTGCAGGTAGCCATCTACACTCAGTCAAACATATTGTCAGCAAAAAATCAACAAGGCAGCCAAGGAGACAAATTTCCTGACTTTCCAGGTGCACAGGAACACTATAACTGATAATGTAATGGATGTTAACTGTAATGGCAATTTGATATATAAATGTAATATAGATGACATAACATAAAGCATGAAAATTTCAAAATTATTTACAAAAACTTCACACGATTAAATTAAAACAACAGGTCCCATTTTTGAATAAAGTTTATGACCAAATGTAATTTTTAAACCAGTGTCAAAGGTTTTTTTAAATATATCAGATTCATCAAATAAGTTGGTTTTGATGTTACAATAGTGACCTGATTTTCAAAAAGTTCAAATCTATCAACTGTCTACTATTTTTAACTGTAGTATAATAATAATAATACTAGCAACCAATAAATCTTGACAGCATTTATACCACAATGAAACAATATAGAAGGTATATGTCCTTGAAATCATAACAAATTCCAAATAGTCAAGGAAATACATTCAATAAAAATAACTTTAGTAAAATAGCTAATGCATCATAATCATTTTGAGTATACAAACAAAAAGCTTTAAATTCTGGAACATGTATAAAAAAATAATAGAAATTATTATAATACTAAAAGATCTATCTCCTAATAATAATTTAAACTTATTTAACACTGATATCAAGTATCTCCTTTTGCAAAAATATTTAATTATGCATTAACTTAGAAGTTTATTTTTCTATTATAATTTCAAAACCTATAACACAATAACATCTCAAATTCAACAGCACATGCAAATGGCTAAACACAAGAACAACATGAAATTGCGGAAAAATGCCGAGCATAAGTGTAAACAATTTTTTTATCACAATCACAGAAAAACGGGATTAATTCTGTGCCAAACAATAACTTCAATTTTGAATTTTGTGAAATGTGTGAAGCAGGAATTCCATTTTCTAAACTATTATGCCCAACACTTAAATTATTTCTAGAGAAATACATGCATAGGACAATTTCCAATGAATCAACGTTGAGAAAGTCATACAGGGAAGACATGTTTCTGACAAAGTCGGGAAAGTTATGAAATGAGTTTGAAAATGAACAGATATAGTTGGCGGTGGATGAAACCATAGATGAGCAATAAAATATGGTTACTGCTGTTCTAGTTGGAGCTTTTTATGAAGACGAATATAAGGCATCTAAACTCTTGAATATGGAAATACTTGAAAAAGTAAACAATGTTATAACAACTCAGCTGGTGCTTAACTCTTTGTAGACTCTATGGCCTGATGAATAAAGTATGACAATATGCATTTACTGTTGTCAGATCAAGCACATATATGGTCAAAGCAAGACAGAATTTGAGCATAATGTTTCCTAAATTTCTACATGTGATATGTTTAGCCCATGGATTAAAAAGAGTAGCCAAAAAATTTGAGATACTTATCCTAAAGTTGACAAGTTAGTGGCATGTGTTAAGAAAGTGTTCGTAAAGGCATCTTACAGACAAAAGTTATGGAACGACTCAACTGGACTTTGTTCTCTGAGCCTGTTGTTACACACTGGAAAACTTGGTTAGATTTCATGATTTACATTGGAGAATACATGGACCAGCTGAAGAGCTTTTTATCACATATTTGCAAAGATAAGACCATGGCTATAGAGTGCACTGCATCTCATTTGCAAGATGCATCAGTTTGCTGAGAACTAAAGGTCTTTAGATCTCTGGTATTTCTAAGGACTAGCATTATACAACTGGAGAAGCAAGGACTTCAACTGCATGAGTGCATTTCTATCATTGAAAAATGTCTGAGCAACCTGCAATCTAATCCAGTGTAAAAAATACGAGATACTGTGGAAAAATTGAACATTGTTTAAAGAATATGTGGTAGAATACAAAATGCACATTTTCAGGTTTTTAGAGCATATAATATGCACATAAAATGCACTTTTTAGCATCTAAAAATCCAGTTCTTAATTATTATTTTATTTCCTTCTCTCTATAAATTAGTTTTACATCATCATCTTAATCTAACTCATTTTTCTTTATTAAAACTTTGATAAATTATAATTATTAGTAAAAAACAATTATTATTATTATTATAGTGTCAGAAAATGAAGTAAATTTTTTCAATTACATTAAAAATTGTTTGAAGTTGTCTCTTAACATAACATATTTGAAGTATGATTAAGAAACTGAAGATAAAACTAAAAAATAGTTCAGAAATTTTTTAAAATAAAATCAAAGGATTACTTCTCAAATACCTTATTTTACTGAGAAAACATTTATTCACTTATTAACAAATACGATAACAAACATTAAAAAGTTTTTGATTTTATTTATTTTTGAGTTTATCTGGTTCAAATGATTTTCGAAGTACAGGTAGACCTCACCTTATGTCAGTAATTGGTTTCAGGAGAGGCGACGTAAGTCTAATTTACTTGTCATTAGGCTAAACCACAAATTACCATTCCCAGTTCTGTATTTTATTTATAAATGCATTTTTAATAATATATGGTTAATAAGAATCTAATTTAAGCTTACAAACAAACAAATTTTAGTTTTTAATATAGTATAGAAAAAAGTAATCTAAATTTACAAATACATGTACATACAGTACATACTTGTAAATGTACGTGTTTACAATTTGGTGATGTTTACAGTACACCGCAGACTCTCTATTTGTAAATGTGGTTTCTCTAAGACATTATAAAACAAGATGGTTTTTTAAGGTTAAATAACAAATACAGTTATTAAAATTATTTTGTGCTAGTAGAAAATAAACTAATTTATGTTAAATTTACCAATATGGAGTGGCGCTGACAACAATGCCAAATGGTAGCTACTGGAACTATCGTGAGCACTTAAAGACCGCTTATCGTAAACAATAATGAGCACTTAAAGACCGCTAAATAAGACGACAACACAAACACAGATGTTTTCATGTTTCATTCTCTAAGATTTATGATATTAATATTTACTGTAAATGTACATATTTTAATATGATTTTATGTGCTTTTAACACTTTTCTAGTGATATTACGACTTCAATATTTGTGGCGGATGGATGTAAAGTCAAATAAAATGACTTAAACTTGATTTTTATTTTTCCATATACTTTTTTGACAAATGACATATAATCGAGAATGACGTAACTCAAGGTATACATGTATCAACATTTAAATGCCTGATTATCATTTTCATTCAATAACAAAGACATCATCTTAAATTTTAGATATATAAATGTGTACTTTTCTTGATTCATTAAAATTTCAATCAGGATTTTTGGTAGTAAAATATTTTGTCTTAAAATATTTTGAAAAAGCACACAATAAATTTAGTTTTTATTTGTTAATTGTTATAAAGTTAAGGAAACAAAGTACAATATCAAACATTGAATCACAAATAAAAATGTTTAAAATTAAACATTGAAATTTAATTTTATAATGAATGTTTATACAACAAATAAAGACCAATAAATGAAAATGGAGTGTAAATGTTTAATTATATTAAATAATATTTTCTTTATTTTGTTATTTTTTACTGGTAAAGTTTGGCATCAAATTAACAGTAATTATTAATTACACTAGCAAATGACCCCAGCATTGCTTGGGCAAATGATTTGGATGATTTGGTAAATACTGTTTGTTTGGAAATTAAGTTATTACTATCAACAGTAACCTTCAACAACCATAGTAATTGTTATATAACACATACCCCTTATTGCTGAGAATCACTTTACTGCTTCAAATGAATGTTTTCAACCTGATCAATTTTTTGGAACGTTTACAATCATTCTATAATCGAACCAATATGCAATAACAAATTCGAATTTAAAATGATTCGAACATTTGATCAAAAAATCAAAATATATAGAAATATTTATAACAATGTCTTAAATGTTATCAATTTAATATACATAAGTGCTCAAAAAATATAACTCAATGAAGACTAAACATAATTGAAAACAAAAAATTGCATCTAAAATAGTACAGCAGAAGCCGTTCTTCAGGTTAAGCCTTAATCCTCTCCCTCTCCTCCCCGCAGGGGAATTTCGAAAAATCTCTTCTTAGTGTGCATTTTCATGACGTACCCCCTAACTGTGTACCAAATTTCGCCACTTTCAGTTCAGCAGTTTGCTCTGGGCAATGACGAATCAATCACTGTCAGTCAGTCAGGACAAGTAATTTTATATTTAGATAAAATAAAATATGTAAGTCAGTAAATTCATTGAAAATATCAAAAAACTTAGATAATAAGATTTCATTCATTTCTAAAAATAAAAATTTCCATTCATTTTTGTTTAATTTCTAAGCCAGTATTGATTTTTATGAGAGATACATAAAATCTACTGATTATAATCTTAGATTCCGAGCCCTTTTTCTAAATATTTTGAAATTAAAATAAGTCACTAAAATTCTCTTAGCTATTTTTTTGGATGAAAATGATAAATTATAGTTATATTTAATTTTTTTCTGAAAAACAAGACTTTATGTAATAGTAATAATAATAGGCTTTGTCTCTGACTGAAGCAGAATGGAAAATCTTATAGCAGCTTGTCAGCCTCCATAACCAAACATATGTAAATAAAGAAAGTTGTAATAAAAATTATTAAGATAAAACAAAAAGTTCAAGCAGGGAAATGAACTTAATCATTTGTGAGTCATACAGGCATTCAGTATTAAGCTTTGATGCTTAGAATATAGAAATATTTTGTCTTCAAGATTTTAGATATTTCTGGTAATTTTCTGATCGTTTACTTTTATTTTCCTACATGTTATATATAACAGAGTATGGCAATCCAACAAAAAATAACTCCCCCCAAGATTACATTTTTGGACTCAGGAAACCTTGAAATGTCAAGAAATGCAAAAAAAATTTTCTTCTTCCTCCCCTGTATGAGCCCTGATTTTGTTCACCTACCTTTAAGCTTAACTCCTGTACTTTTTTCAAAAATTTCTGAAATTTTGCAGTAAGGTTTGTATATTACAGAAATTGATGCTATTAAATTTTGGTTGTTAAAGGCCAAGGAATGAGGAGATAAAAGGGGTCATGTGTCATTTTGAGCAGGACTAAACTAATGATGATTTCTCATTATTAGCATTTACAATTTTTTTAATAAAAATTTATTAAATGGCAAAAAGTTTTAATAATAAAAACTTTTTGCCATTTAATAAAAATTATTATTATTATTAAAAATTTTTTATAGATGGCACCATGCATGCTGTTTTAAATGTTACCAGGAAAGTTAAGCAACTCATTGCTGGATTTTTTATATACAGTGGAACCTCGCTTAACAAGCACCTTGCACAGAGGTATTTCGCATAACGAGCAAAACAAATTGTAAAAATTTGCCTTGCTTAACGAGCGATGTTTCGCATAACAAGTGATGAGGAGAGAGGAAGTCCCAAATTGTGCACATGCAGCATGCTCCATCAGTCTGTGTTTAGCACTCATTCCGCTAGCATCTTAGTGTCGCTTGTGTTCACACACATTACTTATAAACTTCAACAACCATAGCCCGTTATATAATAAACACGCCAAACGATATGCCAAATTCTTGGGTCATTGAATTTAATAACCGATTCCAAATTAAATTTTAGAAAAGTCTGAATTAAAAATTAACTATTTATAATTATTAAATTTAATACGAGATGAAAACATAATTGCCTACCTCTAGTCCAGTGGTTCCCAACCTTTTCTAGGATGCGGAACACTTTTGTGAGCAATTTTCTTTAGCGGAACACTTACCTAAATTAATATGAAATACATAAGCTTGTCATCAGTTATTTTATTAGAATTGAGCAGTTATAATTCAAAATCTCTACTCATATTATTAACGCCAATTCTAAGACAGGAAAAAATATACCTAAATAACTTTAATGGGAAACTTGTGCCTGATGTTTTTTACATATTTCATTCAGTTTTTATCATTGCCTTTATCTTATTCGAAACAGTAGTACACTCCATAAGTACGAGTCGTACATATATATTTAAGTTTATGAAAATTTTATGATTTTAATTTTTTGATATTCGGCGGCTCGAATACGATTGTACACTTTCCGATTTGCGACTAAATCTGCAGAACACTTGGGAGATGCTTGCGGAACACCGGTTGGGAACCACTGCTCTAGTCAAATTAATTAATTTCTAATATTTAATTATAGCCTTTACATAACCCAAGAATTTGGCATATCGCTTCGTGTGTTTATCAAACATATTAGCTGTGAGTTTGTTAGTTGGTTTGTTTCTGTAAACCGAATTCTCATTCCAGGATGGTTCATTTGATGCTAGAAGAAAAGATGATGATGATGATTCACACTCCTTAATGGATGTATATTGTACAATTTTTTTTTAGTAAACGTTATACATAAAACATTTAAGCATTTTTTCGATGTGGAACGCATTATTGTATTTTACATTAATTTCTATGGGAAAAATTGTTTTGCTTAACAAGTGTTTCACATTACAAGTAAGGCGTGGCATTACTCTGAATGAATTATGCTCGTTAAGTGAGGTTCCAATGTAATGTGTTGTACATACATATATATATATATATATATATATATATATATGTACAACACATTTCAGTATAATTAAAGATATTATAGAATGGTTTAATCAACTACAGTCAAGAGTCCACTTAACAGAGAATCAGATAAGGACATTCCCACTGTTTTACATTAGCAGGAGTCCTGTTAACAGAGCACTAGAAAGTAGAACAATTCATTCAAGCATCATGTTAGTGGCTTTTTTTTAGAGCAGCAGTCTGCATAAGGAAACACTATTCTAATGAAAATTTGTAAAGGTCTATCTTTAATCTTATGATACATGAACACCTAGGACATAGGGTAAAGACTGCACTATATTTGTTGATATTTAGTGAAACCTTCTATTGTCAGTTTAAGTCAAAAGATTCTGTACAGAATCATAATGAATAGGTTTTATAGTGCACATATATGCAAATAAATATTAAAAAGGTATCATAAAATATAGATAAACAAATGGCACAGATGACAAGTAGGTCCTCATCTGAATGAGACATGGCAAGAAATGGTTAAGTTTGCCACATACCACATCAGACTGATGTGCCTATGTTGTTTGCTATATATAGCTTGCCATGCCTCAGTTTTTTTTTGGGGTCCTTAAAATTGATAGATAACATAGGTACACCTGATTGGATAGCAAAAGTAAACTTTCTAAAAAAGAAAATGTTTGAAACTCAAATACATTGGAATCACATATGCATTCCAAACTAGAACACTAACACCAAACACCAAAACTGGATTTTTTTGACATTTTACCTGACAAAGGTCCTAGGTGTGGACTGAATATGTTAGTGACTTAACAATTTTCACAACTAAGTGCAAAGCACAAGCTCATGAGTTTTATTTATAGTAAATAATGCTTTGTCATTAGATTACTTTAGAAATAAATATTTTATCAAAAAATTAAACTATTAAATATTATATATCAGTTTAAAAGAAATTTTATTTACAATAGTATAGAATTAATAAACACAATCAGATGGCCCTTGGATGGCAACATACTAAGTTCATTTTGATTGACACAACTTTGTATGGCCTTCACATCAAATTTTTAAAGTGAAAGTCTAATTCTTTGGATCAGTTGTGGTATTTTTGCTCATCAATCTTTCTTGTATACTATTTGTGCCAAATATTCAAAGAAATCCTCAGTTGGCTGTCATTGTGGCAGACTTGATAGATTATGTTATTTTTGTACAAAAGGTATTATGGTTTTGCTTTGAGTAACTCCAAGACCAAATTTGATAAGTGAGATGAAGCTATGTCAAGCCAAGAGATGAATTCATCATTTTGATTAAGAAGTATCTTCTTAAGAAAAGGGATTATCTTTAGACATTAAGTTTGGTATCTGTCAGCATCAATTGCAAGAGATCCCTTCTTAAAAAAATGGCTTCAAAACATCTACTGGTAAAATGACAATGTAAAGCATGACTTTTTCTTTAAATTTCTTAAATTTGTACTTTAAGAAAGTGCTTGATTTTCATTGCATAGTAAATTTCATTTCCTGGCATTTGCAACCTGGAAAGAGAAAAGTACTTCTTGTCATCCTAAGCAAATGCACCATCTTCACTGCGTTGGGATTTCAGCCAAATGCAGCTAAAAGATGCTCCACCACAACTTTTTTTTTTTTGAGTGGTTTGCTTTATTTTTGTACATTTAAACAACATGCTCTCCTAATATATTTGCTTTTGAAGCTGTTTTTCCAAACTGGCTCATAAATGTTCAAAGTTTACACACTGAGCATGTGTATTGATGTAATTTTTGGTGGAAAGATTTTAAAATCCTTTTGAGTTCAAAAGTTATGATGCTTTAAACCCAGTCCAGATATTTTTGTCTCATCCTGTTAATATGCATCTTTACATCTGCACTGACTGATTTTTTTGAGAGAGATAACTTGTAACTTATTTGCAGAATTTGATTCTATCACATCCCTATCTATATCTCTTTACAATGCATTACAAAATTGAATATTATCTAACAATTTATGAAATTTTTTTGTAACTCATTCCCTTTTTAGAGATAAGAAATAAGTTGATGCAATTTTACAGATGTAATCTTCCACTTATACCCTGTATCTAAAATAGAAAATACATTACTCTAATAAAATTGCACAATGATATCAACAAAAAATTGTAAGATGCCTAATTTTGAGTTGTGTGTGTACACAAATTTGTTGAGAACATCATGTAATATCAACTTGTTCAGAGAGACCATCCATTGAAGTTGATAACACGTGATGTTCTCAACACATTTGTGTTACTACTCATATCTCAAATCTAAGCATCCAGAACATATAAAACTTTAATAAATTAACAAAAGTCTATAAGATTACTCATATACATACATATCTTAACAACTCTACTAAGCCCTTGCTCTGCCAAATTGCACTACAGAGATTCCAGAGAGTGTATTTTAATCATTGGTATATGATCCAGTGATTACTGGGAGACTTGAACATAATAGTCAGACCAAAGAGTACTCTGGCTCTGGCAATCAAACTCCCAGATGTGGTCAGCCCTCCTCCGGAAGTCATCTGTAAGGGGACACTCAAGTACATAATGCCACACATCTCCACATGGGCACCCACAGATGCAACAACCATCTCCTTGTCCAAATTTGGACTTGAAATGGGAAGATTGCCCATACCCAGCGAGGACTTGGATCAGTAACCAATTACAATTACTTTTAGGGGTTAGGCCAACTTCAGGCACAAAGGCATAGGTAAACCTACCTATTGTACTTAGGTTCCAGCACTCTTGCCAGTACATCATCAATCTTTGCAATAGAGTACCTTTAGGTAACTAGCCAGAGGTTTTACTGTCTCCATTACAAATGGGCCTCCAGCCGTCTCCTTGGCCAGGTGAATATATATATATATATCCGAGCATTATCTGATACGACGACTAAAGTGAAGTTGAAAAAACCAAAATACTACAATTAGGAAAATACAGTAGTGCAATGTACTGTACCTCTCTGACCATCCATCACTGGCACTAAAGTTGATTTCTACTCCAAGTACCCCAGCAATTTCCATCACCTTTTGTATCAGTATCTGTCCTGAAACAGGAAGATTTGATGAACGAATTTGCTTTAGCCAACGTATCAGAGCATCTTCGATATCTTTGTACAACGACTTTCTCTGGCACTTGAAACAGCTGCGATGAAAATCCAAGAAAAAGTTTCTTAATTTTCTCTTTTTTCTTCAGGTTTCCCACCAATGTTGTTTTTGGATGTTTTTTTGTTGTTTTACAAATTTGGCTTGCAAAGTTTTTTTACATTCAAATTCAGACACAAGTTCGTATTTTTCCTTCAGCATAAGTGTTGTTGGCTTTCGGACACTCATTTCTAACAGAAATGTGAAACATGCTACAAATAACGCATGATGTGAGAAAATGCAAAATCTGATTCTGCTGTGACGTTGATATAGATTGTATATTTTCTTTTTGTTTATGTTGTTATTTTTTTATATATAAAAATACATAAAATGTTAATATATACATATTAATAAAAATGCCTTAATTAATAAGTCGACTCCCCTCCTGAAAAAAATGAGTTCACACCGCACAGTGCGGTGTGAACTCATTTTTTTCAGGAGGGGAGTCGACTTATCAGACATCTAAACGAGTGTGGGACAGCAAGAGTATGTCGATTTATCCAGTGGTGACGAGTTAAACAGTGTTGAGTAAACCAGAGTTTTTTAACATTAATGCCTATGTAGGTCGGCCAGGACCACAGAAAACTGACTACTTAACTGACGGTGTTGAGTTATACCTATGATGACTTATGCGGACCCAACTGTATATATATCTATCTGATCTACCTACTTATAACTTGTGTTATATCAAAAATTTGCATTTTTAGAAATGCAACATCATTAATGATACCTAATGAATAAATGAATAAATTGATGAATATCTAATTGAGTGATAGAAACTCAAATGCTAGTTTTTTCACTAATATCCAGTATTGTTAATTATAAATAATAATTTATAAACATTCTGTGATAAATAATTCCTACTTCATTTATCTACTAACTTTCTGTGCTATATAAACAAATACTCATATAATTCATTGTAAATACGTCTTAAAGATGTAACCATATATATAATTAAAAATTTACCTTTCTATTTAAAATCATTCTTTACAGAAAATTTGAATTATCTGGACTTTCTTTATATGAAATCTTTATCATCATTAATGGAAAAATTAGAGATATCCTGAGCCTTTAATTCAAATTATATACTGTACTTAAATAAGATGCCATTAAATCTAACATGCACCTTAATTTCTACATATTCACCCACAGATTTTTTTCTTTTGAAAAAATAAACAATTTAAGAGAACCTTATATCAACAGAACTGATTCTACTGATATAAATTTGTTGAGTATTTATTTTTTCAAAGAAAAAAAAATTTCTGGATGAGTAAGTAGAAATTACAGTGCATCTTAAAAATTTGAGTGAATACAGTATATAGTTTGAATTAAGACTCAGGACATATCCCTAACTTTTCCATTAATGACAAGAAAATTGCATGTTGCAAAAGTTAATGTTGCATTTCCAATACTTTAAATGGCACTGGGGTGAATTGCATATGGAAAGATGTGAGCATCAAATTCCACGTTAATTCAGAAGTCTAACATGAAAGTGAAAAGGCTTCCAACTTTAATTTAACAAAAGATAGTAATAATATTGCAGTCCTTCATGGTACTGAAATTGAAAACCTTTTCACTTACCATGTTAAGACTCTTTTGAATCAGCACAGAATTTGATACTCACATTGTCCCACATGCAATCCACCTCAGTGCTATTTAAAGCATTAGATGTGCAAAATTTCTTGAATGAGTGCTACATTACTTTTTCAGGGATTTCATCCATGTAATTATGATGTTATTGTAATAGACTAATGAAATTGAGCTAATCTGACCTCTTAAGTATTTGCTATTTCAAATATTTGTAAAGATTTTATTAAATCATTAAAATGACAAAATGGAAATAGTGACAAAGAACATGGCACTAGTGTGTGCTAATTATGACATATATCAAATCTAAAATACACCCTATTTTCAGAAATACTAAAACCTGGGAAAAAAGTGCATCTCAAATTGAAATAAACACAATAATTGAAAACTTGCAACAGAGCCAATACACAAAGAATGAACATGTGTATTGCTCAAAAAAACAACAATTAGGAGCAACATGCATCCACCATTACTAAATAATGAAGACTTCCTTGTTGATGTAACAATGCTGCTTTTTATTAATAAACTCAGGATTTCATAATTTAATTACATTTATTGAATATGGAAATTAAAGCACAAATCTCTATTTGTGTAGCTTATTTTTTGATCTAATAAAGCTATTTGAAGATTTAAAAAAAAAATCTTTTAATTGATGAATCTACATGCATAAACTAATCTTACCCTAACAAATCTTTTTTTCCACTCCTCCAGTTTTACTTAGATTTGAATGTTAAAATGTCACTTTTACAAACCATTTTTAAATGTATTAATCACATTAAGTTTAATAAAATTTTTTGTACTTTTTTGCAAATTTTCTATCTTATATTATTTATTTAATTTCATATATTATAACATCTACCATACATCTGAACATTTTTAAATATTCAAATAAGTCTTTGTACTTGTTTTTATCAATCTATCATCCATAGTTTACTATGCTATGCAAGCATTCAAAAAGTTCATATTGTGACTGTTCTGACATTCTTTTATAATCACTTTTAGATTTAATATAACAAATATTAAATCTATATGTGTAAAGTTTTATGTACAGTACATAGGCGTGTATCACAGACATAGTTCAAATTCATTAAGCATCAATCTTTTTGTATACTTTAATGTATTATCATTAATTGTACGTAATAAAATGCACTTAAACATTCAATTCTTGATAAAATAAAAATAATTATGTCTACTCCAACTATACAAGTGGATATATATTACTCCCCATTTAATTATATTATGATCACACCTTTTCTGAAAGGAACAGGACAAGATTATGTTAACAGAGAAGTGAATATAACGTTAACAACTTAACATTTCAGACAATTTCATCCTAACAATCTCAGATTAGTATAAGTTGACTTTTATTTGAAGTGTCACATCAACTTATTTTAATTATGGATACGCTTTCATTAGAGTATTTGTGAATAATTTCAAATCAATTTTTGAGTTATATTTCGCTCCTAATCGAGATTAATGACATAAAAGTCAAACGCAGACGAAACAAGTCCATTTATGATTAGGCTTAGTTGAATATTTGATCAACCCTGCCCCACTTACAAACATGATTAAAAAAATAAACGATCGGAGCGGAGAATGATTTCTTGTACTTTGTTCTATTATCTCATACATATTTAAGTACTTACTAATAAAATATATAGAATAAATTGACAAAATAAAAAAAAGAGGATAAAGCCAACATCGATACTAACCCTAACGTACGGCGGGAAAACTATCCTTAACCATCGCGCGTCATTTGAACAGTTTAAACCATACTCCCAGACGAAGGTAATCGATGATCGTCTCACCTGCCGTTATATGAATGCGTTGAGATTTTTAATCAGTTGTCAAAGTGAAAGATAATTTGCACCAAATATCACTTTAAGCGCGATCTACTCTCGCTTCTCGGCTTTAGTTGACAAAATGTTGAATGGCAAGATGGCGACTAAGCGTCACGTGACCCGGAGGTTTTTCACGAAAGATTTCTGGTAAATAAACGAATCGGAGCACACCGTTGCCATCACGTGAACTTACAGAGCATAGCCAATCACATTTGCCAATAATGTGTTGCCATGTCGTCAAATTACTCCCCCCCTCATGCCGCGCCTTATCATCGACCAATAGGCTTTTCTTCTGGATTGCTGAAAATTTCATGGTGTTTCGGGATTGTTGCAATACTCTGTTTTCTTTTTGCATACTTCTGAAAAATTTCGGATATTTTCTTCAATGTTCTTGCTTCAACAAAATCCATTGCAATCAATCACTGTTCATTACATGAAACTTAGCTTTGGATGCCAAAATTTTCGTGCTAGTACTGTGATGAAAAAAAAATTCTTTCTTCAACTGTCACATATTTCAGAAAACAGAAATAATCTTTCCTATGAACCTTATCAGTTTATATAAGACATCACACCATTTGATGCAGAAATTTCATCAAACAGTGTGATATGATGGTGACTTATAATGCATTCATGGATATTAATGCAAAAATCAATTTATATATTTTAAAAAATGATTTTTTCATTATAATGTCAATTAAATGTGGGAAATCAAAATTCAATTATCTACTAAATTTGTCAATATACTACTATATTTTTTTATATCGTCGGTAATAAAAAAATATCAAAAATCCCGAACTCCAATTTCATAAACCTCAAATCTGTATTGAAATTTCTTCTTGATTTAAAAAAATTCAAATAAATATATTCTTAAGCATCAAAACTGCAAAATATATATATATTTTTTTTTTCTCTCAGACTTAAGCAAGCAAATACTGTAATAAAATACTCAAACACAATTCTTTTTTTGAAATGTAATCCATCAAACAAATATATTAGAAAATATGATTGCAAACAAGTAAAAAAACTTTAGTATTAATAAAATATAAATTTTTAAAATAAAATGAATTATTCTTCACAAACATCAAAGGAAAAAAATGATCTTACAGTATTTAATTTTAAAGAACTTTTTGTAATAATGAATTTTGAAAAAACATCATTTTTACATCATAAATTAATATATATGTATATGATATGTGGTTTAAGTATTGTACATATATAAAAAAGAACATAATTGCATTTAAATTATTTATCTTTATTATTTATACATAAAAACAGACAATTAGAAGTTTTAAATTAATTATATCACCATTAAATTATTTTATCAAAATTCTGAAAGCAATGTATTTTTTTTTTTTTTTGAGAATTTATTGTTTAAAATAAGTTTTATTGAAAACATCTACATGTTACATGTAATTTTCATATTTTACTAATAAACATTTTAATATTTATTTCTTAATTTTGCTGAAAAAAAATTGTCTGTGTTAACAGATTTGCGAAGGAGTTTCATTCAAAATAAATATCATGTAGACAAGAAGTAAACATTTTGGAATCTGGTCAAGTTTTGGGGCTAATGATAAAAGAATTAATTTATAAAAGATGTTTCACAAATAAATTATTTAGAACAGCCAATAAATAAAATTCGGAAATGATACTATATTAAAAAAACATCATTTACATAATATATTATTATTATGTATTATTAAGTAATACGTATTATTATGTTAATAATTAAAGAATCTCTCAAAACTTTTTCATTTTCATCAAAACATCTCCATAATCAATGAATTATTTATTATTATATCAGTAAACAACAGTAACAAGTTATACCAAAAAAACTTATATATGAAAATATAATATATATAATTATGGGACTGTTATAGAAACTGGAAATATAGGAATTTCTTTATATGGTCATCAAGAGAGAGAATATATTTAATAGAATTTTACAATAATTTTTCACTGCTTATAAGAAATATAGTCTCAAAAACATTCTGAAATGTATTAAAAAGATTTTTCAGCCAATTTAATATTATTATTTTATTCTATTAGTTGGATATTAACTATAAAAAAATTCATTACTCACAAGATAAACTTTGTAACTGAATGATATTATTTGAATTTCTTTCAATTGATTTCTATTTCTGTTTAGACATACAAAACAGAAATTTTATTCCTAAACATTCCAAAAATTGAACTTACAAAGCAATATTCTATGCAAATTAACATATACATTGGTATATTTTTAGTGTAGAGTATAGTGTCTGAATATACATAACAATTATTATGCATTTAAATGCTTTTAATGTATTTATCGAAAATTAAAATTAGTTCTCTTGTAACATGATAAAAGCATCAGAATTATTACTATAATAATATTTTTTGCTTTCATATTGAAAAAATTTCACTAAATAGTTTAGCAACAGACATACAATCTTATGATTCATTATTAAAATATTTGCTTAGTTGGCAAAAAAATTATGATGAAAATGAAAAATTTAATTCAACTCTTATTTTGGGAAATTTTTTACATTTTAGAATTTTCCTATATTTAAACTAATGGTAAATTTTTCTTTTTGGTGCATTGATATCAAAATACAAATAATGATCTCTCAATGTTATCATTCTATGATCATTTTGTATTTTTTTCAGTATTATTATTAATACAAACTAATAACTAATGAGAGAAAAGAGAATATGCATTATTTTAAATTATTGTTTTTATCAAAAACAAATTTATCTCATGGTCTATTTTAATACAGATAAAGATAAATTGATCAATTTAATTTAAGTAATAAATTTTTCCATTCAATTATATAAGTTCTTAATATTCCGAAAAATATAAACTTTTATTAAATTAATTTCAAGTAATACAAAATATTAAGAAAAAATTAAAATTAAAGAATAAATTTTCTATTATTTTAATAAATGTTTAATATATTAAAATAACTAATAAAAAAAAAATTCAACGTTTCAAAGATCTGGATAAATTTTAGCATTACTTGAAAATTTTGAGATGTTATGTGGAAATGTTTTTTAGTTAAATATTTTTTACATTAAGTATGAAAAAGTTATTTAAATTTTTAAAAGCAAAAACAAATTTCTTGAGTAAATGTTAAAATATTTTTATTAATGATACAATATTCATTAATATACAGGAAAAGACAGAGATAATTCATTTCTAAAAATGTGTATGAAAGTCAAATGTCCAGAAGAAGCAAGAGAGTTGCATATTATGAAGAGATAATATATCAGGTCAGTCCATAAGTTCATGCATATTTTTATCTACAAAAAAAGCAGCAAAAAATTTTAATTAAATTTTATTTCAATCTATAATGTATTCACCATTATTTTGTACAATTTCTTGCCATCTTGATGGTAGCTTTTTAATCCCATCTTCGTAAAATGATTTCGGTTTTGAATCAAAATATTCAGAAATAGCCTTTTTTACATTGTTCTCATCCTCAAAAGTTTTCCCTTTTAAAAAATTCTGCAAACTGCAAAAAAGATGATAATCACTGGGAGCAATATCTGAAGAATATGGTGGATGAGGTAAAATTTCCCAGTTGTAGCTTTCAAGTTTTTGTACAGTTATTTTTGTAGCATGTAGGGTAGATGTACCAGTTTTGGCCAGTGTACCAGTTCTGGCCAGAAAACAAATTTAACTTAAAAATATAATCATCACATATTCAAATCTGTCCTAATGAAACAAACTTTTATTGTTAACTGTTCACACAGTTAACAATAAAAGTTTGTTTCATTTGTGATTATATTTTTAAGTTAAATTTGTTTTCTGGCCAAAACTGGTACATCTACCGTAGTCTGGCATTGTTATGCTGCAAGAGAACCTGCTTTCTGTTCACTAACGTCGGTCGATTTTTTTTCAATTTTTCATTTAAACACTCTAATTGCTCACAATACATTTGAGCTGTAATTGTTTGATTAGGTTCTAACAGCTCAAAGTGAATTACACCTGACATATCCCACCAAACAGACAAAAGAATTTTTTTTGGATGCAACCCACCTTTTGCAGTCGGTTTTGGCTGCTTGTCGCAATCCATCCATTGTCCTTTTCTTGTCACATTATTATAGAGGATCCATTTTTCGTCTCCAGTAACTAGCTTACCAAGAAAAGGTTCTAAAGCAATACGGGATAAAAGAGACGTGCAAATGTTTACACGTTGTTGTCAGTTAGCTATTGACAGTTTATGTGGTATCCATTTTCCTAGCTTTGAAACTTCTCCAATTTGTTGTAGGTGTCTATGAACAGTTCCATGGGATGAATTTAAACGTTCCACAATTTCATCAACTGTTAAAGATGGTTCTGCTTCAACTAGTGCAGAGAGAGCATCATCATCAAAGTCAATGGGTCTTCCAGTACGAGCCTTATCCTCCACACTAAAATCATTGTTTCTAAATCTTTCAAACCACTTCTGCACAGTCCTTGCACTAATTACAATTTGATTACATACAGTATTTATTTTTTTGGCTGCATTTGTAGCATTCTCACCACTTAAAAATAAAAAATATAAAACATGTCTTTTATATTCATCAGTTACTTCCATTTTAACAAAAATAAACAACTGAAATGTTCACATTTCTGAACAGTATTATATGAATGAGATCCAATTTAACACTTCAGTGTAAAAATTATCACATTAGACTGACATTTTTAACAGCAAAACAAGATTTTTCTCAAGGTCATAAAAATGCACATGGACTTATGGACTGACCTGATAATTCCCAGAGAGTCAATAAGAGATTTTATAATTTTTCTTTTTAAGATAACAGTGAATATGTTACAACATATAAAACAATTTAAAATGTTCAAACCATAAACAGAACGTAGACAATAAAAATTAATTTTTACAAATGATTTTGATGCTACTGAAACCAGAACTGACAGAAAATGCCATAACATGATAGCTTGAAATTTTTGTTTGTCAACTGAAAATATACAAAAGTTTAAATCTAGCATATGAAAAGAAATGTGGGAGTATTGAAGTATTACATTACAAAGAGCAAGTTGTCCAAAATAGGGATCACTTGTATTATGACCTTTTTCTTAATAACATAAAATGTAAATTTACAAACTTTATTTATCAGCCAAGCTACATGGTTGATTTTACATTGCTGACTAATACATAAGTAATTTAATGTCCATATCCTTGCATATCTAAGTTTTACAATAATTATCAATTATAAAAAGAATAATCAATGTGAATATATTTACCAGGTGTACTGGTTAATAATGCAGATTTTGTTCAATAGATGGCATTACACATATATTGATATACAGTAGGTGATCGGTTATGAGTCAGTGAACAGTTCGAACTACAAACAAATCGGATAACAAACACTTTCGCAAAAGATTATTATGTTCAGACAACGAACACCTCACAGAACAAACACAAAAAGAAGTGACATAAAATAATGAAAACCAATTGGTCTTCACTCATCTTCAGGCAACAATTTGAAACTTTTCAGAACGCAGGAGACGTTGACATCAACGCTGAACCTGGTATATACTGATTGGATAGTATTTCTTCAAACTTTCCCTTGTAATTCCAGCCTTTTATTTTTCCGACAAAGAATTTTTTTATAGTATTCGCGAGACTGTCAGGTAGGCACTCGTTAAATTTTTATTTTCAAAAGGTGAGAGTATAATACAAAGGTAGAGAGTGGGCAGAAGATTTCTGATGTTGTTGGGCAGTATGGCTCAAACAGGTCTACAGCAGGCTGCAGTTCAATCTTATCTAAGAAAGATATAGTATAATCAAGAAGACTCAAGCAGCTAAAAAAGTAACAAAAATCACATCTGAGAAATAAAGAACATTGAAGAGCTCATAATAAAATCTGAAACTGATCTGATGACAGAAAAACACCGAGAAACTCAGCGAGATATGTTTTCTTCTGAAAAAGAGGCTTAATGCAGACATCTGCTATTAAAAATCTTTTGAAGTGGGAGGATTTCAAAATAATGTCTTAGAATGACATCCAAACCAGGTTGAGGTTAATAGACTTAGGGATCTCTACAATGACAATGCTATTAATTACTTTCCAAAAAATCTTGAAGAAGAGAGAAAAGCAATCGACATTGGACAGATTCTTTAACACCCCACAAACAGAAAAAACAAGACTGATAAAAATGCAAGACTGTGTATACATGTATTTTTATTATTACATATAAATAAATGTAGTATGAAAGTATATAATTTTTTATTTTGGGGGGTCTCCAGAACAGATTAATCAAATTCCCATAAAAATCTATGGTAAATTGATAATGAGTTAATGAACAATTCGGATAGCAAACACAGTCTTAGAACAGATTATGTTCGTTAACCAATCACTTACTGTATATGTGATTTGATATGTATGCCATTTTATTGTATTGACAATAAGCTTTAAAACTTCATATGTCAAATTTTCTGAAGGTGTTAATATCATAGAATTTTTATGCTTAAAAATGTCAAATTTCTTACCAAAAAAAGAGCATTTGCAGGAAGTTTTAATTCATTACTTTATTTTGAAGAAAAGTGCTGCTGAAAGTTATTGTATACTTTGGGAATCTTATAGTAAACATGCTCCATCTCAAGATACTTGTGAATGCTGGTTTAAACACTTTAAAAGTGATGATTTCCATGTGAAAGACAAAGAACATCCAGGTCAACCAAAAAAGTTTGAAGACCAACAATTACAAGCATTCTTGAATGAAGACGCATATCAAACTCAAAAACAACTTGCAGAAAGATTAAATGTTGCTCAACAAACAATTTCCAATCATTTACAAGCAATCAAAAAGATTTTAAAAGAAGGAAAATGGTACCACATCAACTGAATGGAAAACCAAAGTCATCAGTAAAATGGTGCTTCAATGACATGAAAAAAGTCCTTTTTGCATCGAATTGAAACTGGCGATGAAAAGTAGATTTATTTTGAAAATCCCAAACACACAAAATCATGGGTTGATCCAGGTCAACTATCAACATTAACTGCAAGACCAAATTGCTTCGGAAAGAAGACAATGCTCTGCGTTTAGTGGGATCAGGAAGGTGTGGTGTATTACAAGTTTCTAAATCCAGGTGAAACCTTAATACTGATTGCTTCCAACAACAAATAATAAATTTGACCCACACTTTAATCTTAAAATGACCAGAATGGGCCAGAAGACACAGCAAAGTAATTTTGCTTCTTGATAATGCATCATCATACACTTCAAAACCAGTTAAAGAACATTAAAAGATCTTGCCTGGGAGGAATTAACCCACCTGCCGTATTCACCAGACCTTGTTCCTTCTAATTTCCACTAGTTTTAAGTGATGGCACATGTACTGTACTTTCTGATCAGCACTTCAAAAAGTACAAATAAGTGAAGTGAGAAATTGGGTCTCTGAATGGTTTGTCTCAAAGCAAAGTTCTATTGGGACAGTATCCACAAATTATCTGAAAGATGGGAGAAATGTGTAGCTAGCAATGGACATTACTTTGAATAAAGCACTTTTGATGTTTCTCTTGAAATTGTTGTGTTTTCTTTAATTACAAAATCCACATTATTAACCAGTATACCTGGTAAACATATAATATAAACTGAAAATGATCATTACATTTATAATATTATAAATAATAATAAAAAACAAACTTGTTTATTTGTTTTGTCGAAACCATGTCTTTTTTTTTCTTGTTTTGTTTGGTGTCACGACTTGGTGAATTTATAGACACTTGGCAAATTCATCTATTTAATCCATAATCTTTACAGAGATGCGTTTTGGGCTTTCGCCCCTCTTCAGACTGTTATGTAATATACATATGTTGTATCTGGTCGGCATCTGTCCGGCACCTTCCGCACTATATCTTACTTTCCCCTCCCAGCTAATTTGACTGCTTCCTCCGCATGTCTCACTGCGTGTAACTTCTCCCTCCCAGAATGCTGCACACAGCCATGCCTACAGCTGTATAAATATACTTTTTAAGATATTCTATTTAATAGTTGTAACCAGCTTTTATGAATTTCTATGCTTAGGTTCTTGTTAATATTTATTTTTGTCTGTAGTAATTTTGTAGCTTTCTTTAAATTTTCTTTTGTACCAATTTTTTTCTTTGTGTACTATTTTAGCATCAGTTTTATCTATGCTGCAGTTATGAGTTGTGCAATGTTCATAAAAAACAGAGTTTATTCTATTATATTTTAAATCCATGATGTGTTCTTTTAATCTTGTTTCCAATCTTCTTTTTGTTTCATCAATGTATGCTTTTAGTGGTTCACATGTGCAAATTATTTTGTAAACGATGTCAGTAGTGTTGTATTTATCTGGTTGTTTATTTTTGCCAGGTTTAATCTGCCGGATTATTTTTTGTAAGTTTCTATAAGTTCGTGCTAGTTTTATATTTATTTTGTCAAAACTTTTATTTATCTGCTTGAAGAAGCCACAAATGTAGGGGAAACAAAAAGAAGATTGGAAACAAGATTAAAAGAACACATCATGGATTTAAAATATAATAGAATAAACTCTGTTTTTTATGAACATTGCACAACTCATAACTGCAGCATAGATAAAACTGATGTTAAAATAGTACACAAAGAAAAAAATTGGTACAAAAGAAAATTTAAAGAAAGCTACAAAATTACTACAGACAAAAATAAATATTAACAAGAACCTAAGCATAGAAATTCATAAAAGCTGGTTACAACTATTAAATAGAATATCTTAAAAAGTATATTTATACAGCTGTAGGCATGGCTGTGTGCAGCATTCTGGGAGGGAGAAGTTACATGCAGTGAGACATGCGGAGGAAGCAGTCAAATTAGCTGGGAGGGGAAAGTAAGTGGGAAGATATAGTGCGGAAGGTGCCGGACAGATGCCGACCAGATACAACATATATATATTACATAACAGTCTGAAGAGGGGCGAAAGCCCAAAACGCATCTCTGTAAAGATTATGGATTAAATAGATGAATTTGCAAAGTGTCTATAAATTCACCAAGTCGTGACACCAAACAAAAGAAAAAAAAAACTGTTTAATACTTTTCCAATATTTAATTTATATAATTATATAGAAATTAAAATACAACTTTACATTAGACATTAAAATAATCCTTCTTATAAATTAAAAATTTAATCAATGTAATTGAGCTAGTTCTAATAGCAAAAATATATAATTTCTAAAATAAACTATTTTTCTATTTATTTTTAAAAACAAGCTATAGATAGATGTATGGAAACATTTTTTTACCATAAAAATTTTTTTACCACAAATTTACCATAAATGTTATCATCATATATAAGACATACAAAATGTTCTCTACAATACTACTATTGTCAACTTTCATCTATCTTATATCAGAATTACAATAAGTTAACATTTTCCAGTAATTTAAATCAGTGGTCAGCAACCAGTGGTCCGTGGACCATTGATGGTCTGCAAGAAAATTTGGGTGGTCCGTGGAGAAATTTGGACATTGATCAACTGAAGGTTATGTGAAGTATTACGAAAGAAATGAAAAATGCTTAGTTCCTTTTTCATTCATTGGGGGTTTTTATTTCAAATCTAAAACCAAATACAAAGTGACTGTTATCAATAAATAATGAACAATAAACAATATTGTGAGTGCGATTGTAGTCCTTCATGGAAAAGCACTAAGAATCCATAAACCTATTTCAAACAAGCAGCAATGAACTGTAGGCTTGCATTAATTTGTTATAATTAAACACGTGAGTTTATTAATGTAATAAAATTGAACTTTTATAATCATTATTCTACAGATTTTGTATCGTTTAAAAAAAATTCATGATAGTGGTCCGTGGGATTCAAAATTGTGAGTTTAGTGGTCCGTGAGATCAGAAAGGTTGCTGATTGCGGATTTAAATTATTATAAAACTTTATATTCTCACTTATGACACTAACTATACTATACGTAAGAAACTGTATTGTCTTTCAGAATTAAATTTTTTAATGAATTTCTTTGTTTGATGAAATAAATACTTATGTGTTTAATTCAAACATCAAATAAATAAATTTAATGCCAAAAGATACTAATTTAATATATATAAGAAATTATACTAACAATTTTTTAACATAATATCAATGTATTTTGTTGTTGCTGTGTTACATTTATAAAAGTTAATGAATATAAAGAGTTATAATGCAAAAGTATAATTAAATTTAAATAAATAATAAATAAAACTCATTATTATAATAATTTATATTTATTTTTAATTTTGAAATCAATGTTCTGAATGAATAAACATTATAAATCATTTTAATTGCATACTATAACATTTCTCTATTTAAAAAAACACCACTTACAAACTAATAAAAGTTCAATATACTATAAATATTTATATTATTCATTATCTTTGTTATTAGTTACTTTTGTGATCATAATAACTCTAAATTATTTTTGCTAGTGTCTTACTGCTAATTCCATAAAACAAAATAGTTAATATCAATTTGTAAAAATTACTTTAATGTTTACAGAATATAATTTGATAAAAAAGCTATTTTTAATATTTTAAAAATTTTTTCTTATTAATGAAATATGTAAATTAAGAGCTGTATCATACAACTTACTTATTCTTCTGGTATAATTCTTAATACAAATTCATAAATGATAAATAAAAAACCTGTAAAAGAATTTGATTTATTTATTTATTTTATGTTTTTGAAACACTTAAAAATTAACTTGTCAGATTTTAAATTTATAGTAAGGATGGAGTCAGATAAATATTCTTTTAATTTTTTAATGTAATTCTTGATGATAACATTTTGTCTGATTCTGACCATCTTTAAACTTTTCTTTACAACTAACAACTTTTAATAAAAACATTTTTAATAAGTAGCAAAATATACAAAATCACATTAAATATAATAAAACCTTGATTTAACAGACTGGATTTAATGGACGAAATTTCCAGTCCATATGTCATTATGTTATGTGTAAATTAACATCCTGTTAATTTTAAAAAAATTGATTATATGTAATTAAATTAACAGGTTATTTTTTTCAAATCTAACAGTCACCGCTCTTAAGAACTGTTAGTTATTTGTTTAGTTAAATACAATTAAAGTGTATTTACCAAAAAATGTTTGTTTACTTATTTTGATTTAGAATGTATATTTTTTTAGTAGTTGCAGAACTAGGGTGAGTACATAAGTAATAGTACATATAGAAAACCTTTCTGTGAAATTAAACTTCTCATACATACTTTATTTTAATTACACATATGTATCTACATAAGTAAAAACAAATAAACTAATTTGTCAACTTTTTAACACACACATTAGAAAAACTTACTTTATTATATATATAAACAGACTTTCCCCTTCAATGGGCACCCCTCTCACCTGAATTAAACTAAGGTTTTGTAATTTAAATCAGACTTTGTCTTCATCTAATCATTAGCTTATAGATTAGCTAAATGATCATAAAAAGATAATTAAATTTTTATTTCTCTTAAAAATCTATACTCCAATTCATTTTCATTATATTAAAATACAGTAAATAAGAAGTAAATATTAATTTATTTTAAATTTTAAAAGAATCTGAATTTAGATTCTGATATTATTATTATTAGAATATACATTAAATCATTTCATAAAAACTGAACAGTAGTAGTAAGATAGTTTAAACTATTTATAAAATATAAAATTGAATACTATTATGATTTAATTTCATAATGCTTAATCAAAAAATCAATTGTAAAAATTCCTTATGCAGACTGATCTATTAACAATAAAATAAATAAAATTTGATAAATCAATTTATTTTATAACTTTTAGTGTACCATTAACTGATGATAATGGTTGAACTGTGAAACAAAACCATTTCTTGTGTAAGTTCTAATTTTTTGGAAAGTAGAAAATTTATCTTTGAATTTAATAAAATAAATAAAAGTTTTAAATGAGTTTGTGAACTGTTGGGTTTGAGACTTTTTTTTTTTTTTAAATAAATCCAAATAATCCACCCAAACAATCATGTAGAATATGATTTCAATAGCCTAGTTTTGTCTCCTAAAAATGAACTAAAAACATTAGATTTTATTTATTTATTTATTAAATAACTAACTGCTTGAAAAAATTTGGCAATTTAACAAATTAAAAAATAAAATGATCAATAACTTAAGCAGTTCTGCAATTTAGCAAATTAAAATTTTATTAAATTATAGAACTGCTTAAAAAGTCAATGAGATATTGCATATATTAAATGCTAAATTGCTATTAAAACAGATTTTTTGATTTTAAGATATATTTTTAGTGTTTCAAAATAAATTTAAATGTAATAAATAATACAATTATAACTTTAATTAAACAATGATAGTATATACTTCAGAATTACATTCAGCTATCTTAGAATAATTAGAATGGTCTGTATCAAGCAGTATTTTAAAAGTTTTAAAATTGTGGGATTGGATAGCAATGGAATGGAACTGTTGTCTACAGCAACAAATCCAGATTCAGTTTGGGCACTGACAATGGCCAAGTTTGTGTCTGCAGGCCCCATGGTAAATGCCTCAATCCTGCCTACACTTTGGAGTGGCAGACCAGCCCCACAGCATGTATGATGGTCTGGGGTGCCATCACATACGACAGCCAGTCTCCTCTAATAGCAATCTAAAGGACCATGACAGTTCAGTGGCATCCTGCAGCCACATGGGTTGCCCCTCATTTCAGGGCTCCCAAAAGCAAGGGTGCCACAGGACTGCCTCTGCCACACTGCTTGGTCCGCTGATCTGTCATTGATTGAACATGTCTAGGATCATCTGGGACACTAAGTTGGATAGTCTAGGAGTTTGGCTGAACTAGAGGACTGCGTGCAGCAACTGTGGACTGAGATCCACAGGACACCATACAGCACCTTATGTCTCCATGCTCACCCATATCATATTGTGTTTTCACACTAGAAGTGACCCAACGGGATACTAGAACCGCCTTTCATTTGTAGTTCTTCCTGCAATAAATGATTTTTTTCTTTCATTTTGTAATCATTTACTTATATCACTGTTATCTCATACATGACAATTTTGTTCAATTCTGATAACTCTTTCTTAGTATGTTAATTTTTATGGCAATGAGTGTAATTATAATAACCATCCAATTATTATCCAGAAACTATATTCAGCAAAATCTTAAATACAGTAAGACCCCGCTTAACGTGGGGTAGATGACAAAGTGCTAAACAAAACATCATTAAATGAGGTCATTTTAACATGTGACCCAAAATATACAGATTTTACTTTAATTTTAAGTTATTTTTATATTAATTTGTGTTTGTGTGTTATTTAATTATATTAAATAACACACAAACATATGCACACAGAAGTGTAAAGTTCATTATTTGTGACAAAGGTTTTGGCTCTTCTGAAATTTTTGTTTTTTGCAATAAAGTCATGTAGTTTCATTTGTGGCTTTTTTGTTCTTTCCTTAAGCCAGTGACTTTCAACCTTTTTTTTGTCATAGTACACTTTTAATAATTTAAAAATTTAGCAGCACACACAATTACTTTGGTAAGTACTGCAGGACAACTGGTGACGTTATAACAGTGATTTTTAAACAAAGTTGGTTTTTAGGTAACATTTTCTAAATGTCTTGGTAAGTACCGGCAGTTACCAGTAGCATCGGTTACAATTTCCAAATGGACCCTAGGAAGGTAGAACCGATTGAACTACTTGTCTGATGTCGCTTACAAATGGGTATTTACAGTGGCAGCACACTTCAAAAATCTCGCGGCACACTAATGTGCCGTGGAACAGTGGTTAAGAATCACTGCCTTAAGCAAATGTCAGTAGCAAGAGATTGCATCCAAAACACTTCATTTTGCTTTTTCACTCCTTTCAAAATCTGAATCATTCGCTACAATTTGATCAACGAATTCAGTTATTGTTACCAAACTTTTACTAAGGAAATCTGTAGCAAGTTCTTTGGGAACTTCATTTTAAAGATTGAATTCCTTGTTCTGCAAGTTCTTGAAGGTCGTCGTTGGTAAGGCTCTCTCACAGGATATGTTGGTAAGGCTCTGAGAGCCTTACCAACATATCCTGCTTGTCTAGATCTCCTAGTCCTGCTGTATCGATTATGTTGACAATTTGGTCAACCTAACAATCAAGAATTCTCAGCGAGAAGAGCCTATTGCTCTTCTCGCTGAGAATTCTTGGATACCTCCAGCCATAACTTCTTCCACACTCGGTTCATGCCTTTATCAGTTAATTCTTCCCGAGTGAAGTCGATATTACCTATGGCATCCATGATGTTATATTTCTTCCAAAATTGCACCAAAGAAACTAGATTTAAGGGAAGTACCGTGCTATGATGAATTGCCACCTTTTTCTGATTGGTTCATATTTGTAAATAATCGTATTATACAAAAATCAATGAAATGCCACAATAATTTGAATCAGCGTAAATTTTGAGTGTTTTTTTTAGGCTTCGAGAAAACCACATTATATCGAATCAGCATTGAGGCAGCGTTAAGCGGGGGTTTTACTGTATTACATTTATCTTTCAGAATGATCTATGAAAACACTTTATAAGACAAAACCAATCATTAATATTTAGATTTTGGAGATGACATTTTTAAACAATAATGAAACATGTTAATTATATAATGTCTCAATTTATTATACTATAAGTATAAAAACTGCATTCATTTGTAACTGATTAATACAAGATCCTAATGTTTATGCACTTGACAAAGTTCTAAGGATTATACTAAAGGCAGAGAAAACATTGAAATATAATCAACTTATTTCTATGCAATTTTTCTCTATTTCTATATACATAATTAGAAATATAGGACTTCAATGATAACAAATGGTCTTCTAGATGTCTTAATCCTCTTAATCCATTGAGATTTCTGAAGAGTAAACCTTTTTCATTTTAAGAATAAATTAATTTTATACAAAATTAAAAACAAGAATAAAAACAAGCTTATCATTAACAGAACTATTTACAAAATATACAAATGAAATTCTGACCAAATATCAAGCCATTTGAATTCAGTTACACCTGAAGATGGCCTATTCTATTAGGTTGAAACATTAGTGTTTTGTTTAATAAACATTTCTCAGCAATAGAAAGTGTTTGATGATTCATTAAGTGAAATTTCTGACATATGAAAAATAATAAATACTACGTATTTCTAAAATGATTATTAATTCTTAGTCATATTTAAAACATCAAACACAGTTTAACAAAATTAAGTTTTGAAAATTGTTTAGAAGTATAGTATTCATTAGTTTTAAAGTGTCAAAAATCTCAAAATTATTAGATTTGAAGTTATTTTTATGGTTCTTTTAATGGTAGGCTATTTATCTTGTTTCTTTATTCTGAAAATAAGATTTGTTTTTCAAAAAGTATTCAACACATTAAAAAACATACAACTGTTAAAAGACCATTTGTTTTCTTTGAGGATACAAATATTTGAATAGTGAATCAAATTCAAAATCTAAGATTTTTGTAGCAGATAAAACAGACAGTTGAAAGATTACAGGCATCATAAGACAATTTTGCTTTAATAATCAATTTATCTTATTTTTTTGTATAGGCCTTCTTCACATAAAAAATAATGTATACATTTTAAAAATTATTTTATAATTTATTAAAATTATTACATTTTGTCAATTTCAGGCTAAAATGTGAAATGATAAATAAAATTAATGCATTACAAAAAATAACTTCACAGATGAATTTTTTGGGTCTTTGCAGCTGAAAATCTTTAAATTACTTCATCACAATCTTAATCTTTAGTATTAGGAGGATATGCTCTTGATAATCCATCCAATATATCTCGTGCTTCATCATGAAAGAAAAATAAATTTTTATTAATTATATTTTTCAAAAAACCTGTTTTATCTGTTGATATTGGCAGTGCTATTAGAGTTCCCAGTATTACTAGAGGAATTTGTAATAATGTACAGTAATTGAATTATTTAAAAATTAATACTACAACTTTTACTAAAAAAATTTATTTATAATGCTTCTGCATGTATCATATTTCCTATAAAATTCAATATCAGGATATTTATTATCAATACACACAACTTTTACAACTACACCATTTTTTACAGATCATTATTTGCAACAGTAATTATCATCCATCATCATATCATCATTTGCATTATTACTGAAAATGTATAAAAGTTGAAACAGGTTAATTATAAAGCATAATGATCAAACTTATTGATATTACAATAAATAAACAGCATTTTCTGTCATTCAAACTTCATCTGCATGTCCAGAATGAATATTAGTTTTAATATTAATATATTTTATGAAAACATTTTTGATAAAAATGATTTTTTTTTTCTATTTCATCATATCCTGATACAGTCAAATGCAAAAAACTATATAAGGAATTTGTAATTAGTCATGATTTGTTGCATTATCTTACTATACTATTCATATATAATTGTCTATATCTTTTTATCAGTTGTCATAAAACCTTAAAATATTTTTTTGAAATTACTTTTGTGTGTATAATTTGATTTTGAGTTGTAACTATGAGTCCTTCATTGTAGGAGGAAAAAATTCAAGACAGACGAAGAAAATGATTCTTCCTTGCCAATTATGAAATTATAATATTGCTGGTAGTGTCTTATCATAAAACAACTGCAAATTAAATCATTTATAACAAAATATATAAAGCATTAATAACAGACATTCAAATAAATAATAAACTAGATATATGAATATATATATTACTTATATAATATATATATATTTTGCTTATTTTGTTCATCATCTATGGTAAATATTTTCATCAATTTCTTGATGTTAAGATGCATTATCTCCTGTGATACAGATAAAAACAGTATTCTTCAAGTAAATACTATACAGCTATAAGAAATTATCTTCTTAATAACTGAAACAAATTACAAAGCACAATCAACAAAACCTTTACCATCTAGTAACAAAAATTTAATTATAGCTATGTTGGCACTTAATATTTTTCATTTAACTTTTTATAAAATGTTTCTCATTATATATGAATAAAAAGCTTTAATATTTTATTCTTAATAGCATCTTTATGATATAATGCTATCAGAAAATGCATTGAAATTTGTTAAAGAATGATTGGTCATAGATAATAAATTAGTTACATTCTATTAGAATATCCATTACACTGTAATTAATCCAAAGTAATTATTGTATGGGTTATTCAAATTAGTAAAATTGTATATAAAGAAAAGCAAGTAAAAAGAACTATAAACAAATTCAACATGTTTTTGGAAGGTTTTGCTCTATGGAGTACTTATCACATGCTATTGATGTTTGTCGGAGTAATGAAACAGTAACAGTAGTAGTAAACTTAATTGGTACAAGCTGACAGACTACAAAAATTTTATTTACTTCACAATAAATTCATTAAACAACAAGTATAATCTCTGTTACTGTTTGTACTATAAATAAAAAAAAGTCTGTAAAAACCAATAATGAAGATATCCATATTTTGGCAACAAATACAGAATGTATCATTTAAAGTCTTGTAAACCCACCGAATTGTAATAAACATAGCTGATCAGGGACAGACAGTCTCTCTGTCCCTCATCAGCTACCATACCATAGTTATAATAAAACTATATTCACCCATTACTGTTTGATTACCCCAACAAAACTCCATAATGTGTGATAAGTCTTCCATAGAGCCAAACCTTAGTGCTCATATATCCAAAATCATAATATGAGGACAAAAAGCAAATCACTAAATTCAACATGTTTTTAAAAATTAATCTATAATTTCTTTTTATTTTTGGATGAAATATTTAGTGGAGAAATAAAATTGATTTTAAATATTTCACTCTAAAGACTTAAATTATTTTCCAGTAACAGATAATTCTAAATATTTTTTTCAACTAATGTTGGATTAGCAGGAGTACATTATATTAATTCAGAAATTAAAACTAAAAAACATTGTTATATTACCTTTTTTAGAAATCAGTTAAATATTTAAACAAATCTTTTCAGATATTGCCTATATCTGTCTTCTTGTTCAATCAGAAGATAGATATAGACAATATCTGAAAAAGTTTATCTAAATATTTAAACTGATCTCTAAAAAAGGAAATATAACAATGTTAGTTTCTGAATTAAGAAATAAGATCATGCACTGAAGAACAATATATGTTATTAAGTACTATATTAATTTTTTAAATAGATACACAAGACATTTTAATATTTTTAAAGTGTATTATTTGGAAATAGCATGTTTTTGGTATGACTGATATTTAGAAATTATTATTACACTATGTTAAATTCATATTATAAGTAATCTATAAACATGATATAATTATTTTATATTTATTATTATAGAAAATAGTTGTTAACTCTATTTAGTTGAAAATCCTTGCTCAGCACAACAGAAAAAACTAACATTATTCAAAAATAAGATTTGCGAACCTACAGATCACAAAATTATCTCTAAATAATAACATCTTAAAGTAGTAATTATATAGTGGAAAATATGGTTCTATATGGCTACTATTTAAGATTATTGAAAACATCAAATATTGTTAATATCACACATCATAGATGAGTATCATGCTTTATTTGATTTACAATAGACAAATTAACAAATTACATCATTACTTATTATAAACAAACAATTTTTTATATTTTATTACATTTAAATATAGTTATTTTGTTACAATGATCAAATTATGTCTAATATTGTAATTTCTAATTTGGTTATTATTATATAAATGCATTATTTTATCTGATGTTAGCTGACCATCATAAATGAAGTTACATGTCATTTGATACACAAGATTAATCTAAATCTCGAACAAATGATTTATTATTATATTTTAAAAAGTGATAAAGTTTTAGTTGTGATTAGAAACTGAAATTAAGCTAAAACAAAGGCCAACAGAATGACTCCTTAAATTAAATTCAGATACATAAAATTTCTAAAATACATTAATGTACCTTGCTTTAATAAAACATTGTAAAGAAAAGTGCTGTAATATGATGCTTTTCAATTACATCCATGTTTATTATTTCTAGAGGTTATTTTGTAGTAAGTTTAAGTGTATTTTTAAAAATTTTCTTTATTATTTTACTTTTGCATAATGTTTTTAGGCCTAGTGCTATGGTGTATTTAATAAATGATAGTGTAAATATGTTGTTAGGTTTTTACATGTAGGTAAAAAAGGTGTGTTTTTTATATTGAAAACTTTTTAATTTAAAAATTCATAAAATTCAATTTTTTCATTTATTTATGTATAATTAATATTTATAATAAAGAAATTTAAATGCATTGAAACTGAAATTGAAAAAAATAAAAAAATTAAATTATTAAATATTTTTAATCAAATATAACTGAATTTTGTTTCTGAAACAAATATCAGTTACATTAAATGTAAATTTTTAATAATAATTATAATAATTGATAGTTAGTCTACCATATCAGATGTAACCATAAAAAGTTATCCATTAATAACTGAACCAATCAACTATTACTCTTGCAATTATTCACTAGACAATTACAATAGAATTTATTATAAAAATCAAAAATAGAAAAAGTTTCAGCCCTTCTATCTTAATAAACCATCAATCCAAGATTGTTGAGTTAATCTAAGATTTAAAACATCTTTAAAATTTTTATAATGAATAGTTTAGAAGAAAATAAATTTAAATTAATTAACTTAAAAATAAACAAAGATATTTCTTCAATGGAAATCATGAAAAGAAAATACTAATGTGAAAGAAAGTAGTATAACATATATGAAGACCATAATATTGTTTTTGTAATACACTGTTATTCAACAAAGAAAAGGTAAATCAATACAAGATTTGTTTGAAGAAAAAAAACCTTAGCCATTTCAAAAGTTTTAAAAGCATTAGTCTGGGTTTGTACATTGTGAATTATGATTTCATCCAAATGGCATCATTACAACATGAATAAATACATTATAATGCATTTATTCATTCTATATAATATAAATATACACACATACATAAGATTATATATATTCGTGCTATATACAATGATAATTTGGATAAAATGAGAATGTAATGATCAAAGATTGAGACGGAGAGATAAACAACTATTTTTTTTCTAGCAAAAACACAGTAATAAATCTGTAATTGTTTAGTATCTGTGATTTTATGGCTATATTTAATATATTACTTAAATCTATTTTCTTCACATCTTTGCACATCTATATTAGACAGTTTTTTTCTTTTTTTAAAAAATAAATTTGTGTTTAATAAATGCACAATAGAATTTCTTTATTTCAATATTGTATGTTATAATTTTGTCCTTAGATTTAAATTATTTTGGAAAAGTTATACTTTATGCATTTCTGTAATATCAGATAATATCCAGTTAAATATTTAACATTAAAATAGACATTTGCATACATTTAAGACACCCAAAAACATTTGCATACAAAAATTAAAGCCATTGCTAGATTAATAAAGTGTCTTATTGTATTACTACTTTTCTTATAATTTATAAAAGATTGTCATTATTGTATTAAGCAAGTAGATACTGTAGTACTTTTAACTTTGACTAAGCATGTGGCTTATGCTAAAGTGAATACTTTTTTAAAATTCTCTCTGCCCTCTGTATACTAAGAGAGCCTTTTTTCCAACCCATCATGTCAGGCACATAGTGAAGGATGCCAATTGTGAGGGACAGAGTTCATCATATCCAGAATGACCCATAAAAAATGATTATGAACTGAAGTAACTGCAGAATATTACACCAAAGAAGGGTGGAATTGTTATAAAACAAAGAAACTAAAGGACTTTTAAAGAAAAAAGTTTAAAATGATAACATGTATTACAAAATGATTTGTTTCTGTACATTTTATCATTTAATTTCAATGTGAGAGAAACCATTTGCATTAAAATGTAACTATAACAATACACATTATTATTTTTAAAATTATTGTATGTATTATTTGTATAATCAACAATGTAAAAAATGCTGTTCTTTCATATAATTTTACTCTATATATACTTTAGTGAATTTAATCATAATTCTTATAATCATATACCTTATGAAAGATTTATATAGCATATCATTCTATTTATATTAATTTTTAATCCAAAATTGCTGTGGTCATCTATTTTATCTGAGTTTTCAATTATCTATGGTAGCATCTTCGATAATTCAAGATACTTCATATAATCAGGCATTTATTGTAATGTTGGATCAAACCAACAACTAAAATTCTTAATAAATTCAAAAAATATTATATAACTAGATAATAACATAATACAGTTATTTAATATTATTATTATTTATAGTCTTTTATTTTCATTTATAATTTATTTCTGTTTATCTGATGACCTTGGTTTCTTCTGAAATTTTGCATATTTATACATATTGCTGCAATTAATTAATTGTAAGAACGAGTTTCTTCGTCACAAATTTTCATCTGAGCATTCTTTCATCTTTACTTATCCAATCAACTGCCTATCTTTTATCAAGATATTCATCTTGTTGAATTACCTAAAACACTATCTGCAGTTTTATATAATTGCATGATCACTTACCCATTTAATAGTAGACTCACTCTCTCCAACTGCTATTAATACAGAGAATTCTACCAGCCTGCTAGTTTTTTTTTGTTTATCTGATGATGCAAGATCATTATATGGTTTAACTTCTTGTATTACAATAATCATCATATTTTTATTACAGGTAAGGTTTTTTCCTCATTTCTTGATCGTGCACCATCTATTGTAATTGTAATTTATCATTCATATATTTTCTTTAATAATTGCTATTTTTTAAATATTATAAATTATTTTATTAATAGTTTTTCAAATAGTGGTATATACAGTCAAACCTGTTTTTATGCGCTCTTTTTATGTGCGATTTTTATTTGTGCGATTTTTTTAATGCGAATTTTTAATTTGTGCGGTATAGTTGGCGACTAGTCTCGTGCGATTCGTCATGTCTCACGTTGACTTATTATAGCTAAATAAACTTATTATAGCATAAATGCACTTATTATAGTAATATTATTGCATGAATATGCGAAAAATGAAATAATTTACTTTTTAAGTCAACAAAACACCACCTGGACAAAAATATGTAAAACAGACGATAGACCAGACGATGCAGTCAAGTGCTGACATCTGTTGTCAATAAATTCTATTTTGTACGGTTTTGAGTTATTTTCTGTGAGACTTTTTTTATGCGGTCCCTGTTGACCGCATAAAAAATTTTTTTTTTAATTGTGTTGCGAAAACTATTATTTACAGCCACTCGTGAAGTTTCGTGAGATTTTTTTTTAATGCGGTCCCTATCCCCCGCATAAAAACAGGTTTGACTGTATCTATTTTTTTTATTTTTTATTTTTATTATATTTTAATTTTTATTCTTTTCTCCCATTATGTCTTCTTTAAATATCCCAATAATAATTATGTAAAATGTTCATTCCATCAAAAATAAATGCTCTATTTCCCATCTATATTAAATGATATGTATGATTTTTGTTATAGTCACCTTAAAATCATTGTAGATGTAATTATAAAATAAATGAAACAGAAACAGAATAAATCTAAAAAGATGCTGAAGATCCTAAACTGCACATAGCAAAACTAAATACAAATAGCTGTCAAATATCTAATTCAATCTTTTTTATTGTTTTGCTTTATTTCTATTTTATTTATCAAATAATAAATATATAATAGTAATAAGAACACAACACATCAAAAACTTGAACATAAACTATTAGAAATCCAGTAACCACATTACAAATACACACTGCAAATCTTAGAAAACAGCACACAATATATACTATAATTGGATCATAATCAGATTGTTTTATCTATCATAACAGACTAAACATCACATTGTGATTTTGTTTTGTTTGCCAATCAATGTCAAAGAGATGTGATAAATGTTAACGACAATTGCTGTAAAAATATTCTAATTTTTATATGAAATGCAATAATTTAAAAAAATTGAGTTTGAAACGTATGATTAAATTTTCTTACATTATCATATCATCATTTCAATTTAGTAGTTACTATACATTTAAATTTAAAATGATTACAATAGCATAACTCCATAACATAAAAGATTTATTATTATAAAGGAATATTTTATAATTAAACATTCTTCCTCTATTTTTTTAATTTCCTTCCTGTGCTCAACCTTCCTGTTTCATAAATTAGGAATGTTGAGCACTAATTATAATAACCTTAATTTATTATTAAAACTTAAAACTCTCTATTAATTTGTGTGAAATTCAAATTGCTTATCTAAATGTTAATAATTTTATACATTTTGAATTAAATTTGTAAAATGTAAATAAAAATACAGTAAAACTTCTCTAAAGTGACCACCTTCATTATAGTAAAAATTGATCAGTCAGAGAGGTAGTCTCTTAATGGAGATAACATGTAAAACATGTTTTTAATGATAAAAACCTTGCAATAAAAAGTAAATTTAAAAAATACTCTTTTATATTAGCAAATAAATTAAAAAATATTAAAGATATACAAAAAAAAAGTAATTTACTATTTACTGTTACTGTTAAATACAACACTGTATAATAATTACATTTTTAAAAGTAAAAAAATTTTATTTTTGCTTCAATTTTTTAGTTTCTTTCTTTTATAACATTTTCCCAAACAATTCTAAGTTCAATGAATAAACACATGTTTTTGTCTTCATATACCAGCCGTTCCCAACCTTTTTTTGACCAGGGACCACTTTGATTTCATTGTTGTTAGCAGGGACCACAAGGTTTAAGAAAAATAAACTTTAATCAAAACTTTTAACATAAGTAATCATTAAACTCAAGAGTAACATGCTTTAACAGTACTATTATAACAGAAAACATAACATTTTTAGTAAAAATAAATTCAGTTTGTATCAATGTGGAAATAATAATTTAAAATGAATAAAAGTTTTATATCTTTTGTGGACCATATTTTAGCTCTTGCGGACCACTGGTGGTCCATGGACCACTGGTTGGGAACCGCTGTCATATACTAAAGATTTCATTAATCTAGTCACTTTGTAAGGAACTGAGTCCGAACCTTATTTTTTATTTTATTATTATTTCCGTTTTATTATCTTTTTGTTTGGGGTTTATGTTTATTTAGGACGAAGGTTCCCCACCACTCTCTTGTTAGTAATGAAAAATGAAGAAAAAACAACTCACCGAGAAATAAGCGCCATAGGAAACATCTTGCGCACTTGCGCTGCCCGGCGGAAGTAACAGTCCGCAGAAAAAAAATGGGGGGGGGAGTCCCCACAATCACTAGTAGAGAAATACTTGATAAACCGTCTTAAACATCCCAGAAAATTATGATAAATATTTTGTAAACGGTTTATAAGCTTTGTCGGAAACTTAAAGCTGCCAGAACAAAGTTAATGTTAGCAACTAAGTATGTAAATAAGAGGAGTAACCCAGCTCAAGTGTGACGTCACCTCACAGTATAAAACCCGTACGTTAACCGAAGAAGGAGAGGTGATTTCCAAATCGAGGCGACTGTGAGAGCGAGGTTAATTCGAAAGCGAAGTATTTTCTGATAGAAGTCCAGATTGATAATTGGACGATCCAAGGTGCTAAAGAGGAGTTCGATTGACGATATCGAAAGGATTGAGGAAATAGTTTCTTCGTATAGTGAGGTGACGGATAAACGTTTAATTAGTAAGAGATTTTGTTCATAGTTGCTAAGTATTTGATTTGTCGAATTTCAAAGGGGAATTACTATTAAGTTAAGCTAAGTTTATTGTCGGGTTGACTTGTTGATTTTCGTTAATAAATTTTGTTTGGAATTATTGATATTTGTACGTAGTATGTTCTAGTTGCTAATTAAATATTATTTGAACTTTTGATTTGACTTGATATTTATCGTTGTTATTACTAATTTTTCGGTGCACACTTAAAAGCCCAGGCCTGGCAAACTAATCTCGAATCCGCGTAAAGTACCCGTTAGGTTAACGGAAGTTTTACCGACCGTAATTATAGTCGGTTTCCTAAGATACTAAAAAAAATAGTACTTTACAACTTCTATGAAAGTTTCCTCAGAGCAAAGGATAGCTGTATTGCTTCTGGCAATCCTATCTCTTTGCATTAATTAGGAACAGAAGAGGACCATTAGCAAAAAAAAAGTGGAAAAAATTCACTGGTCTAATCAAAGTGTCCCATCTTTATTTAATCAATCTATGGAATAAACCTCCTTATTATAACTATCATTAAAGCAACTGCTCTATAAATGGACATACTCAAAAAACTACTCAAAAAATAGACTTAACCTTATTTTCTGTCATTTAAAATAAATAAGGTTATTTTTTACATGAAATGATATGTTATCTACACAATAGAACATGTCCATTTATAGAAGACAGAACTGATGGAAAAGTAGACTTCAGCTCCTCCTTTTCCAAATATGTGGTTGTTCAGGGAGGTAGTTCCCATTGAGTATGGTCTTTAGACAGAGATAAAATTATTACAGAGCTAAGGAAAAATTCCATTCCAGAAAAATAAATCATTAAGATATATGATCACATAGAAGTAGTTATACAGAAAAGTTTTACTGTATTTGAAATTTTAATTTATAGTATCTTACATTTATATTAGTATAATACAGACACTTCTCAATTTATAAACAATCAATTCCTAAAGGTCATTACATGTTTTTGTTTGTTATGTGTTAAGCACATTTAATTACTGGAGAAAATAAAACAAGTAACAAAATTAAACCAATATGTAGTAGTATATTTATTTTATTTACTGTTAATAAATGTTTATTCATCAACAGTTTCACTGCCCAATATAATCATAATCTGTATTACTACATCAGCTATGAGGGGGTACCAAGATAAATTAGGACCAGGAGAAACCCATTAGCAAAATATGGTTGAGAATCATTGTCTTGCAAGCACAGATGAAGAGGATAGAAAGGATCTGACAATAAATAACTGGTCTTTCTATTTTTTTTTAATATGTTAAAGAAATTTACAAAGTTAGTTTCCTTTTTCATCAAAAGAATAAAAATCTCTTATTGTGTAACAATTCATCAAACACATTTACTGTGACACTTTTTATAGCAAATGTTCATAAATTAAATATTCATAAAAAAGAGAAGTGCCTGTATAATTCTTTAAAAAGATGGATCATGTTTAAATATTTAAAAGTTATGAAAAAAATTTTCTTACAGCCATCTGTAAAGAATTCATAAACCTTAAATTTACTTTTAAAATAAACTAATTTATATTAAGAACTTATAAAAGATATATTTAAAAATAATACCGTCTAAAGCTTATTATTCTCCTTCATCATCATCATCATCACCATCATCAAAAGAAAGTAAACTAGAATTTTTCACTTGTTTTGATTTATCCACTGACTTTTTATCAGGTTTACTTTCTTTTATCTTTTTAGTAGAACAATCTAATTGATTATTTTCATTTATTGTACGTTTCTCAGGTTTACGAAATAGAATTTTTTCATCTGTATCAACACCTAAAAAAATATAAAAATAAAAGTATATAAGGATTCTTAGTAAATTAATTATTTTCAGAATCATTATCTGTAAACATAGATAATGATTTATATAAAATGTATAATTTCATCAATATTTCAATTAAATAATTGTTATTGCATTGAATGTATCTATATTATATCTTAGCCAAACATGATGTTTGGCTGACATGTTTGGCTAAGATATAATATAGATACATTCAAAAAAAAGCATTATATAAAATTTTTCTTCTTTTTATATAATGCTTTTTTTATACTTATATACAATGAACAATTCTTAACAGATATTCTTCAAAATGATACAGGAAGTGAAATAACAATGTAATGAGAGGCCAAATGACCTTCATATTCAAACTGTATTTTGTGACACTTATCTGGTATAGTTTAAAGATGAAAAAAATACTTAAACCTGGGCCATGTTCAGTAATGCAGAGTTCTTGCTAAGTCTAGTTGTGCTGTGATGTTGACTCATTTCTAGCTACTTCTTGACTCTTTCCACCACCAGAATCCTAGCTAGTTCAGTCAGCTTCTTTTATCTATGCTAACTTCTACTAGTGACATTGTTGTTTTTGTCTCGTCGTTCAATTTGCAAGATGGCTGCTCGTGTTGGACTAAACATATTTTATTATAACAATCACAATGTTATTCTCTCATTCAAATCATTAACTCATTCTAAAATGACTTCAAAATGTAAAATTATCATATGTCAGTATAACAGATTCCGAATACATTTTAACAGAAGACAATGGTCCATTTCATTGATTACAATTAATAATTGCTTCATTAATTTTATCCCGATCTGACACAGCTTCCATTTGAATAATTGCATTGGTTACTTCATCCTTTTCAATCAGTTCATTTGCAATCATAATTTTAACTTCATCCACCATTTTGCCCAGTTGTCTAACTAAGAATAATCGTTCAATGATGCTCAGAACATTCTTAGCTCCGACCACTAAGCCACTCAGAATTGTAACTTAGATGTTCTGCATTACTGAACATGGCCTCTGTTCATACAGAAAACTACCAAAATGGAAAAAATATCTGGTACCATGTGATTCCAGTTTACATGGGTTTTACTGTATTTTATAACAAAATACCATCAATATTTTAGCAAAATGTTTGTGAATCCAACTCCCAGACAATAACATGCTAAAGATTTTGAGATTATTTATAATTGTATCTACAAAAATTCAGCAATAAAAATTTTTATAAAACAAAATATGGCTTATTTGAAACTTTAAAATTTAACATAAACTGTTAACTTTATTCATAAAAATTTGAAGTTTATTCATGTTAGAAAATTTGTTCCCTTAAGTAAATTTTTATTTCATAAAGGATAATTAATGAGTGACTTTGTTAATAATATTTTAATAATTATTAAAAAATTCTATACTTTGCTTGTTGACTTGATATTCTTTCACTTGCTCTTCTGATAGATCACCTGGCTTCAAAACAACTATAACTGGTTTTTCCTCATCTATATCATCATGTGATTCATGGTCAACAGGTAATTGTTCTTTCTACATAGTATACATATATTTTTTAATCAATAATTCTCTATAATTCAGTTATTAAACTTTATTTAAAGAAAATTATATAAAGTATACAAGTTAAAGTAACAAACTACTTTTTGGACACAAACCTGAGAAAACATTCTTCTTCTAATGCCCAGTACTTTTGAATTGATCAGGCTCGTGTGCAAGCAATTCTCATTTCAAATAAACACCTGAGAAATTCAATGTTGTATGTATTGCAATTAGGCTCCTAAAGATGAGCCCAACTGGCACAAAAGAACTTGGGAATTAGAAAAAGAAAGGTTTACTCAAGCTGGTTCCTGCAAAGTAGTTTGTTACTTTAACTTAGAGCATAAAATTTGTATACAGATTGATTTAAGAATTATAAAATATTTCAGAATACATTATCAGCTAGAATATCTTATATACATATAGTTAAAAGCATTGATAGTTCTTCAACTATTTTAAGGAATAAATTTATTAACAGTCTCATCATATAGAAATCAACTGAATTCATTCAGTTATATTAATATGTTATAAACTGTACAACTAAAATGTCTACAAAACAGGTAAATCTAAGAGAATCAAACTGATGAGGGGTTTGACATCCAAAATGCATTGTCGTAACATGTATACCAATAAAGTCTAGTTTTATTCCTGTCATCTCCAAGTCTTCTGTATGATTAGTCCATTAAAAAGCAACACTATGCTTCAGATCTTTCAATTGAATTTATTCACTTTAAATTGGCATAATTATCAATACTCCATCTTTCAAAGTTTAACAACCTTTAAGGATTTTTTTTTAAATAAAATTTTAACCTTGTAAAATAAAAGTTAAAGTCTAAATATCATTGATCATAAATGCTGAAAACATTTTTATATATACAAAAAGACTACATTGCTACACTTTTGAAAATATAGCCTATATAATTTTGAAAGTTAAAGTATACCTTTTTTATAGCACTTTATGTTTACTAATTCATAAAATAATTTAAACACTAATTAAACAAAGTTTTTAAAATATGATTATTAACAAATAAACATATTTAGACAAAAAACTGGCATACAAACTGGAAAACATATACTAAAACACACCAATTAACACCTAATTGCTACTTCCAGCAAATGAACATCAAAAAATGTTAATGTTCAAACATTTTTGGCTGTCTTTAAGAGACCCTCGTCAGGAAAAATTGATTCAAATAAAAAAGTTCTATCTTTTAACTGTATTTAGATACGTTAATAGTAAATAATTACATTTAAACATTTTCAACTCATTTAACAAGTCATCAGGTTACCTGTCTAAAATATTCCAATATTAGAAAAAAATAAAGAAAAGAAACTATTACATAATATGTTCAAATTTTTGTAAAGCATTTCATTCTTTATCTTGTTCAAATGTTTGACTAATGTAGGCTTGTAACCTGATTATATGATTCATTAATTAAATGAGTCAAAAACATTTGTTTAAATATATTTATTCACTGTGAAGGTGTCTAGATCTGTTCATTTATACAAGCAAACATTTTTCCTTGCAATAAAAACAATCCAATAAACAAAGCATTTAATTATAAACAAAACGCACTAACCTTATTTCACTTAGTGATAATTTTAAAAAATAAGGGCAAATTTAAATTTATCTTTGTATACTAGTACATTTATCAATTAACAGGACTTATTATACTGGAAAATTATGGATGCAGATATTTAGTCTTACAGATCAGAAATAATATTTTTTATTTAGTTCACCTGAACACACACACTTTAAGCTTGTGTTTCGGACTTGTTTGTCCCTCCTCAGCAGGCATTCAAAAATCACTTTAGTTTCTGTATTTCTGAACTTCTTTAAAAATTCAAATATACTTGTAATCCACATTAACCATATAATTCGAACCGTATACATCTTTGATCATATTCTTTTTTACTTAATCTATATTTTTTAATCTATTTAAAATATAGATTAAGTAAAAAAGAATGATCAAAGATGTATACGGTTCGAATTATATGGTTAATGTGGATTACAAGTATATTTGAATTTTTAAAGAAGTTCAGAAATACAGAAACTAAAGTGATTTTTGAATGCCTGCTGAGGAGGGACAAACAAGTCCGAAACACAAGCTTAAAGTGTGTGTGTTCAGGTGAACTAAATAAAAAATTATTATTTCTGATCTGTAAGACTAAATATCTGCATCCATAATTTTCCAGTATAATAAGTCCTGTTAATTGATAAACGTACTAGTATACAAAGATAAATTTAAGTTATGATAAAGGACACAAAGGCATAATAATTGAATAAGGGCAAATGTTTTCAGTCCATGTCTGAGTTTTCAGTCCTTCTTCAGGCAGATTTTTGAAAAAAAATTCTTTCTGGTGTTAATGGTGTTCAATTTGACTCCAATGTATTTGAATTTCAAATGTTTCTTTTTATGAATTTTTAAATATGTGCACATGCATTGTTTGTCATACAATTTTTTTTTTGAAAATCTGCCTGAAGAAGGTCCTAGACATGAACTGAAATTGTTAGTAATAAAATAAGTGCAATGCACAGTAAGGTTAGTACATTTTGTTTATTTTTCCTCTCATTAATTATAATATAGTGTATATGCAATTTTAATAATAAAAGATAAAATAAATTTTCAATATTACTCAGTAAAAACTACATAAACTAGGCTATACTTTTTATAAGAAAATAATTTAATTTTTTAGCTAAAAATAAATATTTGAGTATTTATTAAAAAAAACCAAATCAAAAAATTATTATGGTATGATATACACTGATGTGCAAAACTTAAGCAATGATATAACTTTTAAACAGACAGCCATGAAATTGTAGAAAAGAGCTTGTTGCAACAGTAGAAAGAGCAGCAATTCAGTAGAAAGGTGATTCGTATACAGGAAGATGACATCACAGGTGATGTGAGGGCACACACAGTGCAAGACTGCAATAAGAAGGTGGTTTTGATTCCATACTGTATGCATTCTATTCATTTTTGCACTAGTATACTTTCTTCATCCTTTAAGTATAAAATACTGTGTCTAAATTCTGGATTTTATGTCTCCCAGGTGATTTCTTGCAGAGTTATGGCAAAGAAAAAAAAAACAATTGTTACTTAAGTTTTGCACACCAGTGTATATTAATTAAGCTTAGTTTCCATAAGTTGGTTTAGATAAGTTTGGTTTCCATTCTAAATAATAATTAAGTATATAAAAACTAAGCTCAAATTATATTGATATAAAAACAATACAACCAAATACACTAACAGATTGGAACTTAGCCAATTAATTAAACAGATATTATGTAATTCAAACTAAAGGTAGGCCAGTTATGCTGCTATCGTGCATTAAATTTAATATTGTAAAACATGTGTCTAAAATGAAACCTAAACAAAACAAAAACTTGTCTAAATTGGGAAAAACTTTGAAACAAAGCAATTTTCTATATTAAATTTTATTATAAATCAGAAATCTTCCAATACAAAAATTAAGATTTTCACTTGTAGAATAATAAATAAACACTCTCGACAGATCATGATACTCTATTCGGAAAATGATTTCAAGTCTTTTCAGAGAAGTGAAGGCTCTATGAGAAGATGTAGACACAAGATCTTTGTTAATATTAGTCTTTGCTGGAATTAATGGGACAGAATCATATACTTTTATAAATTGAGAACTTTCAACACTTGAATAAGTTTCCAAGAATAAATTCTCAAGAACAAACAAGTAATTCACTGAAAATAATGAGAATAAAGTAACACAGTAGCCTACTACCAATTTGTCTTGTAGAGTAGTTAGTAACTAACAAACAAGCCTATGGAGTTGGAGTTAGAAGCAAATTTGTTGCGAGAGGAGTTGGAGTTGGTAAAAATGGACTGACTCTGACTCCTGTTTCTTTTTATATCACACTCCTGATTGGAACATTGACTACTATCTTACATTATAGGAGCCTCCTGTGATGCAACTACTTATTTTATGATGATTTTGCTACTTCATTATCTTTCTTTGCATATTACTGTTGATTTTCTTTTCAGAAATTTATATTCAAATATATTCTGTTTTAGTTACATCTAAATTTTCATTGACAAAAAACTCATACAAAAATAGCTAAAAAGACTTAGGTTAAATCTAGTGTTTTTTTAATACTTTATTATAACCACAGATGGAAAATGTTTTGTGTCAATATGTGGTTGAAGATAATGATGATAAAGGTGGTAATAAAAAACTTCAAAAAAGATAAGTACTTTTAGTTTCTCCAATTCTGCAAACCTGGAATATATCATACAAAATAGCAATGAATTGAACCTTAAAAGAAAATTCCAGGACAGTCTTAAAAAAATCCATAGAAACTGGTAATGGAAACAATCAATTAAAGTAAAATCCATTGCATTTTAGTCATTTCTTATAATCATATTTAGGATATTAGATTTAGATAAATTTCAGATATTTTTGTGTCATTTTCAAAAAATGCAGTGATGGTATACATTGTATATCAGTTGCATACTTGGTCCACGTAAAATTATACATAATTTTATCAGTCAGTGATGAGAAAAAGTTGAAAAACACTGGTTTAAGTCATTTGATTGTTCATTGCTCTATTTTATAGACCCATTTGGATTTAATCAGTTTCTGACTTTGTTCTTGGGGTTAAACTTTTGTGTGTTGATGTGATTGTAATTCCTCTTCCACTGCCTTTTTCCACTTTTTCCAATCTTTACTTTGCCGCTTCACATGACTTTGGTTCATCTGTATTAAATTATTTTTCATGTTAAAGATAGTTTGATGCAGAAACAGATTATTTACATGGACATTTAGAAAACTCTCTGATACTTCAAGAATTCTAATGAACAAGAAAAATAAAAGAAAAATGCATAAGCATACCATTTTTCTGTAGAGATGGTGCCTAATGCTTACTTCTAGTAACAAATTTATTGTATTAATTATTTGATTATAGTGATATTACAGCCTGAATATTTAGGCAATCATTGGATTATTATACCATTTTTCTTTTATTTTCCTGAACAAGACACACATAAATGAAGCAAAACAGAACAAGGCAATATATATAGTTTACATCAATCTGGTAGAATGTAAAATCAAACATTAAATAATTATTTTAGAGAATCAGGATAGAAAAGATGTGAATTAGATTGATGTGTATACATAAGGAGAAGAGTTTAGTTACATAATAAATAGATCCATGAGTTTTCACACTAATAGTCAATGCTACTGACCAAGAAACTACTAATGCAGACTGGCCTGAAGTTTATTAATACTTATAAAAATCAACACACATTGCTTATCAGTATGTTAATTAGTAGTTTAGCTGCTAATCTAGCCATTACATGCTGCAAATTATTATTTTTAATGTCATAATTAATTAATTTTTCATGTTCTATATCAAAATGTTGATTATGAGAGGATTCAAATCTAACAGGTTTGAATCATCTCCCAATCAACAATTAGAACATTTATGAATTATTTTCAATTTTTATTATTTGAGTAGTGGTAGTTCTATGTTTTTACATTTGATTTTAAAGTCATTAAATCTGAATCTGACAATGTTGTAATAGTCTCAAAAAATGTTTTACCAAATAATAAACTTACTCTTTAAAAATTATTAGTGTTTTGTCTTATGGATGATTTTATTCCTTGATCAGTGCTACTACAGAACACATCAAACAAACTATCAGTTTCTAATTTGAAAAATCTATGCTAAAAACTGTAAAATTACTTTTTAGCATAGACATGTAGATATGCATAATTTATAGTATATCAAAATATATTATACAGGTATCCCTCATACATGACATTCCTACAACACGATTTGAAAATTGAGGAAATCCCCCATAAAACAGTGTTCTTACAATATGGTTTTGATGAACTATTAAAAGTCTCTTTAATCTGAAAAAATCTTTAATGGTAGACTATCCCACAGCTTTTACAGGTTATGAACTCCTTTATTGTTTTTCTACAGATGCATTTCGAGCCAGTGTTTCCTTCCTGGTCCCTCTTCAGTGCCTAAGTTCTCCTTATATTTCTTCACACTTTTACGGTACTTTTGTGTTCCAATCATATTATTCTCCAAAAACCTGCCATTGTCTTTTTTGTGTCAGCATATTACATTGATGAAGTAAGGGAAAAGAATTGTATTGTCAGTTAAATTGTTTTAATTGTGTACAATATACATTGTGGTGTTCTTTTTGAAGAATGGTGTGTATTTTAAAAGTTGGATTCTTTTAAAGAAAGCATATTACATTGATAAAGTTTCCTAACACAAAAAAAAAAAAAAAACAATGGCAGGTTTTTGGAGAATAATATGATTGGAACACAAAAGTACCGTAAAAGTGTGAAGATTGGACTTAGGACTAAGAAGAACTTAGGCACTGAAGAGGGACCAGGAAGGAAACACTGGCCCGAAATGCATCTGCAGAAAAACAATAAAGGAGTTCATAACCTGTAAAAGCTGTGGGATAGTCTACCGTTAAAGATTTTTTCAGATTAAAAAGACTTTTAGTAGTTCATCAAATTATACAGCTGTCATTAGAAAATTCAATATGGTTTTGCTTTAACATAGTTTGAAATTCAAGCAAGCATGCATGTTGTCTTATATTTGCCCAGGGATTTTACAATATTGAAATTCCTAATATTGTTTTGTACTTTTTACCTGGTTTTCTTTAATGAAAACTGATTACACAATTTTTCTTCTTTGTTTTAGTTTCCTATTCGAGTTTTCCTATAAACCAGGTGTCACTGTTGTTGGTGGTAGTGCTCTAAATCAGTGTTTTTCAACCTTTTTCTCATCGCAGACTGGTAATTATGTGTGACTATGAATTATGCTTATATACGCTTATCTAGAATTACTATACATAACAAAGTACTGTACATACAATAATTCTAAATTACTACTTAAATGTCATCCATATTAATTGCATCAGTATCAGTATGATCAAATATTTTTTTGCAAAATGGTAAAAGTTTTTTTACAGACTGGCAATTGAAAAACACTGTTCTAAATGAACCCAAAAGATGCCATGTATATTTATATATACATGGCATCTTTTGTATATTAAATTTTATATATTAAATTATTATTTTATACATTTTATATAAAATAATTTTTATTATATTTTAAATTATATATTTTTATATATTTTTATATATTAATTAAACATTACTACATAAAAAGATTAAATATTTAAAGATCTCTTAGCAAAGCAAGTAAATGAAAATATCAGATTTTATAAAACCAACTTCTTGCTCAATCCCTGGCAAGGATAAATCAATACACTAAAAATCTTTTTATATCCCAGTACGAATAGCTTTTAGATAAAAACTAACATTTTCAACCAAAAACTTGGTCTTCATCAGGCTATTGACCAGCATAAAATTCGAAACTGGAATTCAAACATCTTTAAAATTATTTTAAATTCCAAATTATTTAAAAATTGGAAACTAATTTTTGCCATACATGCTACTGAAGTGATAAAAATATTGTTACATTCCCACAAATAAATAATACAATGTATTTGCTGGTTATTTGTGGGGATATAACAATATTTTTATCATTTCAATAGCATGTATGGCAAAAATTAGTTTCCAATTTTTAAATAATTTGGAATTTAAAATAATTTTAAACGTGTTGTTCAAATTCCAGTTTCAATTCCTCCTTTCCTGTTGCTGGTTCTGAATGTGATGGTGCTATTCCATCTTTTTTTTTCATCACAAATATCTTTACATCCTAATTTATCTTGTTTTCCACTTGTTGACTGATCACCCAGACTACTTGAAGACTGTGATGATTCAAAACCTAACCTCTGATTTCCTCTCTGAGACGTTTCCTGAGGTTGTTTAGTTGCTGCTTCTAACAATATTGAAAAAATTCCAGTTTCAAATTTTATACTGGTCAATAGCCTGACGAAGACCAAGTTTTTGGTTGAAAATGTTAGTTTTTATCTAAAGCTATTCGTACTGGGATATAAAAAGGTTTTTAGTATGTTGATCAGATTTTATGAAAAAAGTATAGAAAATCAAGATGTTGCTGATACTTCAGATTAAGGTCAACAGGGAAGCTTGAAAGATGAAATTTTGCCAAAAAAAAAAATTGGAGAGGTAATAATATTAATGTGTAATACTTTTGATTATAATTGTTACATAATTATTAATTGCTTTAATTAATTAATAAACATATTTCACTTAATTACAAAAAAGAATACTATACTTTTGCTAACTTTTGTTTTGTACTTTATATCGTCTTTAGTTTTGTACAACACAGAATCATATAAGTTCCAAAAAAGTGCCAAGTTAACTACCATGTTAAATGGGGGGTATCTGTATAAGATTCACCACTACATTAAATCAAGTTTTTCAGAAATAAAACATACAAAAAATTACTGAATGTGCACATACAACATTTGTTCACTTTCACATTTCTAATACTGTCTTATTGCAATAGTATGTGATAAAAAATCCTGTAAGATTAAGATTCATTAAACTATAATACTTCTCAGCATAAGATTACCTGCTAGAGATCTCTGATATTTAGCAGCATTAAGAATAAATGATATGCAGTCTATAAACAAGAGAATGGTAATTCAAGCAACCAAGGTTCCTACCCATTATCATGATTTAAATTCCCTAATATTTTCAGGTTTTCTAGATAAAAATCTCAGAATTTTCCTGACAAAAACAAGTTCAACAAGACCAAAAACCACTTATATTTTTTTATTTTGACCATATTTGATAAAATGATGTATTCTGACATGAGAAGAAAATGTATTAAAGGATTTTAACAGGAAAAAAAAATAAAATTTTTTGAGTTTTATGGCCCACAAAGTTTTTGCTATATTTGACGCTTCAGAAGACAAAATCAGTTACATTTAAGCCTCCGATTATTGTAGAATGATTAGTAAGGACTTATTTTAATGAGAATCATAATGGAATTGCAGAAAAAAATCAATTTCAATTTTATAAAAATTTTTAAATTTGAAAATTTAGATTCCTAAAAATTGACTTTTCTTCTTTAATATGTTTATAGATTCTCCCAAGGATAACAATAAAATAAAATTACATTTCCAATATTTATTAAACATCCAGTAGACAATTTGTGCAAATGAATATTAAACATGTCATACTAGCTAAAGTGCATCTTTAGATTTTGGACTTGCTAATTTGAAGTGAAACAACTAATATAAATTTTAAACACTATCACCCAAATTAAATTAGTGGATATTTATTTATAACAAAGGTATTTATTCCTATAAAATGAAAATATTCCCTGACCATTCTTAAAAATCCTTGAATTTCTAGATCAATATGAACTCTGGACAACAAATCAAGGTAGATTACATAAAATTTATATTAAAGTTACAGAACCTATAGAAAGTATTAAAATGTCAGTTAAATGCTTGAATGCCTGATTTGCATATAACAATACAGTAGAAACTCCGTAACTACTAAAATGCAAAAAGAAAAATTGCATAGGCTAAATACAGATCTGTGCATTTCTCATATTTGCAGTTCAGTAGTTACACAAATATGAAAAATGATTGTAACTAAAATTTGCTTATTCGTGTAATGATTAGCAAAATAAAGAATTAAATGAAAAACTGAAACAATATTTCAATGTTGTTTCTTGACGATCTAATCCAATTTCTTGTGGTATTTGTGTGTGAGATTTCTTTCTAATCTTTCTTGTAGGTAAATAATCCATTTATTCTCATATTCAAGTAAATTTGGGTCTTTGTCAAAAAGAACATTTTCAAATTTAATCAACTTCCCCAGTTTAGAATGTATAACTTTCCTCATAGAACGGATAGCTTTTCAAAGGCAAAGATGTTTTAACTTAGGTAATAAGAATTCACATCCTACTGGGAGCTGAATACAATATATAGACATCAGAAACACCTTGTAACTTATGCATTCCACCAAAAAGTTTATTTATTTCTAGCCCTGGTTAGGGCTAGCACAAGTCTTCTATATAAAATTAGCTGGCATAGCTTAACTATAGTTTAAACACTGTAAGACTGGAATAAAGCATGTCATAAAAAGTGTAAACCTCTGAACCTTATAAATGAAATTCCAGCATAGTTTATCTGCATTAAACTATACTGAAATTTCATTTATAAGGTTCAGAGGTTTGTATTTTTTATGACAAGATTTTTTACAGAGTAAACTTCAATGTCCTTCTGGCTGTATTTGACTTATGTTCTGCTGTTGTTCATCATTCAGAAGAAAGCAAATTAACACAGTTTCAGGAACTTTTGATGTGTTTGATGAGATTAAGGATGAACTTATGTCATCAGGATCTTGCCTACAGGTTCCATGTTTCACGATCAGCAGTTTCAAGAATTCTGGAAAAATGGACAAATGTTTTGTATGTTTGTTTGTCTGATTTAATTCACTGGCCAGATAGGAACATTTTACAGCAAACAATGCCTAGTGTATTTAAAAATTGCCTTGGAAAAAGCTGTTTTATTAATAGACCATCATGAATCTCGAGAGAAAAATCCATTGGCTCCATTTCATATGGGTCCCATCCAATAAAAGAAATTTTCTCCTTATATTTTATCAAATCATTACCTTTCAAATTGGTTGCAAAGCCAGGTAAGATTCCTTTCTTCCACATTAACATAATAGAGTGAATGAGCAAGGTAATGTGAAATTAGCAACCAATATGGTGGATGATTGATTTGTTGGGATGAGCGATGATGTTATATCATGTAACAGCATCCCTCAATAGATTCAAACTCATTTTTGAAATATAGTTTGTCATACTCTGCAGTGACTATTACACAGAGGCAATTTTACTTATTTGCCATTTTACACAGGTTTCATTATTTTAAAAGTTTTACAATACTAAAAATTTTTCTCTAGGATACATCATGGATACGTCTAAGAAAATAATATAAACTATTCTTAAATTTCATAAAATGTATGTATACACACACACACTTAAAAAAACATATAAAAAAAATATTATATATTTTTTTTTAATGTAAGACATTTTATTCATATTGGTTTATTATATAATTTATTAAAATTTAAAATATATCAATAAACATTTGTGAAGTTCTTTTCTTTTTTTTTTGATAAATTTTAAATAGACAAATATCTATCTAAAATTTATATTCAAATTCATATCTTTCACTTTTTATTTCTTTTCAGAATGTAGTTTATTACTTCAAATGAACATTTTCAGTTACTTAAGTGGCCCTAATAATGTAGTAGCTTATTTAGAAGAATCTGTTGCATTACTAGACATTCGAAATTCTTAAATTTTCATCTCCAGCCACACGATGTTCCAAACAAAACCAATGTTCAAATAATGACAGCATCCAAAAAATTAAATCATTTACATAAAGTTTGAAGTTGTTAGAGTTTTAAAAGGTTTGCAATTGATGAATTTACTAACACAACTGCAGATCATTTAAAAAGAGTAAAGTTTGCCAAGCATTAGGTAAAGGCTTAGTTTACCTTTATAGTTGAAGCACCCATCTTTGTATTCTTGTTTAAAGATTTTAATTGTTTCTGTAGTTTTAAGCATAGCTTTGTTGAATACTATTTTTAAGAGCCTAGCTTCTGCACAAGACAGTGTTATTCCTGTTTCCAGAGTGTATTGTGCCAGAGCCATTGTTTATTTCTTTTCTTTGATGTCAAAGACATTCTTTGATTCTTGATGAAAGTAAGCTGCAGGTAGATCTAATATATGTTAGGGCCAGTTTGTACCATACCGAGCATCAAAGTATATTATATATTTCTGAAGCCCTTTGTTTATTTACAGTATCCTTTCTATTCATTAAAAGATTGAAAATAATGGGTCATTGTTTATTAAATGCTATCTTGTAGTTTATATCCTTAGCTATCTCGACATAGAACCTCTGCATCCTAGAGTTACAGTCTAGCACAATGTAAGGTTATATATTATCTGCTCCATTGTCAATTTGTTGTAGACCATCCTCATTATTTTGTAGCTCTCTTTCCATGCTTTGATACAAAGTTTCTTAATCATATCAGGGTAATACCATGTTTTCTAGAGATTTTCTTAAGGTAATTTATTTCTATTTTGTTTTTTTGAAAGCAATTAATTCCCCCTAACTAAGCTATTTATACCTGATGAGGGTAACTTAAGCAGCTGAAAACATTCATTTCAACTAATAAATTATATGCTGGAAAGAAGTAAGAAGTTATCATTTGTATTTATATAATTAATTTCTCAATTCATAATCAAAGTTTGAAATCAAATTTCATACTTTTATATCTCTAATAATAGTCACAAAATCATCTAAACTTAATATTTTTTTAAATATCTGTAGTATTTGCTTAATAACTACCTAGAAAATATTTTATTTTATAACGTTTCAATATAAATCGAAATATCATTACACGCTATTTACACTGTTGTTTACCACCATTAAATCATCAAAATTTAACATCACCTTAAACAGTGATATACTTTCAAACTCATATTTTTTACCTATTTTAAAGATCATTGTCAAATCAAAGAACTCCTGATGGATGGTCTATTGAACAGACAGAAAACTTTAGAGTTTGATATTATATTGCTGTTTAAATTAATGTGGTGGTTTATCCTTCAAATACTGAAAATTATCATTTTGAATCCTCAAAAATAATGACATTAAACTTATATATCTTATAATCAAATACCAAAAGGACTAGATTATTTAAGATGAAATGTTTTTTATTACTACTTTTATAATCTTTTAAACATTAGTTAATGTTAATTAGATGTTTTCAATTATAATACAATATATAAATTAATTAAAATATTTATTAATATTACAGTTACCAAATAAAACATAGTTTTACTACTAAATACTGTATGTTATTTTCTGAATAACAATCATCAATAGAAAGTATAAGAACTGAAGAGATTTTCTGTAATGCAGATCAAAGATCTTAATTTACCTTGGTTTCAACAGTCGGTCCTTCTTTGTATCCGATCTTTTCTTTCAATCGTTTTAAAAACGGAGGTTCTGCTGGTTTCGAGAATGAAATATTCCTTTTAGACATTTCGTATAAAAATAGAAAAAAAATTTACAAATAATGATTTTTTTTCACATATTCATTGATATTATAAGAATCGCAATCACTTAGCATTAACCAAAGAATCAACAGTAAATTCGACATAAACGCCCTCTGCTGAAATTGATAATAAATAGTAATTCAAAACATAATTTTAAAAAATATAAAATTTATTGTCGATTAAAAATAAATTTTAAGTTTTTGATTTTGATTAAAAAAAGAAAAGAAAAAGAATTAATAATATATTTACCTATAATATACAATTTTATAATTGTAACCTATTATATTTTTATGTAAACCTTTCCAAATATCGATTACTCTTGTTAGTATACCTCTAACAAAGCGTTTGCAGAAATATTTATTTAATTTTTTTTCTATCCTTATAATTTTTAAATTACTTTCATGTGTATTTATTTAATAGTACGATTCATTTCATTTAATTAAATCGATATCAATATGTTAAAGTAAAAATTATTTACACTTATTATTAATTTATAAATATAGATATTAGATATTAACCCAAAAATATTAACAATGTAAGGAATGGGATAAGAAGACAAAATTTATTTTTATTATAATAACTGGTGTTTGACAAAACGTAACAATTAATTAGTTACTATTTGTCTTTAAATAGTAGTAAAGGCATCTTCCTGCCGCTCTAGGAATTCGGATCGAAAAATCTCAGGAACAGCGGCGCCCATAGACTATAGAAAAGAGGAACACAATCTATAAAAAAAAAAAAAAAAAAAAAGAGCATCGTGCAAAAAGCTTTTGTGAAGTACAGTACATAGTATATGATCGTGTGGCAGTACGCTATTGTATATATTAATTTAATCATAGTTTTAAAATATTTCCCTTTGTTCTTTGTTCCTTCTCACTTCTAGAACTTTCTTTTCTGACTCTTTTCCCTTGGGTGGTAAGGGCCGATTCGTGGAACTACAGGAAACAAAGAGAGAGAAAGGACCTGAGGGCACCAGTGAGAAGGAGTGGGACATTCTTTCGACTAGAACTCATAGTGAAAGGACATGGAAGATGACGCTTCGTATCGTCAAGACCGGCTGGAGAAAGCAGGATGACAAATCCAGACCGACCTCTCCCCGAAAAATTCCTGAGAAGGGACGGGGCATTTAGGACACGTGTCTTTCCTTTCCATCTGGTTTATCCTTTTTCTAATCACTAAAAGGGCACAAAATTCCATTATTAATAGAAAATTTATCACTTCTAGCCTATTCTGCAAATATAAAAAAAACTAATGAACGATATTTGTCCATTGTCCTATGCAACTTCATCGTATGTTGACCAAAACTTACAGGCCTTGAAAACAAGGAACACTCCTTGTTTTCAGGGCTAAGTTAGATTCACTTGTAATCAGTGCTACCTTATGGGAGTGCTGATTCGACGTTAAAGTTTAAAGTGTGGCCGTACGCTATTGTGTAATTTTCGCGTAATCTTAGTTTATCATATTTCCTTTGTTCTTTGTTGTTCCTTCTCAGTTCCAGAACTTTCTAATCTTGCTCTATTCCCTTGGATGGTGAAAACCGATTCTTAGAACCACGTGAAACGAAGAGGGAAAAGGCTACCTGAGAAGGGACAAGAGTCTAGCTTTCAGGTAAATATTAGTTCTAAATTATGCCGCTACGGCGAACAGCGCCAATCACGGAAACTAAATTTGGCATAATTTAGAACTAATATTTACCTGGGAGCTAGACTCTTGTGATATGTCGGACCTCGACCCTCATACTCGTCCGTCCCATTGTAGGCCCGGCTGAAATGAAATCTAACCGCTGCTACATTTCGCAAGAAACACTTAAATCTTGAACATTTATTTACTGTGGATTTGAGAGCTACCATTTGAAGTTTCAAATGGTATTTGCGAGGAGTAGAATTAATGATGCCATACAATGGTTCAGCTAAGTAAATCTGGCTAGACAAAACTGTTCTTCTTTTTTGTGTGTGTGTGTGTGTTAAAAATTTAGAAAGATCAGTGGCGTGCAGTGACATTTGATGATAAGGGAAGCTGTGCCAGCCCTGGATAGAATCATTGGAAGCGTTATACGATATTTTTGTGTGTAGCATCCACCAGCTAAACCGCCAGAGGTTGGTGCTGTGTAAAGTGCATTCGCGAATGCTTGCAATCTGGCTACTTTACACGATTCAAATATTTTCGCCGTGAAAACTATTCCGTATTCGACAATATGGCGCTTCCATTGGAAATACGCATATACGAATTTATATTCGAATATTCAATAGCAATCTTATTGTTTTTCGCATGTATAGAAATTTGTAATAAAATACATAATGCGATTATAATAAAATCTTAATTTTAAGTAATTCAAATAACGTTAAAATATGATAATAATCGCACAATATGTATTTATATTTTAGAATATACAAGGGATACGGCGCTTCCACAGCTTCCATGGATAGCACACCACTGAGAAAGATGTCTACTATTGATACAGTGAATTATTAATTTTTGGTACAAATAATTTTCAAAACTTTTGGTTTCATTAACGCAAAAATAATAAAATAAGGTGATGAAAAGAACAATGACTGTGATAAAATAAAATATATATTTGAAATATAGGCTTCGTTAAGATTTATTTCTTTATTCAATTATCATTATCCTTGTTGTCGTCGTCGTCGTCGTCACTGTTATTGTCAGCTTCATCTTGTAGCAGCCTCAATACTTCAGGACATATACTTCGCCGCAGAAGCTATACCGTATTCGACAATATGGCGAATACGAGACACCTTCACGGGGAATAGCGGTCACGGTGACAGTCTACCGCTCTGGAGGACCCGGGATCAAATCCGGACTAAGTCGAAAAAGTTTTCTCCTCTTTTGGGCTTTAACTCGAAGACTAGTTATAAGAGGGTCTATAGCAACATACGCATCAAGTCTGTCATTGTATTGCTTCTAGAAAATTTACAGGTGTAATTTTTCCTGAAACTCCGCTTGCGCCAAAAAATTAAATTTTAACGTTTAACCAATCACTATTTTTATCCAAGAATTGTTTCAACATGTAATGACAGTTAGTCCACCATTCTTTAAGCTTTTTACAAAATTCAGCACTGTTTTTTACAGTCGTTCACAAATATGCCCATCAGAATCTTCCAGACCACTCTTAGACATTACATAATCACACACACGTGCCTATCCTCTTGAAACGTTCGGTTCGTTTCTCCAAACTTCAAAAAGCTCTCTTCTTAAAATTCCGTTCTGCGTCACTAAAAAATTAATTTAAAAAAAGTTGGTTTAGCATGGTCATAAAACAAATATACACTCGGATGACTAACTTAAACGTTGAATATGATTTTACAACAGACTTCAACGGCCTTTGCGATTGCAGGCCTATAACTTTAATGAATACCATAAAAATTGAAAGAAATATGGCCTTAAAAATATGTAGACCAAAGAATAACAATGTGTAAAAATTTTAAAGTGTATTAAAACTAAGGGTGCACGAATGTAATTTTATTTATTAAATACCTTTATTTAATCGGTTACAAATTACGTATACACTAGGGGAAAATCAGAAGATAACGCCGGCCGGATGGCTGAGCGGTCAAGATTTCGGGGGGGTGGTCCGTTCGGATATGTCGGGTCTCGTCCCTCACCATCCGGCCACTCCATCGTGGGCCTAGCCGAACCCATAATGGGCTTGCAAAAAGAGGGCCTCTTAATGCCCGCAGGACGGAAAGAGTTTAAAAAAGCTGCTTTGTAGTACAAAAATTTTAATCTTTGTCCAGTCAGATTCTTACGAACCACTGTGCGCCGCGGCGTCACTAATTCTACTCCTTGCAAATAAAGTTTTTGTTTGACCACTTGTATGAGCAAATGGCATTTGCTAATTTGTTTCTGAGCTCAATATATATATATATATATATACAGGGTGGGCCAGCGAAAACGAAACGGCAGAGTGTTCGTGTTCGTCCAAGCAAAGCGCTCGGACAGGTCGATTTTACTTTCGAGGGGACATCTTTTGCAATAAAGTTTTTGCGATTCTGAATATTAACTAAACAAACATTTTTTTCAAAATAAATGTTTGTTTAGTTAATACAAAATAAATGAGTTTTTAAAATGTTTTGTTGTCTGTTGTATTCAGAATCGCAAAAACTTTATTGCAAAAGATGTCCCCTCGAGCAGTAAAGATCGACCTGTCCGAGCGCTTTGCTTGGACGAACACGAACACTCTGCCGTTTCGTTTTCGCTGGCCCACCCTGTATATATATATATATTTTTTTTTAATATTGTACTAAACCTTATATCAGCCATTGTAATAACTTTTTTCGAACTTACTGTATGAATTTAGCTTGTCAGAGTGAAAAATTCGAATAAGGAAAAATTATCATCGCTACTCTTCCTCGACGACTTCATTTCTGAAATCTAGCAGTTAATTAATGACTTGTTTTTACACAGAATCGAAAAAACTAGTAGAAAATATGAAAGTTTTGCTGTTTTTGAAAGAAGCTGAGTTTTTTGTATTTTTGCTGAATGAAGAAAGTGTATTGGAGTTTGAAATGATTATTTTGAAAATATTAAATAAATGTCTTTATATAGTAACGCGTTTTGAAATTTTAACTCATTCCTAAAACTATTGAATATTTGGGCACATCTTGTATTTAGAACAAAAAAACGATATTTTGTAGAAGTAGAAAGATGTCGAATAAATACAGTATAACTATTTAGGCCGGATGGCCGAGCGGTCAAGGTGGCAGTCTACCGCTCTGGGGGACTCGGGATCGAATCCGAACGGGTAGAAAATCCCCAGGTATTTTTCGGGGGGTGGTCCGTTCGGATATGTCGGGCCCAGTCCCTCACCACCCGGTCGCCCCATTGTGGGCCTGGCCGAATCCATAATGGGCCTTCTAAAAGAGGCCCTCTTAGTGCCCACAGGGCGGAAAGAGTTAAAAAAAAAAGTATAACCATTTCATATCGAGAGATTCATAATGATATGAAGCAAAACAAATTAAATTTTGTTTCCGAAAAGCGGCCAAAACAAAACAACTTTCTTTACATGTATATTATTATATATTATATATAGTAATAGACAATGAAGTAATAATTATATGACATAAATATTTTATAATGGAATTTTATATGTTTTTATTTATTCTTTTGTTATTCTAAACTTATATACGACAGAGACTAAACATTTTATGACTTATTCAATAAACAGCTTCTGGCAATATGATACAAACAATTTAATATTTTCATTTAATTAAATAGAAAAGAGTTTATTTTTAAAGATAATTAAATTTAATTTATAATTTTATTTTACACTGGAATATTGTTAAAAAGATGTTAAACGTCAATTTTGATGACGTTTATGAATAAATCGATCACTCCGAGACAACACAATTGGGTAGTTTAGATTTGACTTAGCCAATTAGAAAAGGGCACTAAAATTTAAAATTTAGGCGAGAGAGAAGTTATGTAAACAGCTCTCTAACAGATTACGGGTACGTTGTTTTATTTCAATACAAAATTTGCTTTTTTGAGATAGTTTTTGATATAAATAATTTGTTTAAGGAATAAGCTTATTCCCATTAATGATGCATGGTAGTATTATTAATTAATTATTTTATAAACTAATGAGTCGTTCAGTTCTCGAAAAATATCCTGCTAATTGTACAGGATTCCTGTATTTTATTTACCAAATACTACCAAATACGTCATACTACTAAAAAAGACATTCCTCACAATCTTAATTTCCATATAGAACTGATTTAGAAGTTCAGGAAGATATGAAGCTATTCTAGATATGAAAAAAATATGTTATGCTCAATGGTGCAGTCTCTCAGACAGCCCTAAATTTAAACTTGTAAAAATGGAAAGCTACTGATCTAGAAATAGCAAGAACACTGCCGAACTGAGTGTTGCACACTAACTTAAAAGTACACAAAACAAGCTTAAACCGTATATCTCACAAACTATAGATTGGGTTATAATAATGATTAATCCAAAAAATACTTTGTAAATTTAGAAAACTAAACATGTTTTTCAATTCCTGATGTAAATAACTTTATAGTTTTATTCCTACAACAATGAATGTCAAGCGGTACAGTCTGTGAGACTACAATGCAGTTAAGGATTAAAAAAACGTTAAACAAGAAAAAATCTCATCATTGATATAATAGTTTATTAAAAATTAGGTTTGAATTGCATAATGAATATAACAGTTGAAAAATTACCAAAAACTTATTACAATTTCTCCTCCAAGTATTCATTTGATGCCTGTTATTAATAAAGTATTTAAGTATTTTTATTTACAAAAGTTGATTAATTTACGAAATTATAATTTAATTTAAAAACAAATTATAATTTAAATGGTAACTATTATCTTTGCTTGTAATGAGTATTATTTTCTATATAAGCATTTAATAAAATAAATCTTTTGTATATTGTGCATCAGTGTCAGAATGGATAAACTATTGAATACTGATAGTTGGTTGCAGATTTATATCTGACACAGTCTGGCCATGTGGAGTTTTTCAGGATTTCTTTGTGTCTAACACCTAAATAGGGCAAGTTTTCCATAGAAAACCCTCCCGGCAAATCATCCATGTGTGTCATTGCTTTTTTCCATCAATCCAGTCCTACCCTATGTTGTATATTTTACATATTTTCTATTAAAGATTTTTGTTAAATAAATATGGTACTTACCTATCATAAACTATGGTTTTTGTTAATTTTTCATTGTTTTTATAAGTTTTCAAAGTTTCAAATATACGTGCAGCCACTATTCAAGGACTTTAGAAACAAGATGCGGTTATTATTCATATAAAACCTGTATCTGAATTCTCAGAATTTACATTCAAAATGAAAAGGAATGATTCACAGGAAGATTATTTTTAAATGATATCGTAGAAAATTATAATTTCATATATATTCTTTGTGTTATTGGCTCATATAAAATTTTATATCCTTTTAAAATAAGGACATAAAATTCTAATCTGAAACTTTTTGATAAAAATATTCAAATGTAATGTTTTATATTTATCAGATTTACTGTATTTTCTCAGTTAAATTTAGGGCTTCATATAAATCTCAGGGAATAAAGATACTATTAAAAAATAACCTCAGGTTGAAAAACAGAGAAATATGTTGAAGTACCTCATTGTATAGAATAATGTAGTTTAGAGTGATAGATAGATTTTTAAACTATCTCTTCCAAGTGTCTGGAGTCAGATAATATTCTATTCCAATGTTCCTGGAAATGCTTTTTGAAATAAAATTGTAAATATTTTTGAATATAGAATGTGGGAAAAGTCGTGATCAAGTTTACAATTTGGGAAAACTCGCTCGTATTCCAAAAGAAATGTTGAATTTTAATCAGGTAATGGCAGTAGTCAAGATCTTGATTCCTATGATAACATAGAAGCAGACATGAATACTGTAACAATATGATCAGATTGGAAGATGCTGAATCTGGTTAATTATGAAAATAATTATTTTAAATGTTTTAGCTGTAATCCATAAATAGTCAATAAATGGTTTTGATAGTACAGAAAATGTTTCAGGAATTATACTTATTTCTTTCAATTTTTACCCACTCATCTCCTATTTCAAGGTAATGAGTGTCTAACATTTTTAGAAAGATGATTTTTATTTAGGATGCATATTTTTTGAATTATTCCAGTGAGTTGATTAAAATGGACCACCTGTATAAGTAATTTTTTATAATTATAAAACTAATGAGCACTTTATACTAATTTTTGAATTTATTTTAAAACTTAATAATTTTAATGTTTATATTCTTATAAACTTTTTATTTCAGATTTAACTGGATAAAATGAATTACAGTTATTGATTATATGCATTATTAAGAGAAGACAGTGAAGAGCATTGTAAAGACATCTATAATAAGCAATGTTCTAAGTGTTTGAAAATTTGCAGTTAATTCAAATAATGGATGATGATGATTTGATAAAAATGCCTCCTAAAAGAAAAGCTGAAATATCATATGGAACTGATATTGTAAAAAGTCATAAACTATTGAAATATAAGGAAATGCAGAATTTAAATAACACAGAATTAAGAACAAAAGATATGTCTTTAGAAGAATATACAGGAAAAGAGTATATCTGTAAAATATGTTCTGATAAGTTTCAAACTGCACAAATTTTAAATATTCATATGTGGACTCATGGTTCTGCTACTGAACCATTTCAAATTAAATCCTTTTTATGTCTAGAATGTAAAAAAACATATTCAATTCACAGTTTCTTTTTACAACACTTGAAAATTAATCATAATAGTTTGCATTTTTGTAAATATTGTCCCCTCTCATTTGAAACACTATCAACAATGAAACTTCATGTAAAAACAATGCACAAGAGTGAAATCATAAAAAGAGGAAATGATATTGCAAAGTTTGCCTGTGTATTCTGCCAAGCATGTTACTTTACTGTTAATCATCTTGTAACTCATCTTTGCAAGTATCATCATAAAGATGAAATTTCAAATGACTATTATCCTATTTGTAACACAGCTTATGAACATATGTGTTCATCTGATATAACTATAGACAAAGAAAATAAAATGCCAAAACAGACAGAAATTAAAAATTTCAAATCTAATGTCCAAAATAAAGTTCTTAAAAACATACCTGTGAAGAATTCTAAGCTTATGAACAACAGACAATCTTGTTCATATAAAGTTACAAAGAATTTGACCAAGCAAACAACATTAAAAACAATGAAATATAATTGTAGCCATTGTAATATCAAATTTCTTCGGAGTCATCACTTACAAAATCATAAACAAAAACATCACAAAATAGATAAATTTTTTGTACCAACGTACGGATGTGCAAAATGTCCAGCAAAATTTTTTAAAAACAGTTTTTTGCAACATCATCTAACTAGTCATCATAAATTAAGTGTAACTCCAAAGATTTGAAATTTGTGAAATTTAATGATTTTAGATTATATGTGGAATAAGAAATGTATTTACAAGAAGAATATCTTCTGAAATAGTTTGATTATATGCATGTTCAAGAGAATGTGAGACAGCTGATGTACATTATTAAGGATATCTATGCTTTATCTTAAAAAATTAGTAAGGGTAAATCATCATATAATGCATATTCTTACTAATAGTGGTTTTTCTGCCTAATGTATTTTTAAACATTAATATGATCTTTGACCATTCCATAATGTTTACTCAACATGTACTGTACTTATTTGTTTCTGCATTACAGTTTGACATTGGAACTGCTGAGTCTGCTTAATGTAGAAGAATGATTATTTTTTTGCTGAACATCCTCCACAGAAGTGCTACTTCAGAACATGTTGAGTATATTGATGTCATGTTTGGTAGTGGACATCATTTATGCTACCTTCAGGTAGGAATAACTCATTAAAGATGTGCTCCTAAAATAAGTGAAGAATATTTTATATTTTTTACAAAAATGGAGAGACACATTATAGTATTAATCCATCCACATACTACTATCAACAATTAAAAACAAATATGTGCAAAATATAAATTTAAGGATGAATTATTTCACTTTTGTTTTAAGTTGTTAGAAACAAACAGAAGCTAATGAGCAGTCACCAATCACTTGCATAATTGTAATTAATCTTTAAACAGATACATTGCCATTACATAGCAGTACTGCTACTGTACCTCTGCTCAATTAGAACTTTTAAGTCTGCTGAACATAGAAACAAAATATCAAATAATAAAAACATTTTTGATAGCTAATCCACAGTATCTAGTCTATCTAGAAATTTCATGAAAATCTATATTAGATTTTCATGAAATTTCTCATAATGTTTTAGACATATTTTTCATTTAGTACTTTTATCATACTTGAGTTGAAGTTTTAAATACAGTACTAAAGTAACACATTTAAATGTAATAATTTCAATTGATTTATCATTAAATTATGTCACACACATGTCAATTAAATTGAGTTTTGTGTGTCAAAAAATTGTTTCTTATTGGATTAGTTTTAAAACATTTGCTGTATAAAATTAGAAAACAAAATATCACTGTAAATAACTTGGAAATTCACATGAATATTTTTAAGATAAATAACTATGTTCAATGCTAACTCTCAAAATTAGAGAACTTCTAGTTAAAGAAATTTTTGTTCAGATGGCCAAGGTGGTTGAGGCATCTGCCTATCAATTTGGGGATCTTGGCAGATAAAAAACTGCAAAAATTTTTGGGGGTGATCTGTTCCAAATGTTAGCTCCATCCCTCACAAGTTGAATATCCTATTGTGAGCCCAAGAAAACTTACAATAGACTTGAGAAAAAAGGCCCTCTTAGTGCACAGAGGGCAGAGTTAAAAAGAATAATAATGACTTAAAATTAAATCTTATACTTTTTACATTAACACAATATTATTATATAATTATTTTCTAAATTTAACACAATATACAAACTTAAAACAGTTTTTAGTATGCTTTATATCTCAATAAATTATGTCAATGTGATGTTAGCTTTATGTTAAATGTTAGCCATTATTATGTATTGTGTGTAAATTATCTACATTCAGCAGGCTCAACAGTTTTAACTGAGCAGATGTATTTTGACAGTAACTGTTATGTAATGCAAATGAATTTACTGAATGATGAATTAAGAGTTGGTACATGATTGATGGCAATACAGTAGCTTTTGCTCATTTCTATAAATTAAAAACATAGAAGTGAATTAAATTCGTACAGCTATAGACAAAATAATAATTTATGTGGGTCGATTAATATTATAGTGCACATCTTCATATTTGTAAATAATACATACTTGTTGTGTGGGCATGTCATCTTTGATCAGTTATAACAGGCAATATAAATGAAGTCTGCTACTAAATATGTCACCACACTCCGTGTTCCAAAGTAGCATTTCTGTAGAAGGCTCAGCAGAAAAATACTTAATTTCTCAAAAACAGATGAGTTTGCTGAATGCAGCCATTAACTCTAAGCATGAAATCAGTTTAATCTGTTTGAGATGAAATCAGCTGATGGGAAAGTTGTTTGACTGGTTTTAATATACAAATTCTTCTTGTAGCCTGAGGACTAAAAACAATTTCATCTCCAGATACAAAAAATTAATTTTCAGAGCTTAGAATTAATAGATGGTACTGTACAACATCTATAAAAGATCAATTGATTAACTGAAGGAAATTTTATTAAAATCAACATTTTAAAATATTGAAGTATTGCTAAATCATATGTTTCTATTCAAATACATTTTAAATGGCAGCTATTGTAAGATATATTGAAGCCAGTAGAATTTTTTAGGAATTTTCATTGAACATATTTTATACACACACACATTATATTGTATTATATATACCAGGGGTGGCCAACAAGTCGATTCGGGATGGCCAACAAGTCGATCGCGAACCCAATTTTGGTCGATCGTTTGCGATGTCTTGATTTAATGTGTTACACTTGTAACCGAACGCAACGCGTGAACATAACGCGCAAACGCAACTGTAGTGATATCGGACCCTCCGCGTCCTCCCTGAGTTGTGGTTTTGTCGGTCCATGTGCAATCCATTTGAGTACAGTTATAAAAAGGGAATAAGAAATGTAGACAAAGGGTCATAAAACCGAAATAAAGAAAGGCTGGAAGAGGGGCGGAGAGAGTAGGTCGAAACACGGTAAAGAGAGGAAGGGTGAAGTGGTGGTCCCCGAAAGTGATAACGTTGAGTTTCAATTTTTTTCTGTTTAAAATGTAAGTACCTTTTCTTTATGTTTTAAATTAAATTGTGGCTTTTCTTACCTATCTATTTACTTGATAAGTAAGCGTTCTCCGCAACAGACCTCTAAACTATTTTCTTAATTTTCTAGGAAAATATTTAATTCAATACTTATTGTCGTATTTCTTTTGCATTTTAGTATACCCACGAACATGAGTAGTAAACCAAAAAAATCGAAAACTTATCATTTCAATGAAGAATGGGAACTCGATTACTTTTTTACAATGGTGAATGATAAATGTCGTTGCTTAATATGCCTTACTTCGATAGCCATCGCTAAAAAGGGTAATCTGGAGAGACATTTTTTAGCTTTACATAACAAGTATCAAACAGATTATCCACCAAATTCCGAACTGAGAAAACATAAAGTTAGGGGTCTTAAAACTCAATTAACAAATCAACAAAATGTTTTCAAAAAACCAATGTTGAAGTCACAAGCAGTAACTACTGCATCATTCAAAGTAAGCTACCTCTTAGCAAAAAACTGTAAAACATTTTCTGACGGTGAATTTGTAAAGGAAATTTTTTTGGAAATGTCAGATTCACTTTTTAATGATTTTAAGAACAAGAGTGAAATTATTGCTGCAATTCAAGATCTACAACTGTCTCGAAACACTGTGATGCGACGAATTGAGAAGATGAGTGGAAATGTAAAAGAACAGTTATATAACGATATTAATAGATGTTCTTGTTTTTCCCTTCAATGTGATGAATCGACAGATATAAGTGATACAGCACAATTACTTGTTTTCATTCGTATGGTTTTTAAGGATTTTACATGTAAAGAAGAATTGTTGGGTATGATTTCTTTGAAAGAAAGGACTAGAGGTGTAGATATATTCAAAGCCTTTAAAAACTTGCTCAATGATTTGAAAGTACCACTTTTTAAATTAGTTTCAATAACAACGGATGGCGCAGCTGCAATGATAGGTCGCATAAATGGATTTATAACCCTATGTCAAAATGAAGATAAATTCCCAGCCTTTTTGAGCTACCACTGCATAATTCACCAGCAAGTGTTAGCCAGCAAGAGACTAAACACAAAAGAGGTAATGGACATAGCGTTTAAAATTGTTAATTCAATTCGAGGAAGTTCCCTCAAACGGCGTCTCTTCCAACTGCAGCTTGACGAAGGTCAACCTGAATTATTACTACATACCGATGTTAGATGGCTAAGCAGAGGTAAATTTCTGCAACGATTTCGTGATTTATTGCCTGAAATAATAGATTTTCTTCACGAGCAAGGTGGAAAATGTGAAAATATAAATGATGAAACTTGGCTTAGTGACTTAGCATTTCTTACCGATTTTACTTCAATATTAAGTCATTTAAATTTAGAATTACAAGGTAAAAATAAAACAGTAATTGATATGATCAGCTGCATAGATTATATATAAAACAAAATTTATTTTGCTAATAGAAGATCTGCAACAAAATAATCTGAATCATTTTCCAAATATGGCGGATAATATACAAAAACATAAAAATATTAATTATAAGATCGACAAATACATCACGGAAATCCAAAAAGTAATTGAAGATTTTGAGATAAGATTCCAAGATTTTGAAAAAATTAAAGAAATTGTGGAATTTATATCTTTTCCTTTTAAAAAAGATTTAAGTGTGAAATGCATTAGCCAAAAAATTTCAGACATATTTCATATGGAGCAAAAGGCATTAGAAAATGAAATTATAATTTTACAAACTGATTTAATCTTACAAGCCAGAAAATTTGAAGAAAATTTTTGGAAATACGTCAAACGAGAAAAATATCCCAGTATCACCAAATGTAGCGAATATATTTATTCTTGTTTCAGATCTACGTATCTGTGTGAATCGGCATTTTCATACTTAAAGTTAACGAAGACTAAACAACGTTCCGTCCTCACTGATTCCCATACTGAAGACTCATTATTATTATCTTTGTCAGGATATACACCTAATTATGATTTCTTGGTTAGAGACATGCAAACTCAGTCCTCTCATTAATGTTAAGGTAATAAAATAAATTCTAAATATGTCTTTATCTGTAGCTAATTTGAATTAATAAATATTGTTAATAATTACTCGTGTTGTTTTAATTCTCTTGGAAGTGATTTTTTTGGCCCGTTAAATAATTATGTTGTTTTTTACGTAGGTAGATATACAGGCTGTTTCAGAACGAGGTGCACTCCCGCGAACAATTGATAAATTGGCAAAAAATAAGTCTAAAAATCTTATATCATTCTACCACGATAAATTTTCCTGGCGCAAAAAAATAAAATAAAATAAAATAAAATCGCGAAAGTGAAATCTTAAAATCAAATTATCTGCCATTTTGTGCATTTTTATAACAACTTTTTCATATTTAAGAACAAACAGTACCACAACTTATACATCGCAGTTGATAAAAAAATTAAATAGATTTTTAGTAACTTAAAATATAATCTTGAAAAAGTGTTGAAAAATCGAATTAGCTGCAAATGAATGAACTCGTACCTACAAATATCAAAAGTTGAGTCTGGAAATTTGTTTTCTTTATGAATGAAAATAAGTGATTTAAAAAATAAAAAATAGTTTTGAACATATCTTTTGCTTATCTACCCATAGCTTGCGGGAGTGCACCTCGTACTGAAACAGTGTATAAGCATAGTATGTATTTCACATCTCCTCCTCGCCACCTAAACTATGTCTACGACAACAAGTCGATCACGACACATTTTTAAGATAAAAAGTAGATCTTATGTACACAAAAGTTGGCCACCCCTGATATATACGAAGTGTGCAATGCCATTTTTCTCTAAATACATTTTATTGAAGAATTGAATTCTAAATGCAATGTTTTCTGCTGCAAAAGAATATTGTAGCAATATTGGCACTGTAAGTGACTGTATTTTGAAGATGAATTTATGTGAATATATAATGTTTAAAGTGCCAGAGTGCAAGTCATGTGACTTTTGGTGCTTAAAACATTACAGCTTATATTTACATCATTTTGATATTGCAGAGAATTTGTAACCCTAGAAAGTTTTTACCATTTTATTGTAAAATTGAAGTGAATTCATTCATTAGAAAAAGTCTTTTACCTCTCCTGAAAAGTTTTTTTTTTTTGACTTTTTTGGCATTTACAACATTATGGCATTGCACACTTATAAATATACAAGTATATTGTGTGTATGTATGTATGTATATATATATATATATATTTTTTTTAATAAATAATTATCTATTCAAATAAATAAAATATTTATGTACACATAATAGTAAATTCAAAAATATTTCAATTGTAGAAAATTAAGAAGTTAATTTTGTCAAAGCTTGCTTATTTATTTAAAACCACAGACATAAAATCTGTAAATGTTTACTTTATTATAAATTGCTGTATTTTTGAATGTCAAAATAATTTCTAGAATTCACTAATCAAATTTTATGAAATTCTATGTAAACAGTGAAGTTATTGAGCTTTTCAATATATTGAATTGTAATATACTGTATATTTCTGCAGATAAGACTATAGTTGAATCATAAAAAAGCCCCCAAAATCTGGGGGTCGTCTTATAGGACAGATACAAAAAAAATTAGATTGAAATTTATATAAATTAAACCATTATAAAAAAATGGACAAACCATAATTATTTACTAGTACAGAGTAGGGTATGTCCACAAAAAGAATAGCCCATAGGACATTTTTGTGAATAGTCAAGGTCATTACCTGAATGCCCGAATCAATGCAAATGTTTGCAACAATTGCAAGGTGGTGGTGCCAAATGCAAGAAAATAAAATTTGTTCATTCAAAAAATTACGAATAGGACATAATTCCGTACGCTACAGTATTATTATCCAGGTGATGATCGCTGATCTAAACTAAATTCATAGGCCATTGATAGTTTGGGGATCGTCTTATAGGACAGATATATGCTAAAACTATAAATCTTTGACAAAAATTTATATTGTCTTATCTGCAGAAATATATGGTATATTCAAACAAAGTTTTATAACTAAGCTAATTTAATATTAATGTGATATTGAATGTAACAAAATTTTAAATTATTAAAATAGAACATCTTAATTCCTCTCCTAAAATTTATATTTATCATAAAAATACTATTATTGACAAGTTTATAGAAAAATTAATCATATTTTATTTTCAAAGGTAAAAACAATGAAGAATGCATTACTTTTTTTACAAGGTTAAAATATAAATTTATATATATTGTAATCTGTATTAAATATGAAATTCTTCCATTTAAAAATATAACTTTTTAAAAACTTAATTTTTATGTATCAAATACAGGACTTCAAAATCAAGGTTTAAACACAATCTTTTTTAATACTTTATAAGTAAAATAATTTACAAGGAGTTTTATCATAACAATGTAATAAAAATCATAATAAATTATTGGTTATTTCTTGCAAATTGACTCAATCCTTCCTTCAACATATGATGGCTAATTCCATTTGGTACCAATATACTTGTGACTCCTGTGAGGAAGAAATAATGAAAGAAAATTTTTAATAAATTTTGAATTTATATAGAAAATTTTCAAAGTCTTACAAGGAGACTTTATGAGGTAACTGTTATGGATCTCTGAATAATAAGTGTGTATGGATAAGTCTCAATATAAACTTTTATTAAGTAAAGGGAGAAAGTGCACTTCTCAAGCATTTGAGAAAATCAACATTGGTGATTTCTTAATGACATAAGCAAGTTTTATGAGCTTCGTTTATTGAATGCTTTGTAGCTTGCTGCTATCATTTCATCTTTGCGTTTGCAAGTTTTGAGATCAAATCTCAGTGACAGAATATATAAATATATTTCCCCTCAAATAAGAGAAATTTTTACACAAATAATTAAAAATCACATGAGACGAGCTTATACATTTTGTCTATTTATCTACTAGTAAAAATGTGTATTTTTCTTTTACTTTTCCAGCTATTATGTATGCATAACAAGGGAAAGTATTGGAACTGTGTCAAATTTGACTCTTTGAATTTTTCACAAAATCTCCATGTTTTGAGATGACTTGAATCCAAAAAAAAAAAGGCAAAAAAATTCTGTGGGTCTGTGTATTGGCATCTATTTTGCTTAATATCTCAGGACAGCATGGAAATAAAGAAATGAAATTTTGCATGCTAGCTTGTATATAAGGGACATTGATGCTATTAAATTTTGGTTGTGAAAGGTCAAGGGGATGGAGAGATACTGTGGTCACATTGCACATCTTGAGAGGAAGTCTTGTTGAAGATTTTACTTGTTTAATAAAACTCATCTCTACCCTCAAAATCAAGTCTTTTGCTATTTTATAATAATTAAACATATGAGACTTTGTTATAAAAACTTTATATAACAGATGCTGCCATATACACTTTTAGTTATTTTGGTTATTTTCAAAATAAAATCTCATAAAATCCAGAAAAGGTACACGACTTGTTGCTGGATTTTTTTTTTTTTTACTTGTCTATAAAAATAACTTCCAGAATTTTTAAAATACATTAATTCATTTACAAGGTTAAGATGTTTAAAAAAGAAATATGTACATTTTGTCTATTTATCTACTAGAAAAAATGTGTAAGCCTGTGTGATTTTTAATTTATGTAAAAATTTCACACTTTTTTTGGAGAGGAAAAATATATATACAGTAGAGCAGTGTTTCCCAAAGTGTGGTACGCGTACCCCCAGGGGTACGGGAAGAGTTTTGTGGGGGTACACGCTGCACCGTGCTTCGGCTGTTCCTGGTGCAACAAGCAGTTTACTTTTTTCGATTGCAAACATAGAAAAATAATAAAAAAAACTTTGTTACTTCTTAGCAATTTCGCCGGGTGCTGTGATTCTGTGTATTCCTCCACCCTATGGCCAAGACAACAGTGTCATACAAAAACCTCCAGTATTTACACATTGAATTGTTACAATGTGCGCGTGTGTATTTTTAGCTTTTGTGCGATTTTTCTAACAGGAAAGGTTTGTTATATGCTTTAGTATTAATAAAAAGCTAAAATTGCCAAATAAACCAATTTTTCTGTAGCTAGTTACTACAACTAACAATTCTTAGCAGAGACTTACTTTGACAGTGCTTCTAGAAAGACGAAAATGAGACCTAAAGTCCATATCGCTATATCTAGGAACAATATTTTCCACATAGTCTTCTATTTTGGCTTTTTCGATTTTTCAATTGCAGCAGCACATAGAAATGGAATATCCTCGTTATCTTTGGTTTTTGATTTAAAGTATATGCAATTTTTTGACGAGGGGTACTCAGCATTAAGAAAATTATACAAAGGATACACAGATGTCAAAAGTTTGGGAAACACTGCAGTAGAGCATCGATTATCCGACCCCCGATTAGCTGACTTATCGGTTAACCGACCGCGTTCTAGTCTGCAAATTCAAATGTCCACTAGTGATGTGGTGCTACAATATTTGGTTATGTCTTGGCTACTTTAATATTATTTTTGTTAAATTTTTGCATGTTTTAGCTGGCAGCACTGGCTCGACCGTGAAAGGAAGGCTAGTATTTAAACCAGGCCTAATACACTATACTAATAATGTATTTTTTCATACTTTTCGGTTATCTGACTTTTCAGTTATCCGACCAACCCCTGTCCCCAATTGAGTCGGATAATCGATGCTCTACTGTATATTCTATCACCAAGATTCAATCTCACAACCTTGCATACATGAAAAAAACAATAGTAGCAAGCCACAAAGAATTCAATAAACAACACTTGTAAAACTTGCTCATAAGTCATAACTTGCTTATAAGGATTTCTTAATGTCGATTTTCTCGAAAACATTTGAGAAGTGCCTTTCTTCCTTTGCTTAATAAATATTTATATTGAGACTTATCCACACACACACACACACACACACACACACACACACACACAATATTATTCAGATCCATGTCAGACACCTTGTAAGGTCTCTTTGTTAATGCAACACACAGTATGGTCTTGTTTTACATGAGTTACATATCATTAGGTACTGTACCATGTAAGTTTGTGTTCACTTCAAATGTTCTTAGACAACTGTCTAGACACTTATGCAACCTTTTACAATTAACAGAAAAGTGTTAACTAAAACATTTTAAAGAAATTTTAAAATGTTAAAAATTTTAAACATTTTTGAATATACAGTATAATAAAATTTTACTTTTTGTCAAGTATGTTACATACATACAAGGGTATTCACCACAGGCAAATGTGGATGGCAATTGATTAATGTGATTCATCTAACCATTTGCCATACAACCCCACATAAAACAAGGCTCTACTATATGGGATATTACAGACAAGATATTTGTTACAAATTATTTTAATATTTAGAATTAATAAAAAAGCCATTGCTTGTGTATTTGCAAATTTCCCAAAACTACTACTATTTTGTCCACTCCAGGTGAAACTTTGGTTTTATACTTGTCAGAACATAAAAATATGTTACTTTATGGAAATATTAGCCATAAAAAAGTTTTCATTGATTTTAGCTTTAAAGTTGCATTTTAAAATATTTTGGCAAATGGCATAATTTTAAATATAATAAATACAATAAGGCTTTTTTTTTTTTGCTTCTACAACAAATTAATTTAATACCATAGTGACCATACGACTGACATTCTGTTATCCAATTGGAAGTAACAATCTAACAAGCCTGTTATTTAAAATGTATTATCATGCATCAATTATGTTCCAATGGAAAGTATAGGATACCCTTAATTTGTAGAAGTATTACCATATTTTATGGACTATAAGACGCACCTTAATTTTTAAGCAATTTTTTAAAAAAATACCTATAAGATGCTACAGACTATAAGACGCACCTGAATTTTGGAGGCAATTTTTCGAAGAAAAAAGTGCGTCTTATAGTCCGTAAAATACGGTAGTTACTCTTCTTGAATTTCTTAAAATCGCTACTTTATAGAAAGAAGTCTGTCATATTTTGACAGGGAAATTTCTAGTGATTTCATAAAATTCATCCAAAAAAAAATTTACTTCAAAATTGATGTTTTAATGATGGTAATATTTCAGTAACAGTTTAAAAATCAATTTCAATTTTTTAAGAAAATTGTCTTTCATTTGTCTATGTATTACTTCAAAAACTGTTAGTACAAAACTCTTTTAGTTACAGTTTATATTCATACATACAACAGTTCAAATGAAAAAATGCAATCCATTGTCATTATTGTAGTTTTATTTGCAATATGAAAAGAAACTTCAAAATAACTGTTTAATATTTGAGGATTAAACTAGCTTCTGATCATGTTTAATTATTTTTTAAATGAGGAAAAATAACTTTTTTTTTAATTAAAGGAACATTTAAAAGATGGATAAAGTTTTGATATTTTATCAATAATTAATGAAATTTAAATAAAATATGACTTTCAGAAAAAACAATGTTAAATATAAATCTTATAACATTTGCATCATATTACTTGAAACATCTAGCTTAAAAATGCAGATTAAATAATAATACCACAGCAAGTCCTTGTTTAGTGTTTTGTTATAACAACTTTATGGAAAGATACAAATACATTTGTAATCATTTACACATGTTATGATTACTATTGTTGAATTTTCTCTATAAACAATAAAATTGATTTTATGAGGTGAAAAATAGATACTGGAGGTTGCAAACACAATTAAATGAGATTATCCAAATTATAACAAAATCAATTTTAATCTTATGCTGCATGATGTCATTTCACCTACAGTCCGTAAAGAAATTATAAACTCAAGACAAATTTTTCTGTGTTTTAATTTCTTTTCATTCACAGTCAATTGTTACAGTATGAGATGATTTTAATTAGTCTTAAGAATATATAATGAAATAAACAAGTCTTTGTATTGTATCATTTTAATAAAGAATCAAAAATTTGAATTGTTACAATTTTTTGTTGTATACAATTTATAAACTCGGGTGAAAACTGATTATTACCATTGAATGGAACAATCCACTATGCATGTATTTATGTAAATTAGTGTGTGTAACATTTTGGGTGAGTCTAAGAATTCAAACTAATAAAGTGAAAAAATGCCAAGGGGAGTAACCTTAACTGAAAGTGAAATACGAAAAATCTATTTCGTTAAGGGAAAAGGATGGCCAACTCGTAAAATTGCTTTAAAACTTGGAAGATCTCAAACTGCAATACAAAACATACTGAAAAAGGGTGACAATTATAGCAAAATTAAACGTACAGGACGAAAACCAAGTCTGCAGCCTCGTGACCATCGCCGCATTGCTAGTCTTGCAACAAATGAATCATTGTCTACTCATGAGATAGCTGCAGTTTTACCAACTCCAGTGTCCCACCAAACTGTGTGGAAAAGCTTGAGAAAGAATAAAACAATAAACTTTATGAAAGTGAAGTCCAAACCAAAGCTAACAGAGTTACATCGGTCAACAAGGCTGCAATGGGCAAAAGATCATGTTACCTGGACAACTGAATGGAAAAAAAATAGTTTTCTCAGATGAGAAAAAGTTTAACCTGGATGGCCCGGATGGCCAAGCATATTATTGGCACGATACAAGAAAGAATCCCAGGGTCAAATTCAGTAGACAACAAGGTGGAGGTTCAGTAATGATCTGGGCAGCAATCGGATATGAAGGGAAAACAGATTTGGCATTTATTAATGGGCGAATGAATTCTGAGATGTACCAAGCTATGTTATATGAACATCTAATCCCATTTAGTCCTCTCATTGGTGGTCAAGACTGGATCTATCAACAGGACAATGCATCTGTTCACAAGTCAGCCAGTACTACAAAGTGGTTTTCACGTGAAAAAATTGAAGTGATGGTTTGGTCAGCATATAGTCCAGACCTTAATCCCATTGAAAACCTTTGAAGTCAACTTGTGGCATTAGTTTATTGCCATGGAAAACAATACAACACATCCAATGAGCTTAAAGTTGCATTGTATAATGCCTGGGACAAAATTAAACTAAGTGACATTCAAAACCTGCTTGATTCAATGCCTAAACGAGTTGTGGAGGTAATTGAAAACAAGGGAGGGTCCACAAAGTATTAAAAACTCTACTAAATCACCTTTGAGTTTATAAATTGTTTACAACAAAAAATTGTAACAATTCAAATTTTTGATTGTTTATTAAAATGATACAATACAAAGACTTTTTTTTCATTATATATTCTTATGATAATTCAAATCATCTCATATAGCAACAATTGACTGTGGATGAAAAGAAATTAAAACACAGAAAATTTTCACTTGAGTTTATAATTTCTTTACGGACTGTAACATTGTCAATATGTTCTTGGAAACTGTGACATTAAATGAGAACTTGCTGCATACTAGAAATATTTGTGCTTTATAAAACAAAAGTATATTTACCAAGTCGTCTAACATCTCGAATGTTACGTTCTTCATCATCAAAAAATAACATATGCTGATATTCATAATTTGTTTTTTCTTGAAATCTGAAATAAAATAATAAGAAAAAATATATACCCCTGTATAATTTTAATGATATTTATACAGGTATACCTCGAGTTATGTCGTTTTGAGTTACGTTGTTTGTCAAAAAAGTATGTGGAAAAATAAAAATCAAGTTTAAGTCATTTTATTCGACTTTACATCCGTCTGCCACAAATATTGAAGTCGTAATATCACTAAAAAAGCGTTAAAAGCACATAAAATCATTAAAATATATACATTTACAGTAAATGTTAATATAATCATCATAAATCCTAGAGAACGAAACATGAAAACATCTGTATTTCTGTGTTGTCGTCTTATTTAGAGGTCTTTAAGTGCTCATTATTGGCGTTTTCCACCATAGTTTTAACTTACGTCGTAGCTACACAAGTAAATTTGACTTATGTCACCTCTCTTGGAACCAATTACCGACATAAGGCGGAGGTATACCTGTATTTGCCAGACACTACAAAAATTATAGATAACTTTCATATCATTTGGATGGGATTGGATAACTTTATGAAATATATTTGTAACAATAACATAAACATTGCTGTTTAATATAGTTTTTTGAAATAAAATTTATTTTATGTGAAATATGAATTTATACAAGACTAATAAGGAAACAATTATTTGTATTTAAAAAATCATTCCTGGAAAACTTGACAATTTTTCAAATTGAATATTTTCAATTCCAAATCCTGGAAAATTGTTTTTCCTGGGATTCGAGATTTAAACTTCAAGCATTTTACCAGCTCAACAAACTAATAAAGTTAAGTGAACTCAAGGTAAATGCTTGAAATGATATAATGGCTGCAACAAGACAGTCAAAGTAGCCAAATCAGTAGACAGCAAAAAATGGACAACCTAAAGAGAATTTTGGTTGTTTAATTTTGTTTTCATATCAACAATAAACAATTGTAAAGCGAATTCCATAATGATAAACATTTTATATGAAAATTAATTTCAAATTAATGGAAGAAGAAAGTGATTTACAAGACAGTTTATCTGAAACAGTTCATACAGATTCAAATATTGATAATAATAAGACCCTACATTTGTTTTTCAGAGTTCAAAAGACCAAAGTTTCTCAAAAATACTGTATTACAAAATTATTGATATATTAAAATTCAACACAATACAGAGCTGCTTTGCTTTTGATTTGAAGAAGTAGATGGAATAACATTGTATATTCCTTTACTTTTTAATAAATTTTTTGATATAAAACAAGGTTTAAATGCATATGGTCTATAGTTGTGGCATCATAAAAAATGGAAAATCTCATTTCTGTACACTTAAGTTGAAAATAGTGGTGATGTGACTGCAACATCACAATAGTTTAAGCCTAAACATTAATTTTATCAATAAAAATATTTAATATGAAAATAAAATGCTGAAGAATATTTTACATACTGTGTTGAACAAACTCTGGCATCAAAAAAATTTTATTGAATTTTCAAAATACAATTCAAGTACAGTTTAAATCAAGATTAGGTGTATTGTTCTTATAAGTATTTCATGTAATCTGGATTAATGACATGTTATAAACAATTGAAGTTCATCAAATACAAAAGAGCAAAACGCTTGTTAAGGAACATGCTAATAGATATTAACAAGTCATTTTTAAATAGGAAACTAAGCAAGCATCATAAACATCAAGAACTGGTATATATTATCTAAAAAAAAAAAGTACACCAAACCAGTTAAACAAACACCAAAAATATTTAATATAACAAACATTTTCATCCATATCAATCAGACATCCTCAGGTTACATAAGCCCATATAGACAAAAGCCTTCGTTATATTAAATATTTTTGATGTTTGTTTAACTGGTTTAATGTACTGGTGGTTTTTTAGATAAGCAAGCATCTGAAACAATGAACTATCATAGGAATTTATTCTGGCACTTGCTCTTTTTAACTTAAGGCCAATTCATATTTCATGGGAAAGGAAAAGAGAAGAGAATGTCTCTCTTCTCATATGTATACTGATGAATGAGAAACATGCATGTACTTTTGATACTTGCAGTTAAGTATGCTTTCAAGGCTTTAATTAAGAATTTTAAGATTAAAATAATCACATATAATCTCATTTTTTAATTTGAGAAGAGAGAATGGAGAACATTATAAAAAAATTAAAGAAGATAATCCCAAAATGTATTTTTGGCATTTCAGGTAACTTTTAAACATACTGTATATGTAAAGATAGCATCTATTCAGATTTAATTAACTTAAAATACTATATATAAATGATAAATTACAATTTATCAAAGATAATTCTGCTGTAGTTCTAATCATCTCAATTTTATCAGTCCCACATTTACTGCAGAGATCGCAAAGGGTTTGGACTACCAACAGAGAGAAATGTAGGATTTCTGTTGACTTTGGTCACTGACCAAAAGAGAACAAAAGTGTGTCACTAGTAATGCACAAAGTGTTGCACACTAAACCTGTTTAGTGTCATCTCAAAGTAAGAACCAGACTTCATACATTAAAAACAATAATCTTTAAAAAATTGTAAATTTTCTAAAAATAAACGAGTTTTAAAAAACAACTCTTTTTTATCCGATTTCGAAATGAGCGAAGAACTGAGATGGACACCTTAAAAATTAACAAATATTTCTTACTTTATTGTTCATTATCCATACGTTATTATCCAAATTATCCAAATGCATTTCACAAAATCGTTTGCCTCTTCAGTGGATATTACACCTTTACAACACTGTTACATTTATATTCTATCAAACTATCCCAGCATGCATCTACAGATAAACCAGTATTCAAATTGATGACATTTGCATAACTTTTGATGCAATAATGTTCAATGATGCGTCTCGTTACAATATTTTCTATTTTATACAATATTTTAATATTATTTCTATTTATGATACAATTCTTATTTTTACAATGTTGATGCCACGGAGATTCGGTTCTTTTTAGTCGAATTGCCGCTTCATGCTCTTTAATACGTTGTTCAAGCTGTCTTCCTGTTTCGCCGACATAGATTTTACCTTCTGGACATGTACATATTAATTTGTAGACGACTCCCGCTATTTTCAAAGAGTCCCTTGAATGTCCTACCATTCCTCTATTCACTACATAAATACTTTTGCTTAATCTATTTTTCTGTTCACCCACTAAGTTGACAGAACAATTTTTAAAGTTATTTTTATATTTTTCAAAAAATTTTTTAATATATGGAATTTTAATGTATAGATTATTACTTTTCTCTTTCTTTACATTATATCTACTGATGGTATAACAATTGTACCACTTACGTATTAATTGTTGCGGATAATCGTTAAGCAAATATTTTTTAAACAGGTTTTCAGTTTCAAGTTCTATATGCTTCTGCAATGTTGTTCTATTAAAAATTTTTCTTAGTTCCATCAGAAAAACGTTTCTTTTTATACCTAAAGAACAGTACGATTTATAGTTGATTACTTTATCATTATTACAACTCTTTGTATACTTACGAAATAGTAGTGTTTTTTCCTGTCGTGTGATTGTAACATCTAAATAATTAATTTCATTATTTCTCTCTTCTTCGTAGGTGAATCTAATATCATTGTTTAAACTGTTTGCATAAGTTTCAATGTTTTTGGCTGTAGTAATATTGGAATCATACAGGATCAATATGTCGTCTACATACCTGGCATAAAAGGAAATACCTTGGGACTGGAAAATCTTTTGATCTAGTGATGTCATGCATATATCTGCAATCTTCGGGCCTATAACGGACCCCATTGCTATCCCATCTTTTTGTTGATAAAAGTCTGTAGAAACTGAAAAATAGTTGTTTTTAAAAGCAAATTGTATAAATTCTAAAATGTAATTAGGTAAACAATAATTACTTAAACATTCTGAAACAAAATTCCACTTAATTGATGGGTACATTGATTTCACATCCAGACTCATAAGTCTAAAGGATTCCTTACTTTGACCATATAACAGATGCGAGATTAGCTGATCTGTATTTTTTATACTGTATCTAGAATCTGGTATACACTGTAAATAATTTTTTATATAATGTTCTAAATTATATATAAATATTCTATATTATATAATTAACCGAATAGAAAATATTGTAACGAGACGCATCATTGAACATTATTGCATCAAAAGTTATGCAAATGTCATCAATTTGAATACTGGTTTATCTGTAGATGCATACTGGGATAGTTTGATAGAATATAAATGTAACAGTGTTGTAAAGGTGTAATATCCACTGAAGAGGCAAACGATTTTGTGAAATGCATTTGGATAATTTGGATAATAACGTATGGATAATGAACAATAAAGTAAGAAATATTTGTTAATTTTTAAGGTGTCCATCTCAGTTCTTCGCTCATTTCGAAATCGGATAAAAAAGAGTTGTTTTTTTAAAACTCGTTTATTTTTAGAAAATTTACAATTTTTTAAAGATTATTGTTTTTAACGTATACAATAACCGATCCCATTGCTTGATATTTGTTTATTATTCAGACTTCATACATTGCAGATCTATCAACCATACAGCCTCAGAAGTTTGGATACACAGATAAATTAGCTATAGTAACTTAGATTTATATCTTGGATTAAAATTAGACAGAAGCCTAATCTTTACGCTCATACAGAAGTTGTATATAATATCAAAGATAAGTTATATTCACAAACAGAAGCGAATGAGTCTGCTGGCATCTTTGTCTTTTGTGTCTTCCTGACACACAAACAAGACACTCAGTTACATGTTATTATGTCAAAGAGATTTCTTAAAGAAAATTAAAATGATTTTAGAGACATTTTTTGACGTCAAAAAACGCAGCAGTCCGTAACCTGCACCATTAAAGTCTGAAGGTTTTTAACATATAAATCTGTAAATTATATGCAGGAAATTATGTATAAAATTTATAAATTATACCTTTTAAAATGAGTTGTTTTACGACCAGGATATATTTCAGGAAATTCAAAATATTTTTCCCAATCTAATAATCTCAATAGCTGTTTAGCACCTTCTGGCCATTCAGTCCTACAATATAAAAGTTTCAGTTTTAATAAATTTAAAATATTAAGAATAATAACTGAAAAGTAAATATTATCAATGTAGAGAAAAATTATCTGTATTTTTATAATTAAAAAATTGTGTGTAAATTTTATTGGGCTGCAATTTGAAAAAAATTGTAGACCTATAAATTCCCACTGTTGTCTGTCCGTCAGTGTTTCCTTAATCTTGAGAACAGTGTTAGATGGAAGATAAGACCAGATATGGAAACCTTAGGGGCAGAAGGCCCCAATTAACTATATAAGAACTTCTGATACAAACTGGAAGTCGTGTTATTTCAATTCAAAAAATTTCCCCCAAAAGGTGTTAGATAGATGACTGGCACAACTCTATTGTTAAAGGAAAAGTATGATGTACACGGGCAAGCCACTACTAATTTGAGGTGGAGAGCATATATTTTAAATTAAATGAATTAAAAATTGCAGCCCAGCATTGTGACATTGTCACAATAAATAATTGCTCATTTATTTTAAAATGTTTCTGAATATGCAAGATGAACATAGTCTTTCCCATATTATACAATTTTATTTTTAAAAATCTGCTAAAGCTGCAGTGTTCAGTTTGTGACAGTGTTGGCTAGTTTTGAAAAGATTGCGCTGCTGTTATTAAAAGAAAAAATGACTTCTATGTAGGAAAAAAGCAGTGTGTCCATTAGTAATGCTAAATTGAATCAGCAATTATTGCTCACTGCAGTTTTAGAAGAGAATGCAGATGGCCATCCACTATCAAAGAGACTGTTGATGCTGTACAGGATGCATTCCTTCTAAATTCACACTTTGGGCATCTTGTGAATTTGAGTTTCTACATAAAGAAAAATTTTACACAAGAGACTTAACTCGTATGCATATAAAGTGCAGATCATCCAAGCATTGAAGTGTAATGATTTCTACTCTTGTGACAGATTTTGCATTGCATAGATAATGACAATGATTATCTAAAGGGTGTGTACCTCTCAGCTGGAGTTACATTTATTTATTTATTATATATATAATAGATCTCCTCCCCACATCAACAAAAAAACCCTTAACAGATAAAATACAAAAGTGAAAAAATACTAAAAACAAACATGTGGTTACAAAAAACTGTAAAGAATACATTTATGAGTTTCTTTTATATCGTGGTTATTCAATATGAAGCATGTATTTGACATTATTCATATTGACACCAATACAATAAAAAAATGATCTATGGAAACTAGTTAAACAAAAAAATGGAGTATAAATATAGGATGAACTGGGAATTTTTCTCAGGATAATCTAATGGGAAGCCAATCAGACAAAATAAAATCATTAAAATATTTTTTTAAAAGTAAACAATTGAAATATTTGATTCTTTTACTGGTTATGGGGAAATCCTACTCTAATCCTAGCTGAATTCAGTGTACAAGTGAAAGGTAAATTACAAAATTTGTTTAATGTAAAATAAATTTTATCTAGTTCTTTTGAAACTTTATCAAAGGTGTGGCCATAAACCAGATGGATAATCAATGAGTGAATAAAATTAAGCAAAAAAAAAAAAAATATATATATATAAAACATCTTTAGAAGAGATTGGACTAAGAAATGCCATCAGATTCCATGACAGACTGCAAGCACTTTAACTAACTTATCTATATGGCCTTTAAATGGTAATTTGTTATTGAAAATTATACCAAAGGTCATTGTATGAATGAACATATTGTAATGCATCATCATCAACAACAAAAGACATGGCAATACAGTTAGTATAGTCAAAAAGCAAAATGTATGAATATGAGGATAAAAAATCTCATCATTGAAAAGAAAAATAGCCCTAAATTGTATGTTTGGTGCTTACTAGATGGCAGAGTCATCAGATCTTTTGCAGAATCAATATAAACAGCTAGCATGTACTGTGCCTGGTGTAAGTTAGCCGACCTTTAGGGGAGAATCTTAGATCCTGCGTCAGGATGATCTAGGAATGTTCGTGTGTGGGTGTGATGGAGGAAACAAAGATAATAAGTTTCTTACAAAAAACCCATTTATTTTGACAGGAAATAACTTACACTATGCGCAAAGTTCTTTAAACAATTGAAGGTTCGAAAGTTCTAAGTGTCGAGGATGTTTTTTCTAATGTCGCTCGAAGGTTGGGCCCTGGGGCAGCAGCAGATGAGGAGATTCATCAGTTGGCGTCGGTGGCACAGCTCTCTGTCCAAAGCAAAAAGACGCTGTGTGTCAATTCACAGAAGACAGTTTTCCGCCCTTGTGCTGTATGAACACAAGGGTGGAAAACTGTCTTCCGTGAGTTGACACACGGCATCTTTTTGCTTCAGACTCCACTAACTGAGTGTCCCGACCTTGATGATCGGGGATTATATCAATCTCCGTTCTCCCCCTTTTGTCCATTCTGATTGGTTCCACGTCTCTTCTTCCTGCTCCCTGATTGGTCCCTCGTCTGTCCCTAAGTGAAAGACAAGACCCGTTTGGGTCACGAGAAGGATCAGCTTCAGAGAATTACCCGACACCATCCTGGACGGAAGGTGTTGATGGGACTTTGAACTTGTGCTCATATTCCCTCATTGTTGTCTAGTCTATGACATTAGAATTTTAACAATCTGACATGATGTCCCCTTTTACAATTAACCTTTCCCCTTTTCCAAAATTTTTCTATCTTCTAATTGCTTGTATATGAGCACCTTGTCAAAGGTCCATCTCTACTGGAGGACGCTCATTTACATTTATTGTGTTATGTTTTACATTAATAGTATTTTTTTTTTCGTCTCAGTTTCATATGAATAGCACAACGAATCTGATCTTTGATTGGTTTTAACAATGGAGGTTTTTTCCCCCTAGTTTTGTTTTAATAAATTTCTATAATAAATGTTTAATTTCAACCCATTTTTGGAACCTCACACTGGACATGTTGGAGCCTTTTATAACACCTCAACTAAACAAATCAAATCTTCCACTGATTTTCCAGTAAAACTGTGCACTATCAGATTGGATATTCAGTGTTTGAGATTCTCTCAATACCACACTTTCCAACAAATAGATTGGATATGATGATCCAATGTCCTAGTCATCATGATCACTAGATCACTGTTCTGCAACTTTTTTCTGCTTGCACTCTAGGTTGTTATGTACACATAACAAAGGAAAGTATTGGATTCATATTGAATTTGACCCTCAGTCTTTTGCAAATCTTCATATTTTGAGATCTAAACCCAAAAATGTCAAAAAAATAAATAAATAAATAAATATATATATATATATTTATTATATATATATATATATATATATATTTATATTTATTTATTTATTTATTTTTTTAAATATTTCATAAAATATAAATTTATTTTTTAAATATATACATACAGAATATAGAATATTTCTGTATACCCCATGATTCAACCCCATGACTCCCCCACCTCTTTACCCCATGACTCAACACGGCACATCAAAATGTTATTTCCTTCAAAAATGTATGATATGATACTATTAATAGAATTACATAATGCCACTAACCTATTATTATTATTATTAAGCAGACATCAACACCTGTGAGCAAATTTATTTTACATATAATTTCTTAGAATACATAAAAATGCGTGGCTTATAATAAAGAATAAACAATCATCATCATATTTCATCAGTGCTGCAGCAGAGAATGAAATATAAGTATAAGAAACACAACCACTGTGGTAAAAATATATAAATAAAGCTTGAAATTGTAAATATATGTATATGCAAATATGTAAAAGTTCATGTCACACCTTTCACCATGTGACAGCACACCAGTTGCAGAACACTGCACTAGATTGAAATAACCTCTTTGAATTTTTTTCCTGTGAAACTATGACAAGGATATAAGCTATTCAACATATGTTCTAGAATAAACATTTGAAATGTTTATTCTAGATTATTTAAATTACAAATAAAAAAATAAAAATACAAAACTTATAAAATAAAATCAAATACAATCAAAATAAACTTCACCAGCCTTATGTAGGCCTTGCACATAAGTGAGAAATCCATTACTAATGTTTTCAGTCTACATCTAAGACCTTCTTCAGGTAGATTTTTCAAAATGGAATCTCTATGGTTGGTGAAGTTTATTTTGATTTATGGCTTATTATTAGAAAATTAATTTATCAAATACAGTTGCAACAAACAAAAGTTATTGTGACATTCACAATTCTAGGCTGCAATTTTTAATCATATTTTTAACTTATTTAATTTAAAATATATGCTCTTGATTAACAAGCTAGAATATACTACATAGAGTGACTATAACAATGCCATGTTTAAAGAAAATTGAATATACATCCACCACTTTCCTTTTAGTCAAGAGGGCATGACAGTTGTGTTGTGTTAAGGCAACAAAGAATATTCTAACATGTTATGTAACCGTGTGCAAAGGAAAGGAACCCTTAACTGAGATGGTGCACGTCAGAATGACCTGTAAGCTGCCGACATATGGGGGCAATTAGTTAATTACACGTCAGGAAAAACCTAGGGACCGATCGTATGTGGGTGGTGGCGGCAGAGGCAAAGATGACAAGTGTCTTATAATAACCGTTTATTTTAACATCAAAACAAACTTACAAAGTAGGCCTACAATACAAGTTGCGATCTAGATCGTCTGCGGCAGAAGGAGCTCCGAATGACGGCGATCAGAGAGTGCTGTCGGAGTCGTCGTTGAAGCCCCGGGGCAGTCGGGTAGAAGCGTTCGAGGGGTCGGTGACGGACGTCAGCGAAGGAGTAGGTGGCTGGTTGGAGTCCCGTCATCCACTTCCTGGTAGAAAGCTCCGTCGTCTCTCTTTTCGACCTTGATTCGGGGGTTTTTATACGATTTTCCCTCGAATCTTCCCCTCTTGATTGGTCTCAAGTCCCTTTTTCCTTTTTTCGATTGGTCAGTCTACTGTTTCTAAGCAAGACGAAAACCAAGTTTGGCCAGGGACAACGCCCGGGCGTTGACAGCTACTCACATAATTTACACTGTTTGCCCCCCTCTCGCGGACATCTGGCTGAACCGATCCACCAAACGTTCTGTGGCTGCCCCCCTTTCGAGACGATCCCGGGCTCATATGGTCTAACAGGTGTCCTTGACCATCTGTCTCTCTTCTTTCTCCCCTTTTTGTTAATTGTTTACATCTCGACTCTTGTATACGAGCACCGCGACATCCCCTTCGTCGTTTATTACCGTGTTGTTTTTTGTTTTAGAAGAAATGCTTTACAGATGGTCCGGTTTATAGCCCGATGCGCGTTCTCGCTCCGATTGACTTTCCGAAATTTCCCGATGTAGCGATCTTGTAAACAATCGAATTCCCGGCGTGATTTTAGGATCTTCACAGACCCTACTTAGTTTCTTTTTTAATTTTGAAAGTAAATAACAAGACATTTCTTTCTTTAACCCTTTATTTAAACATTTCTAAACAAGACAAAATATTCTGTAGCAATAAGTTAAATGCATTTCTAAACATTCTTACTTTTACTTTCTAGGTTGTTATGTATACATAACAAAGGAAAGTATTGGATTCATATTGAATTTGACCCTCAGTCTTTTGCAAATCTCCATATTTTGAGATCTCCTAAACCCAAAAATGTCAAAAATATATATATACACACATTCTGTCTGTGTATGTGTTGGCATTTATAAGAAACAAAATTTGGCATGATAGCTTGTGTGTAAGGAACATTAATGCTATTAAATTTTGGAGGTTAAAGGTTGAAGGGGTGGGGAGATAGAGGGCTATCATGTGTCATATTTCAAGAGAGGTTGGATGTAATGAAGATGTTATTTGTTATTAGCATTTACAATTTTTTATAAAATTCATCACTACTTTCAAAATTAAACTTTTTGCAATTCAATAAAAATTAAAAATATAAAAAGTTATAAGTAAAAGTTGTTTCCTTCCAATAGTGAAACTAGTGATATTTATCACATCTTTCTTAATTATCCACAATTAACAGAGATCAAGATTAAAACAGTTTACTATTTCACCTATTTAACAATGCATTTTGGATTGTAATTTTCCGATCCCTCTTCAGTCTTACAGCTTCAATGTCTAAGGTTGTTGTGTACAGCATAAGGAACAAAAGGTTAGTTAATGTTAATATACTTTTCAGTGGCGTGCCGTGACATTTGATGATAGGGAAGCTGTGTTTCTGTAAGAAGCCGACTTACAGGGGCAATCAATTAATTGCGCATCAGGGCCCGTTCGTATTCGTTTGTTCGATAAGCCAGTAAAAACCGTATACTTCTTTAAATGTATTTTTAATAGATTATCTGACGTACTTAATAAATAACAGAGGTAATTATATCGAAATTTCTTATTAGATTCAATAAATTCTCTACGCCCTCTAAATGCCAATTCTCTTTTCGAGAAAAAACATATAACATCTATTAATTTAGATATACCTATTAATCATAATTATCTCGTTATAATTTTCAATATTTATTTTGTATTGTCTACCATTGTTAAATTCTATTCTATTTTGAGTTCCAAATTGCTTCAATTTTATGAAAGAATCGTCATTCGTCATAAATTTTATCGTCAAAATGTCGAAATTTTTTGTCGACGTATTTATATTTAATTTAGGCATTGGTCTTTCTCTTTTAATAATGTTTTCTTTTTCATTATATGGTCTCGAGCCAAAACTTTTTTAAAATAAATTTTTGAATCACTAGCCACGATATAAGGGCTAAAATTAAAATTATAAAAAAACTTACTTGGTAAAACAAAATGTGTGACGAATATACATACCTAGTACAAAAAATTCTTCAATTGTACGAATATACTTTTAAAGAAACTTATAATTAAATATAACTTTGTGAAGAAACATACATAAAAATAACAAAATATTCTTTACTTTTTAAATCTTAAAACAGTCCACTTAGTGAAATAGCTCCCTACGAGTGGCTAATGAATGAAATTGGAGACGGTCCAGGTAGGTGTGTGCGTGCCAAATCCCGAGGGTGCTGATACCGGTCAATGTCAAATGCCTCTTTTGTCGCATCACTAGTATATCTCAAAGGACGCCACAGGGCTGTTGTAAATTTTAAACGTTTCTCACCATAACTGTAAAAATCTAAATATGTTAAACTTAACAGATTGTCCGTAGTTCGTTTTCTAACTAATTCGTTTCAGGGCCAAGTGTCCACGAAAATTTCCAAAAATTTACAACTTTTCAGTCACTCTCATTGAACTGGAAAATTTCTGTCTTTATTACATCTAATATTACGAAGAGATCAGACCCCACTGTACTCGGCAAGAGATTGGTTCAGTTAAGCTTCTGTTTAAGTAAAATTTTGGCTCTTTCATCAGGGTTTTATTTATGTTTCTAATTCCCTAATCGCTTAATTATTTAACTACTTCTTAAGTAAAAATAAGTTGGAACCGGTTACTTTGTACTTGAATATCTGTAGTCTTGGGAAAGAAGTGGAAAGAAATTTTTATGACAACCAATACATATTAGATAATTACAACTTACTTGAGCTTGTGACCGGTGTGAAAATAATCAATTCAAATTAACAAACATTTTCCGGATGCCTTCCGTGTCCTTCTTCAGGTTAAAACTGCTGGATTCTATTTTTTTATACAACGCTGTTCCAAACGTTTAAGAACAAATTTGAATGATGATAGTTTGATTGCATGATGACCATCGCGCATGCGCTGTATCCGTCGTGTTCCATGTTGTTCTGTATTGTATTCTTTTTAATCTTGGGGTCACATGACTTCATGTGTTATCGGACCCAAATAAATCTTCAGGCATCCTCTTGTAATAAAGCTTGCCAAGCAAGCGAAAGAGCTATCTCCTCATGTGAATTAATGCATGTCGTTTTAGTTTGCGCTTTATGAATCTCTATTGCTTCCAGCCATTTAAGGTGTTCTATCCGGGTTGTTTTGGTTATTAGCGTGGCTCCCGCAAAGTCCACATTAATGCCCGGTTCAGAAGCGTACACTGCGAGTGACATGGTAGCTCTGTTATATCTTATATCCGCCTTGTGCTCTTTGACTCTGACTTCTATCGAGTGTTTCGTTGATCCTATGTAGATCAGATCCCTATTAAATCTCTCGTCCCTTATCGGGATTCGGTATACGCCCGCCATTCTATTCGGGTCAGATAGGTCCTTTCCATTACGTAACAAACAGTATATAGTTGGGCCTCTCCTGTAAGCAATGGTAACCTTACGTCTCTTGGTGATAGATTTGTATATGGATTTCAGGGTCAGGTTGTATGTGAGGGGTATTCTCTCCACCTCCGTACCTTGGTTGTTACCTTGTGCCATTGTAGGTGTGTTTTGGCTCATTCATGTTTTTTGGCGTTCCGACATTCTTGGAATAATGTTGTGGTAGCCGTGTATATCGGCAATCTTCTCAATGTGGTTCAACTCGTTCCTAAGTGCTTGTTGAGTGGATGAGTGCGTGTATGCCCGTCTGACCAACGATCTAAATGCTGCTATTTTGTATTGGATCAGGTTGCATGAGTCACTTGGTCACAGGCTCAAGTAAGTTGTAATTATCTAATATACACCCCGGTGCGTATGAGGAAGATATGTTAAACCAATACATAAATCGTAAATTTAAGGAAAATAAATTCTAGAGCTCTTTTTGTACCATTGTACGTCTCATTCATTAAATTTGATTGTAAATGATGCTGCCAAAGTAACAGTTAATTTTTTAACACTGTACTAGAATTGTACACGTTTTTTCTGCATCCCCTTACAGATGGGACATACTAAATCGTAATATCACCGGTTTAACATTGAAATCCGTAAGTAATATAAGATGAAAGAGCAGAATAAATGCAGAATAAATCTATCAAATATTTTAATGGATTTTTTTTTAAATTCTTGTCACCTATACAGAACTATCATAAAAACATGCCAGTAAACTCCTATCGGTGTCTACAGTGGGCAACCCTTTTTATAACATGGGCCAGAATAAATTTTACGTTTTTTCCGCGGGCTGTAGTAGTTAATTGACACCTTCTTGTGACTTGTAATTTTTTTAGTTTGCAAATATGAAATAAATAAATAAAAAGTTAATTACTACATTTATTTCTCTTATCGTTTTTGAAAATTACAAAGAATTGGAAAAATAACTATTAATTAGTTATTTTTCCAATTTAATAATCTATTAAAGATCTCACGGGCCGGATAGAAACTTTTCGCGAGCTGTAGCTAGCCTGCAGGCTGGGGGTTGCCCGCTGTTGATCTAGTCTACTCATGATTCACATAATCGGGCGAGGGCAGCCAAATATCTAGCAGGCAGGCGGCTAACAGCCCACAACCGGTCCAGGATATAAAATTAGAAGCTTTATGTGTGAAACATCCACCAGCTAAACCAAGTGACGTTGGTGCTCTGTAAAGCGCATGCACCAATGCCTATAAACTGGCTGCTTGGAAGTTGACAGGCAGGCGGCTAACAGCTCAGAACTGGTCCAGGATATAAAATTAGATACTTTATGCGTGTGTTGCTTCTACCAGCTAAACCAGGTGAGGTTGGTGCTCTGTAAACCGCATGTGCCCATGCCTATATAATCTGGCTGATTGGAAACTGACCAAGTTTCGACACTCCTTCCGCCACTGAATTATTCGAATATACAATAGCAATCTTATCGTTTTTTTCACATGTAGTATAGAAATTTGTAAAGGATACATAATGCAGTTATAATAAAATATTAATTTTAATTAATGCAAAGTACGTTAAAATATGAAAACTTATATTTTATAAAATACAAGGGAAGGTCATTAGAAGGTGGAATCGGCGCTTCCATCGCTTCCAATGACGGCACGCCACTGATCCCTACATTTATATAATAAGAGTCCAACAGCATATGCTCTCTCTGATACCAACTCTGTCATTATTAAATGGGGCCAGGCAAAAATTATACAGGTGTGGAGCTAATACCAACTTTGATATGTGGAAGCATTATACATTTATAAATCACTTAATCAAGGGCAAGCTATCAATTACAAGGACATTAACATCTTATGCAAAGCAAGGAGAGCCTTTTTTGAGATAAATTATATGTAACCCTCGACTTACTCTTACAGTACATCTGTAGGGATACTGTTCTTACTTTACTTCTAGTTTTTTTTTTTAACCTTTGTTTCTCATTATATTATCATCATTATTATTTATGTTTATTTATTCTGATTGTATTTGATTTCATTTTATATTTGTAATTTAAATGGTCTGGCTTCACATGTTTCAAATGTTTATTCTAGAACATTTTCAAATTACTGTTATGTTCAATATTAACACGTATGATTTTTTGTTCTACTTGAGGAACACAAAACATGACACAGTGGTTAAATGCTGGTGTCAGTTTAATTATTATAATGTTTTCAGCTGTATTTAAGTTTTTGCTACAATTTGTGATTTCTATGTGATTTGATATATCAGTGCAGTTTTGAATAATCGATATTATAGTATTTCCTGGAATAAGAATGCAGCCACTATGCTGGATATACATTGAAAATGAATGTATATAACTGATGCTGTAACTAATCTAAGAATATTCTTCAACATATATTGTTATGCGACTTTTTCTTTTTCTTTCATAATCTCAAATTTCTTGCAAAAATGTTGGAAATTCAAATACACCAATTTAAACATATCTTAATACAGTATTTCCACATTATATTGTGCATATTGGGAAACAAACAAAATAAGTGATATATCAAATGGTGCAATATAACTGAAATATCTATTCATCTGTTTGTATATTTTCAATTTTCTTGCTATCTTGATTTTTGCAGGCTCTATTTCATACAAGGGTAGTCTAAAAGTCATTAATTGGAATAAGATAACATTTCTTTGCTAGTAGAAATTCAGTGACAATCAATTTTTTAAAAATTATTTGCTACAATGCTTTTATATTTGGAAGACAAAAAATAAGCATGATAGATCTGAATGAGTGATATAATGAGGGGTTACTGTACTTACATGTAAAACATAGATTTAAAAATTATATGTTCTACTTCATAATAAATATGGAACTAATTTCCTTTTCATGCTAATAAACAGAAGCTCTATTCTTATTTTGGGAAAGTTTATAGTTATTTCGATTTGAATTTATTTGTTTAAAATTTTTTCATTTTAATTTTTATTCTAACAGATTCAAATATCTTCTTTTGTTAACAAAAAATAATAAATATAGTTTAAAAAATTATATGAATTTTTTCATACAAATGTATGTCTGTCACACAAATAAATAATTTAAATTTTGCCAAAGGCAGTCATAGGAAATTATTTGATGAATGATGTTATTGAGAATATTTATTCTAAATTTGTTAATATGAACAGACATGATATTGCTGATGAGATCATATTTCTTTGCAAAAGATATATCAACTTTCATACTTAAACTACTACTACTACTGATTCATTTTTAAATATGACACAATCTCTACATTTAATATATGCAATTGCATAATTAGTTGTTATGGTAAATATAAATTTTGATAATTATGTAAAATATTATTTAGTCTGTATTTCTATACAGAAGAATTTATATTATATATAATATATATCAGAGGTGGGCAAGCAAGAGTTCAGTGGGAGCCAAAATGTAGGTTTTGCAAAATGCATGGGAGCCGCAGTTCTGTACTGTCGTGGCGGATAGTATAATAAGGGCATAGGGTGTCCCCCATCCGGGTCAAAAACGTGTTTTAAAAAAACAGATTTGAAATGTCAATTTAATTTATTGCACTAACTTGGAAATAAATTACTAAATATTACATATATATAATTACATATTTTCACAAAATTGTGGAAATAAAATTGTAAAAATAATAATAAAAAGCAGAAGTTAACACTTTCAGCAAGAGCCGCATGTAACTCAAAAAGAGCCACATTTGCCCACGTCTGATATATATTATATATAATATAATATACATAAATATATATATATGTTACAGTAAAAACCCGTTTTTAGTGAAAACGTGTTTTAACTAGTTGAAGCTAGTTTTTACTGGATGTCATTGTTAAAACTAGAATTCACTGCTAGTCAAAAATGAATTTGAGTTAAAACTAGTTTTAACTAGACAAAACGGGTTTTAACAATGACATCTAGTAAAAACTAGTTTCAACTAGTTAAAACGCATTTTCACTGTAACATATATATATATATGAATAAATTTACATTTTATATATATTTTTAATATATAAATAATCATAAATTATTGAAAACAGTGTTATTACTTAATTTTTGCTTAAATTATTAATTAAAAATTTGAATTATTCTCTATATTCTTTTCAAAAGTTCATGTAATTAGATTATATGAACTTCTAATGATTTAGATATGCTTTAAATACATACTATTATACTTTAAGAAAAAATATAATAATATAATTTAACAAAATATGTCTATACACATACAATTTTGTTTTTATACAGTAGATGCATGCCCAAAAAGTCCATGCAAACAAAAGATAGTTTCTTGGACTTTTTGGGCATGTATTAGGCAAGATTAGTTCTAGATCTTAAAAACCAATGAATATAATATGATGTGTTTAAAAAAAACATTTCAGTTTTAGTTAATAAATCAGAGGAAAAATTGTAATACACTCAAACCTGTTTTTGTGCAGTCTTCTTTTGTGCACTTTTTTATATGTGCAATGTGTTTTGTGCAATTATTTTTGTGCAGTATACCAATTTGATTGAAATTCATATACCGCACACAAAAAATCGCACAAGTAAAAAATCGCACAAAAAATGACCGCATAAAAACAGGTTTGACTGTATAAGCAAAAATAATATAATCATACAAACAAATCACCAAATTTCAAATTAAACTTTTTCTGACTGCTTCAATTCTGAAATAAAATCAGATTGAAAGATTGTTGCTACACACATTCAAATGAATTATAAAAAACAGTTACATTTTAAAATTTATTTCAGTACCTGTCTAATAGCCTTAAATGCAAATTCTAAAAATTTTTTTTTTTTTTAAAAAAAGCAATTTTTTAGAAAAGGAAGTATAAATAATTTTCTTTGAATTAAAATCAAAGATTTTTAAGAAAGTAAATTTATTGCAATGTGTTAGATCAAAACAAATTGTGTAATAAGAGAATTAGGATATACAATGAAAGTCTGTATTTATGTAAGTGTTATATACATACATACATTTTTAGTTATTTTTATTTAAATTAAATTTTATTAATTGTAATAATGTTTTAAACTCTAACATAGGATGAATTATAGTTGGAAAATATTTGTTTTTAATAATACAAATTTACTGCATTGAGAAAATTATCATTATTATTTTTATAATTATCGTTGTTCATAATAAATAAAATATTTATCTTTTGCATAGTCAAATAATGCATATTGCACCCCAGCAAGAAAGGTGAGAGGTCTGATTCGAGGTGTCTATTTGACACTCTTTGTCGACTATGCTCGGAGATTGTTGATAGAACCACAACACCTGCACTCATAATTTAATCTGTTGTTTATAATTGATGTCATTTTGGAATTCTAACAATCACGCGATATTTTTCTATCCCTCCAATTTTCCCCTTTTTCTGAAAGTGTTTTCCTAAGTTGAATTTTTTCTTTGAGTACTTGTGTCAAACTTATAAATATTTATGAGTGCGTGTGTCAGAGTTCTACCTTTGAATTGAACATTAACAGGTCGTTTAACACGCGTTGGCATTGTCCCAAGACTCGTTGTTTACATTTTTCGTCACGTTGTTTTGATCAAGAGTTTGTTTTTTCCTCTCTCTCTCTCTCTCATATAATTTATCGTTATTTTTTCACAACAGAATTCTGCATTTTTGCGATTCGGACCTCGTCTGGGTCCTCACAGTATGAGGTCTTTGAGTTATGTCACTTTTCTTGCTTTTTTAATAACTTTGTTATTTTGCGAGATAGAGATGTGATGCTTGTTGTGAATGTTGGGGCACACTTCATACATATTTTTCAATAACATAATCTCAAAATTGCCATTTTTTGAGTTGTGTCACTTTTCTTGCCGGGGTGTGATATGTTTTGAAAGTTTTTAAATTAAAAACACTATGAAAACATTATTTATAGATGCATAGCCAAGTTTTTATAGATAATATTTACCTTAAAAATTAGTTTTTTCAATCATAATGCATATTTTTTTTAAATTGAAATAATTACCATATTTTACAGTATATAAGATGGAGCCCCTATTTCAGCATAGAATATTTAGGAAAAAGTGTTTAGTGTGTTTAATTTATGCCATCTTGTATTATTAGCATTCAACCTCAATTTTTTTTAATGCATTGTGGTTAAAAGAAAAGTAAAATTAGAATGCCACAATTTCATTTATTAGTTAGTTTAAAAGAAGTCATTTACAATTAAAATATTCTACATGAATACATAAAAAAAAGCTACTTAGCTATACAGCAAATACTAATAATATGTTTAATTAAACAACAATGTTTTTTTTTTTTTGATTTTCTGTCGGATAAATAAATATATTTTTTACAAATAAAAGACAAGTTGTTCCAAAATTTATTAGACAATCACCATTTACTCTGATGTTCCAGAACAAAATTATAGACAGCTGGACCTTCCTTTTTAGGCTACACAACTGCCTACTCTTTCCTGACAGGATAAGGATGACTTAAAAAAGACGTCGTAAGATTACCATACCAATTTTAAAGATTTTTTAACTTTATTGGTTTTTCTGTGTTTTTTAAAGGAACTTTTTAAAGAGTAGGCAGTTGCGTAGCCTAAAAAGGAAGATCCAGCTGTCTATAATTTTGTTCTGGAACATCAGAGTAAATGGTGATTGTCTAATAAATTTTGGAACAACTTGTCTTTTATTTGTAAACAATGTTTTTATTCAAGAGTTGGACTAGTTAGTGATTACCTGTAATTTGCTGAAGGACATTTGGAAAATTCATTAGCTATGGGAGATTGTAACTTTATATACATATAAGGCACAGGGCATTTTTTATCCCTTTTTTGGACAAAAGTTTTGTCTTATAAACCATAAAATATGGTAAACACATAATAATAATTTTTAAAAATTTATTATTAACCTTGAAGCAATGCCCAAGCTATATCCTTCACTTTTTAATTTCTCTAAAATATCTGGAACATCATTGTAACATTTAATCTTCTTTCCTGAGCCATCATAAACAAATCCATCACTAAAAATAATTTATATATTATTAAACAATGCAATACTCTTTCATTGTAAAGTTTATATTATAAATATTAATACCTTTTCTTAATCATTGGGGGAGTTACATGAGTATCAATCCAAAATGGCCACAATGTATAATCTGTAAAAATATTTATAATTATCATAAAATAATATAGTAATATGTATCCTTCTTATTTTTAATTCACTTTTCATTACTTACATCTACTTAAAATTACAATTTTTAAATATTTAATTAATTCATTCAGTTAGTTGCTATGCAGTTTCAATTAAATGTTACATGTTAGCTCAGTTCCAAAAACAAAAAAAAAGATATAAATAACTTAGTGAGGTCATAGACCTAGTGATATATGTACTTAGTGTAACTTGTAAACACACGTATTCCTGTCTGATAATATATTCCTGAACTGATAATTGGCAATACATATACTGTATTCACCATCTCATTTTAAGTTTTATTTCTATGGATTTATGTTTGTTCTATTATACTGAATTTCATTTATAAGATCAACTGATAAAATTATTAAATTTTGATTATTGTTATTTTGCAATTAAAAAAAAAGGTTAAATATTAAGTAAGTATATATAGATATAGTATTTAAAATAAATTAAATTAAAATATTATAATTACTTATTTTTTGTTTCATGTACTGTACATATACAGCTATTATCTGGATTGTTTCCTATATATAGGAATTTTGCAATGATCTTATCATATCAATTAGCCAATGATTTGAAATGATGACACAGGTGAAATACAAATAAATGTAATTGTCAACCAGAAAAGGTATTATATCTAGATCTTGAAATGAAAAAAGATACCTTCAAGGACAACTAAAGAAGCTGCCCTGTAGTTAAACAGTCAAGGTTGCATTATTATCCTGTTCACTTTTCCAACAATGGAACTGTCATTTCTTTGGGTAAGCAATGATTCATTTAGATAAAATTAATTAAAAAATAACTTGTAAAAGCATCTAGCTAAATTGATTATTTTTCATACACTTTTCTACTAACATCTATTTATCTATACAAAATATTAATAATAAAAACAGTAAGTTAAAACACGTGGATGTTTACTTACATTTAAAACCCAATTTAAAAAAATGAAAGTTTCCAATATAAAACTTCCTTTACATTATTAATTAATTCAAATAAAAAGAATGTATTATAATAATAAAAACTTAAATAAAATATAAATTAATATCATAATAATAGAATTTAAAAACTGATTTATTCATACACCTACTTATTTTTAGAGATGATAAAACAATTATATCAAATAAAAAGAATTTATCATCAAAACTTAACAAAATGCTGAGTGATGTTAAATATTTTTGTAAAATTTATATAAATTTTTCAAGTAATTCATTATAAGCTTACTAAAGTTCCATTATAATAGAATAATAAACACATATGGAACAATAAATGAATAAATATCACTATTTAATTATCAACATCTCATGAAAATATCATAATATAATATTACATAACTAAAATCAGTTATTAGATAAATTTTATACAATTCTCAAATATAATGGCTATTTTATAATAATATTCATCAGAAAAGATATATACCAATATAATTATATTTACAATCTATTCATTTTTTTTTACTTTAGTTAAAAATTAAGCACATCTACTGTTTGATCTTATTTAATACCTGCTTTTAAATTCTTACTTAGCAATAGTTAAAAATGCATTAGAATATAGAAACTTATTCTACAGTATCTAATTCATTTTTGTATTGAAAGTCAATCTTGACCTTTCCATCATAATAGATATGTTTTTCTATAAGTCTTCTGTCTGAGTTTTTAGCCAATATTTTTTTTGTATTTATATATTTAATATAAGATAAAAATACAAAATAAACAGTAATATAAATTGCTTCTTATTTGGATAACTATGTTAAATTTTCAATTGGCTATTAATATGTCTATGTACTGTACATATAATATTGTACCCAACTGAAGAGGGATGAACGTATACATCTGAAACGCGTATCGGAGTCAATAAAATTGAAACAATAAAAAAGTCACTTGCAGTTGTTACAATAAGTTTGGTTTCGAGGCATATTAATAGCCAATTGAAAATTTAACAATATAAACACTTCGTAAAAAGTGATCTTTTTGACAGACAAAAAGCACATTTCAGAGCATAGCCTTAATCTTGGTATGTTACAGAAGTGCTGTACAGTACATGTTGCACATACTGTAAATTATTAAAAAGTTTGGAAATCACTTAATACGATCAGATACCAGATTAATAAAGTACAGTATATGCTAGAATAATACATTTTTAAACTTATAATCCTTATTTCATCTTTTAAAAAATTGTTGAAAACATTAAAAAATATTAACCAGAAATAATAATATTTCTGGAAAAATTCAAAATATGAGAAATCATGAAGAAAAAATTATATATGATATTTAAACATAAAAATGACTTAATTCTTATAATCACTTTCTCATTTAAGAAAAAAATTATATTAAAACGAATAACTTTATGCACAATTTTATTAAATACAGTAATTTAATTTACAAAAATAAAATTCAGTTTTAAATAGTTTTAATATTTTCGATTAAATGAGTTTCTTTTTTTTTCTTATTGTTTTTTAATTAAATAATAACCGATTAAAATAATAAGTTGCGTTAATGTAGTCTTTTGCGTACCTAACATACAGATTAAGTCTAGGAATGAAATACATTTTCTACGTAAGTGCACGAGAAATGAAAACAAGCAAATCCCGATCGACGGGATAAAACTATGATAACCGAGCCATCTTCCTATCATGATTTTACGTTAATTTAACCGGTAACAAATTATCGCTATATTAAAAAAGAGGTATAAGTTAAAAGGTAAAAGATTTAATTTCCATATTTATTTTCTAATATTAAACAAATTAACTCGTAAATTTATTCAAAAAAAGTCGCGAGCTGCCAAGTTATGGTAAAAATTAGGCTTAACCTAACCCTAACGGTTTATTTTTTAAAAATATTTTTAATCACTTTAAAAATAAACTCGCGGTAATTTTAATCGATTATTAATTTATTATTATTAATTTTGGTTATTTAAGAATAAAATGAATATATTTGGGACGTCAAAACGTCACCTGCCTAAATCGAAAACGATGAGTTTTGGTCGTCTGGTTCGAGAGACGTCGTCGGCCATGCTAACAATTACCCTGTCTATAGTCAATGTTGTTCTAGGAAAAGATAAAGAAATGACGCTAAAAATTGACGATTTACCCATCGAAATTATAGCTCACATTTTTACATTTTTGTCTGCTGAAGATTTAAATGTTGTATCTTCGGTTTCTCGACGTTTTTACGAAGCAACTTTATTGGAATCAATTTGGATAATTAGATGTCGTAAAGGTGTGTTTACCATTTTTTTTTTTCTTTTTTTTTCTTTTTAAAAGTTCTCAAAATTTTATTTTGTTGTTAAATGAAATTTTAGAAAGTATTCACGTGACAGATGCAACTGTATCTGTTTATATTTACAATGACAAAGATATTACGTGTTAATGTTAATTAATTTACACAATATAAAGTGTCAGGTTTACATTTTGTCGTTGTGAATAATACACGTTAATTGGCTGCAATTTGAAAAAATTGCAGCCAATTAACGTGTATTATAAATTGCAGTCAATTTATAGGTGTAAAATTGTACACCTATAAATTTTCACTGTCTGTCAGTCTGTCCTTCCATAATCTCAAGAATGGTGTAAGGGTGTAACTATGCAGATCCGAATTTAGAGCGAGCGAGAGGTTGCGAGCAATATAGTTCTTGCAAAGGAAAACCATAAATATTGCTGGTGAGATCAAATTTCTGGTTTTCGCACGTATCTGACAGGGTTTGGTATTTATCGTGTCTCTTATCTTCTTGCCATGTATTCTCACTCGCTCATGTCTGCATAGTCACACACTAAGATAAGGTGGTCCTCTACTTTCGTTCAATTTGCCATTTCGTGTGCATTTTGTACTTTTGGTTTTTATCGATATGTGTGACAAAATGCACGTACTTTCATATGATGATTCTCCCCTTTTCGTGAACTATTAGTCACTAGTCCCTTCCCACGTCTCCAACATCAATCGTGTCCGTTTTAGGCATCACGGGTTCTCTCTTGAGTGGGGATGTCTTGAGTTAGCACTTGTGTTGATGAGTTGTGTCTTGTTGGTTTGTTAGGACATGTACTATCACTTTATATACATTTCTGTTTTGGTGAAAAAAGTTGCCCTTATTAATTCATAAACCCGAGTAAAAAATGAAAAAACAGTAGTGTTGATATGGGCAAAAAGAAATTCAATTCTCTTAACTAGTGCCGTCTTTAGGGGAGGGCCTACGGGGCCCAGGCCCAGGGCCCTGAGGTTGTAGGGACCCCTGAATCTGAAAGTAATAAAGTTACAAAGAAAACAAATAGGTTACTTGAAATGAAGAAACCATTAATAATACGATTGAAATTACTCCTCCAACACGTAATGTGAAGTGTTGAGTACAGGGTGAAAAATCTCACTGGCGGAAAAAAAAGGTCAACAGATTTTCTGGGATATGTTAAAAGAGTGATAGCATGATATCCATAACTGGTCTCGCACGTGCTAGCTACACCAGCGACCCTTAGGTCTGTAATCTAGTATTGATTCCATTTCTTCGTGGGGGGGCCCCCAACATTCTTCTGGTCCAGGACCCCTTACATTCTAAAGACGGCCCTGCTCTTGACCTCTATATGATCAAAAATGTATATCTACAAAGGGCAATAGAAAAAGACATGATATGTTACAGAAGTCGGGATACTATAGATTGCACCCTTCGGAATTTTGGAACTTTGAGTGTATATTTGAATTCAGGAGACTGAGACGAGTTCAGCGATACCCTACTTTTGGACTGGAGATGAAAAATAAGAAAGTTATCATACTTTTTAATGCTATCATGCAGACGACACTATAGTTGCTAGTACTGCCATCTTGTGGTAAAGTCTGCAAACCACATTATAAAAAGCAGTGAAAGGCAAGAAATTGCACAAACAGTCGAACACCACTTCCTTTTTTTTCTTTTGTTGAAGAACTAACGTGAATTAATAACTAGTGACATTAAACACTCAGTGGCCTGCCGACAGCCCCCCTCCACGAGGTCCGTCAGAAGCACAGTCAAATGGCACGTAGTAGAAAACTAAAATGGCGTAGAATGCATTGTGAAAGGCGAGAAATTGTAAATATGATAACTCTTATTTTTCGTCTTCGGTCCAGAAGTAGGGTACCATTGAACTCATCTCGGTCCCGAGTTCAAATATATACTCAGTCCCGAAATTCCATGGGTGCAATCTATAGTACAGCCCAGAACTCTATCAAGAAAAGAAAAAAGAAGAGTACAGTTCAATTATCTCTTGGCAAATTTATAAAGAAAACACCAAATACTAATCAATAAACAATAAATATTTTGAAAACCCTCTTTAGTGTTTTTTTACATTGCTCTACTTTCGTACACATTTCAGGAACCAATTAGGTACGAAAGTAGAGGACTGCCTGATCAAAGTCGAGACCAGATATGAAATCCAGACCTCTTGCCTCTAAGCTTTAACTATGTACGAACTTGCAGCCTGGCATTGTGACAATGTCACAATAAATAATTGCTTGTTTTCAATACTTTACATCTAAACTAAAATTGGTATTATCAAACAAGTTAATGCACACTATTTTGATTTTATCATGCTGTTAGCTTTCTAGATGTTATCATTTTAACATATAAAGAATAAAACTTATTGTCTATTTGATAAAATAAACTGTTTAATTTTCAGTTTTAATCTTTTTCTTATCGGTAATTATCTGTTGTTTTTAAAAATTCTTCTATTGATTAATAGTCCATATCATTTATGTACAATTACACCTCAGAGCTGTAGGCTGTACACTAAGTGAAAAAGACAGAAATCCCTCATTCAGAGTTTACATTTTATTATAATTTATACAGATTGTAGCCTATAACAAGAATTAGTTATTCCAAATCTTACAGTATCCTATTGAAAGTTTTACTAATTTCTATTAATTCAAGTATAAAACAATTTGGAATGTCAAAATGTCATCCATTTAAATGGAAAATGACCAGCTTTGGTCATCTGGTGAAAGACTTTATTAGAAAATTACATGGTTAACAATTTTCAGATGCCTTTTTATGTATTTGAATTTATAAATATTTTAATTTTGAAATGAATAGAAATTAAATAATCTGTATGAAATATTGCTGTTTCAATATAGTGATTGGAAATTGTCTGAATTAAAATGAATCAGTTGCATGCATAGTTGAAAGAGATGTAAAATTAATTTTGGCCTCTCATTATTTCTTTCTTTTCTATTTAATTTAGAATTATTTACAAGATGATTTTGTCATAAAGCATATTTATTTTGAGAGATTAAAGTAAAATACCATTTTAAAGTTATTGAATGAATTTTTAACCTTTATTTTGCATTTAATTTTTAGAATGTTTAAATGTTATGTGATCCTGTTTGAAGCAAATTTTGACCTATTTTATATTTTTTTTAATTATGCTCTTAATGGTTCTTTCTACATTTTAATTTATATTTTAATAATTTATTTTCTTAATATTAATCTCCCATTTTAAAATTATTTTTATTTGCAGTATTTTAAGTGAAGTATTTAATTAGTTGTCACAAATATATTTGTATATTGCATTAATTAAATTAAATACATAGAATATCAATTTTGTTTAGCTTATCTAAACAATATAAAATAAGTGAATGTAAAAAGATGAATTGTTTATATAATGAAAGTTAACTGTTTATATTTTATATATACAAATAATTATCATCTATGCTTATTATAAATAATGATTGAAAATAAATCATACTATAAAAGCCAACATTTCATTTGTAATTTTTTTAATGATGTATAAGGTGCTTTTAATAATACAAATTTTCCAGTGTTTTATTGGATTGCTTTATGTATTAAATCTTTATATTCTAAAAATTAATAGAAACTATTTTTCTGTATATAATCTTACTGTTGTTGCAAAATTTGATATAATTGTTTCTTTTTTCAAACCAAAACATATTTTCAGATTTGGAACAAATTGAACAAAAGAGTTTTTGTCATTTAATAGAGAGAGAAATTTTTGCTTGAAGTATTTATTTTTTAGCATGAATAAGTTGTATATTGTTTTTCTTTTTAAAATATTCTACCAAATTAAATAATTTGTGGAAAGTGAAGTATTAGTAAAGTTTGATTATCATATGCTGAAAAATTATAATGGAAATTCAATGGATTTTTTTTCTTATGAAGATTATTTATTTAAAAAATTATTTTTAAAATTTTTAAAAATATATAAAACAGTTGTAAAAAATAAATGCAATTTGATTCTAGTCAAAAATTTTTTTAATACAGAAATACATAATCATTTATATTGAAAATATTTGTGTTGATATATTTGGTTCTTATCAATAACAAATTAAATGTTTAAAATAACATGAAAAATAAATTACTGATATTATTGCCATTAAAATTAAATACTTTTTATTAAAAATTGTCAATTGTAATTGCATTAGTTTATATAATTCATTTCCCACTTAGCAACTAATATGCATAATTAAGGAAACATTAAAATAGGAAATGTTAAAGTAGCAATTGTGAGGTATAAATGAACTTTTTGAATATTTGAATTTCTTGAGATCCTATTGGAATTTAATATAGAGTTAATCTTTAGAGTTAAAGAATAAAATTTAATGTCATTAGAATTTGCAAATTACAATAGTGAATTATTCAGCAAGATACATTTTACATTGTGTTTTAATTATAATAAATGCTTTGAGGTTTATGTAACATTTTTAAGAGAGGTGTTTTATAAATATTAAGTACATAATTATATGTAATTTGAGAGCAATTATTGGAAACTGCCTGAATTACGTTATATTATGTTTATACTATAATTCCAAAATAACATTTTAAGAAATTATTTTTAGCACATGAATGTCAATTAGTCAATGAAAATGAATATATTTATATTTGAATAAACTGTCAAGCACTAATTATATTTTATAAAAGCAGAGGAGAAATACATTTCAATATTTGAAGTTGTAAATTCTACATTTTAATTCATATTTTAATAATTTATTTTCTTAATATTAATCTCACATTTTAAAATTATTTTTATTTGCAGTATTTTAAGGGAAGTATTTAATTAGTTTTAAAATTTATTATGAAATACTAAATAATAATAAATAAAAATTATTATTATTATTATTTTCTTTTTCTTTTTTAGATTTTAATGTGCCAATTAAAAAGTTTAGTGGATTCTTATATAGAGATCTTTATACAAAAGGTAATTTGAAAATATGTTAGTTATCAGTATTTTTATTATAAATCTGAATCAAATAGATGTTTTTAAAATATTTTAAAATCTTTTTTAGTATTATATCAGTATAGATCATTAATTGGACTTTGGCAATCAGATGTACCATCATATGGTGGATTATTGGAAGTTAAGGTAAAATAAAAGTGATTGTGTTAATATTTTATTATGTTAAATGTTAATCATACTATAGTTTTTAAAAATAAATTTTAACACATAAGTAATAAGTATATATATTATCTATATTCAGAACTAGCTGATGAGCCCTGCGTTGCTCGGGCAAAAAGTAACCATAGCCAAGATTAAGTTTATTACATTATAGCTGATTTTACCCATTTTTACCGAGTGCAAGAATTAGATTACCCCTCTTCCCAAATGTATTAGAGAATTTTTAAATGAGTCTAAAAATATGTTTCATTTCCTGCAAAAATCTGCATCTAAAATAGTACAGTAGAAGCAGAGTTCTTTAGGGTAATCCTTAAGCATTTTCCCTGTGGGGGGATTTCCAAAAATCTCTTCTTAGGGTACGTCACGAGAATGTACACTGTGTACCAAATTTTAACTTTCAACTCCTAATTGTTTGGGCTTTGCGCTTATTAATATTATCATCATCAACCCATCTCAATTATAAGATTATATCCTGGACCATCCAAGCCCAGATATATTGCATCTGGTCAAATATGCTATGTTCTTACGGGAAGGCGTATGCCAGTAGTAGCAATTACACTGGTTAATTTCCACACGTGCAGACTCTGGCATCCAATCAGTTACGACATAAATAATACTCCGTATAAATGAATCTCTTGCTTATGTAAAGAATGAGTTTCCATACCTTTCCAGCCGTTAGCCTGCCATTAGCTTGGATGTAGAGTCAACCTTCTGGACGTAGAGCCAATGTTTGAAAATTCAATGTTTGTTTCTAAATAAAAATATTTCCCGTGGGTTTTCATAAGTGATGATAAAGTTTATTTTTGTAACAATACATAAAATCGAAACATTCTTTTCGGATTCTTGAAGAAGAAATGAACAAAATTGAAATATAACACACAAAACTAATCACCTATAAAGAAAAAATCTTACGACTGCTGAAATATTTACCCAGATGTAGAGACCAGCTTCCCACCGATTTAACACGTGGCATTTATACTGGATTATATTCAGTCACTGTATCACTTTGACTACTCACACTTCACTGTTTGTTTTTATTCACTCACTGCACTACTTTGGAATTTTCACTTCTTTTCGGTTCTTCCCTTCGTCACTGATAAGAAACTGACATTTGAACCCACAACAGATCTTGCTTTATATACCCCCACCAATGGGTAGTCCCACCCATACAAAAAAAGGCTTTGAATGTTCCACAATGGTCTGGAATGTTCTGGAATGTCCCCGAACGTTCCAGAACATCCCGGAACATTCTGGAATGTGGTGGAATGCTCTCGAATGTTTTGGACTGTTCTAGAAATTTCTAGAGGGCAAAACTTCCAGCCCTTATATCTTCAACAGCACGCCCTTCAGGTAAAATCTGGAACCTTCTTCATGGATGGGGATAGAGGGTTACTACACCATATAATTCCCTTGATCATACTGGGATTTGTTTTTGAGTTTTAGCGGCATGCACATTGTACACTTACTTTTATAATATATATTGATGATTGATTAATTTTATTATTTAAATATACAGTAAAATCTGTGTAAGTTGAAATTGCATGGTGCTGAATTTTTTCCCAGTTTCTCAGGTTTATTTTGAACAGATTTTTATTTTAACATAAAAAATTGCTCCATTTCAAAGAAATTTTTCCATTTAGGCAGGTTTCTGTTTAATTCATGTTCTATTTTGGACATGTTTTTACTTTAGACATCACAACAATGTATGTTAACTACATTGTTGTGATGTCTAATTATTTACTACCACAGTCTGTCTATGGAAAAAATCAACTTTGGTATTAACCAGTGACCGTTAGCCATTGCTTGCGTAGTTGTTGTAGTTACGTCCAGTTTCTTCCCCATTTGTTAAACACACCATTGCCATTATAAAACAGTATTATGGATGATTAGACTTAGCAGAAAGAAGTTGACTTAGTTTCTTCAAATTTTTAATTTTTTACAAAATACTATCAGCCATTTTAATTAAATAAGTTATGATCACACTGGACTTTGCAAGCTGGTTGAACCTAAGTCATTTTGTGATCTACAAGGTGTAGATAAAACCACTTCCCAAACCATATGATCAGATTTCCAAAGATATGGCCATTGTTGCAATTGTTGAGAAGATTGTTGCCTAAGCTGCTTTGGCAACAGTCTCTTCAAAAAGACTACTAATTGTGGATATCTACATGGCAGAATAGGACTGCAACTCTTATTCATCCAAGATTTGACTTGCTGCAAGTGCAAAAAGGATAGTATCCAACTTCTATGGTACCCAGAAGCTACATACCGTATTTTACAGACTATAAGACGCACCTGAATTTTGGAGGCAATTTTTCGAAGAAAAAAGTGCGTTTTATAGTCCGTAAAATACGGTAAGTGCTGTGCACTATACAACCAGTAATATGCATGTCTTAACTGTCTTTCACAAGTGGGGGGGGCATTTAAATTGGACATAAGTGCATGTGAGCTGGAGTCCAAATCAATGAAGGTCTGTACTTTTTACAGATAAATCAAGTTATGCTTTATAGAAGGAGTCTCAACAACCTCTACTCCCTTCGTTCTTTTGTATGCAGCTGCAATTGGTGACATGCATTATACTGCAACCCAATAATACTTGCCCTCACACAGCTTATCTTAGTGCAACAATGCCTTGATGATTGTTGTCTGTATTGAATTGCCAGCATCTCTCTCAATCTAAACACTATCAAGCATTTCTGGGATGCTCTTGATAGGCATGTTGCCCTCCATCCCTAAACCCTGTAGGAGCTTCAGACTCCTTTTGCAGGATAATGGGCATTGCTGCCAACAGATCTCATTGACATCATCATTACCAAAATGAAACATTGTTATTTGGGATAGCCATATTCTTTATTGAGGTCATTTTTTTTATTTAATTTTGAGATATGTATTTTTCTTTTATCTGTATGGCTAATATGGAATGTAAATGCTTTATATCAAATGTTTTTGTAGTTTTTAAAAACATGATGTAAAGAAAACTACCAAATTTTATTCAAATGGGATGTTTGTTTTGAATTAAGTTTTTTTTTTCTATTGTCTCCTAATTTATGGAAATTAATTTATTTTGGAAATATAATTTAAAACAAACTATATAAAGTATATTATGAAAATTTGTTTTTTTAAACAAACTTTATTTAAAATTGTAATACCTTAATAAAGAATAGAGAAATAATATTTTATCAAATGAAAGATTTGTTTTTAAGATATAATAAATTTTAAAGATAATTTTTAAAGATTTAAGACAAGTACTAATGAGGGAACAGCATGTTGTTGTTGGGGTCACCAATTTTAATCAAACTTGGTGAGGATATAGTGCATCCCCAATCTTTTAATTTTGAATGTTGCACTGTACTGCTTGGCACATGTCACTTGTTGGGGGTTCATTATATCCTCACCAAGTTTGATCAAAATCGGTGGCCCCAATGTCATACCGTCCCCTCATGAGTACGTTTAAAAAATTAGTAAATTTAAAAGTACTTAGATTAAACAATTTTTATTTTTAGTGTTATACTAAACACTAACAATAAAAATTTTAAAGTACTGTACTTAGATTAAAGTACTTTAAAATTTTTTGTTACTTTATTTTTAAAATTATTTACTTTTTATTTGGTTTTAATTTATTCTAGTTTGAAAATGGCAAATTGATAGGTACCCAGTTATATCCCCCTCAAGATCCGTATATTAATAGGCCATTACGAAGAAAACCACTGTTTAGTATAGGAATTGATTCAAATGATGAAAAAATTGTACTATGCACTGTTTGTGAAAATAGCCATAAAGCAGAAGTAGAAATGGTCAGTAAATTAAAATTTTTTTTGTGGAATATTAAATTTAATCATCATTTAGATTAATAAAATAAAATTTTATTTTTATAATTACAGAAAGAAAATAATGAATTTCATTTCAAGTGCTTAGATATTGACACTCACAAAAGTCCAAATAGCCGGCATCAGGTATAATATTACAAAACTTTATATTATTGTTATTTTATCAAATAGAATTTCATTTCAACTAACATAACAAAGACAGAGATCAAAACATAAACATATTTTGATCAGGATTATTTAACATATTAAGAAACATTAACATATTTTGATCTCTTAAAAAGGTTTATATACTGTGTATATGTTATTGACCAAGTGATTAATACAGGCATTATTCATAATGCCTGGTCATTATGAACAATGACAAACAAAATCAGGCATTGTAATAAATTTCAGGTGTTTTAACATAATTTATCAAATTGACTGATCCTTATGAATACTGCTATCACCTAGTTGGGCAAAGTGATGATATCTTGAGGAGTGATCATCCAACATACGCTAGCCAATCAGCACTTGCATCTGAGTTGCATGTGCATATTGCATTCAGTACTGAATTTTAAATTTATGTGACCAGTAGTTAATCTTGTGCGACATTTTAATTTTGCTGGAGTCCAAGGCTGTAGTCAATGTTGCTGCAACATTGTAGCATTTGCATCTATTAGATTTGCAACCAAAGGAAAAAATTACGTAATTCCAAATTTCATCAAAATCTTAATTGCTTGAATAAATAAACTAAAAAAATTTAATTTTCTATATAATTTATACCAAAAATTAAATTCCAGAAGTTTCCTGTAAGTTGATTTTTCATTAATATTAGGTAAAAATTCTACCAATTAAACTATGTGCACTGTCACAGCAGCAGTTGCGATTGTTCGTGCTCCCAACGGACTTCTACTGGAGGGGAGTCGCCAGCAGGCCGGCAATTGTTTAACATCACTAGTTATTGATACATGTGTTCAAAAACTACTGTGAATCGATAACTAGTGACATTAAACAGTTGGTGGCCTGCCAGCAGCTCCCCTCTGGGAGGCGTCCATCAGGAGCACAAACAATCATGACCGTCGCCATGACAGTACACATAGGTAAAATTTTACCATTCAATTAATATAATTAATAGTACTTAGTTTTAAAAGATTACATGTTCTTTTTAAAATACTTTGAAATAATTCACAAAAAATAATAAATATTTCTAAATGAAAAAGTGGAGTTTTTTTAATCAAATTAAAATGTCACACAAGATTAACTATTGGTCATGTAAATTTAAAATTCGGTACTGAACGCAATACACGTTAAGTACTGAATTTGGATGCAAGTGCTGATTGGCTAGCATATGTTGGATGATCACTCCTCAACGTATTATTATCACTTTGCCCGACTAGGTGATAGCAGTATTCATAATGACCAGTCAATTTGATAAATTAATCAATATTTATCAGACTGCATGCCCATTTTAGTCATTATTCATAATGCCCTATCTATCACTTGGTCCATATCATATACAATAAAAATGTTTGTGTACACTTTACAAAAATTATATACATATTTTTTGTTTATCAAGAGTTTTTCATAGAACAGGTAATCTGTGCCTTAATTGTCCTACAGTTAGTCTATCAATAGTTAATCAACAGTATTATTTGTATCGAATCATAAGTCTAATTACATTGTACTACAACAATTAACAACGATTATGTGATGTGATTATATGTTAACATGCTAAATATATAATAAATTGATATTGTGTTAAATTACTTGTGACATAATTTTCATTTATAACTGAGAGATCAATGTGTATTTCAATGTAAAAATTTTACAAAATTACATATGTAGACAAGTTTTATTAGAAAAATATCTAAATTCTCAAATAATGTTTATATCTATATTTTTATTAAAATATAATTATTTGTACTATTCTTCCTGAATATTCTTTTTCCTGAAATATTTTTTAAGTTTGATATTTGGAAAATATAATAATCATCTGATATCTCTTGATTCAATGATTATTGTAAGTTTTTTTTGGATTTAAATACAGTTTAAATTCAATAAACTTTATTTAATTTTAATTAACTATAATCTATATATATATTTTTTTTTTTAAAGCAAATATAATAGCACAAAAAGTTATTATAAATACTTGAATTAGCAACAAAAAGTATATCAAATTATACTTTAGATAATTTGATTATATTTTTCTATTTATTATATATTAAGATTATCTTAAATTTGGAGTATTTTCTTTATTTGTAATCATTCATAGACATTTTTCCAATATTTATTTGGTGGTGTATGTATGAATAATATATATAAGTGCTTAATTTGAATTTAAAACGGTTAATGCTGCTGATTCAAGAAGGTATAATGCCTATACACTATTATGTATCATGTTTTATAGCATATAAGATGCCAAACTTGCCTTCCATCTTTTTCATGAATTTGTGATCTCCCACAGGATAACAAATTTCTCTAAACTATTTTCTTAGAGGTTACAGTTAACCTCTGCAGAGTCCAACTCTGAATAAAAATAATAATAAAAACAAACGCTTTTAGCCCACGACTATAAATTGGATAGAGTTAGATAACCTAAACCTAAATAAATAGGACTTAACAATTGAAGGGCTTATCACACCAAGGCCAACAGAAAGAAGGACTAGATCTTTTAATAAAAAAGTTAGTCTTTAATAATCATATTCAAATTTAGGTAAGTATGCTTTTTGAGTACAGGACCCCTCATCAGCTTACAAACACATGGCAAAAACATAATAATTATAACACCAATAGTTAACCAATACAAAGTGTTTTCTAATATATACAGTGCACTGTATTTACAGTATTTAATGTAACCCATATACTACAGAACTATAACAATCAAGCATAAATTTTAATACAATGACAATGAGATATATGATATTATTTGGGACCAGTAAATGCCTTATTTTCTCCCACATTTTTTCCAAATTCTGGTAGATGGTTCTACTATTAATAATAAATATTGTTTAATTATATTAAAAAATAATGGGAGGAAAACTAACAAAGAACTTACTATTATTGATATAATTGGTTTCCAAACTTTTAACAAAAACATATACACCTGGTCCATGAGACTGTGTGAAGTCAACTGCCTTGTTACAGTACATTTTATCAAGTGATGTGACTGTGCATCCACATCTGGTCAGCATCTGTTTTAAGGTTATGTAAAGAGGATGTCAAATCCACCCCTGGTGTAGCTTTAGTCCCACATTGTTATTAATTCTACTGTCTTCCTGTATTTTCAGAATTTCTAGGTGTTCCTGTAGTCTTCTTTTTAATTGATTGTGTTCTGATAGAATACTATTTTTTAAAATTTTACAGCCTTCTGTATTGCAATGTTGGGCTACTGATGATATCATCAGTATATGCTATGCATTTTATATGCTATAAAATATGGTAGATTGTGTTTTATAAGTAACAGAAAGTGCATATAAAAGGATTTTAATTTCATTTATCCCATCTGTCATTGCTGATTTTTAATATGTAAAATTTTACTTTTATTGTGTGGTTAATAATTTTTCAAATTTTATTTCAGGCTCTTATTGATTGGCTGGTAGAAGAAACTGCTGATGCACTTGATCTTCCACAGTTTCCACGAAGCCAAGAATTGTTGTTAATGAAATACTTAATTTTGGAACAATATAAGTATGTGAGACATTTGTTATCAAATTGCATGCTATACAATAGATTAAATTCTTGCTTTGTTTGACATATGCAATTGGTAATCAATTTTGTTTTTGAATTAAGATATAGAATCTGCTTATTGTAATCATAAGTATTGTTATGCTAATTTTGATATTAAATGACTGCTATCAGAATACATGCAAGTTAAGATACATTCATAAAACTTTGCTTACCATATTCTAATCAGAGTTTTTTTGGTTGTTATTGTTATCTTCAGATACTTTTTCCCCTGGCACTACTTACTAAGACATGCACTGATTAAGACTGATAATAACTACTTTAAACATTGTTTTCATCACTGCTTGTAGTACTGTTGTTTCAATTGCTGACATTTGTTACTTCAGTTATATGCCAGTTATTGTTAAAGATTGTATTGCAAAAGGAAAAAACAAAAACAATATTAGATAAATTTACATATTATCATTAATTAATGATATGATTAAATTTTTATAACTTAAAGCTTAAAATAATTTTAATTGTGTGAACTATTGTTTCAGTGTCATTCAACCAGAATTTTCACTAACTATAGTCTTATTGATAACAATAACTCAGGTAAATAAATAAGAGTTAATCCAAAGTGATTACATTTAGAAAATTGTGTTATATTACAGAACAATTTAAAAATTTTAATTGTAGTATTTTTAACAAAACGTTATTTTATAAGAGCATTATTAATTAATTTTTTGAAGACAAAGTCCTTCCCAAAAAGTGGAACCACCATTTATTAACCTTGTGTTCCAGACATTACACTTTTGGTGACTGACCTTTCCTCATCTACATTTTACCAGTGCCTGTTTCATTGTAGATAAAAGCTGAAACAACCCCATGAAGGTATGATGGAGAATAGAAGACGTTCGTACATCACCAGTTCCTGTTTTTTAAAAATGTTTATATTTTTAATTGAATATATGTTTGTGTTTTTAAAGGACTGTTTGGTGGCCAGTAGCCTAAAAGGAAAGGTCAGTTGCCAAAAGTGTAATGTCTGGAACACAAGGTTAATAAATGGTGGGTTCCTCTTTTTGGGAAGGACTTTGTCTTCAAAAAATTAATCATAATTATCACCATTGGATGAAGATTTACAAAAAAGAGCATTATTATTTATCATACATTTTTAAATTGTAATTGAAAGTAATAGCAAATTTAACATAAAATGATGTTTTACAACAGCAAGATTAAACTTCTGTTATTTAATAGAAATGAAATATTTATATTTATCTACTTGATGATATTCTAAAAATTCAACTTATTCAAATTAATATTTAAGTAAAAAGAATCAAATTATAAAAGAAAGGTTAGTTAAATAAGAAGAGTGTATCAACCATGACATAATTAACTCATAATTTAAATTTCATAAAAGATTTATTTTTTAGCTTTTTATATAAACGTCTCTGTGAAGAACAGAGGAATTGTATTATTATTATAATGTTTTGGCTTTAAAGTTACTAAAACATTTCTCAGAGGCATATAACAAAATACCTCTGAGCAGTATCGAGAATTCATTATTATATTTCTATATAATAATGAATTTGCTACTTTCATAAAATGAAAAAATTGTACTAGTAGTGAAAAGGAAATATTGTATTGTAATGATGTTTTATTCTTTCTGAAAATGTCTTTTTCATTATTATGTATGCATTCTAAATGAAAAAATCAGAAGATATAATACCTTTCTTCTATTGAAATTGAAGAGAGAAAAAATTTTTTTTATTTCAGTTATAACATTTTTATGTATTTATATTGAAAAAACTGTTCATCTCTACCTGTTTGTTGGAAGTAAAAAAATCATATTTTTTTATCAAATTATAACTTTATTTAAAAAATCAAACTTCACCAAGAATGCTTTATTAGTTTTAAACTTATTAAAAGAGTTTTATTCAAAGCTATCCTTGGATACAGATATTTCAATTTCATTATGAGTTACAGTACAGTAAGGTATTGTACTATACTAATTACTGTTCAGCTGGGGATAGTTGTGGAAATGAGTTAACTTTTTAACCAATTTTAACATTTATCAATCTAAAAGATAAAGTGAATTTTTTTTCATTTGATTTTCAAAGGTTTGTGATATACAGTATACGGACAGAGTGAGGGTGGGCATCAGCCCAACCTAAAACCTTGCTCACCTATCTATCTACCCTGAAAGATTTTATTCAAGTCTACCTATACTAACCATTGGTGGGTATTTCTTTTAAATATGAATTGTGTAATTACTTAAGCAAAAAAATTTAGTAAAGATGATTTGTTGGCTATGTCTAACTGAAAATTGATCACTATATTTTAAAATTTGTTTTGATTATAAAATGTACAGATAACATCCATTCCACTAAAATAATGTTCCATCCAACCTCCACCCTTCAGAATGAAAATCCTAGCTCTATCACTAGTGATATAGAAATTAAACTGTTAAATAAAAACTTTTTTTAATGTTATGCAGAAAAATTTACTGAAGGGAAATTTTTATTATAGAAATCCTGTATTATGAAAGTTTAATTGTATTTGTTGCATAATTTATAGTGTTTCATTTTCATGGTATTAAGAAACACACATTAATCTCCAGTAAAGGATTAAATGTAACTTTTACAGACTATTTAAGAAAAATTTAACTATGATCAAAAATCATGTAATAGTTAAAAGATAATACTAAATGAATAAAAAATATTAATTAAAATGATTTAAAGCTATCGGTAATTTCATCCAAATCAACTCCTAGTGGCAAAAATTCCAACAGAAAGAAAAGTAGCCTGTGTTTTAAGTCTTTTAGAATGGCCTGAAAAGGACTGCAAAGATTATTATTGTATGCCATACATCAAGTAGATGGAATGATAAAGCATTACTCTTGCATCGTTTTCTTGATCATTGTTTTCACTGGCAGAAAATTAACATAATTTATGCAAATCTTGTATTAACAGAAGATAAATTTTCTAATGGTTTATATTTTAAATGAAATGTAAATATTTTAATATTGCATTGTGTGATGATCATTTTAAACTAAATTAATTTCAAAGATGACCTATGCACTTTCAGTATTGGTGCAGCTGAATTTATTCCAAAAATTCAAATTCAAGATGATATAGACAATTTTCATATAACATAATTAAATTCCTATGAAATTTTGTGTAGTGCCAAATTATGTTATATGGGACTAAATATTGGTAACAGAAAAGGGGTTATGTTGTAAAAGGTAACAAAAATTTGTCAAATTTGCAAAAATAGTTTTAATTTTCTCTCTTTTATGACCAAGACTGTTGCTTAATTTAAATTTAAATGTCATTTTAAAGTGATTTGCTTTAGACTATTTCACTAATGTGGCATTTTTTAAATTACAGTATATTTATGTTTAGTTTTGGCACTTGCCTTGCTCTTAAGGGGCTTTTTAAGACTTTTTTTTATTAATACAGTAGAGCATTGATTATCTGAAATGATTCGGGACTGGGGTTGTTCGGATAACTGATAATTTACGAAAAAATATATTAAACACAAAACTGTACTGTATGTATTTTGTATCACACTTCTTACAAATACATATTGTACATAAAGTAGTACATTAAAGTAGGCCTACAGTTTAGGTCGACAGTGAGGGGGGAGGATGCTGCAGTGCCATAGCACTAGCGAAAATTTGAAATTGCCGACTGGAACACTTTCAGTTAACTGACGTTTCGGTTGATTGGTATTCGGATAATCAATGCTCTACTGTATTTGTTTTTGCATTGTTTCTTAGGTCTAGCATTTTTGCACACTTTATAAATGATAGTGTAAAAATATATTTTTGGGCTTTTATATGAACTGGCAAGTGAAAAGAGAGTGTACTTTACAGCTTAAGGCAATATTGTTGTAAAAACAGTAACGTATTTCTAACATAGTAGCATCGTATACCTATATTACAAATTAATGAAAGGAACGGCGAAAAAGAAAGACAAAAGCAAAGTTTTTTTTATCTTTGTATGTCATAATTATATTTTATATTTACTAAATGTAATTAACGCCGGCCACGAATTTTTATTAATTCTTTACTTTAAAAGTGTTATATTATGAATGTGGCGATAACACCAGATGACGCTGTTACCTGATTTTACATTTGTTCTGCGGAGGCTGTAGCCTCAAAGGAAAGGTCGTCTCCGAGATTATGTGAATCGTCTAAGGACTGCCGATGGAGTGAACGGCGAAAAAGAAAGACAAAAGCAAAGTTTTTTTATCTTTGTATGTCATAATTATATTTTATATTTACTTAATGAAAGGAACTATTCCAATCATTGTCTACTTGATTTTTTTTTTTAATTTGATTTTGAATTAAAATCTTATCAAGTATTGTTTTTCTATTTATCATATGAGCATATTCCACAGTAGTATTTGGTAACTATAATTTATACAATAAATAATAGGAACTAATGTTTTTCATAGCTTATAAATTATTTTTTTAGAGTATATATTATTAAAAATAAAGATTTCTCCAAGTTTGGAATTCTACATGAGAATTTCATACATATTTGAAAACTAGAATTACAAATTATCATTTCATGAAAAATAATGAAAAGATTCTTATAAATCTTTCCATGAAATATTGACATTGTGAATTAAATTTTTAAAACTTAGAAATTCAAATTTTAAAATTTCTGTAACAAAATAAAGAATAGTTTTAGATACTTGCAGCTATGTGTTAAATTTAATTATTTTTCAATAAAATGATTTATACATGTTTTTAATAAATTATAGTATTGAGAAAGAAACTTAATTACAAAACTCAACAAATTATTACAAATGAATTTTAGAAAAAACTTTATTCAAATTATGTTTTTAAAAATTTCATAACATCATGTTTAATTTTTAGATATAATTGTAAATTTCATCGTATTAATTGCCCTACAACTCAAAGAAATGTTCCTATTCAACCTGGTCTCTTCAAAGGAACATACGGAGCTCATGGTTTAGAAATAATAATATTACAGTATGAAGACTGTGGTACAAAAGCAACAGCTTTCAAAGTTTCTGTAAGTTTGAAAATATGCATTCAATATTCTTATGTGCCTGTTATATAATTTTTAAGATCAAAATTTTTTATTTTAGGGAGATCCTAATGTTCCTGCAGGTCAAGTCACATTCCAAGTGGATCTTTCTTATCCAATGGTTTTGGCACCTGAACAACAACAACAAATGGCTTTGTTAGATGAATTAAAAGTTTTTCGAATGAGTCCCTCTCTTTCACTCAATCTTCCTGCTCAGCCTTTTTATCTCCCAGTGGATTGCTATGAACGCTATAGACAGATTCCCCGAATGTGTACTTCAAGGCAAGTAACATTTTATCTTACCATAACTATAACCGTACTAATAATAAAAAAAATTATCACTTATTCTTTTCAGATTAAAATATAATTATGCAGAATATAATATAATATAATGTTATTTTACTTTAGATTATTGGAACATTAATAATATAAGCCAGAAAACTATATAAAACTTAATTTATATAAAATCTCAAACATCAATCCAACTTCATTAAGACAGTTTATTTACTATTGGTATATGTGAAATATTAGAAATTAGCATAACTGCCTACCTCTAGTCAAATTATTTGTCATCTTGTATTAAATTTAATGACCAATTCCAAATTAAATTTCAATTTTTTTTTTTCTGAAAAACTAATTTGTATTCCAGATTAGTTCATTCTGCATTAGAAGAAAAGATGATGATTCATGCTCTTTAACAATGTATATTGTATAATTTTCTTTGAATAAACATTGTACGTAAAATATTTGAGTATTTTTTTCGGAATGAAACACATTATCATAGTTTACATTAATTTATATGGGAAAAATTGTTTCGCTTAACAAGTGTTTCTCATTATGAGTAAGATTCCGGAACGAATTATGCTTGTTAAGCAAAGTTCCACTGTATATCCATATATTTCTTTCAACATTTTCAGAATAAACTTTTAAACTGCTATTTTTTAAATTCTTCCTGTAACATCAATATAATCAGTCCTAGTTTGTGAGAATGTCCAAAGTGGACAAAAGTATGTAATTGAGGAATTAAGAACAAGAAGCATGTATCAATATATATATATAATTTTTTAACTTGAAGTAAGTTTTTTGATTTTTGGACAACTGATCAAAACATTTAGAATACAGACTTTCTAATTCACCCAAAATGTAATAATGAAAGTAAAAATCTATTGTCACTGAAACATGGAATTCTTATACAAACCATAAAAAACCATTTTACATGTCATTATTGATACATATGATTGTCAGTGTGTTTATAAGAGTAAATTATGTTCATATACAATAGAACCTCCCTTAACGAACATAACTTGTTCCAGAGTCTTACTCGTAATGCAAAACACTAGTTAAGTGAAACAATTTTTCCCATAGAAATTAATGTAAAATACAATAATGCATTCCACACCAAAAAAATGCTCAAATGTTTTATGTATGTTTATTCAAAAAAAATTGTACAATATACACTGTTAAGAAGCATGAATCATTATCGTCTTTTCTTCTAGTGCGGAATGAACCATCCTGGAATGAGAATTTGATTTGCAAAAACAAAAGAAAAAATCACAGATAATATGTTTGATAAACACTCCAAATGATATGCCAAATTCTTGGGTTATGTAAAGGCTACAATTAAATATTAGAAATTAATTAATTTGACTAGAGGTAGGCAGTTATGTTTCCATCTTGTATTAAATTTAATAATTATAAATAGTTAATTTTTAATTCAGACATTTTTAAAATTTAATTTGGAATTGGTCATTAAATTCAATGCCCCAAGAATTTGGCATATCATTTGGCGTGTTTATTATATAATGGGCTATGGTTGTTGATGTTTATACATAATGTGTATGAACACAAGTTTTGAAAAAAATGTGATCAAAAGCAACACCTAAGATGCTAGCGGAAGGAGTGCTAAACAAAGACTGTTGGAGCATGCGCACAATTCGGGACTTCCCCTCTCCTCATCAGTCATTATGCGAAACATCGCTCGTTAAGAGAGGCAAATTTTTACAATTTGTTTTGCTCGTTATGCAAAATGCTTGTTGTGTGAGGTGCTTGTTAAGCGAGGTTCCACTGTACTTCAGATTATTTTCTACTTTCAAATAGATGAACTTAATTTATTATATAGTTTAAAATATATTAGCATTAGCATGCTTAAAAATGCTGTTGTTTTATTTTATATTTGAATATTTATTAGTTGTACTTGTTATGCCGTAGACTGACAGGCCTATATTTAATTTAGACTGTAAAATATCTTCTTGGAAGTTATCTTACAGTTTAAAAGCACTTTTATTTTTTTGGTGAGTTTATTTTAACAATATTTTTATAAGTATATATTTATTTCTCCAAATGAAATATATATACAATAGATAATGTATTTACCATTAAACAAGAATAATAATTAAAGAAGAGAGGCCTAAATTTTTGAACTATTACGAAAATAAAGATTACAATTTATTTAAAAATTTCCACTTTTGCTTTGAAATTTTCCTTGTTTAAAAAAAATTTATTTGCTTAGTGCTTTTTAATTGTTCATTTTGTTTTCAGAACTTTTTTTGCAAAGTTATTTTTTATTTTTAAAAAATTTAAAGTTTAAATTTGTTTTTTATTAATTTAATTTTTTAAAATTGTATTTTAAAATAAAATTCTTTTTACTTCATCATTTCTTTCAATGTTTATCTCAGGCATTAGTTTGTTTTGTTTTTATTATTATCAATTTGTGTTTTGCTTTATTAAATTCCATTTATTTTTTTAATTTATTATGGTTCCTTAATATATATCTATTTTAAGTGCATAAAAAATACATCTAAGATGTATTAAGAGTTTTGTATTCTTTATTTATTCACCATTTTCATGTCTGAGGTAGTTGAGTCTGTTTTTGGTTTCTTTTTTTCACTCTGCTTTTGTAAATCCAAATTCTTCCTTGTAATTTGAATTTTCTGTCTGATCTCTTTAGTTTGTTTTACATGTGAATTGTTGAATTGATGTTTGTATGTGCAAGAAGAAGAAATCTTAGAACAAGAATGAAAGAACACAAATATGATCTAAGGCAGATTAGGTGACTACATACCGGGTGGTTATAAAATAAGTATCTCTATTTGGAGCTGTTGGTAGCTTGAAGGAATAACCCAAATGAAACCAAAATTGGTTTCATTTGGATTATTATTTATACTTACTATTTAAGAAGGGGGAAGAAGAATGGAACAAGAAAAAAATTTCCTATAGAGGGCACTACACTGCTTTATGCTTCAGTTGATGTAATCAGATGTGTAGCATGGTGGTATCTCAGATCTAAGTGCTTTAAAAGATAGCATATCACAACATATGTAGAGCATCACTCCTAATGCTTTACATTTTGTAGGTCAACACACTGTGCATCATCTGGAATACTGGTATGTACCATAGTCCAGCACAATGGACATATCAGTACAGGTATTCCTCACTTTACGACTGAGTTTCGTTCCAATGACTATGTTGTTAAGCGAATTGGTTGATAAGCGAGGAGCTTGCACCGGGAATATAGGATCGTTTTAAAATTATACAAATTATGCAACAAACTCAAATTTATTCATAAAAAGACTATTATAGTACACTTAGTGTGCATGTCACCATTCGCCACTGACCAACACTCAAGCTGAGAAAGGGGATTCCCCGAATTGCAGGTCGAAACTCGATTGGTCATAAGTGCGAGTGGTTGTTAAGCAGATAGGTCGTAAAGTGAGGAGTACCTGTATTATGGAACCTGAACCGGATCATCAACACTATACAACAGTGTAACCACATTAACTGTGACATTTTGCAATAAATACTAGTATGCCATCAGTTTTTGCATCTTAATTCTTTCTTCTGGTATTATATGCTACATTTCAAACTTTATGATGCTCTCTATCAGTAATTTTTTTGTTGTTCTACTCTTCTTTTCCTTAAATAGTAATTGTACAAATTTTGGTTTCATTTGGCTTATTCTTTCAAGCTACCAATAGCTCAAAATAGAGATATTTATTTTATAACCACCCAGTACAATTAAACTTTATACAAATTTTTAGTTTCAACAATCATATTGTTAGCTTTCTGAAATTCAAAGAATATTCTGTACAGTGATGAAAATATATGATGTACTGTACTTACATTTTTACTAATGACTTTCTCTGCTGTGATTGATGATAAAAACTGAAGCATGGCTCTATTTATAGTCCACATATGAGTCTTCCCGTGTAGCTTAATTTATTTACTTTACAAGTAAACAAGCACTAAAACAATGTATTTTATGTATTTAGATTTGATTGCATAAAAAACTTTTAGAAAAAACTAAGATAGCTAAAAAAATTATTTCAAAATTTACTTGTTAGCCACCTCCAAAGTATTTGATCACATTGAAAATCCTAATATTTAAGTTAACCACAAAAAATAATCTTGTTATAAAAACCTTAAATGAAATGAATAAAACTCATTACTGTTAATAAATTTATTTTATATATATAGGTGCTTAATTAAAGCAACTGATCTTATGTATTCAAATTTGAATTACAAAGGTTATACAAACATAAGTTCGAGTCCTTATTTCTTTATTTTCTTCCCTTTATTCCGATCAGGAACCACCATGCAACTTGCAACTTGAAGTCAAAAAAACTTCTAAAATTAACGAACAAAACACTATTAGACGACATACAACACAATTAAAAATGATCTTCGGCGCCAACCTGTCTTTATAGGCTACGGCGTCTACAAAGCATTAAAAACTGTTAGTCTTCCACAATAGTATCCATGTTATATAATTGCTTTTAGTTGCGGGCCCTCTGGCAGATTCGAGTAGTCTCAAAAGTTGCAAGTTGCATGGTGGTTCCTGATCGGAATAAAGGGAAGAAAATAAAGAAATAAGGACTCGAACTTATGTTTATATAACCTTTGTAATTCAAATTTTGAATTTAACTTTAATTCCCGAGTTTTGTACGAAAATATGATCTTATGTATGTTAATGTTTTCAACTTCATTATAGCCTTAATCTTTACATGATTTTCTATATAATTACTCTTTAGATATTAATTCTAAAACTTGAAATCATAAAGTTGACAATGACTGTAATGAAGCCATTTCTCTGATTAACATAATCATAAACACACACAACTGTTTAAGGCTGTTATCTGTATATGTAACAAATATATACACTCATTAATAAAAAGTTATGCATCAAGAAGGTGGAATTGGAATAATAATAAACTGTTTATTAGTGTGAACTTGATAATGGTAATAGATGATTGCAATATAATAGCAAAGGAACAATTTTCCATGGAACATCATCATAATTTAAATGAACTTTTAAGACCTCTGTTTGCCTGTATACCTGCAGTAATGCAGTTATATTTGGAGGCGTACAGAGATTCTGTGACTAATTTGTCTACAGATGTTGCAACTGTTGCTGCAGATATCTTACACTTGCAGATGGCTGAAGGTGGAATCTCATTTTATCTTACAAATGTTCAATGGGTGACAAATCTTCAGACCAAGCAGGTCAAAGAAGTGTGGCAATGTAACTAAGACATTTCTGGAAAACCCTAACTATACATTACATTATCTGCTGAAAAATGGATGTTTGCAGCCCTGCCATGAAAGGCAATAGTGATGGTATGAGATTTCCTGATTGTATTGTTGAGTTGTCAATGTCTCTTGTATCACTGCTAGGAGGTTGTCATAAGAAATGGCTTTCCAGACCACCATTCTAACTGTTAAGCACTCATCAGTGATCCTGTACAATAAACACAATGATCAGCCTTTCTCAGACAGAACTGGGATTTGTTACTAAAGACAATATGCTACCAGTTTATAGTAGTCCATGCTTCTGTCGTAGCACCACTGCAAACAAAGCAATTTTGTGGATGCTAATGGCAGGATGCATAATGGTTATCATTAATGCAAATTTGTCTCTGCTAGCTGCCTACTATTGGTATAGCAAGAGAGAATTCTGAAATAATGCCTTCACTTGTCCTCTGGATGGTGAACAAAGATGCTGTTGCAGCTTGTGTCACAATCAAGAGTTTGCCTGCAGGATATGTGATCTGACATATGTAATACTCCAACAGTTCTTCACAGTCAGGTCAGAAGGGCTCAGGTGGTGGCCTTTGCCCACCAACTGACAGGTATCTGTGAAATGGCTGTCCTGCTTCTTCAGCTTAATGATACTGCCTTTTTGAGACTTTAGCTGTGCTTGATGTCTTTGACTGTGTCATACTGGTATGCCTAGCATTTGAAGATATTCAATTAACAAGTACACTTAAAATTATGAGCACAGTGAGCCTGTGAAAATCTTTTTTTAAGATACTGAGGTAGTGATTTTAAGACGCTCTGGTGACATTACCTGGCTTGCTATTGGACCACAACTGTGACATTTACATACTTGTCTAAGACATACAAGATAGCTGTATGCTAAGTAATCGGTCCATTCTATTTGGGTATGTAATTTTTTGTATATATGTGTATACAGTCTTAAGTCACCCAAACAATTTTGAACAAAATTTCCAGAACTATGGAAGTGAGGTATTGATATGGCAAATTGACCATATTCTACCAGATAAGATCAATGGCAGCACTTTTACTGGTAAAATTTGCAAGTTATCATTTCTATCTTGAAAACTGAATGATACAGGGAAAAAAAAGGTAAAGTTGCAGACCATCATTGAATTAATAGGAAATGACATTTTGCAGAATTTGGATAGTGCAGATGGCTGGGCTGCATGTGCATACCTATGCTGCTGGGTTGACCTTTTTGAAGATGAGTTGCAATATTGCTAATCTTTCTTAGCTGTCAAATAGCTCAACAAATGATCCACACAGTCAGATATAGACAGTAAGAAATCATAAAGCATACTGCATCTTTCCTAGCATTTCATTTGCATTCATCATGTAGCAATACTATTTTGAAATACTCTTCATTCATATAGCTTGCTAAGATCTGTTGTTGACACAATACTCTTTAAAGAACTATCTCAGTCATTCTCAACTTTTTTTTGTCACAATACACTTTTAATAATTTAAAAATTTGGTGGCACACACTGTTACTTTGGTAAGTACTGTAGGACAACCGGTGACGTCATAGCAGTGATTTTTAAATGCAGTTGATTATTTAGGTCGCATTTTCTAAATGTCTTGGTAACTATCGGCAGTTACCGGTAACACAGGTTACAATTTTCAAATGTGCTCTAGGAAGGTAGAACCAATTAAACTACTTGTCTGGTGTCACTTATGTATGGATATTCGCAGCAGTGGCACGCTTCAAAAATCTCGTGGCAGTTTAGTGTGCTGCAAGATTTTTGAAGTGGTTGAGAATCACTGAACTATCTGATGACTTATGATAATTTGCATCCTGTTATGTTTGAGTTTTATCTTTAAGAGCAGTTTTACATCACAGCCTTCTTTTGCATATGAGAGAGTGTACTGCTCATGTACAAATGGTGACATTGGGCATAGTTTCCAGCCTTTTGTTTGCATTGTTCATTACTGAAATGTCATTTATTACTAATTTGATGATACTCTGCACCTTTCTCATTTGCTTTTTCTCTGTATATCTTAGTTTTCAGAGATAGGAACATTAACTTTCAAATTTTATTGCTAAAGAGCACTGTTATCAGTCTCATCTGGTAGTGTTTAGTCACTTTATCATATTAATATCTCACGTTTATAACTTTAAATATCTTCGTTCAAACGTTTTATTTGAATGACTTAGAACTTTACCATACAGATGCATCTTTATCAACTTAAAGGAAAGATCAAGAAATTAAAAAATTGAAATTATCTGAATCACTATTATTTGACTTAATATGTCAAATAATAGTGAATTAAACAATTATTAAAACTTAATCATTGAAAATTCAAATAAAGCTCTAATTTTAAACATATAGAATAAAGCCAGTTATGAATAAGTACTGTATTTATTTCAAGTATATGAATGAAGAATGGGATGATTTCTGATGAAAAAGTTTTCTAATTATGATTATGTATTTTAGTGACTTGTTTAGAAATTAATACTTAATTGGATTGGATAGAAGAAATGAATTGATCATATGTTATAGGACAGATAATGTTTGACATTTGAAAACATAAATGCAACTACAGTTATAAGACTTGTATGGATATTACTATAACAGATGTAAGATTGAATATTGACTAAATTTGAAGAATCAATGAAATTAATTGTTGAATTTTGGTTAATACCACCTTACATTAAATATAATTTACAATGTTTTGATGATGATAAATAGTTTAGATCAATTAAAAGTTTTATTAGAGCAAAGTCAATATAAAAAAACTGGTTTTCAAAATTTTCTTTTATTCTAGCAAGATATGGAATGTCACTTATTTTTTATCTGCTGATGATAATATTGAATAACTGAAATTCCAATCATCTAATAATACTTATGAGTAATGATTAACCAAATAATTTAATAATTGTGTTTAATAATTTAATTGTGCATGAATCAAATAGTTTAGAAAATTCAGTTTCATAGTTGATATTCAGATAACATTTTTCCAGCTTTTTAAGTAGTTATATCTATTATCAAGCATCATTTAATATCAAAAGACTATGTGCATTTGAGACTGAGCAGCTTCTATTTAATAATAAAGAATTTTAGAATTCAGAATTTTTTGCAATTCCATAAAGCTCTGTCCAGGTATCTATTTTCCATCTGTGTTGAATGTAAGAAGAATCATCATATCAAAGGACTCTGTGACAGAATTTGAGTCAATGTATTTCTATCAGTTTTTATTCAGTTATTCCACAGAAATGCAATTTTATTTTATAGATTAGATTATATAACTATTTTATGGAGTTGTAGTAATAACCCATAGAGGTGATATAATATTGTAAATTATTAGTTTGTTTATAATTTTTATATTACTTGTAAATTGACAAAAACCCCTTTTTTTTCTTTATGTAACTTATCTCTGTATTGGGAATTATTCCCTATTACTATTTAATAAAGATTCTGAATTTGAATATAATACAGTAGAGCGTCGATAACTGGAACCAATTGGAGACTGGGGTCGTTCCAAGTAGTGATTTTTTCCAATTTCCGATTATGTACGAAAAAATAAATTAACCTGTCCGATGTTCAAATTTTTCTTTGTTGCGTATCGCTTCCTGTTGAATTTTTCTCCGTTGCGTGTCGCTTCGTGTTGAATTTTCGTCGATTTTAAGCCTAACGAAAATTTTTATAATAATAATCGAGGCTATCGTATCGTTAAAAATTATTTCTTTATTTTGTACAAACAAAATAAATATATTGAAGAATATAAAAAACATGAAAATTATACTTTAGAAGTAAATTTAGTATCAAAAACGTTCGATTCAGCACGACACAGTCCGACTGAAAATCGTTCCAGTTTCCGGCCATTTCAATTACCGACGTTCCAATTTTCGACGCTCTACTGTATATTAAATATAATTTGCTTTTAAAAAATTTGTGAAAAGCTGTATCTCTTAATGCATTACTAAACAAACTTTTTCTTATCTTGACTATGGTTCAAATTGTCAGAACCATTTAGTGATGATATTATTTACCACTACTGTTTTTTTATTTTACAGATTTTTTATTACAGTATACAGTAATACCTCTGTTTTCATTGACTTCACTTATTGTTGGTTTTGGTTTTCATCGAGTTTTTTCATGAAAAATTTGTCTCTGTTTTCATCAGTTGCCTTGGATTTTGTCGGTGTGCCCACATGGTCTTGCTGCTAATTTTGTGAAAAACAAAGGGCGACCTAGGTGTTTTCTTGCTCAGTGGGGCATTGTTTCTTGTTGTGTGAGCATTACTCTGCCTGTCTAGCCGAACAGTTCCATTGCTTTCCTTTTATTGTAGCTCCATCATGGGACCAAAAAAGATTCCAAAGCCAGCAGCTCTTTGAAGAAGAAGGCCAAAAACACAAACAAGTTGACAAAGGAAACTATTGAAAAATACGAAAAACATGTTAAGATTGCTTGAAATCAGCCACTTTTATATTCATTTTATATTAATTTCTTATTGTTTTTAGTATTAAACAGTATATTTATTCTCTATAAAATGTGTTTTTGGTATACCTATTTTGGAGTGTCTAGAACGAATTAATTGGATTTACATTGATTCATATGGAAATAATTGCCTTGGTTTTCGTTGGTTTTGGATTTTGCCGATTGTTTTTGGATGGATTATCGACAAAAACCGAGGTATCACTGTATTTTTTCCTGCTTAGTATTATTATCTTGTTTATATTATATGAAAATTGTTTATACAAAATATTAACTTTTTTCAATATATTTTTATAAATTACTAAAATTCTTATTTTTGGCACAACAGATATACTTAGAATTTTAGATTTGGCTTAAGCAAATATTTTGAAGCTGTTTACATAAATGAAAAAGTCCTAGAAATTTTTTTTCCTTCTTAATTACTTCTGATTTTATATACAGTACTTTTAATATTTTGTACTTTTCTAGAAAATAATTTGTCATCACTGCATAGGATAGAATCAGAGAATATTTCCATTTAAAATAAATATTAAACTCTGTCCTAAGTCTAACTTATTTTATATATTTGACTAGCAGATGAGCCCGGCATTGCTCAGGCAAAAAGTAACCATAGCAAAGACTAAGATTATTAGATTATAGCCAATCTTACCTGTTTTCATCAATCAAGAATTAGGTCCCCCTCTTCCTGGGCTAATTAGAGAATTTTTAGATGGATCTAAAAAGTTCAATTTCCTGCAAAAATGTAAAAAACTGCATCTAAAATAGTACTGTAGAAGCAGAGTTCTTCAGAATAATCCTTAACCCTCTCTCTCTTCTCCATGGGGGAATTTCCAAAAATCCCTTCTTAGTGTGCAGTCTCATGATGTATGTACCTTAACTGTGTACCAAATTTTAACTTTCAACTCCTAACCTCTTGGCTCTGCGCTTATTATCATCAACTTATCTTGATTTTATATATATATATATATACGACGCTTGTTTTTTGTTAATGATATTTTTTATGTTCTGTTTCACAACCTTTACTATTCTCCAGTGGTTTAAAAAAAATCATCAGACTATCATGTAATTATTTAAAATTTGATAGAATATTTAATTAAAAATCAACATAATCATGTTGATTTACCATTAATAATTAATATGAATATGATAAGATATTCTAACACTTCCGATGAATAAATCATTAGTGAACAAGTGTTACTTGTTACATTTTGAATGGAGAATATATCTAATCATTTTACTTTTAGTTGTATTACAGTTTTTTTAATATCTTATTTAAATTAATTTTCAAATTTAAATCTTTTGTTTTGTATCATGTTTTAAGGTCAAAGCATCCATGTTCTAGATTTTAGAATTGTGACTTTAAGTTGACTATTAAAGGTAGCTTTTAGCTACCTTTTTAAAAGTATCTACTGGCTGTTAAAAATTTGATATTTGGATAAATTTATCTTTGCATCTTTTTGATTTTGCTAAATTTCAAATGATATTATGATTTACTTGTTTAATTGACTTTATCTATTTGTGTAGATTATTTTCTTTATAAGATTTTGTATTTTGTTTCATACATTTGATGATTATTTTCCTGAACTCTAGTGATTATTACTTAAGTTTAATTCAGTTTAAAAGTTATTTAAATCTAATGTATGATTTTATATAATAAACACTTTTCAGATTTTTTTTCTAATTTATGATATTGTATTATTTTATAATGCAGAGAAAAACAGTTAAGATTTCTCATCTCTCTAAGACACCAATTAATTTTTAAAAAATGTTTATATAGCCTATATATATAAAATTTATAGTAAATTTAATTATAAAACTATATCTTAAATACAATAAGTTATATTTGTGATTTAATAAAGAATAATGGAATGTGCTATTAACAAGAATTAATTTATTTCGTTACATATTTAATGTATAAAAGGTTTTAAATTATATAATATTTATAATCAAATATATTTTACTAGGTATCATGCTTTGGGGCAAATTGCTGGACAAGGATTCATCAATCCATCCTTTTCTCGAGGACATTGGATCATCTTCAATGAAGATCTTTTTGGATTTCTTTGGTTGGATTTGTTGTCACTGAGCATGTATCATAGAGTGCAAAATCTATGCACAACATAATGTATATAACTTTCTCTATACAGTATATATATATGTGTATATTCATTTTTTTAAAAATAATTTTTAAAATACCTTCAATGTACCTGCGAGAAATGTTTTATTGGCATTTTATCGAGTATTCTTTAATGTTGGCCATTTCACTAGATGGGATGTTTATTAAGCTTAATGCGAAATGATGCAAAGAATGTAGGTGCAATAATTTAAAGTTTTTATTAATGCAATAGCTGACAACTGAAAATTTCTTCCAGAGCATAAACAATTTGTAAAATGACTATTGAGTAATTTATAGACACTAGCATTACGACCAATGAATTATCTTCTTGTTTAATGCCAAAGATTAGGTAGAAAATTTTATCATTTTTTATATACGACGCACAAACATGAAAATGTTTAGACGTTTTGTTTTAACTCAAAACATCCTTTAAGTTGAAGGAAGCCAATTTGATTAATATATGCATATGCTTAATTACAATTATGTAATAACGAGAACTCATTTTATGCATAATACCAATCCTTATAACAAATGTGCTCAATTTCCAATTGTTTTTTTCTAAATACCATCTGGATATTTTAGTTATCCCACTGAAACAAATAGTAACGCTTCCATTTTTTATTTAATTGTGTAAGCAATCTTGTTTGAATTGTAGCATAGCTATAGATTTCCAAACTATGAGATAGTTTTGACGTGCTGATAATTTTTGGCTTCATAGAAAAATGGAGTGTTGTAATGGAAAAATGCAATTAATTAGAAAAAATAATGTGATTTTTTTTTTTAATGAACATTTTAATGTTGTTTTTATTTTCAATCATTCTTAGAAAGACTGGAGATTAGTTTTACTTTCAATCTTGTGATAATATAAAAAATTATGATTCTTTGTTCCTATAAAAATTTTAGTTGTATTATAAATACCCACATGAAATTTTATTTCTTAAAAATATTGTATTGTGATGTCTTGCAGACTATAAAACGAATCGTTAACAAGAGAAAAAAAACTATTGTACTTAACATTGATAACAAACATGTATTGTTTTGTATATAGATAAAAACATTGATGTGTAATTTGAAGTGAATGATAACAAAAATAAATATTTAATATTTGAAGCTTTTTTTTAATATTCTGGAGTGTCTTTCAACTAGACATTATCGAAAAACTTGATACATCGAAAAAAATTAGAAGGGGTAATTCAGTAACGTCATCGATGACGCAACGTCTGGCACGACTATTTTGATATCTACCCCTTTCGATCGGAAGTCGATTAGAATTGCATGTCTAGACGCCATTGTTAACCGAACCGTCTCAATACGTGCTAACCAATCGCAATCCATAAAAAAAAAAGATCTAAAAAAATTTCTTGTTGCTCAATAATATCGAGAATGTATTTCAAAAGAAAACTTTGTAACCTCGTTTAATAAGTTTAAAAGTGATCAATAAGATGATTATCATTAACATTTCAAAAAGGTTCTTATAAGATGATTATCATTAATCGAACACTCACTCAAGTTCCAATCGAGTTAGATCTAGTTCTAATTAAAAATCGATCCGAGAAAGTTTCAATTTGCAGCAATCTACACTTAAGCACATAAAACCTTGCTTATAATTGAATTATAAATTAAAAATTGCATTAATTAACGCTTAAGTAATTTCTTAATCCTATTAATAACCAGTTTTTTTTGGGAGGTCTATACAAATAAATTTTTTGTCCACACACACTAAGCAATATCCATTATATCTTCAAAGTACTTAATGCACAGTTATCAATTAACATATATTAAAAAAATTTCTTTTACATTAAGAAAATATATGTCAATAGGTCTAATAATCAGATTTTGTTGCTGAAGTAGCAGATTTTATGATTATCGATGCAGTCGCTTTTAGAAGAAAATTGGAGAACACGAAAGAAGATAGCGCGCCGATAAATCGTTTTGCTACAAAAATTGATTTGTGTATCGTGTTACATTTTTTTACGTTTTTAATCTTAGTTGAATGCAGTATATAAATGTTTTAGCGACTACACGTAGAGAAGAACAGAATTTTATGTCTTCTCTTATTTATTTCATATTGTTTCTAATTAAGTAAATAGATAAATTCGATAATTGTCCGATAGATGGCTCCAAATGTAACATCGGAGGTATATCAGTTCTAATGCCGAAATTTCAAAATAGTGATTTTTAATATAAATCGCATGTATTTTTAATTTTAAAAAAAAATTTTAAGTTCTCTTAAACGCCTCGGTATTATTTTATTTTTATTAGAATATTTATAAATTATTCAGGGTATTCATAAATACGTTATTGAATAATTTAGTAATAAGAAAAAAAAAAAAATTTAGTTTCAATGCATAACCTGTTTCAATCTTATATTTTTAGCAGTGAAAATTATTAAATTATTCAGTTTTATTGAATAAATTTTAAATGCTTAAATATAAAAGACTCTTCCGTTTATTATTATTAAATATCTATCTCTAGGTAACAAGGTACTAAGGTTTTAAATTGTGATATAAATAAATTCGAGCCTTCACTCAATATTATAATTAAAAATTCATTGCTTCGATGATATCTGGTCTTTTTTTCTTTTTTTAAACGAAAACTATAAAAACTAATTTTATGGAATTTTTAAATTATATTTTTAAGGTTATTTTAAACACGAAGGCGTTAAGTTGCCGTTAAGCACGAATTGCATTTTGATTATTAGACTGATTAAGTTGTTAATGATGTCGCTAAAGCGCTATTTACTTCATTTGTATGGCTATTGTGAGATCGAAAACTGGACAATCCTTGTCGGAGTTGACTTAACATTCATCATTTACAACGACATTCTTCAAGGTTGGTAACTTCGCTAGTAAATAAGTCACAAATCGGATAAATTTTCATTTCCTTTTTTTTCTCCTTTACAAGTTTATTGTCGATTCAATTACCATATGTGATAATATAATAACTTGTTTACACCATAGAGAAAGTATTGAGAAATCTCACTCAAAGATTAACAAATTCTTTAATTTAGACTTAATATTTTTTAGTCTAATAACTTAATTGGCATTTTTTCAGAATTAATTCCTTATTTTAAATGATCCTGCTACAGAAAAAAAAACAATTATACAGGATTCTCCGAGTGATAACAACATACAATAAATATAGACCTATTAGTTAACTTATTATTGATGCAAGATATAATTTTCTTTATATAATATTAAAAATTTTTTAAAAATTATTAATTTTTCATGGCTAAAATTTAAGTTCCATTTTGTTCCAGCTTATTGGATTTCTTTTTATAACTGGCTATAATCGACACTACACGATGATCGTTTCGGTGTCGATTATCAAATATTCGAGGTTTTTGAATATATTGCCTATTTTTGGGTTACAAAACGAGCCGATTTATTGCCGGATAAAGTATTTTATAGTTATAAGTGCGAATTTGCTTGAGTGAAAAGTTTACGGATTGATAGAGGCGTATTATGTTCTAGTTAATGGGCTCTTAAAGAAAAAGATATCCTTTTTTTTCAAAATTTACGAAAAATTCTCTTAAAAATACGATTATTTCGAATATTTAGCGATATTCATAACGGTTTGTATATGTACAATTTTTAAAATTTGAAATTAGTTCTGTTTAATTGTCTTAAATGAAAATACATACTGCAGCAGGGATATAACTTATATATATATATACGACAAGATGATTCAGTAAATAAAGTCTGTTGTTTATTGAATCTTATAAAGATATAATGGATAACCATAAAATTATGGACATCATACAAGTTTTTAATCGTCCGTTTTGAATTTTAAGCTGTTTCTGTTGCTAATTTATATAGACATATAAAAACAATGACTATAAGTCATCATACAATAATATAATGATCTGTATAGACATTCCGAAAATACAATATAGTGTTTATAAACTGTATGTTCACAAATATTTTCGAATGGTATAATTTAAACTTTAATCTTTTGACTTAATAGATATTAACATACGACTGTCTTTTTAAAATTTGGAAACATCTGTGTAATTTTTTTTAACTCTAAGCGATTAATTGCATTATAACATAAACTCTTTCCAAGTTTGCATCAAAATATTAGGTTAGGGTCTCATATTTTTAAATTTATTTTTACTTAAAACCATAACAAGTTCGGCCCTTAAATACAAATACACGCATCTTCATCGTTGGATTTATCTTCTATTGTAGAATATATAATTATAACCTTATACTTTATTAAAATTTAAAATAATATATTTTTAGTGCAAATATTGCAATATAGAATATAGAAAATTGTTATGAAAAGAAAACATTATTGATTGAATTCATAGTTTAGTATACTGTTATATATTAACATACATGGCAAAATTTTATTATTTATTTACAAAATTATTGGTTAATTCATATTCTAGGAAGTCGAAATCAAATTACACATAATTTCTGTTTATGGTCGAGTGTTTACTGTTAGTAAAACAAGAGAAAAATTCTTTTATTGATCAGAATAATTCTGAGAACTTAACGAGGTTATATTCTTAGAATGTATGCTGATTATATTCTTTTGAATAATCATAAAATTTGCAATTTCATAAACATATTCCAGAATTGTTTGTTGTTATATTTTTCAAACTTTTTTTTTTTCTTTCTTGAAGTGTTGAAAGTGAAACTGATCAAGTCTCGTTAGCGGTATGCTTTTAACGTGAAAAACATGTTTCAAAAAACTACAGTTCCATATTCCAATATTTATATATTCAATTAAAATTTCGGCTTAAAAATAAGATAGCTCAGTCATGATGAATTTTAATGTTAAAGTATTTTTATTATGTGTACTTTAAGTATGTTTATTACTGTTAGATACCATAATTTTCATAATTTGAGCATAATTTTATTACATTAAGTCGAATGTAATTTTTATTAAGAGTTTAAACTAGTTTTTTCAGCAAAATAAACTTTACATTTAATGTATTAACATAAATTCATTTACAAAGTAATAAATAGCTTACTGGTTTGATTCATCAGTAACTTTCAACATGTTTACTTCACGTCAATAAAATTTATTTAAATTTCGACTGGGCCTAGTAAATATTCTGAGCAATCAAAATTATCATCTCTTCAATCAAAATGTTGTAAAAAAAAATTTATAATTTCTAGATTTGTAGATAAATGATGCGTTTTGATAGGAAAGACTTAAATGAGAAACCGAAATAAGTCAAAAATTATCTCGTAGATCAAAAGTGTGTTTACATATTTCATCGCACGATAAACTAGATCATTATTTTCTCATCCATATAGATCAAAATAATGAAAACATTCTAGTAACATTGCATGCAATCGATCATTGAAAGAACACAGATAGGAGTCTTGTATCTCGGTTGGTGTGACAAATCATCTTATAATGAAGTTACAAACACCATCCGGATAAGATCTGTAGGTGGTGTCATCCAATGATATTTGTATTCCAGTGGTTGCTGTCACAGAATATAACGCTAAGACATGGCACACCCTGTCTCGGATGCAGGTGCGGGGTGTAAGACCCTGTCCTGTTGACAAACCATTTATCTTACCGAGTTGGGTGGATCCAGTTAGTACACTCTAGGTTGCCGAAAATTGATGTAAAGTTTTCTAACCCCCAACGAAAATAAACGATGATTTTTATGCGTTTCGGAGACCAGACACACGGAATATTTTTTTGCAATGTATACATTTATAATAGGTTTTCTTCAGATCGTGTTCTTATCTGTAGCACACTTGTCACAACTTAGACACGAAGTCTAGCGTGCTGTAGACTTTAATAGTGTCACTCAGGTGTATACGGTGTATGAGAAAGTTATATATGTTTGACATTGTTTTTAAAAAAACTTACGTTCGATAAACTTTTTAAGTGAAGTTCCGGTTTCGAAATAGTTTATATGTTACATATTGTGCCAATTTAAACATTTACCACCCATTTTCGGGGATGAATTTTGCTATCCACCCATTTTTAGGCGATTGTAAATTTTACTACCACACGCTTTTCGCGATTAATTTCCATTCCGAAACACGTTTCGAAGGAAATAAGCGTAAAATTTTGACAGGTCCTTAATTAATCTGCCAATTTTTCAACACGGGGAGGAAGGGAGAATTCGTGAATAAAATCCGTTCCTTGTTTTTTTTTATTTATTTTTTTAAACTTTAAAATCTGATTGGAGCTTATTTCGCCACTTTTCATTCGAAACTATTTCGCCACTTTCGATGGGAATTTAAAGAAATAAAATATAAATAAAGTGCGTAACGAAACGCGCATCAGATGGCGCCACCGTAAAGATAAGTTACTGTTGAGACATTTCAAACTTCGCAAAAGAAGCTATATTTTACCTTTAAAAAAATGATAATAAATCAAGCATAAATATGAATTAGGAAAGAAAGTTAACTAGCTGTTTAATTGTTTTCATATTTATAAAGATTTTAATCGAAATTTAATTAGTAGGCTAGTATCAATTGATAAACTGCGAATGACGTCACGGTTACATCCTATGAGGCGCAATATGGCCAGAGGGCTTCACTTCCCGAGTGTGCTCACACCCCTCTTTGTTTTAGGGTAAGTAATTGAATAACAGGATAATAGATTGCCCGATGAGCTTTGCACGAAATTTTAAATAGGTATATGATACATCTGATCAGTTTTTCCGGCTTAAAGTTTCTTATGCGCAACTTTATCCTTCATAAATTATTCTTACCGGAATACATTTACACTTTAATAAACATCGATATTGAGAGATTATATCAGTTCCGAGATAAAAAAAAAAAAAGTGTGCCGAATCGATTATCTGATCGAGAATCGTTTAATATTATCCGTTGATTGTTCGTTAACCGAGTATAAACCGCGCCTAAAGTTGGGCTTTTTTAATGGGATGTGTTTTTATAGTTCTCACGCCAACCACTAGGCGTCGTCTCTCTGTAAACAATTAATCTTTCTGTAAGATAGAGAAAAGGAAAAAATAGCACGATATAAATCATTATCAGGAGAAACGATGGGTCACGATGTCGAAATCGTGAACCAGATGTCGTTGGGACAAACACGTGATCGAGTCCCAGCAGCTACTTTGACCTAAGGGGTATGACCCACAACTAGTTCAACTCACTAAGTAGACGTGTAATACTATATTCCCAAAACCGGCAATTTTTGCCTTCCCATTGAAGGTAGGGAGATCAGACAACCTCCTTACGTGTGTCCTTTAAAATGTTGCCTATAACCCGCTATGGAGTAAAATCGTAACGAGTCTCGAGTATTTATTAAAACAATAATTGGGTCGATGAGCTTTTAATAACGTTTCACCTCTACTATGTTGTTTAATGAGAGGAACAACGTAATGGTTTTCTATCGAATTTTATTTTTAGTCGTCGACTTGAGGCTAGGGATGTAAAATTAATTTTAATAAATAATATACTGCCGATGCTTTAATTCTTCCTCACTCCATATTAATATGTCAACGCAGTAAGTGTTCGGTGTTATAGGTTTTAAGTTTGTTTTTTTCCCAAGCTATTTTGAGGAGAAAATACCTCTAGTTCATTATGAATTTGGAGGGCGCATCGTAAAATTTTCTTGAATGAAATTTGTTTGGAAGGTTGTAGCTATGATTACCCTCTCGCTCTCTCCCTCTTTCTCGGCATAACTGTAAAAAGCAAGCATCTTCAGAGACTTCTGAATAATAAAAAAGAGAGAGAGAGGTGGAAAATCTTCATTCTTAAGCATGGAAACCAAATCAATTCAAATTTTATTGATATATTATAAATTAACACTGAATCATCTTTAACTGGAGTGAAAAAGAAAGAAAGAGGAAGAAGAAGAAAATCAGATTAACGAATAGATCTATTTTTGATTCAGCTAAATATAAATAACCAATTAAAGAAAAAACATTTTAAAGTGAACTGAAATGGTTGAAAAAATAAATAAATAAAATGAATTAATTTTAATCATTTTTTGCTCCACTAAATTTAGAGCAAAAAGTAAATAAAGAACGACAAATTTATATTTTTATTCTGTAAAGTGATATAATATGAACTTGTGCCACATAAAAATTTGCAAAGCTCCTAGTATACTGTAGCACAATTAACTAAACATATTGTTTGCATAAGCATTATATTTAGTAAATTACACTCTTATAATGTATAATGCTTAAGATAATTCAATAACGTAAACGTTTACACGAATTTAACGCAAAAATAATGTAAATTAACACACAAACTTTTTTAAAATGAATGTTACACTTATAGAAGTTATGCGTTATGAAAGGATGAGGAGAAGGAAAAAAAATTAAAAGATAATACAATATGATAATTATAAAAAAAAATAACTGTTTAAATGATTGTTAATAATTTAAAGGACGTAATAAGGATTAGTTTTATTAAAATTACCTAGATTAGATTTATTTAAATTGGAGGAAAAAATGTTCAATTAGTGATGTTTCATTACAAAATGGAGCCTTAATGGGTCCGAGAACGAAATCTGTTTTGTCTTTATGATATTAAAAATAATATATATGACGTTTTATATCTGTCTTAATTAAGAATTTTTAAATAAAGTTTTTAAATGAGTTGTCAGAAGATATTGTTTAAGGTTAAGGTTTATTTGAGTTGTTTGCTGTTTTGGGGAGGGTTAAATTTAAGCACTTGATTTAAAAAAAAAATATATATATATATATATTTAAATATGTGAGATTTTTTGGGGAAGTTCATACGAAAACAAGCAATTTTACGAATGATTCTCATTAAATTTTATTTGTACTGTACCAACAACTTAATTATAATCTAAAGAAAAAGCTTCGGTAATTGTATAATTTATTACTTTTTATATAAATTTAGTAAAGGTAACTAATTCAAAATGCATAGGAAGCTGTTGAAAAATAAAAATTTATAATTAATATTTTTATTTTTAAGTAATGCAAAAAAGTCATTTATTCAGTTGTTTTTTTAAATATTATTTTAATTTTAAAAATCTGATTTCATATCCATATTGAGGTTTTTTTGAGTTTTTTCCATGTTATATCATCAATATCTTCATTTTTTACCGTTCGGAGAGCATTGATCTCTCAGTAGGAGATATCTTTTCACGCCATTGCTTATTTATGCAAGAGATTTGGAAGATGGAAGAAAATTACTTTCTGATTGGTCGCTTCTGTCTGTGACGTCATTGGGGACGATGAACCTGGTGATGGTAAAGGATATCGATTGGATAAGGAATGAGTGTCTGTCGTGGATAGTGGCGTCTCGAAGTGGTGCTTTGCTGCTTGAATCTTCACGTGGGTGGATCTTTATAAAAAGACAAATTGTAATTCTTCTTCTGCAAGACAAAAAAAAAAGAAAAATATATTTAAAAAATAAGATTGTTAGAATAAAATCAATTTTTTTTTTTACTTTTGAGAAAAAAAAAATTAATTCTGTTTTCTAAGATTTATTGCGTGTTACAGTTTAACTATATTTATTTCGCGATATTTAGCCACATATTGCGCATTTATTACCTTGTTTAACTTTAAAAAAAGTAAGAAATTTACTTAGAAACAATTAAATTTTACATATATACGTATCTACAAAACGTGTTTTATAGTATAAGAAAGATACTAAGCTTCTCAGATTTAAAAAATTATTATATATCAATTTTAAAATAACAGATATAATGAAAAAACTAAAGAAAAATCCTTATGGATTTATATTTCTGATATTCTAATTTTTTTTTTTTTTTTTGCTTATTTATTCTAATATATTTACTTAAGTGATATATGAATAGAGTTCTTTGGGGAAATTAAACAAATAAGCATTTGTTATAGGCCTAGTTATTAAATAAGGGAGCTTATTGTAAAATTATATACAAAAAACCGCCGAATTGTTTCCTAATTATACATTTCTAGAATGGCGAATAGGTCGATTCTTGCCTTATAATGAAAACTATCCATAAAGAAATATCTCAGAAAAATATCGATCGAATGATCATTATTAAAGCATGAAATGTAAATAAGTTTTTAAGTTTTGGTTATTTTATTTTATTTTTCTATCTAAATTACATTATATGGGTCTCTTCACTGTCTTTATTATATTAATATATGGATATATTTGAGCTTAAAACAATTTCCCTTAAAAGGTTTATAACTGAGAGAATTGACAAATATAATGCGATATTTTCCCATAGGAATAACTTACTTTTTGATATAAGTCTATATTATGACTTTTATATGTTAGCTAATTAGAAATGTTTAAAAATGTAAAACACTCAGACCAACTGAAATATAGAGGCTAAACATCTTAGAATTATAAACAATATAAAATTATATTACAAATTCAAAAGTTTTTGGAATGTTCCTTGTACGCTGTTAATACTTTTATAATTAAACAATTCTAAAAAAGGAAATAATAGAACTTTTATTATTTAAATAAAAATAGATCTAACTAAACATTAATGAAATTTAATCGCATCTTCGACATAAAATAAAAAAATATATGCATCAATTAATATGTCATTTATGGAAATAACAAGCATTCTTAACTAAATATTAAAATCCGAATAGTTATCAACGGTTTTACTAATTATAATCAATGATTTTTAATTATAGAATAAGCCTAGACGTTAATCAATAATAATTTTAATTATTATTATTCCATATATATTTATAATTTTGATAAATTTTCGTTTATAGACTTAGATCTAGCTGACACCAAACTTTAGACGTATCTACTTAAGCGTTAGACCAAAGGCTTAAGCATATTGATAATTTGATGAATTTGTTGCTAACTTAGATATACAATTAAAACTATTTAATCCTAAGCTAAGGCTGATAAGTAATTAATTAAAATTAGAACGTTCAAATTCGATTTTATAATTTTCTATAGTGCTAGGAATAGATCTGGTTAAACTCTGTGATCATAATAAAAGTTATAAATGAATTTTATCTTTAAAAATAATTTCGTTACACCTTTTAAATTTTCTTCCGAAATAACTCTTTCGTAAATTAGTTTTATATTATACAAGTAGAACTAACAAGATTATTTATATCAAATTCTGTTGTTTTTAATTTACTAGGTAATAGAATTTGTAATCGGTTAATGAAGCAAAAATTATTTTTTAAGTAAATTTCATATACAAATATTAAAAACCTAATATTTAATTGAATCTATAATTATTTTTTGTAATCAGAATTCTAAATTAGTTACTACATTAGTTACTATGATATGTTCTAAACGAATTCTGTTCATAGAAAATTTAATCATTTATAAAAATATTTTATTAATAGACCTATAATACGAATCTATCAAGTTTCCACGTAATTAATGTCAAATCTTAACATTTATTCAATTTTTTACATTTTAGTTTGTTTATTCGTTAATTACTTAAAGATTTTTACATGAATTTAGTGCTTTGTCTGCTATAAATTCATTTTTTTTAAATATAAAAAGAATTATTAGTATATATATCATCCTATTTTTGTAATTTCTAATATTAGGTTGCATTTGTCTAAACCTATAACCCATACTGATACAGAATTACATAGATTTACTAGTTTAAAATATCTTTTTTTTACGTTTAATATGTATTGTATATTTAATATTTTTAGAATTTAATTAAAATTAAGTTACATTAATTAATTCTCGTTACATTTCTTAGATGCCCTATCCATTGGCAACCCATTTATCTTCTAAATATTACAATGAAAATGAAAGCTGTCTATATAAAATGTTTTACCCTTAGGATTACAGCTGTTAATTAATAATTTCAAGTACTTTAATTATTAAAATTGGTTGAATTAAACTGTTAAATATATTATCTAAATCGTGAATTAATATCTTATTATAAATATTAGCAATTAAAATTGTTTTTAGGCGAATCTTTGTAATAAGTGAAAAAAATTCTTGAAAATTTCTATTATCGTCAACGGAAATTTTTCTCATTCGGTGAATTTATTTGCCATTTTTTTAGGTTAAAGATTTTATTCAGGAATTCTTTTTGAGCTTCGTTTGTATAAATTTTGCTGATCTTTTCATTAAATTCTTCTTTTTTTAAATTATTTTTTAAGTAAACAATTTTTCTTTGTTTTTAAGCTTTTTTGTTGATAATTCCCAATATAATTCAGAATCTATTGTACTTTGACTTTACTTGGTTTTAAAAATATTTTAAACTGTATGCGAATTGTTTTATTTCTATTATTCTTTGTTCCTGTTATTAGTAAGCTTTTTCAATTTCTTAATTTAATTAATAAAAATTAAAATGTTTCTATTGAGTGATCTATACATCTCTATATAGATGCATTTCGTGCATTAATGCCAAACAAAATTGATAGTATTTTATATTAATTATATTTTATTAGTTACTATCTTTCAGTTCTTTTAATAAATATATATATTTTTCATTAGAATATTTTAATAAAATATAAAAATTACCTTAAATATAAAGAATCAAGATTACTTATTAAGCCTATTTTTAATTTTTATATAATAAGTTTAAGGCATAGGATCAAACCAATTAGTTGTAGCCACTTTTAGTAGACTTTTTTAGTTTCGGCCACATCAAATGATCCTTCCAACCGTTTTGTAAATTATTCCAATCCGAATTTTCCTTCAAATCAGTTTGTATTGTAAGAGACAGTCGCAACAGCATAATAGTCATTTTGACATAAACTTTAAAGAAAAAAACTCCTCAAAAATGTCCATTTTGATCAGTTATGGCCATATAAACACTAATAAATGGCTATTTTTGGCCATAATGAACGAACAAGTAAGAAGAAACATTTAGTTTTTTATAATCGTTAATATCTTACATAAACAGAATAAAAATTAAGGGACAAAAACTGGTGGCTTGACCTATAAAATTTTTCAATTTGTATAATTTTCTGGAAAGACTCGAGTTAAAAACGTTACATTAGTTATTAATTTATTGTGTTATATTTGATGAGAAATTTGTAAAAGACAACTGAGTTTGTGTACGTCTAAGATTCGTTAATACAGCTATGCAGAAAAGAGATCAAAGCCGGTAAATTAGTAAATATTTTCATAGAAAATTTTGCTGCATTCTAAAAATTCCGTTACAGACATCTTTCAAAATTACATGGATGCTAAAACATTTTAATTATAGATAATATAACTCCGTAAGAATATAAATCGAGCAATTGTTAAGTCCAAACCTAAAAGTTATTATCATTTTAATATGAAAGGCTATTAGCAGTTGGAAAGCTGATTAACTTAATTTTAACATTTAATTTCTTCCAAGCAATACAAAAATTATATTATTGAAGAATTTAATTATTTAACTATTTAGCTATGACATCATATTCATTTATAATTTAAAAATTATAGATATTAGACTAATGTTAAATATGATTCTATTTTTAATGGATTCTTCAAATTCTCGATGTAAAGACCTGCAATATGTTTATAGAATAGATTAATTTCGTATGTATATTAAGAGATTCAAAGTTTTTAATCGCTAATTCTTTAATATTCTACATTTTTATTAGCTTTACAGATTGCCTTACTCAATAGTTTATTCATAAGGAAAGCAAGTTTCCTTTTTTTTGTCAGTTTAAAGATTATTTATAAGTTAAATTATGGGCCTTTAGATTCTAATGTGCAAAGTTTAATAAACTTGATTTCCTTTATAGTTCCCCGCTAAAAATAACAATTGAAGAATAAATATTGAGTTTTATTGTCATTTTGTGGCATTGCATGTTTAGCTTAGTACCTACAGGATAAATAAATAATAGGCCTATACCAGTGAAAATTATGCCTTTGGCTGTAAGTGAAAGGAACTTAAGCTTTTGTAATTAATATAGTATAATAACAAAACAGTTTTATAGAAAATCTTCGTATTCTATTTTTATTTTCAAATTATTTTATATTGTAGTAAATGCGTTTAAGTATATCTAATCGTTTAATTTGAAAAATTAACTTGAACTGTCGGAAAATTATGAAGAATTTTAGAAAAAAGAATGGAGTTAATAATACTTTTTAAGAAGCAAAATTCAAATGATGAATTTTTACAAATAGACTATGAATGGAAATTTCTTAAAACACTGTTTTATATTAATATTTTATATATTTTTTCAAGTTTATCATCATTATGTGATTATTAAGTCTTAAACTAACAGTTATATTTTGTTTTAAAAAGGTGAACCTTTATCAAATTCAAGAAATCTCTACAATATTATTAGTAGGAGTATGTTAAAACGGACGTGATAGAAGCTTATTTATTTACTTACGCATTTTTTAAAATAGAAATTATTGATTTGTTTTTTAAATCAATAGCAACAATATTTGTACGAATAACTGAAATAATATTTATCAACCGAATATTTAATCTCAATATTTGTCATGGGGGAAAGAAACAGATTTCTTCTTGAAAAAATCGGGTTTTGTTCATTAGAGATATTAAAATGTCTAAGTTTTTTATTGTCATGTTCAATTATAAGTATTTTTAACACATTTTGTTAAAATCTATTTTTCACAAGTGTCTTAATTATTAGAAAATAGCATAAATTGCAGTATGTTGCATGATTTATTAAAAAAAGTATTCGCCAGTTAACTGTAATTAACTGTTTAATTGAATTAATTTTTGATAAATATATATTTTAAAATATAATATCAAGCATTTAGTTTGTATTTTATTTTATTTTTTTCAATTTTTCTATTCAATACGAAACATCCGGTGAAAATGCACATTAGGCCTCACTAAATATATATGTATACATATATAATTTTACATATACAGTATATAATTTCAATAACATATCTTGAAAATTAAAATTACATAGCCTAACCGATTTATCACTTTTTAATCTACCATACTATAGCAAACAACAATGGATAGATAAAATATCCAGATTTAAACGAATATATAAAAAATAAATTTTAAAAAACCTACCGGAAGCTTAATTATTTTCAATTATAGGCATTTTCTCTAGTTATCCACTCTTAAAAATAATCATTTTATTTTTATTGTAGGCCTTATTTGCCTAGATCTGATAAATTTAAAAAAGTTGAGTTAGATACTATTTTATTGAAATATTGTTTAAATTAAATGTTTAAAAAATTAATAGTAATTATTACTTTTTAATTACATAAAAATAATAAACTTCAAAAACATTTAATTTTAATTTATAGTTCTACAATCAGATGTAATCTAGGCCTATGTATGTTTTGCCTTAATTTCTATAAATAATAAGTGTTAAAATTTATAAAAACTAATTAATAATTTTAATAAAATTATAATCGTATTATATAAACTCTAAAAAAAATAGATAATGCGCAAATTAAGGTAGATTTTCAGAATACAGTAGTCAGAAGAAGCACAATTAAAAATCAAAAACGATATTTATATAGTCCTTTCATACTTCCAAATTAATTAAATGTATAAGAATATCTACACGCGTAATATTTTACGAAAATCTTATAATTATTTACTATAAAATCACATAAATATATCAAGTTAAAGATTTTATAGGGTGGGATGTTTTAGTTTTATATGTGACAAGAATAAATAATAAAAATAATACTTATGCTAATATTAACGTAAGAAAAAACATTATCAATCGGAAAATATTTGAATTACTAGGATTTTAAACGAAAACAGCTGTTCTATTTCTATCGAAAATATCGGAATTTAAAATACGGGTCAGATATCATGTTTAAATTTCGTGCAAAGTATAATGTAACAGATAACAATGTTGCAGTATTACGTAGTGTACAGTACATATCCTGCATTCATTCATCCGGCTATCTCTAAATGTAAATAGAGCAAGTCATGTTTCATTAAAGATTTCGTGTTAGTCTCTTAAATAAAACAACTATTTTATGAATGAGTTCATTCAAAATTATTCTCGTAAACTAAATATCTAACTAATCTAAAAACGAAAATTAGGTTATTTGTAAAATTACATATCGGGGTAGTAAAATCTTACAAGGTTTTATAAAGAACTTTTATAAACTATTAAATATATAGGCAATTATACTTTTCATTCGTTTATTCTACTTTTAAATTCTTGTTTACTTAGAATAATTCAAAGTATTTTATAAGAAGTTAAAAGACGAATTTAATGACAGTCTATCTATTAATCTCCATGAACTTGTTTACCACACGTTTTCGTTTCATTCCCATGCCTAAACTAGTTTCTCATTTTATGATACTAGTTTGGGCATTTTAGTAGAATCTGTAGAAGGATTAAAGAAATATTTTTTTACAGAAACACGATAACACCTTTAACTTTAATTAACAATATGTCCTTCAGTATAGAAAACGTTATATGCGACGGTTCGTAAATATTTCTACGATTTTTATAACTTGTAAACTAAGTATTTAGATTATAGATAAAATATTTTAACTATTATTTATATCTTATTCTTTTAATCTGTTCGCTTAAAATAAAACTTGATTTGATAATATTCATTAATATCTAATTTTTTTTATCATGCAATAAATTTAATTGTAGCCTTATTGATACGCAATTGGAATACAAAACGAGATCATCTAGACTTGTCCCTTTTTTTTTAACCGAGGTTCAAAGACCAATTAAAGAAAAAGCAATAATTATACCTATAACTTGTAATAGGTTAGATCAAATTATTATATATTAATTTATGCGGTCAATTTTTAATCATAGATTGGGTTTAATTATTCGTATTATAAGGTAGATAAATGCATGAAAGGATTAAAGAAACTCAATTAAGCAATTATTAGTAGATAAAAAAAAATTATGCTTTTAGAAAGGATATTTATAAGCTGACACTCAAATTGGAGTTACGACCTCCAACATGCAAAGAAATAACTTCCCCAATACATTTACTAGAAAAGTTATTACATAGAAGTTTTACAGTTTTTTAATATAAAACAGTGTAAAAATTTTAGTTTTGAATTTTAAATTTTTACACTTAATTTTATATCTTAAATTTATAATCAATTTTTAAGAAGTGGGTGTTTATATATAAGTTATAGGCCTACATATTTTTTAATGTTGGTTATACAAACGAAAAATAAATTAGTATTTGACTGTAATTACTTAGACAATGTAAACATAATTGAATTTGTGTTTAGTTTATTTGATCGGTTAGAAATTTATGTTATATTTTGTTATAAAAAAAAAAAAAATAGTGTAAACTGTGCGAATTTAAAAATTAATAATTATATAATTATTAATAAATTGAGAAATATGAATTACTTATAATTTTATTTTACTAACATCCAAATAGTGATAAAATTGTTTATTTCGTTAACGACAATAATAATAATAATAAAGTAAATTTGTGTTTTTATAATATTATACACATTTAATTATATTAAAATTAGTAAAGATCTACGGGAAAATTAAGACCTATTTATTACGATTAGACATGCGAAATTACATGTAAATTCGTTTGGTATATTCTTAGAAATCTTTACACGTTTGGTTTAAATTGCTTTAAATTACAGCATTATTCCGTAGTTTTATATGTATATTTATATCAATTTGTAGATTTTTAAAATTATTATTAAATTGTCATCATGCGGATATAAATCTTTTTGCCATATTATATTTATAGAGATAAGTTTTATCAACGATATTAAAATAGGTATAAAATTTTTGGTCTTGAAAATATTTTTTTCTCTTATCTAAAATACCGATCTGAATATCAAAAGATAACTATAAGCAACGTATACCTATAACATATGACTTCTTTGTGTTTCAGACAATAACATCTAAACAATGTTAAGGACATCGGAGTTCAAACATGCATCATTTCTATGTATAATGATGCCTGATAATATGACATTGTTCTGTCATATAGGCTACATTTTATGCATGATAAAATGTACTATAACTACTGTCTTTCACGAAAAATACTGTAACTGCTGTTATACCTGCACGGCAATCTATGTCAGTTAAGGATTCCATTGAAACAGTACAGAGGGCTGCAAGTGAAACTATAACGCCCGAGGAAAATAAGATGGGGGATGTGAGAATGATATTTATCCATCCTGTAACAAGTACATAGGATTATTTCCTCCTTTGAATCTCGGAATGGCAGTAAGAGGCCTTGGATGGGATAGGGGCAGGTCAATCCCCTCAGGCCTATTGTGTCCACACATTGAGCATGACTTAATGACAATAATACTTTCAGAGGAATAAGGCTGTGAGAGAATTACGAACCAGAGTTGTATTTTGTAAAACACACACATTGATATCTCGTGACATTAAAAATTTTTTAAGGAAATTTAAATAATAATATATTTTATAATATATATATATATATTTTTATTTTTATATTTCGATAATTGAATATTTATTTTAAACGGTTTATGATTTTAAGAATTCTGTACGATTTCGTGATTAGTTTATTTAAAAATTTGTATTCGAAAAATGCAAATTTAAATCAAAATATTATTAATTTCCAAAATGGAAACATATGTAAAGAATTTAATTTTATCATACATGGAGTTAATTTTGGATTAATCGAAAAAGATAGTAAAGACCTGTAACTAGATTTAAATAGTTTTATGTATTGAATTAAAAACTTGTTTTGTTTTTAACATCTTTTTTTTAATTAAAAATTTCTTCAATTAAACTTAAATTGCTAAAGAACCGATAAGAATTTCAAATAAGATCATTAGTAAAAATGCAAAATTGTTTTCTGAAATGTTACGCTCGTTTATGAAAGATAATGTACTCATAGAATCAACTTTCCTTAAACTAAATCGACCCGTATAACTTGCTTCAATTAAAGGTAAACATAAAGTAGATCGAATATTTTCTTCTTGAATTTTGTTGATAATCATACACAAAAATCAAACACTAACTTATATTTCTATCGTTTCGTTGAATTTTAATATAAGATCTACACCTACCATGATGATGAAAGATATTTCCTGAGATCAGAAACTCTGACATTTCTTTATCCATTCTATGTCAGACTTAACACATTTAAAGCCATGTAAAGTTGATAGAAAATATATGGAAAGTGTAAGATATTAACTGTCGGAGAAGTTTAACCGGATAACTATGTTACTACTATTTGCGATTTTCATATTATATTAATACTAAAAATTACAAAAATAATTTACAAGATAAATTTTAAGAAATTTTATTATTATAATTTAATTTTTTTACTGTTAAATGTTATTGCTTTATTAATATTTCGATGTGAATATTTATCATTAAAGTAAAAAATTATTTGAATATATTGATAAATAATTAGTAAAATTACTTCTGCTTTCAGTTACAATAGTTATGTTATTAGCTTTAGTTATTGTTATTAGATTATTACTATCTTAATCAATATAGTGTCTCTAATGCAAACGCTATACACAAATTGAGGTACTACAGTACATAAGTTAAACTTATATGATTTTTTCCTACGTTGACTTAATTGTTTCTGTGCACCTAATCTAATAAAATGAAATTTTTATAAGGCAATACTATAAGTAGAGGCAATTTTACGATTAACTCAATTATATAGACTAATATAATTTATGGTAAAAATATATTGGAAAAAAAAACCTCATATTTTAGTATTTATTTAATATATATACTTACTATTACTGATATACGTAGCAAATTTTTATGCTGCTATAGGTATAACGGTGACAGTTTATTTTTTATAATAATTACTAGTTAATATGTAAAATTTCAAATTATTTTCATCTAATTAATTATTATAAATATTAATTTCTATTACTTTTAAATGTAAAATAAAATATAATAAATTGTAAAAATGAGAGTAAATTGAAAAATAGTTCTGTATATTAGCGCTTAAATGTTAGGCTTGTATATTGTCTCTGAAGTCTTCTATTAAAATAAATATTTTAGCTTAAATTCCGTATAAAATTCTATATAATTTATATATATAGATACAAATTAATTTATAATTAGAAAATTACTCAAGATATTTTATCATTAATTTTTCTTCTTATGAAATTAAACTTCATATCAAAATTTGTATAGCATGACTTGTAAGCCACATTATTATAAATTCAATAAACAAATTAATATCATTCAGATTTACTTTTAAATATGCTTAACTAAAATAGCTTAGAATATATTATTTTATTACATATAAATGTGATGATTCTATAAATGTGATCCTTATAGTGACTTCAGGAAAAGTACTGTACAGTGCCTTTAAAATTTACAATTCTAACATAAATTTCATAAAATATCTTAATTAATTTTGAATTAGACCTTAAATTAAAATATATCATGAATATTTAAAGGTCATCTGAAATCTATAAATAAGCCTACTTTTTAAAAGCAAGTTCATCTGTAAATATCACCTATATTTAGTATAATATTCAATAAAATAAATTACGCTATGAAATCTTAAATGATTACTAATGAGCTACATATAAACTTATTTTAAAATATACTACCTTTATATAATAAGCTCATGCTATAAATATATCTTAATATTAACATAAAATATATAATATTTAATAAATTTTTAAAATCAGATATATATCAAAATCAAGATCAGATATATTCTATCAATATGAATATCAATCTTAAAACTAGAATGACAGAGTAATAAAACTGTAAGTTAAAGTATGTTTTATATATTATTATATGTTTTTACAATAAATATAAATTCTGTGATCTGAATTAGAAATTTAAAATGAATTTTTGTGTGAATAAAATAGGTAATTAGTGTTATTTATAAGAATTTGAATATTTATGAAAATGATCGTCTATGCAAGCTCTTAGTTTCTCTACAGAATTGAATTATCGAATGTTCCGGTTTACAAAACCATTGGAAAAACAAAGGATTAAAAATAATTCATGTAAAATTTTTAACAGAATGTTTTACACTAGAAAACAGCACATTCCTATAAACTTGCGCACTAATTATTCTTCTGATTCATCCATAATTTGCACACTTTTATAGTGTTTGATTGCGTGATATTTTCTAGAGGATACAGACTCGTCGTTTATAGGCAGAGAAATTTAATGGAACGGGTTTTCAGGAAACATAAAATAACCGTTTCCTTACTGTTGTAACTCTTTTCTTCCTATCTGATCGCAGCAACACCTGCTGGTTCGTAGACATCTGAACTCTATCAAAGCGCAGATGGTTAGGCATATTCAAAATTTGTATATTGTAAAATGTTATCTTTTTTTGTTATTCATGTCACTGTTTTAATTACGATAACAGGATATCCAGATGGTCTTCATACCTATAAATAATGTATAGGAATGGCTAAACAAATCACCTGTGTAGAAACTGATATGACTATTATATTAAATATTTCAGTAATTGAACAGAATTCGCTTTATTATGTTCTAAAGTTTAAAAATTATAAGCTTTTACCGATCTATATAATGACTACAAAATATAGCGTTCGGTTTTCAAGTAAATTTCCATTAAAAATTTAAAAAACTAAAAATAAAAGCGTAAGAATAATTTTGTTAAAAATCTAATATTAATTTAAAGTTCAAATATTTTAAATAAAAGAAATTATTTTAAAATATTCAATATCTTCAATAATACTTAAAAATATTACAGCTCAAATTACAGCATTCCATTGAATACTTAATCTTAAGAGAAATATTAATAAAATAGATATTAATATTATATATATAACATTTATTATATATTAATAAAATAAGATATGGGCTATTAAATAGATATACAGATATTAATAAAATGGATACAAATTATTTTTAAATGACTTTTGCATAAGAAGCATAAATTTATAAATAAATGGCCAACGTTACTTTGCAAAAGTATCATTTATATTATATTATAATTTTTAAAGTTAGATACTGGATCTATCACTACGAAAATCAATATTGAAATTAACTTAACTCAGTATTAAAACTATATATTTACATGTTGTAAGTTTAGAACATGCTTAATTCTTTAGAATATGGAGTAAATACTGTAAATATGATATCAAGTTTATAAACAGATTATTTAATAACAGTAGCTTGTAATATTTGAAATATTGCAATAATCTATAGTAATTATAACAATTAGTATAATTACAAAATTTGCTAAATTTTTAATAATTTAAAATATTACTGAGGTTTACCTTTTTTTAAATGTTCAGTTATCAGAATAAAATTCTAAAATTTTAAATCAATATATTTAAAGTTTTTCAATAATCAATAACTTAATCTACAATTTTATCAATATTTCTAATGTGCAAATCTAAGATAATATAGTAACAAAAATAACTCTTTCTTTCGTATATATCCTACTTTTATGTTAAGTAGATATAAGCTTGATTTACACAGGAATCTTATTATGAAAGGCATTGCCTTAGATATACAATTTGAACTAAGAGTACAACACTAGAGTTTAATATTATAACCTGTCTGAAATAGACAAAAATTAAGTACAGTATTGGTATTTATATTCAGATATAAAGTTGATATAATTAAGAATTGCCTGGCGATAAAAATGTGTATAAAATTAAAAAAAATTAAGATTTTAAAAAATTCTAAGCAACAAACTTGCGCTAATTTATGTTAAGGTTTTAGAAGAACTAAATATCTTTGTAAGAATGAAAAAAATGGAAATTAAATGATGATTTTAATTAGAAATATTCAACTTTTGAAAATTCTAATGATTTCAATTAACGATGTAAACTATATAGGCCTATAAGGAATTTTATAAATCGATTTTATGAAATCTATCTATATTTTATGAGTTCAAGCATCATCTTTTATGGATCAGAATAAAATAACGTATGCAGAAAGTAATACCTCGACTATAAACAAAATGCATTGCAAATTACTTTTCTATATAAGTCTAGGTTTAAGGATATAACTTACTTTAAATTTTCTATCAGAATTTTATTTTTCTGTATACTTACATTAATAAAAAATACTGTAACGTGGATCAGATATACACAAAATATAAGATACAAATGCAATCATTTGATCAATTTTGTAAATTTAATATAAATTCGTAACTCAGTATAAAATTCACGGATCTAATCCACTCTTCTATTTAGTTCAAAATATTGACGTAAACTGAAGCTGAAATCTAAAAAGCTTATCAATTTTTTAAATATAATTAAACTAAAATACTCCTTAAAGGAATCATAAAAATCTAAATTGTACGTTGTACCTTTTAAGACAGAAAATAAAATTATTAAAGTAATATAAGCATATCTATTATAACTTCATCATTATATTTACGTTTAGATTTTTTTTTAAATTAAGCAATCCACATCTGAAACTTTTATTTGAAATAAATGCAGAAATTTGAGTAATGAAATAGAGACCTTAAAAGGATTAATTTCCTATTAATTTTGATTTAAAAAAAAAAATATATATATATATATATATATAAATCATACTTATAAACACCACATCTACTATAAAAATAATAATTTAAAATTATAATTAAACTTCATATTTTTACGATTTTTAATACAGATTTTATTCGTTATCGGATTTTTAGTTTCTCATACAAATATCAAAATAATATAAACGTAAATTGTTGTGAAAATATGATTAACTTATTTTATTTGCATTTCTTAATCGCATTAAAATATATATATATTAATTCTAGATGCATTTATTCATTACATTTTGCTCTACCAACAATTATTTTGAAAATTTATCTTGGCATAGGGATGTTTTTAACACGTGATCCAGAATTAATGTTTTGTACTTTAAATATGATTCTACTTCTTAATTAGTAGTAGCATAGATAACCAAGTCTAGATAATGCGATTCTATTATCTTCAAGTGTAAGTGTAGTCAAAATAAATGTTGTATATTTTATTAGGTCGATTTAATCCAAAATGCTGAAAAAAGGTAGCAATATTTTATATTAAACTGCGTAAAATAAACTTATAACTAAGATATGGAATCTTATATCTTAATTCAATTAATATAATTTATATTTTTTTATACTGGAATAAAAATAAGGAAGAATTATTCTTAGAAACGTTTAAAAATGTTTATTTTTCTCTACTTTTTTTTTGGTTAATTTATATTAATTTTAGTTATCTATATCAGTTTAAAGCAATTAGTATAAGGCTATATCACTATAACTTATTAAACTTTAAAATTGACGAACAATTTATCTAATAAAAAGAATGAATTTCATGAATTTGTGTTTATGACTTCTATTAGTAAAAACAAAGTAGCTTTTCCTTTAATAATAGTTTATATTATCCTTAAACAAACGTATTGAACAAAAAGAAGTAAAATATGAAAAATTAAAGGCTATAAAAATAAATAAATTTCATAAATATTTGGACTTGACGCCATATTTCCTGCAAATGCAAGTAATATAGAACACACGAATATTTTTATTATAATTATTGAAATATGGATTAGTTAGTTTTAGGTTTATGTACACAGTACAGTATATGAATTTACTATTGTTTCATGACAATTTGTTTATATTTAAATTTAAGTTAATTATAACAGAATGTCTCAGTTTTATCACAAAAAAACTTTATGAAATAATAATTTTGTATCTATTTTTCTTCATCACCATTTTAAAATAATGTAAAAATTTGAAAAACGTAATTATTGAATAATTTAATGTATGTTATTCTCAAAATGCCCGAAGAACTTGAGCAAAAATAAGAATAGGTTTATGTATACATAATTTTGAATGAGATAATTTTAAATTCTACTTTTAATTATATAATATAACTAAATAATAAATAAACGAAAGTAATCCGTTAAGTTTAAAATCCGACTATACGAAACCATTAGAATAACTTTTGGTATATTTTAAAAGAATAATATAATAATTTAGGATATAAATGTATTGCTTATAATCGGGTCTACATATAATTAATATTTTAATAAAATTCATTCCGTAATATTCATATTAATCACAGCAAAAAATGTATCACTCTCGGTTCTTGAATATGATACAAAGTATTTATAATATTGCATAAACTTATATTAAAAATAGCATTAAAATAATAATAATAATCGATTTAATTGCTTTTGATCGATATCCTTATAAACTGAATTATGTTTTTTAAAGTTTCATGCAAATTATGCCTGATAATTTTTACAAGCCTTTATACTTTTTTCGTAATTTTTTTACAAGGCCTATTACAATATTAAATATTCAGTATTATCTCTTTAGGCATTCAATACATACTCAATTATACAAACGCTTTCTCAACTGTAACTAGATTCTGCTTTTTATTTCTACTATTTCTTATTGTAACTGTAGCATGAACGACAAAACATAAAATCATTATTCTTGTTTAATTAAATCATGCCATAATGAAATGTATATAGATTTTTACTTTCTGCTTTTCTGGAATCTGTCTTGTATCAAAATAAAAATACCATTTCGTGATCGAAATAATAATAATAATACTTTATAAATATGAATATATATTAATACTAAATATGTTAAAGTATTAAATTATGCAACATATGCAAGATATTAATTTAAATTAATATTACATTTATGTAACCAAGCCCAAAAACCGTAGGTCAAATAAAAAATTTTATTCATTAAATTTAAGATGACAAAAAAAAAAAAAAAAAGAAAATCATTCTTAAAGTTGACTCAATCATATTTACTTTTTTTATCTATAAATAATTTTAATTTTACATTAAGCAGTGTCTTAAAAAAGTGATGTAAGCATCTGTATATAACTCATATCTTGTGAGATATTAAAAGTGAGATGTCTATCTTGCCACTGGGGTATTTCTTCTGACTTATCTTTATATAATTAAAACAAAAAAAGGAAAAAATATATTTCCTCCTGTATGTTTTGTCATATTTGTGTTTTTCTTCGTGTTGACTTTCACTTAAAATGATAAAGTCGCTATGTTTTGTAACAAACGCTTAATAATTCTGTATGTGAAATTATTCATCCGAATTCTGACATGTGTAAAAATCTAAATTTTTTAAATCAGTAATCTACAATGAGTCCAAAATCTTTTAATTTTTTTTAAGCTTTTCGGTAAAATAATTATTTGTTGAAAGTCATTTTTAATAATAATAATTTTTAATTTAAACTTTAAAAAATTAAGAAACTAGGTCATATTTAGATTACATTTCGTTCTTATTTTCGTTAAGAATTCTACATATATATATAACAGTAATAAGTATTTATTTTAAGACATACTATATAGCCGAACTTATTCCTTTTATAATCAATAAATTTGAATGTTGGTTCTTTACATAAAAATTAAAAAGAAATGAAAATAAAAAATATCGATTGAAATTTGTGATTGAATAGTATCTTAAATTATATTAACGCATAATAATTTTATATATATTTATGATAATGAGGAAGTATTTTTTTAAAAATCCTAAATTCCTATTAATAATTTTCCGTATGATAATTATGAGCATATATCTTTCTCGTTTACTTTTAATTGGGATTTATCTTTGACGGAAAGTCTACAATCGCTAAAATTTAGTATTTTAACTGATGATGATAAATAAATAGGCCTAAATAATTGAGTCGTGTTAAAAATATATTCATTTATTAAATTTTAGTTTTAAAATTTGCACATTTGCAGTTTTAAAAGCTAAGTTTAGAATTACCAAATGTAGTTACTGACTTTTTTCTTGAGGCAACCGATAGAAATTTTTTCTATCTTAAAAATCTTCGATTATGTTCATTGCGTGTTTGGATAATTTCCTGTGCATATAAATCCTTTTTTATTTAATATGATTTTTCATTGGTATTTAACAAATTAAATATAATTCATAAAGTATATTATTTTATTATGTTTAGACTTATGAATATTTTGTTTCTAAAATCATGTTTGTTAAAAAGATCCACTTAGTTTGCTTAACAGAACACACACACACACACACACACACCTATATATATATATATATATATATACAGTATATAGATTTACACTTTTAAGCAAAATTTTAATTATTTACGGTATTTACAGATATAAATCCTATCTTATGTGTAGAGCCTGTAAGGATCAATGTTAATGTAAACTGGAAATTTAGAATCATGTGTTTGATTTATATTTATGTTATTTGGAAAAGGATAGAGAACATGCAGTTTTTCGTGACTCCCTGTATAGCGCACAATGCTCAGTACTTTATGTAAACAAACTAGAATGCAATTTAGTAATACGGGTTAACAATATAATAAAATAATTTTCGATTCTGCTGAGATTTACATATTCTAATAATAATAATAATAATAATTTTAATTATCGTAGAAACAAAGATCGTATGTTAAATGTTAAATAAAATTCAGAAAAACTTATTCAATTTTTCGAAAACTCGTACGTTTGCGTTAGCAAAATGAGATACTTGTTTGTCGTTGTTATATTTTTTACGTAAATTTTATTTCTAATTAATTAATTTTAATATCTAGTATAATTAATTAAATCCATGCTTTGTTCGAGATAAAGTTTTTTGCATTTTGTCTTCATTAATTTTTTTTTATATTATCGAACATTATTATTTATCATAAACAAAAAAAAATTATTCGATTCTACTATTCCATACTTAATCTTACATAAGTATGTAAAATTTGTACATCTGAACGCAAATTTAATTCATATTTTACAGTTTTATTATTGTAGTCTAATGGAAAATTGTAAAATTTTTTTTGGCCTTCTCGTAAAACGTGTTCTTCTATACGTGTACTAACTTACGTCTTCTGTATTACACATAGATATTTTAATAATAATAATAATAATAATTACAGTATAACAGTTACAGCGACAGTTTCGGCAGTCACTGCTCAAGATTGAACATAAAAATTAATATGGAAATTGTTCTTACATTCTTCAATTTTTATGTTTTATACTTTTTTAACATATTATGTAAAAGAGTAATGTTTTATGTTCTAATCTTATTATTATGTTATACCCCTTTGTATATTATAAACAGACCTACAATTGGGGCTTCCTGTAGGTCGATTTAATAAATAAATAAATAAAATTTAGATTTACACATTATATTTTAAAATCTATATATGAATAATATGCTGAATCTATTTTGTAGACTAAGCAATATTAATTATTATAATATCTATTTTAGCTATTTTTAATTACATTGCAATGATTTTAAGATTACTTTAAATGTAAATCTACATCATTTATTATTTGAAATTTTGATAAGTTTTACTTGTAAATATATATTAATTTAAAATAATTTTTTTAATTAATAAAATTAGCCTATAAATGATAATTTATTGAAGTAAAACTGAAATCTTCAATAAGGCTTTAAGAATAGAAAAATTTTCGTTTAAAAACTCAATAATGTTTCATTTAATTAAATTTTTAATTAATTTCAATAAGAACTTATTTAATTATAATAAATTTTACTTAATATAGGCCTATATTTAAATTAAAATATTTATTGAAACCTCAATATATTTTAAGCAATTCAATGATAGCTTATAATAATAAATTATCATTGATAAGCTTTTATTTAAAATTCTAATTTTAAAATATATAAATGAATAAAAGAAGGTATAATTGTTCCGCATAAGATTAAAATATGAGAAAAAAATATATATATATATAATAGGATTTTCCTTATCATATAAAATAATCTAAAAAAATAGCAATAATTATTGCATGAAGTGGTTCAGGATATAAAATTTTTTAGTGTATTCAATCCATTATAAATTAGCAAACAGAAAGTAATTAAAATTAATTTTAGAGAATTAATGACAATAAATAAATATTTAATTATAATAAACCAATAACGTGATTACTGTAAAGATAAATAAAGATTTGCTTCTGTAATTAAAATTAATTTATGAATTACTGTAGTTTAAAAATCTCAAACTTATAATTTCTGTATCATTCACTAGATGGCGCGAAGCGAAATTTCTCAGCTCTGCTATTTAATTGCTGACGTCAGGATCCTGTTGATTGCATTAGTAAAGGTTGATAAACTTTCTCTTCGATCTAAATAAAAGTTGGAAAGCATTCTTTAGTTACTTATTAAATAATTTTCGAGAAGAATGGCCAATAGGATTTTCTTTAATTTCTCAGGAAGATGATTATTAACAATGCCACGTGATGGACGAGTGACTACCAAAGATTGTTTCGTCGATGTTTACGATTAAAAGATGGACGAATTAATACTGTATATTCAAAATTGAGATATTTTTAACTCGATCTACTGTTTATATTTATTGTTGAACGGGTTTATTGAAGAAGTATGCTTTATAATGTGGACGGATAATCCATCTACTATGGTGACACTCGTAGAAAAGACATTATTGACATTTAACCTCAGTTGTCAAAGAACTATTTATAACAACAAACAAAATGACCATCGGGGTGTCAACTTACCCGGCCAGGGGTCATTTCTCACAATAGTAGGCAGTCAATCTGGACATGACCACCTGGGTACGGGTCGTGTGCCTATTGTCCCTAAACCATGCAGTTGTTGACATACTTGACATCTACAGCAAAAGACCACCCCAGAGTTCGAGTGTTTTTCTCCATTAGTTAATATATTTATTTTAAAAAATTTCCCAGAAGTGAATTGTAACTTACACATTATCTATTATCTCAACTACAAGATTAAAAATAGAAAGGAAAAAAAAAAAAGTTCTATACCAGTTGAACCAGTTACAAGCGGGGTAGTAAATTAAGCCATAAAACAGTAAACAATTGCGGCAATAATATTGCATCATTAGTTATTTTCTAATAGAAAATAGTATAAATATGTTATTAAGTAATGTATTAGATAATTATCAAAAGTTTGGATCACTTGCCGAATTTATTAAATAAATTTTATGTCTGCGAAAATTTCGACCATCTTAAGTCTCTATGCAAATTAGGATCGAATTCAAACGTCAAATAGAAAAATTCAAGTTCCATCCTACCAATCGACCACCAACTCTGGCACAGATGTCAAAGTAGAAGACGTTTATTAACGGGTGTTATGAAAATAAAAAAAGGACAATAAAAAATTCTCACTTTCTGACGTCATTGCCTTTTTCGTATTTAACAGGAAGAGAGTTTAGTGACGTCGTCTATCACATGACCATAGCGATATTAACGACAAAATTCGTTAAGAATACCATTTGCGATTATGAAAGGAATTTTAAAAAAAAACGCAAATTAACGATTTACATTATAAATCGTTTAATATAGTTTATTCAGTTTTTGTCTTTTATAAATTAAAATATCATTTTTCGTTATACATTAAATTTATAAGTTTATAATTAATCTTTAAAAAATAATGATGATAATACTAATAATAATGATGCGATGATGGTGATGGTGATGATGATGATGATGAAATATGAGACATTTTGGACTGTCGCCATCCAGGATGTAATCCCTGTTCCCAAAATGGTCTCTAAATTCATTCTGTTTTATAATAAGAGAAAATATTCCAAACAAGTCAGTTGGCCAGTTAGACTAGTTTGTTTAGAGGTCAAATGAATTAGATTGCTTTCTTTTTCCAAAAAATTTAACGATTAAATAGATATTATCTCAACTGATGGATATGTTAGCCAAATATTTTAATGATAACTGATGTCATTCCTATGTTTGGCATTATTGCAGAGTGGTTAGTGACGTCATGAATTTAAAATTGCTTGTTAACATATTTTTAATGTTAAGAAAAGAGTTTAATTATTCTTAAATGTTTAATTTGTTTAATATAGGTTAATGTTTCAACTGTTTGCTCTTAAAGTTTCGGTTAAAATCTAATTTGATTCTTCGTTTCCAATTTGATTTGGAAACGAAAAACCGATCAGATTTTAACAGAATCTTTAAGAAAAAGCTGCTTAATATTCTCCATATCCTATGTCTTATTTATAATATAATCTATATTATATAAACTGTATTTAGTCTGTGTTAATCAATCATTAGTAAATATAAAGCAACTTAAAATAATATTAAACTTTAAATCGTAATCTGAAATGAGTATAGAATATATTTTAATATCTAAAGATAATTTTTATCTTCTTATATTTTTATATCTTTAAAGATAACTAGAAGACTAGATTCAAAATTAAATTCAATTTTATCAACTATAATTCGTTATATATTAAAACATAAATGATAGGCTCTACATAGGAATTTAAACTAATGTTAATAGAAAGAAAATTTCTAAAATTCTTATCGATATTTTCTGATTTTTACATATTCCTAATTTAAGGAATCTATTATATAAATAATAATAATAATAAATTAATTCAACAAATAAATATAGATATTTTTATCTGTCTTACATTTCATGGACAGCTTAAACCGTAATTAAACTACACAAGAAATAAACTTTATAGCAAGCAAGTTTATTGAAAGGCTATAAAATGTCTGTAAGTTTCTTGAATAACTTATTAGAAGATTTTTAGATGAGGCCTCTACTCTTAGACATTATTAATAATCTTTAGTTCAGACCGATAAATTTCTAATAAAATTAAAATATAGTTCTGTAATCAAAATTCCTTCATGTCGAGCTTGTAAATTATAGGCCTCGATTAAACGACGTATGTATTCCTATCTTGTTAGATCTAGTAAGAAACAGGCCCTCCGAGAACCTCAGAGATGCTCGGGTAGCTTTTAGGTTTTGAGGCCTCTCATTCTCGGATCTCTCCCCCTTTATAACTGGCGGCAAAATGATTGTTAAGTAAAGATATGGAAGATATGATTTAAGACCAAGATCAGTATTTGTGACAAGGCCCCACATTATTCCCGTACATAAAATCCAAATCAAAGAATCGAAACGTATGTCCCTTGTTCCTCTTCATGGACTGAATATGGGTTATTTATAAAGTAAAGCTTGTTTATTTGGATACATATTCAGATTATTCAAATTTAAATTATAAATATTATAAGTTACAGTATATTTGACTTTTATAAAGGGTTAATTTTAGATTCTAACGATGATAAGAATTATAAAATTTAGAAATAAATATAAATGTTATTTATACAGATTTTAAAATAATGAGGAATTTAGAATTGGATCCGATTATTGAAACCTGTTAACCTGGTTCTGAAAAGAACCAGGCTAACAGGAATCTATATGAAAAGTTTCACGAATTTAAAATATTTAAAGAAAATAAAATAAGTTATTTTTAATAGTAGAATACCTTTATCAGATGACATAAAATAATTTTTTAAATTTATTTACGCCTAAGCAAAACCTTAATACTTTGGGATTATGAATCAATATGATTCCAAAATAAATCATCACAATACTTATTTTAATTCGGACTGTTAAAAAAAACCCAATATGCTTCTAATAAAAGCTTATTTACAGATGTTAAAATCCATTTATAGAATAAGTTTTCACACAACCGACTTTTAAAATATAATATTCGAAAGCTTTAACTAAAATTAAAATAATTCTACTTTAATAGCTGAGAAAATGGCCAATAAAAATTAATGATCGATAGGATTAAAGGGGGAAATAGTTTTAGAATGCAATTCTGATATATATTTAAATCAATTTTTTGGAAACTTTCCTTCAAATAAGAACAGGTTGGTGATTGTTTCTCTTATATAACTATAGCTAGAGATACCTATGACAGCTTAATGCGTTCCTAATGCAAAAAAAATAAAATAAAATAAAATAAAAACAGACTCTAGCACAGCCCTTTCATTTGCAAGAATTGGGCAAATTGCCGATTTCGTCCCCTATGGACCTTGAAAACTCATTTAAAATGTTCAGGTCTCGTTGATTAAGAAAGTGTTTACTAAGTTCACATTTTTCACGGTAGTTCAAGTTTCTTTTTAAATTTATAAATAATAATAGTAATAATAATAAGATGAACGTGATAATCATTTTAAAATTGTTTATTTATCCCGAATAAAATAACTTACGCAGAAAATTTCGAGTTGCGTGTAAATTTAGGCCTATTCTTTTTGGCTTAAGCGCGAATATTTCATTTCTAAACGTATCGATTAATTATCAAGTAAAAATGTAACTTATTAATTGTTATCGTCATGAATATGATTTAGCTTATTTGTATTAAAAAAGTTTAAGACAATCACGAACGATGAGATAATTGATATTTCCTCCGCGCTCCACGAATTAAGATTAAGCTGTAATTTTTTTCTTATAATTATTGATAACTTATCTGATATATACTTATTTTAATTTTTAATGTGATAATAAAATTTAAAGAAATTTACATACAGAAATTATTTTATTAGACATTTACGGGATTTATATCAAAATTCAAATGCACATAATTTTTTAAATAAAGTTTATTTTCTTCAGAAAAAAAAATATATATTATTTTATAAATAAAATGAACCATTTTTAAATATATTAATGGCAAATTTATTAAAAATTTTATGCTCTTAGTTGTTACTAATTTTACAATTTTTGTCAGGTAGAACCTTCTTTGGACAAGAGATTCTTAAAATTTGTTCAACAATAACGTTATATTGTAATCAAAATAAATATTTAAACGAGTAAATTAATATATTTGGAGGTCCTAAAACTTGGATTAAAGACTAAATTTTGCGAACGAACGTATTTGAAGGCTTCCAGACTTTGAATGAAACGAATTCATTCAAAATTATTGGAATTTAAGTAAACCAAATGAAATTTCTAATTTAAGAATTTGTAGAGTAGGCCTATTAATCTATTCAATTCGAAAAATGAAATTTATTGCAACATCTCAAGTTGTTTACTCTTAAAAATATTTTAGTGTTGAAGGCCATGTTTGTTTTAATAGTTATTTCTGCCAGACTAAGTGAGGTCGGTTATCGTTTTAATAAAATTAACAAAGCTGTTTTTATTAAATCATAATTAAGTCAAATAATTTAAATTTATCAGAAATTTACATTCAGAAAGAACTGTTTAATAATAAAATTGTTATTAAAAAAAATTAAGCGTGTATATTCTAAAATAATAAATAAAGTAGACGTATCAAAATAATAAATAGGATTAAATTTTCAATATTAAAAGATGGAACAATTATGATTAAAACAAAAACCGTATTCATCCCAAAAAATTCAAATCTAGAAATCGCTTGGATGCAGAAAACACTGGGTCAGAAGGTAATACTAGATGTAATTAGAGGTCGAGATAAGGAAGTATTACTTTCTCTTTTTTTTAATTTAATCTCCCACATGTTATTAATGTCATCGAGGGAAAATAATGATGATAAACTATGGTTACAACCACAGAACATAAAGGATAGCATTCTAATATTATAAAACTGTCCGTGTAAAATTGAACGAGCACTGTGCAATTAGGTCAATAATTATTAGCACTCTCAATAAACAAAGTACGGAATTTGTTGCGTGAAATTCTTAGTTTCGTCGAGAGCGTTATATTCACGAAAAGTGAGAATTTAGAGGTAAACTTTTTTACTCTTCTTGCAGTACTAATTGCAATTAAGCTATCCCAAGAAATCGATAAAGTAAAAATAAAATAAACGTTTCATCATAGATTTTTAAGGACAAGTTTGGTATCTACACATCCTTTCTCCATTTATTCCGTGTATCTTCAAAGGAAAGAGGTTAAGTTTCCCATTATTCCGGTTCATCTGACCCCTAAATTTCCACCTGCTTGAAAGACAAAAATTCCCATACATTCTACTTTACTTATTGATTCTGGTGACAATATCTGTTTTATAAAGTCATTCTGTCTCTGCCGCTCAATTTCTGAGTAAGGATGTGATTAACAAAGATATTTCTAAAGTCATTTAATTTTAGAAAACTTCGTAAATAATTCATTCTTGTTTTATCAATTTATATAATTTCAAAGTTGAAAATTCTGGAGGCATATTTTAAAATCTGTATTTCTTCCGAATAAACAATGCGCATTGATTCTGTTTAAACCCGTGAATTGGCCATATATATGTGTTTAAAGTCGCGGGACCACATGTTGAATACAAGTATCCTTGAAAGGGAAACCAGAAAATCCACCAATATCTCACCTATTCTCACAAAAGGGAGATCAAGGCGATAAGAGTCTCAGGGTAAAGGGGCCACTTTGCGTGCAACTAAAACCTTCCCGAGTCATTTTCTGTCATTCTGCTAGACGATCCACAGTTTTCTATGTGGAAACCCATCTACACATCCACTGGGGCATTTATTATTAGTGCTGAACATAATCGATCGTTTTAAAACGGTACTAACAAAAGAATAGATCAACATGGACACACCCAAGGTAGGTGTGTGATTCAGCTGTCCATTACGTTCTGCTCCTGTTATTAAGGCTAAAGTACGGCACAACGGTGCCTAAATGTCTCCACTAGGTTACCATACTGTGACATTACAGGTGTTGGATTAAAATATTACACTAGCTGATGACTCTGTACCGTCTATGACAAGAACAATCATCAAATGGATATGAGAAAAATGAGGGGAGGGAAAAATAGAACTGAAGGATAAGCTAGAAGCAGTTTTCTACAGACTTATAGTTTTCAGATTATCATGAGTGTTTCAATCTTTCCATCCGGAAACACGCACATAGACTCAGAATCTAAAGATTAACAGCTGCAATACACGATACATAAAGGAAGTCGGCACTTTTCTTTTGTCTTTTATAGACTCTAGAATCTCATATTTTATAGACAAGACGTTTTTGTCCATTTTCTATAAAAACTCCTAATTGGTTAGCTAAAGGCTAAAATCTTCTTATTTTGACAGCTGAGATTATAGTTAAACAAACTACTTAATCACAGTTGCTTATCCAATTTTACTAAAAGACAATTTTTTATAAATCGTATATAATTAAGTCCTCAACTCTAAATTTTATAAATCATGAATAATCATTTATAATACTGATTATTTCAACGTATTACGGAAGATTTATAAATAATTCAATTATTTTTATTCTTCATTTTCTATTTATCATACTTACATAGAAAATTTTAATCAACTTATCTACGTTTTTCCAATTAACACGAGTGCAACTAAATACAATTTAACAACTTTATACGTTACGAAACTATGGCATTGGTCTATTAGTTTACAATTATACGTATAAAAACTCATTAATTTCTGTGTATTTTGTTTAATAATTCTATAAATGTAAACTTATTTTTTTTATTATGAAATAAGAACTTATGAACAGTTTTATTGATTTAATAATTTTATTTTATTTTTTTAAAAATTTCTTTTGCTCAATTGAAAAGTTTAGAGAAAAGTTTGATCTCGCAGCGAAGTTTTGCCTTTAAAGATACCATGCATCTTATATCCCGCCATTAATCATTTGAAGCTGACTTGCATTTTTTTCTCTTCCTATTTATGAACATAAATGAAAGTACTCATTGTAACGTCTTTTAATTTGCTTTTAAGTATATTATTAGTTTCTCACTACATTTTATGAATTTGATTAGTAATAGAATATTAAACAGGAATTTCACAAAATTTATTTTAGAAAAATAAATAATAATGAAAACATAATTAATATTTATAATCATTAAAATTAGTTTAAAACATTTTTCATAAACTTAAGTTTTATAAATCGAATCTGCATAAAATATGAAAAATATAATTTGATAAATCAGCTAAATTTTTAATAAATTTATTATGAAAAAAACATGAAATTGTATTAATTAGAGATAACTAAGCGTAAAAATTATTTTTTAAACAAAAAGATATAAATATATTTAAACTTATTATCAAAAATGTATTATTGATTTGAACTACATTTTAATTTTTAAACATCAAAATGTTTTCGTTTAAAAATTCTTACAAATTAATAGCAAAACTTATAATTTTGGGTATTTATCTACGAATACGATAAGTTATTTTAACTTATAACATAATAAAAAAGAAGTAGTTATTATATTGGAAAGAAATCTTTGAAATGGAAATATGCACTTAATTTTTAAAATTGTTATCAATAACCAAATTTCTATTAAATTTCCCTCAAACGATCCTCCTAGTGTCCCCATTCTGAGCAAGATAACCAACTACGTTCAAACTATATCGATCTTCTTTGTTGATGAACAGGTTAGAATAAGATGAGGGGAAAGAACTCAGGTATTTTCCTTCTCTTGTACATAACATACAGGCCGGTTCTAGTGCCTCGGGTATAACTAACTAGGTCTACCTGAGGTAGTTCAAGGTTGAGATAAAGTGCACTAAAAATCAACCCGTTGATCCAAAGTTTTAATTTTATGGTCTGTATAAAAAATTATATATACATTTTTAAAAATAAAAAACGTTTCCTATTGAATGAAACTAATTTAAATGGCGATTTATTTGTCTTTATACATTTATTGTTACATATACTGTACTGTGCTTCTTTTTAGAATTGAAATATTTTTTCGAAATTTAAATTCTTAGAATCAAATTGGTAAAAAGTATTGGACATCTACCAAAATTTTAAACCAAATTTTGGACATTGACCAAATTTTTAAATAAAAGAAAAATATTGAAGTCTAATGTATAGTTAGGAGGATCAACGGCCTGTGGGATTCATCCGTAAACCTAAATACAGATAAATAAATTAAACTATTCTCGAGCATTTTTTCTTTGAATTTAAGTTATATAAGTTATCCTTCCTTGCCAATAAAGTTAGTTCTTGTTTAATCAACTATCCTCAATCGAAAGTACGGGATTTTTCAAATTTTCATTAGTATCAATAACTCATTTACACGTTATGCCTAAATATATAAGATTTGTAATTAAGATTTTAAGATAATATAACAATCCGTAAATTAATAAACAATTAATTTGAAACTATAGAAAATTAAGTAAATGTACTGTACAGTAGCCTACTTATTTCATCTAATTTTAACTGAATAATTCTCCATTTCTTAACAATATAAACGTTCATTATTTTTGATTTTAATGAAATATAAAAACGACATAAAAATCCTATTTAAAATATGTAATTATAAAAAAAATAAATAGTTTATTAACATAAACATATATTTAAAAATTACGTGTATATAGGCTACAAGTAATTTTATTAAAAAAACCTAAATCGTTTTTTAATAAGATTACTTGTAGCCTAATCTATTTAATGTAATATAATCTTGTTTAAAATATGCAGCCGTTCAAAATTTTAACAAATAATTAAATATAAATAATTTATATCAAAAATCTATTAAAAAATTAAATAACCACTAAAATCTTTAAAGATAAAATGTATTTTTCTTCAAATCATATTTATAATCGGCTTCTAACTTTTATCCGAATGAGTCTCTTCGTCCAGTTTGGTGACTAAGGGATATGCTAACTCTAAATGTACCGTTAGGCAGGATGCTCTACGGGAAACAGGTTCTAACGATTTATATTTAACAGATTTTATTAAACTCACCTGCAAAATTTTCAAATCTTTTGAAGCAGATGTTTGTTAGAAAAGCTTTACATATATGATATCTAGACAAGAAATGATGTGTTGGGAACGAATCATTGAACAAGGGAAGTTAACCCTTTGTTTCCGATCACCCCTGTATTGGCTAGACTGGCTTGCATCATTCTGTCTAGTCTTTTTTTTTTCTCCCCCCTTTCTAAACCCTTCCTGACCAGGATAGAGAGTTGGGTTGCAGTCTGCTTCTTTGTTAGACCAACCGTATATTTATTCTATGATCGAGATGAAAAGACAAATGAAATTCACTATTGAATATTACCAAGGCTTTCATCGGTTAGATCTGTAGAAAAATTGGATTATAATAATCAAGAAGCTTAATTCTGTATGTAGATTCTTATCAGTATATTTGTAATGAAGCTTCGCACTCATTAATCCTTTATTGATTTTTGTCGAAAGTTAAATGACTCTCATTAAGATAAAATGATAATACGGTATAAACTAATGCAAAGCGACTGTGCAGCGATCTTTACTACTGAGTTAAAAAGAAAAAAGAAGGAAAAAAAGCGTTTCTTCGTTTAAAATCGAAATAATCTTGAAAGTATTTTTTGTCTTTTTTTTTTTTTTTTTTTTTTTGATGTTTCAGACAGTAGGGGAACCAAGAGGTGCAAGAAGGGAACTTGAAGGGACAAGTTACTAGATTGTCTAAGATGTCCCGGGTTATTCTCGGTCGGAGAATTCATCTAACGCTGTCTAAGCTGTTAGTCTTCCCTTTGTTAGTTGTCACTATTATAAGGCTACTATAAAAAGACATTTATTAATTTATCTATAATTGTAAGCTTATATAATGTATAAAATATAATTTTCTGCGGAGATATTAATGTAGATTTATTCAGTTTTTAAGAGTAAAGAATCATTAACGTTACATTTTTCGTTTTTTACTTTGAAATTAAAATAATTCTAGTTAGTTATACACGATTTTATAATTCAAAACGTAGTTTATCTTTATGTACCAATTCGTACTCCCCCATTGAATTCTATGGAAGTCTTATTGGTAGATTTAACTGATAAATGCATTTATCGAACCGAAGTACACGTTTTGTATAGAAGTTCCTTACCTAAAAGTAGCTTTCATAGTAAATTTAATGGGCTCTTTAATATGGTATTAAGGATAAAGAATAAATAACGTCTCATTGTTATAAAGTTTTGGAAATTTATGTCTCCTATAAACAGAGACAATTAACTTCATTACCAAAGAGGTTAAACATAATAAGTTTTGAAAGAAACTATATCTAAATTGGTAAATTATTAGACAAAATTTATCCTTGACATTTCATTAAACTTTTTTCTAACTAAAATATCTAATTATATCGATTATATATTATTTTATTTAGGCCTAAGTATAACTGATTATCCAATTAACTTTTTAATTATTAATTGTTATTTACATTTACTAGTCTAATTTTTTACAAGATTCTTCACGTGAAAACGTGAAATTAAGATTATACAACATTTCTAACAAACTAACACATAATTTCCCATTAATAATAAACTTTTTTTTAAGCAGATATATTTGTTGTTTTTGAATTTATTATTATTATTTTAAAATGTAAAATAGCTGAAAAATTCTTATACATTTAAAAGACGAATTAATGATGTTGACTACTTAAAAAGTTTTGAAGTGAAATTAATTTTTGTGCTTTAAAAAATTAAGAAGAAAAAAAGAAATAGGTCATCTTTGAAAAAGTTAAATTTGTGCTATCGTCTCTGCTCCGTTTAGAGATAGCTCAAGAGTAACAGAGAGAATGCAATAGATTAATCTTCGGACAGAATCGTTTTGTGTTTGAGTATTTTCCCTAAAAAATTGCATTGCCTTTTTTTAAAAAAAAAATTACAAAATCGAATTACCCTAGCAGAAACTTTCTGTATGACAGATTCGAATATTTATTAATTGGAATTATTTACTTATTTAATTTACAATTTCCTAATTAAATAAAATGTAATACATGTTAAAATAATATTTCATGTATAACATCGCTTTTTTCTTGTAGAATTTTAAAGGGGGGATGACTACGTTTTTGTTATATCGACATGTAATTTAAAATATAGAAAAGAGCAGTTTGTAGACTAGCAGTATTTGATATATTACCGCAAACAAAATTAGTGAAGATATTTTATACAATGTTATAAAATATATTTTCCTGGGGTATTTTCATCTTTAAACACATAAGTTTATAAAAACAGGTTTAAAGTATTAAATTTCGTGACTGTAGAATGAATAGAGTCTCTTTGTGGTTTTTTTTTTCCTTCTTTTTTTTTACAATAATTTTAAGGAGAGCGCCAAAATAATCCGCATCCTGTTAAAGTCGTGATAATGATTTTAATTATAAACTAGATTGTTTTTTGAATATTTTTTTAATTAAAAAAATTAAATATCAAATTAAAATAATTGTTTTTCAGTCAAACTCCGGCTAAAGGATAACTATTTAAAAAATAAAAAGAAAAAAGGAAAAGTTTTTAAAAGAAAAATACTTCAATATGTTGTGTTGTGTGCGTCAGACATTTGCAATGGGAAACAAAACTGCGCATCAACCCGTACTATCTTCAGCTATAACCCGTTCCGTGTTTCAGCGATTTTCACATCTGCCATCCTTCACATACAGACAATATTTCCCACCCTGGCATCACTATCATCCCCTAACGCTATTTGGTCGAGTCTTGGTTTCCTAGGCAACTTCCTCCGTTATTTGCATACGACTGTACATCCCATTTCATATTGGCAGATTTCTATCACGTGATGAAAATCGGTAGATTTGTAATAAAAAGATTTGAGATTTCTACGACGAAGAGGTTAGAGTTTAGAGGTTTCTATGAGGTTATTTGGTTGGTAGTCTTACGAGAAAAGAGGGGCAGGAGACAATTGTGTTAGAAACTTTGCACAAATCACCTGAAAGGGTGCATGGGAACCGTTATTTTATAGCTTTCCTATTCATTGACCCTTACAGACATGATTTACAACTGAGTGCTTACTTCTTGTTAGCTTCTCGCCTTAGATGTATAGAAATTTTTTAAAGAACACGTCAGCTACCAAGTCAACTTTTGGTATTCCACTCTGTTTTTTATATCCATCATTAACTTTTAAAAAACAATGGATAATAAAAAAAATATCTAACTCGAGAATAAATTGCAATTTTCTAGCTAAATTTAACAAGCTGTCATTCAGATTTTTATCGAATTCATATTTTGTGTGAACTCCGACACTTAACTCTGCCCCTGAGAGGGGTAGACTTAAACAAACCTGAACTCGAACTATGTGCAAACATTACTCCCTAATCTAGAACATTTCCCCCATCAACTCCGATAATCTTCAAGTGGGGTATGACATCACGGAATAGAGTATCACGTGACTAGGCGGGACACACAATAGTCAGAGGGTCGATTGATTCCAGACGATTTCTATCCGTCGGTTTACCAAAACCCGGAAGATAAATAGACTGAAGAGTATATACCTGCGGTCACAATGACGCCATATTTAAGATGCGTCAAAATTTCCAATACGTTTTTTTATTTGAAAAATTATTGTTTCTGCAAATCTTTATTAATACAAATGATTAGGTGTAACAGACTATGTTTAAAACCATGTTAAAATTAGTTATAACTTTTATTCATTTCAATTACCACAATTTATATAGGGCCTACTAGCACGAAAAATGCAACGCTAATTTTTATCGAAATTATATTTTATGTTAAATCAAATACATCAATATTTTGCAAAAATAAAATGAAGTAAAAAATCAAACAAAAAAGGAAAAAACCGAAGATATTTAGATACTAGTAACGATATTTATATATCAAAATAGACTTTAATAGCCAGAGTAGCGCGTTTTAATAACAGTTCAAGTAGCCTAGATTCCAAGGAAGTTCTTACAAAAGTTGGAACAATTGTCAATTTCCAGCTGTTCTCCCCACTGATCATTGTAAAAAATTTTCTCGTCAATAGAGATAACGTTATTTTCACTTTCAAATATGACAGTCGTAAAGGGTATCAGGCGAAAGCGGGCGATGGAGAATCAGACCGACAAACGAAAAACAGATAAAGTTATGCAAGCTACAGTTTTAAGGAGTTGGTATCTGAAAAGATAGTGCCAGAGGTCTCTCTGTTATCAGCCAGCTATAAAATATCTAAGGAAGACAGGAGATTGCTTGTGTCTGTTGTTTGGCCCTCAAGCTCTGGTACGGAGATTACATTGTCGATGTCTGACTACCACCTGAGTGCTTCCCCCTGCAGAAGGCCTCTGTCGGCTGGAAGGACGGGAAATGCTTTACCCCGTTCTTCTCATGTCTAACCGAAGCAGACGATAGTTTGAATACCGATTAGATTGATATTAAAACTTAGTTTAGTTCTTCGGCAATCTTACTAAATAATGAGCATAACTGAAGAGTTCGACTCCGATCAGCGACGCCAGGGGCGCCTGGAGTGATTCCATGACGTCATATGGACGCCAACGAGGTAGCATTCCCACGCCGCTCCAAGTGCAACACCTGTCTTTTGGTATCTCTGGGGTTAACGGCGATACATTTATCTTAGAGGCCAGCTTGAGAATAAAAAAACCATATTAACATTCAACCAATCCCTACTATTGACAAACTCGGGTCTTAACTAAATTTTTCTTAGAGTTGAGTGCCTGAAAATAACTGTAACAAAGATAATTAGAGATGAGCGCAGATACATCTTGTGATGGGCGTTTCTTTTAGTAAGATGGTTTATTTTAAATAATTTAACAGCAGTAGCTAACTACCTCCCGAAACTGTTGATAAGACAAATTCTTTTAGGTAATGTAAAAATACTTATCCATCAACCGAAATGCATGTTTTTAAAATAAATGAATTTTTTTTAATCAAAGTGTCATACCTTATAACGAAATATAGCCCCAGATCATAAGCTATTAATATACAAAAGTTCTCTTTTACTTCGTTCTTATATTCAAGACTATAATAAACAGGAGGGAAATTTCAGCGTAAATCATTAACTATTAAATTAATAATTTCCATTCAATTTTATTGATTAATAAGCTATAAAAGAATAAATGAATCCACGATAATAAAACTATTTGATCATGACTGACTCACGAAACATTTACTACACTCTTCGTAGGAGTTGCAACGCTCATGCCGCAGTTCATTTTTATATAGACTAATCAGAAAAATCGGAAACCATGACGTTTAAAGTTTTATCGAGCAAAACTAAATACGAAACCTTTTCAATAATACTCATAAATTTTGCTTATAAACTCTAATTTCATATTTATAAATATGTAAAGAGATTTTTTATTGTATATAACTTATATTCATTATATGAATTTATTTTTAAAAATTTTTAAATATTATCTTATTCTTTCAAATTATAATTTTATATCACTTATTGATTTATACATAGAACTTCAGCATAATTGGTCTAAAATTACATCTGTATACATTCATATACGAATAAGATTTATAGGATAACAAAAGATCTTCTTCTTATAAACGATAGAAACTTCATGCTTATCGGAGTTACAGTATATCTGTATTTAATTTTTTTTTCTTCATTCGTTTAGTTTACCTGCAAACTTCAAGAAATTTGGATTTATATCAGCTTTCTGATGTAATTAAGATGGCAATGACTAAATTAACCGCATGACATATAAAAGATATATGTCATGCGGTTAATTTAGTCGTCAGAATTACAGCCTAGGAAGAAATACATATCTTTTATATGATTTTTCCAATGCTGTAAACCTTGTTCTGGTCCTTAAAGTATCTTCAGTTACCATGTGTATGGTAATTACAGTATTATTTAGTAAAATATTCCTTACAATTGATAAGAAAAGTCTTAGCTACACATCGTAAGTATTCTGTATAACGCTTATACTCAAGTGTAATTGAAGTGGTCTAGGCATGTCACGCGCTAATAACAACCAAACAAATAGTTATCTGTTAATCTGCTAAATGTTCTTTCTCCTAGATGGCACTGCGGATTGAACAATTTTTTTAAAACAATTGTAAATTCTTGCAGTAAAACAGCTTTTAAAATTCTAACCGTTATAAGAAATGTCATTGGCACTTTATAATATATATCGTACAACTAAACTTAATTGGATAATAATAATATTAAATGATTTAAACACAGATTCTCATTACGTCAATCTTATAATTCTTATTAACTCATACAAAATTAAAATTTTAATGTCTTTTCTCGCGTAATAATACATACATAGATTTATATGTATGTCAGCATATTTCCGTGTTTTGAAAAACTTCTTTAATAGGTCAATAAAAAATCAAATCGCTGAATCTAACCTATGGTATCGAGAATAGAGAAGGAGTGTCCACTCAAGACTTGTAAATTGTAGCTTAAACCGGACGTGCAATACGAGGCTTGGCCTTATCAAGTTGCAAACGACATCTGACATCCGCATGGGTGTGCAGCACGATCAAGTTTTTAGACTTTTTTTTCCTTTCATCGAATTCGTTTGATATATATATTTATATTTAGCCTACTATATATACACATGACATTCGGTAGGGATTATTTCAAATCGGATAGTGGTCACTGAATCTATTCTTAAACTGGTTTATTAATAACTTCCTTTCATTTTTTGATAATGAACTTTATTGTGTATTTTTTTTAATTGACAAAAAACATAATCTGAATTGTTGAATATAGTCTACTGACCTGCGATCTTCGACCTCAAATTACATTAGTTAAGTAGTCACACGATCTTTGGTCCATTGACGTCATAGTAGTTTCGGTTATTAACGCAGGTGGCCGCCTAATCATACTAATAAGGGACAACCATTAAGGAACGTAATGGCAATGGGTCAAGGTTATTTATTAACTGGCTTCTTTAGTTTATTTAACATGAACGACAAAAGATCTGTAGGGGATGTTACACTTAAATTTTCTAAATAAATATTTATTTTTTAACTTATTTCTTCCGAAATGTACCGTACATAAGTTGATTATTACTGAATTATTTTGTAAAAATTATAAGTTACTAAATTTTCAATTAAGAAAGTTTCAGACCCTATGTAAAATATTACAGAGCGATAATAGATTGTGTTCTTACAAATTAATAATATTATGTGTAGAATATATTATCATATTTATATACAAACCAAGGCGACTGGTTTAAAAAAGCGAAACTAATATATATTTCATAGAATAGCTTGACGGTTTGTCGTTCCCTGTAATAGGGCCCAAGTGGAACGCATCCGCTGCATTCCTAGAAGGATCTGTTTTAGAGTTTATGTTTCTAGAACGTTTATAATATTTCGTGTTTATATAATATTCAAAGTCTAATAATTTTCATACGCTGTGGACATTTGAACATTTACTATCACTTTTAAGGAGGAAACTGTTTGAGTTTATAACCTGTCATCTTAGGAATCTTACTAGTGAATAAGTTTTAGAAAGAGGTCCCTGTAGGTCATTGGAACTCTACTTCAGAATCACGAACTTAAATCTTGGCCTCCTCGTGACCTCATTTTCTTGCTAGCACATGGCCTCATATGTATGATATATCTCTGTTAAAGAAGTTTGACAAAACCCAGAACGTTTGATTGAAAGAACATGCTTATAAAAAATTATGTTTATATTAGTTAAAATAAAGGCAGTCTGCCGAATAGTTCTTAAACAACAGTGTTTTAAACATTACAAAAATGAATATAATAAAATTTGAATCAGAATTAAAATATAATATTCTGAACATGATATAAGTGGATGCACTAAATATAATAAACTATGTTTAATTATTACAGAAAATGATACAAACAAGCCTGATATATGATTTGTAAAGAACATACTAAGTTCTAGTTTGTGAAGATAAGTCCCTGCAAGTGATCGAATTGCAGTTTTTTATTTATAGATCGCATTTGGTTTTTTTGTGATCAGATGTTGGACTTTCAAATATAAACGAGATAGCTTCTTATATAAGCGAAAAGAATTACACGATGGCTATCTCATGCTAAGGACACCTACATATTAAAATTTTAATTTAAGATAAAAAGAAAAGGCATTGCAAAATGATAATTCTAATTCTTTACACGCATTTCTGTGATGTCTACAGTGAAGAGGCCTTACTTTCCCTTACACGGGGCCTATAATAAACACGCAAAACATTTTATTTTCGGGTTTTTTATTTTATATATCTATGTAAAAAGTATTTAGAACCTTATTTTAAGAAAATTTAATGATGTTTGAAATAGTATACATTTTATTACGTGGCATATTTTAATTATAATTTTTTTATTGTATGATAATTATCGAATTTATACACGTCGTCTCGCTACTTTGGAAATTATATGTTTAGCCTGTATATATTTACAGGGCGAGTTTATTTTTCTAATAAGTAACCTAATTGGTTTATTTTGATTTCTTCTTTTCTGTTATTTAATTATAAAAAGAAAACCTGTTTATGTTATTTACCTCTGTGTTTCTAAAAAAATGAGGAAGGCAACTAAGCACAAAGTAATTCATTTTAACTGCTTCCGATTTTACACTCCAATGAAAGAATGATTTGAATAGTTATACAGAAGTCGAGACTGCATAATAGCGTTTACATTAGAATTCTATTTCAATCAATATTTTCGTTATCTGTTCAACTACGATTCCCTTATTCGAATATTGGCCTCTATCAGTCGAAGAATTGCCGTTGCCCTGACTAAATATTAAATTTTACGAAATAAAAATGAAGAGGAATAATTAAAATATTATTACTTAGAAGATGACGTCACCTATAGGCTGCAAAAATGATAATTTTAAGTTTGAGTCATAGAATTTGGCTGTTGAATGACAGTAATCTTTTAGAAGCTTTTAATGAAAGAAATATATTTATTAAACATGAAATGACTTGGCTGAAATTTAAATTTATTGAAAGAAATTAAATTGCACTAATATTTTCTACGTTTTATTATTGCCTGCAACTATAAACAAGGTTGGAAGTAAGCGTTATTATTCTGCAAAACAGAAAATTAAAAAAAGAATAAAGTTTGTTCAAACTCTAGCTCCCCTGGTGACTAACTATTGTACCAAAACTCGGTAGATTTTTTTTATTTTTCATTTTTGTAAATAATGATAAAGGATTAATTCGACAGATGTATATAAAAAGGTATAAACATTTTGTTTCATATGTTACCGCTGGTGGATTTTTATTCATAAGTGGTTTCATTTAGAGAATCGGACACCGGAATCCATTTGAGGGAAGTATTAAAATGACTTTTTACAGTTTAAAATGGGAGCAATCTTTCTCGATATGCATACTGCCTCACTTCATACATACCGGAATTTCCATCCCCTACCGACCACTGACCAAATAGGGTAGAATCACATTTTCTAACCACTAGCCTAGATGATAAACGGTGTGTTCGCATTAAGTGGTGGTTTCCTTCCTCCCTGCTCCACCACCAGTGTATGTTCGCCTTGCGCAATCTTGATTTATGTGTCCATTCCCAATTTTCACGACCGTGTGTAGTTATTAAACAGACTTGGGCTCTGATTGTCCGATATCATAAGTCTCCCTCTCCTACTCTTTTCCCCTCAAGTTTTCGACCCACCCTGCCCAGACAGACCCCTATGAGTTCAGGGGTGAGATTTGGGTGGAGGTAACATCCCCAGGGTCTGGGCTAAACGTTGACGAACTATCGATGGTCCTATTCAAGTGTGGAGTGGATATCAATTATCCGGTATTTTGGGAAATTCTTCTGATGGATTAAAACACTCAGTATGTCACTTCCTTCTTTTCCAATTTTTGCTTTAAAAAATTGATCCATTACGATTATTGTAAATATTGAATTTGATCTTATTTGTTCAGTATCACATGAATATCATTAATGAAATATTTTATTTGCTACAAGAGCGAAAAGAAACTATTTTTATTAACATAGTTATTAAAATTTGGGAAAAAAAATTATTGAAAAGAGACGAATAAATAAATAATGAAAAATATAACCTGCAACTTTATCAGTAAATTATTAAGTTTAATTCTCGGGTTTCTCGCAAAGGAAATGAGCAGGCAAAGCACGCTATAACTCGAGTTTGTTTATTTAAGTCGCTGCAAAGTACATCTTCTGTGATTCTGCTAGATCTTTAGTGTACTCCACCTCTATGATCTGTGACATCACGATTCATCAGTGACGTCGCGAATAGAGGTAAGGAGAGCTTATGATGGAGGAAACTGTGACGTCACAATTTTTTACCCCCTTCCTTGACATGCAGATGGCGTAATTGTCAGTTCCCTATTTCCCTAGGAATCTCCTGGTCTAGACAGGGTCGAAGCAATCCCACACTCTTACGCTTTGTTCTGGTCCACGACCATTGTGACGCTCCCATACGTGGAGAAAGGGGACGAAAAGCATGCTACAAATTTCACTATTTTACCTCTACCCCAACGGCTTTTGAGTCGGTGTCTGCGGTTTTTTAGGCTCTCCTTTCTGTCTGATTCTACCCCTTTTTTCCCTAACCAGTCTAAGGGGAATTCTATGTTTGGATTTAGTCAACCAACAATCTATTCTAAGATGGAACCGTCAAAATCTTCATGCGAAAGCATACGTGAGCATTGAATTAAAAAAAAAAAATAAATAAATAACGGGACGTTTTAATTCCCAAGAAGTGACTAACAAAATGTAAACTAAGTAAACGCTTCTAATAAACAAGTTTTGTTGACACTCGAGAGATACATGATATCATTTTTGATTTATATAAGCTGATTTAATAACAGTACATAAGATATAAATTTTTTAGCCTCCCTTCAGCATATACATAAACAAGGATCTAAAATTGTTCGTTATTCGAGAAAGGATTAATAAAAAGAATGGCCAACTCTAGAGTATTATTACAAGAAAAAATGAAAATCCGAAACGGATTTGACGCCTTTAATGACGGTGAAGAATCAATGAGTTTGACAAGCCACGACACAGAAGGCCTGCTGGGACAGTGACACTAGCAAATCAAATGTCAAATAAACAAATGACTCAATAAAATGTTTTATTTTTACTTCTGTTTAGATAATATATATCATTTTTTATTAGTATATTTATTTTTAAGGTTTTTTTTGTTTTTTTTGCGTATAAATTGGGAATCAATTTGGACTGGCGAACCTTCAATTCAAAACAAATATCTGTGGAACGTAAATAAATATTATGAGATGTTTTAAGGCTATCTTATTACTTTGCATTACTTTCCTTCCCGCTAGTAAAAGGAAGAGACGACGATCTTCGAAAATTTTTATTAATTGGAATTCCCATATCTAGATTGAAATAAATAAAAAGAGAAGAGAAAATTCCTAATGGATTTTTAAACTACTATTAAATAGGGATGTCCTTCTGAACTGTGTAGGAGTTAGTGGTTCATAAAAAAGATGTGAAATTGAAGACGACATTGGTGGGATTTTTTTTAGAGGGGTTTGTGTATATTTTGAAAACGACGGGGCTACTCAACTTTAAGCTATCGATGTTTAGATATCAGTCTTTGTCCCTATATAAGGATCTATATTCGGTGAATTAAGTATATGTTTATCGTTTGTGTAGTGTACACTCACTCCATTATTTCTTTAATGTAAGATAAGTAAATAAACATCTGTTGAGATAACGTTTAGAAAACGGATGTTTAAGTAACGCTTTCGTTTCAAAACCGAGTTCAAGATTAAACACTCCTAAAGTCATCAAATGTTTAGCTTATTTCGTATCCTATCCTTAAAACTTAATTTTCTTTTTATTTTCTTCGGAATTTTTCTCAGAGAAAAAGTTTTCCAAAATCGAACAGAACTTCAGTAGTGTGTTCAAGTGCATAAAGAAAATATACAAGAGACGGCACAACGGAAAAATGCTCACATCCATCTTACCCATCGACGGCCTCTCTTATAAGCGAGACCCCTTTGCTATCTAATTCCTTCCTGGCTGCTCTCTCCACTTATGGGCCTCTGTCTGTCTCCACAAGTTGTAATGTGAATATGAAGTTATGTGTAGGCTTATGTTTTAAGATCATTTCTGCCATTTACAACACTATAAACTGTAATATTTTTCTAATTTTACTATATAAAGTTACATTGCGCAGAGTTCTTTAGAACTATGCACTATAAATTCAATTAATTTGATAATTTAATTTTTACTTTCCTAGTAAATAAACTAGAAACTTTTGTTTATTTTATTCCTCGCTTTTTAACTAAATAACATTTTGAACTTCCACTAATAGATAATAATTAGGTTTTTTAATCTCATTGTGTTTAACTTCAAAAATTTACAGCTGTATAAAATTGACCAAGTTTTACCTTATTATTATTCTTTCTTTTATTTATCTAAGCAATTCCGATGTCATTTTCTTTATAAAAACAGTTCAGTTTTTTACTCTATATTTTTCTAGACACGCGATGAAGCCTACATGTTCATCGTCTTTTGTAAATATTCTTAAATTTAACAAGCTTAAAAAGATCTAAAGATTGTTCGCTAACTACCTGAATATAAATTCTAGATAAATTTCCAACATTTTGTCTATGCTAGGCCTAAATTAAATCAAATTAAACAAACTATTTATTGAATTATTCTGTTAATATGTTTACAAATTTATTAAACATATCTTCATAAATCTTGTAATTCTATTGGATGTAGGCCTAAATGGTTTATAATAAAAGTATACAATATTTTGGAGTAAGAAATGAAATTATCATCAATAAGAAACTAATTAGTTTTTAATTTATACACAAAATAAAACCTATTGATTATTTTCAATAGTTGCGAATATTCTTATCGTCATTATTATAATCTTTTATAATTTTTAATTTAAAAATCAGTTCTCATTGATTTTAAAACTAATATTTATGATTACCCTTTAAATTATTTCAAATTGTTATATAATTGAAAGTATATATTAAAGTTTAAAATTTTCGTGTGAACTTATCCGTTAGATCTAATTTTTGATAAGTCTATGCTAATCATAGTTCTACTTCTTAAAATAGAACAGGAAGTAAACTACTACTTGAACTGCGATAACAGCCACAAGAAAAGAATGAGTATCTAATTAATGTAAACAATAAAAATCAATTCAGGTCGTTTATTGGAGCTTAAACGGTTTTAATGATTTTATAGATTTTTCTTCAGTTTTTTCCTACTGGTAAATTGGCATTAAATAAATCATTTTATAATAAAGTGACTATTGTATTTAAGCTTGACTTATTTAACCTGTTAAAATTTTTAACCACATCTAATTGCGATAAAATATTTTTGTATTAATATATTATTAATTTGACGTTTTATACAGTAGTGCATTGAATATATACATGATTTAAAAAAAAATGTTATGGAATGTTATTTAACAAAAACGATTTAAAGTCAAATTATAATTTATCAAGATATTTATAAAATTAAAACAAAATGAAGAATATAAAATACTTATAAAATATATAATACTTTAAAATTAACTTTAATTATAAATTTAATAAAATAAATAAATAAATGTAAATGTAAAAATTAAAATAAATATGTGTAGATTTAAAATTCTCTTTCAACAGTGCAGTTAAATATACTGTATGTATATAAACCATTTATTTAGCTTCTAAATCGCTTTTAACGTCAGTTAAATTGAGACCAACACCCCTAAATTCAGTCCGATTTAGGGAATTTAGGCCTACTGAATCTTCATTTACTTTCACACTGTATTGCATACATAACCAATATAAAACATAATACTTATGTAAAGAATGATAGTTTGATTTAAATTGATGGTTATTTTTTACTTTTTTAAAAAGTATTTTTAATAGTATAATTTCATCTCACCAAATGATCAAGATTTCAAGCAGAAATTAATATTTTTAAACTCGAAAGCATCTCTATTTAACTGTGATTTTAACTTTGAAATCATGTAAAAGAATATAAAATAAGTTTAATTAAATAAAATGAATATAAGGTTATCAAATTTTCAATCCTTTTAGTCATTCTTTTTCCTAAAAAATTCTTCGAAATGTCAATAGATTAGAATTCAGGTTATTTTAAAATAATAATAATAATAATAAAATGATTTCATGCAAAAATATGAAGTAGTAAAACTATTAAACCTATATTTATATCAGTAGATATCACAAATATAACTTATATTCGTGAGAAATTAATTACATATAAAAGTTACTAAGGAATAGACTTCTAAGCACTATGAAAAACTAGGATAGATTAGGCATTATATATCTATTAATGTTCAAATGATAAATACGTTAAAATGATGGTAAATATTAATACTGTATAAAATATTACTGTATGAGGAAAGGTAAAATAAAAAATAATAAGTTAAAATATTTTGAAAATAATTTTTTAAACTGTTTATTTATGAAAATAATAGACAGTTAAAATTTGGATTTTAATGAGTCTGAGACAAATTACTGAGTTGAATAAATAATTTTAAAATAAGAGTAATATTAAAACTCAGAGGATAATTCTACATGAATCCAGGAAAAAATGAAGCAAACATAAGATGACGCATTATGTTGCATTTATAACATAAGCACAGTATAAGATAATATATGACAAAAAGCTCTGATTTAACAACAAATAATGTTTTACTGTAAAATGAAGTTTATATTAAACTTTTAAGAAATCAAAATTATGATTGTATAATAAATTGTAGCAATATAATATAATAAATGATAATTTTATAATTGTTTTTCACATATAAATTTAATATTGTCTCACATTTATAAAAAAATTTAATCGATTTAAATATATGAATTATTTTTTCAATAGGTTATTCTTACATATAATCATTTAAAATTTAAATATTCAGAGAATTTTATCATATTTTCAATCATTTGAATCATCGAATGAAATTAGTTTCACATTAATATTAATCTGAATATGATATACAGAGCTGAGAACTGGGCGTAATTAAAAAATACTGTATCTAATTAGATTATATTTAATTATTTATTCATTGCATATAAAATTTATATACTTATTATCATTAGCGTCATTATTATTTTAAAATTATTTTTACAGCATCTAAACATTCGATAAACATAACTTCAACATCATCTATCAGCGTTACATCTTAACAACTTTTACATTCTTAGAATACTTTTTATATATGTTCTATATTTATGCGTTTTTAACACTATTAAATTTTTTCTATATATTATATCTACATAGTAATGTAATGAATCAACAGAGTTTAGACAGTTTTTATAATTTTTTTTCTTTAATTCTTCTATTGCATGACTAACGATGTGCAGTTCACTTTTTTAAAAATGATACGTAGTAATTCGTGGATGGGATCGACTATATTTGACTTAACCGAAACTGTTGTAAATCACTTTTACAATATTCATAATAACAAATCGACCATAAGAGCACATTCAGGAAGCACATTTGAATTCAATAAGATAAGTCATAAATAAATAAAAAAGGAGAAAATTAATAATATTGTAAAAATATAAGATCCCATCTTACTTATAGGTGTGTATGTGTGTGTATATCTTTTAATTTATTGAGCTGATAAATTTTAGTACTTATCAGAAATCTTATAGATGTCATTCGCTTTTAAATTCTGGTATCGTAACGTGATTTCCTGTGAAGATGAGGTCAAGATCCATTTAGGATGTTGTAGGTTGAAACAAACGTGACAATCCCTTCTCTCGAGCCAAAGGACAACCTACCTCCCTTAGGTGGACAATGTGTATTTGAATGTGTGGGTGGAACGTAGATTACCCACCCTATCCAAGCCGCGTCAATCCCTTTTCATAGCTAACTGTGAAAATATTTATTTTTTATACATTTAGACATGTTTTTTAATTGATGGAAAACATTTTAAATCATTTTAATTCTTCATTAAATTATATAAATTTATTTAAAAATAAATAAGAAAGAATTCGATTATAATTTTTGTTCTCATTAAATAAACATTATTTAAAACTAAAGCCAAATGATTAATCTACCAACAAACTTCATATCAAATTAATCTAAATTTTTTTCAATAGAATATATTGTTTTATTGCGAAAGATAAAAATCTCTCAAACTGAATATTTCTTAAGTTTAAATATTAATATAGAAACTACATAAAACCAGGTCTAAAATTCTAATTATGCTTAAAATATACGCATAAATTATACGTGAATACAAGAAATATTGATCTAAGTTACAATATTTTATAACCTATGGTAAATACTTGTATTTTCAAGCTTTATTTTAAATTATAGTGAACAGAATGTCATCCTTTAAAACTAATAGGCCTAAGTCTTTTATTTTATTTTAAAAATAGGTAAATAATATAAGAAAAATTATATATACAATATACGTTTCCACATGATTGGTAAGTTTACCCAAAATGAAATAATTTCTATTTTTAAAAATTATTAAAAATATAATCTATTGAAAATATTGTATAAGAATAAATAAAAATAAAAATAATCGTATTAAAAATTTAAAATGGAAATTTTTCTACCTTGTGAGGTAGTTTTGATTATCGCAGTGAAGAATTTTCTTTCCATAATGAATTAATTAAAATTTTTATTGTCGATTCATAGCCTTTATTCTTTGTATGAAATAAATTATATATTAATTACAATAATATTATGATTCAAATTAGCAATCATCTATAGCAGTCATCTATTGTTAATAAAATACATAAAAGATTCAAAAGTTATTTTTTATAAATAAGTTACATTACTTAATTTAGATTCAATGTAATATATAATTTATGAGATAGTTAATAAAAATGGTAAAGACTGTATATTATAGGTTAGGCTTTATGTTTAAAAAAAACTAAGCTATAAAAAGCTATAAAATATCCTAGTCAAAATTGTTAATTATACTTAGAATATCCAGAAAAACTCTATGTAATATTCTACATGTATCTAAGCACATATACGAATACAAATGTAATAAGCTGTTCTAGATTATCATGTAAAGCTTACTAAAAAATTATATTAAATCTTGATATAATTTTTATGATGTGTTCGGAATATTTAATTTTTATTATATTTAAAAATTCAATGAAAATGATTCAAAATACATGTTTACAGAATATCTAAAATTTCCAATATTCAAAATATGGGCGAAATAAAATGAGTTGAATTTTATACAATGAAAAGGTTTACAGTTTAATTTAAAATTTTTTTTCATTTCAAACTTCCAATGAAGTTAAAATCTACAAAATTTTGTGTAAGAGTTTGTAACTAATAAAATTTTGAATTATAATATTATAAGTCCACTTAAAACCTTAAATCTGAACTTTTCTGATTAAAAAAAAATATATATATATTTTTTTATATGTATAAGTTTTGAGTAAAGTTTTTCTTCATAAGAAATTAAACAATTTTATTATTGATTGATACTCCTTGCTATTCATAAACAATGACTGATATTTTACTTCAAATAACATTCTGATGAAGCCAAATAAAATTATAACATTCATCAGTTGGTGTAGTTATTATTTTTTTTGGAAAGGCCGTAAAAATCTATATTTTTGACATATGCACGAAGCTAACAAATTATTTATGTTAATTTATATTAGAACATTTACATATTTCTATTAAAGAATATTAAAGGCACAAATTTAATTGAAACTATTTCTAAGTTTCTCTAGTAGGCCTATAAATTTTTAATATTTTGAAGATTTCTTAAAATCTTTATTGAAATTATTACAATCTATTAAAGTTACTTCTTGATATTTTTAATTACAATAAACTGGTAACAGTTTATTTAACGATTATGATATCATAATCAGGCTGTTCCATTATTTTCTAATTACTTATGTTTTACCTGAAGTCAAAGCAAGTATAACTTAATGCTAACACTTATTGAATAAGATATATTCTTTAGCTGTTGTAGCCGTTTGTCAGAAACTCATCAATCTCTTGATGAAAAATGATTCATCTTATGGAAAAAAAATTGTAATTTCAATAAATTATTTTAAGATGACTAGATATGAACTCATATTTTAAAAATGATGCTTTACTCTGCTGTCGAAAATAGACCATGATTTTTATTTAAACTAAAACACTTAGTTATAAGTCTTACAATATATTTATGTATGTAACATTTTATGATATTTGGATAGAAATGTAATTCAAGTTAATTATGGCTGTCTAAGTAGTGTTTTAAAATATTGTTCTTAACATTTACATTACATTCGAAGTGATACTTTAATTTTTGATAATGTATTATAAGTCTGTAATTATAAATAAATAATAAATATATTTTATGTTTTAAACTTGTACTGGTAAATCTTTAGATATGCGATTTCTTGATTTTCTATATATCTACTTTTTTCAAGATAAAGTGTGCAAAACTGATAAAAAGCAGAAATTATTATAAATGTTTTTCAATTGTAAAATGGATTATTGGCTAATTCTTATATTATAAAAATGTTTTTAAATTAAGCATTTTATCAAATTCTTGTTAAATATTTAAATTGAAACAAAATATGTTCAAAACAAAATAATGTTAAAAACTTCATTAAAAGTTATGTATGATTCAAAATCGCATCTAACTTTTCTATATTGTGTCTAAATACAAACCACAAATTTTTATTTAAAACTTTTACTCTAATAGAACGTAAGCAATTGTGTAATAATTTAACGAATTGGAATTTTTTGTTTCACTAATAATAAAAAAAATATGAAATTTACTTAGCAAGGAAAGAATACAATTAAACTTAAAAATAAAAATATAATTTTTATAACAAGCGAGGTAACTTTAAATATTATAATTAAATCGATCTACGAGAGGTGACGTAGACAACAATTGTTTAGTGTAGAATCGGTATGCAAAAAGATATTTGGATTTGCTCTTGATATTTGAATTGAGAATGTCAAAAGTGTCTATTAAAGCTTGATTTAAAAGTAATTGTTTATATTAAAAATATCTTATATGTTTTTTTCATCTAAACAGTCACTGTCCTTTATATATTTAGCTAAGTAACCAGAAGGATAAAGAAAATAAAAAGAAAAAGAAAAGGACAGAGAGAACATATCTGTAAAGAGAGATAGAAGGTTGTCATGTTGACACGACGCAGAACACTTTATTACATGTCATTAATTGTGAACAGTTGGACAGCTGGACAATCACCTTGGCCATTTTCGCCAAACGTCAGGTGTGTGATGAAGAAATAGATGATTTGCAATCTAATAACCGCATAAAAAATATTCTTTTTTTCTATGGAGCCAAAATTTTCCGCTTAACTGCGAGATTTCTCGGAAAGAAAAAACTCAAGGTTTTTGATGGCCAATTTTAGAAAGACTTCTCCATGACATTATAGTCTTTGTAAGTGGCAGACATATGGGAATTAAATTGATATTTTATTTTTTAATGAAGCCTAAGATTACATTAATCATTAAATTTTATATATATTTTATTAATAACTTTAGTCCTAATTATATTTATCAAGACAAGATGACATGAGGTTTTTCTTTATTTTCGGTCTAAATTTTCGTAATTTTAATTGAAATCATGCATATTTGTCGAATTAAACATCATTAGTTTTTATTGAAACGAAACAATAATTATAAATGATTTTTTCTCGTATAATTCTATACAGGCTACTGATTTTCAATTTAAAAACTAAATTTACTGACACCACATCGAAGGCTTACCCTCAATGAAAGAAATCTAATCACAGAAGCATTCGTTTCAGGAGCTAATACAATTTTCAAAAAATAAAATAATAATAAAAATAATACTTTTAGGATTTCTATTATTACTGTTTTTTTGTTTTTTCTTCTAATGACGAAGGGGCATTAAAGGTTAAAATATTAAAATCAATTTTTAACGAGAATAAATGAAAACAGGCTCGATATTTTCAAATTCCTAAATCTATAAAAGGATTTAACAGCGGCTTATTTAATAAATAACCTTGTCATTAACTAATTATACGATAAATATAAAATTTTCGACGTTCAATTGATTCGCATGTGCATTAAAACGATAAAGTTAAGAGTATTTATCAAAAGGATTCAGTATTTTGAATCAATATTGACATTACTTTGTCAACTATAGATAGCAAACATTACAATACTTTACTTAAAGTATATCTTGTCTTTAAAAAAGATCTTAAAGATTTATTAAGTTAAGAAACGAAACTAAAGACATCGTTAACCTTACTTAAAATCCGAAATATTCATTCTCCTCCATTACAATTATCGTTTCTTCATTTCATCTCACCCGTTAATTACTTCGTCTACATTTTTTATTATTATTTTTTAATTCAAAAATATAAACAATTAATTAATCGTATCTTTTCGAATTTATTAATACTCGTATGTTTATTAAAGAGAATAATACGTAAACAAAAAACAATTCGATTAAATATTTTATTTTTTAAGATATTTTTAACTCTAACCCTTTCCAAACAGCACAAATTATATTGGACCAATGCAGTATGATAATGACGAATGGCAACAATAGTAGAAAGCGGTTGATTGGACGGTTTACTCCAGGCAGCCGGAGAAGATCGATTCGCATCTTTTCTCTTAGAATGTTGACGTCATGTTTGTATGTGACGTCTCGGAGTGGAATCACATGACGGAAGAGTTGACCAATCGGGATGGGGGCGAGACTGTTAAAGGTCTCTGAGGGATTGGTAAATTTTTTCTAGTTTTCTTTTATTCGATCGGACGACTCGAAGACATTGCTACGAATTGAAAATGTCTGTTTATCGAACAGAAATGGTTTTAAAGACGTTTAACTCCCTCCTAGTAGCTTACAACAGTGTTCTATGCAGCGTGCATGGAGGCAAAATATATACTGTTTACAGAATATTTTATTTATTATCTTTCAATTTTAATTTACTCTTTATTTATTTTCAATTGTTAGTATGTTTTTTTTTTTTCTTTTTGCTTCTTCCCCGGCCAACAAAATTGATTTAATTTGTAAAGTCGTTATAATTTATTGTGAATAATGGTTTTGAGTTTTCTGTTCGGGAAATCTCCAAATGCAATTTTTATTTTCAATGGAAATTCGATTAAGTTTAAAAAAATAATAATACTATTTCAGATTTTTATGCAATAACTATTTTGAAATGATGTTTAAATATTTTACTGATTCGAGAATATTTAAATGAAATAAATTTCGTGTTCCATAAATATAAGACATTCTGGCAGCAAAAACTTTTATTAAATTATTCAATATTTTTAATTATAAAAATCGCTTTTAATTTTTACTTTACGTATACAAATTATTATTATTTTAATGTATGTATGAAGCCTATGTATATACGCTACGTGTGTTTGTATATTTGTAAAAATTATATCAATAAGAATTATTAAACTTTATTGTATAAAGCAAAATTATTTATAGCGCTTTGTATAAATATCTTTATGTTAAAAACATCGGTTTTTTCCTCTAAAATACAATTATGCATGATTATATATGAATATATGATTAGCCTATGTTCTGGTGAATTTTGATTCCATGCAACTAATAATTAGAAAGTGTAATCAGTCTTTTTAATTAAACAGAAATCGCTAAATCGAAAATTTTTATACGCCTCAAAATTCATATAATGTGTAATTTGCATAATTTTTCCATGAATAAGATATACATTACATGTATGATCTTAATTAATTTTCCAATTGAAATATTATTTAATATAAAGCTTGAATTCGTTTAACGTTTTTTATGAATTTTATAATTTAATATTATTCATTTTAAAAACAATTTTTAATTAAAAATATAAATTCTATCATATATACACACGTAGGCCTATAGACTATGTGTATGTGTATTTTATAGATAACATATACTTTTCACACACTTTTTCATTAAAAAAATGAATTTTATTTTTAATTTTTTGATGAAGTTACATAACAAACAAATTTAGTTTTAACTGTAAACACTTCTTCTTCTGTAATATTTGTCAATAACTGTAAAAGATAATACGAATATTCATGTACTTGTACACTTACATATTATAAAGTATTAAATAAGTATAGAAAACATAGGCTATAGGCCTATGAGTTTTATTAAATAAAATATTTATATTATTCTTATATTTTTAACTAATTTAAAATCTTTATTTTAAAGGAAAAAAAATTAAATTAATAAAATATGCTAAAACTTAACCAATAATTTAAAAAATAACGTCATATATATTTGAGATTTAGGTTCTTTCTGCTTAAATCTTACAATTTAAACAAATTACAATAGGTTTATTACACAATTCTAACTTAAATATTAAAATACTTTTTAAAATTTTAAACCTACATAAGCTATATTTCTAATCAAATAATTATATATTAAGAAAAATAATATATCAAATCAAAACTTCTATATGTAAAAAAATACATTTAAGAAGAAAGTAAAAACTTTAGAAAATAAAATTAACAATTAGATCTATAATTTTAAACTTATGAAAATTTCATTTAATGTCAAGTGTAGTCAGTCTCATAGGAGCAGATTTCCCGAATAATTCTAATTAATTCGAAAGAAACTATCTTAAAAATTGAACATTTAAGAGACCTAAAGATTATACAATTAAATATTTAGTAAATTATAAGTTTTAACCATCCGAATAAAGAAGCTATAGCTTAGTGACATTCTTCGTAATGTAAAATTCATGTTCTTATAGCTAAAAATATTTATAAAATAATCGAAATGTAATATTTATGTCGATCATGACTGATATATAGCATAACATTTCTTTATAATTTTGTAACAACATTCTGTAACAACGTTAACAATGTATTATTTAATTCAGTTCTAGTAAATTCACTTTAATTACAGGTACTAAAAAATCCTATTTCTTAATGATTAAAAATTCTAAATGATCTCAATTTTTTTTAAAATATAGAACCGCATTGAAACAAAGAAGTCAAAAATAACAATATCTGTTAAGATTGTTTCAGAAATTAATTAAGACAACTAAAGAAAATTTACAAACAAAACATTATCTTCTTTGAGTTAAATATTTATACAAAATGTATATGAAATGAAAATAGCATTACAATTAAACAGAAGCTGAGGCCTATAATTTACTTTAAGTTATAATTTGTTATGGTATAAAATATATTATCATTTTGGCTTTGAAACAAACAAGTTAATTTAAAAATAGTCACTAAAATAGAATTCATACATAATTATGAAATAAGCAAGTTAAGGAGAAATAATAGCAATCGTAACACTTTCAAAATAGCCGTGAAGTAAGTTTCCAATGCAAAAATAACTATTAAATACCCTGAAAATTTTGTGAAAAGCAAAAACATTCTGAAAATTTTACTTAAACAAATAAAAACTTAATATAAATTTGACAAAATGGTGTGGCTGTATTATTAATAAACAAATAACACCCAAAGTATAAGCTGAAAGGTAGGTTATACTTTTGGCGTTAGGGTAATTCTTTTTGGCAAAAACGTTAAGGTATATACAAAGTTTCCAATAAAACAAGAAAATCAAGCAAAAATTTGTCAAATTATCAATTAAATTTAAAATCTAATAAAAGACAATTTAACGAACATATAAAGATATAAATGCAATGTAATATGAATTTTACCAATATTATATTAATATTGTCAGTAAAGTGATTTTGGCATTTTTATTATTCGTGTCTTCATTATTAGATTTTTACACCGATAAATTAAATAAACACGTTTTTAACCTACTGATTTTAACAGCTCATTAAGAATTTAAACAATTATCACTTAATATATTTACACAAGACTAGAAAGACCAAAATGAAAATGAAGTAATTTATGTTTTAAAAAAAGAAGCTTTTATTCTAACATGATTTCATTATCATATATGAAAACAAATTTTATTTTCGTTAGAATTTAAATTTTCAAGCAAAAGATATGCATTTTAAATGAACGTATTTAAAATAATTCAACATTAGATCCGTAAGGAACAGCTCCTACACTATAATCCGTGATATAAAGTAATTTTCCGAAAGTTTTCTCATAAACAAAGAAAAAATTTTTAACAAATTCAGTCTTACTGATGCAAAGTTTTGTTGTATATAAAATAATAATTGAAAAAGTAAATTATACATAAATGTTTAATTCACAAAAAAAAAATAATAAATAATAATAGAACTAGATTTTGATTTTTTTAAATTTAAAGCGTGATCAGATACACAAAAATAAACTGTACATTATGTAATTTATTAAAAAATATATATATAATAATCTATTTAGTAAATTCATTTTGCAACTATTTTTAATTTTAAATTTCGACTCTGAAGTTTCGTGCTTGTATCTAAATTTTTTAAAGTGGTATAATAGATTATTGTTAACCGCAAATGATTTATGTGTTTACGTGTTTCAAATAAAAATAAACGAAACAAGGAAATTATATAAGTAATATGTCCTAAGGTTGTGATTTTCTTCTAGTCTGTGTCACGATAAGGACTTAACGACGTGTCCTAAGTCCTTTATCGTGTCACCATCAGGTCAACAGGAGAATGTGTATACGTGATATAGATGTTGTCTTAAGCATAGATCCCGCTGATTGTTTGTTAAGTAGAAAGACAAACTCGTTCGAACAGTTGTCATCAACTTATTAAAGACTAACTTGTCTTAATAAGACTCGATCTCCATTTCTTAAGCTTTACAGAAAGGAAAGTAGAAAGTTAAATTCTTATATTTGTATATATTATATAAGCCAAGACATGTTTACTATACTGCATAAATTATACGTAATAAAAATTCAAAAATTAAATTAAAATGAATAAGTTTAAAACTTAGCTTAATAATTAAGCCAATTATTCAATCACTGAAGCATAAAATAATATTTTACGCTTCATCAACTGAATTTTAAGCATACTTTTTTTAGTGTTATCCTGTAGACTAATAAAGGAAGAAAGCGTTGCTTTATTTTAAAGCATGTTTAAATTCTCATTTGTCTAAAAAACAAGTATTGAAAATGAATATGAATGAAAACTGAATAAAATAGTGATAATTAAAATATAGAAATAAAAATTTTAAGCGATAAAAGATACAAAAGAATTAAAATAAGAAAAATTCGAACGAAATACAAAATAGAATGACTGTTTTGCATTATAATATAATTTTTACATTGCTAATTAATCTAAACAGATTTTTTTTCCCTCCTTATATTCTATGTTTTTCATATTTATCTTCGTTTTACATTCTTCTCTTGTCAGCATTACTTTACTTTAGCAAATCAACCATGCATGCAATGGTAACTTCATCTTTATTTTAAAAATTCAGTAATTGAAATGTTAAAGAATTGTTCACGAAAAATGCTAATTGCTCATTTATTTATACAAGTTTTTTATTTCCTTCCTTTTTTTCATTTTCACTTCATGTTTCGTGGGATAGAACTTATTTTACATTTTATAGAAAATCTAAACTGAAAAAACACATACAAATAAATCTTAAAATTGCCAAATAAACTAATCAAAGTTTGTATTTTTTTAGTATAGAAATTTTATTATCGATAAATTTAAAACGTCAACTGTAAATAGAATAAGACGGAGATTCTTATTTAGTGTTTATCATAGCCTTCTTGAAAAAATCATGTTATATTTATTTAAGCTAAGTTCTTTAAGAGCAATTTACTATTTTAATACTTATTAAAAATAGACTAGTTTCAGAATAAACAATTAATTTATTCAATGCGTTTGTTATTCTTTATTTGAAAAAATTATACAAGGCGATGCCAATTAGGCAAAATGAGCCTCCCCACATAAACGATAGAAATACCCCAAAACAAAAACGAGAATAAAAGCCGAATGATAATAATAAACATGTAATGAAAATAGAAATATAACGAAGAAAAGTTGGTATATTGTCGAATTTTTCACAGTTATATATGTTTAAAAAGAGTTTATAATTTACTAAGTTAAATTTTTCACTGTAAATTATAACTTTACTTCAAAACGAAGTCATAATATTCTTGTTTTTAAAAATAAAAATAAAAATAAAGAATGAATCAGCTTTTACTTATATTTTATTGTAAAATAAATAGGCCTAACAACATACATTTTTATCTTACATTGATCTAGATTAGGCTGGATAGAATTCTTACTTTGAAATTAGTAACCAACTTCATAATGAGCTAATCTCAGTATTTTTATTTAATAATGAGACAACTTCAGAGGTTCACTCGAAATGAAAACTCAAAATTTCAGACTCAATTAAAAAATATCTCTATTTTATATTAGAATAAACTGAATTGAAATTTTAGAAATGAATAGTTTAACTCCAGAATTTTTATCTACAAATAAAATAATCTTAGAATACCTGCTTATTTTCAAATTATATTTTAGTTAAGGTAAAAACTATCAATTTTTCTTTTAATTTATAAACTTTCATATACAAATTTAAATAATTTTTAGAAAAAAGCTATTGTGTTTCTTATTTATTTCAAATTTAATATATGCTTAAAACTGTTTTATTTATTTATTTTAGGATTAAATATTGTTGTTTATAAATAAATTTTTGCATAATATTATACTTTTGATAATAATATAAAATTTTATTTATTTTAAATTAAAAATATACATATTAATTGCTTGAAATATCTCATTTTTACTGATTATCATACAAAAATATAGCTAACAATTAATAATTCAAAGCTATCTTAATAAGAAATTTTGAAAATATTAAAATTTCTATTATTGAACTGGTATGAAATTGCAGTCAAACATAATCAAAAACTAAGTTATACAATGTTAAAATAATCATAGAGATAGCTTTACATAGGATTTACTTTCATAGATATAACGCATCTACATTTCATATTTTCATATCTTGTAATATATGTAATGAATTTTAATAATTATCTGTTCTAAAATTTACCTAATATAATAAATTAAAAGTGTGAATTTTTTAATTTCTATTTGAAAATATGAATAATTATAATAGGCTGACAATCTATACTTTCTTATTGCAAAATGATCAAATTCGAAGTTTAGATCTTTCATAAATTATAAAATAATCTCAGATATGACTGTTTTATGTCATTATTTTTATTCTAATTATTTAAATAACTTTATAAATATTGATATTTAAAGAAAAACTTTTAGATTTAACTAAAATTGGGAATAATAATTTACTAAAACTTTTCTTGCTATTTATTGATAACTACTGTATTATTATATGTATTGAGCAAAATTTTTATACAGCATTTCCTTGTAACTTATAGGCATTGCAAAATAACATTTTAAAATTTGGCATGAATAACCACATAAGAAATTAAAGTCTAATAATAATAAATCTGTTTATACATTTTATTGATGTAAACATTTACTTTTAAAAAAATCAAATTTATTCCATTTTAATGTAAACTAAAAATGTAATTAAAACTATTATAGATGTAATATTTCAAAAATGAATATGTATTTAACATTTGATATTCTCTCTTGAAACTGAGTTAAAAATCTGTCAGCATTCCCATTTGCCATAGCTTAATTGTTTGTTTTACTGGCGAAGATATCGAATGACTTGTCTGGACAAACAATTTACAAGAATATAAACGTTTCTATACAGTATACAAAATAAAAGGATAAATTCAAACTTAAACTTCGATCATAAGTTATAGCTAAACAAATGATGCATAAATAAAATAATATTCAGAAATAAAGGATGTTAAAATATATCTACAGTGCAATTGAATTATTCATATTTTTTTCTACGTTAGTTCTAATTTATTAGATTTTTTTTAAAAAACAGATAAATTTAAAAAATGGCAGTGTATAAAATTAATCAAGCTAATTCCTCTGGGCTACTAGCTTAGTTAAAGAATGGATGTGGACCAATTATTAATGTCCTTGAGTTAAGAATAATGTTAAAATTAGATTCAACGTTAACTAAACTCATCATTTCTTTTTTTTAAGTCAAAAGAAATTTAGCTACTAAAGCATAAATGTGCATGATTCCACCTGTTATACAGAATGACAACTACGAGTTATATGAAACGTCACGGATGTTACAAAACACATGGTGTAACCTGATATGTAATTCTCTATGTTGCACAAGTATCATTTGAAGAAACAACAATATTGTTTCTTGCACAGCCTGTTTCTTTTCACGCTAACTTGAAAATTTATTGGCCTATCCCGTGACATAAAAGTCGCAACTGTCGACATTGAGGCCAAGTCTATTATTATTAAGTGTCTCTCTCTTGTAAACAACAATTAATGATACGCTGTTAACTGGTTTCTGTGAGGTCGCTTTTGTATTTTAATTTGCATTTTTTAATTGAAATTAGTAATTAGTTGATTAATACCAACATAAATTATAGGATAAATTTCATGCTATATTTATTACTAGACAGACTTACAAGTCAGAAAATTCTAATCAAAGGCCAGTTAAATAAAAAATTGCTCATTATAGACCATATTTCCTAATTTTTTTTTAATAATAATTACTATTATTTTAGTATTATTTTACAATTTATAAGAAATTTAGTCATACGCTGGATTAAATGATGATACAAAATTCATTACAAATAAATAAATAAATACACGACTGACCACAAACTCTTAAAAACGCTTTTGAATTTTGTTGTGTTTTATATATTGACACATTGGTGCAACCAGGAATTAAGTTTGATAGGGTCTAACAAATAAACTTAACTTAAAGTAGTTATACAAGTATAAGTTCTTATATTTTCTTAACAGAAACGTCAAAATAACAAAAACTTGCAGATTTAAATTAAAATTGATAAAAGAAAATTCAGATTTTATTATTATTTTTTTATTATAATTATTCTTTCTTTGGGTTATAGTCCCTTAGCCTTTCTCGCTATGCCAGAATAAAGAAAAATTTTCAGTTATAAACAGAAGAAATATTATTTTATCAAAGCATTAAAGCAATATATAAATATTTATTAATTTTTTATCAAAATTAAAGGATTAGAGCATTTAGACTGTTTGAAGTTTTCCTTAAGTTCCTATTTAAATCATAACTTATCCTAATTTTAAACATACTTTTTCTGTTTATAACAATTATAAGATTCTACAGTTACAAATTTTAAAAGGGTTTGGTATTTTCTACAATAAGATATATATATATATATATATATATATACATATATATATATTAGGCCTAAATTTCAAATTCTGTATCTAATAATAACTCAAGTCAAAAAATCAGTTACTGACAAATTTATCAAAATTTAGAAAATCAGAACCAAATTTCAGTTTTTTTTAATCAAAAACAATTTTTACTTTGATTAAAATCTCCAATCTCTTTAAAAATAATATTAAAAAAAAGCCTATTATTAAAGATAACGTCATTAGATTAGTCTAAACTTATTCATTTAATAATATAAAATTCGATGTTAATAATTTATTTTTAGTGTCTTGTATAAACAGGACAGAATTAAAATGTAGTTTTTTTAGACTTATAAATTCAAATTTTTGCATTAAATTGAATTTTATTATTGATTATAGACTATATATAGCATAATTTACATATCGCTCGATTATAATATGAAAAAAATAGTGATGTATATCAGAATAATTTTAATACAGATGTAAAATTAACAATTATGTTTATTTATGGCCTATAGGAAAATTGAATATTAATCTTAAGTTAGTTATAGAAAATTTAGCCTACTGACATTTAAACTACAGACAGAAAAAAACTGTTCTATAATAGGTATGAGTTGATGATGGATATAAAATATATATTTTCGAATAAAAATTAATGTTATTAAGCGGAGATTTTTCTCTAAAATAAAAATTATCTTCGATCATTGAGATTTTTAGATTGTTATAGGGCCACACCCCACTATTGAGATATATCCTATGCATTCCATCAAGTAAGGAGTAGCGTATACTGCATTAATGCATCACATCCTCCATCATTTCTCTTTGATTAAAATTTATTATCTGCTTCTAACATGAATTTTTTTTTATTTTACAATTAAAAGAAACTTAATTCTTAAAAGTTTTAAAATTGCCTTTTTTTTTAAGCTCGTAAAAATATATAATTTTATCATAATGGCGTTTAATGATATATCGGCTTTGATTTTGGCCTGCAACAATTTTTATCTAACAAGTTTTGATGGCGAAAATATTAGGTTATTCCTTCTTAAAGGGCACTATTATAAGTTTAAAAGGAAATGCAATAAATAAATAAAAATGTATTTAATTTATTAAATTATTATTTTTTTTAATGTTTGCTAAATTGATAAACTACTTATTACAGGACGTAGAATTTTTTCCTTAACTAATATATAATAAAATAAAAATGAGTTTTACTTAACCCGAGATAGATTTAATCAGGCAATTTTAACAAAATCCTGAATATTTTATTTTTATTTTATTCAATTAAATTTATCGGCTTAAAAAATTTGTTGAACAGGCCTATATAATGTTTATATAGCCTTATAATATAGGATAAGTTTTCTTATTTTTTTTTTTTTGATTATTTTAAATAATAAATTAATTTTTAAATATTTATAGTAATATTTACTGTTTTTAGAAAATCTAAATATTCTATAGTTTCAACTAAGTAATATTTTTCAATTTTATCTTCTACATTACTAATATTTAGATGGTATTGATCAATAAAATCGGTTTATGCATACAACGACTCCCTAAAGAAGACTAGAAGAATGCTATAAATATTCCGGATTGACAGCAACTTATTTCATTAGTATTGATACAGATAGTAAACGATTTTATTACTCGGATGGAATAGTAGTTCTAAACAATACAAATCCTTTCGACGCCATCTTTATGCTGAATTAATAACACTCTTTGCCTAATTTTTATTTTTAAAAATGAAACTAAACTCGAATAAAATTTGATTAAAAGTTTTAAGGGAGATTTTTATAATCTTTAAAGGATAATATATATATTTTGTAATGAATAAAAGTCCATTTTTTTATTTTTTTAAAACGAATTCTTTAAATATATCTGTTTTCAAAACATCAAATTTAAAAGTAGGCCTATAAGCGATGCCAAAAATAGCTTAAAAGTCCAGAACGTTTGGAGATAATTTTGATAGTTATAGATATAAATTTGAATATATACATATATTTTCTTTTTTAGTCTCCAGGACTTGATAGTCTATAAATAAGTTGCGAATCAACATTTGCGTAAAAATATATGTTTATAGAAGAAAGTTAGATTTAAAAAAACTGTTACCAATAAGTAGTGATGATGCAGACCCAGACAGACGATTCTATTGCCTAACCCTTTGAGATCTACATTGATATGATGAGTCAGCAATGAACCAATGCTGGTATAGAAAAGGGTTTACAGACCAACAGCCATGACTCAGCGAGAGTCTGATCGATACATTCAAAGGGGTTTGCTTTTTTTCCCCACATAATATGCGTATTGTACATAAAGGAGTGAATAGACAGTTGCAACCCTTCCATGTAGCCATGGGCCTCACTGTCTGGCTTGGAGAGTGGAGAGAGAGAGGGGGGAGATAAAAAAAATCGTCTGGATTTTCTACCTGAATATTTTGAAATTATGTGTTTTTTTATATTTAAGATAATCAAATTACTTCTATCTAACCTAGCTAATTTGTTTATATTATCCGTACGATTGGGTACAATTTTAACAATCGCGTTTTACTATATCAAATCTCGATGGTATTGTTTACCTTAACAGTTTGGTACATGGAAGCTTTAAAGGTTTTTCTAATAAATTATTAATAAATAGTCAAATTTTCTACTTGAATTTTTTTATTATTATTGTTACTGTTTCATAATTTATAGAATAATTAGTGAAGAATAAACAATGGTGAACAGGAAACGTCGTAACGGCTTCTTGAAACGAAGAACATCTTAGAGGAGACGGATGCTACATTTTTTTTTTTTTTTTTTTTGGTTTTTTTCAGTTAGAACTTACATTTTAAATGAAGTTTAAGTGACCCTTTGTAATTCCCATTGAAAAATATGGCGGAATTAAGAAGTAAATCCTGCGATTATATTCAAACATATTATATAAGCTCATTTTTAGTTTTGGAATTATCCTTTCACTAATTTCTGAAGGGAACTTTTCAATTAAAAAGATCAAACTGTTCCGAGATAACTATCTGCTTTCTTAGAATTATATAATAGGAAAAGGGATAGACAAGAGACCGAAAAGAATGTAACCGGTTGCTATTAAGAGACCTTTTCACAATAGACAACTGTTAAATAGACATAAAAATCCTACTTTAAATACAATAGTTACGATTAGGAAAGTAACGCCTTCCAATTATGGCATCAATTTTAAAACGTTTGCAAACGCCTTGTTTTTCCCAGAAGTAGCATCGTTGTTACTTTCTTTTCTTATTAAAGACGTTAGAGCTGCTGATTGTATTCAATTTGTAAAGAAATTATCAGAAACCGCAATTAATTTGTTACAGAAAATATTACTTAAATAGTAATTAAATCTCTTGTTTTTACTTTTCTTTCTACTGTTCTGCCAACTGAAATAATTCATAGGTTGTAGTAGGTCACTTTGTTTGATCAAAATCGAAAATTTATATATATAGATGTAGACTTCTAGTTGTTCTGTTGTTTTACTGTAGGAATATTTGAATATATTTACATTTTTAGCATGGTAAACACACATCTTTTTTTCAGGTCGATACCTAGAATTCTAGTTATTAATATCATGGTATTTACAGTTTGATTAATGTATTATACTGCTTTTATTTTTCCTAAATATACTACTTAATAGATATTTGGGGATTCATTTTTCATATTCTAACCAATTCCGAGGATAAATTATAGATTAGTACTTCATGCCAATACTGATCTAATGTCTATATTGCTCAGTTAAGGCTATCTACGAATGATAGTCAGTAACTGAGTATCTATGTAAAGGGTTAAAGTTAGTTTTCCGAGTAAAACAAACAAGAAAAGCTCAATACTTCACAGGCCAAAATAATAAATTAGAGATTTTTCTATTACTTTTGCAAGAAACAACCTACTATGATCCATAAACAAGATACTTTTGTAAATCATAAAGTATTTTTCGAACTCCTACGTTATAAACTTGGCTAAAAATGTCTAGATAATATAAACTGCCATTGAAAAGAACTTAACTAAATTGCAGACAACAAAAGACTATTGAAACAAAAAGTATTTAAAAAAATCTATACAACATAACCTTTCCAATGATTTGTAAGCCTGTCATTTTTAGAATTTTTAGTCATATCGATCGCATATAACTGAAGCGCATGTTGTATTTCAACCTAGGATTGTAATAGAAGAAAATTATCTGTAATTCCATCACAGAGTTATGGAACAAATGCATTAGGAGACATATAAAGGACACAGAACATGTTTAATGATAAGAATGAATGGACGAACTGATGTTCAACAGAACAATTTCTTAAGTCTCTTTAAAATAATACTTCAGAAAAATAGATTTATATAACAAGCTTCATAATTTGTATAATCCAAAACTTAAATTTGTTTATAACCGATCCTATTATAAGAAAGTCCATTCGACAATTCGTAATAAGCCTAACATTACCCTACAGGAAATTCTAACAACTTAAAATTAGGACTATTCTAGTTTAAAATTAGTACTGTTCTAGTTTAAAATTACTAATAGCAGAGATAAAATTTCAAAAATTGTTAATTACTTACCCGGTTCGATAACTCGTAATACACTTGGAGATAGAAGAAAATCCTATTGGAGATCGGCCTGTATATGGTAAAAGTGCCATCGATGTGAATATGATGTTAAATATTTTAGATTTAACTCAAATCTTATGTATGTAAGAATTAAGAGACCATATATAAAACATATATATCTAATTAAAGTGTAATCTTAATTTTTATACTTGATATTTGTTTAGAACTAGATGCTTTTGATCCAAAGACATATTGGTTCTTTGATATCAATAGTCATGACCATTTTGTTACTTTTCAGAATATTGTTTTGTTAATTTTAAGGCTGAATGTTGCCTTTTAAAAACTACATCCAAAAAAATTTAATTTAAAACCAGCAAACCATTATTATGAATCCAATTTTAATTTTATAGTAGAGGAATTTGTATATTAAAAATGGACGAATTTTAACGGAGAATAGGCCAACGTATTAAAATATATTACTGCAAAAAGAAAAAAAGACGAACGTATCCATGGATCAAATACGAATTTGATAGGATCCAATGTGGATACATGAGGAGATTGGATGATTTTATGAGTCATTGAACTCTGTAAACATTACAGATGTATTATTCCTACATTAAAACATTGTTGAAACTATCACGAATTGCTCGAAAATGGCGCCATATTCAAGTTGTAAATGAAGGGAAAAGATCTTAAAGGGTTTTTCCTTGGAATTTTGAATTATCCGAGTGCGTTTCTATCGTTATAAATCATTTCTTAATTATTAAAAATAAATAAAAAATTGAAAAAGGTATAAAAATTTTCCACTTCAATCTTTTCATAACATCTCGTTATTTATAGACCAAAATTCTCAATGTAATAATACCGCAATAGGCGTGTAAAGTAAAAAAAAAATTGATTTATTGAAATTTTATTGCAAAACTTAAAATTTAATCAAATGGGGGAAAGTATAAACTAAAATGATTAATACGCATATCATTAATAACTTTCGGGGGAAATCATCAAAAAAAATAGTTTGATTATTCGACTGTATCTATGCCGTAAAACTCGATACTTTTACATAAAAATTTTACCACTTTCTAAAAGGGCAATTAATTGTTTTTTACTGTCGATACGATAAAGACGAATTCTTTCTAAAATTAAATAAAGAAATAATGAAAATAAATTGACAACGATGAAAAAAATATGTATTAATATGTATTTTTTCGATGATTATAACAAGTGTACAGTACGATTTGATATTTTTATCAACTAGAATATATTAATCTGTGGTATGTTTAATGTGAAGAAATTCATTTTAATTAGAAAAATCTCTGGTAGGCCTACATGTTCTTACAAAGTTGAAACGACTTGATTTAATTTCGGAAATTCTTGTGGATGTTTAAAATTTTTATTATAAAATTAAATAAAATTAAGTTATACATTGATGTTTTATTGCTAATTTTGATGTTCACGTCTTGGTTCTAAAACTAGTAACTTATGTAACATTTTTTCCGTAATAAATTTTAACCAATATTCATCTTAAGTCTAGTATCACGTTAGAAGCTGGATACGTTAATAGAATTGGTACTATAAATTTAATAAAATTATGTTTTTGTGAACTAAAACTTAAAATAGAACACTGTTAATCAAGTTATTACTCAGTTTTATATTTAATTTCAAATGATGTAGGCCGAATTGACGAACACGTTTGTGTCGAGGCATTTCATAGGCATGTGTCAGGTAAGCCCATATAAAGTTAACGGATGCGGACATACATCCAAGTAATTGGTGTCAAGTGATTTACTTATAAAGATCTTTTCGAGAAATAGCTTGGAGGCGAACTTATCTATCGAAAATAAATATTCTCTAAAATTTAAATCGAAATTTTCATAAGAAACAGATAATCACGCGTCACAGATCTCATAGATTATATTCGATATGAATGACTTTCCCAAGCAAAAGGATTATTATATTCGCTTCGAGTTGATGTTTTTTTATATTTATTTATTTATTTTTTGGTACTGTATGTTTAACCTTTTGTTATTTTGTATGCATTTTATTAAAAATTGATATTCAATGTACGAAAAAATGTTGTTTGATATATCGTCTAATCTATTTTGTTAAATTTGAAGACACGATTCCTATAAATGGCTTTGTTAATTCTCAAAAATGGTCATATAGTATTATTTATACGTGATGCAAAGATGTGTTTGTATTGCGTTTGCCTGAATAGAGCTTTTACTACGTTCGTGATGTGTGGTTACTCCTTTATACACCAACGTTCCATTGTAGCTGACGACGGACAAACCGCCGACAAGTGATAAAACTAATGTCAAAACCAAAATTGTTTAAGAATAAAAATGTCGGTATCGGTGGTGAAAATCAAAAAGTATTATTATATTTTATGAAAATATGTCTAGTCTCGCCTCGATTTACGTCGTAACTGATTATTTATGCAAAGTTTTGTGTATATTTTTGTTTATTGTAATTGAATATAACGAATATTACGTCACTTAAAATCTTTATTTATAAAATATTAATTATGTTGTAAAAATCGTTCGATATATATTCGAGAGAATATAATCATTTCGACTAGGCCGACGATGTACACGTACATACAAAATGTGCTGTTTGGCCAAAGGGGTTAGAGTCCAACTTTTTTCTTATATATAAAGATGTCAAAAAATCTTCCAGTTCAAGATTAGTGTTAGTGTTATGGCTTAACACTAACAGTATAACAAGATGTAGACTCGGCAGACGGCTGTCACCCTTTCCCGACACCCAACCATATGACGGAGAATGAGGGGAGAGAGAGGGTAGCAGACGCCATTGTTAAACCAGACAGACGCTGTCTGGATAGAGTTTTTTGCCACTGCACCCGTCGGTCAGGGGTGTTGGGGGAAAAGAAGCCAGACTAGCCGAGCGCCTATTAAAAAAAAAAAAAAAATACAGTTCCCCTGCTCCTCTGGTGCATGATTAATGAAGTACGCACCTTGCTTCAATCCTTTGCCCTCGGCGCGGAGCCCCTTGGGTTCCCGTCTGGGCCTGAAAGGGGATATAGACAGACAGGAAGTTAGCAGCAGCAGAAGCAGATATAGAGAGAATAAGGTGGACATGAGAAAAAGCTAAAAAAAAAGATCCCGCCAGCATCCGGTCCAGCTGCTAGCAACCCTTTTCTCATGGCCACGGGCGCCATAACCGGTTGACTTATGATCCGTTCAATTTAATTAAGATCCGTTAGTAAGCATGCTCGTTTGAATACAAGACAGACAGAGAGCGATAGAGAAAGAAAGGATTTAGAAATCACCTGGTTAGTTGCGTAAGGGTGTCTTCTGTAGCTGACGACGGACAGAACCGCTCACTAGAGATAAGACTAACGAAATGACTCAAACGCCTTGATTTGGGTCAATGACATGATAATTGCTGTTGTACGCTGCCACCATTGGATGAGAGGCGCCAATTAACAGCAGTAATTTGCTCCAACCAATCAGGTGACGTCAACCTCCTCCTACCCTTCTCAACCCGTCGCCGACACAACGCCATAGCTTTCTCCGTGTTTAACGAAGATTGGGAAAATTAGCGCACCCCTTTAGCAACAGCAGTACGAGTACGAAAACGGATGTATTGATTTGTAGGACGGCAGCCATGTTGGGTTGACTGGTAGCGAAAACGGACATAACCACATACGACAATTGACATTTAATAATATAGAAATATACGTATATGTATGTTTCTCCCGCCGACTCCATGTTAAATTACGTAATCCGCCGTTAAGTTGTGTTGATAAAAATATATCACAGGAAACACGCTCCAATGTCAATGTTCAAAATGTTTATTTAGCTTCAGGGTGAAAATATACAGCTCAACAAATATAGTACAGAGTTAAGAATAGCTACGATAACAACCGTGCCATACGTATAAGAACGAAGTTGGAAGGAGTTAAATTATTTTATTAATTTCAATTAACGCCATTTCTTTTGTTTCCATATTGGCAGATGGTTAACCAAACTCAATCGTTTAAGTCGATATCACTCTAGTTAGTAATTTGCATGCTTTTTTACAACCATAAATTTGCCTGAACACAGAAACTGACATCATTCCAATACAGATTTCTAGCTTCTTTACAGCCACGAAATCGTCTAAATCAAGCAATTTACGTCGTTCCGATACAAGATTTATTTATGCAGATTTTACTTATAAACTCCTACAATGTCGTTTTACGTATCGAGAACGAAATTAACCGTTTCAAAATGAAGCCATTTACTTCGTTAAACATCCGTTAATACCAAATTTTAACTCGTTTCTTCTCGGTTTTGCCTCTTCAGACATCGAATATATATATATATATCAACGCCTTTAACTAGAATTAAGTACAGTAAAATTACAGAAAGTCGAATTTTTTAAAAAGAAATTATTCTATAACATGCTACGCTAAGATGTAAGTTATTCATAGATTTATTCATTTCCTTTTATAAAAATATTCGAGCAACGAAGAAACTAAAGCTAAATCAATGTTTTCCTGTCCAATTTTATTGATTTTTTGTTAAATTTAAGGAAATGATATTATTCTTACTTCCATCTTTTTTTACTATTGTATAAATGTTGGACCATTCTATACTTTACAGGTAGCTGAAGATATATTACGTGATATTTATAAATGCAAAAACAAATAGGAATGTCAATCGAAAGGATAACAAGACAGAGATGTAGTAGGGCTATGCTGCTAGATGACGATGATGATAATACATTAAAACTAAGAATCATCTATTACTATCCTTACTATAATAGTCATTTATGTCAGTCGTTTTAAATTATAACTTAAACTAAGAATTCAAAATATGATAATAATTTTAAAAAATTAAAAATAAATAATTCAGATGTTTGTTTATTTAAAAACAACAACAAAAGCAGGAATTAGAACCACTTCATCAGATTTAAATTCCAAATTTCATGAACATTTTTCATTATTATGAATATATAACAGGAATTTAAATTATTTTATCGAGTTTAAATTTTGATATATTTTTAATTCTAAAAACAGAATAATATTGGTAAATTATTTAAATATATTTTAAGGATCGGAAAAAAACTAAGATTAAGGGAAAACATATCAAAAAATTTTTATTTTCTTTATATATATATTTTTAAAGCGTTTAACAAATTGATTTTATGATAAACAAATATTTGAAAATTTTAGCGATTGTTTCCTCAAACAAAGTTGATTTATTCTTTCTATTTTTCTTTTCGATTTTAAAATTTCCTTAAATAAATTAAGGATTTTTCAAGGAAACATTTATAGGATATTTTCGTAAAGGAAACCTTTTGTATGAAAAATTTTCCAGATAAATTTATGACTTTTTTAAAGAATGAAAAATAACATTTTCAAAATATTCTTGATCATAATTCAGGATTATAAATTGAAATAAAAACATGATCATAGAAAAATTTTGGACTACAATAAGTTTTGCATAATTTTTTCCCTCTCAAAAAGTCCTTATTTTAAAATCGATATATTTATTCAAAAAACAGAAAATTAATTCACTAAACGGACAGAACATATTTCAGTTTATATACATATTTTTTTTGTTTATAAAGTACTTTTTGAAAATATCCTTTACAAAATTAATATTCTAAAAACTTGTTTGAATATAAATTTCTGTATCAAATTTTTAGGAGGAATATTATTTTTAAACGTTAGAGTTTATACATACGACAGCTCAAAAACGATACAATTGCTGCTCTGACACGAATAATTTCGATTATTTTTAAATTAAAATAATAATTTATCAAATTTTTGAATGATTAAACCTACAAATTTGTAATTTAGAATTTTTATTCCACATTAAATTTGAAAATTTTCACACCTAAATCGAAGAAAATTAATTCCGATATTTTTAAATTAAAATCATATCGAATTTTTAAATATAAATTTAGTTTATTAACAGAATTAAATGCTGATTTTTATTTACTTTTCAGTTTATAATAATTGCATATAACATTATTTCTAATTTTATACAATGAACTATACAGACCTATATAGGCCTATATCGATCATAATCGGCATTACAATAATATTAATTGTTAAAATAACCGTATAGAAAGATGCATATCAATTTATTTACGAATTTTTCCTGTTTTATTTGTTTATAGAAGGAAAAATTTAAATTATATATGACGATAATAAAAGTATTTTTGCACAAGAATTGATTACAGGCATATTCTACTATTTAATTCTTATTTATTATGAAGAAAAAGAAGAGAAAATAATAATAATAACAACAACAACTTCATAAAATGAAAGTGAAATCTAACATAAATTAACTAATTTTCGTTTTCGAAAATACTACAAAATTGAATAACAAATCAAGTTCTTCAATGATTTCGAAGTTGAAAAAGAAATAAAACATGATAGATACTCGTATATAGCTATCAAATAGCTTTAAAAATGCATGGTTGTCCTTAAAGAAATAAACTTACAACATGCAGGCAATAGAAAAGTGCATTTTCACATTTTTGATTTTTACAAGATAGAAATTTTTATAATGAAGAAATCACATATCAATTTTTAAAGCATCATCTGTTTAAAAAGAAGGATTTTGATAACAAATTTTTTTTTTTACTATTTCAAATTCTAAAAATAAAACAGTGTTAAATCTAATTAAAAAAAATTAATAATAAATAAGATTATGTGAATTTATAGGCCTAATTCTAAGCAATGTTTACAGTGTACTGTACAAGACATTTCACATCTTTTAAAAATTTTCGAATTTAGAGTAGAAGAATGAAACAAGACAAACAAATTCTAATAACAGAAGGAAATTTGTTTAATAAATTAAGAATACTTTGATAAGCCAAGATACTGAATGAGCAGCTTGATGAATGTCAGAAATTTACAAAGTGAAGAATTTCTTGTATAAGATTATTACAAAAGACGCTAATAAATGAGAATCAATCAACTGCTACATATATACGTACGAAAATTCTAGCAATTGTTTTGCATCAGTCAAAGAAAGAACAAATAATTGAACTTGGAGTCTAAAAAATTAACAACCGTCTTTAATTTTATTTCATTATTTTGATTAAAAAATATCAAAATCGAATGCTGTTTGGCAGTGAAGAAACCAAGCTTATAACTGGCAAAAATTTACATAAAATCGTTTTGAAAGTTAAATAATAACTAGTTCAGGTATAGCTTATGCGCTTAAATAAATATATTAAAAAAAATTCAGTGGGTAAATGGTTTACTGCACTATAAATATATTCCCCTTTAAAAGCAGCAAGCAACCTATCAGGGAATAACCCTTTACTGTAATTAAATAGCCTGTTTTGAGAGAGAAAAACCTCAAAAGTTGCGTATAAACCACAATTTAACCGTATAATGTTTCTTGATAACAAAATTTAGCGATGGAAAGACGATAACGAAAATAAACTATGAGAAAAGATAATATAACATGTAAGATATCTATTAACAGCTTGACAACTTTATACATAATTATAAAAAATTAAAAATTAGCGTTGTTTCTGTTAATTAAATTTTGTCGTCGATTAAAATATATACACATTTAAATCCGTTCTAGATATAATAGTTTCATTTAAAATCACTAACAAGATATATGAAAAGTATGACCATCTTCATCTTCATCCTCTTTCAAGAAGCCAGATTTATTTTTAAGAAGACCTTTCTCTTCTAGATAATAAATCCTTTTAAAATAAATCCCATCTTTAACTTTAGCCTTTTATTAAGCCATTATACGTATATAAAAAAGAATTATTATAATATTTTAGAATTTAATGGACGAAAGATTAGAATTTATTTTTTACTTATTCTAAGTTTCTTCAAAGTGCTAGCTTATAACAGATCGTTTTTAATATTAATTTTAATAATATTCTAAATTTAGTATAAATTTATAAACTAAAAACCCGATTTTAAAACGTTCGAGGTTTAAATTTTATTAGGTATTAGAAAATTAGGCTAATGATCCCCTATTGACGTTTAACGCCATTTGATTTTTATGAGCTATTCTGATCTAGTTTTAGTTCCATCCCCCAGTTTACCTTAATTAACTTCTACCAGCTTAATCATCTTCACTTGGATAATCATAAATTACATAAAAAAAATAATTATTACAGCGAAATTCGACGTTTAATCCAAATAAAAATAATTTAATCATGGATAAAGAATCGGTGATTTAACCTCTTACGAAAAATTCCACCTACAACTGAAAAGAAATTAACTTAGTCTAGTATTAAAAAGTACTCTCTACTAACAAGAAAGGAAAATAACCACAAGAAAAATTGTAAATTAAATAAAGGTGAGTAGATTTTTCGTGATTTAAAAATTAGATCTGCAATAAGTTATGCCTTGAATAATAATTATACTATATCCGTGTCTAACAGTCATTTTTTATATATTTTTTTAAATAAAAATGACTGTTAGACACGGATAAAAAATAAGAATTTAAGAATATTTTATCGGGTTTACTTGCTTTAAAATTTTAAAACGGCATCGAGGAGAGAAAAGATCTTAATATGATCTTAAGAATGCTTAATTTTTTCTGATTAAGCTAATAATTTTAATTTCTGAATATCCAAACTAAGAAATTCACAAGTTTTTTTTTTTTTTTTGAAAAATATATAACTTATACTGAAAAATTAACATAAAATTTAGATTTTATACAGTGCCTAATTCAATTCCAAGTGAGAAATTTTTAATTAATAAAATTCCCATTCTTAAAAAACAGATTTTTCTGAGACTAACTGCCATTTTTCTATTCTTCGAAGTTATCTATTTTTGTAGAAAACTGAAAATTGGTTAACTAAAACTTCACAAAAATAATTAATATTAGATTAAGCACTTTTCAAATTAATCAATCTTAAATATTTTATCAACATGTAATCAAATTTTATTATTTAAATAGAATAAAATTTAATTCTTTTTAGACTTCTAAGGGACAAATAGACTTCTGTATTGAGTTATTCAGACTAATATTAAAAACGTAAAGAATTTTCATGTATCTGACAAATTCTGTTAGTTATAATAAATTTCAGAAAAAAATGTATATTGTGTAAAGGACAATAGCAAACAAATAAGGATAAAAAGTAACCATTATGTAATTTTAAATGGCGTTCTACCAATTTACAAAACTAAAATAATGTATTATTTCATGCATCCTGACAATTTTTATAACATTTATTCCTTAACGAAAATTTTAAAATAATTTATGTAACTTAAGTCTTAACTTATATAAAAGAATTTTTACAGATCTTATCCAATCAAAAAAATCTACCAAACCTATTATAACGTTTATTAAAGCCTATAGTCGTTTAATTTCAGGCATTAAACCTGCAGAAATACTCAAATATTACATAAATTTGGCTATAGTGAAAATACGTAGTATATCAAAATTAAAAACTGCTCATTCAGATATTTTTAAGAGTTAATAATTATGTAAACAATAATGAGATATAAACTCCGTATTTATTCATTAAATTAATATTCTAAACAATTATTTTTGTATAGCAGGTGAAGTTGGCCCTAATCCTGCTTAGATCTACATTAATTACTGTACAGTAAAGGCGAATAACGCTTAGAAAATTGTAAGATTTACGATTAAGAATCAAAACGACATGTAAAACTAATATATTTTATATAAAATTATATTTTATAAACCATTTTTTCTTGTAAAAATAAGTCATTGTTGCTTTCTTGTTAAAGAAACTAAATGAAATTCATGAACAACACCTTGAAAAATCTACCCAAAAAGCCACGATTTTAGTCACAACTTCGCTGTAATAATAATTTTTTAAATTAATTATATTTAAAAAAATTTCGTGGAGAACAAAAATATCTATGTTTAAAATATTTCAACTAGGGAATATTATCAATTTTTACATTTGAAAAGCTGAAAAAAAGACATGATAAAATGTGGAAACATTCATGCAATTTCTGGATATCTCTATCTAGATAATACATTTTTTATTCTATTATTTATAATAATAAATGTTTAAATTTATACGCTTTTTAAACGGAAATTATTATAATCGTATAAGAATGTTCGTTACGATTTATCATCATATAAAACTTAAATAATACACGTGTAAAAAAAATAAATATTTTAATCTTATAAAGAATTTGTGCGCTCACATATATATATATACACATACATATATGAATGTGATATATTTATCGGTTATTAAATTAAATATATTTTCTCTGGGTTTAAAGGTCCACAGAGTTCTTGTTACGGAAAAATATCATTGAAGAGGGAGATTTTGTAATCCGTTCGTCTCCATTTCTAGTGTTTTTATTTTGATTCTCCACTGCGCATCTTAATGCGCTCATCACCCTCTTGCTAACATTATGCGTGCCAATGACGAACTTGATTATGATAATTTGGAGAAGCACATTTCTTATGCGGAATTTGTAATGTTGTCTTAGTTGAAAGAATATAATGAACGATTATCATTCGGGGGGCAAGAATGCTTCATTATGAATACTGATTATAATTTAAGGGGTGGTCTCGGGTCAAGGAGTAGAGTATGGCTTCTTTATTATAAAAATTCAATTTTTTAAGATATATTTTTTGTATCGAAATAATGGCAATCTTTTCGATAAATCTCCTCAATTTTTTCCCATTTTTCCCCTTTCATATAACTACTCGATCTTTTTTTTATTAAAAAAAAAATCCATTTTTATTCTTTATAATGCTTATTTTTAAGATTTCCGAGTTAAAATATATTTAGAGATTGATAAATTTCGCTACTGAAATGATACTATTTTTCTTGGATTAAAAGCCTGAAAGTAATGGATAGGCATAAAATTTTATTTGAACTAACTGTTAGATATATGATTTTGTTTAAAATAGGATAAAATACAATTAAATTACTAGCAAATACAATTCTTTCTATTAAAAAATAACTTATAGTTAACTAATGTTTAGAGATATGTGAGAAATTTTGTAAAGAATTAGGATTAATTTTTATTTTTGTGATTTGCTACTTAATTTTGCTTAATTATATCTTGAATATAAACTGAATCTAGTCATTGTTTACTAGATTTAAACATCTTTACTTTAAATAATTGTAATATATATTTAAATATCTGTTATCGCTGACTTATTATACCTAAGTTTAGCATGAGATCTACCTATTTCACTCAGTAAAAGGAAATTTAGGAGTAGAGACTATGCCCATTACTTGTCTAAATTTTTATGTTAACAATAAGAAATTTTGTAGCTACTAACTTAATTTCTGCAATTTATTACTTAAACATAATAAGATCTAGAAACTTTCATAAAAGACTATTTAATTTAATCTGAATTCTTATAATTTATACATAGATCAGCTTAAGATTTATCTATCCCGTTTTCTCTTACCAGAAAGCAACTTACTATCTACATTTTCACTAATGAATTGAAGGAGTAATCTTCCAATTTCTCCTTACTTAATTCGTTTTATCTTAAGAGACTAAACCTATATCCTGCCATATAATTCGATTAAGCTGTCCCAACATCCGTTCTAAATATTTATAAATGTTTATCTGTCGTAGTCTATCTCGAATCGAATAAAATAAGACATCGTCTGTCTTATTTCAGTTAGTTTTTAAAGTATAAGGTTTATGTTGGGGACAATGTTTTCTGATACTATCTTGTATAGCTTACGTATAGCGAGAAGTTAAAGTTAATAGCTTGTAATATTAAGTTGGGCCTAGTTTTATCTATCTAGGGTGCATACATTAACATCTGGAACCATCTTGAAAGAACGTCATCTGGGTTCATCATAAAAATTCTAGATGACGTCACAGATAGTCTTTACAACAAAGTGTGAGACTACAAAGACAGGATAAGAAAAATCCCTTTTGAAGATGATGCTCAAGAAGAATGACTTAGCAGTGTTTACTTTGCATAGAAAGTTATTCAATGATAAATCTCTCTTTTAAATTAATAAAAATTTAAAATATTGAGTTATATTTTATCAACAGTAATTTACATTTCGTAAATATATTCGTTCGAAACTTATTAATTCAAAAATATTTCCATCATTACTAAATCCATGTCTAACCAAACTGATCTGATTTAATTTTATTTATATAAGCCTATATATGAATTTTAACAGAATCTTATATAAATAGATTTCGTTTCCGGTTACAGGACATCTTTAATAAAGTTTCTTACAGTCGAATATGAAAAAAATTATCTCTTACATTATAAATGTACACTTTTCAACATTCTCAAAACGAATCTATTCTCATCTAGTCATAATAATATACGATATATCAATCTAGAATTACATTTAACGAAATTAAATTACAGTTTTAAATTATATTACTCTTATTTTTACTATAATATATAATTATATCTACTATTAGTTTGAATACCCGTTTTGTAGACTTTCAACAAAAAACTTTCTGTAAATAGAAATTAGTTCATACTTAATTATAACATAATGAGAAGTTTCCTAATTAATCTAGCATTAATTTTATAGTTAAGTCTATGTAAGAATAATTTATTTTCCAAGTTATTCTGTTGTTGGTTTCTTAGTTATAAATTGTTGAATGCAGTTTGAAATTTAAACGTATCTGAGATGGCTTAGGAATCAACAGAAATATAAAGAGGGTTTCTATCCTAAAAATCCCTAAAAATTTAACTTTTACTTAAATTTTTATAAATTCTTATGTAAATTATGTAAACCCTATTTTGAAGTTGTTAGCAGGAAACCTGTTTTAAAATTATATATTCTAGATCAATAAATTATAAAGAATTTGAGCTAATTGTTCTACTGATAAAATATCTACAAATCTGTAAATTAGAAATGAAATTTTAAAAAATTATGATTTAAAAAAAAATTGTAGACCTTATGCTCTGATATAAGCTTAAACGTTCTGGTGATTCAGATCTTGATCTGCAAACTTTAATTGAAAAAAATAAAACAATTTATTAAGCAAAAAAAAAAGGCTGTTTATTCTATAATTTTTATCTGATTTTTTACTATTTAAGCTACTTTTAAATTATAATCAAAGATTAGTATTTAATTCGTAAAATTATTTATTTTAGTGTAGTATAGTCTAAATAATTATTTTTATCCCTTAATCTGATAGCCTATATCAATTATTTAATGAAAATAAATAAAAACTTGCTTGCAATAAATACTTCATTTTTTTTTCTTATAGTACAAAGAAATGATAAGATTATATGAGCAAAATACAAGATCTTAACCACTAATATTTTTCATATTAACAAGTTAAGTAGATTCAAAACCATAAATACGCTCTAAATTATTTTTATCTTGAATATTTACAGTTGACAATTCATTTTTGTTAACTTGAAATATTTGCTATATTTTAAAGGAGAATATAATGTTAAAATCTTTATAAAAAAAATAATATACAATTTAAAAATACATAAGTAAACGTAACGTAACTGTTTATATAATCTAGATTCAAACATAAAAATGTAGATAATAATTTCTAATTTCTAAATTTAAAAAAAAATTATTTTAGATGATAATATATTATTTGAGATTTACTTATTATTCTATACAAAATGTAGGCTCTAGACGATGTTGTAAATAGCTTAAGATAGCCTAAAGCTATTTTTTTCAAAAGTTTTTGAACAGAAATACTTCCATTTATAATTTTAAAAAAATTATCTGCAGAGCAACTTCAAAGTTTTTGAAAAACTTTCCATTTTTTAAAATTGAATTAAAATTATTTAAAAAGTTTAACGATGAAATCAGCATTAATATTCTTTTATATACTACAGTAATTTTCATACATTTTTGAAAAATAAAATATAGAAAATTTGCTAGTCTTTTTATTGTATTTTCTAGCTAATTTTTGATTATAATTTAAAAAATAAAATACATTTATGTATATTAATAATATATATAATTCTCTCTCTAGAATCTAATTCTATAACAGAGACTGATTATCTCAATTTAGGCTAAGTGATGGCATGAAACATGTTAACTGCAACAATTTCAATAAGCTGAAGAATACTTAATAATAATTTAATCATTTTAATTTTTATGACACATTTTTAAATCTAAATTAATTTCTGTCCTTGTTAAAAGATTAAGCTTCAATTTGATCTTGGCCTAAATTAAGAAGGAAAAATTTTTAATTCTTATTTTAAAAAAACTACTACTATAATAAACATCTAACTATCTTGTAAATAGTTACTTAATATTAATCTTAAAGGCATACATAAAATTAAAAAAAATACATAGAAAGCCTTTTTTCGAGTGAAAAATCCTTACTTTTTATGATATTTATAGAAGTTTAAAGTGTTTTTAAAAATTATTACTCTTTAAATAAATATATTATAATATTTTAACGTTCAAAATGTTGATAGTAAAGTTTCTAAACTCGTTTGAAATTACATTTATTTTCCCATACAGATAAACCTATTCTGGAGGTAGGTCTCAAATTTACAGTTATTATTATTATTTTTTTTTTAAATAAAATTCTATAGTTAAATATATAATAATAAATTTTTATATTTAAAATACTTATCAAATAATTTAATTTTATTAAATCAAACAGACCAACGAGCTATCAATTCGCTAATATTAGAACTTAACTTCAAAAGATACAATTAAATAATAAAATTTATTTTATTTATTTTTTATTATAAAATTAGCTAATTTAATATCTTGAGAGAAACTAATGCCAGACAGCACTTTAAAAATTATAAATAGTCTTAAAGGACTGTAAAATTCTCTAATAGGAATAGGCTGGATAACATACACTTATAGACCATTCTCACTTGTCAGCAGAACCGGAAGTGAAGTGGGCATGTTGTAAAATAACAGGAAATGAGTGTGATGGCACGTTTCTTATTAATTAATATTGTTTTATTGGTAATATCTCTAAGGCAAGGGTTATTTAAGATGAAATTCGACTTCGTTACACCTGCATATAGACCAGCTGGCGAATGGAAGGAGGCCCGGAAAAGGGGGACTGTCTGGACTAACTGAAGAGAGACTGACTGCTAGAGAGTGAAACTTGATCTCCTTACACTGGACAATGACATCATTAGTAAGATGTCCGGCTTCAAGACGGATTCCGAGCAAAAATGTGATTAAGTACAGTACGTAACCTAACCTAAATAGACGATGCTTAAAGAAAGGGTTTCTACTAGAACCCTTTGTTTCATGTTGGGGTTAGAAAATCGATAGGAGACAGGGAAGGGAGACAGACAGGGCTGTTGCAGGAGGGGATTAAGGGAAATGGTAAAGAATCGGTTATCAGTGCCAAATAATGTTGAAAGGGTGGTGTTTTTGGATGTAAAAAATTAAGAGATTCATTTTTTAGCATTTTTACCGTTCATTTTTTATTAATTTCTCCATATTATTTCCTTTGCAAACAAAATCATCTATTAATTTTGATATTCAGTAATTTCGTCAATTAATATAAATATTTTTAAAAAAATTATTTAAAGTGAAACATTTAAAATAAGCAGATAAAATTTGTATATACCAAATTTTAAAATACTGTACAGTACAGTGCATAAGTTTTTCTTTAGATCCATCAATTTTATTATATAAAAATCTCTTAACTAAAATAGTTTTATATATATTTTTTTAACATTTATAAGTGACATTAAATTAGAGGGAAATTTATCTTAACTAAATTTAAACAAGCCTATTTGTGACCTAATTCTTCTTAGTTATATCCTGTCGGTGCTCTATCATAATAACGTCACAAATAAGATTCAGAACTTGTACAACGTCTTTTTCTACTTGTTCCCATTTGTATTTCGACAAAACAATCCATCAATAGAGAAACTAACGTACAGTTAGGCTTAACGACTTTCCCTCCATAACCCGTTCATTTAATCAGAAAAGTCTTCTATTGGTTATCCTTGATTGAATTACAAAACCAGAAGCATTTCCAAGAAGAATGTACATTAATGAAATTATAAACTTATCCAAAAAGTGATATAAGCTTATAATTCAGTAAAATATTTTAAAAATTCAATTTTTTAAAAAATATGTTAGCTTATATAAGAAAAATTCATTTTACCATGCTAAATTAAATGTTAAGCTACATCCTGCATCAAATTCATTCCAAGTATCTATCATAAATAAAGGGTTTAAGTCTAGAATATCTAATAAATTATCTAAGACATAAAATTGCTTAGAGATACTAGGCCTTTATAATTTATAAATAAATTCATTTTTTTCTAGCCTAAATACACTTAACAGTTATAATTTAAAGGTTTTATATATTAAAATTCACATAGTGATAGCACTAATACTAGTAGAGTCAATTTCACTTAAAACAGAAACCGTTCAATCTTACATTTTACAACAGGTGTCCTTCACAAATAAAAAAGATGCATGCAGGCTGCATTTAATTCACTAAATAAAAATTTTGAAAATTACTAATCTATTTACTATTAATTTATAGATGAAAAAAATTGTTTATACAATGTAAAAAATGAAATTTTGAACATACAGTAAACACAAGTCAAAAAACCTTACTGCAATGAAGTCAAATTTAAGTTTAAGAATAAACTGAAAATTTCAAACATTTCTAATTAAATAACATTGGATTAAATTATTAAAATTAAGGTAATTTCTAGCTATTTAAATGTAAAACTGAATTATATATAAAGGATAATATAAACCATGCTAGTTAACACGAAAGGGTTATTTCCAAAAGCTTAGCCCATAGGCCCCAATTTAATTAAGTATTTTATAAATGATTGATTATTATAGATAATTAAAATACATTTTATAAAATTTTAAATCTATTTTTAATTTAAAATTATTCAATTTTTCTGAAGCTTGTGAAAAGTGAGTAAAGAGTGAATTTATTTCTAATTCTATATGGAAATCAAACAATTAAAGAATATAACTGCTTAAATAAGGCTAATTATAAATCATATATTATTTTTCCATAAGAATATGAGAGAAAAGACTAAATTCTAATAGGAAAACTAATAAATATCTTCAAATTTCAGAATGTCAACAAACATTAAGCCTAATTTTTTATTTTGATGTACAAAACAACTGTCAGTAGCTCAATTGCATAGAAAATCAAAGTGATAATTGGGGAAAGCACGTACAAATATAATTATAATGATAATATTGCTTCTAAACTCATTTAATAGAAGTATAACTCTGTCTGTACTTAACCCTACCATAACATGTTAGGCCTAACTGCTTTTCTGCATCTTAAACACATTAAAAACTCTAATTAAACGTGTAACACGTAATCTGAGATAATAATATGCAATATTACATCCAAATTAAATTAAAATAGCCATTAAAAGCTGGCGAAAAGACATTAGTGATAGGGTTTAAGTGCCGAAAGAGGTAAAGCAAACAAACGCTATTATTGCAACGAGTAGAGAGTTGTATAACAACCGGATTAGTATCGCCTGAAAGTACTGTCTATCTGGCAAAACACGTTAGTATTAGCTAAGAATTAAGAAGCCGCAGACCGGTTAGGCAATGCCTAACGTCTAAGCCTAACGCCCCATAGGGAAACATGGCGGGAAACCGATAACAATAAATCGGCAATACACGATTACTTCTCCTTCCAACAGCTGCTTTAATTCGAAGTTAAGAAATGAATACAAACAAGTTACCGTTAAAAATCCGATTGTTGATAACCAGTTGCTTTCATAAAACCTACGTGCACAAACGTCTTTGACACAGAAGCAATTACGAAGACTTCACACTTCTTGCAATCCACAGAAGGGTTATTTGAAGTCATCGCGAGCATGGTATGAAGTTCCTACCTGTTTTGTGCACAGTAAGAACTCCATACCTCGCTCACGATAATTCCAAACTTGTAGACGGACGACACTATTCCTCACTATCAGAGTGCAGTCGGAGTGTAACACTGCAGACACATCCCGTTGGCGAGGAGGCTCTAAACCACGTGCGGACTACAGTATCCTGTAGAAAACAAGACTATCCAAAGCCCTCCAAGACAACACCAAACTCAAGACGTTAACGTCGTTACACTGCGCCGCAGATCCAGCACCACAATGTCCCGTTGGAACTGCACGCGAGTCATGAGCTGGCAGAAAGGCAACTGGCCTCGTTCCTTCTACCCAACTCGATCTGCTCCACTAGACACCTATTTGTCATAGCTCTTTCACCTAACTGTCAAACGGAACTGAGCCCCCATTGGTAGATGGGAAATTGAAGGAACGCCTATCATACTAAAGACAAGCCAATCAGACGAAAAGAATTGAACGTGGATCCAATAGCTATGTGAACTGGGTGAGGCCAGTGCTGTGTTTTACTTGCTGTCATTAGATGTTCTCATCAGGAATTGGCCATACTCTCCGACAAATTACGTTTTGCAAACATCTGTTACTGCGCAGTCGTATTAGATGCATCCTCCATTCTAAGATGATTTTAACCAGTGAGCATGCTACTTATTTCACAAGATTCGTTGTTAGTGCAATTGTCCTCTAGAAGTTTGGTTCCTGATTCTTATTATATATTCTGATCACATTTCCTGCATCACTGGCTAACTCGTGGATGAGAAAATAAATCGAGAAAAAAATATTACATTAAATAATAATTCCTAACTATGCAAGCGTATAATCCTGATTATATCATGGATAGCATATATTTAACTGGATTAGAGTTCTAAAAAAAAATTCTTGTTTTGCCAGGTAAGTGTTATGATAACGATAACTATGACATAGAATTATAAATCAGGACGATCTAGCTAATGGCCCTTTGGGCCCACAAACAGATCTAACAACATGCATTAGTATTACTGAAACTAAGCAAACACCTGAAAGCTGTTAATTCAAATTTTATGATAATTAATGAATTATATCTTCCTTTGTGCTGTCTATTTTAATAGATTATTTTCAGATAAGAATAACTGCTAGTTTGATAATTAATTATTTTAAATATAATCTACATAAATTCGTCATTATATATTAATTAATTTTTAAAAACTTATCTAAGATTTTGTGTTTTTTAAATAAAATTGTACACTATTTTTATGTATATCTTCTTTCTGTTGGCTTGTAAATTTATTTTTTGTGAAAATAAAGAATTTAATTACTATTGCAATGGATATAAGTTCAATGTTGTCAAATTAAATTGTGCAATTTCACACTGTTCAAGATACTGTTCAAGATAAGCGTATGTCTTTAATTAGGTCCACAATCAACATTCCAATTAAAAAATAATAATTTATTTTATAACTAGATACAAAAAATATAACGAATTTATATTAAAACAATTCCTGCAATAAATGATGTAAAATTTTCATTAGAAGTAAATTCAGTAGTAAATATGAAAATTTCCTTTTTACTCATACAATTTGCTTTTTTTTTTTTTTTTTTTTAAATAGGTAATCATAAGAGAAAATTAGCAGATTTCAATTGAATCTCTTCTCTCTAATACCATACTTTCAAATAATATTTAAAATTATTATTAATTTAAATCTATTTTAAACAGCAAATCAATCTCATATTTATATTAAGTAGCTTAAAATAGCATAAATTTTTGCAAGAGCATATAAATGAAATTATTTATAATTAAAATTGATTCTACATTTACAAACAATGTAAAATTAGTAATTGGTTAGATTTTTTATAGCAACTCAACATTTTTAAACAATTAAAAAATATATATTAAATATTTGTAAGCAAACGAATTTGTTAAAATTTTAAAAAAATATATTTAAAATAAAATATGATTTCAAAGTTATTTTAATTGTCTAAATGAATTCTTTTAAAGCTACACAAGAATATATATATATATTTTTAATTAGCAATATTCTTGTAACATTTAATTAGTTCTATTATTTTATATTTAATATATTTGGATCTGCAGCTTTCTAGAATAAAATCCTGTAATTTGAATCTAATTTTTTTTTTTTTTTAATATTTTATGTAATTTTCTTATAGTAAACTTCTCTCTTAATTGTCACATTATATGGCAAGGATTTTAAATTTTACAAAATAAAGAATTTTTTTATTAAATATGTTTGATTTATTACTGATATTACAAATGCAAACAGTTATCTACCATGATATTCAAAAATTAAATTTTAGCACAGAAGAAAAGATTACCAGACTTTTGATGCTTAAATTTAAATAACTTAATATTTTTCTTAAAACATATACAAATTTATAGATAAAAGTTTATAAAATATATTACTTAAAAAATTATAGGAACTTACTTTAAATGTTTTAAAGTTATGGCCATTATATTTTAAAATTAGTTAAATTTTTAAACAAAACATTTTATCCTTGTTTTTATAATTTAAAATAATAATGAAAAATTAAAGAAAATATGATTAAACAATAAATAAAAAAATCTCAATTAAAACAGAAAATTAGATTTAATATACAAATAAATTAAATACAAGTAGTTTATGCATCTAATTACATTAAACACATTACTTTTAAAACTAGTTTTAATTTTTAGTTTTATTATTATAATAAATTAATTATTGAAAAATTAAGCTGTTAATATTTTTTCTTACAAATAAAGTTTTTAAAGCCATAAAAATTCTGTAAAATTAATTTTAATAAAACGAAAATTAATAATAATATTTAAACATTAAACTACTGAAAATTCAGATTTTAAATAAGAAATTTTATTTTAATTTATTTAAAATAATTATTTAAAAATTTCAGATCGTACGGAACTAATTAAATTTATTACAAAAATAAAGATGTAATTTTACAAAAATTTATTAAAAATAGCAAAAAGGAAAATACGTTTTTAGGAACATATATTTATACATATTTAGGACTGTTATTAATTTATGTATTTTTCGTGGATTATTTAGTGGTGAGTAAGGTAAAAAGCTGAAAAGTTGTTCTTTTACTAACAAAAATATACGTGTCGTGACAGACAGAATCGAAAAATGAAAGTAATAAGTAGATAAAAAGGTTGGCGATAGCTGAGTGTACGTGCTACGATTGTTGATGAGAACTACAAAAGAAGAAAGTATTGATTGTTTGGACAGTTTGCATACTATTAACAGTATAGCCAGGTTAGTTTGCAAGAGAAATGCCAGATCAGGGATACTTATATTTCACAGAATGTGAAATTAAGAAAATAATTCGAGTGAAAAAAACAACTTACTTATACGATATGGAAAACAATACTTAAAAATATACAAAATTATATTTGTATAATATAATTAAATTAATGTCTTTAATTATACATACACGAATGGTTTGCTGGTTTATTTATTTAGAATATTAATAAACTAACAGAGGAAAATTGAAATATATATTAGACTAGATTTAAATATTAAATTATAAAATATTAAGGTATGAAAAAATTCATTATATACTTACTTTTATACGAAATGTGTACTTTATGCTGCTACATTATTATATTTAATCTGAAAAAGATTTGAAAAATATTTTAAGATTAAAAAATGTAAATTAATTTATCGATATAAAATTTTGAGAATTTTAACATTAAAAGTTTTCTGTGGCGTTGTTACAATAAGTGTTAAGGAATTTTAGTCCAAAGTAATGAGCCCAAAGAATATTGAATACATAATCTTTCCTTTTAATTTCGCCATACGTTTTATGATGCAAGGTTCAAAACCCTGTAAAGTAATTAATACTTCTATTCACAGGTGATTTACCTTGTAGAATAGTGGCAGTTATTGCAACACGGGGATAATGTTTGAAATTCGTTTTACATTGCATGCAATTGAGAGCCAGAAAAAGTTAAAAATCAAAAATTTATCCTATATACAAACTATAAAAACTAAAAATCTAAAATACCAGTAAGAAATAATCCTTGTAAACACTAATGGATCAGTAAAAGGTTCTAAGATATATGCTATGGCCTAAGTCCAATATGCAAAAGACTCACCAGGTATCGATATTTGAAACTGGTATCCTGTTTGCGAAGTTAGAGGAACAGATGTTACTGAGTAAGCGAACGGACATGAAATGATGGACACGAAGGCCGTAGTCACCTAATTAAAGGCCCAAGATATGAAAAAACAGCCTGGCTTTGGACAGGAAACAGGGGGAAAGAAACCTGTCTGTGAAGAAATTTGCATATAGGGAGGGGTAAGTCTAGACGGTGGCTCACCTGCGAGAATCACAGATCTGTTTATAGGACGTCACCACTTTTGGAACTGTAGACGAAAAGATTGCTATTGTGTCTTACTAGTTTTTTGCTCTCTGTCTCCCTTCAAGTTTTTTCCCCTTTGCTCTCCTCCGCTTGGGTTAGTGCATGGATGCGCCACCTATGCAGAAGCCCTTTACCTAAAGAAAAGACTGGGGTCATAAAAACAGTGAATAGTGTGGGAGAAGTGGTTTTTTTCACTTTCTCCCGTCCCTTCTCCAACCAGGTTAGGGACGGGGTGAAAGAAAGGGGCTTACAGGGTAAATCTGGGAACCCTTTCACTTTCCCTGCTACATAATACTACTGACAGGTGAGGCTGGGAAAGTAGAGGACCGGATCTTACATAAAGGATTCTTACAACAGGACTAACACCAGTTAGAAAAACTCTTCCGATACAGGGTGGAAAACTTTGTCTCGACTGAAATCTAGCCTTATGAGAGAATCAAAGAGTTGTCTACTTTTATATAACTATTTTTAAACTGAAGAAATCTTTAAATAAATTTCTGTTTGCAATTATTTTATATTATAATAGTTCTTAAATAAAAGAAGTTAATGTTAAAAAATAATTATTGAAAGAACAAAATTTCATTTGTTAAAATATAAATTTATGTTTTAGATTTCAACAGAAAAGAAAATTCGTAACAAAATACAACTCAGTATCTAAGCATATACTAACATTTAATGATAATCAAATTCAAATTCATCTAAATATTAAAACAGATTAGCAGATTATAAACTCATTTTTTAAAAAAATTAATCGATGTACAGTACAATCGTTTAAATTTATCCATTTTTTCCCCTTAAGTAGTTTCCTGAACTTTTTATATCAGTTAGCATAGAGAAACAAAAATAAGATATTCCTATAAAATTTTATTTCAGAAATTTTTGAGAATTTCAAAGAGCATAACATTTTTATATTAACTAATTCAAATTACGTCTAAGCAAAGTATTCTGGTGAAGACAGAACAAAAACATTGATTAGCTGAGAGAACATATCATATAAATCTATTTACTTAAGAAGATTAAAGTATGAAGAGTGTATCGACCAAATATCGATTAAGTAGTTGAAATATACAATAAAATACGCTTAAATTATATTCTGTACAACATTTTGATACGACGTATACGATTTATTCAATGTATATTTTTTACGATATCCATTTATGAATCCTGAAATCCTAAGAAATGTTCAGAACCTAGTCTAATGTCCTTGACAAAATATCGATTTAATTCTGCAGACCTACAGAAGTAGAACCTCAGAAATGTCACGAAAATTTCAATCTTCGTGTATCCAACATAACGAAATTTTTATTAATTAAAAAAAAACAACAAAAATTTTACTTCATCAACAAATGAATTATAATAACTTAATTAACTAAGTAATATTTAACTATGTAAATTTAAAACAAAATCATTTATTATTTTCTTCCTCTATGAATATTTATATGAACTTTAAATTGCAGAGATTTATGAACTTTCACAAACTAAGCTAAGAAGTATTATGTATATATTTTTTAATTAAATGAAAAATTATGTTTAGTTTCAGACTATAGATATTAATCATCATTTAATCATATTAAGAATTGAATATAAGTTGTAAAATACATAAATAATTTTGATATTTTATTAAAAATTATCTATTTTGATTATTCAAACTAGAACTGATAAGTATATAGAAGATAAGATAGAGAATTGTTAATGTATCTGCAAGACTAGAGTATAACTGACCAAAGAAGAAAAAAATGAATTTTTAATAATAAATAAATATGATGAATATAGGAAAATATCATAGCTGATGGAAAGAATAAGATAACAAATATTTACCTAAAAAATAAGTTAATATAAAAAATGTAAATATGAAATTGTATACATAATTTTTAATTATTTACTTTAAAAAATATTTTTGAAAAAGAATTAAACATAAATTATTTATTTAAAAAACCATAAAATTGGTTTTGAAATAATAATTATTAAGATGATGATCAGAATTTTATTTAAATAATTTCAGAAATATGTTCAAAAGATTTTAAAAGATTACACTGTAAAAATATTATTAAAACATAAAATTCACGAACATGAATTTTTATTATTTATATACAATATAAATAAGTAGAATAAAATATTAAAATAAATCTTATAGAATATTGAGATACGATCATATTTTTCTTATTTTTTATGATGAGACAAAAACTACAGTTAACACAAAAAATGTTTACACAAATTTTAGAAATAAAAAAATATTTAACAGAATAAGAGTACAAAAATAAGAAATATTAACATATTTCTTATTTTTGTATTCTTATTCTCTTATTAATACATAAACAATTTCAGAGAAAAATATTTGATTGTAGCAAAATAAAGGATTATATTTTAAAAACTTTTATAGATATTTACTTTAATAACTTAACAGATATTTGCTTATAATATATACATATATAAGTCTATACTGTCTATAGACATCTTATAAGAATTAAAAAAAAAAAAAAAAATACAGAAACATTTATGTCATTAAATGCAAATAAATGTTTTAAAATTAAATAAAGATGTTTTCAATTGAGTTACGAACAAAAAAATATATATTATGCACGGCACAAAAACAAGAAATTGCAAAAAACCACTTAGGTTTGTTTAAAAATGAAACTTATTTTTATAACATTACAAAATTCTATTTTCTATAAGCATCTAAATCTATAAAAACATATTATTATTAATTTTAACAAAGTATTTATCATTATTTATCATATTAGATCATTATCATGTCTTTATTAAAATATTTATATATATTAATCATGTGTGTGTGAGAGAGAGAGAAAGAGTACTTAAAATTTCAAATGTAGAAAAGAATGATTCTTGTTTTAAATATTAAAATAAATACGCGTATAAAAAATGAGATATAGTAATAATGATAAAGAATTAGAAATAATAAATCTTCATGAATAATTTTCTTATACCCTAGAAAAAGTCATGTAAATGTATTACTAAGTAAAAATATAATAAATATGCATATTATGTTTATAATATGATTAAAAATAAGATAGTTTTATCTACATTCATTAAGATATAAACAAAATTGAGCAATAAAACATTGATAATAATATTAATGAACAATTTAAAATTCGAGAAAATAATACATTTGCTTTGTAAAATTGTAAAAATTACATAAATATAACCAAAGAATCACTTACAAATTAGATAATATAAATTATACTATAATTTAATATAGAAACTGAAAGAAAATAAAAATAATATTTATAAATATTTAGAAAAATGTATGCTTTGTGAGATCAAATAATAATAATTTATCTGTATACAAATTTTTAAAATAAATTAATTAAGTTCTATCTTCAAAATTACAACTTTAACGCACTCCTATAGCGAATAATAAATAAAGAGTAAATATTGAATATATGACAAATTAATTAAATTATTGCTCTAATAGAAGCTAAATATAACCCTTTGTTAACACATAAAATAAGAATTTCTGGCGAATGAATAAAATGTAAAATTCTAGATATAGAATTTTGAAAAAAGGAATTTTTCAATGCTTCTACTGTAAGGTCTATATATTTTCTACACTTGACGTCTGGCTTGAGGTGCCATAGAATTTTTATAGAATGAAGAAAAATCATTTTGTTGAATAAAATTGAATAAATAAAAGAATTTGAATTCTTAACTTATGTTATTACTTTTGTATTTTTTATTACTTTTATTGTAATTTTTTGATCTTCATAACAATATTTAAATAAAATTACATTTATAACACTATTACTTATAAAACATCTGTTTAATTTAGATTTACTTTAAGTTATGATTGCAAAAAATGGAGAAAAATGGAGAGAAAATAAAGAATTCGTTACAAGATTTTTTATAAATATTTATACGTTATAATGATAATAATAATAATAATACAGAATATAATTTAATAAAGATACATTATTTAAATTAATATTAGAAATTATTTTTATAGTTTAAAGAACTGAAGATATTACATTAATCTGTAGTTTACAAATAAATTATAAGTCACACAATCTAAAGCACGATTTATATATGCTATTTTTAATTCAAATTTGATAAATATATAATTACATTATTTTTAATTTTCATATTATCAAGCGTAAATCTAATAAACTTGATGCGTAAGAATTTATATTATAGCATAAAATAATTTTTAAAAATTATTTCATTTATAAATTTGATATTTCGTCCAAATGTTTGTTAATTTTAATTTAATAAAAATAACATTCTGCATTATTGAATTTTGGCTTTTAATTATCATGTTAACAGTATACAATCTATTATTAAAATAAATATTCATTAAAATTTGAAAATATTCAAATTAATTATTTAAACAGTATTAATGATAATCATACAAAGTTTTGACAATTAAATTTAACTATATATATTTAAAGAGGCGCAAATTAACTTTAATAAAGTACAAAGTATATGTTTTATGCAAATTTCATAGTCTGAGCATTGGATTCGTTGCAAAAAAGTCCAACCATGTTATTATTCTAATTATATTATATAACATCATTTATATACTCATCATACTGGTCTAACTAAAACATTTAATTCCGAAATAAATAGTCTGGTATTTTTATGATGATGTTTTTATAAAGATAATACAGATAATGGATATATTAAACTTCATATATTTTTTATATGCAGATTACATAAAAATCTCCAGAGAATATAGAATTATGCACCCAAAGAAGAATTTTTTTTTAAAAATAAACACTATAAATTTGTAGTAATTTATAAATTATTTATGCGCCTAAATTATTAAATTATTTCTTCTGTAATCAATAATGGATAGCTCTATATAGGCCTATAGTTTCAGAGATAAAGATTATAAAGCTCAAGGATGCAAGGACTTTTTTTTTTATCTTATTATCATAAAATCAGTTTGTTCAAAACTTTCGCGAAAAGCTTAATTATACAAATTAAAACCTCAAAATTTTTTGAATAAATTTAAAATTAATCTTTTAATAAATTATATATATATAAGCTATAAAAATAAAATGCAGAATTCAAATATTAGAAACAGCAATGCTGCATTTTTAATTTTAATAATACAGTATTTCTTCAGAAAAAAAAATTAATAAAATAAATTTTAAAACATTAAGAAAGTTGAATTAAATTATTGATACAAAATAAAACTATTTTAAGATGTAAAATGTTTTTGTAAATATTTTACATTATAATTTAAACGCTATTAACCGTTTTTAAAATTAAATAATAATAATAATAATTTAAGAATCAAATGTGTGTAATTTTCTTAAACAAGACTGTTAATTCAAAAGTCATTCACATCTCAAAAATAAAATAAACGGAGCTATAAAAATACAAGAATAAAATTAACCTATTTAATTAATTTTAAAAGATTTAAATCTGTTCAAACCACAAATTGAGAAGAAAAATCTCTCTAGGAATTCCAAAATGAACTATTGGAATTCCAATTAAACATGAAATAATTATATTTCTAGAAGAATTAATGTTTAATCTATAAAATATATTTAAATCTTTAAAACAACGTAATATGTAAAATTTATATATATATTATTTCCGCAAAAGATATTCTAAAAATATATATTTTTTTAATTTTAATTTTCATAAAAAAAAAAAATCACAAATCATCAATATTTATCTTTGATTTAACCTAAAATAATAGAATTAATTTCTCTCTAGTGATATTACTTTTATTTACGAACTATAATTATTTATTTTTTTAAACATCTTTTTAATGTGATATTAAATAAGAAATTAACATTCTTTTAAATTGTATAATTCTTCAAAATCTTTTGTTGAAATGATTTATGTATATAAATGGAAAAATCCATTTTTAAAAAAGACAAATTTTGATACAAAATGTTATTTCTCACACCTATCTCTCTAACATGCCATAATATAAACGTTATTCTATTCTTTCACCTGAATAATTTTACTAATTCACGCCTTTTTTCCATAGCAATTAAGAAAATTCTTCAAATTTTCCTCTATATTTTATAGTCCTTGGATTAATGCCAAAGGATTTTCCCATTTAAAAACCGTCGGAACATTTTTGTCACATGGTTTTGGACCCTTTAACCATCGAGACCAATTCGACCGATTACGTAAAAATTTTAGAACTAAAAAAAAAACAATGTAACATACTAAAAAAATTATCTCGCTCCGAACTTTTACTGTTTTATTAAAGATAAAATTATGTTTTTTTTTTCCTTTTTTTAAAAATCTTTAATAAAACGTCAAGAGCTCAATGACAAATTTTTCTTAAATTTAATAAAATAGTAGAGTCTGGTATGAGAAGATAAGTTGTGATCGTTCTAACATGATACATTCAACTCAATAAAATATAAACTTATAATCGTTTGCAGAAAGAAACGATATCAACTTACTCAAATTTTTAGAACGATTTAATTTATATTTTTAAATTTATTTTAATACCGTTAATTATTTAAGCATTAAATAAGTATCTCAAAACTCGTTATTGGCTTATACTGAAGAGTATGATTAATAATTTAAATATTTGATTAACTAAGAATACCAAACATAAAATGATACATGTCGTTAAGATAGCAATTTATAAATATTTAAGAGCGAATTTTGTAACATCTCAAATACTTATTACTTTTTCTATAGACTTGTTTCGCTTTTAAGAAAAATATATATAAATAGTTACATAATATAATTTGCAAATTTATATAACACGTATTTAACAATTATTATTTGATTATTGCTTAAGGTAATTAATTACAACTTTAAAACTTATTAAATAATTCAGTTATTGTTAAGATCTTCAAATACTTCAGATATATGTAAATTTATAGGCCTATTTAAATTTTATTACATAAATAGTGCTTAATTAATGTTTAAATTGTCCAAATTCGATCGAAGAATTTTACAGAAAGCAATTTAATCCATCTGGCTTATTCAACTGATAAAAAATTAATCCTTTATTCTATCTTGCCTTAATTAATAATCAAAATCGTCTATTTATATTAAAATATTCTAACTTTTCTCTTTTCACAAGCAAATATATTACAAAAAATTTACATATTTATAAACTATATGTATTAAAATAGATTATAAATATATAAAAGATAAGACGAATATATATATATATATATTTTTTTTCCTATTATAATTTCGAGTATAATTGATTTGGTTTTGAATTTGTAAGCAACAACAGAAACACAATTTAAAATATTCTACATATTAATATTATTTTATGCCGTCTAAAACCGCGTAATAACGCAGAGATATTCTTCATTATGGTTGACGTTAATTTTTGTCTTTTGACATTGCCCTCAGCTATGTAAACCCTACAATTTACTAGTTGCTATCAACCAGAATACAAAGATATTAGATTCATGAATTTAATCGGTAATAGCTCTTTTAGTTCTTATAAAATTCTACAGCTTTCTTTTGAATATACAATTGTATACTTTCGAATATACTATTATCACATAGTTAAATGTTGTGTATATTATTATTGAGTTGACTACGTGACGATTATATATATATATATTTTCAAATATAAATTTATAAAAGTAAATTCAACAAGAAAATATATTCGATATGATATTTTTTATATAAATCTATTTGTAAGTATAGTTGATATGGCGATATATGAACTGTAAAATCGTATTCTGTACGTCGTCTTGATCCGAACAGGTGTCACGAGAGGTCGAACGCGGACAGTATATAATTTGGAACTATTCTGGTCCCTTGTCATTAAGTGAATGCGAATGGGAAGATGTCATTAATAGCCACAGGTCATTGAGAAGAGACTAATATCATTTTGTTCTTTGTCTTGTTAGCATTTTAGATAGTGCCAGTATTATCTTTTTTAAAGCAACTGAGTGATTAAAATAAAAATGAAAGTAAAAAACTTTTATTAAATACGAAAACTTAAAATAATTCTCTTCATAAAATTAAATATAATGCAATACGTAAGGAAATGGTATAAAAAAAACTTAAATTTTTTATATAATTTATTCGTTATTAAAATAAACCAGTGTATTTTGAAATCTTTCATTGTTTTACATTTTATTAAATGATATCCATTGTTAAAAAACGTCAGGCCTATGTCTAAAAACTGATATTACAAAGCGATGTCCTTGGTTTGAAGAATTCAATACTTTAAAAAAGCATTGTGCAATTTTTACAGGGATAAAATCTATGTCAAAAAAATAATAAAAATAAATACAGAGATATGAATGTTTGATAAAAGTTAATTGATTTTTTTCTCAGTTGTAATCTTTAATAAAAGATAAAAATTCATAAATATCCCACTTGGGAGCGATTTTTTTTATTCTTATTCTTCCAAAATATCGAGATAAGCTTACAGTGTATATATATATATTTCTTTTAGAATGCCAGACATTTAATTTTCATAAATTATTTATGAATATCATGAGTTATATGCAAATATGTTAATATGAAGTGGTAAATATATTTTTTTAAATCCTTTTCCATATTTCCATTTATCATGTCAAAAATTAAACATGAAAATTTTATTAAAATACATAAAATATAATTTTAATAATTATATTTTTAATCACATTGAATTATTTTTCAAACCAAACTTTTTAAATGACTATGAAAAATTGTTTATAAAAGGAGGAGAAATTTATAGCTTTTATAAATAAAATAATTTTCAATGTTCTTCCAAATTGTTTTAAATATAAATATTTTAAACGGATAATAATTTAAATTTAGATATCTTCGTTTTATGTGGCTATACACACCAAAGTACTTTGGTATACGGTTTAAAAAATCAAGATTTAAGTATTTAATTTACACATTTATGAACTCCTGATTTATTACTGAAGATATATTAAATTCAAACATTCCTACGTCTAAGTTGCTTCTGTGTCAAAATAACATCCTTAACTTTAATTATTATTATTCTACAGAGGGTTTAGTTATAAATCTCTTGCCATTTTTGTGTTAAAAATCACAAATTATTTAATTTTAATTCTTTAGTTAATAAATTAATAGACTCAGAATGCAATAAATTTCACAGGGGAAAAGTAAAATTGTATGCATCAATTTGTAAACATGGCATTTCAATAGACGGACATATTTATTACGCCAAAACAAGTACATTCGTGCTCAATATTTAATATATAAATTAACTAAGATTAGTATAAACAATAAATATAAAAGACCTAGAAGTAATTTCAAAACCGGATCCTATAGAGGCGAACAAAGAACAAATGAATAAGTTGCATTCTTCAAACTGATCGCATTAACTTAAGACAAAAATTAACTATATATTTTCAGACAGATCACTGACAAGTATATAATAGATTCGATTTTTATTATCATGACTGCAGAAGTACCGATGACCGTGATAGATATGCAGATTGGAAAAATAGAGAGATCATTGACACAACTAGAAGTCAACAGGTTCTCTACTTGGTTGAAGTTCGCCACTTCTGAGTGGGAAACACACACGAAAGCTGATGATGAAAAGAGATGGAACATGCAATGATAATTAGCTCTTTCCAATAACCCTTGACCCGTGTCAAATGTTCCATGTGACATAGATATTGTTTCATTAGTGTCTTTGCACTTTTAAATTGGTTATGATCCATGCATGCACTCGTTATTTATTAATTGAATTGCAGCATATATCACTCGCATCTTAAATATTTTGCAATTTATTTTTTACCATTTTGAAGATCTGACGTAATGATTTCAATAAGTTTCAACTATATCTTATAAACATTTATTTTTGAGTTTGAAATGCATTGAGGCAAGCGGAGTCATCTGAATCAAGACTATGCGTAAGGAAATTTTAACTGCTATTTGAGAAGAACTAAAGATTAAATAAGAAATAACACAAAAACTCTATAACAACGTATATTAAAAAAATTAATAAACTACATTATGAAAAATAAGATGAAAAAATCTTTGCACCTGTAAAATTCCTGCGCACGAGCCTAATCTGTGTTAAATTATTTTCAATGCAGGCCTTTTTTAAATTTAATTATAGCATAAAGTTATACTTTTAAATAAATTTACTTCAAATTAGATTAATCAATTGCATCAAAGATATTTTTCATGTCCAAATTTCGTCAAACAGCTCACTTAAAGCATCTATACGTTTAACCATAAAATCGTATTAGAAGCATCAGTTAATTCAATTTCAAGTATTGTAGACATTTCACTTAATTCAAAAGTGGTTTGTTAATAGTTAAAATATCTAAATTTGTTCTTAAAATATAAGAAATTAGTCAATTAACAGAAACACAAAAGAAAACGTTTTTAGGAGTTACGCATGCATCAAGATGTTACAATTTTTCAAGTTTTATAAGTTTTTATAGACAAAGTTTTTCCTTCAATCTATTAAAAAATAATTACAGAAGAAAATATTTTCCTGTGTTTAAATTACCATCCTTTTTAAAAAAATTAACCTATTTAAATCGAGATAAATTTGAATTCGTTTACACAGAGTAAACAAAATTATAGAACATTTCTTGTCTAAATTGCGAAAATATTTAAAATATAAAAGTTTCTATTTAGTTTTATATTCAAACATTGTGTTGTATATCACTGATTTAGTAGAAAATTCAGATAAGAAGCATAAAAAAAATATTCGAATACAGTTCAGAGCATACCTTCAATATATACTACTGTAGAGAGAACAATGAAAGAAAAGTCCAGATAACTTTACAAAGAAATCGTATTGAATAGCAGTAAAATCAGATCAGACAGGCTTAAATTTAAAGCCTGAATTCCTTCTTTTCATGCTTATTTATCATGATTTCCCGAAAGATTTGTAAAAGTTTGTCATTAGATAGATTGAACAATTCTCTGAGGCCATAGATATACTCGAAACAATTCGAAGTTTGTATCTTCCATTGATTCCAGGCTCACTTTTTTATGGGTTAGTAAACGAAGTAATCTATAAGATCTTTAAATATAAGAAACAATATTAATAAAAATTTATAATTAATAAAATTTTTAGTACAAATATCTGTACAAAATCCAGTTTAAGGAACAGTCTTTTAATCCATACGTGGTTTTATTATTCTCTTAAATTAAGGACTGACAATTAGCAATATGGTAATTTTTATTAAAATTATGAAAATTAATATTACTAAAATCCATAAATTTTAATTAAATAACAAAAATTATTACAGATCCTACGGGGACATGTAAACCTACTTTATCATAAATTTTTTAATAAATATGCTAATAACAATTAATACGCATTTCATATATAAATTAAAAGTACAAATTTTCGAGCTTAAAATTTAATTATATTATATTTTTTAATAACAAATTAACAATAAAAAATAATTTTGTGAAGATGTGCATATGAGAGTATTTTTTATATTATTTTTTTTTTATTTCACAACGAATCAAAGAATTTCGATTATAAATACTTAAATTATAGAATTTAAGATATATATATAACATTTATTATCGAAATATACTCTAATTTGAGTGTAATTAACAAGTCAAAAGTAACATCTTTTATCAAGAAATCAAGCTTATTTTCTTATTTTCGTATAAAAATTTCGAAATGTTTATTATAAAAAGTGAAACTTAAATATATCTATAGAAATATGATTTAAATACACTTAAAATCTTACAATTCTCATTAAAAATTTGAAATATTTTTCTATAATTTTTTGTAGATATTTTATTGCTTAACAAAACAAAGATCGCATTTAATTGTTCAAACTTCAATTTAAAAACCCACATCAATTAAAAAAAAAACAAGAAAATAAAGTTGGGACATTTCGTTCTCGTTACATTTCTTTATCATAAATTTATGAAAATTGAACTCTGAATAAGTTTATTCATATACGAAACAGCATTGTTCTGCATTTGATTTATAAATTGAAGGACACATTGCTTTAATGTGATGTATGCACGCCCAACCGCTGCAGGTCATCAGGTCCAAAACAAGTCTCTCTCACTTTGGGAATAAACATGTGGTGAAATCAAATGCAGATTGACGAATAAGAATAAAGCCCTTTAGTCTTTCTATTCAAGAAAGAAATATCATAAAACACGCAATACATCAATGAATGTAATGCAAAAACATGCATAAATAAACCAAAAACCTATTTAACTTTCACATTATTTAATTTATTAAGCGACAGAGAAGACGTTAAAAAAAGTACCAAGTTTAATTATAGAGCTATAAGTGATCGAAGATTTTCAAGAACATATCTGTCTCTGTTGTTCGAAACCATCATATTTATGCATTTATGCAACATCAATTATGATTATTTTACATTATTTAGAAGTTAATATAACTTGCATGTGTAAATATTTTATAATAAGCACTTTACTATAGAATATTCTATGGTAACAAGAATTTTTTTTTAATCGTTTATACCTTGTATATTACTTTAATATTATGCTAAGTGGTGTAATTATCAACTCAACATATCTCAAGATCTATTAAGATCTTTCCACAATGAATTTTAGTTGGTATAATTAATCAAAATCTTATTATTTATATCTATGTCTTACGGTACAATTCAAAAATTAATTTAGATTTATCGCCTTAATTGAAAATGATTAATAAGAGGGTAAAAAGAAGAAATATGAGCAGAATTTTGAGTTTTATTCGACCGTTTTTATAACTGAAAAGGATAAAACATAATTTTATGCATTTTTATTCGAACAAATCGATTTATCATAAATAACCTGAATAACAAAATAATAGCCTCTTAGACCACGCCTTCCGAGCGTGACGTCACGTTAATTGCGGCGGTCACATGATGTGGCCAGGTGGAACGTGACGTCACGAAGGTAAGCGTGATGAGATGGCGTTGGCAATAGAAGTTCCTGTCATTTTTCATTTGCTGGATTACTACAGAACACGTTATCAAATAACATTGTTTTCATCCCTGTAGATGCTGCTTAAAAATCTTCAAAATCTCTATAACAAGTCTATTCGTAAAACAAAAAATAAAAAGTCGTGAAATCTTCAAAAACACCTTTTTTTAATATTATTATTATCATCTTCCTCTTTCTAAAATTGTCTCTCGGGTTCTATTTTGCAATTTCCTTCTCATTCAGAGCAGTTAGATCCACGTCGAGATAATCGAAAAATTTGTTTTGCTTATCGATTTACATGATAATAAATATAATATTTCCATATCAGTATCAGAATGATCTATATATAAATATATAGTCTATGCATCAACATAAAAAAAACCCCTTTGATATTTTTGATATAAATCTTGTTAAACATATCTGATAAGAAATATCTTATCAAATGCGTACTTAAGTCGAAATAGTTTATAAAAAAATTGCCAAAAATGATATGTGAAAAACTAAAGTTTTTGATAAACGTCTAATTTATTTAAAGAAATCGAAGATCAATTAGTTTTTATAAAAATTATTAATCTTCATTAGAACATCTTCGAATAACTAGATTACTTGCTTAATGATCTATAAACTATATGAGGGCGATACCAAAGAGAACTATCATATAAAGCACCAAACTATGTTCAATTTTCATTAAACTAAGTAATCTACTGATTCACATTTTTCATTTAGGTTCTATACATTTAGGATAAAAATGCATCCAATATATATCTAATGATACAAAATTATATGAGTCCAGGGAAAACGATTTAATAATTAGTTGCAATTAATTTTATATTTCTATAAATATTAAAGTCCTATCGATAGACATTAATAAGTTTTATGACATTTTTTTTCCTTTAGTTAATGTCTTAGTGTGATGTTTTGTATTATTTGTTACCGAAGAATTAACTCATTTTTAAAGAAGGTATATAACTTAAATTTGCCGCAAATTAGTTCTGAATTTAATTGTTAAAATAATAATTTATTCTTATATAAATATACAGCGGTATGCTATTACAAAATTTAGTCTGATTTTTTTTAAATTTTTGAAAGTAATAATTTTCTATAGCTGTTATTTGCATTTTTAAATATTTTCGTAGTTTTATTTGAATATTCAAACTTGTTATATTCTACCTTTATTAGATTATTTTTTATTCTAATTTTCTATTTTCAATGTATTTTTCTAAATTCGTTATTTACTATTTTAAGTTTACTCTTTAAAATAATAAAATACATTGTTATAATCTCAATAACACTGATTAATTTCTATGTATAACAAATTATATAAATTTTAAGATGTATTACAAAAGTTGTAGGACGAATATCTAAAAAATTATTTTTATGTATAAATATTATAATGATTTGCTTAATTACAAATAAAATATTTCAATATTAAACAAGTTTGTTATTTAATGTTATTAGTTTATCGTTAAAGTATTGAGAACAAAAAATTATTAATAAGCAAAATTTTTTTCCTATTTCAGATATATTATTGTCATTATGGTTTCTAATATCAAAACAAAATTATCTATAATCCTTGCTGTTATGTAAAAATAAATAAGTGGATGTTTTGCTACAGTTTTGTTATAGAAACTAAGCTGATAATCTTTCCAGTCACACGTTTTATATGTAGAATATATACGTTAGAACAAGCCGACATATGCGATTAAACGAACTTATATATCATAGTTATGTTTATGAATGATAAAGCTTCTCTTAGAAGATAATAATGTTTCAAAAAACTTTTCGGCACTCTGAAAGGTTAATATACTCTAACACAATATCCTAAATTATAGTAATATAATATAGCATCTTCAGAAATGCCTGTTCAATTAAATTAAAACTTTAAACATTGTTTTTTATCGTCTTTTAAGGTGTGCACATACATTTATCCATCACTGTAAAAATACAACGTTGACACAATATCCCTTGCGGTGGTTCCATCATGTTCTTGGTAAGCAAGGTGCTCTGTCGAGTAGGAGCTACAGACATGCATGACCTTGCCCTTATGTATAGGAACGAGGTAGTGATTTTCTTGTCCTCTTTCTATTGTCCGAGTCAACAGATATATAAGAAATGCAGCTTTTCTTCACTTGTGGTGTGTTCTTTTTTTCCTTAGGGTGCTATTATTTTGTTAAAGATAGATAGAAACGCACAAACAATAGTACATTAATGTACACGTGATTCCTAATGGGAACCAATTGAAGATAGTTTGCCAGCGGAAATGTTAGGGTCATCAAATGAACAACTTAAAAAGAAAGTCTGCTTAGTGGCAATGACCATCTTATAGAAAAAAAAAAGCATGATTATGTATCGATGTTTATCTCAAATCATTTCTAGGAATAAAAGCAGCAGAACAAATAGTTTCTGTTTAAAGAGGTCCATAGAATTTCACTACTATTAAACTTCAGGCTGCACAACCCTATATTGATTACAGCATATAATATATTTTAAGAAACCATTTGCGAAATTTGTATTATCCATCTTGATAAACTAAAATTAGAGTAGATTTTTCTGCATTCTCTACTCAGATTAACATGAGTACTTATATTGTTTTTTAACCGTTTTTTTTACTATATGATAAATTAACCTCACAGTTTAAAAGCCAAGTTTTTAGAAAAAAATAAAATATACTTTATAAACAATTCATAAAATATATGTCATCATATATTATAAAACATTTTTTACAAATTGCAGATTGTAATTTATAAAAACTATAATTTTTCTAATATATACATATAATCATTTTATAGAATAGTTTTACATAATTTTATTATATTGACCCGAAAAATAATCAATAGACCTTTAGAAAATATAAAGCAAAATGTTGCAGCAAAGCCCATTCATATAATATTGATATTTATTTGTCTACATAGTTAAAAATAACAAAATATACCAGATCAATAGGTTTAGTAGTAGTTACACATAATATGTAAATGCAGAATCAAATTTATTATATGGATCCAAGAGACGATATAGTACTAACTGTCACGAATAAGTCTGTCAATATCATTGTTGTTGTTTTTTCACTACAGTAGCTAATATTGATTCTAGTTATATACCAAAATAGAATTTACGCCCGAAAATTAAGAAAGGAAGCATTAAAGTAAGAGTTTTTTTAGTAATTTGTGTTTTTTGCGAATCTATTACTTCTTAGAAAAAAGATTATTGAAATCAGCAAAGGCCTATATAAATTAAGTCTCTGTTTATCTTCACGCTAATCTAACACCAATTTCAGTTTGCATCAACACAAATGCTATTGGACCATTTGCAATTAAAATATATCGCTACAAAGAAGGTAGTTTTTTTGTTACAAAGAAAAAGTAATGATTAAAATACCAATCTAATCTAACTTATTATAAAAAGTCAGGAAATAATCGATTTAGGATAGTTAATAGGTTACGTATTATCTATAAGTATATATATAGGGTTATATAATATTAAGTTTTAAATCACGTATTGCATTATAAATTAGCAAAATTATAGCTTTTAGTATAGGTTAGGTGGATCCTTCCCATTCTTATAGGAATGCAATGCTCAAGATCAACCTTCGAGTGACAGGATAGAGTAAAAATAAATGGCATTCTATTGAATAAAATGGCATTATAAAAAATAAGAAAAAAAGAAACCAGGAGCAATCGTTTTAAGAAATAAAATTCAAATAAAAACAATGAAAGAAAAATCACAGACCTTATACAACATTTAATTCAGTTCAACACCTAATTTTTCTTGCTGGTGTAAATTGTAGCCCGAAGTGAATATGCCTGAAGACAGAGTTTATCGGTACCGATTTAAACAGCGAGCAGTTTCATCAAAGATATGTAATGACTGAAGTACAATGATGGTAACGTTTGAATTTCTAGCTTCGGGTAACATTGCCGTGCATGTTGGAACATTAATGGTTATGGGTTGGAAGGGTTAGACAAGGCAATAAAAAATTACCTTATCCCGAGGGCATATTGTGTTGCGATAGGACTTTTAACTGACCTTTGAGTAGTTATATGGGTATGAAAGGGTTGCTTGTATGTAAAAGATAACTTGCTATTCAACCGTCTTTGGATCTTTGGTTCGGGTCATTGCTAGATGGTGTATATATATTAATGATTTCCCTGATGACTGTTTTGAATTGAAGAAATGATATCTTCGTTTTGACAATTGCAAAAGTTTTTACTGATGATGTCTTACAAATGATAAATCATAGCGTTACTTATGTAAAGGACCATCTCATAAAAAGAATCTTTAGCAGCTGTTTTTAGGATATTTTTCAGCATAGACCCATTAATATGATTTTTTTCCATGATACAATACAATGACATTAAAATATATTTAAAGTTGGATGTCTTTAATCTAAGGGATTAAAATTTTGCAAATTTACAATTACGACAATTGTAAAGATTAATAACTAGAAACAGATAAATCTTTCAGAAATTATAAATATTTATAAATCATGTAAAACTTGTTTACACAAAATTTTAAATAGAATAATTTCCAATCAATCTGCAAATAGATTATTTGAAAGTATTCAGATTCTTAAGCAATCAGAAGTTATATAATTTGACTTTCAAATTAATTTATTTTTGAAATAAGTAATTATGAAACATTCTAATATTTTCCTTTCTTATAACAGATTATGACAAAATGGGATATTTCCAAACCGAAATTATTAATCACAAATTCTCTCCATATTAAAATTAATTCAATTAAGAAAAGCTAATAAACAGAAAATTTTGTAAGAGAATGAACTTGAAAATAGGATTTTATCGCAGATAGGATTTTTTAAAGTTTTATCATAAAATATTAATTAGTCTTTTTATAGAATTTAAACATTTTTTAAATATTGTACAAATATAGGCTATATATTATCCTAATAAAAGATATTTTTAAATAAAAACAAACTATATATGTAATTAATTAATGCTTCTAGTCCTTTAAATATTATTATATTAATTTTAGTCTACTGTGACTATGATATATTAATAGGACTTATTATACTGATTTAACTTGCAGATGAAATTAGAGAAATTGAATTAGTCTGTTGGTTCAAAAGAATAAGTTTATTTATTTACAGTATTTGTCTTAAAATGCCAAAAATAAAAAAAAGCCTAACATTTTAATTTAATTAATATTTTTAATTCTATAATTTTTAATCATAAAAATATTTAATTCTACTTAGAATTAAAAATTTTTATATAAAACTGTAGTTATTCTATGTATATTCAATTGTAGTATTGAGGTATTATAAAAAAAAAAAAAAAAAAAATTAGATACAAGCTATAATCTGAATTTAAAACATCAACTATGACATATCTATTATTAGGACTTATTATACTGAATAACAGCAAATTAAGTAAACAATATCAGAAAAAAGTCTTTATTTATCACTTGAACACATACACGATATCTTCGTGTTTCGGACCTGTTGGCCCCTCATCAGCAGGTTCTTAACCGACGATATAATTTCTGGGTTTCTAAATGCATCCATGAATCCAACAAAAAATATTATTACAAATGCAACCATACTCATCATCGAACTTTCTCTTTCCCTTGAACATGTTGAGTATGGTTGCATTTGTAATATTATTATTTTTTGTTGGATTCATGGATGTATTTAGAAACCCAGAAATTATATCATCGGTTAAGTACCTGCTGATGAGGGGCCAACAGGTCCGAAACACGAAGATATCGTGTATGTGTTCAGGTGATAAATAAAGACTTTTTTCTGATATTGTTTACTTAATTTGCTGTTATCCAGTATAATAAGTCCTAATAATAGATATGTCCTAGATAACGATTTAAATTCAAATTATTGTATTAAGGACACAAAGTCATATAAATTGAAGCTATAATCTATTTTTAAGAGCATGTTACAAATAAGAACATTGTTTACATCTATAAAATTTAAAATTTATCATAGAAAATTATATACAAACGTTTAATGATTATACTGCAGATCTAGTTCGTCAGAAATGAGTTAAATATAAATTTTTTTTAAGGTATAGTTCTTAAATCTGATTTTAGTACACGGACATATTTCTATAGGCTTATAGGACTATTTATTTTAGTACGATTTTTAATCCTGTCTTAACACCTATCTAAATAATAACATTAAAATCATCGGAAACATATAAACTATTTAAATAGGAAAGTGCTAAGCTTAATATATTTAACTTAAGTTAGATATATTTTTAGATGTGCAAATATACAATTTAATTTATAATTAAATCTATAATTATAGATCTAAAAATTTAACATTTTGAATTTGATAAATCAATAGAGATTTGTTAAATACAAGCTTTTCACTGAAGAAATCAGATATAAATCACATGTTTTTGGAAATTTATCTTGCTAATAAGTTTAAATTTATATTTAAAAATAAGAAATCAGTTAAAATATTAAGAAAATATAATTTATAGTAAATTATTCTGAAAATATTACACAAATACGGTCTTAAAATCCGTTGCATTTATCAGAAATGAATGATTATTTAACGTTAAACGTCTAAAAATTAAAAATATGCTATAAGCACTTTAAATGCATTATTTTATTCTTCTTAACAACGTTCAAATGAAATTAACCTTTTTTATATTTAATTACAGAAATGAAAAAAAGAGATAAATATTAATTTCTAAAACATTTTCTCAAATTTTTCTTTCTTTTAATTTAAATCACTTCTCAGTTTAAATTTCATTAAGAAGAAAATTAATCCGTATTTCAATTTGATTTTTTTTAAAATAAATTACTAAACATAATTATTAACTCGTTTATTATACTTATTATTATTTATATTAAATACTTTTATTATTAAAATCGTAAAGTAGAAATAATATGTTTTTTTTTTAATTAGAAAAATTTAATCTTATATAAAAATAATTAAAAATAAATTAAAATAGAAAAAAATTTATATTTATATGTTTTATCAAGTAAATATTTAAAATATTTATTAAAAAATATTTTAAGAAATAAATTGTTTTTACAATTTTTTAAAGTAATTTTTAAAAAATGGTGTAATTTTATCGCTTTTTTAACTTTCAATTTATTATCAAATTAGTAAATATGTATATATATTTTATTTTAATTAATTTAATATATTTTAGTTTACAGAAAGTATTAATATTTAAAATAATTACTTAAATTTATTTTGTATACTTTTGTATAATTTTTTTAGTACATAAATCTCAAGTTACTGATTTTAAATTATTTATTTTTTCTTTAATAAGAGATCAAAAATCTGTTAAACTACGAAAAATATCGCCAAAAATGAATGAAGTTAATTAAAACAAACACCAAAAAAATCTTCCTCACAACAACCGTCACTAGACTCCACCCATTCTACAGGTTCGACCAATAGAGACGCTACGCGATTTAAGTTGCTTCCGTCCTAATGGATGCGAATCCGTGAAGCGATGACGACACATTTCGTCACGAATAAAAATTAAACGTCATTTAAAAAAATTATAAAATAGTTTTATTTTGAAATTTTATTATTATTTTAATTTTAATTTAATCTTAAAGCGATTTTTATAAATATTATTCAAGGTAATTCAATTATCACATTTTCAATGATAAAAATTTATTTTTAATAATAAAAATCTTTAAAAAATATATATACATATATTATAATTAAGATAAAAGCTTAAGTGAGTAAAGGCTCAATTGTCCGAAGTGTTGACGTGTGAATGTTCTAAATTCATTCGTGATCTAAAAATATAATAAAAGCACATAATCATGCATAAAATAGTATTGTTTAACACTTCATAGGGGTCAGGATATGACATTTATACAACGTGTAAATTAAAGGGTGGTATGAGACAAACCCGCTATTCTTTCCAATCGGAAGAGCGTGGTTTAGAAGTTTGTAGTTAAGGTGATGCACAGGGTGTCAACCGAAATTGCAAAAACATGTTCAAAACGGAAATTGAGGACGTAGATTAACAAAGACTACTCCCATTAACAATGCACCACCTAAAAGTTTCATTCTAGCTCTGTATAGCCTATATCCTGTTATAACTATTATTAATTATTTAAGAACTTTTTGTCTATTTCGAGAATTGAATCTTACAAATTCATAAATATGTAAAAGATATGCCAACTTTAAAATAAAACTTTTATGTTATAACAGTGTATATTAAATATTATATGAAGTCTAACTTTAGACTTAATCTTTTATCTCAGACTAAATGTATGATTTATATCATGATAGATACATCAAATAATATTGTTATAGTTTATTTACAAAACTCCTAATTGTCGTTAATTTACATTCGTTATTAACATAGCAAATTATTCTGTTTTACATTTGTTTAACATTAATTTTACTTTTACTTACTCTGACATTTAATTTTTTCTTTTAGATTTCTCACTTACAATTTTAATTATCTTTGTAAATTTTATATTCTGTTAAGTAAATTGTTTATCGCCACAATTAGGCTTTGTTTATTTATAAATTTTCATACCTTCAAGGCTAGTCCATATGACGTTTTATTGGTTAAATAATAAATCAGAAAATGTTTTTAGAAAGTTTTCAAGATTAATATCATACATAAAACCGCTTAAACATCTGAATAATTGAATTTAAAGTACTTTCATTAAAATAAATATCCTGTAGGGTTCCTTTTAACACTTATTTATTGTATATTTGAACCTATTATTCTAAGCTTAGCGTCATGTTAATACGAATAATATACGATGTTATTGCTTATTAATGTTAACAGCATCCTATAAACTTACGACTGATTCTATAATTCTATATTATTATCGTTCAATCTAAGTAATTTAAATTTAGGCAGAAATTTTATAGACTTTTTAAAGCAGCCAATACGAAGAATGTGACTATATTAATTCAAATTACTAATAGATGAATGCTTGCATGTGTCAAAAACAGAACCGAAAGGGATGGTCACCATATAAACTTATATGTAATGGACTATATAGTGTATCTTTCAAAGATTTTTCCTGCGAAGTCGTAAACCTGGAACACGTTTAGTAAATCTAAACAGATGTTACACAGACATATTCGTTGCAAATTTCCAAGAAATAGAGCTTTATTCAATGACTCAAAAGTTAGATAAATATAAAGCAGCTGCGGTTGGATAAATAATAATAAAAATGATAAAAATATAGATTTTAATTATTAACTTTTATCCAAAGTTTTCTTTTTATCTGTTAAAAAGACCAGTCGATCTGACTTATGTTAAAATAATTAGTAAATTTCAATTTTGACAAGTTTAAAACATCTCAACAAAATATGTGAAAAAAACATGCAAATTTTAATTCTATAAATGATTAGATATGATTTAGTAGCTTAAATTTTAAAATATATGTTTATAAATTAAATTTATTTTTTCTCTAGTAAAACTTTCATATAAAACATTAATTTTCTATTTAAAACTAATGTTTTTATAATACATTTCTACGACAAGTTTAAGTTTATCTCAAAAGTCAGTTAATTTTTTTAGAAATAAAGTATCAATAATTCTTCTACAATACAAAATTCATAAATTTATAAATTTATAAATGTTTAATCGAATTTATAAAATTATAAATGTTTAATCGAAACATAAATCTAATTTAAATTATATTTTAATGCATAAATTAAAATATATTTAAATAAAATATGTAGTATAAATTAGACTATTTTTATTTTTCTGGAAGATTATCTTAAAGCGGATTAATCTTTAAAAAAATAAAAGGATTAGTAGTAATGCATGAAATATCATTTTCTGCTTGACGTACAGTACAGTACGCTTAGAAAATTAAAAAAGACAATAAATCTCTCTCAAATATTTATATTTGAAATTGTTTATAGGACCATTTTCAGGTCTATTGACGTTAAAATTTGTCTTAACTAATGTAGTAATTAATCAATACATGTATATAATTTCGAAAATAAGAGTGGATAAATCTATTACTTAACGATTTTTCAAGTCACGAATATCATTAATTATTCCTAATTAAACCAATATAAAAATACAAAAAAATACGTTTTTAATTATTAAAAATAAAAAATATATATATATTTACTTAAAATAAAATATAAAATCTATACCTAATTTAATTAACCACAAATTACTTTTATGAGATAAATCGATATTGAGTCCTATTATCAAAAAATCATAACCACTTCCGAGGTACTGTACAACAAAAAAAGAAATCAAATTAAAAAATATAAGCAATTCGATTAAACTTTTAACTGGTTCTATTTAAAAATGCAAAGCTTATTCTGTGTATAAATTATCTAAAGCTTGTTTAAAATTAAATTTTTATTATTATTATTTTTTTTTTACTTTTCTATTTTACGAAAGAGACAAATTTTCGAATTAAAAAAAAAAATCTATTTATGCCATATTCAAGGCACACAAGTAAAATAAAGTAAAATTTTCTTAGTAAATGTCCACAAAAGGATATTTTTATCATAGGTATGCATAGAGCGAAATCTGAGGATGGCTTCATGGTTGTAGTAGGCTAAACCAAGCTACGTGTTTGGAATAAAATCTTAGCTTGAAAAGTCTTTCCATAAAAAATCTCTCTTTGTAAACAATTTAATGACAATGTAAAGGACATTCTCACCATTGTATGAGAATCAAGACAGATTACTCTTGACTACAAAACAGAGGACTATTATATTGAGGACGCATTACTAGAGTCTTTGACATTTTAATTATAAATTATCTGATCGTTTCGTTTTGATAATAGAATATTAAGAATGTATAATTATATATTTGTAAAACGAAAAATTATTATTATTAAATTCTATTTTCCTAGACCTACTTTAAATTCGTGATAACTCGCTTGAAAATTTACACAGCATGTATGTACTGTACTGTACAGTACAGATATAAAGATATACATCAGTGATTAAAAATTTTAAAAACTCCAGTTTTATTACTAATAATTAATTATTACATTCTTTTTAACGGGATTTTGTACAGTAATATATACTGTAACGGTCAAAATTTTCGTATAAATTATTTTTTTTACAATATAGTCTAAACATGGTACTGTTTGTATAAAGTATAAGCAGCATTAACAGAATGTTGAAGATAAAATACATTAATTTCTAAAACTTGATATATGTTATGACTTTATAATGTGATTTTAGAGGTTAATACCTTTATATATTTAAAACTTCGTTATTTCTGACATTTTCAAAGCGTGCTATAGTCTCAGACCTATAAGAGATGAAACTTGATCATGTAATCCTTCATATTCTTAATCTATGCTGGCAGTGTGCGATCGATAAGAAAATTAACGTCAAAAGTATAGCCAATGGTCATCTGACGTACCTCACAGGCGTATGATTTCAAAGTTATAATAATAATGATGAGTTATAGTCTCACATCTACAATATCAGTTGGGAAGTTTAGATTTAAATATGATATCTTAATATTAGTTCGCACAACTTGTCAGTATTAGAATTATTTATTATTCCAGACAGCACATGAATATTTTCTGCACGATTCTGTAATATTTAAGACGATATATGTTGCGAATGTAGTACTATACTGTACTGTACATAATTATTTAAATTTTCCAATGTGAAAAAGTAAAGAATTTTTTAGTGCCATTTTACGTTGAAAATTAGTTAATAAATATGGACGATTTGAGATAAAAATACGGTTGTTACTGTCGAGAATGAGGGAATATATAAAAAAGAAAAAAAGAAATTTATAAAAATTGTTCTTGACGATTTAAAGAAAGAGAAAGCAGATAAATGACGTCAGAGAGTAGACGTCAATAAGGTGTGTCAGTGACTTAAGAGGGAAATCAATAAACACATTCTATGAGATGTGTTAGAATAGTATTACTCAGAATACAAATAGGCCCAAGTTAAATTTTCCCATTTCGCAAAAAATCAATTTTTTTTTTCATTTAATAGTTTCAAATATGACACCCTTTGCAGAATTCTTAATAAGCACTGAAACTTTCTAAACTTTGTTTATTTATTTTTTAAGAATAATTTTATAAATATCTCTGCGATAAAATAATTTTAGTTGATGTGTTATATTAAAGGGTGGAGTAATGTCGAGTCCATGCACAAAGTTGTAACCTACTTTACTGTTTCATCTCATTACGGAAATGACGGATGAGACACGAAATTCAGCTAACTTGATTGGTTGGTGGATAATTTTAACTAAATTTCATTTTTACCTTTAAATATATTAACAAAACGCGCTATTGAATTATGAATATTGTTCGGTTTTTATTGCTAATTATCATATTGGCAGTAGTGCTTTCATCTATTAATTAAGTTATACGATTTTACTATTAAAACTAGAAACATTTTTAAAACTACAAATCATACTGACAATAGTGAAATTATTTTCCTATTAGAAGTTAGTTATAGGATCTTGATGGAAATAAAGTTCTTTTTTTTCCAATTTAATTACGGGATCTTGGGGCGGTAACAAGTGATAAATTTTTTTCTAAAATTATAGTGCTTAGATCATGATGGCAAAAGATTGATTTTCTATTAGGTCCAGTTATGGGTCTTAACGAAAATTTTCTGATTTAAAATTTAGATTTTTTAAAAATTTATATTAATTACAAATTTCTTTTTTAGTTACAGTAAAATTTTAGTTAGTGGATCTTCGAGGGAATAATGCAATTTTATTTGCTTCTTAACCTTAGCAGCAATATAATTTTGTAAAATGTTATTCAATATTTTTATTTTTTCAGATAATATATCTTTTTTATTTATTTCTTTATTCTGTTACAAGTTTACTAAGTTGATAAAATAAAAAGAAATTTCATTATAAATTATAAACATGACATATAAGTTATAAAGAAGAATTTTTCTTAACATTATATATATTTTTATGAAATCTTTACCATTATTATTATTATTTTTAATATTTTTCCTGTACATAAAGAGAAAAACAACAATTAAATAATCCATTTTTTTATCTCATCGGTATCTCACAGGATATAAAATTAGTTTTTAGTGGATTTAACTTAATTATTAAGTACTTCGTATCCTAAAATATAATTAATGAGATAATGGTTCTGACCCAATGCCATCACAGCACCAAAACCAGGCCCCTTAAATCCATCACTTCACTTCGTGCTGGAGTAAAACGTGATTTAAATCACGTGATTTTTCTGAGATACTTGTCTGATAAGTAGACAGACAGTTATTAGTTAAGAAAGTGAACTTAGTAGTATCCAAAAATCCCAGAAAATTGGTCTTTGTACGAATATTTTAAGTCTTTTATAGGTGTGGCATAATCTGAGGTCATCTATAAAAAGATTTAAAAATCTTATTCTGTTAACTAATTCAATCACATGCTATTTATCAATGTCAGAAGTGGACTAAACACGTATTTTTGATCGTTTTTCGAAAATTATTTTTGTTACGACCCAATTTAAACAAGATTTAAATATTTAATAGTGTTTACTGATTAATTATTACTATATATTTTTTATAGTTATGATATAATTAGTATAATATACTGATAAAATAATTGATAATCTAATTATCATAGGCACGTTTGTATAATTAATTTAATTATATATATATATATTTATTTATTCACGTTAATAAAAAATTTATAAACATTAATTAAGTATTTTCACTGTTTTTCTACTAATGTATTTTAATTAAAAAATAATAATAATAAATCAAGGTTTATAATAGTTTATGAATAATAATTAGATGTTGATATAATACAAATATTAAATTATTGAATATGTATATTGATTAGTTGTTAGAATAATTTAATATTTAAACATGACCACATTTATAAATAATTATTTTGAATTTATTAAACATTTTAATAAGTGAAAAGCTTGATTTAAAATATTAGAAATTATTGAATTCTGTATAAAACATTAAATTCTCTTCTTTCTATAATAATTTTACAGTATTTATTTATTCTTAACTATAGGGTTATATAATAGATTAAAAAATTAAAATATATTAGTTTAAATATTCATAGATGCTAAAGAATTATTCTACTTTCGAATTCAAATATTCAAAAATTATCACTTAGATTTTTCTAAACTAACGCCTAAATCTTTTATAATTATTTTTGATTCTTTTAGCTTAATATTTAAAAATACAGGCTACTGTTATTATAATATTAATTATTTACCATGTAATAATTATATTTTAACAGTAAACAATTATAAAATAGTTTTTCTACTAATGTTAAAGGCCAAATTCCAAATTTAAGAAAATAAATAATATTGTAAGTTAATAAATATGTTTAAAAAAACGTTTCTAGTAAAGTAATAATTAAACATCTAAAAATAATATTTTTTCTGTTATTTATTAAAGCCTTTAGGAGTTATTTTTAGCTTTAGATTTAATGAAATTAATAAATATTCTAAACAAAAATTAGAACAAAAATGAAGCATGAGTAATAACTAATATAATTATTTATTATAGGTTTTTAAAAAGGGTATAAAATAGAATTTAAGGATATTTTTCAGCTATTTTAAGACTTAAATTTATAAAAAAAATAACATTATTTTTTGTTTCATTACTTTTCCACTTAATAAATAACCTTTTAGTATCTTTAATAAACATGATTTACGAAAAAATTTGTGCTATTTCTAAAAATTGAAATAAACAGAAATATGTTTAATTAATAATAAATTATTTTTCTAACTAAATAATTTATTTTTAAGACTTGTAATCATGTTTGATTATCATCAATGTAACCGCATTATAACGTATTATGAGCAGATTCATATAAAATATTAACCTTATTATCTTTACGAAGATTAATTTAGGATAATGTTAAACAAGTTTTTTAGAAGCTAAGCCGGATTTGATTATCCGGATCATTCAAAATCGGGCATCAATCGTCATTGAGATATTAATAAAAATTTATCTTAAACATCCCATCTTAACCTAATTATAACTTTATAACTATTAATCATTTGTCATATATTTCAATTGTACAGTGTTAATCTCGACATATTCTATCTAGTCTACTATGAACTAATCTAAAAATGCATAATTAACAGTACCTGGTTAATATTTTAGATTCTTTTCGTTGTACGAATTCCAAGCACGATCTCCATCCATTATTTTAGACAGTGTGTGTCCATCTCTGCTGGTTGTCAAGTTGTCGGAACTGAAACATAGAAAACATGACATCAACTTAAATTCTATTCATGACGAGTTATGCGTTACCATAACGTGATTCGAACATTAATAGATTATTTGGATCTATAATGCAAACAGTACTAGAGTCTATAGGTCTAGAATGGAATTCCTAACTTCGGATATATCATAGATTAAAACAAATAATTTATTATATGCCCAGATTAAAAATATAAATTAGCATGCAGAATAAAATATCGATATTTTATTCTATAAATTATTTGAATCTAGATAAAGTAGACATGGAAACTTTTGATTTTCTGTTGGTGGTCTAAGATCTGGTTTTAGATTTTAGTTGCATCAATCTATGGAATTTTTGCAGTGTAGAATAATTTCTATTCATCTTTTAATGCCAATATATTTCCTTGCTATACTATATTATATGGAATCTGCAAACAACACAGATTTAACAACATTGCGTGAGCACCTCATCCTCCCATTTCTAGCACGATATGAAATGTTTGTTCGCTAACACTTCTAAATGATTTGTTTGTTTAGTATTAAGGAATGAACATTTTAGCTACAATAGAATACAACTAAATAAATCTTTTGTCGTTAGAAAAATTTAAAAATGAATGTTCTAAATTAACTATTATTTTAATTCAGTTTTATGTTTATGGTCTATTACTTCTGTTTCAAATTATAACTAAACTTTTTTGATTTGTTTTTGTAGCCATTAAATATTTTCCAACTTTTCTTTTTCTATATAATTCTAGAAAACGTTAAAGTATCTAAATATGTTTTAAATTAAACTTCAATGTATAAATTTTAACTTATTTCTTAAAAAAAAAATAGAAATTTTATAAAAAAGGTACAATTTAAAATTATATCCATTTATGTAATTTATCGAAAAAAATGATCATAAATCTCAACAAAATATTTTTAAAAAATTAATTAACAAATAAAAAATATATATAATAATAACAAAGATGTTTTCTAATTTTTTTTTTTTTTGACGAAATAAAAATAAGAAACAGTTAAATTATTAAAGTATATAAGATGTTAATGATTGAAGGATGTTACTGTTAAAATGTTTATTTCTAGATTAAGAAAAAGTGGAATATCAAGATTATACAGACTACAAGCTTCAGTGAGATTTAGAAAAAAAGAAATTTTTTTTTTTCTAATAAACTGGTTTTAGATAATAAGATGTCGTTAAGTTCTATACAAATTTATATCAATTCATTGATTTTCTTTATCATACATAGACTTGTTACAAAAGAATGAAGAAGTCTAATGAAGTCAGAGCAATTGTTGAACATGATTTTAAAAAAAATTTTAAGTCAAAAAGAACGTGAAGTTAGTGGTGTTTGCTAATTATAAAACAGTAAAATATACAAGAAGAAAACTAAGGAATTTGTATTAGAGTTATAAATTAAATTGTTAGATAACATATGAGAATTCAAATAAAAGATAATGAATTAAGATGCATTTAATATCTATATTTATTTTAAAAAGGAATAATAAATCAAAATAGACGAGACACGCCTTCATCATGATTGGTTAATTAATACATTGATTATTTAAATGAACCTTTATAAATTGATTGCTATAACAATGACCAAATAAAGTCATTCTTCTGTCATTGTCTGGACAGAAAGATGGAGTAATTTAAGAAAAAGTGGTGTTAAATTGATGGATATTGAATTCGTTTATGTAAAAATGAAGTATAAAAATATAGATATTATCTTCTTTTTTTTACTAAAATGAATGTTGTCGATACTGCATGAGAAGAATGTATATTATCTTTAGAATTAAACAAAACTAAGCATGCAAAACGTGAACTGTATATGTCTAAATCAGCATTTTATTATGCTTTCGGTCATCTCGAAGTTATCACTTTGGAATTTTTTTCATATTATCCACTCGTTTATAATTATGTAAATTATTATAAATATCTATCTCTGGATTGAAATGAGAAATAAATAAGAAAAGTAGGTCATAGAAGCAGCAACCATTTTAATAGGCCCCGGGATATAAGCTTAAAACGAGGTGAAGGTGAAAGAGTTTTCTAATTCAAAACATGTTGACAATAGCCTATTTTGTCAAAGGAAACATTAAAGGAAAATTTCGTCTTAATATGAAAACATTAGAAGCATTGTATAGAATAGAGCTTAATTCTAAGGCATTTGATATTTAATTAATGCTTTTATTTTTTGAAATAGCTTGTAAAAGAGTCGTTAATTAAGCAATCTTTAGTGTAATGTGTTACTATAGAATTGGTGTAGATTTGAATCTAAATACTACACCTTTCAAGCTTTATCCAAACATTGATAGCAGATATTATAAAATAAATTATTGTTATACATTTGTATAAGTAATCAGTTTAAATAAACCAACTTTGTTTATAATAAAAAGGGTGTAAGTTCAGAAAATCCACAAATATGCTTATCTACTCTATAATCTGTCTGCATAATGAATTCACAAATTAACAAAAATCAAGCAAATTAAGAAACTTATACGTGAAAATTTATTTCAAATTATATAATTATAGAGTATTTATTACATATTTTAAATATTAATTCATATTCAGTACGGTAAATTAATGAAAACAATTCATTTCATTAAATAATTAAAAGGATCTTAACGAAAATACACATAAAAGATAATATTAATTTTATTAGATGGAACTGAGTGTTAGAATAAAGCTTGTTCGATGTAATTTAAATGATTTCTTAGATATATTAATTTTAAACAACACGAGGTTACGTTAATTAGTATTCTCGTTAATGTATTATTTTAACTGTAATGAATTTTGTTAGATGATATTACGAACGGTATAAATTAGGAAGTAAAGAGAAATCTCGTGAAATCTTACCTGTTTTTTTATTATTTTTAAATCTTTAAAAATCAAAAATTCGGGAGACGAAAGGGTGCATTGGTAAACGCCGGCAGATGGCAGGATGTGACGACAGCCATTCTGTTTTCTTCTTTGGATCCCATTAGGCTTAACTAGTTATGTATTCACAGAAGACGAATCGTTAATTGTGTGACATTAAGCAATTAAAAAGATATAAAGTGCATGCAAGATACAAAAATTTCAAAAAAGAAAACTTCCACGTGATGCTCTATCGGTCTACAAATGCATCATTCTTAATAACACTCCTTGTCTTCGCGCGTCTAACTTAATGGAAACACATGTTAACACTTTAATATTCGTTTTATATTTATATTAATTATAATAATATTGTGAAATTTATACTCTGATAGATAAACCGAGTAGTTTTGGCATGTACAGGTATTCCAACTGGTTTTTTTTTCCGTAATAAACGTACCCTCTCTTTCCAAGGTCGCTTGGGGTGCAAGTAAGGCAGAAAGAGCAACTTACAACCCTATTTACCCCCACAAAATATCTGTTGACCCTATCTAATCCAAGTAAAATGTTTTTCATGGTGAAATATTGTTGATACTTTCGATTGAAACGTTCTCATAATTATTTTTCATCTGTTAAGTTTCCTTGACTGTATCTCGAAATTTTTTTTTTCTCTGAATTTTTGCACGTGTCAAAGTCCTGTTTAAATATTTGAGAAGGATCTGTCCTTCTAAAGTACTTTAGTGAAATCACCTGCATTTAATAATCAGTAACCTTGTTTACAGTTTTTTTCTTTCCTTGAGATACTAAGCCTACAGATTTGTTGGTATTTAACCTTGAAAATGGAATGTACGAGTACACTCGCTGACATTTTTATAACCTACCTTAAGAAATGTACTATTTTTGATTTTTTTTAAAGCTTGTTTAACGATAAAATAAACTTAGCATCAATCGCTATTTGTGCTACAAACGTTAAACAGAAGACGTTTATCATTAATTCAAGCAAAAATCAAATTTTGTAACATCATTTTACTATTTATAACGCTACACACTTCACATATTTTCCAGATATCTAACGAAAAAATAATTTGTATAATCCTCTTTTAGTATTAGCCCTACTGGTTTTGCAAGATTGTAAAGATGTACACTTAAAGATTGTAAAAATTACATTCTAAGTGAGTTTAATCTCAATAAATCGACCTGTTTTATAACCATATGCAGTTTTAACAAGTTATATACTTATAAACTATTAAAAGTATAAAAAAACAAGCATGAAACATACAAGAAGAATATCTAATAGATAACTTCTAACACGTAGCTGTGTAAAAGAATTCAAAATAAGAAAAAAAATTTAAAACTTTTAAACATTATCAAAGAAATTTTTAAGTAAAAAATTTTCCTAAATAGTATTTAATAATAAAGCCACAATTTAATTTTCTATAATACAATTAAAAATATGTATTATAAATATTTCAATATGAAATATTGTTAATGTTTATGCGCTTAAAATCCTGAATGAATCTAAAAAATGTATTTAAAATTTGCAAAATATTTGAATAGCGACATGAAGAACCGATAGGCATTCACGATCGAATAAAAAAGAAAAAAAAACAAAAAACTCCTCATTCAAATAACCCTTTTATATAATACGGTGTATAGACATGAGAAAGATTGAAGTGGGGAAATAAGAAGGGGGCGAGGAGGGGAAAAGCATCTTACCGTCTCTGAGACTTCCTTCCAGACCCAGTCCGATGTAACTGTCGGATCACATCATACGTACCAGCTTGTACCAAAATGGCTTGACCGTCTAACCCTTTGTTACCGTTAGTCCCTTTGAGCACCAGACAGGCATGATGGGTGAACCAGCCAACCCTACCTCATTTGCATGTACTCACCGAACAGACGGAAGGTTCCCCAGACGAGTTTTTTTAGCCCCGATCGACCCTCTTGGGTCCCACGTCCCGGGTTAGGCCTCCAGTTTTTGGACACAAAGGGTAGCCTATCAGAGGATTCTCGTCATCTTGTACGCATAACTTTTTCTTATTTGGTCTAGTTGCTCTTTTACTTGTCCGATTTTTTCAACGTCTATCTTTCCGTATCGTTCCCTAGTCCGGTACTCTTTGTCTACCCTCAACCCTTCTGTACCCTGGGGGAAGGATTGGAGACGTTTTCTTTGTTATAGATCAGACGGTATAAAAAAAAACTGTCTGGTTTGATCGGAAGAATTTTAAACAACAGTTAATTTAATTATTGATATTTTAAAATATATTATTCTTTAAAAAATAACATTACTATTATTACTATTATTATTATTATTTTGTTATTATTTATTACTAAGTGCTTCACTCCAAAAGGAGTACTGCACTGAAAATACAAAGGTAAATAAAATACAAACGTAACAAAACAATAAGTATTCTGCTTTAAAGGTAAACCAAATATAACGTTATAAATAATAATATTTAAAAACTAAACATAGTTTTTCTACCGTTTAATAGGCAGATCCTTTATAAATGTTTTAATGAGATATATGTTAACAGAAATCAATTTTTGTTGAAGGATTCTGATAGAATTAAATCTTTATATAAGGGAAAAACAATTTCGCCGAAGAAACAATAATAAATTTATTGTTGTTTGTTTCGTGGTAACAGTTTTGTAAATAGTTTTTGAATTATAAAATGTGTTAACCTATTTAATATAGGTAAAATATTCTATTTAATTATAAATTTTTAAGTGAATCGTTTCGGATTTTTCTCTACCGTATGAATCAATAGGGAAAAACATGTTATTCGATTTCAACCTTTATAAGTTTACATCACATCTTTTTTGTATTAAATATAAACCAATGTTTATTTTCTTTTACTTATATTGTATGTCCGTCTCACCTTTATTTATTTATTTTATTTATTAATCAAGAAATTACTTGGAATTTTTTATTTCTTACATCATATTTACGTCGTGTGTAATTTACATCAGTCGACAGGAAATAAACCAGATGCCATTATATGTATAAACATAACCTTAATCCTATGATTCAATTAGTTCTTAAGTGTTATATTAAGTTTAAAACTTCACAAATAATTTTACATTTACGTATGAAATATTAATTATATTCATTGAATGATTACAATAACTTTATATATATATATATATATTTAAAATAAAATGAGAATTAAACTGATAAAAATTTTATATAAATTAAATTTTATAAAATGAATTATGATATATATATATATACACTATTTATTTATTTTAATAAGTTTATAATTTTCATAAATAACAAACTGTGTGGAAAATACTTCTAATTCTAAATATATTTTGATACGTGTAAAATTGCTATGTTTAATTAGAATTGATATATGATAAATATTCTAATTATTTTTCTAAAAATATATAAATTCTTGCTTACTAAGCATTATAAAATTGTTTTCGATGAATAAAAATTATTAAAAGTTTCCTCTATAAAAACAGAAAAAAATTAAATGTAATTTCTCGCAATTTTTATAATTTAAAATGTGAAAAGATTAAAAAGATTAATGCTTTTTGTAATCTTTTTGTTTATTTTTCAGGAAAATTTACGATCTCAGATGCAAATATATGACTAATTTTGATTTGATAACTAATTTAAAATAGTAAATTAACTTAAATTTATAGAATATAAGCGTAATAAAATCCATATGTAATGCATTATAAGCAATTATTTTCAAAATTTAATATAATTTTACTGAGATCTTAGAGTAAAAAATAAGCATTGCTGATTTATTTCCTCATATATTGTAATTTATAACTAAAAAATTCATCAGTTTAATTACATTATATACTGATTATATATGCTTTTTTAAACATTTCATAAATTTCATATCGATAATTTAAATTTTATAATCATATTTATAACGATATTTAGTTTTCTTATAGTTAATATCTTTCTTTAATATATTTCGCCCCTGGCAAAAATTGTATGAGAATTATTTCTTCCTTTAGATAATTATTCAAAAAGAAACTTATAGTAAAAAAATATAATTGAAGGTTATGATTAAATTATAACTTTGAATAAGTAAAATTGAAATGAAGTGAATAATAAATTATTTAGTAAATAATATAACAAAGCTCCTCCTACGTCCTAACAACAATTTTTATTTATATCCTACAGGCACAGGCACAGGCCTAGTTAGGAATTTAAAGAAAACAAGCATTGTTACCTTCTACAATAAATTTAATAAGTAATCATAATATAAAATTTGTATAAAGTCTGCCTAATGTTATATGTATTTATGATTTTATTAATAGATTATCTTTGATAGTTTATTTTTGTATTTTTTCCTAGTAATATATATATATATATGTATATAGTTTTAAACAATTTTAGAGCTTAGTATAATTACAATAAACTAGGATACACGATTGTAAGATTAACTTCTAATTATATCTTGATTTTATACCGAGATTACTGTACATATTTATATATTTTAAACTCATAAAAATATAGCGTAGTCATGGTTATTTTCTATACCTATATCTTTTATTTATTTCATTTTACTCATTTATATTTTTTATAGTCATTTGTCCAATTCAGGATCCGTTCTCAACAGCTATACTGATTGATTAATATGATTCAATTCTGTTATTGAGTAGTGAGTATAGATAATAGATCTATACTATTTTATTAAAAATTTAACAAGATTTTTATAATATTTTCTAGTTTATAAACGGATAAAATTATATTAATAATCTGCAAGATTTATATATTTACTTTTTTTCTTTTTTATAGCTTTACATCTAAAAGGAGATAGCATGACTCCCTACTAATAAATCAAAATAACGTGCAGAATATAACTTATACTGATATAATTTATTGTTATGAATAACATTACAAACCAACATGATTTTTTAAATATTTAACTGAACTTAAAAAAATATATTTATAACCTTAAAAAGTATAAAATTACATTAATAATTTATACTACATATGTTTTTGTTATAATGTGTTTTTTCCTCTATTTTTAACAAAATTTAAATGATGAGAATACGAGCATATCCATGAAAAGAAAAGGAAAAAAAAAAAAAGTAAAAGAAAAAGAAAACATAAATGCGATTTTACTGTTTTAAAAGGAATTTTAAAAATCAATAATAATATTAAAAAAAGTTTCGAATCAATTCTGTAATGCATCTTAGTTGAAATTATTGATTTAAATGTATTTTAAGCCATCATACTTCTCTTTTTGCTTGTAGATGTTGGAAGCATGACAACTAGATTACTGCAGATGTTAAGAATTTCCAAGTTCTCAAAAGAAAATAAATGTCTACTGTCATATTCAGAAAATGTTAACATTAAAAAAAAATATTATCTTTTTTAGTTTTAATAAAAAAACTATATATATATTATATTCTACACACACACACACACACACATATATATATATCACTTTAAAAAGAATTGAGTATCAAATTTTATCATAAAATAAATTATAACTGGATATGATAGTATTCAAAAATAATTAATAATAAATTTGAAGAATCTTTTAAGAATATAATTTATTTATATTTTAATAAATGTGAATTTTAATAATTTAATAAGTTAAATAAATTGTTTTTTCGTGTTTATTATTTTAAAATTATTTTAGTTTTTTTTAATACATAAAAAAAGTTTTTTCCTGGACGTTTTTGTAGAGGGAAAAAATATAAATGTGTAATTTAAAAAATAATAATTCAACACATTGAAGTGTTTTTTTTTAATAAATTTAATTGTATTAATAAATTATTTCTATTTAAATAATAAAAAATAATTAATAAGAATTTTAACTTTTAAAATGTATTTTTAAACCTTATTTATTGACAATTATTTATTTATAAAATTATGTTTATTTTATTTTATTATATATATATTTTTTGTACTTTTTAAAATATTGTTAATAATTAAAGAGAATGATAATAATAATGATAATGTTTTAATTCTATAACTAAAATTGAAATTAAAAAAAATTAATTTAAAGACTCAGAAATTATATATTTTTTTAAATTATAATACATTTTAATAACAGAAATTTCCAGAAAAAAATTATTATTTAAAGAAAAATATAAATACAATAAAAACTTTTTTTTAAAAAAAAAAACGTTTATAAATTTATTAATGTAATGATTTTAGTGTATTTAGACTTTTCAAATTCAATTCTTAAATATTTGAATTTTTTTCGAAAAATTATAAATAAAAATTTCGAAATTTTTTGAGAATTATTTCGCAGATTAAAAATATTTTTTGTGCAATTAATTTTTAATTAAAAAATTGTTAAAAATAAATGCGTTTTGTAAGGAAAATTAAGAGTAAAAACGGGAAAACTGTCTGACTTTTATAATAGTTTAATAAAGTTTTTAATCTCGATTCAAAGTTTTTTTAACTTCACCTGTTTTCTTACATATTTTTTAGTTCATAATTTCAAATTAACTAGAATGGAGTAGAGAAAAAATAGATGATTTTTTTTTAAAATGCAAACGCATAAATTTGAAGCAGTATTTTTATTTATTTCACTTTAAAAATTCTTCCGATTTCCCATTTTATCCATTCAGTTTTAAGTAAAACGAAAACTTCAATGTCCATTAAATGGATACAGGCTACAGTAATAATACTAAAGTAACAATTTCCAACTTTAGAATGTCACCATATTACTTTATATTGCATGTATAAGCAATGAAACAATATTTCCTGCAGTATCCTACTATACTTTGTTTTTTTTTATTATATACTGTATTTTTTTGAATTAATAATAAAAGTTTTTAAAGACTAAGTTGTCTACATTTATTTATTCTTTTAGATACTTTATAATAGTATTTTTTTCCGTTTATTTAATACATTTTATAAGCGAAAAGTGTCCCATTTTACTCAAACTACGTCTCCATTTTTTTACATATCGTGTTTGATATGTCAGATACGTTACTATCAATAGTTAATTTCTCTCTGACATGTAGGCCTATATCATATTTTACTTGTTTTTATTAAATTCTATAAATTATAAATAACATATTTATATATTTAACATTTAATTTTTAGGTCTGAAAGAGTTAAAACTGTTTTTTCTATTACAACTATTTAATTATCAATATTGGAGTTCGGAGTAATATTGTATTTAATAATTAGTGTCTATATTCAAAATTAAGCGAGTTTTATTATTTATGAGGCAATATCTTATTTTTTTTTTACTTAAAAAAATCTTGTTTTTATAAGGATAACCTGGTTTACCGCTTAAATATCTTGTCTAGTTATCATTTAAATATATATTTCGCGAAAATTACTTAATTTTCGTTAAAATTAGAATAAAAATTTATTATAATTATATTTCTTTATTAGAATTAAACTAATATATATATATATAATAATGATTCAAAATTTCTCTCAATAAACGACACAATATTTTTAATATTACATTTTGACTTTAATTGTAATGATAAAAACAGTTACAAACATCTCAATACATTTTTTAAAAAAATTATATAAAAGTTATTTAATAAAAAGTTAAAAAATTTAATAATTTTTTGATTATGATGCTCAATTTTTGTATTTATTTTCGAAAGCAAAAGGTTTTCAGCAAAAGCAATTTCCTTTCAGTCTAATTTGGGATTCTTGAAACAGCTAAAATAATGAAAAAATATAGATGTAGGCCTACATAATTAAATATAATTTTTATTTAATTTAAACAATATTTTAATTTATATTTAAAAGTTTATTAAAAAGTTTTTAAATATTAATAAAAATAGTTATAACGTGTTTAAATCTTAAAAAAAAAATTAATTAAAATATTTAACAATAATAGAATAAAATCATAAAATATTTAATGTAATTATTTTTAAATAGCATTTTAATAATTTAAACTATTAATAATTAATAAATTAAATAATTTGTATTCGATCAAAGAAAAATAAATGCTTGTAAATTCGTCATATATAAGTTAAATATTGATATAAAACTTACAGTAAATGACATGAAATTTAAATAAATAAATAGTCATTTGATCAAAAAAAATATATATATATATATAAATAACTTTGTAAACACAATACATGTTAAATATTTAAGGATTTTATGATTTATATATTTTATTTTTAGAAAAATAAGTAACAAAGCTTCGCCATCTTTAAGATTAAGATTAAAAAAAAAGTTCCAAATAGCAAAAGAACTATAAAAATATACTACACTTATTGTTATATTTTATAATATAATGTAGGAAAATAAATGAATCAAGTAAATAAGTCGTTCTAAATCATTGTAATTCAATATAAAGCAAATTTTTAAAATCTAGTATAGAATAAGTCTCGAAAAATCGAAATATTATGCAATAAATGCTTTACATTGTAAGCTTTTATTCTAATATATATGTATAAAATTTAATTTTAATATAAGAATTACAACTCTCGTATAACACTGATTAAAATTAAAAACTAATATATTTTTTCACATAGCGCATACACCAATAGAAAACTTGCAAAAAAAAATTGGTGCAATTCAAAATATAGTTAGTTTATAAATATATATTCTAATATATAATTATAATTTTTCTTTAATTTAATTTAGCGAGTATTTGAAATTATATTAAAAGATTTATTTGATATATATTTGTTTTTCCATTCAACAGTAACAAACAGGTGATATTTATTAATGTAGCATTTATTTCTCACATAATTGTGTTATATTGAATTTTATTAAAATTATTTCATGAATCCATCTTTACATTTCATTATTTCTCAATTACATCAATAGAATAACCGTATAAGTGGTGTATTTCAAAGATTATTTTAGGGCAGATAATTCATAGAATTCTATTTTTACTACTTTTCACAGCGCTAATTTCGTTTTTATTAATATTATAAAAATAGATACTTTTATATACATTTTAATTCTTTAAAATTGAATGACAAATGTATGTAAATTTTATAAATTTATTTTTGTTACAATGCGTAATAACGGTATAATTATTAAATATTATTCTAATTAAAAGCGCAAAACACATTAACTATTTAAGCTACTGTTTAACGTCAATGTGGAACGAACAATATAAATAAACTGATAAAAAATTCAAGATTAGCATATAAATACTTTCAATAATTCATTTGGAATAATCTATTTTTCATTATTTATTATTTATTTTACAAGGCAAGAAAAATTCCCATCTGAAGTATGCATAGTGTAGCCTATAGACTTCTCTATCAAATCTATACAAACGGAAAGCAGTAAGACCTATTATTTCACGGACATTGATGTGAATCATTAATATTTCATATCTATTGTGTGCAAATTATTTAACTCCAGGGTGCTACCGAAATATCTTTATCACATCCAATCAAAAAACAAAGAATTATATGTATGTATATATATATATATACACATATATAAAAAATTTCAATCGTGATAAAATGCTTTAGCCGTAGAAAATGACTTAATATCATTCTAGGAGATTTCCTACATAGATTTCTATTCTGTAGGCAAAAATATGTTAATTGAGGAAATGAATCATGTTCCTGTTTATAAAAAAATATATATAAAAAAATTTTTTTAGGTCTTTCCTTTTTTGTTTTAATCACTAAAGTAATGAAATGCCGTTTTTATAATTCGTTATTTTTATCTGAAACTATAGATCAGTCACGTAAAAAATTAATTTAATTTTATAAAACGAAAAACAAACATTTAAAATAATAATTAATTTAGATTTACAATTTTTAATTTCATAAATAAAAATTTTAAATATTTGGTTTTCGACTTCAGTTGCTTTAATTAGAAAAAGTATTAATAGTGTATATGGGAGTTAAAATATGATAATTTAAATAATTTATTATTATTATTATTATTATTATATTGAATTAAAAATTATTTAACGTTATATAATGGCAGTACTGGATCTAGACTTGCTGTGACCCCAAGCTATAATACAACAGGCCCTTCCCCTCTATCAAATAATGATACATGTAAAAATGTGAGGTCCTAACCTATAGACTCATAACAATGCGAGGCCCTAAGCTGCAGGTTACACAACTTAAGTGCAAATCAGGCCCTAGATAATATTATATTTATTTATTTATAGCATAAGAATACGTTTTTATATATATAAATATATTCTTATGCTATAAATTTAACTTAAAAAGTAAATATTTTGTTATTTATATAAAGATAATATGCGTGAAATTTTCATAAAACTGGAATTTTTGCAGAGTTTTAATTATTAAATGTAAACATCGGTTAAAATTTTGTAAAGTTTAATTTAATGTTCAGAATATTTTTATTTTTTTACCGGTTATCTATGCTTAGATTTTAAGTTCTTAACATTTACAAATTATATTAAATAAATATTCATAAATAATGATTTATTAAGTTTTATAGAGTCTACATATCAAATTTATGCATCATTTAATATATTCAATGGTTATTAAACTATTAACAACTTCAAATATTTAAATATCTATGGTATTTGATAATGGACTTCTATGAATCGTAGACATTCATTCGTGCTCATCACAGCATAACTTCTCTAGAGATTTTAAAAACTTATTATAAAAATTTTTATTAAAATTATTGAAAATTTACATTTATACAGTATATATATAACTATAAATAAATTATCTATTCGTTATTTTAAGGCATTATTTTGTATCTAATATATTTTGTGAAGGGTATCATATGTAAACTAGTTTTGATTTATAGGTTATTTTTCACATACAAAAGTCTTTTATATACGAGTTTCGACTAATTTATTTATAATTTCAAACACAATTTTTCATATAAACAAATGTGATTGAAATTACAAATGAATCAGTTGAAACTCTTTATATAACTTAAACGAGTTTTGCATATGAAAAATAACATAGACTCTGAACCATAACTGGTTCATTTATAATTTCAATTACAATTCTTTGAAATGAAAAATGAAAATTATAAATTATAATATATTTATCATAAATTTGAGAATTTGATTACAATTTGCATTCTAACTTATGTTATTTGTAATATATATTGTGTTGTGTAAAATAAAATTGCAAAAATTCTTTATAACTTCAATAAATATTACTCAATATTAATTATTTTTAAAATAATTTGCTGTATGATTAGTTAAATCTTAAAATTCTATAAAATTTAATGCAATAAAAATTATCAATACAGTTTTTAATTATTAAATTCAAGTTCTTATTCAAGTTCAATGAATAACTGCGAGCAAACCTTTATAATTTTAAATATATATAAACTAAACGAATATAAAAACGTTATTTAGCTGTTAAAAGTTTCAATTTTTAATAAATATTCCTACCTAATATCTAATTTGCAAATAGTAATGAATGGACATCTAAATTTGGTAAAGTAGGCCCGTTCTATAAATTATTTTACAGCGTAAGTTTATTATAACATAAGACAATATTAATTTAATGATAAAAATGATTTTTTATCATTAAATTTTTATAAATATTTTAAAGTATTCTTAATAAAGATGTTGAGTTTTCTTAAACAAGAAAAAACGCGTAATGGATACAGAATTTACAGTAACATTCTAAAAATATAAGATAATGTCATATTTTAGTATCAAATCTCGTAAAAAACGAAAGTAAAAACTTCATAAATTAATTTATATTTATAATCAAATGTAAGAAATTTGATTTTTAAAAAATTTATCGAAAAATTTCCCGATTAGAAATACATCACAGTGTACCAAAATGTACTGTACTTAGGTATATTTCGAAAATAAAAATAAAAATTTGAAATCTTTTGAAATAATTTTATCTCCATTTTTCTTAAATATTAAATATTTTAAAAATAAAGTGTTTTTTTTACAGTTTTAAAACTTAAATTTGATTATTTATAAACAAATTTTTAAGCATTTAAAGAAGGAAAATATGCTTTCGTGTCTCAACAATTATAATGCATTTTATACTTCTTTGTTCCACACACTAAAAGAATGAAATGCAATTATTAATTATAGGAGGAATATAATATACATTATTTATTTAAAAAGAAATTAATTTTTATGGTTATTTTATTAAAATATTCATTTGCTCACTTAAAAATCGTATAACTTTGTTGATATATAAAATTTATATTATGCGCTTTGTAACAGGATTTATTTCTATTACCTTGATTAATAAAAATTATTTTAAAATTAATAATAATTGTATATTTATGAATGGTTTTAAAAACGATAGAAATCAAAGAATTTTCTTTTCAAAAAATGGCAAATAGAATTTTTATTGTAAATTTTATTGCAATGATAAAATTCTACATAAAATACCATTTTATAAAACATTTTATACGAAATTTCTAAAATTGCTGTTTATATTCTTTAAACGTTAAAAACTTTAAGGAGAAACGAATCCTTTATGTATGAATGTATTTAGAATGTTAAACAATACAAATTAAGGATTTAAGTTATGTAAAAACTCACTGTTTATGCTTAGAGAGGCCTAACAATAATTTTGAAAAGCAAAATTCCAACAGACTCTAATGTTTCTGATTAAAATGCATTATTCTTACATAAGTAATATGATATAACCTTATGTTTTCATATTGATTACATACACATTTTAATACTGTAAACGCTATATAGAAAAATACCTGTTTAATCAAGTAAATAGCATTTAAAAATGTCAATAATCTTTAAAAATGCTTGCACTGCGTGAATAAACACGAGTTCAAGTTTAAGATATTTTTTATTAAATTAAAAATATATATGTATATATATTTATATATTTTACAATAATTTATTTTTCTATTTGCATGACTACTTCGTAGTTTCATGTTTAATAAAATTCATTTTGTGTAGTAATTTTAGAAAGTGTTATTATACTAGTGGCGATGTTAGCCAATTTATATTAAAATTTGTTACATTAATTTAGTAAATTAATTGTTTTTAACACAGATTCTTGATGAAATATTATAATTTTTTTCTTATTTTTACATGTTAAAATTTGTTTTCGTGATATGCTTGGATATATTTTGTTATTTGGTTTATTCAAGCTTAGAATGAAATGAACGTTCCAGTTTCAATACGCGCACATGCATTAAAATTGACAGGTTAGAAATTTGGCATTTGTTAAAATAACAGTCTTAAAGTAAGTAAGATTTATATCATTCTTTCATAAATGATTTTTTCCAAGTCATATTTAACAGAAACTTTTTTACGGCCTCTTAGCTATAAGTGTATATAGACCTATATATGTTATTTATTATTTTTTCATTTTTTTAAGGTGTTGTCCTATCAGCCACAAATAGTCTACTGTTTATAACATATTCAGGAATTTTTAGGTAAGGCTGAAAGTCATTAATCATAATCATCAGGATCATTTAGAGGTCCGGGTCAGGATGATGCCATTTATACAATATATTTAAATATAGTGAAAGTATAAGATGAATTCAAAAATAATAGATTTTTAAAAAATGTATTATGGCAGATAATTTTTTTTAAAAAAAAACTTTTTATAAAAATCGAATGTTAAAGTAGAACTTAACATTAAATTTAAAGTTTGCGGCCGATCAGCGCCAACTTTAAGCCCTATAATTTTATTTACTATTTTATTTTTGCACATAAATTCTTTCTAGGTTTATGCTATAAATATTTAATAGGAAGAGAAAGTAAGTTTTTTGCACGTAAGGATTAGCATATATATATTTTTTCTACCGTTTAAACTGTTTGTCTCACTAAATATCCCATAGCCTTATCGTAATGATCAATGCAGTTATAATCATTTTTATACTTCGTGAAGAGTTATATTATATCTAGAAATAGATCTTAAATATTAATTTTCTTTTTACAGTTATTAACATAGTCTTACATTTATTATAGGGACTGTTATATTTATTGAACTTAAATTATACATGTTCCTCACGTAACCAATTATAGGCAACCTACCAATAGAATCTATACAACTAATTAAATTCCGCACATCTATTATAGGTTAGATTGAAGGTAGATAAAATTATTCGACTTAAATATTTACAAGTAAAGTGGATAATATTACATTTTCACGTAGCTGGACTTAAAAGCCTGCAGCTAGAGCTACATATTTTATCTAATATTTATTATATTAACTTATTATTGGTAAAATATCTATGTCCACAAGAGGTAAGAGACTTTTATTAGGAGGTAGGTCTGTTCGTCAAGGACATTTGCTACACATTAGTTACGCACAGTTAAAAATCTAATGCTTTATACCGCACTCTATACTTATAGGTCATTCACTCGACCTTGAGGTCATAACACTAGTGCGACAGTGTAAAAGCATAATTATAAAATGTGTCCTTGCTACAAGCTGATTGCCCTAAGACATTCAATTATAATCCTTTTTTGAGACATGTTTCACCTAAATAGCAATTTTGGTCTTGATTCGACCAAACCAACTCTAAGTGGAGTAATTGCTATAATAATCCGCGCGACCTTTCTACTAAACTGAATGAAAACATTTTTGATGATCTTCCACCATCACGGTGTTGAAATATTTGACGTATTAAATAGTTTATATCTGTCTTTGCCGGCGTATCAGTTCCTATTCTTACTTTCCCTAACATCTACACGCATCATAAACTTTGGTTATTTTAATTGTCAAACTTAAACATTATTGGAATTACTCAAGGTATGATACAGTAAATAACAGTATTTAATATTAAGTTTATATATTTATGGAACTTATCAGTTAATTAATTTTAAGAAATTATAAAAATTATTTAGTAAAATATCATACATTATCGTGTTGTATTTTTAAGAAAAATTAGTAAATTATTCTGTTTTTAGTTTAAATTCATATGAAAATATCATTATAATTTACGTATTGCTTTTTAATCAAAATTTTACAATTATTTATCTATTATTCGTGGAAAAATATAAATCATAACTAAAATGACAACCTTGCGGTGAATTTATTTTATTGGTGCAAATATATATTTCTTAAATTCGTAAATTGATTAAAAAATTTTGACCGAATTAAAGATTAATAATATTGTTATATAAATGCTTAAATGTAAAGTGCAAATAGTAATAATTAAGAAAATGGTTACACTTGTATTTGATAAAAATGCAATAAAAAATATAGATAAGATTTAGCATACGTATTAAGTTTGTAAGATAAAGCATGCACTTATAAAATCTGTGAAGATATTTTAAATTTTAAAAATGAAATGAATGAACATTTTCTGTATATACACGGAAAAAAGTTCTTTCCTTAACAAATATACGATAAACAAATTGCTACACTAAAATTATAACTGTAAAATGTCGTAAAGATACCTATATAAAACTCAAAAATTCAAGAACTTCCTCTCATTACGAATTAACATTTATAGCACAACTTTTTATAATAGTCAAAATATTAAAGCTGTAACAGTCCTTCTAAATTTTGAAATTCATAAAAAATATCAAGAAGTGTGGTATTGTTAAATAAATCTGTATGAAAAGACATTGAAATCAAAGTAAATTTTTAGGAATTTATTGGATCATTAAGATTATATTTTAACGTTTAATTAAAACTTTTTCTTTTAAAGTTTTAATAAATAAGAGTTTTAAATCTAATTTCATATTTTTCATTTTAAATAATAAACACAATTAGTAAAATATTAATGTGATCATAAATTATTACTTCAGAAAATTTATAAGCCTATTTATTATAAAGAAGAAGATGATACTATGTAAATACCTAGTTTATCATAAAATTTTTCATCAGTCTTATAATTTTCTTATGTTTACCTGAACATTATATTCCCTATGGTAAAAGATAGATTCGATTATCCTTAGATAGAAAGATAGATCCTTTAGTAACTTTCATCGAGTAATTTAAGAATCTGAAACGTTTAATTACTTCTTAGATATATTCAGTATCATTTATTTGTTAATATGAAATATTTATAGACGTGTTTACTTAACATCTTGAGCGAATCTTAAACATTTGGTCATATAATTATGTAAAGTTTAAACGGTAAATTACTTGTTAAAATAATTTTGTAACGAATATAACTATCGAAAGATACATGAAAAATTTGATTTTAGAGTAGTAAAATTTACTTTTCGTTGAATACATTTAACAATATTATTAATAATAATTTAGTTTTTATTCAACTGTTTAATGTTTAAAATTATTAGTCATAGCTAGACTAGATTCTGATATTGAAAAATTGTCTTCTAAGTTCTAATTTATATAAATAAAAATTAGAGGAAAAAATTCAAAATAATCTAAGATAATATTAATATATATTTTTGTAAACAATAAATATTATAAAAATAAAAATTACAAATTATTGTGATACGATTTTCTGTAAAAAACAAAATGTTACGTAAGATTTGCTATAGAAATTTATGATAATTAAGTTATTGTAAAAAAAGATAAGTATTTATTTCCTGTACAAGATAGATATGAATTTTCCTTATCACGTAAAGAATATTAAATAGTCTCAAAGACTACAGGTGTATAATTTTATTTTCATAAGAGATGAATGAATCTGAGTAAGAATGAATAGGCCTACTTATGAGGACGAGCCATAAATAAAATAATATAAAAAAATAAAAATTCTATATATAACTTGCATATACATGGGTAAAATAAATGAATGAATTACAAAAAACTAAAAGAAAAAATCCATTATTTTTGTCATCTTTACTTGAACATTAAATAAATTTAAATCATGAAAGAAATTTTTATCTTACTATAAACTTCTTCAATGAAACATTCTTTACATGATAATTCTAAGTGCTTGAGTAAATTTCGATTAAATCTATTTTGAGCAAATATTGTAATTTTAAAGTTAATTTATTTAAAAATTTTTCTAAATATTTATAAGTTCTTTATAATAAAAATTAGAAAGTTAATATTTGCATTATTTTACGCTCGTAATAATTTTAATTTATTTAAAATATTTCATGTTTGCAATATTACATTCTTTAAACTTTTAAGTGAATTTTTTAGAAAATTTACTTTAATTTCCTGTTCTTAATTTAGTTTAGATAAATCTATAAATAGTAATAAAACTTAATGATAAACAAAAGAGAAAACAACGCGTTAATTCAATTTTTATACAAAAATTTTATTAATTTTTTTTTGTATGTAAGCAAGTATTTGAAACTCAATATCAATTTGTATAAATTTCTAAAATATTTTTTAGATATATATTAAAGAGTTAAAATTATTATAATCAATTTATTTAAATTTTAGCATTTTTTCCTTATATTAAAGTATTTTAAATTTAGTATAAGCATAACTGCGTAAGTAGCATTCAAGCATAATATTAATTTTCACTGCTACGCCTAAAAACTTTTTTAAAAGCTTTTCCTAAAATCTATACAATGTATCACGTATAAGTCGATAGTGTCCAAACTTATTTAATAATTTATAAACGAAGAATAAAGATATATTTAATTAACAAGAGTGGATTAAAAATTAATATGCATCAAAGAAACAATATATTTCATATATAAAAATTCCATAAAAATTGAAGATCATACTTGACTCCTCCCCCATGTGTTTGATTGGACGACAGAAGCGGAGGAGTGGTTTGGCAGTCTAATTACATAGCCGCAATTATCAATTCGCGTAGGAGGAGGCGATCAATACACTTTTACCTCTTCTAACGTTATCTCTTTCGTCTATTGGACCATCGGATGTGACGTAACAATACGCCTCTTAAAAGATCCTTCAATGGAATTTTTGGACATGTTTTTGTCAGAAAGGAAATTTTCTAGAGATTTTTAATTACTTGCCTCTTTTAGTAAAAAGATGAAGCGACATAAAAGAAATGACTTTGTTTTTTTTTAAAAGGGATTTTTATATTTTCAAAAATATTAAATTTTATACAATCCAAAAAAGAAATTTTTTATTTTCTTTTATTTTTTAATTTTGTTTGAGCATTAACAATTTATATATTTTCTCCCTCTTGTGGTTCCTGTAATAAATAAATGTTAACTGTAGCTTGACTGCTTGACTCTTTAACTATACAGGAAAGCAAGTTTCAAGTAGAGGTATAAAATGATGCAATAAATTCTTTAAAATCGAATTTAAATAAGAAAAAAAGTAATAATAACATTAAGATAATTAAAAAAATCAAAACTTGACTTTAAACATTTAAAAATTTGAACCTTTTCGAAAATTTATTATGTAAATTAATATTTTAAGATACGGAATATTTATTACAAATTATTGTTTGGTGAATATTTTAATAAATATAAATTAAAATTTATTAATGACTTTTGCTATTTAAAAATTTATTTTCAAACGAAGCGAATTTAAAATTTGTATTATTCATTTATAATAAAATCGATTTAAAATTCATAATTAAAATTAAGAGACAAATGAAAATTATATTTCAAATTATAGTTAGTTATCTTCATTATGGCAATTATAATAACGTTGATTAACTTGCATTTTCCTAAATTATAAAAATATAACCTATAATTTTACAAAAATTGTTTTATAAAATTACTGGTTGTACAATGTACCGACGGTACAAAACAATTTGCAAAACAATGTACTAAATTAACAATGTTTTATCATTTTGAAAAATTTTAATTTCTATTATTTTAGTTATTGCGATTAAATTAAAACTATTAATTTAAAATGTTTAATTAAATTTCATATAAACTAATAAATAAATGTCTAATAATTTTTTATCATACTTTAAATCTAATTTGCATCGACTATATTTTAATTTTAAGCAAACAAGCAAAATATGCAAAATACTTCTATATTATTCTTTTCTTGTTTGGGTTTAAAATTACACTTGAAATGCTCAATATTTTCTGCTAAAGTTGTACAAAATTTCTTACTTTTTATACCAGGACTTTGATATTTACGCTTTCTATGCTTTGTTTTATGCTGCATATTACTAACGAAATTTAAACATCGCTCCAGAACCTAAAGATATATCATAGATTTATTATAGATTTAAAAAAAATAATAAAATATATTTAATGTAACGAATTTAATAACTAAAAGTTGCACAGGATTTAATCTTTGTAAGATGACAAACTATACAAATTTCAGATAGACATGTAGACTAATCTCTAGATTTTCAATTTTAGTTTTTGAGTTTTTAGATATTATTAAGCTTATTTGCTTATTTTAAAGCTTATTTTAAATATGAGATATATAAATATAACATTTGTATGCTCTTTAAGTATGTAGGATAGAATTTTATCTTTGTATAATACTATATTTTGAGTCATTTTATAACCTGTATTTATACTATATACGTTGTTGATTCATAATGTTAATATAAGGGAAATTTTACTTAAATTATAATTTTTAACTTAAATTTTTATTAAGGGGAAAAACCAATTCGAATGACTCAGTAAAATTTACCTATTTCGGTGATTCATGAAAATTAGCATTTTTACTCTCTTTTGTATAACCTATTAGATTCACATTTGTAAAACATAAATATAAAAATTCAATAAAATATATAGAGTAAAGCTATATTAGCTATCTTCAATTTTAGTTTTAATTACATAACTTTTATAAATTTTGCCAGAGTTAAAGAGAAGCTTAGATTTGTATTGTTCTCTGCAATTTTATAGATCAAATAGACTAATTTATATCCCTCAAATATAATTATACTGACCTATACTTATAATAATTTGTTTAAAATGCTAAAATAATTATATAATTTTTACAAGAATAATAAATCATTTATAAATTTATCTAATTGTTTCCTTGTTATCGACATTTATAAAATTATTATCACGTAATATAAAAGAAAAAAATTCTTAAAATGTATGAAACTAGAATTTCATAATTAAAGCAGCATATATAATTTCAATTAAGTCTATATAACTTCGATAAAACATAATTAAACTATGCGTAATTCGAATACGTAAAGTCCATTTAGAGTAGAATGTATTTGATACTTTATCCGTATAATTTATATATTATACTATTAAAATTAACTACAGATTAAAGTCTAAATTTAAATCGTTGTAGTAATAGGTTATACCTTATATAGTTTCTGAACACTAAATGCATACCTTAATTTAACAAAATACCAGTTAAACACGCGATAAAATAGAATAATTGATTCTAAATTAAGTTGTTTACAACATTTACTAACAAATCAAATTAAAATTGTAATCGAATTGAAAGAAAATAAGAATAAAATAAGACATTTATATTCTTAAATATTTCGCATTCAAAATATGCATACAATTTTTTTTATAAGCACATGACAAATATTTTGTGTGTAGAAAAAGGTATAAATAATTTAGTAATGGAAATATTACAAATCTGTCCTATTTTTATATGTCTATTTTATATATACGTTTATAACATTACACAAAACAATTAAGTCTACTGTAAGCTATAAACTTGTAACAGACTCGCTATTCAATGCGGTTTAATTTTATTTGTAAAAGTCTCTAAAGCTATTTCGAATTCTAAAAACTTTGTCCTCGTTATAAAATATCTTTAGGAATGCAATTATAAAAATTTTGTCCTATTTTTAAATGTTTATTTAATATTTATAAAAACTATAAAGCATAGACTCACAGTTAAAATGAATAAGCCTATTTCATACAACTTAATGTATTTTAAGTTATAATTGGTTATTTTAAGTTTAAATTAGTTTTTATATCATAAATAATTTATTATTTAATCTATTAACATTTAAAAAAATTATTATAATTTGAATTTCTTTGCAATAAATCTGTAGATATGCCATTTTAACGCAAGGCATTAGGCTGAAAACTGTATATAATCTTCAACGCAAGTAAAATTTTATTTTTATGAAAGATTTAAAAAAAAATAACGCGCAAACATATTTATTTATGTATTATTTAAAGAATTTAAATTTTTTATTTAAGTAAATTTATATTAAGAAAATGATTTAAAGGATCAAAAGCATGAATCTTAAAAGATTCTTACCATAAATCTGCCGTTCTTTAGCCTAAGTTTAGTGTATTTTAAATGTTGAAATCTTTTAATTCCGTAGATTTTCTTTAAAATTTCAAAATTAATTTTCACTAAATACCTTTATAATTTAACCTTAAACAAATAACGAAACTTTTTCATAATAAATCTTTAAATTTTTTCCACATTTTTGTAATATTTAAAGCATAATTCAAAACACAAAACAATGAATTTCGATAATTTAAGATTTACACTTGGGAGATTTAAATGAATATAGGCCCTAGAAGTTTAATCAAAAATACTTTCTATAGTGAAAAATATTAATTTATAACAAGTATTTACACCACAGTAAAGTGTACTTATAAATTAAATGAAGTTATTTTTAATAAATTGACCGTTTTAAAGAGAAAAAATTCTTTTGATAGAGGCCTATAGCTGACATAGATCATTTTATACGTTTTAAATAATATATAATTAGACATTTAAAAATATATACACACTCTAGCTATACTTTTATATAAAATCCCGTGATATTTATCACATTTAATTGTTTTTATATAATATATATTTTATTATTTTTATTATTAAATGAAACATAGGTTATATATTTTCTACTATAAACTTTAAAACGAATTATTTTTATCTAAAATTTCGATTTTAAAGCTATATAAAAACTATTTTAAAGGTAAATTTTATTATTTTACGATTGAAATTTGAGCTCTTATATATATTTATTTCAAAATAAAATAAATTTTATATCTTTAACAGTAATAAATTAACTTATGGACTTGTAAAGTATAGTTTTACGTGACTGAAATATAATAAAAAATTATAAGGTTATCCCTGACATATTTATAAAAATGTATATATGAAAAATTGTTTATGTTTTATGTATATATAAATTTAATATTAAAATAAATTATTTTTCTAATATTCTTTTTTTAGAATATGTTTTGATTCTATAAAGTAGTTTATCCTTGTAAAAATTTGTGAAAAAAATACGTTTATCAATTATCCGAATGCCTTCTATATGTTACATAACTTAATATAATTTCTGTGCATCAAATTCGATTATTCTCATCGAATTTTCTTGATTTATTCTTAATATAGAAATATTTTTTCATTTTAAAAATTTATTACCGAATTTTCGCTATCGATTCCATAAAATATGAAAAATTTTGACAAATAAAATTATAATAAAATCGAATAAAAGAAATATAATATTAATATTTTTCTCTTAGTTTTTTATACAGTTCCTTTTTTTGGTAAATTTTATAAAATATAACATTTTATCGTTTATATAAATAAATTTAGAAAGTATATTTTTATTTGATTAAAATAATTATGAAGAAATAAAAATTTTTGGAGCAAAATATGTAATGTAAATGCTAGATTTTCTTATAGAAAATTGGCATTTAGTCGGAAAAATCAAAAATAAAAAATGATTTTTTCGTCCTACCGAAACAATTTTGGAATAAATACAATTTTCTATACTTGACAGATTGATAACCGTTTATGAACTTTATACAGGAAGTTAAAAGTTCCATAAGTAAACTGATTGACAGACAATTTAGTAAAATTCTTATCACATTTTTAAAATATTTTTTCCCGGACATTTACGCAATATAACCAATGCAAATTTCTTTACTCCAAATTCAAAGAAACGGATAAAATAAATGAAAATTTTATGCCCGAAAATTCATTAAACCTTAAAGAAAATAAAATTGAAATTTATGACTTTTGGAGAAAGTGACCTCAATTTTGCAATAGATGCAAATTTCATCTTTATATAAAAGCCTTCAGACGTTGCAATAAATGCAAATTTCGTCCTCTATCACATATTGGTCACCTATACGGAAATAAACGATAATTCTGTCCTCTAAAAATGTATCTGTCATGTAGAATAAATGTAATTTTTATGCTCGAGACTCTGTCATTGAAATAAATTGATATTTTTAACTTTCAAAAAAAAAAAAAAAAAAAAAAAAAAGTGGATAGAAGTTTTTAAATTTTTGGTTCGAATTTAAATTCCTTTGCTAGTTCGAGATTATCTTAATAGAAATTTTTTGCTTCCAGAGAGTTTAATATATTATAAAAAAATTAATTTTAACTTAAATTTCTTCGTTTTTAAAGGAAATTTTCTTAAAAAATGCGGATGTAGTTCTTTATGTATACGGTCCACAAGGCGCAGGATTGTGTTTACTTCAATTATTATGAAATTGGATAGAACGTTTTAAATATTAGTTCGAATTAAAATCCTTTGCTAGTTCAAGATTAACTTAACACAAAATTTTTACTTCCAGAGAGTTTAATATAGTTTAGAAAATTAATTTTAACTCGAATTTCCTTCTTTTTATATGAAATTCGGAAAAATTTGGATATATTTCTCTATAGATATGATTCTAGAAAGTTTAATATACATAAAAAGATAAATTTTAACTTAATGTTTTAGTTTTTATGCAAAAATTTTTGAAAATTCGGATTTAGTTCTCTATAGATGCAGCCCACAAAGGGTACGGTCGTAACGTGTTTGCTTTAATTATTTCTACTAATTCATTAATGTGGTAATTTAAATATGTTTGCAGATGTTTTAAATGTTGTAATTTTATAATATATAAAGGCAATCTATAAGGTCTAATAAAAATTTATATCAGGAAAATTGTAGAAAAAAGCAAAATTTCAAAGTAAATGTTCTAGTTATTTTTTAAAGCTTTTTATGTGTTAAAAAAGAATTTATTCAAATTATTCTTTAAATAATACTTTAAAATTTAAATAGATTATTTACTTCATTTGTATAGGCCTTATAATTTTATGCACATTTCATATTTTTTCAAGCTGCACTTTATAAATTAGTTCCGACTTTTTGCATTTGTAGCATTAATTTAAATTGTATACAAAATAAGAAAATATATTAAATTTTAACTTTAAGATAGCGTAATAATAAATTTTTTAGCATTATTTACATATCCTTTCTATAAAATCTAATAAATGTAAATTAAGTGACGGCACAAGTTTTTAATACTTGACATCATCACTTGCATAGGATCAACTATCATTTGCATTAAGAAAAACATGTAAATTTTATTAAAAATACCTTAAAAGCCATCAATAACAAATTTTTAAATAAAATTTTATGCTTAATTAATTTATACCACAGTTTCTTTAACTAATGCTTTCAAATTCTTCTCTATGAAACTGTTAATTAATCATGAAATCTAGCTGATATTTAATTCGAAATTTGATTTTAACAAGTAAAAAGTTTCAATTAATATATTATATATTTATCAATAATTGATTTAATTTTAATTTAGTTATAACCTCTACACTTTACCGAGCTTGATTTTTCCGATGCAATTTTATGCAAACTCGTTTTTTGAATGAAAATTTAAACATATTAAGTAAAAATATTAAGATTTTTGTTGTTAAAATAAATATAAAATGTTTAAAAGATTAATATTTTAAGTTTTGCTTTAAAAAGATCGTAAAATTTTACACATTTTTTTACGTATAAACTCTGCATTTTCTCATTCATTCCGATAATCATATCGGCTCAATAAAACCGAAAACGATAGATTTTCTATAATATTTTAAATTTCATATTTATTTATTTTACCAAATACTCAAAATTTAATAAATTTTAAAGTATTTTTTCATGTTTTTATTCTAGATACATTTTTTTTATTCCTATAAAAACGATTCAATTTCATCTGATTCTTGTTAAACCGATAAACAATTTTTTTTATTCTTTAAACCGACTTTTTTCATTTGAATATTCACCTCTATCTATTTTTTTTATATTGTTTTATAAATTCTAATCTTGTCAAAACTGATATTTTGTATCTATATTTTTATATTTATTATTTTTCTACTAAAAAAAAAGTAACTTGCATATCTAAAGGTTAAGTAGGACCTATGGGATGATAGATATTTGTTCGTGGAATTTAAGAGCGAAGAGCGTATCAATTTAGTATTATATTATCAAAAAATAATTAGAAAAGAAAATTTTATTTTAATAAAAATAAAATAAAGTTATATTTGATAAAATTTGCAGTTATTTTTATACTAAAAACGTCCTCGAATGCCTCCTAACAGGCGCAAAAAACGTTTTGTTCTTTGCTGCTATCCAAAGGTTTTTTTCCCATAAAATATTAGATTTTAGTTTAGTATTTATTAAAATGTTTAACGAAAAATCAAATCTTATCAAAGATTTCTTAATATATCTTGAAATTTTTATCACATTTCTTTGATCAGAAGTCCTTATAACAAAATTTTGATAATGTAATATCGGCCTACGCCGCTAATAACTCGAACGTCTCGAGAATAATAAAAGATAAGTTCTTCTTTAAGATTTTAATCAAATTAAACCGTTGTTAATCGTACATTTTTAAAGATAAAAATGCTAAAAATAGCATTACATTTTTGTAAAGAATACGAAATAAAGAGAGCGACCCGATTTGGGGATTGTGGCCCCTTGTCGGCCTTTCCATATTGCCAAGCGTCAATCGCACCCTCTTACTATTCATCTCCACCTGTTCTGTTTGAAATAATTCTATTTAACTGCTGAAAAAAGATATTTTCCTCCCCTTCTTTCCCTCGACAATAAGTGGTTTAAATACAGATTTCTGTCCAAAATATCTTTCGCGTATATGATCTATATAAACATTTATTATTTACACTTCCTCTTCTGTGTTGAGTGTTAATAATGGTGTAAAAATTTCAAAATATCCAACACTTCTAAAAAAAAAAAAATTAGACAAAGGAGAAAAAAGGTAAGATATAATAATAATAATAATAATAATAATAATAAAAGAACTTTTTAATGGATCGAGAGATGTTGCCCTGGAGCAAAATAAAGTTTCAGAAATCCATTCGATAAAACTCATTTAAACAATAGGGTAATACATCTATTAAAGACGGGAATATTCTAGTTTATCTGGTTAATTTTCCTGTTTCACTATAAAAAAATTGCGATTATAGTTATATAAACTTCAAGGTAAATAGGTTAAAAACAGGAATTAAAGTTTGCGAACATAATCCAGAATTTTTTCCATATATTTATATGGGAACGAAAAAGTGATGCGGATGACTCATCTACCGAGATGCGCATCATAGAAAAAAAAAATAATAGTAAAAAAATAAAATAATTTAAAAAAAGGAGATACAGACCATATAAAAATTTAAATATACACTTAAATAAAATAATTTCTTCATTAATTTTTAAATAAAATATAAAATATAAACAATATCAATGTATTGATTCGAGTTCTGCATAGACTTACGCAAAACAAACAGTTTACAATATTCGTTTGTAATAAAGTTATAAATGTAAAATACTTGATAAATATAAATCCTTACCTTTAATAGAGTTAACATACATATATATAAATTGGTAATAGTTATAAGTAAAAGCGTTTAACGAACACAACGTAGATTGCAGACAGAGCATGATGCAGATGGCATGGCGGGCTGAAAGGGTTAAGAGAGGTGTCTCATTGTCTGTACAGCCAGGCAACGGTTTATAGGCTGCCACTTGGTATCAAAGGGGTAGACAGTTATCCCCATTTGGTGGGGTCAGTATCGATAAAACGTCTGCTTTGCCGCATTATCTGTGTTTAAACACAAATAATTCTTACAGATTTTAATGTAGTATTAATATATATATTCATCTCTACTTAATTTTTTCCTCTTATCTTAATTTTTTTTTCCAGTGTTAAGTATAGTTGATTAACTTCTATACTTTGACTCGTATTTCTGGTTTAACGACGGTATAAAAACGAAATTTTTCTTTTTAGCACTTCCTAAACACGATATTAGCATCGAATTACATAAATAAAAATGATAAATAGGAAAATATCGAAAATTTGAACGTGTCAAACTTGTTTTTCTCTTAGTTTTGCCCTGTGATAATTGTGTCGCCAATGGGTTTATCTTGGCTTAATTTCTGTTTGTTTATTACACATAAAGTGCTGTCACCTGCATGGAAAAGTATGCTTTTGTTTGGTTTTGCTTTAACTAAGTTATGGTAAAATCGCCATCCATATTGATAGCAGAACCACTTCAATCTAAGTAAAGGGTTAAGGGCGGGCTGCACTCAACCGTTTCTGTTAGTATCGATTTTTCAGCTAGACGTGATTCTAATGAAAGTACGACCATATTAATAGCACAGTTTTTAAAACTTGTAGAAAGAATTCGATTGAATGTAATTAAAAAATTTATTTCATCATTTTTTATGTGTATATATGCATAAATTAATTTTAATAATCCATGCGAGCTAAACACACGTATAAAGTGGGATGAACTAACGTACACCCCTCATAAATTACTAAAAAAAAAAACTAGGAATTTGAGTATATTTTTACCATTTATCAGTGCTCTTAAAGCCATTTTCGAGTGAAAAAATTAAAATTTAAAGACTAACATTTTATTTAAACCGAAAAAACATATTCATTAGAATTCCACTCATCAAAATAAGAAAACCTTATAGCAAATCGACGCCATCTGGCGAACGTATAAATAACTATCAGACAGTTCGTAACTATTCACACCATACACAAACACATATAGCATACCCTTTGTATAAATCCCGAGGTTGTATTGATTTCAATATAATTGAATATAATCAATTATATTATAATCCGAAAGTGGATTATAGTTTATATATGTAAAAAAAAAAAATATTAAATTGCGGTTAAATTTAATTCGAGCGAAACCGTTTTGGTCTATAAAGATTAATGGAAACTTCATTTATGCTTGGGTGTTGTCTGACATTGGCAAACGCAACGTTTGATAGAGAAATGTGCACATTTTACCATTTCCTTTATGTAATATAATTGTTCTAGGACACCGCCCAAACTAACTAGTTCTTTTTCCGTCCGCAAAAGTACTCATCGATTTATATTTATGTTGGTTTCATGTGAATACCCTGTCGTTGTCTATTAGATTTATACACAAATCATTCTTTACATACAATTATAACTTACACACCTTTCCATCCACATTTATATATGATATCGGGAAGTTCGGTTTCGTACGTCGATTTTTCTTTTTTGGAGGTCCATTTCTCTTCAAAGTGGCTCCAATAAAACATTTGTAATGTATTTCGATTATTATTCAATTAAATTATTGCTAACTTTGAATAATTTCGATTACATAACCATTTTTCTGTAGTATACACATTAATATTATATCGAATAATTTGTGAAATATTATAAATTATAAAACAAAAATTTGATTTTTAGCGGTTACTTTTGAGTGAAATATAATAATAAGGTTCTTAGCAGTGAAATATTTAGTATAAAAAACTTTTTAACAGTGTTAATACATTTTGTGAATACTTTTAAAGCCTTTAATTATAAAAAAAAGTTTTATAAATGGATATATTGAAGATTTTCAGTAGTTTTTCTCTAACACGTTTACATATTTAAACGTTTTCAACAAATTTTCTTAGAAGAATAATAATAATTCGTTTAAAATATTATTAGTCTTCATACTCATCGAAAAATTTAACAATTTATTTTCTAGACTTATTATACTAGTTTGGAGTTTAAGAGAAGTTGAATTTTGACGCTTATGTGCCAGGTAGAATCTAATGAATAAAAAAGAATTAATTCTCAATTTTGTTATTGTTTCTTAATATAATTTTAAGCCCAATTAATGTGAACTCTCGGATGAGGTCAAAGGTGAAGAACCTTCATATTTCTTCAATGACACCATGTTTAAAATTATTATTAGGAAGAGATGTTCGTCATCACCTGGAGTTAGGATGTGTCTGGGAAGGGTTGGTTGAACTTTAACCCATCAGCATCAATTTAATTTATGGTACCAGCCTTGGAAACTAAGTTTGGGGATGAAGTTTTTTTCTACCCACGTCGCTATTTTTTCCCACTAACTTTTCTTCAATCCGGGTCTTGGAAACCAGTCTTTCGCCATTTATCAACTATACAACAGATGGCAAGTGTTTACAACGCCATCTGTATGCAAGAAACGTAACCTTTACTTTTCTTTTATTTAGGAAAAAAAAAGAGTCGTTTCACGCCCAAAATTATTTTGCTACTTTTATCTCAATGTAAGCGAGAAGGCGTTCATTTAGCCATCTATGACCCTTAGAAGAATCTTTGAACTCGAGATCAAGTTTGAAAATATCATGAACGCATTTTGATGGAAGTTCTTAACGCTGCTTATTCATTGAATCCTCTCTGTAAAGCTCGTGAAAAGTTCAGTCAAAGGTCAGTGTACAATGAACTCTCACGAGGGTAACTTCAGTCAATGCTGTAGTATATCATTGGCGAACCATTCCCGGGGCTAAACGCAAAGGAAATTATGATAACTAAAGGTTTCAATGGAAACAAGACATTTTCTATAGTTGTCTTATCTCTATTATAGGGATAACTTCTAGGTCAGGACCATTAATAATAATTAGACACATCATTTTCGCCATGTGTAGAAGAACCAGCCTCCAGCCGTATAACGTTGTCCTTGTTCATTCTCTTTAAATTGGTATGTTGTTTGTGGAGCGTTTTTCTCGACCTTATTTACAACACGGACTCGATTTTAAACTGTTGGAATGTCAGAAAACTGCAAAATTTTTATAATTAATCGTACCGTAAGCGATTCGAACGTTATAAATGCATAAAGAGAAGGGAAAAAAACTTATAAAAATTCATTAAAAATCGTCGGTAAGTTCTAAGCGAAGATTTGCCATCATTAAAGATGTACTATTAGGAATTACATCATTAACTTGGATCTAGACTATAATTTCCAACTATTTTCATGTTTCTAAACCGTTGTAGAAAACATTAGAGAGCATAAAAAAAAACACGCTTTAGCTAAAAATGAGTATATAGGTGCTATACTATACAAAACATCAGTAAAGCGTAACCAATATGGCGCCGGTCATCATGTTTCTTTTAAAAACTGCGAAGATAACAATGTAATTATAAGGAATACGCCGACAAAATGCCTATCAACAATTAATTTCTTACGGACGAAGAGGGAGAATGAGAAAGAAAGAAAGAAAAAAAGAAAGAAAAAAAATGGCAGCTCAAAAAAGTTGCCGTGATCAGTGTCAAACAATATTTTAAAGTGGTGAACAATTAGTTGATTTGCAGAATGTGAGTTCAGAACGGCGTGACTATAAGTTTGGTTATAAGACGAGAGGATGCTACACTATTATTTATAACAATAATCACGGTGTTTGGTTTTAAATTGTAACCTCTTTTAACCTTGTAGGTTGTTTATAAAAAGGGAAAAGCCGCTTTTTTTTGCATCATTATGACGTCCATCAATAAAATATCATTAATTTATCACTAGCTGAAAAATGAGGCAAAGGCATGGTCAAATTACATTTTTGAAAGCATACTATTAACATCCTCAAGAATATATTGAAAAATTCTTTATTTTTTAAATGTTCGCAGAGCATACAAATTCTGTTAAATTTTATGTAATGCGCGGCTCTTCTTTAATGTTAAGAAATAATAATTAATAAATAGTTTATTCTTTTTTTTATGTTACGGATGAATTCTAATCCTTAATAAGGCCTCAAATATAGGGTCTAATGTTTTTATGTTTAGTTTTGTTAGCTCTATTTTGCGGTCGTCAATCTCCACCCATATTATAATAGCGCCCTCCCAGTCATTTCCCTGCATTGAGAGGGAGAAGCAACTAAGGTTGGGCTTTTGATATGCTTTAACAGTCTCTAGCTGAAGATATTTCAAATCAGTTAGCATAGATTGGTATTAAAAACGACTTTTTTTTTTAAAGTTTTAAACACTTGAATTCATTCCATTACGTTGAATCATCACGATTTAGTTATAAGATTTAGTCATTATTATCTAAACGCATCCTGTTTCTTAAACATAAATAAAATTTTTACCTCAAGCAAGCATAATATATTTAAAAGTTATGAGTCTTCACGAGAAAATATTGCTAATTATAATACTAGAAAGGATAGACTTGGGCTACAGACAAATGGAATAAAATTATAATATACAGTGCTTACTGTATACAAAGAATTAACATTAAATAAAATAATAAAATATACATTTATATGATTTAAAGAACGTTAATTCTATTCAACGATTCGTGATTTGTATGACTGATAAAAATGTTTTCATGTTGCTAATTTATATCAACAGATATCATTGCACGATATTATCAAAGAAGTATTAAATACTTTATTGTAGTAATTCTAAGGCAAAGTAATACTCGTATTTATATTAATAATATATTACACAAGCCAAAATTAAATATATCATTAAATAAATATATAATTATTAGATATTCATTAATGGCATATTTACGAATACAAAACGTTTCGCTATTGGGTGTGAAAGGTCACGAAATTCAAAATGAAATCATTTAAATTCTTCTTGTTTATATTTTGTAGATGTTTATTAAAACCGCATGAAGTATATAATAATAACATGCGATATAGAACCTGTATATTTCCATTAATTATATTTTAGTTGAAGGTTTAAGTTAATGCTTAGTACAACACACACAGAAACAATGATTTTTTTCTATGTAAAATATAGTTATTAAAGTTAATAATAAAGCTAATTTATTAAGGATATTAATAAAACAATTTTACTTATATTCTATATAAATTAAATTAGAATAACTTTATATTAAATAAACAATTTTAAAGCAATTTATTTAGATTTTAACTTTAAAAAAATTCTAGAATTTAGGTACTTGTAAAGTGAAAAATGACTCGATTAGAAATGATTTATAATTAATTTTTCTTTAGAAATATTATTTTAAAACTTATTTTGTGTTAACTTCCCCTAAACAATTCGAGATATAGAAAGAAAACATTAAAAATTAACAAATAAAAATAAAAAATAAACAGAAAAGAAAGAAAATAATCGAATAATATTTTAATTTTCTAAATGCATTCAGTTAAATTTGCATTATTAATTAACATAAAAATGAATATATATCATTATAATCTATTTCCCTTCTTGAATTATAATAATTTTATGAATATTTTAACAAGGATTAGTGAAATTAGAAATTAATTTATATATTCTCTTGAAGTATATTTATTTAGAATAACTAAATAAAAAATTTCCTGACAACATAACTACTTACTAAACCGGTAAAATTTCAAATCATCAGAACAATATATGCTGTTTTTCTCCATATAATATATGACATTGTACGACCTAACGAAGTATAATTATGAAATTATTTACATCGTTTCTCATTTGGCATATCCTCTAGTTGATTTCTTCACCCTTTCATTTGCTGACACTTTTGAACTTCCATATTTCTTCTAAGGTCAATTTACCTTTCTCTTCAATCATATTAAAGTACTAGCATCTGTAAATACTAATATTCTAGAAAAATTTCAATTTCTTCATTATTATTTATTATTTTTTATTTTTTGGAATAAAATTCAAGTTCATATCTGTAATCAATATTTTTATATAAGCTATACATTAATAAATCTTCTCAAAAAATTGAAAGAGTATATATATATATATATATATATATTTATATATAAATATAAGTCTATGTAGCACTTTATATTTGTTGTATTTCTAAGAAATAAGAAGGAAATTTATTTATGATCAAACTAGATTACATACAAACAAAGTAATAATGTTCTAAAACTGTGGGATATCACGTAAAAGTACAGTTACATTCACATTATTATTATTGCAGTTGAATTTTATAAACAATTTGAAATATCCTGTTATTATTTATTTTGAATTTCAACATGTAATTTGTCAGCAAAAAAAAAAAAATTATTTTTTATGCAATTTTTTCAAATCAAGAAATACATTAGAAAACATTATATTTTTATTTTTAAATGAGAAAAACAAGGGAAAAAATTATCGAATTTAAATATTCGATTTATCTCAATCAATAATTTATTAATATTAAGATCTATATTAGTTGGAAATATTGTTAAAATATATATTTTAATTAATTTTATTTTATTTCCTTTTCGATTATGGTTAATTTATTTTAAAAAAATATTAAAAAATCTGAAATATTTATTTAAAAAAATTAGGAATGGAAAATTTGATATATTTCCTTTTATAAAAGTTGCAAATTATTACTTAATTTACGTATGCTTAATGCTTATTATTATTATTATTATTATTTTATATATTTAATCTTTAAAAATTCCACTGATACTTAAAATTATAAATTTAATTTTTATGTATAGAAAATTATACAAATATAATTTATATGTAAGAAATTGTAGAATATAGAAACTTAATTTAATTTATAAAAGATTCATTAATTTTTCAAAAACTGTTTATATTCATTATTGCTTTTGATTTAGTTCCTTCCTTGTTATTGAACATGCAGATGTTAACATCATATTTTAAATAATTATCATTTTAGAATACTTTCATTTTCATTTTCATTCACTTCCTTAAATTAGTAAGCATTAATAATTTTTTAAATATTGAAAAATTATCCTGTTCTAAAGCTATTCACTGATTGAATTTTCTTATTTTCTTAGCCTTTGCTTATCATAGAGACTAAAAAAAATTATATATATATATATATATTAAGATGATAATAAATAAGATGCTTTATCTTCTAAATATTCAAGCGCCTTAAAATTAGCATTAATCCTAATATTTTAGGCATATATTTAGAATACGTTGAATACAACTTAAGTTTAATCCTGATATATATGATAATGTATGGGTATTATAGTAATATAGATTAGATAAAAATCGCATTAAAAGTTTATAAAAATAAAGAGATTTATTTTATTGTATTGATAATATGCTTTTTAAAAATGCATTTTTATTTATTTACTTTTTATTTTTTTATTTTTCCCGAAAACAGCTTGGGTTGTAGCAGCATGTGTGGGCATCCCGAAGGCATTATCATAAATTACTTACCATCACGATTCAAATTGCAATTGTTTCACGTTCTGAATTCGTTAGATATTTGCCACGACACCATCTTGTGTGTAGTGCATTAAATATTTGAAGAATTCTTTTTTAAGAGTGTGTATTTAGTGTTTCGTGTTGTGCATAAAAATGACTCATTTAGCTAGGATCAAACATACCGAAATATAAGAACGATAGACTAATAGGTCCAAGAGATTAGAAGAATACCATAAGAAAGAGTAATAAGAAATATTTATTCCACCCATAATGGTTTAATATATATATGTATATATATAACAAATATCTGTTATGACGTAAAAGGATAGGAATTTGAAATTGCTAGTTACAACCCAATTATCGTTTGAAAAAGGTTATATAACATGTAGCCATTTTTATTACAATACCTATCAAAAGTCGAATTTCTGTTGACCGACTTAGAAAGTTAGACAAGTTATATCAGGTGATTTTGTTTCCCTGCACCCTGTAACCACTTGAAGGCATCTTTCACAATGGGTGGTCCCCAGGGGTCTATTTGTAAAGGTGCCACCGCACCTCTAACCGTCTCCATTCATCTATTGTTGCAGTGGTTTAACAGTGTGAGGGACAAACAGACAAGTTATATGTGTATCTTTGTCACCTCTCCAAATATCAGTTTAAAGGTTGAGCAATCTTCAAGCTTATAATGTTTAAAATTAACTTAACTCCACCTAACCAAAAGCCGTTTTTGGAAGATATTTTTACTGTTTCTCATAAGTGGAAAGGGATTTAAAAAGCCGATTTCAATTCTAAAGAATATTTAAAAATTGAAATAGAAATGTTAATTAATTAAATTTATTTAAAAAAATAATAAAAAAATAAGATAATTTCTATTTTTGAGAAAATCAAAATTGATTGGTTTAGAAACAGAAATGAAAAATAAAAATCGATTTCAGTTTCTATTTTTAGAAAGTAACTCATTGGTTAATTTTGATTTCGACCGTTTTTTAAGTTTTTAAATATTAAAATAATCATAATAATGATTTTATAAAGATGTATTATACAAAAAGAAAAAAAAATTATAAAATGTACAATTCATTAATTCGGTCTTAATTAGTATAATTGAAGGAAATTTTCGGATGCAACAGATATTAAAATTATAAAAAAAGAGATAAATTTCATCTGCAAAAAACATAAAAGATATTGGAAAATAATAAAAAATAAACAGGTGATACGTAACATTTTTTAAAACAATAGTTTATTAATTATAATCTAGGTTAAAATTTGCCAGATGATTCTGTTAAACAATTGCTCAATTATGTTTATTAATTTGTATATTTTTTTTCCTGTTATTAATTAAATATTTTAAATCAGTCCTAAATTAGAAGCTACTTTTTTTTATGCCCAACTGTTTCTAACTTTAAAAAAATTATAATAAATTCTGCACTTAATTTTAGTCGCATCTCTCGTACTAATATAAGATTTTAGTTTGGTTTTTTTTTAAAGCAACGTTATATATTAGAGAATTTTTAAACACAAATAATTAAAAATTCGGAGGATTATTTTCTATAAAATGGATAATTTAGTTTAAGAAAAACATAAATAAAATGTTTCAAGTGTTTATATATAACTAATACAGAGGAATAACTATTTAAAATTTGATTATATTTTATGTACTAGCGGGATAAAGAAAATTCCGACCGGTGAGTAGTGGAGTTGTAGACGATTTTTTTTAAGAGTGGAGCAAAAAAAAAGTTCAGACGTGCTAGTTAACAATGACGTCTAGACGTGTAGACCCCAAACAGCACCCAACAGAAAGGGGTATGGCCTACTGAACACCAGACGATCCTTTTTCATAAACCCCAGACGTTACGTCACATCGTTCATTTCCTCCCTGTAGGTTATCAGGAAAAAAACCATTTAATTTTCCCTGTCTGAATTCTCATTATTTCATCAATATAAACATGTTACACAATACGTTTATTGTGTATAAACAATATAATATAAAATTTTAACAATTTTAAAAAGTTTAAATTTTTAACTTTTAAAAAATTTCAGCAAGCGAAATACACTGTAAGGGGCACAAATTCGTCTCGCCATCTGTCGAATTAAACGCAAACTAAACTAATTATATTTATATTTATAATATAATAACTGTTATTAATTTTCGGTAAGGAAATATTGATATATTTATATTAAGGCGAAAACAATAGGAAACGTATTAAAAATATATTTACGTGTTTATATTACTCTATAATTATACGTTTTAAGTATAAACGCGAATAGTAAAAAGTATTTTAAAAAGAAAAATAATCACAATAGTGAAAATAATAATGATAACAATCTATACTCATAGAGGGAGACTCTGCTGTATGATTTTCACGTAAGGGAAAGTCATAAAAATTTCTTTACGCGACACTCCGTCATTGTTTATAGCTATTATATTTTTACAAAGGCTTTTATCTTCATGCTGCACATTTGGCTGTTGGTGTAGCTAACTTTTGCACTCTTGGACACAACTAAGATTGTCTACGACCTTTCTATTCATCCACACGACGAATTTCCTATCCTCTTTTGATGACATTAAATTCTTTTCATGAATTTTATAATATTCAAAGAGTGATTTATATCTTTTGTCTTTCTACCACTTTAAACGTGAATTTCGACAGGAATTTTAATAGATATTTTCTCCTCGGCGCCTATTTGTTGTTTTAAGTCATATTTAAAGAAGAAAATTATATTTAACTTAATTAAATTTATTCCTATTTTGACGGAATTACATTTTACCCTATACAAGTGGCGTCATCTTTTGTGTAAAAAATATATTATTATTTAATGTAATATTTTTGTATATACATATATATATGTATATATAATAAATTATAAGTTGTTACTGTAGGTTTAATTTTCGTTCAAATTATCGATTAATATAAATCACTATTATTAACTTTTAAAAGTATACTTTTGATCGTTATACAGTAGTAAATTTTTTATGTATGGCGCCATCTGTTGATAAATATATTAAATAAAATTAAACAAATTTTAATAATTAAAATAAATGTTGTTTACAGCTAGTGAACAATATGTAGGCATGTTTATAAATAGGACGAATTATCTGTCTATCTGTATACATAATGATAAATTTGTACAGATATTTGTATTTACATAAATGTTATCATTATTATTTATGTCTTTATAATGGCGTGTCCTCCATGATTCATATACAACATATTTTCCAGAATTTTTAGTTGAAGACCCGCTTTTTGAAGCTTAATAACTCCTGTGCTTTTTTTCGAAAATTTCTGAAATTTTGCAGGAAGATTCGTTTATTAAGGGGATTGATGCTATTACCGTATTTTACGGACTATAAGACGCACTTTTTTCTTCGAAAAATTGCCTCCAAAATTCAGGTGCGTCTTATCGTCCGTAAAATACGGTAAATTTTGGTGATTAAAGGTCGAGGGGATGGGGAGATAATAGGGGTCATGTGTATCTCCAGTAGGATCGGACTTAATGACGATTTTACTCGTTATTAGCATTCACAATTTTATATAAAACCCATCCTTGCCCTCAAAATTAACCTTTTTGCCTTTTTATAATAATTAAAAATATAAATAGTTTTTAATAAAAAATAACAACAGATGGTGCCACCAAATGTTGCCGAGAAAGTTAAGCAACTCGTTGCCGAATTTTTTAAAAGTATAATTAAGATATTGCTTTAATTAATAAGTTATTTTTTTTTAAAAAAATAAGTTTTAGACAGAAATTTATATATAAAATATACAAAAAAATTATTTTTCAACTAATAATTTGAATAGTGTAGAATAAGTAAATAATGTATTTTATATTGTTTCTAACAATATAAAATACATTATTAATATAATGTAAGGTATAGTACAATATAAGTATTTATTTTAATGTTTTATTTGATATGTAGCTAAAAAATTTATATTAATTAGTTGGGGGTTTGTTTATCTGTCTGTCTGTTTTTTATATACTTAATTATATTTTATATTATTGGGCTGCGATTTGAAAAAAACTGTAAACCTATAAATTTCCACTGTTGTTCGTCTGTCTATCTGTCTTTTCTTAATCTCGAGAATGGAATTAGATAGATGAATTTCGAGACCAGACATAGAAAGCTTAGGGACAGGAGGCCCCAATTAATTATATATGAACTTCTGAAGCTAAGCAGAAATCATTATTTCAATTCAAAAATTTTCCCCTGTAAAGAGTTAGGTAGATGACGGCATGACTTGCTAATAGAAAAAGTATTATGCACAGGGGCAAGACACTACTAAATATATTTTAAATTAAATAAATTTTTAAAAAAATATTAAAAATTGTGCCCCTATATTGTGACGACGTCACATAAATAATTTCTCGTTGTATTTTAATATTTGCATATACGCGAATACATTTGCATATACGCGAATACATTTGCATATATCTATTTATAGTTTATATATAGTATGCATGTATATATAATAGTTTCTAATGCTACTAAAATAACAAAATCATTTATCGACGCGATGATTTAGTAGAATCGTTTATCGGTTCAGTAATTTCTAGTCCATTTTTAAGAAATTTTCATTAATCTCATTAAAATATAGCATAAATAAATCATGACAATTTTCATTATATTATCATTTGTTATTATTAAGCGTTTTTATTTAATTTGATTTGTATTATTTTCTCAAAATTCACCCACTTCTAATTAAGATAGAAGGCTGAAACTTTGACGGCATAAGTCCTATGACAATTCATTTTAATGGTGTTTTAGGGGTGAACCTACTCCCACTCGGAAATCTGATAAACATAACCAAATGTAGAATTTAATCGTGCGTGCGTGTGCACGTGTGTGTAAATACACTGTAATGATGTATATTGTGGGGGTGGAACTACATCCATTTCACTCTCCAACCTCGAAAAACATGACCAATAAGAGCTTTTTTTTAATTAAATTTATAACTATTAAACTCTTGTCATGTGTAGAATTGTAAGTTTAGAATATGTTTCTCATATATTTACTGATGAAAGTGTTAAATGTAAATATATTTACATTTAATACTTTCACTGTTTTATTTTTTATGTATAAAATAATAATAAAGAAGGGTAAATTTATATTTTTGTCTGTACAGAATCATCAGACGTTTTAGTATTGTCTCGATACGTTTTCATTTTTATCGTCACCTTTTTATATTTATATCCATGACTTGACACAACCCATGGCACTTCATTTGATATTTTTGACATTATCGTAACATTATTTATGAGTTCGATTATATTTTACTAGAAAAATATCAATACCAGTTTCTATATTATATAAGAATCTTTTATTATTTAAAAAAACAATTTTTTTTAGACTACAAGACTTGCAAAATATTCTATTAACAATTCCTTATCATCATCGTCATCATCTAAAGGATTAAATTTTGATGTTTTTCCATGAGGAATAGCCTGTTAATAGGCTATCCCTCATAGAAAAATATCTAAATAAATGACCAATGTTTTAAACTATAATCAATAATTTCCGATGTTTTTTAATTTTTAAGATAAAATTTATAAGAGGTATTTAATAACTTCATAGCCTTTGTCTATGTAGAGTATGCACGAGTATCGTCACACGCATCTCTTGGTCCTTTTTTATGACTCCACTGTTCATTATTTTCACTTCTCTTGGAAAAAACACAACTTTATTCTCTGATAATCAGCATATTTTATAATATGACAACATTTCTACAACTTTATTTTAGTTTTTTTCCCCGTTTATAGCAGAATTGTAATTTAGAATAATGATAATAGCGATAGACTTTATATAGACAGTATATACAAAATCTTCGTATAAAACACGTGAATGATCAATACACACACACACACACATTATATATATATATATATATAAAATAAATAAAAATGAATAATTTTAATGAATTTTAGCGCTTCCCAAAATTATAAATTTGTGTAAAAATACAAGATTTAACTAAAAGCGTTTATTATGTAACTTTCAACAGTTACAACCAGCTCATTTTAGAAATGAAAAATGTCTTGCAGGGAAATTTTAAATAAATTTCCCTTAAAAGAAAACAAGTTTTCAGTTTTCGAAAGTCAAAACAGGAATTCCCTATTTCAAAATAGGAAATATCTAAGACATTATATGCTTCGTTGATAACAGGTGTGCTTGTCTTACAACGTTAAGTAAAAAATTAAAATTGCAACAAGTTCTAAACTCAAATTTAACTCGTAAACTTAATTATCCTTACAATTAATATTATAGCATAGGCCTACTCTTTTTTTTTTTTTCCTTCGTAAATTCGAATTTACAATGGTGAAATTTCTCATTAAATGGAAGTTGAACTATCAATTTATCAGAAGAGTAAACTGTATAAACTACATTTATTAAGCATAATTATACAGGGTGGTCCAAACGTTATTTGTGTTTCAACGTGTTTTCCTTTTAGAAAACTGATAGAAACAATAAAAAATACGCAGCAGTTAGTCTTTATAACGGTCAACTGTGACTTTTGAGCCATTCTGTAATACACAGAATTAATACAATTAATAGAAAAAAATGAAGAAGAATATTAATTCACTCTACTTTAAAAGATGTATACGTTGAATTATCAAAGATATCAGTGTTGTTGCATGTCCATAAAAGCACTATCTTACAGTCCAGTGATGGATGGTAACTTGCTACGATATATAAATATTAATTAATCAAGATATAATTAAAAATAAGATATTTAAAAAATTAAAAAAAATATTTTATTAAAGTTTATTTTATAAAAGAAATCAGCCAGTGAGAAGAAAATAATAATAATAAAAACAGTTAACTATAAACTACATTTTCTAATTTATAATAATATATGCAAGAATAAACACATATAATTGAAAAATAATAATAATAATAATAATAATAATAATAATTTAAAATAAAAAAGTGCATAATTAAAACACAATAAAATAATTCAGTTTACTTAAAAGAATTGTTTCTTTTGATTGAAACAAGCGGTGCTTTTCATCGACTTCCTTAAAATTTATTTTCATTCTATCAATGATTTACTTCATTGAATTTTAATTCTCTCGGTAATCAAACATAATAAATACTTTAAATGGAGGAAATAAAAAAAGAATTTAATTTAATTCTACGCCAACGCGACTATAAAAACGAAAGAAAAATAATTAATTTTCCGAGATTATTTTATTATCTAAAATAAAAAAAAAATCATTTCTAAATAAAACTATATTTTATCGTATTAAAATCGATTTGGTAAACGCGAGAATATGTTAATTAGTCATTTGCATATTTTGATTATTTGCCGAACGGATCAAATTCCTCAAAATCCTAGCGATTTTTCAAACTATTGACGTTCGGTGTGCGTAGTAATAATTGCAAAATCATCACCCGTGTATGCGATTCTTTATTTGTATTAGGCCTTGGCCTGTTACAAGGGGAGTTTTGTTTAACATTCATTAAATAAGCAATTATGTAGTTACAAATTTTTTAACAAAATTATACAAGTTATAAATAGATTTTAACGTAGCCACATGGAAAAAATAGACATTTCTTTTTCGAGGAGCACTCATTTAAATTATTTAAATCGGAACTTTGTCTTAGGAATATTGTTTTTTTCGCATCCACAAACCAGATAGAATTTAGAGAAGTTTTCTAAACACCTCGGACATACAATTTTAGAATAGATATAAATCTTGTTATCAATGGTTATTATGTCATTATTAAGGCGAAGCTGGATGAAGAACCCCTTAACACCAAAGGGAAAATTAAGCTACATATAATTATTGATATTAGGTATTATATTATATGAATTCGGCAGATTTCGTGTCCGGATATCCTCCACGTCAAGTATCAATGAATTCTCCATTACATTTCTAGTTAGTTGTTTACATAATTCTTCACTAATCTCCGGAAGGTGTATAAACGGGCCCATCGAAATCCAAAATTGTTAATTACTCTGGTCAGCTGACTTACCCAGTTCTTTCTCGATTCTGTTTGTAATGATTTCCGATATAATTGGTTCAAAAAAACTAAATAACAGCCGACCACTAAAAAAGACTCTGGTTTAATTCCACCAATGCGAATATAAAACTGGAAGTAGTATGTGATTGCACTAGATGACCAACCGATTTCCTAATTAATAGTAACAAACCTCCAGCTGGTCGACCAAATCTTTGTGGCCTTTGAGCATTTTGCTATATAAAATCCAAAACTTATCTTCTAGGGATCTCTTCCTTATCTTATTTATATCTAATATCCAAGTCTCTGTAAATCCTATTACTTCATGCGATTGTAAAAACTGTATGACAGGATCTTTATAGATTTTTTTAAATAGACCTTGGATATTCCAAAAGCTTATACTTATTTTGTTTAGGATAGCCTGAATATTTTCTTTGACTTGGTCTGGAGGTAACGAGTTTAATGAACTCTCCTGGTGAAGATTACAATTTTCCTTAATATTAGTCAGCTTTTTAACCTCTAGTTCCAATCTTTCTTGCTCACGACTCTCTGTATCAGCAGTCTGGCGACTCATAAAAAATAACTGATCTGAATTACTTCCTCCAAATTTAAATCGTACGTGAAGATATTACCATCTTTTATGAAATAATCGTCTCTGACCGTTATTTTATGTCCCTTTGCCTTTTCTTGACTTATCGTTAAGGTTAATTTTTTTCTTCTGATCCTGGATCTCTTACATAGATCTGCTATAAATAGAAACTTTCCCTTTCCTATACTTGCTAATTTTGATCTTTTTTTCCAAAATTCTCGCAAAATCGAGTTTCTTTCATAGATTGAGCTTAACGTAATTTTCACAATGGATTTATCGTCCCCACTTGACACTCTGACCAAACTATCAGGCAAACAATCAGGTAGTCCTAGTTTATTCTTAATATAATAATTAATCTCATCCGTGAGATCGTTTGTCTTAAACGGGAAGTTCAGGACTATAATATTGTTCTTTACCTTCTCGTTTCTCAAAGAATCGATTTGAAACTCCAGCTTACCTTGCAGTTGTTTACCAGTCTTAACTATCTGGTCGAGATCGGTTACTTTCTGGAAGGCTTTATCCAATTCCTCTCTCAATTCTCTATTCTCTTTCTTTAGTGAGGTTACTTCTGCTTTTATCGTACTTAAATCTGAATTTAATTGCGTAAACTTTTCCTGAATCAAAACGTATATTCCTTTTAAAGTATATTGAGTCTCTTCCGTTTCGTATTCATCCTCTTCCGCTACCAATCCAAAGTAGTCTTGAATGTTTGAGTCTCTCACTATCCCACTTTTAGTTATAGAGGGAGTTTCTACAATTTGTTCTTGTTCACCATGCATCAGATTCAATAACTCATTTCCTCTCGCTAATTCTTTCGCACTACCTTTCCGGGGTCTTCCACGCCCCTTTCTTTGCATATCTGCACGATCCATCTCCTGAGGAGATCTAGCCAAAGGGCCAGGGTTAGACTCTATCCCCGCAATTTGCAATAAGCACCTTATTAAACTTAATCTTAAAATATTTGTGTATTCGTAAACTTTCTGATACACCATATTCAATTACTTTCCACAAAGCTACAATAGAACGTCACTTCTAACCCCGAATAAAAAGTCACCAACACCGTCCACGACTCCCCCAAGTTCGCTCTGCGTAGTAATAATTGCAAAATCATCACCCGTGTATGCGATTTTTAATATAAAAATACAATACTTAATTCAAATAATTCATTCGGGTACGACCCGCGAGCGAAAGACCATTACTTTTATATTATCTTTATCTATGGAGTAATTTAATGAATGGTTACCGAACGGTTCGTGGTAGGAGTGAAATTCATAGAATTTTGAAATTATTTTAAGTATAATTGTTTTTTTCTTTGATTTTCAAGCGTCTAGCACGAAGTTCTGTGAATTTCTTTTATTTGATATTCTAATATTCTTTGTTTATTTTGACCTTTTCAGACATATCGATACGAGAAGTAAAGAAAAAAAAATCGAACGAATAATGTCGCGCCAAGAACTTTTTCGAGCAGAAAACTGCTGAAGCAAATCGCGTGAGTCATTCCACATTTTCTTTATGGAGTTCTAAAAGTTATGTATTTAAAGATGACGATGTGCAGCAGATTATCTCCATTAGCCAATGAAAATGAACCGTATACATTCTCGTAGCTGGATTTATCTCTTTTCTTATCATTTATCATGTGATACGGACGCTAGGAGATTATCTCTTGTACAAATTTGTCGAGTGCACGGTGCTTAAATTAGTGAGACATTGTTGATAATTCTTTTGAAAATCGCACTTTCAACATAAAATGACTCGAATATTTGTCTTGCTTATTTTACTTTGTTACCAAAGAAAGAGCGAAAGCAGAAATTTAACGAGAATATTTTGTAGATCATCATCGTCGTCGTCGTCATCATCATCATCATCGCCGTCATTTTTATATTTAACTCGTAAGTATATCGATGAAAATCTCTTTTTTAAAATTTAAAAACAAATTAGAATTAGTTTTTTTAAATATATATAAATTTTAAATTACTTTTTTTGACAGATTATCTCTCCGATTTCTGTAATCCATCATCCACGTACACCATTTACGCCAAGGAAAGTGGCACCTATTCATCTGGGATATTTAAAATGACCAGGAACGATACTCCGTACGATGTAGATAAAAACTGCAACGTGGTTCTTAAAATACCAGACAACTATAAGGTTTTACTTAGTTTCTTTTACGTTGACATCCGTAAAAACGAACGTAGTCAATGTGTGGATCAATTACAGATATCGCACTTTACTACTAATAAACTCATTCTGAAACCAATTTGTGGAAGATGGTATAACAAACGTGGTGATAGAACAGTTTTTCCACTAAGCAGCTTTGTCATGAGGTTTAAAAGTAATTCGAGTGGATACAATTGGAATCATACGGGTTTTAGTTTCATGTATACTGTATATAACCGCAGTAAGTATGATTTTTCCCTCCCCATTTAAACCAGTCCTTAATTTCTTTCCGAATTTGTTAAAAGTACTCATTAATATTTTAAGTATTATAAATTTTAAGAGAGTTTTTTAAATTTACTTATGATTACAGAATTGCATTTTATGATTTTAATTATTATAGATAATCCCATAAAATGTGTTGTAAGAATTTAAGTTAGTAGAATAATTTAGATTAGATGCCACGCTTTTTATTTTATTATAATTAATTTCTCTCATTAAAAATACCATTTCGTTAATAATATACAGGCCTAATCTATTGGACTTTTAAAATTTAATATAATCTTTCTTAAGCTAAAGAAATTATAATTTTCCTCAGTTAAATCCTAACCAACAAGCTATAAAAATGATATCCAGTCAACATTTCGTACATATTTATTAAAAAAAATTCAAAACAAAATGAATTTTATAAATATTTTGCTAGTAGTCGAGTGAAAATTAGAACACGACAAGGATATCTGTAATCTAAATATGTCAATGTCAGATTTCAGTGATCGGAACAAGGAATCAAAATGCTAATCTTAAATTATAGAAAACAACTGATAGGCTACTTGATAGAATTTTATAGTATATTTTTTTAAATTTCATTTATTTATTAAAATAAAATTGGCACGCAGCTGAGTAACCGTGTGTGATGCATTTCTATCAGGGAAGGGCCGGGTTCGAATCGCTCTTATCTTCCAAGTGATCGTCCTCTAGCGCGTTTAAGAAATAAAATATAGAATAAAAAAGTGAAAATAAAAGTAAATTTGATGCTTCGGGACATTATTGTTCTCTTGTTCAATTCATAAACCACGTCTATCGTAATAAATAATTTAAGTTCTAAATTAATATGGATCGATGACGTGGCTGCAACCACGGAGACTGGTTTTGAGTCCGGATCGGCTCAAATTTTCATTAGTGAATTGTAAAGGATAAGTCTGCCTGGCCCTGATCGAAACTATAGTAGGCATTAAAAAAAAAAGGCCCTCTTAATGCCCGAAGAAAGGGAAGATCAATTTAAAAATTAAATAATACGAGCATGTAGTTAAATAGAAGTTAAAATCTTTTAACATAATTAGGGTGTAATTAAATTATAAAAATTTATGGCATATGATTTTTTACGGCACATTTCGTGAAAGATCAAAAGATGAGATTTAAAATTTAATGTAGAAATAGATAACATTTCGATTCAGTTTTTTAGAAACTCCATATATATAATTCGCAATCGAAAGACATTCTTCACTTCGCTTACACCTTTCTTCCGAGCATATTTAATTTTTATGTATGGTATTCTGAAAGCTTCCGAGTTAAGAGACTTTATTGAAATTTTATTGAAGTATAAAATGAAAAAGTATTAAAATACTCTCCGAAGGAACTTCTATCGAAACTGTAAATCTTATAAAAGAAAATATAATGTTGCATACGATCAACATTATATCTATGTTATAATTTTAAATATGACAGATTTTCTAATATTAAAACTGAATAAATAAACTTTAGGCTAATAAAACGAAGACAATTGGTTTTTAACTACATCTGTAAATGCCAAATGAATAAATTTTTTAATGCATTGTTTCAATACTCTTTCCCAGAATAAGAATGGAGCAGAGATAAGATAGTCGTCACACAAAGGAAAATACAGTAGTTCATTACAAATTATAATCAGTGGCGAATTTCCCATTAGTCCTACTGGGCAGGAGCCAAGGGGTGGCAAAAATTTAAAATATTAAAATTTTTTTATTATTTATGTAGAAACAATTTGCAATGGAATTAGTGCAAATTAAAATCTTATGTCTTATTTTGTCCTTACTTAGAATAGAGTGGTAGTAAGTTACTAACGACGGACTTTCAATAGCAATGCCCCTGGCCCTTTCGATATTTAAAAACCTGTAAAAATACAATTATTGCAGGATTAAAATGATAAAAAAAAGCCACTTTTGCATCGATTCTATTAGTTTAGGGGCACCTGTATATCGTGGGCCAGATATTTAAGCAATTAAAAAACGTCACGTCATATGACGCGATGCATAAATTTTTAAATTTATACATATATTTTTGAATTTTCGAAAAAATATACAGTATTTCATTTCCAAGTATTTTATTTCGTTACTTAGCTACGGTGTCCGAATGATATACATCCAAGATTAGGCAAGTCGGCTCTATTCTTATTCTGGGAAATACTACAGAAAGCTTAACTTTTCTGTAGTATTTCCCCAGAAATGAAACTGCTCTTGCTATATTAAATTCATATTAAAACTTATCATGGATGAAATTTCATAAAAATGAAAATTATTATTTTATTTAAAAAATACAAAGTTTTTTCCCCTCCTCAACACACAAGAAATGCAATGAAGTGAATAGTTTATATATCATTCATTAAGTTACTGTGTTTTTTTTAAATTTTATATACAAAAAAACAGATTGAGGACCAGTGATTCCACTGATAGGATCTGATCAAATTCTTTTTAAGAACCAAAATCAAGAGAATGATTGATTTTTAATTTTTAAAATTGAATTTAATGTTGAAAGAGGCAGTATTTAATATACATTCTACTAGAAAAATTCCAGTGAGGAAAGACAATGAAATTGTTTTTCTATTTATTACAAAAGAGAGATGATAATAATAAAATATTGATATATTCTAGTCATAACGTTTTGTGAATAGGAATAAATAAAAAATGTATTGAATCAGCTGAAATTTTTTAAATAGTATATATGTTGTAGTTTTATAAAACTTTTAATATAATTTATATATAATAAAAAAGAAAAATTTAAAGCAAATTATTTATTACTTTAGAACTCTACAATTTAAAATGGATAATTTTATCATATGATTAAAAACATTATAAATCTTTTTTTATAACTGTTTTGTGATGTTATCAAAAGATAATGGAAAGAAAAAATAAATGATAGAATGTACAATTAGTTTTTAGTGATATAGTTTTAATTTTTCTTTTTAGGTGAAAATGGTATTTGTTATGGAGAAGACAGATTTAAATGTAAAAATTACAATATATGCATATGGAAATCATTAGTTTGTGATGGTTATAACAATTGTGTTGATGGTAGTGATGAGAAAAATTGTTATGAAAGTAAGTTTTTTATATTTTTATATAACAATAAGATTTATAATTTTTATCTTCAAGTATAAGTTGACAAAGAATAGTTTCACAAAGCTATATATATATATAGCTTTGTGAACAATTTATTTAACTTGAAAATTAATAAATATGCTTGTCATTAAATCATTAAATTGGAATTTTAAAAATTCATCATGGGATTTCCTAGACTGACATTGCTTTATTTAAAACGTGAATTAACGTTTTATTTTTATTCAAATAAAAAAATTATTAATTAAATAGACGAAAAAACGTTTAAAGGATGAGTTATTGATATTTTTTGATTTTGAAATTATATTGCAAAACTTCACATATTTTATAACATTTCAAACCTATTGTTGATAATGACTTGAAATATTTTTATTATATAAATTTTTCAGATAGCAACAATTCAGTTGGAATAGGTGGCTACATAGGATTGACATTTGCAGTACTGTTACTTATTTTAATATTACTGTTCCTCGTGTCTCCTCCTTTGAAGAGAGATTCGTCTCGTGTGCCCGAAATACCGACAATTTCGTCTTCGTGCCAGTGGCATACTGGAACGTCCAACTTTCCTCCACCTTATTCCGAAATTGAGGATCGTCCTCCTTCCTACGAGGAGGCAGTTAGAACTAATACATCCTGAAACTGGCTAAACAAGCAAATTTCCTAATGTAGAATTGTACTACTGTGATATTTTTGTTATCAAGTACAATTGTAAAGTACTTAACTATGTTAATTCAGATAAATTCAATTTTTATCTTGTAAATCTTAAAGATTTCACATCATCTGTTAGCATATTTGCATTGTTATGGAAAACAATTTTTAATACAGAATCTGTATAGTGTCATCTATTGTCAGAAAATTATTTTATAAATATAAAAATACAGCACCAAGATTATTAAAACTGTATTTATTATTAGAACTATTTTATCATGTGATGCTACAAACAGTTTATATATTTATTATTCTACAAACAGAAAAAAAAATTAACATAAAAGGGAGACTAGATTAGACTCCATTTGAATGTGTTTCTTTACACATATTATACATTGCCATATTGATGAGTATGAAGGTGAAACATTCTAATTTTTTTGGGATATTTTACAAGGTTTAGATGAATCCCTGTTGTCTAGTACATTCTGCTACAGTTTACAATCTATGGATAGAATGTTTTTATTTGCTATATAAATATGAAAACTATTCTAAAAATCATAAGAATAATTACATAAGATTTTACTATACAACAAGTAGGTGGTGATAAATGGAAGCACACATCTACAAGTTCATTTATCTTTTCCTGTTCTAAATTTTCTTTTGTTTAACAAGCAAATATTTTCATTATTTATGATAATCACTAAAAGAGTGAAATAAATTAGATATTGTTAAATATAGTTAAAAGAAAATGCAGATTTCTTCATTTATATTATTGTTAATGATTTAAATGCCATTACTGTACATTTGTTTTTAATTGTATGAGGACGGAGATGAATAAAATACAATTATGTTGATTTTATTTTTAAGTGAATAATAAAATTGAAATTGTTTTTACTTCTGAATGTTTTACTTGGCACAAATTTGGTTTTAAAACATTTTTGATCATCAAACTTATAAGTAACTTTAGAAAATATGTAATTTGTGAATAGTTTCTATAATCTGCTATCTGATTTTGATATAATAAATGAAACAGTATAAATAAAAGAAAAAAAACAAAAAATATATACAATAAATTATTTTTGCCTCCCTTTCTTATACACTTAAAAAGATTTAATTTGACTGAGCATTTTTTAATTTAAATACATTGGATATCAATTTTACATTCAAATGTATACAAATAATTTTTTGGAATGTAATTTGTTTTATTAAAAATTATTCTAGGAGTTTTTTAAAATTCATAAGATTTTGGAATTTTATGCAGTGAATCCCTAAATCCACTAAAAGTTTAATTTAAAATCATAAATTCAATTAACTTTATACAGCAAGTTTCTTGCTAGTGCAAGCCTCATGGTTATAAATCGGTGAAAAATCAATTTTAAATGTGTTTTATACACTACAAAAGAATCACCTATAATTAATTTAAAATGATCATAGGAAAATCTTTTGCACACAAGATATAACTATGAAAGATTTATCTTACACAGATATGCACAGTGCAAGATGATGTGAGAACACTGTAATCAATCACTCAATTCCAGTAATAGCGGAAGACCAACTGCCAAAATTGGCAAGGTATTATAATACCATTGTTTTTTTGTCCAAAGTACTAATGTATGCATACTGATGATGTCAAATATGACATAAAATTGACTAGGAATACACACAAAAACTGTAATAAAATGTTGTTAATATTCTTTGTAGACCAACTGAATACTGGACAGTATGGACATTGATAAGACCCACAAACTTGGCAAATATTTAAAACAAACAGGCTAAATGCATCAAACATAGTTTCGTTATAGTTTTCTAAAAAAATTAAAAAAAATTTTTTAGTATAATATAATAATTATAATTAATTTTGTAGTTTAAATTATAAAATTACCTGGAGCATAGTATTCGTATATCTTAACTGGTAAATAACGAGTCATATTTGCAACTGGAAACCATCTTTGTATCACAAATGAAACACAAATAGGTTCAGTATCCAACTAAAAAAAAAATTTCTTATGATTATATTCATCAAATCAATACTTATATATAATATTTAGAACCTTTATATAAATATTTTATAACAACAAGACTGGGCAAATTCTGGAAGATGACAGACAACTTAAAAGTGTAATTAGAAAAACATGTTAGTATTCCAAAGCACTTCATTTCTGTTGCACTTTAACATTCTTTTATCTCAAAAACTGTGTGGTTTTTTTAATATCTCAGAAACATTGAGATATTTAATTGAAATTTTTTGTATGGTTTCTGCTACAGGAGGTCTACATTTTTAAAGGTTTTTGTGTGTTATAACTATGGTTTATATTATTGAAATGTTTAGAAAAGTAGACTTTATTTGAAAAAACTAAATGCTTAGGAACTTAAATTATGATTATAAACAGTATAGATTCTGAATCAGTAGCAGTTGTAATTTTGTGAGGTCCTAGATGAGGACTTGTCTCTTCTAATAAAGGTAATCTAGATTTTTACCTATGACAAACCATCATGGACAAAAAAATATTTCAAAAATATTATTTGCAGTAAAACTTTAAGCATTAGTTTGAACATTTTTGATATTTCAGTTATCAAATGAACAAGATAGACTATATAGAAAGTTTAATATCTCGTGATAATATTAAACTGTAATTTCTGTATGTCACTGCTAAATATAGAATTAATTCTACATATAGCATTTAAAAATAAAATTTCTCAACATTTAATCATTTTCTGATCAAAACAAAATTTAACACCTTCCTATCATATTTTTCATTTCAATTTGATCAAAGATATTATTTCAAGAATTTATTCAGCATGAAAGCTAACAATATGTCAGTATGTTTACTTATATAATTTTATTATTATGGAGTTGGTGGAGTGTACACTACATATGATATACTATATACTAGTGCCTAGTGTTATGCCAGACCAAAGCTAAGGCATAATTACAGAAAACAAATGTTTTGTTTACATACTGTTTGTGTACCAGTATGTATCTGTGTTTAAGGATATTCTGACAATGTGATGTGTTTAGAATGACAGCCTTCTATAGTGCGATGATGGATATGTTGTTTTGAAATCTTAATGTATCAAGACTTTTGTGTAGTGTACCTTTAGTGAAAGGATTACTGGCATAATATATTCAGTACCTCATCCATCTGCTTTATTTTGTGGATGAGTTCTGAGTATTTATTTAAGGAAGAATTTTTAAAAAATAGAACTTAGAACCATTTGGTTCTAAGTTCCATTATAAACAGAAGAATATGTTATATTTTAAACTTTAACATTAGATTTCATTTAGAAAAAAGAAATGAGGTTCTAAAAAGAAACAAATTAGTAAGTCTTCTTTGAGAAAGTGTTAAAATTAATCTAAGATTTAGGCAATTCAATTAATAATTTTAAATATGAAATATTTAAAAAATTAATTAAGTAAAAACTTATATACTCACATAATGGAAATAGAAAACAACTTTTCTTTCTGAAAAACGGGCTTCTTTTAAATTTCTAACTGTATTTGATCTGACATAAGCATCCAAGTCTTGTTGGGTGATAAGGTAACCAGTTGGAATTGTTATTTCTAGAACAGCCATGCCACTATTGGGACTTTCAGCTGTGTTGGTCCAACTAAAACAAAGATTTTAATCAATTAAATTAATATACGCTTGATATTAAATTTATTGACTTTACCTCTGACAAGAATTTATGTTAATATGGGAATTATTTCGCCCGTAAAAATTTCCCTTAACGTCCAGCAAAAATGTCGACATAGGAGGTGGAATAAGATGATGAGGCCAATCTACATTATATTGAATGTCTAATTGTACTATTGCTAAACCAGCACCTTGAGCCTTAACTATTATTGATCCAGATGCATTTGGTATCTTTAAAAGAAAAATAATTAATTTTAGATAATAATTTTATAATAAATTTTTTTAATTAAAAAAATAATCATCACAATACATAAGTATAATCAATAATTAAATTTAATTTCTTTGATATTTTATCATACAATATAATAATAAAGTATACTTTTAATATTTAATAAAGTTTTTAGTAAATCAGTATTATATTTATGAAAGAAAGTTTTTGGAAGATTAGCAATTATATATATGCAGATAAAGATTTAAATATATTGAACCACTGTTAAGAAAAATTATTATTTACTACAGTATGCTTTTGACATTATAAATTCTTTTTTCTGTTATCTTTCAATTATGAGAAAATACAAAAATAAAATAAAATGTTTTATAAGTAATAGATCTTTTGCACAATAAGAAGCAATCAAACTAATTCATTGGGTTGCAATTTGAAAAGAATTGTAGACCTATAAATTTCCACTGTTGTCTGTCCATCCGTCTTTCCTTAATCTCAAGAATGGAGTTAGATAGATGAAAAATGAGACCAGAAACCTTAGGGCAAGAGGCTCCAATTAATTACAGTCGAGTCTGCATAAGTCGTCACCTGGATAACTTGACACCGTCGGTTATGTAGTCATTTTGTGTGGTCCTGGCCGACTTACATAAGCATTAATGTTATTAATGTTAAAAAACTCAGTTTACTCGACATCGTTTAAGTTGTCACCACTGAATAAATCAACATACTTTTTCTGTTTCACACTTTTTAGACATCTGATAAGTCGACTCCCCTCTGAGTATGTTGATTTATCCAGTGGTGACGACTTAAACAATGTCGAGTAAACCGAGTTTTTTAACATTAATGCCTATGTAGTCGACTGGGACCACAGAAAACTGACTACTTAACCTATGGTGTCGAGTTATCCAGGTTACGACTTATGCGGACTTGACTGTATATATGGACTTCCAATGCAAACCAAAAGTTACATTATTTCAATTAAAGAATTTTCCCCTGAAAGGAGTTAGATAGATGACAAGTGCAACTCTATTGTTAAATGAAAAGTATGATGTACAGGGGCAAGACACTACAGTACTAATTTGAGGTGGAGAGCATATGTTTTAAGTTAAATAAATTAAAAATATGATTAAAAATTGCAACCTGGCATTGTGACAATGTCACAATAAATAATTACTCATTTTAAAATGCTTTTCTAATTTTCAATTAGGGAGATTGAGAATAAATTTCATTTTTTTTAATAGAAGATACACACACATAAATATGGGATATACATTGAGAGTCACAGCACTGATTCTGCATCGAGTTAAAAAGTCACTGACTGACTATATGTACGGGAATCAGAGTTGTCGATTTTCTGGGGCCGATTTCTCTGTCCTCCAAATTTTCAGTCAGAATATTTTGTTTGAAAGATACTTGTTTTCTTAGGTAATGTCATGCTATGTGTTACTGATTATTACAGGAATTTTTGGGATGATTTCATATTCAACATACATTCTCTTAAAAACTGGAAGTTAAGATCAGATTTGAGACATTTGGAATTTCTCATATAAAACTTTCAAAAAAATTAAAAATAAAATAAAAACATAAATATAAGTATTAGATATATACGGTCTTTTCAAAATTATTTTAAAATATACTCTGACGTTAGTAAGAAAAGAAAAGTTTTTTTTGTTTTCATAAGCACAATATAGTGCAGTTAAATGAACACTAGGCATCATTTCATTCGTTTATTTGCTCGTTTTAGTTGATGTGCATTTTTACATGTTTCGAGCCTTACAACGCCCCTCTTCAGTCAACTAATTTTAAAATGTACATAATTACTACATAGCATCAAACCTTTTAAATAATACATATAATTTACAAACATACCTTCAATTTCATATTTTATGTTTGTTGAATTTAATTTCTGTTGTTTTGCTTTTCTGAGACTATTTCAATTGATGTTTTAACAAATGTATTAACATAGCATCTTAAAATGGAGGTATGCATGAGTACAGGTCCTACATAATTTATTCCATTCTGCCATTTTTGGAAGAAATAGTTATTCTTCCAAAAATGGCAGAATGGAATAAATTATGTAGGACCTGTACTCATGCATACCTCCATTTTAAGATGCTATGTTAATACATTTGTTAAAACATCAATTGAAATAGTCTCAGAAAAGCAAAACAACAGAAATTAAATTCAACAAACATAAAATATGAAATTGAAGGTATGTTTGTAAATTATATGTATTATTTAAAAGGTTTGATGCTATGTAGTAATTATGTATGAAATGATGTCTAGTGTTTGTTTAACTGCACTATATCACGCTTATGAAACAAAAACATAGAATGACATAATTTCAAATTAGTAGAAAAATTATTTATTACATGTATCATATTATTCATACACATCATTTTATTAAAAATGTATTAAATAACAAATATTAAATATAATGAACTTAAACAAAATTTCACCTCTAAGAGCTGTAGTTGTGCTAAATTTTCTTCAGTAATATGAACTTGTTTAACAAATCCCAATGAAGATGGAACTTCTATTGTAACTGTTACATCAGTTACATCTCGAAGGCGAGACTGAATTGAATACTGAATGAGTGCTTGAGTGGCTATAATAGTATCCTATTATAAAAGTAAAAAACAAAACTTTTAAAATAGAAAAAATTCAAACTAATAGTTGTTAATGTAGCAAAAGTGTTTTATTTCTTTTAACTCACTTGAGTAGATGCCCATCCACCATCACTCATTCGTTGTGTATTTAACCATTCAACAATCTCTCTTTGTATAACAGCTTGTCTTGCAACATGTACTAATAAGCCATAAGCAGTAGTTTCAACATTAGAAGCATCATATTTTTGAGGAACTCTTGGTAAAATGTATGGCCTATTGTTTTCTATTGTTGTTTTTAAGGGTAACATTGATTCTCTTGCCCAATATTTTAAACCACCTTGAAATTATAAATTTCAAGTTAAATTGAAGTTAATAAAGTTTAAATTGAAAATAAAGTTATAGTATATCATCCATGCAATTATATCAGACCTCTGAAATATTCTATTTTTTTTAAAGCTATTTGTTTGTAAATAATTTAAATAATGCTTACAAATAAATAAATTTAAAAAATAATACAGAAATCCTTGTTAGTTTGAAATTCAAGGAACAAAATAATTGCAGCTTCAAATTATCAAGTTTCAAATTATCCAAGATTTACATATTTCTGCACAATATTTCAAATGCCACATAACTGATGTAATTTATTAAGGAAATGGAATATGGATTCATATACAGAATGCTATTTTCATTAATTAATAATTAATAAATAATAAATACCAGTAAACTGGAAATAAACTGCATATTTTTGGTAAGAACCTCATGGGTGGCCAGATAGATTTTATAAAAAGTAAAGCAAAATTCCTTGAAATGCAGCCCAAATTTTAAAGTGGCCCAAAAATAGTAAGTCACCCAAATGTAGTAGCCTAGAAGCCCTACATATATCGAATAAAAGAGAAACGTTTACTGGACTGTAAAACAAACGTACTACACCTTTTAAGTATCCAGTAGGAAGTTTTATTAGAATAAAAACGTTTTCGGCCGCATTAATCAGCCTTCGTCAGTTAACGAATATCAAAAACGACCAAAATAGTTCGTTTTTGATATTCGTTAACTGACGAAGGCTGATTAATGCGGCCGAAAACGTTTTTATTCTAATAAAACTTCCTACTGGATACTTAAAAGGTGTAGTACGTTTGTCCTACATATATCTCAATCTGATACTTGTAGCCCAATCTTGTAATCCCAAAATCCAGCTGTATTTTATGAGAAAGAAACAAAAAGAGTAGTCCAAGTGTAAAGTGACAGCTGAAAATGTGTACTGTAAAAGCAAAGCCATATTGACCAGATTAGAGTTGTTTTTTGTCTATTGTTATCTTATAATATGGAGATAACTCGTTCCTTTAGTTTGGAGTAACATATCACAGTTTGGATAGAATTTTCACTTGGAATTTTGAAGTAACTGTATTTTGAACTAACCAAATTCCTTAACATGTAAATCTCTATATCTCCAGATGGGACAAAAGTACAGTTATGAACTAATGGGATTTTGAACTATCTGAGTTCAAACTAATAAAGATTTCTTGTAATTATTGTTTTTGCAAATTACACCATATGGTGCATTATGTACTAATGGTTTGACTATACTGCTCAACGCAAGTGCATAGGCATTCCTATGCGCTTGCGTTGAGCAGTATAATCAAACCATTAGTACATAATGGAGTGCTCTCCAGACTTGAGTTGTTCTGAAAAGAAACGGAAAACGTAACTTAAAAAATGTTCTCATAAAAAACTGGTTGTAACTACCCATTCTCTCCAATCAAGTTGAATGGAAAGAATAATATCAAATTTCTTAGAATATGGGAAGTAGAAAAAATACTTTCTTGTTTCAGTAGAATGATACCTAGAATAGTGGGGCTCTCAACTTAATGTGCATGTATTCTAAGAATGTGAGATACTTTTCCAGACTACAAAACTTTGTATTGGAAAAAATATACATTTAATTAATAACAGAAATGCCAAAAGATATGTTTCATTTTTTTTTTATTGATTTACAAATGGTACTTTTGAGCCCTTCCTAAATATGTGAATTGCTATGCTACTGGCTCAATGGTCATGTCAGTTTAAATGAGTTTTGAGTATTAGTTTCAACCCTTTTTAACATTTAAAATGCCTTTACAATGCAGCATTAAAAAAAAGTTATTGTATGTGCAAAGAGCATGGAAATAAATCTTCCAAACATTACCAATTACAATACATGAATATTAAAAAAATATAAGCAAATATGAACTATTATTATTACAAAAATATTAAAAGAGCTTAAGAAGATTTCAGAATTGTATTTAAAATACATTTGAATTTAATCTCTGGAAATTAGTAATTAGGTTCAAATATTTGTTTTATTTAGGCTGTGTGTTAATGAATTTTAAATATACACAATAAAAAACGACAAACATGTTGAGACAGAATTGATAAAATAGGCCTATTTTGAAGTAAATCTGATTCAGAGCTAGAACAAACATGATACAATGACAAATTCAAGAAGTGAGCCATATTGTTTAGTTAACTGTGGAAATCAAATATTGTTTTCCTAGAGACAACAGGTTTTCATTTTAAAGTAATATCTTGCTAGTTGATCCTATATTCATGTTCTAGACAAATTTTGTGGTAATACACACAAAATAATGACCTCAACAGAAACATTATGCAGACTATTGGCATCACTCCACTGATATTTTACTGACTTTACTATGGTTTACTATGTTTGATACATAGTAAAGTTTATGCTAGTATTTTCAACATTTATTGCAACAATTATGATTTTTTTTTGTTATAATTTTTATTGCAAACACTGTTTGAAAATGAATTTGTTTTACACATTACTCTTCCCAAACTTACAAAATACAAGTGTTTGTTTTCATATGCATAACTTTTTGGTCACCCTGCAACCTTAAACATGTCTAACTGTAGAAGTAAGATGAAAATCTGGAATAAGAAAGTAATTTGTTTGTTATAGAAAAGGAAACATACCTTACAAATTAAATATGGAAAAGTTTCCTAGGAGTTATATTCACATATTAAAGATTTCACCTTTAGTTAGAATTAAGTAGCACTTAATCCCTCTTAAAATTTTTTATACCAGAAAATAAATAAATATATATTAACTATTTTACAGGATGAGTGTTCATTAATGTACAATTTTGTATAAGAATCTATATTCTGTAATTAGATCACTAATAAAAAGTTATTTACTTACTTGTTTCTCTCATACGAGAATCTAATTTATTAAATGCTTCTTCACCAACAATGCTGTTCGAAACAGTCAAGGCATAGGCAACTATCGCCAATTCATAGGGATCATTAAAATTATTTAAAATATTGTGTTTCTTCTCTAAATAATTTTGTGCCAAAGATCTTGCATTTGAAGCTTTAAGTCCAATTTCCTAAAACAAAATTGGCATTTAAATATTAATAAATTAATTTTAAATACTTTAATTTATATTAATTTATAAATTACTTACTCCTCCTAAATCTTTCACTTCTGTTAAAGTGATTAAAACATGAGCAGTCAAAGAAATGTTTCTTAATTTTACATTATCATGTTTCCAGTCAGACTGAAAAATCAATATCATAATTTCCGTATTAAAATAAACTATTATATTTAAGAAAAACTATATATTGTTGACACATGAAAACATCATAAGTGCCACTATGGGTCAAATAAGTTTTACATTATAGTTCTGCAAAAACCTCAAAAACATTCAACTAATGAAATTGGCTGTACTGGTTCTTGTAATAAGCAGGCGTATAACTGGTTAGTCTGCATCACTGAGAAACCTCATAAATGACTAAATCTTTTTTCTGTTGTCGAGTTTAATCGATAGTAAATCTTGATAATTACATGATTACAACTTATAATGAACCTCACATGAGAAAACCTTACACTATTTTATGCAATATTAATTGTCTTTTTTGATTTTTGGCAATTATAGGATTTTCATGTGTCAACAATGATATTATATAGCAATTTCAGAACATACTGTTAAATTCATTTTCCGGTCATAAGGAAACATTGTTGTTTCATAAAATGCACCATCAGGAGACTGATGTTTAATTAGCCATGATATAGCTTTATTAATTACTGATGGATCTATATACAAAAAGTTTTCCCATTCTTGAAAAGTAGCTTTATAAAATATTCTTGCACAGAAAGCTGTAAGCCTGTTAATTAGTAATAAATTATTAATTTAAAAATTTTAAATTTTAAAGAATAATTTGGAATTTATTCAAATTAAAAATCTAAATAGTAAAAAGATTCAGTCAAGAATAGTTCAAGATTTATTTAGTTTTTAATTTTCTAGATTTTGATATCGTTGACTTGTCTATGATTCTAAATACATATTGTAACTAATTTTTTTTTCTATATTTTATGTCATGATTATTTAATGATTTATGTTTAATGTTGTGATGCTGATGTTATATTATGTTATGTTCATGTTATGAGTTATGATAATGTTTAATGATTTTATGATCCTAAAGCAATTATAAATTTATTTTATTATTTTCATTTTAAACTTCTCACATTTTATTTTCTAATGCATTCTTGTAAATTTTTTGTTTAAACTACGTAAAAAGTTTGTAATTTAAACAAAACGGTATGACGTTACAAATGCAAGAAACGTGTTTTATATTTTAATACTTTAAAATAAAATATTTTCAGAAGACGAATCTATTTCATCAGATTTACTAACTTTATATTAAATTTTCATTACTTAATAATTCCATAACAAATTTAACTTTTCTTTCACATCTTTTTCTTTGCATTTTCTAATAATTATCTTAAAATATCTTCTCATATTAATAATGGTAATAAAAAATTAAATAAACAAGATATTCTAGTGTTTTTGTTTGGTAAATTGATAGTCCAAAATAAATAAAATTCAGACACAGAGCAAATAATGTGCTAGATTTAGATATGAGGCTATGGAAGATATAACAGCTTAATAATAGCTAGAAAAGAATTTAATAAAATATGTTATTGAAATAATCTGCAGATTTGATCACTACTTTCATGATATTGATTTCTAGTATTTATTCTTCTATGGATCTATGATTAAGTAATAAAATGGCTAAACTTATTACTTTTTTAGATGAAAAGATGATGTAAGAATAATGTTCAACAAATTTATGGCACAATAAAAAACTAAATCGAAGTTATTGACGTTATTTATAAAGCTAACAACTTAAAGACTTCAGAGTATTTCCTATCTGTTGATGGATATCCAATATAAAGAAATTAGAATGTTGCCATAAATCAGTATATCATCAGCACATCTAATTATAAATCAAATAAAGCCAAATACAATTTGTAATTTGAAAGATTTGATGCTATACATATTATATTACTTAAATGAAAAAAAGCTAGAACTGGGAAAGCCCATACACATTTCTCATACTACAATTTGTAATTTTTCTCTTTTGTATTGAATTATAACTGATTAATCATATTCTAGTGGCAACATTATTTTGATCTTATATGGAATGCAGTGAAATATTTTTGGTTTAGCTATTTAATTGTAGAACTTTGCATTAAAACTAAAATTAGTAATGTGCTTTGCAACATTAATATTAACCATCAGTATCAAATTTATAAAATTATCAATATTTATTTGTCATTATCATTAATCTACAGCACAAAAATAAAATATTTTTTTAATTATTTTTTAAAACTGGCTACCGATATTAAATTTTTTAAAATCTAAATTAGTAAAAATGAAATTTTTAAGAATTTGTTTAACATATAAATAAGAAATTAAATTACCAAACACTTCCTTCACTTTTCCACCTAAATAAACTGAATGAACCATCTTCATTTTGATAACTCAGCTGTCTTTGATAACCTAGCATAATAGTATGTTAGCAGTTAAAATTAAATATTGATTATGATTATAAAAATTTTAATAATAGTTCTATTTCTTGCCTATATTCAAGAAATGAAATGCTTTCTTTTCCACTTGTGGTTGTCTTTGTCCAATGAGACGTAAGTACCAGATCATGTACAGATTGGCTGCAAAATTAAACATATTTTGCTCTCCACACCAAAATGGTTTCTTTAATAAATATGTTGCATTAACTGGTATTGTGGGAAAAATTGGACCAACAACATCTCCTACAAAAAAGAATAATCCAGTTGGTTCATATTAAGAATGATAAAAATATAATATGTATTGTATGGTACATTGTAAATATTTATTTATATATTTAACTCACCCACTATAGTAACTGTTGCTTTATTTGAGCCAAATACATATAATCGGTCTTGTCTAAATGGAATAATTGGGTTTGCTGTTAGGTTTGTATCTAGGTATTTGATTAGATATGCTCCCTGAGATAAATCAAGTAAAAATGATGTATGCCTATGTTGTGGGACTCCACTTGCCTGTAAGAAATAAACCCATTCGTTTGTAACTGAATTCATATATTATTCTCTCACAAAATTATAAAAATTTGCAATCATAGTTAATTTTCAAATACTAAGATCTTGTGAATCTGAATAGCAATATTTTAAGAATATAAACTCATAACTTTAATAACCACAATGCTATTTATATACTGAAAATATACCATACATTTAGCAATGTTTTGAGTGAAATGCTTAATTGTGGAATTTCTTTTTACTTTTTGAAATTAAGTATACAGTGGAACCTTGGTATACGTCTGCTTTAGAATATGTCCTGTTTGGACGAAACAAATTTTCCTCGGTATATGACTTTGTTTGGTATACGACTTAATTCAATTATACGCGCCATTTATGAACAAGTAGTGCTATTGGTGTACTATACCAGACTAGACATTCGCAGTCCCGCGGTTCATAACTTTGTTAAATTTCTTCTGATTTTAATTTGTAAGTAAAATTTTATTATTTTTATTAATCATGAATTGCAAAAAGGCAAATGAAAAGCAACAGAAAACTAAAAAAATGACTAGAATCACAATGGAACTGAAAAAAGAGATTGTTGAGAAATATGAAGGTGGCATGGGTGTTCAAAATTTAACTGTTGCATACCGTATTCCGAAAATGACGATGTCGACAATTGCAAAAAATAAAGACATTATTAAATCTGCTAATGTCACGAAAGGGATTTAATCAATTTCTAAACAGATTATTAGTATTAAGGAGAGTTTAATTTGATTTGATTTAATGATTTAAATAATATAATACAATATACTGTAATAACTTTAAAAATCTATAATAAAATTTATTTTTTTATTAATGTGCTCAAACAGTGTTTAAATTATTTTACAACCCATTAATATACCATATCAAGAGGGTTTTTTTACATGAGAACGGATTAATCATTTTTATATTACTTCTTATGGGAAAGGTTGGTTTGGTATACGTCCTATTCGGTATAAGTCCAAACATCAGGAACGGATTAAGGTCGTATACTGAGGTTCCAGTGTACTTAAATAATTAATTTAAAAAAAAATCTTTTAGATTAATATTTGAAAAAATAAAACTTCAAAGCATTTTTAGTTCTAAATTTACATTGGAGTTTGAAAAAAAACAGCCTATGGTCCATAAAAAAAAGACAAGTGTAAATAACAAAATGAATTTATTACCAAAAGTTAGGTACAAACATGGTTACTTTTCAACATAATCACTCTGAAGATTGAAGCATTTATCATATCTGTGGACGAGCTTTTCCATCCCCTTGTCGTAGAATGTTGCCGCCAATAACTTGAGATGAGTCCTAATGTTTTTTTTGAAGATCATCATTAGTCTCAAACCTCTGCCCACCAGCCACTTTTCCTGTTCAGGAAACAGGTGGAAATTGCTTGGCGATAAATTGGAGCTATATGCTATATTTTTAAAGGTGGTAAAGACTTTCACCTTTCATACTTCTACCCAACTTAAAACTTTTTAATGTGTGAAGACTTCCACCTCTTTCCTGAACTGAAAATATGGCTAGCAGGGCAGAAGTTTGAGACTAATGAACTAATGTCGATCTTCAAAATAACGTTGTTAAGGCCATCTCAATTCACTGGCAGCAACATTTTATGAGAAGGGGATGGAAAAGCTCATGCGTGGATATGACAAATTCCTCAATCTTCATGGTGATTATGTTGAAAAGCAGGGCTGGATTTACCAATCCAGGGGCCCTGGGCACAAATTCGGTGGGGGTCCCCCCTTTAAGAGTTGGCAAATTTGATGATTTAGAAAATTTACACAAAATACTGTACTTTCAATTAGATTTGAACTAGGAAGTTGTAAATTTCATTTAAAAATAAGGTTATTGTAAACATACATATATTTTATTGTGTAAAACTAATTATTTTAATTTAACTGAAAAACACCTATGTGAAATTTTTTCCCGAAATTTTCCGATGTTTCATAGGTTTTTTCCCGGGTTTGGTTTTCTCTGCCTGTTGCCCTCATGATTAGGCCACACTAGGCTGTCGCGGTAATAGAAAAAAAATTATGTTTAAACATAATTTTTTTTTAGTTTTGTGGGGGCCCTATTTTGTGGGGCCCTGGGCACAGCCCCCGGGGCCCCTATTTTGTGGGGCCCTGGGCACAGGCCCAAATGCCCTTATGTAAATCCGGCCCTGTTGAAAAGTAACCATGTTTGTACCTAACTTTAGGTAATAAATTCATTTTGTTATTTACACTTGTCTTTGTTTTATGGACCATCGGAGCTTGGAAAAAAAACAGCCTTCATAATAAGTTTAAAGTTCAAAATTTAAATCTAATTATCATTTTGGTGATTGGCTATTCTATCCAATTTTCACTACATTTGTCACAATGGTTGATATAGAAGACAATTCTTACTTCATGTAACATTCTTTATATAAATCTAAATGCATTTTGTACTTTTAGTCCTTCTTCAGTCAATTTTATTATTTTTTATCAGATATTTAATTATCTTACAATAAATTATTAGTATAAATATGGTTTCTTCATATTTGAAGTCTTGTAAATTCTTGTATATTTATACATTTTTAAAATAACCTGTTCATAAATAACAATTTCGTATTCTACTAGACATAAAGCAAACAATAATCAAATATAATTATTCAAAACTTGAGAGCTCTTTTCTATCTAAAATCAAAATACCATATTCACTCTCATATAAGATGAGGTTTTTATTCATTTTTTACTGCTTCAAAACCTAGGTCATCCTATATGCGTGAGCAAAAAATTCTTTGCGTTTTTGCAATAATTTCTGTGAACCATGTATACTTTATGCTGTCATTATAGGTCTACAGTCTATTTAGCATAAGTTGGCATCTACTGTATACAGATTAAGACACACTTTCCTTTGTTTATTGGTTTAATCCTATGTCCATTAATTAAAAACTGCATTGTATCTCATTCGCTCGTAGAAAATAGTTTCTAGTTATTTATAAAAACATTAATGAAATACAGGTCACTTAGCAATAATTATAAATGTAGTTATTTTATATTAGTTAAATTGTTATTTTTAATGAATATTAGCATATTCTGAATCATTAAAAATAAACTTTTTCTAGTCATGCCCATTATAATGTTTTGGTTTTGTTTTCTGTTCATCACATATTAAGGCAAACATGGTTGTTTGTCTTAATGCATGCATTTGATAATATTTTATTTGTGATTAAACGAAATAAAATTAGAATTGTATTAACAAATCTAATTTTCTTTATTTTGATCTCTAAAGTCACACCTCGTCCTATATGTAAGATCATCTTATATCCAAGTAAATATGGTACTAAATTGAACTGCAAAAGTAAATTAAAATAAAATTAGATATATCACTAAATTATCAAAGGTGAAAAACCGTATTTGAGTTTTTATAAGCAAATAACTGAATTCAAAATTAATTTAAAAAATTTGACAAACCTCCACATGAATAGTCTTAGTAACCATATCTTTTGCCACTTGAGTTTTGGCCATTACTGTGACATTAATATCACCTAATCTTGTTGGAACAATTGGCATATATACAACTGTAGATTTTCCTGGTTTTACCTTTGTAAATATAAAATGAAATTTATAAATTTATAAATGTAATGTATTTAAAGCTCTTAAAAATTACATTTATTAGTTTTACAATGTTAATGAATTTTTCATTATACAGTCAAGTTCAATTTCAATGAATTATGTATCTCACTACATAAATCATCAAAATTATTATTGCTTATTCAAAATGTTTTTGATGATATTTTAATAATTTTAATATACATATATGCAATGGTGTATTGGAGAAAAATGTGCCAGATTGCCATTCCAATACTAGTTCCCGAACTGGAACCCTTTCTAAAATTTTTTACTATGCATGTGTAAAAAACATAAAAAAATAATTGTAATTTCAATTAATATGTACTGTACTGTACATAGTAAAAACATCATTTGAAATTGTGTGTTAATGGTATTGTGAGGCTCTGGACAGGTCCGAACCTCACTGAAATTTATGTTAAAAACATTTATTTTTAAGAAAAAAATTATCTTTTTAGAGGAAAAAATAGAAGTTAGAAATAGCTTTTCTTAATGAAAACGACGCAAACTTTTAAACAATAGAACAATGGAGAAATGAAGATCGTCTATCTCCAGATGGGAATCAAATTAAACTTTGATTTTGACCTCTCTCGCGCCCCAAAAGGTTTTGAATTGTCACCAGGTGATGAGGAGACACCAATCAGAAAGTGAAATTGGAGGAAAACGGATAAAACCTGAGAATTCAAGGACATGACGTCTTCTCCCGAAAGTTCCAAGTAACGGATCTATTGTTGTGTTGTGTGTGTCTCGTGCCCATCTTCATCTCCATCTCTTGACCTCAGATCGCCATCTCTCCATCAACGGAAGTCGACCGCATTGTCCCAGAGTCGTCAAGACGTCGAGGGATCTGGCCATTCGCGACCCATGGACACTCCTTCAAAATGGGACACTCCTTCAAAATGGGACTATCTTGGAAAGAAAACACTCTGTGTTTTCAATTTTTGAACTTCTAACATCAACCAATGTCAAGTGATATCATATTGTGAATAACTTGATCTCATCTGTGATATCACTTGACATTTTATCCAAAAGCTTTTGAAAATATATTTAAAAACATTTTATTGTTAATTAAAGATTTCTGACTTCAATAAAATTCATTAAATGATGAATTGTGAAAACATTTTTTTGTATTCTTCATTATAATTTTACTACTTCAATAATTAACTTACAAAATAAATTTTAAAATATGACCTTTTTATTGAGTTATAGCCTCAATAAAAAAGTGTCATCTCTACAAGAAAGACTGTTTTTTTTCTGGTGATTGGACAAGACAGAAGAGTGAAGACGACTTGGTTTCTTCTATTTTATTAAATTGGGAAATATACCATCTGCCATTTTAATTTGTAATTCAATAAAATTGTTTAAAATGCATTTGGTACCATTTGAAATCCATCAGAAACCATTACAGAAATGATATCAAGTTATATCGTGCTTTGACATTTGATTGTTTGAATGGATAAAAAAATTTTTAATGCAAATTCAATAAAAATCCCACCTTATGTGTCCACCACTGTTAGATCAACCAATAGACAAATAAGATAAATATCTAGGGTCTGTAATTCAGAAAGGACCTAGCTTTAGTACAGAAAAAAAAATAAAAAATATTTTAAAATAAATCTTTTATAATATAGAATATTTATGTTATTATTTTTAAATACTATAAATAAATGTCATCATAATAATTAATAAAGTAATAAAATAGGATTTGGTGCTACTATAAAAGATTTATTTTAAAATATTTTTTGTGCATGAGCTATGTATATGTGATAACTCGAAATATACATACTGTATATATATTGTATTAGTGTTTGTATTCTCTATTATTAATAAGACTTTTAAGTGACATTATTTCAGATTTCTTTAGAAGCAACTTGTATAAATGGAGCTCCAATTTAAATTTTGTCTAGGGCCCACTAGAGGCTTAAACCAGCACTGGTGACCACTAATTCCTTAGTAGTATAAAAATAGAATATAAATAAAAAAATGAATTTTAATTAGGAAAATTTTTACTGTTTGGTTTTCTCTTTCTTTGGAGGCAGCCAGGGCCCCTTGACCCCCCCTGGATGCACCACTGAAATTATGTATAAAATCGTACATATTAGCCCAGGATTATTTTAGTTATATTCAAAAATGAAATTTAAGACAATACAAACCATGTTTGAGTCCTTCTTCCTATTTACATCATTTTATTCCAATCCAGGAACCACAAACAACAGGCAACTTGAAGTAAAATTTCTAAAACTAACAGACAAAATACTATCAAATGATTTACACGCAATTAAAAATGTTCTCAACGTCAACCTGTTTTTGTAGGCTACGATATCTACAAACATTAAAAATCATTAAAAATCCTTCACAACAGCATCCATGTTTTATAATCGCATTTAAGCTGAGAGTCCTCGGGCAGCCCATAAATTATTTAAATAATTGTACATATTAGCCCAGGATTATTTTAGTTATATTCAAAAATAAAATTTAAGACAATAGCCTACAAAAACAGGTCGATGTCAAGATCATTTTTAATGGTGTGTAAATCGTTTGATAGTATTTTGTCTGTTATTTTTAGAAGTTTTACTTCAAGTCGCTTGCTGTTTGTGGTTCCTGGATTGGAATAAGAAGATGTAAATAGGAAAAAGGACTCAAACATTGTTTGTATTGTCTTAAATTTCATTTTTGAAATATATATATATATATATATATAGTGATATACAGGGTGTCCCATAAATTTGTAAATAGTTTAAAAATTCATAAAAGTTGAAAGAGTTGGTATATTTGAATGCAGTTTGTGAAAAGTTTTTCTTACGAAGGGGGATTTTTTTGGGTAGAGGAAAAGAAAATAGTTCAAATTTTTGTCAATAGAGGGCATCGAATGCAAGAAAAATCACTAAAATTGTGCAAATCTGAGTTTTATAAAATGCAGGGTGTACGATTAACAGCTCATTTCTGAATTTTCCTGTTACTGGCACTGACATACAGTTTTCATTATGATGGTGATGTTAATGGATAAAGCACTATTGGTGAAGTTGTTTAATCTCACTCATGAATCGCCAGCTGAAACTTTACGAAGGTTTAAGACACAGAAGAGAATGAAGAAAGGTTCAGGTCCAATCACTCCTGCTGGATTGGTTTCCTAGTATGATGTTTCGAAGAAGTGGGAAGTTTAGGTAATTGCCCATGCAGTGGTGCACCAAGTTTATCGTAGGTCCGTACCTCCGATGTGGCTTTGCAAATGGAAACCAATCCGGCAGGAGTGATTTGACCTGAACCTTTCTTCATTCTCTTCTGTGTCTTAAACCTTCGTAAAGTTTCAGCTGGCGATTTGTGGGTGAGATTAAACAACTTCACCAATAGTGCTTTAGCCACCAACGTCAACATCATAATGAAAACCGTATGTCAGTGCCAGTAACAGGAAAATTCAGAAATGAGCTGTTAATCGTACACCCTGCATTTTATAAGACTCAGATTTGGACAATTCCAGTGATTTTCTTGCATTCAGTGCCTTCTATCGACAAATATTTGAACTATTTTTATTTTCTCTACCCAAAAAAAACCCCCCTTCGTGAGAATAACTTTTATGCAAACCGCATTCAAATACCAATTCTTTTAACTTCTATGAATTTTTAAACTACTTACAAATTTATGGGACACCCTGTATATATATATATATACTCTCATTAATTAAAATTAATTGTTGTATGGGGTTCAGATTAGAAAAAGTTTGGATTATAGCAAGATTATATATAAAGAAAAAAAAGTCAAAATGAAACCAATCTTAAGAAGTTATACCAAAAAGTTTAAAGGCAAAATACAATTTCACACACTTTTATTTGTAAATGATGTGTTGAGACTACTAGAAATTATTTTCAGTTTTTTAATCTATTGTTTCATTTAAAAACTAGAAATCTTATGAAAATATAAATCTAATATTATTTTATTCAAGAACTTTTCCCTAAAGAATTAATATATTATAATTAAGCATAATTCAGAGTCATTTAAAATCTATCATAAATTTGATATAAATACTAAAAATATGAACAAAATTGATTCAGCTTAGTGAAAGTGTAATATTGTCACTTTACTTTCAAAACTGATCAAATCTACGGAAAGAGACGTTAACTTTTTTAATTTTAACAATTGGTTATAGGGAATGATAAAAATATTAAGAAGTACCTGAAAAGATGCATTAAATACACAGAACTGTAGGCACAGGTCCATAAAAGATCAGTATGTACTGTACATAACATGTTTTAGTAAGGGATTACCAGTAGTCAAAGAACCCCAATTTAGTAAACATTCAATTAGAAAGTAGCATTCTGGCATTTTTTTATTTTAGCAACAACAACCACTGTATATACATAGTGGAAAACAAATCTTTACATTGTAGTACAAAGATTGAATAAATGTGTATCAAAGTAAGTGTTACTTCAACCAAATATATTTTTCTATGTCAATTATTGAGCTTTTGATTAATATGTTCAATAAATTTATAGTGAATAATAAATGAAAGTATCAACTATAGATTTTTAGATTGATTATAATTTAGTATAATATCATATTATTATATTTAATAAAATAATATTAAATTCTAATATAAAAATAAAACATACAAAGACTAAATGCTGATGTTCTCCTACTGATGTTCTTGGACTAAAGGAATGTACAACACCAAACGGTTCCACATGTATAAATTTATAATCAGATGAAGTCCCAAGACTCACAACAACCTGCAAATGTTTTTAATACAAAATTTTGTATTTTATAAATGCTAAAAATTAAAAATTACAGAATAAAAATTAAGAATTACACAGTTAATATAAAAATACTAGAAGAGAAAAACTATATTATAAACAAAATCTATTAAACCACTAAAATATTATAAACAAAATCTATTAAACCACTAAAATATTATAAAACAAAATCTATAAATAAAAGTTAATGTATTTATGGAAAATATGTAACTACAATGATCATAAATATTTATAAAAAATTTCAATAATCTACAAACAAGATTTGAAATTTTTGCATGATTTGCAAAAAGAACATTCTTGTTATGATAAAGATAAAATGAAATGGAAAAAGAAAATTTTATTAGGTTACAGATTAAATTTTTTAAGTTAAAAAAAACTAAATAAATAGATCAGTTTTAAAAATTCATATTTTATTTTCTGATTAATTATACTAATCAGATTTTGAAAATTATAATGCCTTATAATTAACTATTTATCTCAATTTTTTAATAACTATTAATATAAACATGAATTTTTTTCAGTATTTTAATAGCATCATTTTAAACTTCCATCACCTATAAAAATTTATGTATATAAAATTTACTATTGTATATTTCTAAGTGTTTATTGAAATAGCTATTATATTTTAATAACTGATATTTATAAAATAATTATTTTGTGATTTAATGACATTGTCTCTTGATCTTTATCATCTTCTTCTAGCTTCTGGTCTGATTGTTATGTTTATTGGGCTGTTGTATAGATTACTCCCTATGGAATTTCGGGACTTTGAGTATATATTTGAACTCAGGGGACCGAGACGAGTTCAACGATACCCTACTTTTGGACTAGAGACAAAAAATAAGGAAATTATAATATTTATGATTTCTTGCCTTTCACAATGCAATCTACACCATTTTAGAGTTTTCCACAAAATGGCATCTGACTGTTCATGCTCTTGACAGACTCCTCTGCCGGCAGGCTGCCCAGTGTTTAACGTCACTGGTTATTGGTTCACAGTAGTTCTTAAACAAAAGAAAGAAAAAGGAAACATACATTGAACTACAAGCAGTGCCACCTAGTGGAAAACTAAAATGGCATAGAATGCATTGTGAAAGGCAAGAAATTTCTTATTTTTCATCTCCAGTCCAAAAGTAGGGTATCGTTGAACTCGTCTCAGTCCCGAGTTCAGATATATACTCAATGCCCTGAAATTCCATAGGGAGTAATCTATACAACTTCATTTATTATACGGTAGCTACATCCAAAGTGAGCATTCAGATACCATTCCCGTGATGCATCAGCAACGATCGCCACCTGGCAGACTCATCAATAATATTTTACAGTTCAAATACAATACATATTACATCTCAAATACAATACACGTTACACTGATGCCAGTGTCTAATGTGTTTCTTGGGCAGTGACAGTTTATATGGATGGGTTTATGATCAAAAATAATCTATGGTTGTCCAGGCCATAGTTTCAACCTGTAGTCCGGCTAACATAAATTCATTAGAAGAATCAGAGGCTGAAAGAAAAAGAAGGATGTCTTTTTTATAAGTGGAGAAGCTTTAAACGTAACCAACGTTATGAAACTAGAAAAGGAAAACCAAGTATTGGTAGAAGAAAGGGAGAATAAATGAAAAGACCATAGCAACATAATTTTTAAATTTTCAAAAACATTTTCATACCGGTATGTAACTTCAAAATTCATGAAAACTTCAGTCCAATATTGGGCAATAATTAATCAGTCACTGATATCTAATTCTAGGCCAATTTTCATCCCATTATCTGTCTGGGACTGATTCATCATGCTTATCCTGCTATGGCCTTTGTTCAAAAACTGTTTTTAGTTTTTCCTTTCTCCAAAATACAATAATTTTGTTTTTCTGTTTTATTTTTTTATTTCAATGAAATACTCAAAACTGATTTATTGTAGTTTTTCAGTTGAGTGTTTATTTTTCTGTTTTTATGTGAATAAACTGTAAATATATATGTCTATGGTTATACACATATTATTTTCCTCCTTCTTGAAACAAATTTGAGTGTATTCTATTTTAAAGTACCTGAATGTAGTAGTCCTAGATTGATACTGAATATATACCACACTTCAATGATTATTTCATATTTATATTTGGCTATTACAAAAAATATTAATGAAATAACTGTATAAAATTGATTTAACCTAAAAAAATAATTTTTTTCATAAATTTTATATTTTAAAATATTAAACTAAAATAAAACTTAAATTTCACTTAATGTTTATTAAGTTTAGATATGATTAAAAATTAGATTCGGGTTCAGGTTACTCACTTCACATTCACTGTACATGTAATTAAAGATACTAATTCTAATTCCTATTTGCTCTCCTTGAATTGATTTGGATGGCATTTCAACTGTCATGTAAAATGGACGTAAACCACATATCTAATAAAAAATAGAATAAAGTATTAATTTTATTCATTTCAGAGTTAATATATAAAAACAATTAAAATTCATTCTTACTTCAACAGTTTTAGAAAGTACTCCAAACCCATGAACACTGTTCATTCCAAAAGCACTAATAATCCAGTGAGTTGATATTGAAGGAACGGGAATTGTAAATATGTAATGACCTAAGGGACTAGAAAAGTTTTTTTTATTATTGTTGATTTTACATTCTTAAAATTTCTATCAACCACACAAAGTTGATTTTTGTCTATAACAATTCATATATTGAACAATATGTATTTAGATATCACAATTAAATAGATAGCAGGGGCAAATTCTCTGGGCTTGCTTAGCATGTCCCTCATGCTTAAGGGAAAGTTTTGACTATCAATATACTTTTTATATAAAAACAAATATGCCAATAATAATTTATTCTAATGTGTAAACTCTATTATCATTTGTATTTGCTTTTACATTGACAGCTGTCGGCTAGCTGTTTTAACTCAGTGCCATGCTTGCAAGAACTTGATCACTTGCTTGTGTGGAGGTTTGCCACGGCAAACAAGTGCATGTGCATGATGTCATTCGAAGCATTTAACACAGCCAGATTGTATCAAAAGCTTGCGGTACCAAGGATACAGGGTGGATCTACATAGGGATTAATAGGGCTTAAGCCCTGGGCTCCTAGTGTTAAGGGCCCACAAAAATTGAATTATTATCATAAATTTTTAATACTTTTTCATTATAATATATTTCATATATATTTCATGTGTAGATATAATGGGCTTTATAATAGTCCATACTTTTTTATTCACACCAAATAACGTTTCTGCCTATTTTTTAGTGCTACAGATAGGCCTTATAACTTTCAGCATGCTCAAAAATTTTTGTCAGGATTCACCTCTGATAGATAGCATAATCTTATAATGGAATGTTTGGTTCTGTGATTTCTGTATAATTTTTTAATACAAAATAGATTTATTACAGTATAATATTCTGAAACTCCTTAGAGCTTAAAAAACAACTTTTGTAGGTCATTAGTCAGAGACATTTTAAATATTAAACAGATCTGATACTCTCTTTTGTCTTTAAGAAACTATCTGTACATTTTGACATGCTTGTTTATTTCATCTTGTAAATGTTTTATCCTGTTTTTTTGTTTATACTTTATGCAGTTCAGAGACTTATTAAATGAATGTATAAGATCATAACAAAGTATATATCTTAAAATTTCAAAGAATAACTGCTGTAATATTGTTGCCTTATTGGCTAATATCTAAGCCAATTTTATAATTTTAATACAAAATTGACTGCTCTAATAACTAATTATATCAAAAATAAATGAAGATCACTAAGAACGAGTGAAAAATCTTGTTTAAAAATGAATTATACAATATGTAACTTTTCAACACTTCTTTAATGACGAGTTATGAACAGTAATTCAAAAAAAGAATATGTCAACTTTTAAAATAGTTTTATAAATAATATATTTCATTGCTTGTTGAGTGCCAAAAAATTAAAATATTCAAATGAAAGTAAAAATATAACTGAAAAGCTGCTTAATGTCTGCTTATTATTCCACAATCATATCACTGGTACTTCTACAGCTATGCAGCAGTGCTTTGGAATACAGGGATCCTTCATATAGTTTAGATTTACTGCACTCTTAGAACCTATAACAGGTGTGATATAAAAAACAAAGGATGCTTATCACCACAAACTTTTTCGAACTGCTAGGAGTTCTTCTTCAGGCGTGAGACTGAATTACTGATGGGAACTGCAGCAATTTTAAGGATGAACTGATTCTATCGACAGCATGACAGATGTTGATGGACTCCGACCTTTAAGGTCATGTTGGGTCAACTAGACAAACACACACGTGTCTCACGTAACACCTTATTATTGTTTCTTGAATTACCTTTAACGGTTCACTCTGTCCCATCAGTAATTCAGTCTCACACCTGAAGAACTCCCAGCAGTTCGAAAACGTTTGTGGTGATAAGCATCCTTTGTTTTTTATATCACACCTGTTATAGGTTCTAAGAGTGCAGTATTTTACACATTCCGGTGTTCTCCAGTGTAGTGTAGTTTAGATTTGTTACCATAAGACTTCTATATCTTCAGGTTTCTTAAAAAGTATTTAAAGTATTATATCAGACAATGAAATGAAGCAAATTCCTATTCCTATCCCAACAGTCAGAATTATTCTTTGTAACCATTTTCCATTATCTTGTTGGAAGATGAAAAATTTCTTAATGTGAAAGAGAATATATACTATTCTAGTGTACAGTTCTCACTTTCATTTAAACATTCACTATATGTTAGTAATAAAAAAGTTTTTGTCAAATGACAACAAATTTTTATTTTGTCTTATGAATGAAATGAAGTAATTATTATGTAAAAAAAATTTAATGAAAGATCTTACTCATTAGAAGAAATGATTCAGTAGAATGATCTTAGATAAACGTATCCAAGTTTTATTTATCTAAAATCTCTTCATTATTCTATGCAAAATATTTTTTAAAAATTCAAATATGGATCAAAAAGTGATAAATGCTTAGTCTGACATCTCCTACGGATATAACTGCTTCATTACTGATGCATGCAAATAATGACATCAGAGAAACTTGGTAACTATGCCATTTGTTAAGTTTTATGCATGCAGCCCATAGCCAACAGTACATAATACAGTAAAACCTAAGTCAAAGTTTAAGGGGTAAAAAAAATCTTGACTTCAAGTTAAAGAGTTTCGAGTTAATACCCAATTTTTTCAAATTTTTTTGTGCTCATGAATTTTCTGTTATCAAGCTCTTCCCAAGAATCTTTTCACAGAACAATTACAAAATTCTATATAGTTTATTGTGTTTTTGAGTATGTTGTCAAGGCATCCCCTTTTTCTCCATTCAGATTGCCAGCAACATACTGTATCAATAAAAGGATGTTGACAGGAGATTGTAATGGTGTGGTATTGTGTTCAGCATGGAGCCATGATATTTATTTATCTTAATCATCTATATTTACATGATATATATATATAAGAGAAAATAAATATCAGGGACTTTCAACTGATGTAAGGTACAGTACATGGGAAAATAGGTATGAGTTAAAAGTACTGACAATTTCACCTTAAAGAGACTGTATTATATAGAAATCTCTACAAACTGTGTCTATAGCCAGTTTCAAGTTAATGAAGTTTGACTTAACAAGGTTTTACTATTAAACATTTTACAAAGAAAAAACAAATTCTTATTCATATATCTATTTAATCATGAAAATAATTTATTATATTACTCACCCAATATTGATATCTTGCCAAAGCCATGAACTATCATAAAGTCTCTGAACACGATTAAAACGTTTAAGACGAAATTTTTCCAAATCTAAAACATTCTGAGTTGGACCTAAAAGAATTCAAAATATTTACCTGACAAAAATTATCACAGTTTTTATAATTTATGCTTTGAAACATGAATAACAAGCATAGATTTGCATGCAGATGCAGCAATGTTTTCAAATAATCAAATGCCAGAAATGAATAATATTATTTAATAAATATAGCAATAATTCTTAATGTTGTTATTTAAATTTGATTCAATAATTTTTTGAAGCAATACATTCAATTATTAATGTATATACAAAATAAGCAATTTATATAACTTTTCAAATTTGTACAAATAGCAATTTTTAAAAATTTTCAAATGAAATAGTTTGAAATGAATTTATTATGATTATTGCTGATTGTATAATAAGAAAATTTTTGCAGCATTTCATCCATTTATTAAATAAATAAATAAATAACCAAAAAGTGCAAAAAGAATATAATACTTTACATTGGCATGACTTTTGTAAAATAAAAATGTTTTTTTGCATACCTTATTTATATTTTAAGGATTAAATAGCAACAAATATTGGATTAAATGCAAGCTTCCAAAATGTTAACACACTGATAAGACCGTTTTATGTACTTACGTCTGCAAAAGACTGATTATGAAGACCTCAAATGGAAGGCGTGTTGAAGAGAATTGGACATTTCAAAAATATTATAATCTATATTTACAATATTTTTATATATACTAAAAATAGTATTTTGAATAAAACTTTCTGTAATATATTACACTTAAATATTGTTTAAAAAGTGATTTTATTAATTAAAAAACAAATTATTATTTATATATTATTTCAATTTTAATAATTCTTTAATAATTTAAAAGTATTATTACGAATAATGAAAATCATATTATATTTTAAAAAATTAAATCAAGAAGAAATTTTTAATAAAGACCATCAACTTACATCCACTTTCATCTGATTCATCATCACAATCCTTCATTCCATCACATTGTTTTTGTAGTGGATAACATGAAATTCCATCCATACAAGTAGCATATCCCTGAGATTGATCACAATATTCTAAAGATAAAACAAATATAATAAAACAATTTGATATAAAAAATAATTAATTAATAAGGACTAATAAAATAAACTTATTATAAAATGTAAAGTATTGCATTTTTATTTCATTTCATTATATATATATGTACCATAAATCCTCACCATAATCCTCACCTACTTATTCATGGGTGATTAGGTGAGGCTTTATAGTGCTTCACAATGATGCCTCATCTACATACTCCTATGTACTCACCTACATATTTATTTGAAAATATATATGACATCACTGCAAATCAATAATACCATACAAAAACAATCAACATATAATAATAATTAAGCTAGCAACATATTTTGACTTCTAATCCCCTCAAATATTCTTCTGTCTTTTTTAAAACTGAATGGAGATGCTACGTAAAAGAAAAATCTGGTATTCATTAAGATGCAAACTTATACAACATAGAAATCATATAATAGAGTAACCTTGACTCAAATTTACAGAAACTCAATATAATTTTTTGAAATAACACTTATAATGTAAAAAAATTTCTTATAAATTTATTAAATTTAATCCATTAAAACAATGATTAAAAAAATATACAAGTTGAAATAAATAACAACTTCCAATAATAATAAAAATAAATGATAACTCCAGATCATTGATAAGTTGAAAAAAATGATTTTAAATGGAGTAAGGAACAATAAATTAATAAAAAAAATTAACACTAATTTAGGAACATTGAATGTTCTATTGTTTGTTATTGTTTAATTTACTATCTTTCAAATTCCATTAAAAGCATTTTTTTTTCTATTTCTGTAATAATAACTAAAATTATTTTAAAATCAATTACCTGGACGCTTTGTAATATTTGCATCAGTGAAAACGACTAAACCTGCAAACTGAATACAGAGAATTTGTTTATTCATTTTTAAAAAAGTTTAGAAATGTGATCATGTAAATGCAATATAAACAATACCTCAAATGTTCTATTGGTATCAATGCCATAAGTTGAAGAAGGAAAATGAACAATCTTTCCAGGACTGCCAATGCTAGAATGCCACATATGTGAAAGAGTTCCATTCATTGCTTCATCAAAAGTATTCATTTTTCCTAATACCTAATCATAAAAATTTATTTTAATTACTATAAATAAGGGTTGCAAAAAAGAATGTCCTTTAAACAATTACTGAAATTAAATTTTGAATATGAAATAACAATTAACTGGCAATATTAAATGTAAAAAGAAATTACTGTTTACAATGAACAGTGAATGATTTTGGTTTTATAACTAAAAAGAATAAAAATAATGTTATTTATTTAAGTAAATGCTAAACTTATAATAAAACAAATAATTTTTTTTATATACTTAATACTATTGGCTAGCTGAACTCAAATTTGTTTTAACATACTCAATAATAGAATTTAAAATTATTGATTTTAAATAGTTAGAATGTTCATGCTATCCAATGCAAATACTAGTTTTAACAACTGTCATTTGGTAAAAATTAAACTTATGTATTTCTTTTTGTGTATATTAGTCATATTATAGTGTATATTATAAAGACATTAGAATTTATAATAATTTTAAACCATTTTATACTTGTTATGGTATATATTTTGTGAAAAACTCTTATCTATTATCAGTGAAAATATGCCTAGCATAGATATTCCCATTAGCTTTTATAATACATAAAACAGAATTCTGTTTTATAGATTAATACTATTGATACTTAGGGATGTTTACTAGTTAAAATACCTGTGCATGAGTTAACTCATTTCCTGTATGCATGCTATATAAAATTCTGTCTACTGCTGATAATCCAACATAAGTTCCAGGTTTCCCTTTAATTATAACTTCAACAGTATTTAATGTTTTATCCTTTCTTTCATTTAATGTTACTGTAAACTATAAAAACATATTTGTTTAATAATAGTAAATGAAAGCTTTATATTATAAAAAACATAAAATAATTTATTTACATTATTTCTTGATATTCCATCCACAGGAAATGTAAGACTATCACAGACAACTATACCTTCTCTTGCAATATCATAAACAACTATTGTTGCTGAAGGTGACATTTCTGCAGCAACAGTTATTGCAAAAGTCTTAATAGTTGAAATCATCTCTTCATAACCAGATAATAATATCATTCCTTTGGAAAGTATCTGTGATATAAATTTAGTTCAGTTTATAATTTTTTATAATATATATACAATAATTTAAAAAATCAAGACTTACGACATAAAAAAATTTCTGTACATAATAATCAGCTCTTACGTGAAAAATTATATATTCTCCCACCTAAATAAATAAAAAAATAATTAATCTAATTTTTTAACAAACAAGATATATCTTATTAGAATCTCATTTAGAGAACAAATATTTGTTATCTATCCTATCTAAATATCTATCAAAACAATAAAATAGTTAACTGTAGGTTATAAGAGGACATAATCAGGTCTTCTTATAATCCACATCATTGATTCATGACAGCTTAAATTTGAAGAAATACACAAATACTTAAAAATATTTCTTAAGAAATAGTTCAAGGAAATTATTTCATCTTTTGAAGACGTGAACATCACAAGAGATTGAATTTACTGTACATGATTATTTTTAAAAATTATATCAAGTTATTATGTTAAACAATACAAATAATAAAGATTATTTTACTTAGATTGATAAACTTCACATAAGATAACAAAAAACTGTACACTTTCTAACCAGCAAATGTGTTTAATAAACCAAATAAATAAATGCTTTTGATCTATTGAAGGCCCTCCTCAGTTATTACATTGAACATAAATGGTTAAGATAATTCAAATAGATGACTTGAATTTTACAAAAAGTCATAGTTGCATAATTGGTTCTTGTATAAATATTGTCAGACCCTTAATATTTATAAATATTGTCAGACCCTTAATATTGTCAGACCCTAATTACCCTAACAAACAATGTTAATCTATATTATTCCCAGGAGTACCATAAAACAGAGTAAATTCAACAAATAATATGCATAGGGATCTTGAGAAGACATGCATGTGCCTCTTTGGCTTACGAGGTTAGAAGTCTTGGTGTGAGATCACCAAGACTTCATGCGCTAAAGATGGTTCCTTGGTCCTTAAAATTAATTGTCTTGCTGTTTTAGTGGATTTATATATCTTCAGCTCTTCTGTATGTTTTATACAGAACAGTTTTTAAATAAGGTTTACACTTTTGTAATACTTTTAATTTACATTCATTTACTTTACATTTACATTCAAATGTTTGTTAATAAATCAGAAATATAAATCTCTATTGGTATAAATTTTTATTTCTTGCTAATATCTAATATAAAATCATGAATAAATGTAGATTTACATCAATTTAAATAATCTTTTTCCTACATCAAAAGTCATATTTAAAATTATACATTTAAAATAAAGTATCACTTACTGTAATCTGGTAGGCAATGCTTTTTAAAAAATAATATACAGTAGAGTACCATTTATTGTAATCACATTTTGTTATACTGTAGTTATCATTAATTTCAGGTAAATCACCTCATCTCAAAGTCATGCTCTATCAGCCTCAATATGCTAATCACGTACACTCACCATCATTATTGCTATAACTCAATTAGTGTTTTAAACATTAAACATTAATCATGTTCAGCGCTGTAACTAGCCTTTTATGTGCCCGGTGCAAGCATCTGTAACTACACCCCAAAACTATGACCCAAAACTTGGTCCAGGCCATTTCTGCACCCCCCCAGGGTCTACGCCCTGTGCCTGGGCACCGCCCTAGTTACGGCACTGATCATGTTAATAATTATTTGTCTGCAATACAATAGTTTAAATTACTGGCATTTCTTACTTAAGTTATATACTAGCTATTATTAAAGATAATACTGAAAAACCAGCAGGCAAACCAAAATGAATAAAGTGCTATTAATTAATAACTCTTAATGTTACACATTTTTTAATAGTCTTAATATGTCATAATGCCAGTGTCAATAAATGAAAAATTTCTATTAAGTTGGATTAAGTAAGACTACAATGTTCTTCAGTTATTGTTACTAGTATATGTGAGTTTCAAAGTGATTACAATAATTGGATTCTACTATAGTTTTAAAAATCCAAAAATAAATTGCTAAGTTAAATAAACCAAAATATTTATTAGAAAATAAACATTTTAAAACTAATTTAGTTTGGCATAACGTCTCCAAGTAAAAATTGGATATAATTCAACAAATAGAATATGAAATTCCAAATGTAAATTTTTAAATATTAACTGTTAATTTTACATTTTTTTTTTTTTTGGTTGAATTGTATTTAACTTGGAGAAGTGATGCTGGAATAAATTAGTGTGAATATATTTCATTTTCCAAAAATATTTTGGTTTCCTTAGCAGTTTATTTTTGGATTTTTAAGTATAGTACTAAGCAATTTTTTATGCAATTTTTAATATATCTTTTCAATAGCAATTGAGAAATGGACTGAAATAAATATAGTTTCAATTTCAGTTTTATTAAAAATAACTATATATTGTTAAATAATCTGTAAATTATTGAATAACTATTCAAAAGTATGCTTTTAAAACTACATTTCATTTTCAACTCTTTTCTTTTTATACAATCATCCAATAAAATTTTATTCTAAAATCAATATTTTAGAGATTTATGTAATTTAATTTGACAAATCAACAAAATAATAGATAATGATATGATTTTAAATTTAAAAAAAATAGTAAAGCAGTAAATAATTTATAAAAAAATTTTTAAAATAATTATTTATCTTTGCTCTATTTTTAATGATTAACAATAAAATATAAAATATATCATAAATATGTATAAATATTTTAAATATGAGACATATCCCAAAAATAAGGTTCAATATTTTATAACAACTTATTAACAAATTACATAAAAAATTAAAGTAACCATTTGAAAGTACACAGTCTATACTATTTTTTACACAGCTGCCATTCTTGCACCTTTTCTAGCAGGTGACAAGGCAAAATTCCTTTCTGTAAAAATTCTCCACTTAATGATTTGAAAGTCCACGACTACATTTTTAACTTCATCATCATCCAACCAGTGTTTCTTAACACCAACATGTTTCTTAACAAATCCAAAAAGGTAAAAGTCAGAGAAAGCTATATCTGGAGTAAGCTCAGGATGGTTTATTATTTTCCATTCATACTTTTTTAGCCAGACTAAAGTCTAGTGTTGCCACCTTTGCAAAATTTTTAACCTGGATGGCAGGTCAGGTTTGTTCAAACAGAAGTTCCTGACGCACGTGCAATGCCATTTTACAATGCAAAGAATAATGTGCATGCCGGTTCTAAATCAGTTACAGTTAGGGACTAGGGACTTGTGTATGAGTAATGTATGTAACCTAAATTAAGGAAGAAAGAACAGATAATTTAGCTCCATAGAAAACGTGTATGGACTTACAAACAAAAGAAAAAAAAAAAAGGTCGAGAGGCAGGTTGTGCGTCACACGTTGGCGTAAACAGAGTAACGTGGTGGAATGGCAGATGAGTTTCAGTGAGTGTGAGGTCTTTCACTGTTCAAATGGTGTAAATTTATAAAAATAATTTGTTTCATCGTAATTTCACAATTTCTATGAAATTCCTGGACAAAATTAATAGTTTACCCGGAGAGTGAGTCAATTCCCAGACTGTCCGGGTGAAAACCAGATGGGTGGTAACACTATTAAAGTCTCTGACATCATAGAATGGAATTGCATTATTGAGCAACAGGCATCCTTCCTGCACCTCCTCTGATCTTTATCTTTTTGAACCTGTTAAGAAACATCTTGTGGCTATACTTCTCAGATGATGATGAAGTTAAAGATGTAAGTATGGATTTGCTCAAATCACTAACTTGTAAGTGGAAAACTTTTTCAGAAAGGAACTTTTACCCTTGTCTCTTATAGGGAAAAGTGTTTAGAAAAGAATGGCAGCTATGTATAAAAATAGCTGAGACTGTGTATTTTCAAATGGCTAATTTAATTTTTTAATGTAATTTGTTATTATAAAAGTTATTATAAAAGGTTGTATCTTATTTCATTTCACCAACACCTAATTTTGCTGAGCTTAAAATTCTTTTATTTTTACAAATGCTTTCAACCTATTTATAATATTAAACCTGATGATGGCCTATATTAAATAGGTTGAAAACGTTTGTAAAAATAAAAGAATTTTAAGTTCAGCAAAATTAGGTGTTAATGAAATGAAGTGAATTATTATTATTTGCTAATAAAGTGGTGGATAGATAGGTTGTATCTTACTTTTGGGACCATGTCCCATATAAAAAGTACAATCATTTAGGGAAAACAAAAAATCACTAATTTATTTATGCTCAAATATAAATCTTATTACAAAAGAATCTAATGTTTTTGGATTATTTATCCACCTTTTGCAATAAAAATTTTAAGTAAAATTACAAGTTTGTTATAAGTATAAACTGGGGTTTTTATTTTATGTAAATAAATAAAAAAAAAGTGAGATATTTTATAACTTTGAATTAAGATATCATTCTTGGAAAATTTAAATTCTTATTAAAAATGAATGGATAATTTTAAACATGTTTTTTATAGATAAATTATAAATGTTATTGATAATTCACAAATATTTATATTTAATCTTATCATTAGATAGGTAATTAGCATTTTCTTTTGTAAGAAACAAATAGCTACTGTTTCAATAAAATCAATTAAAGCACATAGATTTATGTATCATATTCAAAACTGTTCTTACCTTTGGATGTTTAGTGCTTGTTGAAACATGAATACGATGATTTGTAGGAGCATATGATGCATACATAAGAAGATTTGCTTTAGCTGTTTCTCCAGTATCATCTTGATAATAAGCCTATTTGAAAAAATTAAAATGATGAATTAAGATAAATCTTATGTAATTTTTTTTATCAGTTTATATATTAAATTTACCTCTAAATGTACAGCATATACATTATTTAAGTTTTTTCCTTTCAGTTGTGTATGAAGATCAATATTAACTTGCCATATTCCTGGTTGAGTAGGCAACATTTGTTCTTGATGAGTGTTAAGATCTTTAATATCACTATTTTTAAATGTAACCAATGTTTTAATTTCCAATTGTCTGTTAGCTAGTCTCCAAGGAGGAAGAGCAGAACCATCATGAAAGGAAACTGCAAGCTTTAATAACATTTGTAATAATTAAAATAAAAAAATAGTTGTTTGTTAAAAATATATTTTTTAAAAATTATAAAGTAAAAATTAAATTTATAAATTATAAATTTACATATATTAAACAAAAAATTTGTAAATATTTACATATGCTTTGAATGGCATAGCAGGCTTAAAAACTTGTGGTGATGATCCTAAAAATTTTAATTCTACATCAGAGTTAAAAATAATTGTTTGAGCAAATCCCACTTCGATTCGATTAAGGTAGTGTTCACCAACATGTGCTTCCACTGTAACTGTAGACTTATCTAAATACTGTAATTTCCACTTTAATTCATTCATAGGAATTTTGAACTCTTGCATGCCATCAAACTGTAATTTAATTAAAGAATAATATATTAATACATATATTTTTAGAAACAGTTAAGATGATGTATTTTCATTAAATAAAAATTTTTCATCTGAAAATGTTTCCAGAAATACATTATACTGTATATGAAATTTCTGGTTCCAGCAAAAAAATTGGCCTGAGGAAGAGCCCAGGAGGGGCAGCGAAAACGTTCGCCATTTTGAAAATATTTCACGCCAGTTATCGGTTATAGAAGGTATTTAATTTTGTTTATACAACCCGATGTGGGAGAAGCGTTAGTTATGAAATTTCTCTTAAACATTCTGTGTATTTCATTCTGTTAATAAAAAAGCATTTTATGTATTTCATTTGTTCAAAAAAAAAAAAAAAATTGGCAAAAAGGGCTTGTCTACTTTGGGCTCTATACAACTGCTTGACAACCTTGTCCATCTGTTATTAATATGTTTAGTATGATTTTTATCCTCTTGTCTGATCTAGCCTTTATTGCATGTTACAAAACCAAAGAACAGACCACTACTTAATTAGTTCTGTTATATGCTACGATTATATAATTTTATTATGTATTTATCCATAGAACATTTTAATTTCACATTCAATACTGATTATTATAAATATAAGCAGATAGCAGACAACCTTCCAGACCTTTCTCTTATGATATAATAACTCATATATATTTATATATATAGATAGATAATAAATAGAATAATCAGTTAAATGTATTCAATATATAATTATATACTTATTTATTAATATTAGAAGTGACTGGAAAGATAGAAAATCAATCTTTGATGCATATATGAAAAAACAAACTGATGTGGGTAGAATATTAACATGATATATGATTACAATAAATTCATTACTCTTTGTTTTGAAAATATATTTAAATTTTTTAAATTTACATGATAATTTAAGGTTTATGCTAAAATTTACTTACATATTTATATTTTTTTTCAGTAACAAATTGAGATTTTTTATATCCATAACCAACGATAAAAATTTTAATTGTCAAATTTCCAGTTACAGCAACTCCACTTGTATAACTAAAAGAAAAAAATTAATTATAATATTAAATAATTTATATTTATTAATTTTTAAAAAAATTAATTACTTTGCTTCAACTCTTCCATAAATATATTTATCATTATTCAAACAAAATGGTGATACAGTAACATTAACTTCATATGGAGTTTGATCTGTAAAATTTAATAATTACATATTATTTTTAATTATCTTTATAAAAATTAATGCAATAAAGTTTATGACTTACAATACTCTTCCACATAAAATGTTTTATCTTCTATTTGTCCCTGGAATTTAATCAAAAATTATAAATATTTTAATAACAATAATCAAACTTATAGCATTTAGTAAATATACTGTATTATGATTTACAAGTTAATTATTGTATAATAAAAGTTTAGCAATTATTTATTTATATTAATTTATCAAAGAAAATAGTTTACCTGAGCTACGACTCTAATTGACCAATTACCATATACTGGTTGTTGGGAAAGTGGATATTCTAAACTAACAGCACCTAAAAGTTTTGCAAATGATTATATGATAAATAATATTAAATATTTCATTTATTATTTTAAAAACTATTTTTAATAAACTACCTAAATTTGTTTGACGAGACAGCCATCTCTTCATCACAGTTCCATGTGGATCTAGCATATACACATCTACTGCATCAGAAAATGCTTTTAGGTTTGTAGCAATAGGAATAGCTCTAAATCGAACTAAAAGATTTTAATATTTATTAATGATAATGCATCAGTAGTAAATTGGTTTGTTTTCTTTTTAAAGCAATACCTAGCTGTCCTTGTTGATAAATGGGCTTATCTGTTTGTATAAAGATTGTCATAGAACGTTGTGAGAATTCCAAAAAAGTTTCATTAGCAAATGCAGTACCTCCTAGAACACCATTTACGTTACCTTCTATCCTTAGTTTGTACTGACCAACAGTACTTGTTGGTGGTATCTGCAAATAAAATAATATATAATAAGCCTATTATTTTACTTAATTAATATAAATTCTATTAGAGCAAATTCATATTTGTTTTTCTTAAAAACTTATAATTGGAAAGATCATAATTCAAACTCTAATTACTCTTAGAAGTAAACAAAAACCATTATTAAAACTATCAATAAATAAAAGTACATTTTATAATCCTGGCACTTTCAAGTATTATAACTTATCTTCAGGGATAGAAATATTAATATTTAGTAAAAATAGATTCAAATTTCAGAATATATTAAAGAACTTGAAACCGCTAGTTATAGAATGCACATTTATTTGTTGGAGGCTCTGTTTTGTTTAATCATAAATCTATTAGTATTTTAAATAAAATAGGATATGAATGGGATATGATAATTTACATAAAATAGTAAATAAAAATATGGTATATTGTGCCAAGCAAAATTCTTCTTTAGGCTACTGTACACTTATAAACAAAAGAAAGTCAAAAATCTTTCATATTTGTTCTCATTAAAAAAAACTTTGATTTATTCATTATTAGGTTTTTTTATTGGGTTAATTAATGGAAATTAACCAGTAATATTAACTTTTTAAATATACAAATAAAACACTATCTCAAGCAAAGATTGCTTTTTAAATATAGTACACAATAAAAGTATTAAATTTATTTCGTAATGTCACATTTTTTTTTTCATTTTTGCTCTTTCTGCGGTGGGCACTAGAAGCTTTTTTCCCATGATGTGTTTAACTAGATCCAAGAGTGGAGTGATATGTTGAAAATGGGGCTGACGTATTCAAGACAGACTGCCCATGAAAAATACGTACTGCTGTTAACCTGTATTCAATTCTCCATAGTGGCAAGTTGCCTTGGTCATTGGACCATCCCTAATTTCATACAAATGAAATCTTTCATAACACAAGGAATCTAATATTGTCACTCGTGTTCTTGGACATAATCAAAATTAACTAATAAACTTCATATTAAATTATTAAATATGCTCAATTTTAAGTAAACCTAAAAGCGGAAAAATAATTTTTCATGTTTATGAAAGTCAGGAAAAGAATGACAATAAAGAAATAATTTAAACTTTAATGAATAAATAGTAAAATATATTTTGTAGTAGTATGATAGATAAGTAGCACAAGTTATATGACCATATTAATTAATTAATAATAACAATACTAATTTCAGTTGCTTGGATAAGATACATGAAAAATTTGTATATAGAAAAAAACATTTCAATGTAACAATTATGCTGGTAAAGATGTGTTTTAAATAAAACAGATTTCTTGAATACTATATATATATAAAAGATATATATATATCTATTTAAATGAATGTTGTTAATGATTGTGTCTGTTTAAGAAATAGTTGAAAATAATATAATGTATGTAGTTTTTCTCTCTTAGAAAATACAAACTTATCCCATATAAATTCTTCCCTGAACTTTTGTAAAATGATCTGATAATTCTCAATTTTGAGGACTGAGAATATCAATCTAGAAATGTCCCATAAAAAAGAAAAATTTACATTTAAGTCGCTACATTGGACGTCCATCCATCGTAAAACTTTATATGAATATGTAATCGGAGTTCCTGCCAAAGTCCCGCTTTTCAGTCATAAAATTGATAAGGCAAGTCTTTCTTAAATCTGATACGAGTTTATTTCATTACAGTTTTGAAAAAAGCGGTAAATTTTTACCTTTAATAATAATGTTTCGGGGGTTTTCAGTTTACATTCCTGAGACGATGAGGCAAGTTCGACACCATCACGAAGAATAGAAGCACGAACAGTCATGGGATTTGTTGAGCTATATATAATGACTACTACACGAAATATTTGACCAGGACGTACAATTTTTGATGCAAGCACAAAATAAGTTCTGAAAAATTAATAAATACATCAATACATAATCTATAAATCAATACTTATTTAAATCTTTAAATATATTTTATTTTTAAGGCATTACAGACAAAAGATTTAGTAGGTTGTTTGTTATAAACAACTGGCACACATGAATCTTTTAAAAATTAGAAACAGATTCTGTAATTTTAACTGTACATTTCCTTGATTGAAACCTTGTTGTTGACCATAAAACAGAAATTTAATTTTATGACCAACAGTATGTTTACGTTTAAAGTCAACAATATGGTTTCTATTAGTGAATTATCGTATTGCCTCGATAATAGTAACAAGTTAACATAGTTTTCACGCACGTGTATTAAGTGGCCTGGTGTTGACTGACGTCACTTCTTTTCTATGCCATCGGAGACCGTCTGGAGGAGATTTTTAGTTGTTATAATGAAAACATAATATCGCCCCATTCAACCAGGAAAAATGGGAATATTGATGAGAGTTCGTTTTCCTCTGAAGTATAGAGGCGTGATCGCACAACGGAAAGGAAACGGCACTTGTAACGGAGACGAACAAAGTCGCTAGGCTCTTGTCATGTTTAGAAATCGAGGGGCCCTTCCTGAATGGCCCGAAGTGTGTATTCGAAACGATCTTTAAAATTACGAAAATCGAATTTACTATATACAGGAGCTGATCTAGGTTTTTCGGGGCATAAGGCTTATTGATGTCCAATGGGGCCCCATTTTTTGTTAGATTAAATATCTTTAAATCGGGATTTAAAATTCATTTTTAATAACATCAAAATCAGAGTTGAAATATATTTATTTATGAAATGGTGTTGAATGACAAACTTTATCAGAAAAAGTATTAAAAATTTATGATAATAATTCAATTTTTGTGGACCCTTGACACTTGGGGGCCCCGGGCTTAAGCCCTATTAGTTCATATGTAGATACGCCCTTGACTATATACAACTATTTATTAATTAATAATCAGTGGCGCCGAGCTGGGTGCAGTTGCCCCACACTAATTATCATAGGGAGCATAGTATAACTTATACTTTGCCCCCACACCCAGTTTATAAAAACGTATAAAGACTCGAGTATATTTCCAGTACGTAATGACAGACTTTACAAAACAATTGAAAATTTATATTTAAAATCAGGTTATGTTTACTTTCTATAAACACAATTAAAGAATATATATTTTCAGTGGTGGAGTAAAACTTTTGGGGACCCGTAAGCATAGAAGATTGGGGACTCCCCGTACATAATTTTTGGGCTAATAAACTAATAACTCTAAATATAGCTGTAGAATTATTTATAAATTATAATATACCAGCAACGGGTAAAATTGCTTTATTTTTTTCCTCAATTTCTGAGCCCCGAGACCCAGGCCCGGTATGCCTAGTGGGCCATGGTATTGTATGCTTTGTATGAGTATAGAAAGCGGTCGACGAATCAAATCTAATTTTGGAAAGGGGTCGACAAGGAAAAAAGGTTGGGAACCTTTTGATCTAAACGGTATTACACATTGTTATAAAGTATTAGACAGAAAATTTCAGTGGACGTAAATTGTAAAACTCGGATAATTTATCTTCAGCAGTTCTTAAGTATAAAATTGATGACAGTTTGATTGGAATTGGCAGACACGACCTGACATACAGCAATTGACATTTCTTGTGATCCTTCTCTACCAAAGGACTTAGATTCTTTAATTTTTTTAAATGTTTCAATGCACTTTACTTATATAAAACAACTCTTAAAGTTTTCTATGACTTGAATACTGAATTTGCATAAAAAAATATGTAAATGTTTCATATATTTCTCACCCCCACGAGTCGATTAATATTTTATTAGTAACAATAGATAAATACACTCTGTTATACTTTTATTCTAGTTTTAAGTGTCCTAAATATTTTTTTATCGATTAAAATATGGCAATTAACACATAAAATCAATAAATAATTCCATTTGATTAATTAAGAAAGATTTTTTTCGACTCAAAAAAATCAAAAATCTTTCATTTATTTATTTTTTATTAACACTATTAATTATTAATTCGTAATGAATTATTAATTTTTCATTATTTTAAATTAATTAATGCTAATTAACTGTTTCTTTTTAATGATAAGTTCGAAATAAAACTTAAACAATTTTAAGAAGAATTTATCCACGTTGCAGAGTTATTGCTTCACACCTCTGCAGTTTCAATTAAAATGTTATTAAACTAACAAAATGCGGAAGAGTTGTTAGTTTATTTCTTTCTTGATTTAAATTCTTTAAAATTATTTTGAAACGAGGAATAAAAACATTTGCAAATGAGGAAAAAGACGAGAAGAAAAGACAGAAAGAAGATTGTCATCTTCAAAAGAAGTTGTCTGGTCACTTTAACTATACTCTACGTAATGGCATACAATAATTCTATTTACGAGGCAGTAAAAATGCTATATTTCAAGATTTCAGGGACGAGATAAAAATTATTCAGCTTTAGAATTAGCATAAGACATCCAACGTGGGTCTACTCTATAAAAATCGTTTTCAAATTTTAAAATTTCTAAAAGAAATGCACACGTTAGATCTAACCGTTATGGATATATCCAGCAGCAGACTATAATAAGGTAAATAGAGATTTCTCGTGTCAAAAAATTATTATTATTTCTTATAACATTGTTATTTTGTAACCTAAAAAAATGATTATAATATTTTTTGTTCATTTTATAGATTTCTGTAATAAACTTTATACTATATAAATTATTGGCAAATGTTTTTAAGAGTAAACCAGACCTTTTCTGATGGGGCCCCAAATTACTTTTAGCTCCAGGCCCCCCAAAAAACACGATCCGCCTCCGGATATATCATTAAATATTCAAACCATTTGAAAACTTTTATTCAGAATCATAAATACGTGAAGGATTTTCATGAAAAGTATAGATATTTCTGAATAATAATGTAATTTCTTGCATATCTACAAATCTTATTAATTTGATTTTAAGACAGAAAATAGCCTATTTGGTCTGTTTATAATTAATGTTAACATGATAAAATGAATATTTTATTTAATTCTTTGCGAAGAATCATATTTAAGCATAAGCTTCGAGAAAATCGAATTTTTAATTATTAATTTTGAATTTCATTTAAAAAACTGAGAAATTTATATTTATAAAACTATCCGCGATTATTCTCTATTCTAGTAGCTAAACGAAGCGAGAAATCAATCATATTTGGTGCATAATCCAACAAAACTTTCGTTGGAGACGTGAAGAACGTTCCGCTTAATTGAAACTTGTCACTCTCAACTGCGTGGCACAGTGAGTAACATTGAGCCATCTGTCCTTTGCTTTGATCAATTTCCTGTCTCAGTGTGGAGATTTTTTCCCCTTCTAATGCGATAAATCCCATTGCAATCATCATTGAGTTTCAGGTAGTCTCCTCTTCACGAACCTTCTCCTTTCTAACTTAAAACCATACGGATCTCTACATTTAACCTTGCATAATATAAAGCCTTTATTTATATTCATCGTTATACAATGGTTGTATATATAATAATCTTTTATATATTTTCTATTCTATATTCAATTTAATGTTATGAGGGGAGAAAAATCAATTTTCACTAACCGGTTACTGACTTTCACAAACTCGAATCCGGATTTTTGTAAGAATACACGACTGAAATATGAGGTATGAGAAAAATGTGCGTGCTAAAACGTAAACTAATATTTTTCCAGCTCACGAAAGATATCGTGTGTCATTTATCAGACTAAAATTCCTTATTCGACCTATATAATTCCAAAAAATACATTAAGATCTCAATTACTCCTCCTGTAAAGTTTGCATTAGCAGTTGCTTGTTCTCATAATAAAATTAATATAAAACGCCCAAATTATGATAATTTTAAGACCTTAAATAAGTACTCAATTAGGGGAAATATTCATTTATTTCATGCAAGCAAACATTTTTATTTATTCTCAAATATAATCTTTATGCCGTTTGCGTCGAGTAACATTCAAATCAAAATGGATCGTTTTTTCAATTTTTTCGAGAAGTTCTAAGCTAAATTAAATTAGAAAGTGACTTTCAAACCTAAAAAAAAATAAAAGTCACCTTCTAATAGATGAATATTTAAAAATTTGGCAATAAAACTCCTATTAGTTATAACAGATAAAAGAATTAAAAGGTATTGATGGATGGATAAGGTGGAAAAAGTGTGGTAAAGGTTAATACAGTTGTACAAACAAAATCGATACTACTGTATAAATTACACGGAAGCGTAAACGTTTTAAAAGTTCATTTTCACTTGAAATCTAAATATATGTTTGAATTTTTCAAAAGATCAATATTTGTTATTCCTATCGAATATTCCTCACGCGAAGTAATGGCTTTTGCAGCATAAAATAACATAAAAACTTGCAAGAAAAAAATAAATAAATAAATAAAGCCAAAAGCTAAAGAGTAAATTAAGAGTTACTAAATACTAAACAGGTAAAGATATTCGGAAGTGCTCTCATGAAATTCAATCAAGTTGAATCCAGGAGTGAGAAGATCCTTCCGATGACAGATAAATAGTAGTGAACAGGATGTGCCTTCGGGAATATCTATACTAGAATGATTTTTTTAGCGCCAAGATGGTGATTTATGCCACTAGTTATTTGCAATTAGCGAGTTACCGACCACGTCCAACGTGACTACACCATGGTGTAAAACTCAACCCAATAATTATACTTCCCATCAATTTTTGGAGCATCAATAAGTGGTGAGACAATAGGATGTTTACGCGCAGGATATACGGAAAACTCCACGGAAGCAATAAAACACGAAGCAAGAGTGTCATTTATAAAGGTTTTCAGATTTTTTTTTTTTTTTTTTAACATATAACCGCGGCATTTTTATTTTTCAAAATCCTCCTCTTTTGACCTTCGTATGGGTGGTCTTTAAATGAGAATGTACCACGTTGCACGCGATGAACTTTTAATTGTAAAATCGTGTAAATAAGTCTTTCTGTAAATATTAACAACTCATTTATTCTCGAAAACAATCTCCGTAAATAATCACGAAAAATCTCAATAATGTATCGAAGATACGAAATAATTTTATTGTTAATTCATTTCCATTCGATTCCACTATGATTTGTTGTTTATTTTTCACAATCTTTTTATATTTTGGAAAGATTTCAACAATTTTTTTGTTAAGAGACAATATAATGAGGTTCGGCGATTCATCTAACTACTTTAATGAGGATAGCAAAAACAATTTGGTTCCAGTGCAAAATAGTTTATACAGAAACAGAAGAAATCCAATTAAGAAAACTCACCGGAGCACAAAAAGATCTTCAAATAACTACGAGTTTAACCATTTTCTACTTCCTAATTTAGGGGTTACATACCGATATTTTCCTACAGAAAGTGGAGTAACAGATTTGCAAAGGTCTACAACTCGAATGGTTTTCTTACTACAGCGAGAAAATCACGCGATTAACAAATTCGGGAATTCAGATTTGCATAGGAAGAACCAGAAAACCATTTATAACCAGATGATTAGAGCATCTGGACGGTCGAAAGAGGAACGGTTTGCATTTAATTTAAAGGAAAACCATAAGCTGGAAAAATACAAAAATCCAATTAGCAAAGAGATAAGTAAAACGATTAAACTAAAGTCGACTTCAAAATTTAACTTAGAAATGTCAAACGTAAATAAAAAGAAGAAGAAAAAGCAGAATATAGCATTATTAATATCGATGACAGTCTTAGGATTTGTACTTTCTATTACGATTTGTAACGTCTTACGTCAGTTCTACTGGAGGTATCGACCCGCGGAGAAACCCTTTCTATCCGAAATCTCTGTTAAATCCGAAAAGGAAGAAAAATGCGGACGTGTAAGGTTGACTACAGAAAGACAAATGGTACGAGATATAAAAGAATCAACGGAAAATAATGTTATAAGTCATCCTTTACTCATCTTCGATGAACGAACTCCAGCAGAGTTAGAACCAAAATTGATAACTTTGAAGCGAAACAACGAATCTTTGCTGGTTAAAATTCAAAATAATTTCGAAGAACTAAATGAAGAAGATATTCAACTTTTAAAGATTTATTTCCGACTTCGAAAAATGAATAAATTACTTGTAAACGATTTCCTTGCGAAATAAATATTCTTGAAAGCAATCCACACATGCTCACATCTTGAGTAATTTCTTTATTAAATATGTTTTATTTAGAAAAATATTAATTTAATTTAAATTAATTCCAAAATATCAATGTTATTACTTTCAACTGGCATTTTTTCAATTATCTTTACTTTGTTTTTTAACTTGAATTATGCTAATTAATGCTTTAACTTATCGAAGAAATTTGTAAAGGTTGCTTCTACGGAAAATTGCTGATCGAATTTTTGAATTTTTTTAAGATAAAAAAGACTGATTATTCAGCAAAGATTCGGCTCGATTTAGCTTCTTAACATTAAATGTAATTAAGTTAAAATATTTTTTAAAAATCTTAAATTGCAACACGAATGAACCCCAAATCTATCAATTGATTATCTAAAATAATTGCTTATACATTTTAATTAAGGGAGGAAAAAAAAAAAAAAACTAAAAATAAAAACAGATTTGCTATATTTCTTCTGCAGCACACGAAATTTCCACTATATATTCCGTTATAATTCTTTAAAACGTGATAAGTAGCAAGAATGATACTTTATTTATCTAAAAGACGGCATTAGAAAATAAACAAAGCGATAAATAAACTTAAAATCTTATCAGAATGATCATAACTTACGGTTCTTGTTTGATTCTATCTCTATAAATTTCATTTCCAGCCATCTCAATATAAGAATCAGCTGTCAATTCGGCCACAGAAGAGGCTGCTAAGACGACTAGCAGAACTACACCCCGAAACATCTTTCTTCCGATAACCTGTTGACATAAGACACCTGTTTCAATTTTCATAAAATTAAACAAAAGAAGTTCAGTAATTTTATTAAAAAATGTTCAAGAGGTGAGATTCTTTGTGGGAAAGTACTGTTAGGTAGGTTCAGCGATTGGAAGAGGCAGAAAATTTAGGAGAAAATACCGAACGGCATCAGATCAGCTGATATAAAGTTCTGTAAAGAGGAATGCACCGAATGTCAGCCAGTGGCTATTGAGCCGTTCATAAACTTCCGTTCTTTTCAATGGACCTTGCCCTTTTTCTGGTCGGCACGCTATCAGATCCTTTCTCCTAGTTTCTTATCCTTTCGGTCAGTCACGTGTGCAGTACTTCGTGAAGTACCAGAGCAGGTGCATTTGGCTGTAAATCGTGGGGGGACGTCTCGAGACAGTATACATGTTGGCTCACAACACCCTATCAGATCATTACGATCACGGACCCAATTCAATCTTTACTGATTGCAAGCAATGAGGATGGCACACGTAAACCGAACATAATTATAGAATTCCAAGAATGTACCGCACATACCAATCGGGGGACCGTTGAGCCGCCTAAAAATGTATTATACACATTCTTGTTGGGGCCGAATAAATCGGGAAATTACCTAATTTGGAAGAGTGCGAAAGGTTCGATTATGTACTATTATATACACAAAAATAGAAAAATCATTTAGAAATAAGGAGCTATTCTTTAAAAATTAATACAGAGATAGGTTTTTTTTTAAAAATAGCACACCTGTACTGCGGTAACGAATATTAACTTTTCTTGGAAAGATCTCCCCTCTTTATAATACATACCAGCTGCATCCGGTCCCCGAACTACAAACCCGACAAAGCCGAGTCGATTGTTTGAAGGTTCAGAGGGTCTGGGCCGCGTACACAAATTTTGACATATCCTAGACTAGGGAAAGGGCCACACGCACTCAAAATTTAAAAATGCTACATCACGTGAACAAAGGTGGAGTGTGTCATTATAGTTAGGAGAAAATGTACAGATGTATCTTAATGACAGACATCCAGTCGCAATAATAACTAATCTTGTTTTAGCTCTATTACATATATCACGTGGTTTGACATGTATAGGTCGAATGAAGACGTCAAGGGGCTATATTTATTAAACGGGACGGACGTTTTATGAGAATTTGTGTTTTTTTACTAAGCCGCCCGTTGGGCTTCTTTACTATCCCGTCCTAAAGTCTCCTTACTTTAACGGCAACTATTAAAATTAAGCCGAGAAACCGCAGATGGAACCGTTTTGGCATTCTTCTCTACTTCTTAAAACCGGTGGCCAAATGTCGATATCTAGCCGCAAATTGGGATCATCCCAGCAACAAGTAGCCCAGATGTCACGATCTTGCTCAACGTCCTTATCCGTATCGTGCCTTAAATTCTTTTTTTAGATGAATACACTCCATATTCATAGCTTAGGCTGTAAAAGGCAGGTGGTCCCGCTTTAGGTCGTGGTGTGCGTGTAGCTACAACGAACAATAAACCACGTGCACGCTATTAGAGGATTAAATAGCATAAAAATGGGTAGACGCATATCTTCCATGATGAGACATTCTTGCTTTTTCCATTAAAAAAAAATTGCGAAGCCATTTTTGGATGTCGATGCGTCTAGAAATCTTTCAAGTTAAAGAGTATTTTTGTAAATTTACAGGGTTTTTAATGGATAGAAAGTTTTATAAAAGTTTTAAAACGAGTCTTTGCTGTAATTTTTAATTTGCAAGGACGTCTTCTAGGAGGAAAGTTTCGAATGATTGACACAAAGTACTGCAGTGTAGACACTGACGAGGCTCCAATCGTGTTAAAGCCATTGCCAAAGTAGTAAGTTGGGAATAGTTTAGTTTCTGGCGTTTCCTAATGTACAAACATCATTAAACTATATAAAAGAGTCGTGTAAATTCTTTTTTTCTGAATTTTTTTTACACCTAACAATTGCTAAAATTGCATTTATTTTTTTTGTTTTATCTTCGCTTCGTTTCCATAAATCTTACAAAGAATCCATTTAGATACGATCATTTGTCGTCCGTTCAATTGCAAAAAATCGATTCATATAGAGTCTATAAAGTTTAAGATGTATGCCTACGTATAGAAATTAATCAAAATTCTTTTGCTAAGAATATCAACTGGCAATTTACTTTCTCTAACAGCGGAATAGCCGAGTGAAAATCGATCTTAATGCTATTAACTAGGGAAACTATTCTTGTTAGAATAATCGCGGATCAATTTATATTCACTTTTACATCTGTAAATGGAAAAATTAATCAATATAAACTGTTTATTGCCAAAATACTTCCGATTTTAAGCATTGACACGCTTAAATAAGGCCTAAAATAACTATAAAACGTTATGATTTCATTCAATTCACCATTTAATAATTGAAATCATAAGGGATGTTAAACGACTGAGAATTAATTTTTACAATAAATTAGCTCTTAAATTACATTAAGAAGTAGATTTTTGGATTATAAATTAGAAATAAAATGTATTTATTTATAAGTTAATGAAAATTCATTTAGATCAAGCCTTTAATAATATTGCTATAGATTAGTAAGAGAGTTATAATCAGTTTCTACCGGATCTCTTTGATTTTAAGCTATTTGCACTGTAAATAGTATAAAATCAAAGATACAGAATGAAATTCAAACTGTAGAGGATATTAAACAAAAATTTATCTGTAGAAGTGAAAACACGTTAGCATTTTAACATTTAAAATCGACTTATGGAGGACTTTAACACGAATAAATTAGTGTAAAGGTGTTAATAAAAAGTTTAATAGTGATATCAAAATATTAAATAATTAATTTTTTAATAATTAAATTAATTAAGTAAAGGTTCACGGCCAAAATTATCATAAAAACTGATCAATGTAACGGTACTAGGTTCTCTCGTAAATAGTTATTAACGTAAGCTTTACGCATAAAACACAACAAAAATGATTACAATACAGTCTGAATAAACTATAATTAAGCATAAAAATCGATCATACAGTACAGAAATCGATATATACAGTTCAGAAATTGATCTAAACAGGCCAAATCGCTGACTAGATTAAAACAGCTCAAAAAGTTACAGGAAAAAAATCGATTTAACGCTTAAAAAAACCAACATTCTTTCCTAAATTTCTTAATAAAATAATAATAATTTTTTAATAAAAGAACAAATATATTAAGCATTTTTATTATATTCTCAGATAGAAGAACATCAAACCACAATCTCGGTCGTAACTTTTAAAAAGAAGCCATATATCGACGTCGTAAAACTCGTTCGATATTGTACTTTCTAGCTCATTTAGAGTCTAAAGAGAAAATAAAATAAAATAAAAAAGAAATATATATATATATATATTGTAGTCCAAGAAGAAAAAATTTGCAAAGTTGATCTGCTACTGCTGAAAATATTTCTGAATCTTCACAGAGTGTCAGTCGAGAGGCGAAGCGATTTGTTATAAAGAAACTGGGCTAAAGAAGATAACTAAATAGGAGGAAGGAAGAGAAAAAAAAACGAGCGTAGTTGGCGAGAATAATCGTTTAATTCTGTAAAAATCTTATTAACAAACTTCCAAACTTGTCTAAATTTAGATCGTTAAGGTCGACCATGTGTAAATATTTCCACCTACTAAAAATATTTGGCAGAGTCTATCCTTTCTTAGTCTACATCTTTTATACGGTTTGAAATGATTTAATTTGATATTTTTCCGATTTTATCGAAGAAAACTTTTCCTATTTTTTTTTTTTCTTTTTCTATCCCTCCTGTTCGCAAACTGCCACATAAAAAAGATGGTACAGTAAGATATGGCAACCTGAAGGGGACAGGTATGTGAGTACTCCGGGCACATTCTAATAGCAAACTGTGGAGAAAGGAATTCAACAAAAGATGAACATTTTGGGCACAGTTTTCCGGCTTTTGATGAGATAAGAACGTTTAAATTTTATTTATTTTTCACTTCTGCAAGTTTAATTACATTTCCCACACAAAAATTCGGATGGAAACTTGTTAAAAGTTCCCTTAAACTAGGGAAAAAAAAAAAAAAAAAATGTACAGAACTGTGGATGAAAAGTTTAAATATCAACATTCTGGAGCCATAATTTTGAATTTAAATGAGATAAGAACGTTTAATCTCATTATCAATTCTCATTTTCTTGCATCATTCGACGAGAAAGATTCTTATAAACATCCGTTTAAATGTTCAAAATTTTTGACAAGTTAGCTTAGAATTACAGATTTATAAAGATAGATGAATCCTCTTCCAAACTGCTGATTTAGTTCCTTTAACTGTCCTTGCCACGAAGCAATCATCCAAACAAACTGTCAACTAGTTAGAAGCTGTAAGTTTATAATAAAGTTTTTAAGGAAGAAAAAAAGGAAAAAAAAAACAGCTATTTTTAGAATCCGCTTGATATATTTAAATCTGATGACAGATAAGAATCATGGATATTAGAATAAAGTCAATGACTGTCGGTAAATCAATATTTAATCGTACAGATGAGTTTGGATTGTTGATTTCTATTATTCTACTTTAAAACGTCCGATAAAAGTTTAAATTTAATGTAATAGCCTACTTTTAAAATAATAATAAGAAGAAAGATTATACAATTTCCCTCCTTTCAGAGTAAAAATACTTTGGGTGATGGCTTTTATATCAATTTGCTCGAATTCTTACGAGGTGCATAAGATAAGATTGCTACACATTCTATAAATAGACGTGGCTCCTCCCTGTTAAACACAATTCGCATTCTTCTTCTTATACTCGCTGTTTATTATGGGGGTTGATTCACATTCTTAGAAGAAACAGTGCCTTTTATGTAAGTTATGTCCCAACCGAATTGGCCAAGCTATCGTGTTTATGATTCAGGAGGGTTGTATATCAAGCGAGAGATCCATAAAGCTGCTAGATTAGTACGATTCATTAAGCATATATTTTTTGTAGAAATGAGAGGGATAAACACTTTTTAAACCGTAGGAAAGTATCAAAAGTGTACAAACACGATATTTAAAGACATGACAGTGAAGGCGTTTAACTACTCATCTGTCAGTTCTAACTTTTTAACACTAGTTCTTCCGGCAAGTGATATGATCAAACTACGCCATTTGGACTACTGCCAGAGTAGGAAACTTGAAGAGGGGGGCCAAAAACGAAGAATACCAATCTAACAATCGACAATTTTTTTGTTGTTAAGTTAAAGTTCTCCTATATACAACCTAACATTACGTCTTCCAAAGTGGGATGTGTTAAATGGCAGATTTTTTGGTGATGTCGCGTCGAGGGAGCGAATGTCTCCTCCTGATAAAATAAAAAAAGAAACCACTCGAAAATGATGGAGTTTGATGTAGAAAATCTGTTTCATTCACGTTTTAATACTCGAGAGACAGTTTACTCGACCGATCGACGACAATCGATGATCTCCGGAGATTAAAAAGTATATAGATCAAAACGATTAGCGAATTAATAGCTTTTATAGCTTGGTGAGTGATATTGATTTGCTATATTTTTATCATTGAGCGTCCCTTATTAAAGAGAAATGTCAGTTGTTACTCGTTATAAGGACGTAGATAGGATGGAAGAAGGCGTTAGAGTAAAAAACGATTATTATTTAGGTCAGAATGGGTATTCAAGATAACAATAGTTTGAGTGAGTTTATTCAATCAGAAAATTGGTTCGGTTAACTTTACAATGTTTGTAAATCTGTCAAAATGTAGACATTCCTCCAAAGGATCTCGTAAATCAGCTCTTTGCTACGGGATAGCGGTGGGCATTACACGAATTCGGAAGATAAATCAAGTTAGATAGCAGCGAACCTTTAAAAATACTGTTTAAATAAGTTCTAAAACGTCGAGATTTTCGCACGGATCGTAATTAAAAAGAACGAAAATAAAGTTACTGCACTGACTAATGCATAGTCATCGTTTTGGAAGATTGATCGAGTGACGAAAACTGACTAAATTGCTTGATTTCGGGACCGGTTCCGATCACGTGACCGGCAGGGGAAGATCCTTTGATCACTGCATTTTTCCCTACTGACAGTAATATATGCAGGGGATGCCCTCTTTACGGGTGCAATTCTTTAGCCAACTTTGTTACATACTAAAAGAGTTTTATCCTCTAAAGAATTGTAAAAGAAATGGGCTTATTCGTAAGATTAAACAAAGAAAATATAAGTTTTAGAGAAAGAAAGAAATATTTTTTTTGGCCACACAGGACACACATTTGAGTTAAAGAATACGAAAAGGCGACATTTTTAACGCTAGAATTTCACTTTAAAAACTAGGTCAGAAGTTTAAAAAAACACAGAGGAGTCAAAATTTCGATCCGCAAAATAATAAAAGATAAAAAAATATATTCTTCGAAAATTCGATACCGACCGAAATTAAATTTTAAAATAGCAATGGAAAGTTCACGTGACCGACTCTCCCGCTTACCGTCACGTGGCTTTATCACGCTTTTTTGATGTCACGTATTGTTTGGAAATTAGGAAGAGAGGCGCAGTAAGGTTAAACATTGGAAAACAAAGAGGAGATAGTTGGCTAAAAATAATTTATTACAAAAAATATAATAAAAAAAGAGACGAGAAAAGTAATTTTTAAACTATAGCGTGTGTTACATCAATCAGAAAACGGAAGAACATACCAAAATCACTTAAAGGAGGGCAGAAAAATTGGTAAGTAACTTACCACCAATCAGTTGCGGTTAAAAATGCATTTATCAAATTTTTTCTTTCATAAATTTCATTTAAAAAAGTAAAAAATAGCGACGAGAAATGAAGAAAGAAAGGGGGAAAAAAGTATGGAAACGAACGAAGATGATGCGTAATGGCGGACATTAACAGATATAACTAATAAAGGGATGTAAAAGTAAAAATTTCAAATTACTTACCAATAATCAGCGTGTTCAAAAAAGAGTAGGAGAAAAGTTAATCGTCACCTCTTATTAATCTTTATCACATTAACTACATTCATCTCTTAACACGGACGGGTTGATGGATATCTTTGTCCGAAAACCCATTAGCAGACTAAGCATTTTAGTTGCGAACCAACTTTCTATCCGATAGCCACCATTACGGTCTAGACAACTGACTCAGGATTGTCGTGACACGTGCTGTTTGCTATAACTACGCCTGCGCTCTGACTAGTTACTGACGTCAAGCAACCGTTGATCACACGGTCCGTAACCACTAAAAGCAAAATATTCTTGAAAAAATTACGATTTCTCTTCTTTTTCGATATCCGAACGCGTACAAGAACTGTCAAAACTCGTCCGGAAAGTACGGAGTATCCGTCAACTCTGTTCTAAAAATAGAAAAAAAAGGCGACTTATACTCGCACGTGTGCTATGCATCCCCCTAGAAAATCTCCGTGAATTCTTAAAAGTTTGGATATCAGCCAGATTTGTAGCCGTTCCAGCAATTTTTCCCCTTCACTAGACACAATCCTCCTATTATATTGACATTAAGGTTGTTAGAAAAGATGGTAAAACTATAGAAATTTCTTACAGAAGCGGATAAGATTCTGCACGGCACTTACTGTGTCCGTTGGACTGTTGACGAAATTTAGGGGATAACACTAGGGATTGCAGCTGCCCTGGTTGGGAGAATCAGACAATAGACACGTGCTGCTACTGGGTTTTGAGACAGACATCTGTCCAAACCCACTAAGCTCTACTGGTCAGTATTATTTTTACTGATGGGGATCAACTAATGTTAATCATTTCCAGCTTTTAAACAATTAAACAATTGTTAACAGTTGTGCGTAATTGCACGAGGAGAAAAATCTCCCTCCTCCCTTTTTTCCCCTATTCTTTTCCATTAGAGGTTAGAATTGTTTTAAATGGACACTTGGAGTTTTTCCAATCTTTCTGACCATTCCCTGTATTAAGAGTTTTGTTATTTTTCTTCTTCTTTTTTTAATTTCTAGGGATAGTTTCGAAAGTTTCGAATTAGTATTTATTCTTATTGTAGTCACGCTTTTATTTTTCGATTAAGCATAGCCGTTAGAGATAAGTCTACGACGCCCTAAATCGCATCTAGTTCGATATACAATGGCGGGTGGGCGCATCCCCTTTGACAAGCTCACAATGGTTTTGCCTGTGTTAATTCTTAGAAAATTTCTTAAAAATAATAAATATATAATAATTATTATAATTAAAGACATATTTGACAATTTTAAAAGCTACGAAACGATTTTATAATACGAAATTTAAGTTTTCCTTTTCTGTAGTAAGCGAACGCTTGTATACTGTAATTGAACGATAACCAATCAAAATATTCGTTATGAACGTATTTAAATTTAAAACTTAAACATAAATTTTTAAAACTTTTAAGATTAAAAACACAGGGGAAAAAATCCCTAAATTAAATTTCTTATTGAAAGAGCAGCATTTTCATATTGGACTGGCAAATAGAAATTGGTGTTTGAAGAAGAAATTTTGCGTAGATCCTATTTTACGGGACCGTCACAAAGTATCCAATTACTTCGGTTTGAAGGGGATGTTGCTCAGCGCGTGACTGGCACGTGACAAGAGGGCTCACAACAGTCAGATTATCCGAAACTGTCAACTTTCCAGAGGAATCGGCTTAGTTTATTGACGTCTTTTTAAAAACTACAATTCTTAGAAATACTGCCATTATAGTATTGTCTCTTTTTATTTTTATTTTTCTTAATTTTTAATACTTTTTCTTTCACAAAGAAATTTTGAGCAGATTTTTAAAAATATTAATCTTATTGCATTTCTGAAATATGGCTCCTTTTATTATAAGTTCGGAAGCGGAAGACAAACATTAAATATAAATTTGGCACGGGGATGTGCACTTAAGAAGTTTTTTTAAAAGATTTTTTAAAATATAAAAATAATAATAAATAAATAAAATAATCACGAACAGATCACAAAATTTACAAATAATCAACAAGCTAAAAACTGTATGTAATCTTCTGTACGTACTGTACGTTTGTCTGTATGTATGTAAAGTATGTAATTTTCTGCAAATTAATCCTATTTAATTTATTACTTTAATTCGTTTCTCATCAATTATAAGAACTTGACAAGTCCATCTGGAGAATTCTCACATCCCGATACCTAAAAAACCAATTGGTTTCAATATTTAAAATGATATTTATTTTAAAAAAAATAAAATCAATTTTCCGATCACGTCACGTGTTTGCATCCAGTTAACAGACACGATAGATGATATGGAGGAAAGCATAATTAACTAATATAGCGAGTATTTTTATGACAGTTTTTATACGTTTAATTTGATTGTCCTTTTATAAGAGTTTATCACGTGAAATTTGCTTTTGTCGTGTCACATTGGACCTATTGGAAAGTCAGAAATGGTGATAAATTGACTTTACCTCGATTGTACAAGTGCATTATCAATACTCACTTTATGAGGAAATGACTAATTACATTCACGTGAAACATCATTATTATCCAAATAGACTAAAGCCATTTTTGCTTTTTAACTTTATTCAAATTGCTTCATTCATTCACCAAACCTATTAATCTAGGCTCCATGTTGTAGTTTAGTGCAATATCTTCATTACTTAGTTAATATAAAATAAAACTTTAGAAACTTGGATACAAAAGCTATTTATACTTTTTAAAAGCCATACATTATCCACTTTTTTTTTTTAAAGAAAAAAATTCTTGTAAAAGCATCATACTTTATTAACGCGACACTTCGGAATTATTTACTACTTCTTTAAAGTAAAATATAGTAAGGAAATTTATGATGAGATCAAATAATAATTTCCCCAACTTATTTAAAGTTTTTACTAAAATAAAATTATATAATACCGACTAAAACTAATTAATTTGTATATAACTTTCAGGTAAACTAATGTATACTACTAAACTTTATACAGAAAATTACAGAGCATACAAATTAATTAGTCTCTAGTAAATTACACTGAAAGTTGTATTGTTTAAACTAAATAATATAACTTTCAAATTAAATTATTGTTAAAATTTAAGAAAATTAAATAAAAGATATTTTCAAAACATCGACTTGATTCTATCTTCTATTTTAATAGAACTAAAGCTATTGTTACTGTAATAAAAAAGGAATTTTTGGTAGGGATAAAATGACCAAAACAATAACTTTTCTTTTTAAGGAAAGATTGAAAGCGTTAAAGTATATTTTGGTAAACTTATCCGAAAAGTACTCTCTATCTGTCTTTTGAAGCACAAAAAAGTTAAAGAACATATCTAAAAACAAAATCGCCTGAATCTTCCGGTCAGCTACACAACTAACTTCATGCTCGAATAGGTGAAATTATATAAAAGAAACAATCAGGGACATTCAACCTTATAAAAATCCTTTGTTTTATGTTAAACGAATGTGAATTCAGAGAGTAATTTGCTTGTTAGAGATATAAGCTCTTATAAATCTCAGTTTAGGTCTTATTTTTTTAAAGAAAAAAATCACAGTTTCTTGTTTAGATCTCTATAGAATAGGTCTCTATCTACTTACAAAAAATAAAAGAAAATCGAATTTCGATGCTTAAACTAGTGACTATAAGCCAATATTTGAGTCTAAATTATTTATAAAATATAAAACTTCTGGTATAACCTTATATTAAACCACAATATAATAAAATTATAATTACTATAAACATGAATCTTAATTAAACTTCAACTTATTTAAGGAAAACCGGTGTTATAAATCAGTTTATACGGTAAACACGGTAAAGTTATTTTAAATATGAATTTATTAATTTAAAGTGTTTAATGTTTGGTAATTAATTTAAAGTAAATTATGACCCGTTGCGTAAATAATGAGCGTAAAATTAAAACTTATATGGGAGCGGGGCTTATCAATCTAATGTAACGAACAGGTTCTGTTACTTTAATTGGAATTTTAAAAAATAAAAAAATAAAAAATAAAAATATTATAAGAATTATCGGAAAATTGCATTTTTCTCCTCTCAAGTATTGACCACTTCTAATGAAACCCTGGGGCTTGGACACGTGACTAGCAAGAGTCAAGTAGAAAGATAAAAAGTTATAGATTTGATATTTATCTAAAGGGAATTTTTTTAGAATTTCTAAATCAGATAGAGGTTACAATAATGTATACACCCACATTTCTCACGTAAACGAGCCATTTAATGTTTGAACCAATATTCATGCTTTGAATTTCGATGGTTTTTTGTGTGTCCACGAAAAAGATCTATATCTAGTCTGTCGAAAGTTTTATATGGATTGTGGCTTGTAATACATTAACTACTTATATCAAATATATCTCAATATAAGACAATTACCGCATTCTTTTAAGGAAATAGCCAGGAGGCACTTATCAGTAGCCGCAATAGTGTTAGGAACAGGTGATGCCATGCACGGATCTGTGTCATCTTGGAGAATCTCCGTAGATCCCAACCTATCCTAAAGAGTAGGGGTAGCCAGGGGTCAGTTCGACCCGGCCACTACCAGCTCATAAATCACGTACCAACATGATCATTTACCAAGTGTAGACGGGTACCATTTACATAACAATTTGGCAAAGTTATCAGGGATAGAATCTCTATTCGGCCCACCCAACTCATTGCTTTATTCGTTAATTACAGCGTTCTACTTTGTTACTACTCTTCTTTGTCTTTTTTCGCATACTTGGATTAAGACATATCACAGTTCAACCATCAGTAGACAGCATCAAGTGACATCTTGGGTAGACGATGTGTCAGAAAACGAGAACGGATGTCAACTTAGGAAAGAACGGATGAAAGACCACAAAACTGGCGAAAAAAACAACTTTTACACATTCTACTTTTGCCAATAACTTGCACTATAAATTCTGAATCGACTTCCTGATACATTTTTTGACCCAGAAAAAAGTAAAATTTTAACGTTTTCTACTTACAAATGTCTTTTTAAAATATTAAAATTACACCAACTTTTGCTTCCTTGAATATCATTAAACGTGTTTCCGTATTAGGAGAATGCTCTTTTGTACCAAAACCTAAACAACGTTTGACATTACAAATATAAATAAGGAAATTCCCGAATTTATCTACTGGCTAAAGCACGCACTGTCATCTCCCAACGTGAATATAATATCGTGACCGTATAAAATCCATTCGTGTATTGTTGTCTGCAATAGATAGTAGTTCCCCAGCACCTGCTACACGCCCGACAGCGAAGAGAATTTAACATCCTGCACCTCAAAAACTGACGAATGCACATAAGCAGGTGGGCCAAGCCGGAACCTATGACGTTGACGAGATTCCATTTTTTTCCTTTATGAATGTCTTTAACAACCTCATTTATTTCGAGACCAAATAATAATTTATTTTAATTAAAATACAGGAGCTCTAAGATGTGAGAAATTTGTTATAAACACATATTACAAGATCCTATTATCTAATGCAGCTAGCTAAACAATATTGAAATTCGTTATTAAATTTAATGGAATTATTTAATATTTATTTAACTTTCATTTGCTGTTTTAAAGCTTATAAACATCAAACTTATTGATCGTTGAAAAATCAAATATTGGAAATTCTATATCTATGACTTTGTTTGAATTTAAAATCTAAACTCTGTTATTGGTTCTTTTAAAAATAGATTTAACCGTCAAACAAATCTTATTGGCTAGTACAAATAATTTTAAATCGATAAAAATAATTTAAATTTAATAAAATTCAATAAATTTAAATTATTTTTATTGATTTAAAATTATTTGCACTAGCCAATAAGATTTGTTTGACGGTTAAATCTATTTTTAAAAGAACCAATAACAGAGTTTAGATTTTAAATTCAAACAAAGTCATAGATATAGAATTTCCAATATTTGATTTTTAATGATCAATAAGTTTTCGTGTTTATAAGCTTAAAAAATAAATAAAAATCAATAAATTTAAAGTAATTTTATTTATTTATTAAGCTTATGAACACGAAAATTTATTGACTATTAAAAATCAAATATTGGAAATTGTCATATCCACGACTTTGTTTTAATTTCAAAATACAAACTATGTTATTGGCTATTTTAAAAATAGCTTTAACGGTCAAACAAATCTTATTGGCTAGTATAAACGATTTTAAATCAATAAAAAAAATAATAATATATTTATAACTCAGTTTTCGGAATGTAAAAGTAGGACATACGCCAAGTAAAAATCTCAAATTGAAGGTGATAAAGGGTATAAAAATACAAAACAACACCAATTTATAATGATTATAAGAGGGACTATCTCAGTAGATTCAGTTCATTCGTCACAGTGAGTTTCGTTAATAACTTACGGTAATTTAATTATGTTCAACGAAACGAATGGAGTAATTCCTGGAGAGGAGGTTTTGCCACCTAATGTGAACACTACTGGCTTCGTGTTAAAAACTAATTATTTTCCCCGTAGGTGGTCTATTTGACTTCGTGCTTATAATAATTCTATGTTAAGCAGGAATTGCTAAAAAATAAAATAAAATAGAGGGAGAGAAAGCGAGAGATATAAAATGCTGAAATGTACACAAAACATTCGTTTTACTTTCAAATTTTAGTTCATAAATATTTCAAATTTGCATTAAAGTTGTATCCGACTTTAGAAATAATTTTGGTAAACAAATTTGATAGAAATGTAAACAAGTAATATTATTATTGATTCAAATTTTCCATTTAAGCTTCTTTTTCTTGTTAAAATTGGATAAAATGTAACCTAATTTAATGTGTAAAATTGCTTTTTTAATAAATTAAACATTAAGTTTTCGCTATTAATGATATACATTTTTTAAATTTAATTAATTAATCTTAATATATAAAAGTATATCAACTGTAACGTATAATTACGTTAATTAATTTTAAAATTTAAATTTTATTAATAAATATTAAAACAAAATCTAATTGCTTCATTTAAAAAATTTTATTAATTTAAATTTTTTTTTAAAGTTTAAAAAAAATAATATTAAAAACTGAATTTAAATTTTTAAATGGATTATTAAATTACATTGGCTAACGTTAAGATACGCGCGCCTCAATTGGTTAATTCAAAAATTTAAATCAATTCAACTAAAAAAAAGGAGAAATTTTATCATTTATCAAATAACAAATGAAATAATAAGTTAAAGTTTGATAAATATCAATGTTTTGAAAGCTATTATTTAAAAAGTTTGTCAAAATTGTTATATATATGTCAAAGCGACAAAAATATTATCGTAATGGCCAGGAAAAGTATGCCAAAAAATCAAAAGAGAATTTTTACCATCCTTCTAATACACTATTGCTACACCGATAGATAGTTGACAGCTTTCCAAGTGGGAACCACTTCTATTTAAAAGAGGAGGAGCACTTAAGGACACTTTTCAAAATACTTAAATATTCACAGATGTAATATGAAATCCACATCTGGTTGAAACACGATTTGCATCTGCTTGTTTAAATTTAAATTTGCTACATGAATACTTTGTTTGTTTTGTTCGGTTAGAAAACAAAGACCGAAAAGAAAAAAACAAATAAACGCGGGGTATAATGGCGTTGTATGAAATTTATTCATATTGTTCGGATAAAATAAAAAGGTACATTGGCATCACAATCGGTTACCATGTGAAAAGAATCCGTGAGAAACTCTCTTCATGCATGATTTGTATAAGCATTGACCTACTGATTTATGTATTCTGGACAAATTTTTATAGCGATACGCTAAATTAAAATGGTGAAAAACCCCTTTTCAACTTTTGTAAATCATAGGATGAGTCATGAAGGATTCTCCGCAATGCAAGATTTTGTAAACCTTTTTCCCAAATTTACATTATTAACGCGTATAGATCTACTTATTTTACTAAATTGGAGGAGGGTGTGTATAGCGGTTAATTTACATAATGATAGAAAATCAAGATCATAACGGCTGACGTAAGACATCCAATTTCTGCTACACTGAACAGAAAAGGTAGATAATGAAGATATTAAAGCTAACTAATAGAAGGGTGGTTGTTGCAGATATAATCTACAGATAGACTTGAACTTGTTTGGTTCTTTGCAATGAGGAAAAAAACTTTCATTACGGATCACGTGATGAAAAGGTGCCTACGTAATTTTTTTTGCCAGAAGCACAAATTTCGGATGAGAAACACGATAAGTAAAATTTTTGGTAGACGTTTTGAAGGATGAATCTTCTATTCAACGGGTTCTGTCCTGAATATACATAAAGGAGATATAAAAGATAAGCAGACAGAATAAATATAGTTTAAAATTACATTTCTGCCCTCGTAACTGACAATACTCTTATTTGTTCTGCACAGAAATCTAATTTTTCTATATTTTATAACATAATAGTAGGGTTTAAATTCATAGAATTATCGAACCGTTGCTATGTTTAGCATGTAAATAGTTTGCTTAGTTACTTGATAAATATTAACCTTTGACATTAAACAAAACAAAAACGTTCACACGTGTCCACATAGACAGAGCTTCGTTATAAGTTAAAGTCACGCTCAAGCCTCAACCAGGACGTGCCTCGCACATAGCCTTCTCATCAGCTATTACCGCTCTCATAATAACACACCACCTTTCACACTTTACTAACTTCCCTGTCACGTGATCAGGAAGATGACACATCGCAACCACTCGATGTGAACATCGTATAAAACAGTTTAATGACGTTACGAGACAAATAACTGTTTTTTAAATGATATACATTAAAAATACATTTGAAAATAGCTTAAAAATTAATATTGCAAGTTAATAGGATTATACCAGCAACTTATCGATCTAAGGTGTAATAAAAATAGAGAAAAATTCGAATATTTCATGTGTATTTTCTAAAAATGTTGGAAGAAAGGTAGGGCTCTAGTATATAATCTTCTACCAGAGTAATGGAACTAATCAACGTGAGTAAGGGTCTAGAAGTAAGCCAGTAGGTCATAGGTCTCGAGTTTACGTTCTTGTAAATGTAGTGGAGATATGACGATAAAATACTAATAATAATAGTGGTAGTAGTAGATAGGCCATTCTATACAGTATAAATGTAATATATTCAATGTATAAATGGAAAATTTTCTGTAATATTTTTTTACCTCTTCACATTAAACACCGACAAGTAGTACTTAAGTATGACGAACAGTACAATAATTAAAAGAAAAGCTACGATACCAGGAAAGTTAATCGTTCTGGCTACTGCTCGATGATTATGTGACAAGACAGATGAGTTTTGTACATCCCCTTACTGATTGATAATTTGTAAAATCCCCATTGATAGGAGAAAAAATGTGATCAAATCCCGTCTAGTGCGGTTACGTCACGTTTGTAATACTAACCCCCCAGTGACGTTACAGAGAGGGTGAGTTACCGAACGTGATCGATATTATAATTAAGTTATTAGTTGAGATTTTTGTGGATTAAAAGAGTAATTTCGATACTTAGTTCGCCGTGTGCTCGCAAGGGCGTGAGTATCGAGCATGCGAGGCAGCCATCATTAATCGGCAGAGTGAGCATTGATTTTTTGATGGGAAACTTTTGCGTCCGGTGCGTTATCTGACCAGACTTTTTGAAAATCTCTCTTCACTGAGGTGTAACTGTCAAGGTCATAGTATAGGGTCAGTCAATTCTAATGCTTAAAGTCACGTAAAATAAAACAAAAAAAGAAATCAGATTCCAAAAAGTCAAAATTTTCTTAAATTACAAGGAAAAATCGCTTATAATAATAATAATAACTGGAAACGAAACCGTTAATTACATAAATTAGATGTAATTAAACCAATTAAATACGCTATTAATCATAAAAATAAACGTAATTTTCACGACGTTACTTAACCTCTAACAAGTATTTAATCACTTAACAAAATATTTATTAATACTTTAAAAAAATTATCAAAAATCTACTAATTTGTATATAATTTGTTTATATTAATTTTACCGAATTATAATATCATATAATTAAAATATATCAGAGTTATTACAGATTGAGAAAAATGAAAACTAAAAACATAAACACAAGTTCTAAACTCTGCACCCCCCTTTTTGGCATAGAAGCGAATTACTAAAAGTTATAAAACGTACGAAATAAGAAAGTTGACCGAGAAGAAAAAAAAAATCGGGTAATTTAGAAGTTTAATCTTTCTAAAATGTTAAATTATCCGTATTACTCCGAATACTCGTTATAATTCGAGGCAGGAAATAGCATTACTCTCGTATAATCTGCTACCGGCACCATCCGACAATGACATTTAATGGTAACTTATACATTGATAGACACGTGGTTCGTAACGAATATGTTTGAAGTTTTTTTTTAAAAAAACTAGTACAGGAACTATTAGATAACTGGTATAACGTCTTCTTACCTTTAAGTTTGCCTCACCAACTGAAGTGAAGGTAGACAAGTCGCTCTTCCGTCCCACAGTAGACTAGTGAGTAAAGTAACCCCCAGGGCACTGACGCTCCCGCTGACTTGGCTAGACTTCAGAAAAATCTTTTTACTATTGACAGAATTTCCGGTATTACTTACGTAAAAATTAATACCAAGTGGGCTTTTGTTCTTCTTAAGGCTAAACTTTAAAGGTATTATCAAGTTTAAATCGATTTAAAAAAAGATTTATCAACATTAATCGCTGTTAAAAATATATATATATATTTAAAAAAAAACTGATATGGATTAAATTTTAAAAAATTAAATTCCTAGGTAATATATATTTTAAAAAATTTATGTTTAAAATACATTAATTTAAAGGTGAGTATGACAGCATTATTTATATTTATTTATATATGAAAGTCAGTTTTATATACGTTCCGTACGCCCGTGTTTTATAAATAACATAATTATACAAGGTATATTAATTAATATGGCAGATAATGCGATAACGTTTAGTCATTACACACCTTTCTGTATAATTATGCATACAGGAAATAGTTTACTCTGACTAAACGCATGTTAACGTTCATCATTCTTCTTGCAACAGTATAATTACGAGTAAGCGCGCATTTCTGATTTAATCGCGAGAGTTACAAATAAGCCAGACTGGTAGTTAATACTAAAATGTTCATCTAAGCCTTTATAAAATGTATATTTTAATTAAAAGATATAGAGCATAATTAAACATTTATTCGCTTGTAAACTTCAAGAAAAATACAATATTTTATCGCCGTAGGTGGTCTCACTTTTTATACTTTTCTCAGATCATTAATCAACTTTAATCTTTAAGTATAATGTAATTAATAAAATTTATATATTTGATGTTTGAGAGAGAGAGAGAGATAAAGTATTATTTTTTTATCTTTATATTTATTGAATCCGATCGATTTAGATTAATAATTTTTTTTATTTCTTTTTGTTTTCTTTCTTAGAATAAAATACGATAAGCAATTTTTACACTTTTCAACTATTTCCAACATATTTATGGTTAGAGAAAAAATAGAATAAAATTGATCTTGTGAAAACTTACAGACAATAAATCTAACATTTTTCATTTTTACATTCGAGGCACGAACATCGATTTTTTATGCATTTTTTCCCGCATTTTGTATAAATTTATGCTACGTTTTAAAGTTTGTAAATAATGCATACTTCGGCATTAAAAAAATTATTTTATCCGTTAAAAAATATATATATATATATTTTTTATGCTTTGTAGATTTAAATTATTTATAAAACTTGTAAATTTGTGTGGTTTCATTTTTGAAATTCGTCAGTCCAAATTATTATTATTAATCATTATATGTTATATTTATAGAGGAAAAAATTTATCTATAAGCAGAAAAATCGATTGACTTATCTCTGTTATTTATTTCCAATTCGGAATTATGGAAAAATATTTGATAGCCGGCTATCTAACTTTCAGAATAAGATATCCACATAAAGTAATAAATTCATCATCCGGTCGGACAACCGAAAATTATCTTTGTAAAGAGAATAATGTTAGTAGGTTAAGGATAAGATTAAAACATTATAAAGTAATATTTCACTCGATAATTTAAATATCAAAAGTATTAAATGTTGATATTAACATACCTGTCTATCTAGGAAACTAAATTTAAAATGATGACATTGTCTCTTTCACTAAAGAAATCCATAAATCCTGAATACTAGAGGAGATACTCTGCTATTGGTACGGAGGAAATGATGCTGGATCTTAAAATAACTACTTTAAAACTGTGAAATAAATATTTATAACATCTTTGAATGTATTCATTATCATTTAATTACTTTAAAACTCCACTTCTTTTGCTGTCTTAATTCGTTAATACGAAAAAAACATCGAACCAAAAAGATGCGTGATGATTAATGCGTTTGCTGCATTTAATATTGAGCTGTACTTTGCTTTAATTAATTTCAATTCTAGTTAAAATTAGTAAGGTTGAGGCCAAAATAAAGTACACTGTGCCAAAACAAAGATTTCGGCTTTCCTCCATAAAAACAGAAACTTATTGGAACTACCACTCAAATTCATTATAAGACAAAGATGGCTACCGATGAAATTTTGTTTCTTTAAACAAACGTTATACTAATTTTAAAAATAAATATTTAATTTCACTACAGAAATAATTAAGAATTGTTTACTTTACAATTATATGACCTGGATTAGTTTTCTTGTAGTAATTCAATTCCTTAAGTGTCATTCCCGGAATCACTTCAAGTCATAAACCACGTAAAATAAACATAGTATTAAAGAGCATCTATAAATACCTGAAGAGTTTATCTTTTGAATAATCTCTTACACGAAAAAAAAAAAAAATTTAAATGAGTAATCGCCAAAGATGGACGAAGGACGAATCCAGATTTGCATAACACAACGAGCATGGATTCAATTTCTCTATCGTTGTTGATATTCTACACTTGTTCGAGCTGACCATCGAGATGGATTCAATATATTAATCCACCCTCAATGAAAATCCCTGATGAGTATCATATTTTCACTTCAAATTGCAGCATACTTTATCCTCTCAATTTAATTTATATACATCACCTGCTAATAGTGATATATGGTACATAAATATATTTATATATAATTAAGTTTCATTAAAAAAATGATGTATTAACTTTCATTAAAGTCGATTAGTTCTCATAATCCAAATTCAAAATGGTCTTTATTCATTTGTTTTATTTCTTACAAAAGATACAATGGCGATGCCCAATAAGCCATCACCCACATTCTCAATTTATTCTTAAATGAAAAACAGTTATAATAAACCTACGAGAATGTATTGTTTTCAATAAATATTTACAGAAGCCAAAATTGTAAGGTATTAAAAATCTTGTTTATAGCCTATTCCACCATTTTTTTTTTAAAATTTTGTTGTAAACAAACCCATATAAAGCTTACGAAGGATGACATGTTACGACTATATTAGAAGCCCATATAAAGACATGATTTTTTTTGGTCTGTCACCGAAAAGCGAGGTCAAATCTTGGCTTACCCCTTTTCCATTTAATGCTATTATTACAGAAAAAAATAAATTATAATTTCGACATATTTGCATCAATTTATATCAATTTGCACACAAACAATTTATCTGTATTATAAATTTCTATCACGAAAACATTTTCGATAAAAGTTATTCAAAAAACGTTTTGCTGGATTAATTCTCATAAAGTCGATTTAATTCTCGTAATCCTAATTCAATTAGCACGTGATAAAAAAAATTACGTAATTGGATCAAAGCACAGTTTACAATTGAAGACATAATAGAACATAAATCAAGCGTAACTTGAGATCAATCAAGCATCTCGCAGAGTTATCGATTCACATCCTAGACAAACAAAACAGTTGATCCTTTGCGTTAGAGCAAGCCATATTCATACTATTATTGGTATTCAATAGAAAATTTATACTCCATCACATCGAATTAAAACAGATTCGGATAAAACAAATTCAATGTTTAGGACGTTAACAAAAAGTAGTATAGTAAAAATGTATACAATAATAGGAACGATGGCAAAATCCCACGAGACGAGAAAGGTTATGACGACAGATCTCACCGCACGTTAGTTTTTTTTTGTAATGCATTCGTGAACGAAAAGCTATTATGAACCGCAACCTTTTACTTTCACACAACTAGAGATACCCTAAAAAAACCGTATTAAGTAATTATGTATGCATAATTACTTAATGGCATCAATAGTGGGCGACTCATCGAGTTTTAGAGGACATCGTATGTGGGTAGTTTACATTAAATACACTAGAACTGACGTAACGCAATTCTTGTATCTTTACAGAACGATTACTCATTTGCAAATCTACAAGTGATTACACAAAGGGTGGACAGATAGATCAGACTAATTCTTTCCATACACTTCCCAGCCATTATATAAAATTGAGTAGGAAATTAGCCTGTAGAACTACAGATCAGAGTGGATTAGTGAAACAAAGCGTATTTCCGGTCGAATTTAGCTATTATCTACACGAAAACTGTAATACACGAAGCCAACTTTTCACGTATTGAGAAATGGCATGAAGTCTCTCTTCGTTCAAATAATATTTTTTTTCCCGAAATGATTGTTTAAAACCCGTTAATTTTGGCGATAATTGCGGTTAAACGGTTTCTCGTGTCACTAATTCTTTTCTGTATGCAAAAAAACTTGTTGATAAATCATTTACGATTACAATAATTGTTTACACGCTAGCAAATAACTCGTTTGATCAATTAATGGCAATTTGTCAATAGCTGTTATGACCCTGCAAAGCTGGAATGGCCAGATTTGAAGGTCACAGACTGGTCTATCTTCTCAAGAGGTGTGATGGCCGAGAAACGTTTTGTAAGAGAATTACTACGCAAATACATCGCAACTGATGAATTTTTTTGTACTTATTTAATGATATATACACGAGATTCGTGCAGAGTTTAATTATTTAGGGATAAAATTAATGAAGTTAAAAAATAATTTATTTATATTAGAAAAACTGGATTATTGTTATTATGAACGTAATAATTCACATAACAACGTCTTAAATAAGCCAGTATCATTTATTGTTTGTTACATTGTTACAGTTAACATTACAAAAAGGGCTTAATCTTCCTGACAGTTTTAGCTTACTGAGGAGCATTGCGACCTCTTCCGAATCCTCCTTTCTGAAATTAAAATAAATTTTTATTTATTATTTCATCATATGAATAAATAAAATTTTACATCGAGAACGTCTTAAAATTATTTTTAATTAATGGTAAGACTAGAACATATTCTATAGTTTAATGCATAAAATTAATAAATATTCTTGAAAGAAAATCTTTTATTAATTTGACTATTTTTCTTAAATCAGAAAAATTAAAAACACTCAGTCATAAGAGTCATTAAGTGATTTAATTCAACTTTGTAGTTATTCAAATACACTTACTCATTTGGTCTATACCCTTCTCATTATTGGATAGTAAATATAATATTTACACAATACTAAAACAAATAAAAGGTTAATAAAAAATCTCTAAGATTTAAAATAAATCTTAGAATCATCATCTAATGGTTATTAACAGATTTACATTTCAAGTTGATACATATTAGTAATACAGATAAGTAGTGTCTGGTACCTTAACTCTGATAAAGTGCTAGAAGTAGAGGGAAATAGGGGTTGTTAATAATAATAATAATACAGAAAAGGAGAAACAAGTAATAACAACAAATACCGAATCTCTGACTTGTTATTAATCACTTATTGAAAAATAAATTTCGCCATAGGCAAATCTAAACATAGTCAATATGCATAGTCTTATTATGAAGTGCCTATTGTAACAAAATGAAATAGTAAATGAAAATCTCAGATACATTTATTGTGTATAAAAATGTCAATTTATGTGAAGAGAAAGCCAATTATATCAGAGAAAAAATTTTCTCACACAAGTTAATTAATATTTACATACCTATTTAAAAAAAAAACATTCTTTACTTCAATAATACATTAAAAAAAACTGTTTCTAAACATTATACATGGTCTGTCCCAAAAGTAAGTGTACTGGTTTTTTTATTTCAAAGTACACAAGAGTTACATTAAACTACAAATGATCTTCAAAGTACAACCCTTGTGAGGTCACAGTGATTCCAAAGTTTTTTCCACTGGTTATAGCAGTACTTGAAGTCACTTTCCGTAAGGGTGTTTTGTTCGTTGGTTACAACTTTTTTGATGTTTTCCACTGACCCGAAATGACAACCTTTCAACTTGGATTTTATCTTAGGGAATAGGTAGAAGTTGCACGGAGCTAGGTCCAGGTTGTATTTAGGTTGTGGGAGTGTGGGGATTTTTTCTTGGCCAAAAACTCTCAAATTGATAGCACTGTGTGAGCAGGCACATTATCATGGTGCAGATTCTAATCTTCTGGAATGTCCTTGCGGACTTGCTTGACCTGTTTTTGACATCGTTCCAAGACATCTTTGTAGAAGGCCTGATTAACTGTCTGTCCTGAAGGTAAAAATTCTTTGTGCACATTTCCACATAAAAAAAAAAAAAAAACACAATAAGCATCGTCTTTACCCTGGATCTTTGTGCCATCTAAACACCATGTTTCTCGATAAAGTGGCATCTTCATAAGGTTTGGTTAAATCTGCAAATGTCTCGGTTGCAGATTTTGAGTTTCATATGAAACTTTGATAGCGTAACGTTGTTTGAGATTTTTCTCCATTTCAAATGTAACAATGTATTAAAACACTGTCTTACACAGATTGTGCATGTTTGACTTAACCGATCAACAGGTATGTATATGTTGCTAAGATATCTAGCAACATGAAAATACCAATTATGATGTGTTAAGCTGCACAGTCATTAAATAAAAAATCAGTACACTTACTTTTGGGACAGACCATGTATATTCTACTTTTTTAAAAATAGAAAGTACATAAAGTAATATTTAAAAACAAATTTATATTTATATTATTATTATTATGTTGCAAATGTCATGCTCAACTGATAATTGTGCCAAATGCTATGCCAGACTAAAGTCAAGACATAGCTACCCAAACAAGTGTTAAATTAAGCTGTAATATTGGTGTGTGTCCTGTGGGTGCCCTCTCAGTGACACAAGGTACTATGTACTTGACTGCCCTCTCACCGAGGGCTTCCGCTGGACGGCCAATGATGTCGACTGGTCTGAGTCTCCTGAACAAGTACTTTGAACGCTAGCAGCAAGTAAAGGAAACTTACTGAAACTAAAGGAATCGATGGGAACTGTAATAGGTCTTTTCGACCTATAAGCTCAGTGGATGCATTGGGCAGGGCCTTCTTCCTAGAGGAGGGGCCCCCGCTGACCATATAGATGAGTTAGCCTCTCTTTAGTAGAGGACTCAAAGTGCAGAGTAGGCTGCATCAAAACTGTATGTCAAGGTAAGAGGATTGGACTCGAGTGCAAGGAAGGCTAGTCCCCATTGGGTTGTACTGGCAGAGCCTGAGCATTTAACTCAGTCTGATTTTAATCGTTCAGACACCTGTGTGATTACTGGGTGCCTGACTGCCAATGATTAAAATATAGTTTTTGTACTCTATAGTGCCATTTGGTGGAACAGAGTCATATACTTTGAGTTGTGATATGAGGTAGATATGTGTGTCTGCATCTAGAATCTAGCGCTGGATCCTAAAATAAAAGGTCGGCATTTGATCATTTTTAACTTTGTTAATTTTTTATATCTTCATGCTAATTGACTGTTACTTCTGAATTGGTCTGTGAAAAGGATAAAAAGAAATACTTAAAAATATATAATTTTTTGAGTCTAAGTCTTCTATAGCTTCAAATGAAGATAATCTTGGGTTATGTTGTCTTTATGAAAATAATGACTTTATGCAATCTAGAAACTTCCTAATAATGTGACATGCTCAATATTGCAGCTTTCTGTAGTGCCATGTATGTGTTTTTATTAACATTTAATGTTTCTAGACTTTCATGTAGCGTATGTAGTATAACATCAGTAGAACCAACAGGTATAATAAATACATTATCCATCCTCCACATCTGTCTTATTTCTTAAGCAGGTGGTGTATACCTATTGATTTTTTCAGTGTGAGCAATTTTTATGTTACAACTGTTTGGAATGGCAATGTCTATTATATAAGTGATCGTACTGCATTTGTCAATGAAAGTGATGTCAGGTCTATTGTGTGGAATTATTTTATCTGTGATTTATGGCTCTGTCATAGTATATTTTGTGTCATTTTCTAATACTGCCTGTGGAGTATATTTGTAGTTTGGTAACTGGATGTTTAATAATCATTGCTTCTGTGCAAGCTCTTGGTGTATTACATTTGCTACTTGATTATGCGTATGTAAATTGTCTGTGTTAAGAGCTTGCAACCAGAAGTTAGTTATATGTTGTATTTTTCTGGCAGAAATGTGGCACTTTCTGCAAGAATCATTGTGAGTGATGTATCCTTCAGGATGTGTTTTCTGTAGTTTTTAGCATTTATGACCTGATCTTGAATGGCAATCATAAAACACTCAGTATCTCCAAACAGGCAGCTCCTAGTCAGCCAATAGTTTGATGCAGTTTTGTCAACATAGTTCTGAGCTAGGTCATAGGCATGCCTGCCATGAAGTGCCTTTTGATCCCATGACTGCTTAGTGGTGTCTGTTTTTTTGTGTGTTGAGCTATGTCAGGTGCTCAAAGTGTAAGTTTAAAGGTGTGTGGTTTTACTGTCTGCCAAAATTATAGCTTTATGTAATCTTGATGTTTCATGTTTTTGTGGAAAAACTCCTGCAGTGTCTGAATTTGTTTGTAATGCAGATTAACTATATTAGCAAGGCCATGGCCGCTTTCTTTATGAGGAAGAGTTAGTCTTTCTATGATGATTTTGGGTGATATTGTTTATGCTTAGTAAGTGTTGTTCTTATTTTCCTTTGGAGTTGCTCAAGATCTGTGCGTGTCCAGTATATAACTCCAAAATAAGAAGTGAGTACAGGAACAACATAGGTATTAATAGCTTTAATGGTATGTTTTTAGTACTGCATGTAATCTGTTCTGGTATTTGAGTGTTACCCTTTGTTTTATTTGTGCACATTCTGTAAGTTTGGCCTACTGAAATCCTAAATATTTGTAAAACTTGCCCTCTTCCATGAATTCAATTATTATTATAATTATAATGAAAAAGTTGTAAATGCAAGCAGGGTACAAGTACTTTACTTTTTAACATTTACCTAAAAATGAATGTACATTTATAATTATTCCAATTTCTATTTCTCCATAAAAGCAATAGAACTTAGACATTAATTTAGCATTTCTCAGTTTAAAGACCTGATTTTTAAACCATAAACCCAAATGCAATTTTGATTTAACATGCACAAGATAAAAGAGTATTGGTAACTTTTGCTTCCCTTTTGCTTGCTGCACTGCTATAAAAGCTATACAATGAATATCATATAATTGATACTATTATATTAATGTGTATACATTTAATCAAAGTTTAATAAATTTGCACAATAAAAAATTATTGTGTTTTGTTTGTGATTAACGTTATTGTCATCAATGTTACATCCATTTTCATCATTTAGTAAAATATAAATTTAAAGATACTACTTTCAAATTTATATATTAGAAAAGTAATAGAAATTACTACATGTAAGTATTAATTTCATTCACTGCAACTGATTTTTATCATCATTTTCTCACAATCCTTTCTACATTTGCCCCAATTTTAGGCTAAAATCTGCTGGTCTCTCAAAACATTAAACAGGTGTTCCACTGTAACTAAAAAACGTTAAAATGTGTTTAAAAACATTTTACTTATATTTTAACCATATCAAACACAGTGAGAAAAATACAAATGGCTCAGGATATCTGCCAAAGTTAGTAGTATTTAGTAGTTCTCTATATTTGAAATGTCAAACTGGAAAACCATGGTTTACTGACTCAATTCAGTAACATTAAGAGTTTACCTAACCATTTGCCACCCATAAAAACAAATCCCACAGTATTTCATATCTTTCTTAAACATAACTAAAAATCCAGCATGAATGTGTGTATCTTTCCTGGCAACATTCAAAATTGTGGTGGCACCATCTGTTATGATATTTTATTATTAATTATTATAAAATGGCAAAAAGCTAAATTTTGAAGGTAGAGATGAGTTTTATAAAAAAATTGTAAAAGTTCATAATAAGTAAAAATCTTCAAGACCATGTCCACTAAAGATAAGACATGACCTCTATCTCTCCACCCCTTAACCTCTAACCACCAAAATTTAATGGCATCAATTCTCCTAATACACAAACCTCCTTGTAAACTTTCATAAATTTCTGACAAAGCACAGGAGTTATTGAGCTTCAAAGTCAGTGAAAATCATGCCCTCTCCCACACATACTAATAGCCATACATACAGAAAAAACTCTTTGAAATTTCATTTTTCAACATTTCAAGGCTGAGTTCAAAAATGAAAAATTCTTGGAGACCATCTTTTGATCTATAACTATACTTTCCATCTGTTATATATAGCAGGAAAGTAAAAATAATGAAGATTGCTTATTAGAGAAATTTGAAGATTTTCAATATAAAATAAAAATGCCTTCAATTACATTTAAACATAGTTTTTTAAACTCACTTAATTTTACTATTTTAACACTTTAACTGCCATACGACACGCCAGCGGTTGTACTAATTAGGGCCGTACAGAGCCATCCGACGCGCCGGCGGTCGTACTAGTTAGGGCCATACAGAGCCATCCGACCGCCCTTGTCGCTATAACCAATGTAGTTTCACTCAAGGTTAAATTATCCTGGCTTCGTAAGACGTTGTTTTACATCCTAGTGGTGGCCTCTCGCGGATGTCTATGAAGTTTGTTTCCGACTGCCGGCCGTCGTATGGCCTCAGAAGTGGTCCGACGGCCGGCTGTCGTAGTTTTTTTAATAAAAAGCTATTTTATATCTAATAGTGAATAGTTAAAAAGGAAAAAATATCGAAAACTAGTTTAATTATTCTCTTTTGTTACATATAAAGTAATTAATATTAAATATTTCATGGTCTTATAGTCTCCGGTTTCAGGCCATACGATGGCCAGTCATCTGTTGTACCCTGATATATTTTTTTTATCTTCACTCTACCGACTGTTATATAATGACCCTTTTATTTATATCATAATAAAATATTAAATATCAAATTTTCTCATTGTGGCCTGAAAAAATGGAAAATATCATATTACAGTTAGCCTGATAAAACGCAAAATATCATATTACAGGTGGCAGTTAACGTGTTAATTATACAATAAAATGTATAAAAATTTTGAAAGTAATTGAATTTATTTCAGAAAAGATTTAATCTTTTGTATTTACAGTACATTCAAAATATTTATAGACAAGTATTCTACATTTTATCTAGAATATATTAAAAAGATTTTAAAAATAATACTTACAAATTCTAATTTTGTATCAGCTCCAAGACCTACATCTCCCTTTTTATCAAATACACCTAAAATAAAATAGATATTGTAATTGATGTAATTATAAGTTTATCATAATATATGAGTTAAAATTAATAAAAGCTCTAAACTAAACTCATTAAATAGTAAACTTTTTAATGAGTTTAGCTTAGAACTTTTAAAGTTTAATGAAAATTGTTAAACTTTAAAATATTTTTCGATAAAACATATAAATTAAGCATCAGTATCATTTGGGACTAAAGCCACAACAGCATAAAGTAATTACTTTATACTATTTATTAATGATAAAATTTTTATTTTCAAATTAATGTAAGTTTTTGTTAAAACTATTAATGTGCAAAAGTAAAATATGTAATTAATGTACTTTAAATCCATACACCATGCTGTAGAAATAACTTTTTTGAGAAAATTAAATCATTTATTTGTATCAATTTATGATGCTTAATTTCATAAATACAAATTATCCACTTTTTAAAACAAATATTATGAAAAGAATCTGTCCATTTTTTACACACACATTTTATGTACGGCAATGCAAACAGTAAAAGGTAGTAAATTTTAATTTATATAACCTACGAGTTATTGACTACTGCAGTGTTTGAAACTTGTTATTTTTAAACTATTTTTACAGATAACAGAATTAAAAAATACATAACAATGAAAATCAAAGGGCATTGCAGTGTGCAAATTTCACAAGTCTTACTTATACTAAAAAAATAAAGGAAAAATATTGCCTAAGAAGATACTTCAAATTTCATACCATAATTTACATAATTCTTAAAAATCAATCAAGTAAATGTTTATTTTTCAGTAAATTTTTGAAATTAATAGACTGTTTTACTTAAACTTATCAGCCTTTTCCCTAAAATCAAAATAGAATAGAACATTTTGAAAAATCTAGTACTGCTTATAGAATATATGAATTTGTAATATTCTGGAACAGATGTCAGAAACAGTACATATGGTCCCAAAGAGAAATGCAAAAGCTTTTGGAGGCACAGAATTTCTCCAATTTGTAATAAAAATATACTTAATTTATTTTATTATAAGCATTTGTTTTCATATTATTACTGGCTGTTTATTGAAAAATGTATTGTTCATTTATTATGTTCCTGTTATTGATAACATTGGACAGGAAAACTATATGAATATTGAAGCAGCTCTAAAGAAGGAGCAAGACAAAGTTTTCACACACATTCTAGAACAATTTAAAAAAACAAAACATTTTAAAATTAAGAAACCAAATTATTCTTTATTTAGTAATATTTTGTCCATTCTATAATCATCCACAGCTTGAAAAATTTACAAATAAGTAATAAATTAATTTTAAATTTAATATCATTTGTATTTGTTGCATGCTAAAGATGGCATTAAAATGGATGAAAATATTCAAAAGAATAACTTTTGTTTCTGAATTTAGTTTTGGTCTTTTAAATCACAACACATTACCAAGTTTCACACACTTTCATTTTAAAATATCAATTCAAAAATACTAACTTCCTTATTTTAACATTTTAAAAAATTCAGGATGAAATATATTTTAAAATATTACAAATTGAAGCTAAATACAAATGAAAAATTTGATGTCTGCACACATTCTTCACAATCCTGGGAACACAACATTAGCAGAGTTGACCTCTCCTTTGAGGCTCTTCTCTGCTTATGTAAATTTATAAGAACCATGTAAAGCTTCAAATATGTAAATTGATTAAAAATCAATTTACATATTCAAGCTTCAAAGGATTCAAAAGTCAATTCTGCTCATGTTGTGTTCCCATGGTTGTGAAGGATGTGTGAAGATATTAAATTTTTTATTTCTATTTACTCTTAAATTTGTAACATTTTAAAATTATACAAAATTTATGAATTTTTAATTAAAATTTTTACAATTACTCAAAACATCAGTGTATTTGGAAACGGTTTGCATTATCTCATACATAGTATTGCTTACAAATAAAACTTAAATCTGAAAACTAAATTAAACAAAGGTGTGAAAGTAATATTAGACAGCTTAGAAGTAAAACAGATATTTAGTTTTATATTTACATAATTAAAGATATTTGTTATCATAAAACTGTTCTGATGAAATTTAAAAATATTCTTAAAAATTTTTGGATTTTTTAATAAGCACATTTTAAAATCTGCTCACTAATATGTAAAAATTTTAAATTGAGAATTAAAAAAAAAGTAATAATAGTGGTATCTAGATAAATATGAAGTAACACAAAAATCTTATTTATAGTTAACTTAGGTACTATTCCTCTATTATCTTAAGTTTAAGGGATTGATTTTGTTTAAATCTCGATGGTTATTCTAACACTTCCCACTTAATTTGCATCACCAAAATTATAAATGAATTCATAAATAATTTCTTAATGATAAAATAAATGTAAAATAATTTATGAATTTTGTAAAGTTTTCATAAATTAATAGTGTGTGTATGTAAATGATAATTATAAAGCTGTCAAGTTCAAATGCATTAGCTGTGCTGGTTACCTATGAGTGAGATCATGAAACTATTGTATTATAAAATCAACAGAAAACTGGGTATATTTATAAATGAAGGATGGAAATTGACTTAGTTCATCTTGTTAATTGTTTTAATATGTTATTGGAATGTTTATTTCCCATTTTGCCAAGTTCTTTTTCTCCACTAATCAGTATAATTAAAACAAATTATTTTTTTACATTCAACAACTAATTTTTTTTTTGCCACTACTCTACATATAGTTCATAATTGACAAATAGCTCATTTAACCCTTTTTTTTTTTAAATCTCAAAAAGCATTTAGCTAGACTTTACAAATAGAGTATTAATGAACTGCATTAGTAAATTAATATTAAGAGAACACTTTCATACTTAATATTTCTCTCTTAAGTGACTAAATCAAAGCTTATTATTGTGAGCTGTCATCATTTTTATATTTTAATTCACATAAAGATTTAACTTAAATATATAGAAATATTTTGTAAACACAAAATTATAAATATTTTTTTCAATACTAAAATGCATTGTCAATTGTCTAAGATGTGCCAATTTCTCTTTGTTAAAACCTGAAAAATAATTGATTTATACAAGTAGGAATAACTCCAACCATATTTCTAAAATAAAAAAAAATAAATAAATAAATAAATTTTTATACAAATTTTAATAAATACAAAGTAAAAATACTTTTAGAATGAGAGAAGTAATGAGTAACTTTCCATAACAAAAACAGGCAATATTGGGAAGTATTGATATATTTTTTCCTTACTTAAACTATAAGATATCACATTTGTATAATGTTGTGCATGTAATTTTATCTAAACAAAGAGACCAATATGTAGTTTAAGAGGAGATAAAATCTTACTTTTAACTAAATCCTTAAATTCTGTTAAAAAATGAACATGGTTTAAATATGCTTAAATTTATAGGAAAAAGAATTATTTTTATAATAAATTTAATACACAAAAAGAATTTCATACCAGGAGCTCGTCGATAAGATTCTCTATCTGCTGCAGACTTCTGTACTTGTTCAGTTGGTGCTAAAACAAAAAATGAATGAAAAGCATAATGATATTAATATTAAAAATTTATGTATGTTAGAATGACAAATTAACAAATAAATCAATTAAAAAAAAAAAAAATTGAAAAACTTTAAATTAATAGTTTTGACAAGTTCATAGCCATTTGTAAATTAACTTACTTGTCACTTTACAACATAATAGTCAATCCTTGTGTTTAACTGTGATCTTAATAATCACAATTTTGTCATTAATGTTACTGTATAATGATATATGATAATTCTGCAATTTATGACCAGAAACTATTTAAATAGTATTTTACATTATATTATTGTACTAGCAAATAAACAATACTGCCAGATTTTAAATCATGCTTTGATAAGACTAATTATAAAGATTTGTAATTTGAACTAAAGGTAGGTAAATAAATGATGATGGATTCATCATCCTTTATTTAAAATTTAATAATTGCAAATAAACTAATTTACTATATATTGAGCTTAGTTTATATGTAATTATATTATACTATATTATAATAGCACACAATGCAACAAAAAATATTTGAATAGATGAATTATTTTTTATTCTGTATTCTGATTGTTACAATGAAGTGTTTCTTATATAAAAATTCCACGACTCAATATATTATACACATTTATTTCTAAGACATCAGTTCTCATTAACAAATAATAATAATTCACTGTTAAACAATTTTTAAATTAAGGTATTATGAATGACAATCATTAAATGAATGTTCCCCAAATAGGAAAGTAATTATTATAATATATACTTATTTACAAACTATAAGAAAAACAAAAGTATAATTTTGAAATATTAAACAACCACTTTAAATTTTTCTATTCTTAATTATTTTTAAATTATTAAAAACCACATACCTCTTAATCTTTGTCTTCCTGCTTCAGGTCTAGTTTGCCTTTTTAATGTTGATGGAACAATTTCAGGAGGCAAATGAAGAAAATCTCTAAGATACTGGATCCCTTCATTAGTTAGATACCAATAGTAATGACGCCAAGCAAATTGCTCTTTGACCAAACCTCTTGATTTTAAAGATTGAAGAGCTTTAATAACATGCAGATTCGGAACATTTTCTAAATCTGGATGTTTTGCTGCATGGAAATCTTTTTTCGCCACCAACACACCTTCTTTGAACAAATATTCATACACAGCAACACGATCTTTTTTTGGCATCAACATTTTAAACTTTATATGATCTTGAAGTACAAGATAATAAATCTGAAATAAAAACAATTTAATGTAAAATATATAAAAACTAACTATATGAGAATACATTTTCTTTAATAAGAAAGGTTATTAACACAAAAAAATGTATACAAGAATTAATGCTGAAACTAATAGTTGTATATTATTTTTATTTTATTTTAATTATACTACATTTTTGTTATTAACTTTATAGTACTAATTAAACTGCCAGATACTGACAAAACTAAAGACTGCCATTCAAAGAGACCTGGAGCTGTATTCTGGTCATTGTCACACAAGATATATAGGAGCAACAACAAGAATGCTCGCCTCCCGTCTAGCAGAGCATCAGGATGATGTAGCCAAGGAAAAATATACTACAGAGCTTGCTAAAAAAGTTCTCGAGCAAGGCTACAACCGCTGTGGTCCAGAACAGAAATAATAAAATGTTGCAACAATCAAAGGTTTGTACTCATCTGGGAAGCGCTACTCACAGCTACTACGGAAGCATGCAATGTCCCCACTCTAGATCTACCCGGAGTGTGGGTAGCATTGTATTGGTGCTTAAACAACGAAACGCGCCTAACATCGTATTGCCATTGCGGCATCAATTCCACACATGCGCCGCCCGCACCATAGATTTAAGAATTCGAACATGCCAGCATCTTTTTGCACGTTCGTAACGAAATTACCGGATGCCTGTTTTTCAATTCAAAAATTCTGTTCTCCTTAGAACTCTCTCCTTAAACATGCCAGCATCTTTCTGCACGTTCGTTTTTAAAATTAATGCTTTTCACCTGAAGATGACGATTATAAACTCGTCGAAAGTGCTAGTGGTAATAAAAAAGAAATAGTTTAACGCCGAAATCAGTGAAGTCTTTCTACCGGAACCCAGTTTTTCTCTTGTTTCTCAGAGACCAGCAAATAGTTGTCTTTCGTCTCTTGCCTAGATTTCATTATATCCAATATGGACAACTGGGTGCTACTCACACTGTACAATCATATTAGAGAACGTTCTCTATCTCGGGAAAGAATACTTTGAAAAAGAAAATTCTTCTGATTTTTTCCCAGTGTCTACTTGGAAATGCCACTGGTTCATTTTTTTAAAAAAATTATCCTACATCAATTACTGAATTATTGAACATGATGTTAATCTTACTTAGATAGTTAAGGAAAAAATTAGATAGTAATATTTTGAAAAATATCTAAGTATGCATGCTTTTCTAACTTAGGTTATTAAAATTTTTATTTGTATTGACATTACAATCTGTAAAAACATTATAAAACAAAAAACACAACTTTGTCAAAATTGTGTTTTACTTGTACACATGCTTTCCTTGCCATGTGATCTATAATTACGTACTCCACATTTTCAAAAATTTTACAATTTCATTGGTTAAAATTCTATATTGTGTTGCGCGCGCAGATAACCCAAAGACGTATAATCAACCTAGTAGAATCATGACATCATCAACGAAGACAAGATCATTAAAAGTGATCAGAATTGCCACTTCTCTCATTTTGACTTCCTCAGTCCTTGAAAGAAGAGACATAAGTGACCATATTATGGCCCCTGGAATTCTGACATCAGTTGTCCTGGATGACATGAGACCACACAGCAGCTGCAACAGGCAATTTCCTTGCCATCTTTGTTTTGGAATGTCTGGAACACCCACTGTACAGTCACAACCTGGCAGCCAGTAACTTCCAATTCTTCATTGCTTTAAAGATGATGCTGGAAGGAAAGTGTTTCAATGCCAAAGTTGAAGCTGCCATACACACATTTGTCTCTGAATGCAACACAAACAAATGTGCATACAGCGAATATTATGCTCATTTCTGGACCCATTTTGCTATTAGTATCAAATGAACCTCTCCATCATGTCTTGTTTTTCGTTCTCAATGTAGAATCATACTAACATTGGCAGAAATGGCCTTAGATAAAGAAAAAGAAGTTATTTTAAAGAAAGTTGTTCTGTTGGAAGAAATAAGGAAAGGAGAGAACATTTAATAACAGAGAAATTATGGATTTGAAAAAAAGTTAATGTTCAGAAGTAATCATCAGAGATGGGGTCACCTTACTGACAACTTGGAAGTGTCTACTTAAAGAAGTGAAATATATAATATGTATGCAAATATAAGAAACTATATTAGAACCTATCTGCTTTATAGTCTGGAATTTTTGAGAAGGAACAATAAAATAAAAAACAAATTGAAAAATGCATACATTAGAATTCCTTGAGCGCATGTTTGAAAAATAATTATTTTTTTCCCACAGAGTTAATCGTGAAAAATAAAATATCATTAAATCTTTAGTTGGTGTGTAGTTTTATTTTAGAATGTTATGGTATTACCAGAAACATAATTAGTGCAATGCTTAAACTGAGGTCTGCAGTCTCTTTGGAGTCTGAAAAGAAGCAAATCATGTTAAAAAAATATGATGTCACCAACAGCTCTATCATGCAATGCTTCCAAAGTTTGGCCCAAAACAATAAAGAGAAAGTTCTTAGGAAATATGCCAAGAGATGTCATGTGATTGAGGCAAATGGTGTTTTGTACTCATGTCACTGAGTGACATTGAAGCAGGATCAAGTTGGACAGCAGACATTTTTTGTACATGTCTGCTGTCCAATGCGAAACAAGTATAAAAAACAAGGCATCATGAACAGTGCAAAGTAAGTAGTCCTACTGTTTTTGTTTATAGCATTTTCTATATGGGTCAATGACAAAAAATTCTGTGTTTTGCAAATGTCACTTTCTCTCTCTTTTTTTAAATTGAGAAAGCACTTCAATACAGCTTTTATAGTACTAATGCTTTAATATAGCACAATATAATCTGGCAATCATTTGGTATTAAACACTGTTGATTCTAATTGAAAGATGAAAGATTTAGTTTGTTTTGGACACTCACATCATTCATGTATACTGGTTTTCAGTAATGACTCATGAGTCAAGAGTATGACAGGCCAGAATGAACAAATTTCCAGCAAGTTTTTTTGATCTAGATATGGTATATTCCTAATTGTAATTCATGACATTGGATTTCTTTGTTCTTTGATAGATAAATAGGTACAATTGCAGATGTGAATGATGCTGTTGGAACCTTAAGAGTTGTAGAGCATGTCCATAGAAGCAAAACAGTCAAAGAAACCATACCACTAAATGTGACCCTTTGTGAGATTTAGCCTCCCAAAATCAGCCACATGCAATCGAGAGTCCTGCATTCCACTAAGACAATCGTATTGCCCATTTGTTGGTTTATAGAGTATTTGATATTATATAGTTTTAGGGGTTATGGTGCTCACTATTGCTTGCACTAAAAGTGCATGACTACATGTGGAGTATGGAGAATATGTAGTAGTACTGGTTTGAGGTAAAAATTGTTTTCAGTCAGTAGAAGTTAATGCACTTATTACTTGTTACAGGTACTGATCAACTTGCTTGTAACATAACATGCTTGCAATTGTGACATCTGCAAGCAAGATGGCAACTAGAAATGCTGCTGTTGGATTCCACAGTTGGAGGCAAATATCTCACGAAGAGTCAGGTGCTGGACTTTTCTTTATAATTTACCGATAAATATTGTTAGAATGTCTCATCACCATGCTGTAAAAACTGTTAAACACATGATAGGCTTAGTGGAGCACATAGCATGACTCCCTATAGCACCTGGAAGTGGGCTTTATGCTGATTTCAGGGGCTATATCTTGCAAAGGGTATTACTTTCTTTGACTTTTTTGCTTTTATGGACATGTTCTACAGCTTTGTTAAGGCCCCAACATCATTCACATCTGCATAAATTTATTTGTAAATACAAGTATAAATAAAACTGCATTTCAAAATATATAATGTACTTTTTTAAAAATAAAAGATATTCTTTCATTCATAATCCTATGTCTGCAATATTGTCCACACAGTTACGTTTTAAATTGAAACATTTTTGTACTCTCATATCTGAAGCAAATTTCATCTAGCAATATCAATTCTGATCAATCTAAATATATTAAAGTAGTCAATAAAATTGTAATTATGTTTAGAATTTGAATTTTCATACGTTTTCACGTGTCATTTACTCATCATCTCTTTTTCTTTCCTTCTAATATATTTTTCTTAATTAAATTATGAAACATTTTATTGTGAGACGATTTTAAAACTTTAAGGATACTTACAAACTAAAAAAGGAAATCAAGAAATTATCAGCACGTGGTTCCCTTTTTCTGCCACGTTGAGATTAGGCTTAATCACAACTGTATAATTTCATTATTACTTCTCAGTTTTACTTATATATTCATTTATTTCAACGCGTAAATTTAATTAAAGTACAAATAGAAATTTTTGAGTATATTAAATTTAAAAATTAAGATAAATCAAATATTAAAAATTAACAAAAGAAATTACATACCAATCTCACTTCTCACGGCAACTAACAGAAAAGGAAATTAACAGTGTTGCCAGGGGTCTGCAATACCCGATTCTAGAGTAGCGAATTTCCACCCAATTTCCGCCATTATCCCCCTTTAAGTTAATGAAATCCATGTAAATCTAGAAATTTCTAAAATATTCCCCCATGTACCATAGTAAATAATATTTAATATACTTTTTAAAATCATTAAATATTTATTTTACTTTTACAGTTAAAATTAGATTGGTTTATAATAGATTAGGCTTATAATACGTACAGTACCATTTATGAAACGGGACAGCACATTTTTTGCTCTGTCCCTGTTGTCCCGCTTATTAGTAAACTTTTTACTTTTGTCCCATTATTTTGAAAGTGGAAAAAAAGCTTAGTAGTCCGTATATGTATCTGGGTCAACTGAATTACAACTATAAATCACTAGAAGTTCTATTTATTATTTTAGATGTATTGCCCGAAAAACCATTAAGTCAGTGGCGTGCCATGACATTTGATGATAGGGAAGCTGTGTTTCTGTAAAAAGCCGACTTCCAGGGGCAATCAGTTAATTGCGCGTCAGCAGTGGTGATATTCGAAATATTTAACAAGGGGTTCGCTAGCAGAAAATTTTTCCCTGACAATCACCGACAAACGAAATGGAAGTTTTAGCTAGAAATAAATACAATACCTTTTCTTGTGATATATCTAACAATCAGTGGCGTATTTGGAATGTAACGAGCCCTGGGTGAGACGGCCGGATGGCCGAGCGGTAAAGGTGGCAGCCTACCGCTCTGGGGGACCCGGGATCGAATCCGAACGGGTCGAATAATCCCCAGGAATTTTTCGGGGGGTGGTCCGTTCGGATATGTCGGGCCCCGTCCCTCACCACCCGGTCGCCCCATTGTGGGCCTGGCCGAACCCATAATGGGCCTACTAAAAGAGGCCCTCTTAGTGCCCACAGGGCGGAAAGAGTTAAAAAAAAAAAAAAAAAAAAAAAAAAAAAAAAAAAGCCCTGGGTGAAGACCAGGTAACAATACTATTTTAGTGCTGTCGACCTTTTTTTTTCAGGCAGAGAGATTCTTAACCGCGAAATGGCACTCCTCCTAATAGGCAGATGTCATCATATCTCGAGATACATTATTCTTTTTCTTTCGCTGTCCATAGCCCGACACGTGTTCCACAGCCATCTTGTATTATTTCGCGCGCGTGAGATTGTGGGATCTCTCTTATGACTGGATCTAGTTTCAAGAACTCTCTTGAATCGATCGCGATTAAACTTCGTTTCGGTCGAGATTGAAACGGTCGAGAGAGATCGCACCAAGACATAGTCCCCGACCTTGCTCACAATCTAGATTGAAATGCTCGTTGCGAACGGGGTATAAGGCCCTAGTTTAGTAGTATTACAGAGTATAATACGCAGTGGCGTAGCGTAGTGGGGGCGGCAGGGGCGGTACTTTTAGGGGGCGGCATTTTTTCACAATAAATAATAATATCTTGTAAAAATTTGAACCGTGTCATTTCATATTTTTGTCGCACCTACGAAATGAGCAGGGAATTTTTCATTACTTATACTGTGACGAAACTGGGGAATCCCCTTTCTTTAAATGAATGTATAATAATTATATCTTGCTCGTTGTAGCGACTGACAACACCGTAGGTGCATATACTTTTGGAATCAAACTGATCCAAGATCACTTCGATCGTTCAAATCGTGCATACAAAGGAACTACTGCGATTCGATCAATCTCTGTTTGCGTATACAAACGCCATCTAGGATCAACTGGATCGCGATCAAACTAATCCAGCGGAAGGTAGGATCGTTTGGATCGGATAAAAGAGATTAAAGATGGCGGCTTCCATGGTTGAAGTTAAGCTTATAGTAAATAACGAAGAAATACGTTTAATTGTTGACAAGGAAACTTATTTAAAACTTATAAATGACAAGTAAAAACATCATTATTAAAATATCCGATAAACTGAGATGAAAAAATAAGTATTTAGAGAAAATTTTGCTAGATTGTACAGTACTTTTAATAGATTATGACGTACTTAATAAATAACAGAGGTAATTATATTGAACTTTCTTATTACATTCAATAAATTCCCTGTGCCCTCTAAATGCCAATTCTCGCTTTGAGAAAAAACATATAACATCTATTAATTTAGATGTGTCTATTAATCGTAATTATCTCGTTATAATTTTAATATTTATTTTATATTGTCTACCAATGTTAAATTCTATTCTATTTTGATTTCCAAATTGCTTCAATTTTACGAAAGGATCGTCATTCGTCATAAATTTTATCGTCAAAATGTCGAAATTTTTTTGTCGACGTATTTATATTTAATTTAGGCATTTCTCTTTTAATAATGTTTTCTTTTTCATTATATGGTCTTGAGCCAAAACTTTTTTAAAATAAATTTTTGAATCACTAGCCACGATATAAAAGCTAAAATTTAAATTATAAAAAAAAACTTACTTGGTAAAACAAAATATGTGATGAATATACATACCTAGTACAAAAAATTCTTCAATTGTACGAATATACTTTTAAAGAAACTTATAATTAAATATAACTTTGTGAAGAAACGTACATAAAAATAACAAAATATTCTTTACTTTTTAAATCTTAAAACAATCCACTTATTGAAATAGCTCCCTACTAGTGGCTAATGAATGGAATCAGAGACGTCCTGGTAGGTGTGCGGCACGTGCATGAACGCAGGTTGCCAAATCCCGAGGGTGCCGATACCAGTCAATGTCAAATGCGTCTTTTGTCGCGTCACTAGTATATATCAAAGGACGCGACAGGGTTGTTGTAGATTTTAAACGTTTCTCACCATAGCTTTTTTTTTTTTTTTTTTTTAACTCTTTCCGCCCTGTGGGCACTAAGAGGGCCTCTTTTAGTAGGCCCATTATGGGTTCGGCCAGGCCCACAATGGGGCGACCGGGTGGTGAGGGACGGGGCCCGACATATCCGAACGGACCACCCCCCGAAAAATTCCTGGGGATTATTCGACCCGTTCGGATTCGATCCCGGGTCCCCCAGAGCGGTAGGCTGCCATCTTTACCGCTAGGCCATCCGGCCGTCTCTCACCATAGCTGTAAAAATCTAAATATGTTAAACTTAACAGATTGTCTGTCGTTCGTTTTCTAACTAATTCGTTTTAGGACCAAGTGTTCACGGAAATTTCCAAAATTTACAACTTTTCGGGTCACTCTCATTGAACTGGAAAATTTCTGTCTTTATTACATCTAATATTATGAAGAGAACAGACCCCACTGTACTCGGCAAGAGATTGGTTCGGTTAAGCTTCTGTTTAAGTAAAATTTTGGCTCTTTCATCAGGGTTTTATTTATGTTTCTAATTCCCTAATCGCTTAATTATTTAACTACTACTTAAATAGATATAAGTCGAAACCGGTTACTTTGTACTTGAATATCTCTAGTCTTGGGAAAGAAGTGGAAAGAAATTTTTATGACAACCGATACATAAATCGTAAATTTAAGGAAAATAAATTCTAGAGCCTTTTTTGTACCATTGTACGTCTCGTTCATTAAATTTGATTGTAAATGATGCTGCCAAAGTAACAGTTAATTTTTTAACACTGTACTAGAATTGTACACGTTTTTTCTGCATCCCCTTACGGTTGGGACGTACTAAATCGTAATATCACCGGTTTAACATTGAAATCCATAAGTAATATGAGATGGGAGAGTGGAATAAACGCGGAATAAATATATCAAATATTTTAATGGATTTTTTAAACTCCTGTCAACTATACAGAACTATCATAAAAACATGCCAGTAAACTCCTATAAATCTAGTCTGGAGTGGGCAACGTTTTTTATAACATGGGCCAGAATAAATTTTACGTTTTTTCCGCGGGCCGTAGTAGTTAATTAACGCCTTCTTGTGACTCGTAATTTTTTTAGTCTGCAAATATGAAATAAATAAATAAAAAGTTAATTACTACATTTATTTCTCTTATCGTTTTCGAAAATTAAAAAGAATTGGAAAAATAACTATTAATTTGTTATTTTTCCACTTTAATAATCTATTAAAGATCTCGCGGGCCGGATAGAAACTTTTCGCGAGTCGTAACTGGCCCGCGGGCCGGGGGTTGCCCGGCGTTGATCTAGTATACTCGTGATTCGCGTAATCGGGCGAGGGCGGTCGAATATCTAGCCGACAGGCGGCTAACAGCCCACAACCGGTCCGGGATGTAAAATTAGATGTTTTACGCGTGTGTTGCTTCTACCAGCTAAACCGGGTGAGGTTGGTGCTCTGTAAACCGCATGTGCCAATGCTTATATAATCTGGCTGATTGGAAACTGACCCGGTTTCGACACTCCTTCCGTCACCGAATTATTCGAATATACGATAGCAATCTTATCGTTTTTTTCACATGTAGTATAGAAATTTGTAAAGGATACATAATGCAGTTATAATAAAATATTAATTTTAATTAATGCAAAGTACGTTAAAATATGAAAATTTATATTTTATAAAATACGAGGGAAGGTCATTGGAAAATGGAATCGGCGCTTCCATCGCTTCCAATGACGGCACGTCACTGAATCCAAGTTGAGGAAAATTCAATAATAGAGCTATTAAAAGTATCTTTGTTAGCTATTCAGAAGTTTCTAAAGAATAAAGGATAGAGAACTTAAACTGAATAAATACAAATAATACGTGCCGTTAAAATCTATAGACAGTGTATATTTTTGAATGTACAGTACTGTACATACGTCTGTTTACTTACTATAGAAGAACTGTCTACAGGACTAAACAAGTGTCTAATAAAGGCAATTTTTTATGACGAATCTGATGGTGTAAATAGCACTTCTGTTTAGTTATTAATTAAAATGCACAGACATAAGACCTTTTTTAAAACTTTTTCCTCCCTGTGGGCACTAAGAGGCTTCTTTTAGCCATTATGGATTCAGCTAGACCCACAATCAGATCGCTGACTGGTGAGGACGGAAATTTTTTCGACCCGTCCGGATTCGACCAGGGTTTCCTAAAGCGGTAGGCTGCCACCTTGACCGCACGGCCATCCGCCCGTCAATACCAATATAAGATCAGTAAGACGACCTCGTTTACGCTCTGACGTCCGAAATACTTAGGGCTAGGGTTTCTCATTTCCCGGTCTTTTGCTTGTCCCGGGATTCCGGGAAAAAAGTGAACTGTTTCCCGAGATACCGGAGAATCCCGACATATAATTAATTATTTTGAAGATATAAAATAAATCTTAAAATCGAATGATATAACTATTTTTCATTTTAAAGTAACTTAATATGTCCTGCAACCTCCAAAATAATAATAATAATAATGCTGTGTAAAATATGTATAAAAAATTACTTTTGAGTTACGTAGAAATTTTCACAAATAGAAAAAGTTTATTAAAGTTTGGTGGAAATTGCTTACAACAAAAATGCCTTTGAATTGAATTGAATTGAAAATTTAAAGAAAAAATAAACTTAAATCAAACTTTTATTATTTTCATTCTTTAGATAAAACATAATACAAAATATTATTGTAAATTTTTATAATAAGATGTTAAAAAGCAAAGATGGTCGATACTCCGATCATTCAATTTGATTCTTATTTTACTAAAGAAAAGTCGCACTACCGAGAATGCCTTTTCGATTCAATTGATGTGGATGGAATCGTCTTTAATTCATTTAAGAGAAGACATGTTGTGTTATTTCACCTATAGCCTCGAAGATTTCTAGTTTGTTTTTGAGATGCGTTGCAGTACTTCTTTTGCTCTCTAGGGGTGCGTTCTTTAATAGCGGTCGCTCTGCGTCTCCGCTACTACGGGAGTGCGCTGCTGTTTGTAGGCATTTAGGAACGACGGTGAAAGAAAGAAAAATGGCGGCGCCCGCACTATCGATAGTATCGTGATGAAGGAATCTATAATTCTAAAATATGAGCTTTAAAAGGCAAAAGAAGGTCCCAATTGTAAAATTTAACCATAAAATGGATTATTTGTTGAAAGAGCATTCAAAATAGCCTCGAAAAAAATTCGTAAAGACACTTACATCACCGCGTGCGCTAACTCGCGCTTTCACAATTTCTAAATTCTCATTCATAAAACCACATAATGGATCCGGAAACGAAACTATCTGAGCCATGGAGGACGCCATGTTGCTTTCCACCGTAAACTACTGCTACAAGCGGCCGTTTCTTCCGTTCGAAGGAGCGCACTTCCACCGGAATTTAGGAACGCGTTTCACAGGAATTTTTAAACGGATGTCGCTCGCGCAGCGTTACGCGGAGGAATAAAAGAACGCACCCTAGTATTCTTGATTTGTCTACCTGGGCAGTTTTAATAGCGGCATCAAGCTTACGGCCCGATAATTCGGCACTTCATTTGGCTTTCATAATCAGGTTTATATAGAAAATCTTCATACTTCGTATTCGTTTGTATCTTTGCTCAATTCGTACAACCTGGCATAATGCAATAATTTAAGCTACTGGGCATGGTTAAAAATTAAGACAGCATAAGCACAAATTATCCCAGATATTATAGGTTCTGATAAGTAAAGGATTTTCGGAGTCCTGTCACAAATAGGCTACATTTTGATTATTGACAATCTGTGACGTTCTAAAATAAGCAAAAATTTAAAAAACTAATAAGCAGGTTTAAAATTAATAAATACAAATGTATTCTGACAGTTTATAGGTTAATTATAGTTTCTATTTGCAAAATTTCCTCAACTTTAACACAAAATAATAAAAAAAATGTGAATTTTTTAGAAATTTGCGGGATTTCCAGGGTTAAAAAACAGCCGGGATCCCGTTGGAGACACCCTACTTAGGAACAGTTTATTTACTTTCTTTGTGCAGAGAGATCATTTTAAAGGTACAAAAATGCGACGGCCGGATGGCCGAGCGGTAAAAGTGGCAGCCTACCGCTCTGGGGGACCCGGGATCGAATTCGAACGGGTCGAATAATCCCCAGGAATTTTTCGGGGGGTGGTCCGTTCGGATATGTCGGGCCCCGTCCCTCACCACCCGGTCGCCCCATTGTGGGCCTGGCCGAACCCATAATGGGCCTACTAAAAAAAGGCCCTCTTAGTGCCCACAGGGGGAAAGAATTAAAAAAAAAAGGTACAAAAATGCTGTTAGACCGATCCAATTTTTCGGCTGTCCTAATTGAATTTTGGGTTTCAAAGAACAGTAGGCTGCCGCCTTAACAGCCTCGGCCAGCCGGCCGGTCATTTTTATGTCCGGAGACACTGACTTAGAAAAGATGAATCTCGTTCGAATGATTTTTAATACAAAGTTTTATTTACAAAATTTTGATTATAATAACTAATAACACAAAATTATAGATTTTGTGTTGATTATTTATCCTTTCAAAAAGTTTCATCGATTCCCAAATTTAAGCTTATTAATTCGTAAGACGTTTTGTATAGTGTAATTAATTGTTGATTGGTATTTATTATTAGTACAGTAAGAAAGAAAATATTTTAAAAATTATAATTTGAATGGAATTTGATACTTTAGAAAAAAAAAAAAAAAATGTATTCTTTCCGAGTTTTTGAAAATTAAAAATATTTGGTATGAAAAATATTATGGGAATCGGAGAGAGGGCGCTTTTACTATTCGTTGCCGTTATTGTAGGTAACAACGGGATTATCGTTTGACGTCCAGTTTGATTAATAATTTTCGTAATTTTTCGCATAGAACTTAAACGTTATAATATTAACTAATTTAATTCATCATCATGCTAATTAAGGTGAAGGTAAGTATCTTATGAAAGAATGAAATAGAAAATTGCTTGGCATTATATAAAATTGCTAAATTTCTTATGTATTTTGACTTCTTAAATAAATGAAAATGAGTTCAAATTAATCATTTGAGTTGCAATTTGAGAAAATTTCCTGATATAAATGATTTCCTAGCTGATGATTTCCTGATTTCTAAAATTTCCTAGCTGATGATTTTTCTGAGTTAAGTTATTCTGAATTTTCAGTTAAATGATTGAATAAATTAAGATATCTTCTTACTGAATTACTGGAACGAATCGCACACTATCGAGAACTTTTAAAGTCCAGTAACACATTTTAACTAACATTTTCAACTGTACCCACGGTCTGCATCAGGTTTTTAACCAGTAAGATTACAAAATGAATGTGTAAAACAAAATTATTTGAAAAGTTATTTTTTTTAAATTTGGAATAACACCAAACGTATATAGAAGAATTTTAACGGTAGATATTACAGAAATCATAATGTAACTACTCCATATATAATCATTTTTAAGATGTAAATAATGGCTTGAATAAAACTATGTGCCAGTGTTGCTCAGTTTTTCATAAATGTACTTCCATGCATAGGATACAGTGTTGCCATCTTTAAAGTTAATACATTTTCTGGTCAGGCTAGCCTTGTAAATTTCCAAGGCTTCCAGGTTCCAAATATGATCAATTTGATAGGACTGCCTAATTAACTTGGCATTATGGAGGTCGGCGCACACGTCGGGCTCGGTGGCGTACATGGACAGGGTGGTGGTATGCCTTTTGTAATATCATACTGATGCTCTTTCGTGGTTTATGCATACACCCCAGGCCAAGGCGTGGGAGTTAAACAGAGCAATGGTTGCTTCACCAGATGCACCTAAATTATTTGCATTTGCAAAAATGCATAAGCTGATGCTTTCCTTTAGACCCATTCTAGATAAAGCTAGATTTCCCACTAGGATGCTAGAGAATGCAGTACACAACATTGTATTGAAACATTTGAAGGGTTATGCTTTAACTCAAGAACTCCATCGATTTGATTGATATCTTATGGCAGGTAGAGGTAACTGATGAGGTGCATATTACCATATTTGATTTCATTTCCCTATACCTCCTGGTAAAGCTACAACTGTGCTCTTAGAGCTCTTTTACTAAGCAGCTTTGGTGCACATGCACAACGTAAACAGATATTGGAACTCGCACATCTTATATGTTATACCTCAATCTTCCAATTTAATAACAGCACATATTTACAAAAACGGGGCATACCCATGGGCATGCGAATTGGTGGTGCGGCAGTTGGAGGAAAAAGTCATACCTCGGTTCTTGTCAAACATTGTTGTTTACAAGAGGTATGTAGATGACCTGTTTATTCTCTGGAAGACTGAGCCGAATGTTAACAAGTTTTTAAACTCCATGAATAACAACCCTCATGGTCTAACCTTAATCTAGATGAGATAAGTAGCACTAGTAGTAGTTCTTGGATTCAGCATTTGCCTCAATGGGGGCCATCTAGAAACGTGCATTTATTACAAACCATGCTACTTACCATTATTCATTTTGGCAAACTGCCAATCCTTTTTTGTATAAGGTCACAGCCTTCCATGCTCTAACTAGATGGGCCTATATTTATCACACTAATTGGGATGATGCTTTAGTAGAGCTGAAATGTATTGAAGTTGTAGCGGTAAAACATGGGTATAGAAGGGACCTGATACGTAATTTATCCCGCACCCATTTCAACCAACTAGCCATGTGCAACATCTCCAACACCCAGGTGACTTCCAACAGAAGCCAGGATTACAACCCTAATCTCACATGCACTGTAGCATTTAAACACCATTTATAAAGAAATTGCTGGTCATAAAGGCACCAAACTCGTATACACCCTGAAACACCCTGTATGATTATTTAAAAAACATGCACATGGTTGTGTCACCACTTTATCAATCTGACAGTGCTGTTCTGTTCACAAACAAAATGGAAACTATGACAGAAGAGTAGTGTGCCATGGTTTGATTTTTTGACAACTGAGAATATTGAGGCCTCGGAAATCAAGCATGTTTATGATGAATATTGCATGCCATTGACATTCATCGAGGCCAGTGGCCAAGTGGTTTCCATTCCCTAAACCAGTGGTCCGCAAGAGCTAAAATATGGTCTGCGAAAGATTTAAAATTTTTATTCATTTTAAATTATTATTCCCGCATTGATACAAACTAAATTTAATTTTTACTAAAAATGTTGTTTTCTATTATAATAGTACTGTTAAAGCATGTTACTTTTGAGTTTAACGATTACTTATGTTAAAAGTTTTGATTAAAGTTTATTTTTAGATTGACACAGTTTATTTTTCTTAAATCTTGTGGTCCCTGCTAACAACAATGAAATCAAAGTGGTCCCTGGTCAAAAATGGGTTGGGAACTGCTGCGTGATGCTTTTGCATGATAATGAAAGCATCACTCCATTGTATGGCACAGTCTATGCAAGTTTTATTGGCAAAATATTATTGGGAAGTGTTATTCCATCCTCCACACAGTCCAGATTTGTTGCAATGTGTTTTTTACATGTTGGACCCAATGAAAAAACATTGACTGGATAGAAATTTGCATTGAATAATAAGATTAAAGAAGCAATGATGCAGTGGTTTCAACAGCAGTCATGTGAATTTTGTGAGGAAGGTATCCGGTGCCTGTGTCTCTGGGACAAGTGCCTAAATAGTAACAGAAGAATTTCTGGTTTCAGTGTAAATGAAGTACAGTATTTCAGTATTCTGGAATGTTTTGAATGTACCGAATATATATCGGTACACACATTTATAGTGACTTGTTTGCTTCAGATTTTTTTTTATTTTGCAATTTATGTTGAATATGACTGTTGTTTAACATTTTAAGCCAGGAATGATAATTTATTTAATAACAGTAACACAAACATCTTTTAAATTTTAGCAATTTAAATTTATTTGAAAGAAATGTTTTTGACCATGTTTAAAGGTATTCCTCAGGTTCTTCATAAAATATCAAAATGCAGTGAAACTTCCATTAACAGACATCCTGAATAACAGACATTTTTACAATCTCCAGATCCTTCAAATAGACATGTATTATTTTCTTGTAAATTTATCTTGTATGCTAGTACTTTTTTATCAATTAATAGGACTTACTATACTGGAATTATGGATGCAGATATTTAGTCTTACAGATCAGAAATAATTTTTATTTAGTTCACCTGCAGTATACAAGATAAATTTTAAATTACGATAGAGGACACAAAGACATAATAATTAAATAATATTTAGACATCTATTATATTTACCTCTAAATAGTGGATGTAGTCGTCCATAACCAATCTTACGAAAACACAATGTCCCAATATTGTCACAATTGTTTTAAAACAAAAAGAATTGGTTTAAATACTCTTTCAGACGACAAATTTTGATCATAGGTGTTGAATAAAGACTATCTGAAAATAGGAATAAGGGAGGATAGCAGGTTGTGAAAAGCTGAACAATACTCTATATCTGTTACAGAAGATTAATTTGCTTACATTGTCAATTACCAATTATTTTCATACATGTTATTGTTATTAAAGTTAGTTATTGTTGGAATGAAGCTTATGGTAGCAAGAAATCATCAACTTTTCCTGTTTACCATCTTAAATTTTATTTACATTTAACATTTATTTATTTGTAAATATTTTTACTTGGTTTTCACCATGGTGCTTCACAGCATGGCCTGTGTCCCAAAAACTTGAATAAACCAACCAATTCAAAACAATATTGTATAAAAAATTTTGATCATATAATAGTTTAATAATGATTTGAAATAATAAATGAAATTTCAAAAAACATTTCCCAGTTTTTGTTTCTCTAGCATTACATTTTATGTATTTTGACATTGAATGAATTTTATTTTCACTTTAAGTATAAAAACTTTGAGACAAATTGAATAAAAACACTGAAGGAAAGTAAGAAATTTATAATATAAATTAAAGCCATGCCCTCTAATTAGTAACTTTTGATAATTAGAAATTCTAATCTGATGATGTAGTATATTATAGTTGAGTTGCTCACTTGCCAAATCGATTAACTCCATAAAACAAAAAGTATAAAAATTGATAATATAAATTATTTTTAAAAATTCCTTTTAAACTTTAAATTTAAATAAGTGTTGTAGAATGTATCTTTATATACCTTTATATTAAAGCATAGCTTTAATGTAATGATATATAAAATTAGTTACGCAAAAAATGTAAAAATAATAATGATTATATCAAGGATTTACAAATGGAGTTAATTGATTTGGCCTGTGAATGGCTCAATTAATGTAGTATGTAATATAGTTATGAATTGTAGATAATTTGATAATTAATTACTTTGTAGTAACTGTCATATACAGTATACTAATATATGCATGATGGCCATATCAGTTAATGTTTAGAAATTGCTTAAGTTAATAATTTTGATAAAGAATTTTTTTAGAAAAAGACATTTTTAGATCATAATCTTAAATTCATCATTTAAAATCTTCAAATTAGTAATAATTTTAAAATCAGTAGAAAGAAAGATATACACTGAGTGGCCAAAAAAATTAGTCGTCGGTGCAAGAAGAGCTAGTGTCAGCATCTCTGAAACGATGACTCTTTTAGGATTTTCTTGCCCAACAGTGTCTCAGATGCTTAGAGAGTGGCAGTTGAGGATAAAAACAATTCTGGTCAAAAAAGGCTGGTGAATGAGAGGTGAAAGGTGATTAGTACGCATAGTCCGCAGCAACAGAAAGGCAACACGACAAATTGCATCTGAATTCAATGCAGATGCCTCAAAGTATATCCCAATGCACAACAAAATACACTTTGCAAAGGATGGGCTTCAGCATCAGGAGACCATCAAGAATGCCTTTGGTATCACAGAAAAATAGGAAAAGGTGCCTGTTGTGGACCCAGGAACAATGAAATTGGTCACGTGAAGACTGGGAAAAAGTAGCCTGGTCTGTAGAATTTCGTTTCCTGCTCCATCATGCAGATGGCAGGATCAGAATATGGTGCAAACAGCACAAATTTATGGACCTTTCTTGCCAAATGAAAACTCCCCAGGCTGGTGGTGGTGGAATTGTGGTGTGGGGATTGTTTTCCTGGAGTATACTGGGTCTGTTGATATTTGTGAACACATCTCTGAATAGAGCAGCTTACCTCAACATCGTTGCCAATCACATACACTTATTTATGGCTGTAATGTTCCCTGATGGAGGTGGTCACTTTCAGCAGGAGAATGCATCTTGTCACTGTGTTCGATTGGTCTTAAATTGGTTTGAAGAACATCAATCAGAGTTTAACTTGCTTTTATGGCTAGCTCAATCCCCTGACCTCAATCCTACGGAGTATTTGTGAGACAAAGTCGAAAGATCACTTCAAAGCTTGGAAACTCCACCATCCAATCTGACCAAACTTATAGCTGCCATTATGTTAGTGTGGGCCAACATTCCTCAGCAACGGTATCAGCAGCTTGACTCCATATCAAGAATATCATCGGCTGTGATCAGAGCTAAAGGTGGACAAACTCGTTATTAGAGGGAGTGTCTAATTTTTTGGCCACTCAGTGTATATTCCTGATTACTTCATTATAGCAATGTTTGCTTTTTAAAAATGTTTATATTTAGCTGTTCTTATTTAATCTGAATTTAATCTTTTTATTAGAATGACTGATAAAAAGATTAAATTCTTTACAGCAGGAATGGAAAGGCTATGTAAAAAACTTAATGTCTTTGAGAACAAATCTTTGGAACCAAAAGATTTCTGTTTAAGTAATAGAAATCTTTCAAATTTATTTTAATATTGAAAAAACAGAAGTGAAATTATTCTGTTTGTTACATTATAATTTATTTGATTTATCTTTTATAGTTTAATGTAATACAGAATGTTTTTAAGAGAAGTTTTATCTTTATTTAATGAGGAGTTTATAACCAGAGAGAATGATATGCATAAACATTTCAAATATCAGCTTATTATGAAATAAGTTTTAAAATAAGTTAAGTTTAAACTAATTTTTAATTGGATATTTGCTTATATTGAAAGATATTAATTCATTTTAACTTTTGTTTTACAGACACTCACAGGAAAAGAGGTATGTATTTTAGTTTTGTTATGCAAATTACAACAGAATTGTCATAAGGTCAAGTATAAATAATTACTGCTGCATTCAGAAATTAAACAGGCAACCCTCGTTAGTATGCCCCTTTATTAGAGTGCCACCCTCATTTACTGCCATATATTTATGAAGAACAAATCTTTCCTATGGTGTATATATTAAAAAACCTTGTTATTATGCCAATAAAAAGTTTTGGAATTTTTTTCCCCTAAACAGTTTTGTAATGAAATTCTGGTGGAATGTTGGGTGTGTTTCACCCATAGCAGATAGCAATGAGTCTTGACTTTTTGCTTTGAAATCTATTGCTCTTTCAGTGTTCTACATTATTGTTAACTTGCTGTAATCTGCTGTTGAACAAAAAATAATGCACTTAAACTGGAACTATATAATCAACTAACTGACACCTAAATATGAATTCCAGCACATAATAAACAAAGAAATTTTAATGTTCAAACGTTTTCGGCTGTCTTTTAGAGGCCCTCATCAGGAATGAATGCACAAAAAAATACAAAAACAGTTCTATCCTTTGAAAATTTCTAACTTTTGAACCTTGTTGCATTCCAATTTTTAAACATTTAAACAATGTTTGATACAGAAACATATTTAACATCATTTAAATGTTAAAAACATCAGACTAACTTTTAGACTGCCACAGAATATAATTTTATTTATATCTTTATTTTAAAAAAATAACAATTGTTTATTTATGTGATGTAAATGCAATGATTTCTGTATCGAACATCATTTAAATGTTTAAAAATTTGAATGCAGTGAGGTTCGAAAGTTAGAAATTTTCAAAGGATAGAACTGTTGTATTTTTTTGTACATTCATTCCTGATGAGGATGTCTAAAAGACAGCTGAAAACGTTTGAACATTAAAATTTCTTTGTTTATTATGTGCTGGAATTCACATTTAGGTGTCAGTTAGTTAATCTGCTGTTGTGTGAGTGTCTTCAATATGAGTAAATGAGCAATCATTTCAATTAAAGAAAAACATGAAATTTGTTTATACAAAGAGAAATTTCCAAATGCTAGTCATCAACAAATAATAGCAGAACACTTTTTTTTTTTGTGGAAGAAAACAGTCACAAGTACAGTACATGGGACACAACTTGGAAGAAAAAACAAAGTGGCTGCAAGAGCCTTCTAAGGCATTGCATTTTAGATCTGGTAAACATGAGAATTTTGAAGATGCCCTAGCAATGTGGATTAGCCAAGTTAATGCCAAGCATGGAATTGTAACAGAAGCTGTAATTATAGAAAAAGGAAAAGAATTTGGAAGACAGATGGGAATTACAGACTTCCAATATAGCAAGGGTTGGTTGGCATGATTCAAGTAGTCATGGAATTTTACAGCATACTGTGTTGATTCTGATATAATGTTCCATGTGTATGCCAACAAATGATATTAATGAAATCAGTGAGCATAAAAATAGTAGTCATTAATACTAGATTTCTTCATCTCAAAATAAATAGAGAGGTTGTGGCCGAAGTTCACATGTTAAACTTGTATGGCAAGCAGAAGTACACGTTTGATGTTTGAACTCCAAGTAAAATACATTGCAATGCATGTTCACAACAATATCCCATGAGTCAGTGTGCGATGTTCATGTTGCGCACTGACTCATGGGATATTATTGAAAAATGGCAGAAACGTTTAATGACGACGAATGTTACCAGCAAAGATAAATAAACAAATTAAACTATTTTAAAGTATTTACAGGATGTTTAATAACACTAAATAATTATTTTTAATTAGCGTCGTGTCTCCTACTGTACGATAGGACTACCTCATACTTTTGTTGGGGGAAGTAGTGGCTTATGTAAATCTGAAAGCAGCTTGGGAAATTATTTTTAGAAAATTTACAAACCTATTATACTGTTGATGGTAGAAGATGCCGTGGAAGAACAAAACTACTACTACAAAATTATAAGCTATTATGAAGACAAATATATGTGAATTAGGGTTTCTTATTTCCCGGTCTTTTGCTTGTCCCAGGATTCCGGGATAAAAGTAGACTGTTTCCCAGGATAGAATTATTTTAAGATATACAAAATATCTTGAAATCAAATGATATAATTATTTTTCATTTTTTAAAGTAATTTAATACGTTTGAAACCTCCAAAATCATGTTAATAATGCTGTGTAAGATATATATTAAAAATTACCTTTGAATCACACAGAAATTTTCACAAATAGAAAAAATTTATTAAAGTTTGCTGGAAACTGCATACAACAACAACAACAAAAATGCCTTTGAATTGAGTTAAAAATTTAAAAGAATAAAATGAACTTAGATCAAACTTCTAAGTTAGAAGGTAATTTTCAATATTTAAATAAAACATAATACAGAATATTATTGTAAATTTGTGTAATAAGTTTTTAAAAAGATGGTCAGTATTCCGATCACTCAATCTGATTCTTATTTTAGTAATGAAAAGTCCTACTACCGATAATGCCCTTTCCAATTCAATTGATGTGAGTGGAATCATGTTTAATGCATTTAAGAGAAGACAGGTGTTACATGTTTTTTCACCTGTAGCCTGGAAGATTTCTAGTTCGTTTTCAAGATTGTAGTACTTCTTTTGCTTTCTAGTATTCTTGATTTGTCTTCCTCAGCTGCAGCTGCTTTAATAGCAGCATTGAGCTTATACCTGATAATTCGGCAGTTCGTTTGACTTTAATAATCAGGTTTACGAAGAAAAACTTCATACTTTTAGACTTTGTACTCATTTGTATCCTTGCCTAATTTGCACAACCTAGCGTTCTGCAGTTATTGAAGCTACTGGGCATGGTTAAAAATTAAGACAGCATAAGCACAATTATTCCATATATTACAGATTCTGATAAGTAAAGAATTTCAGAGTCCTGTTACAAATAGGCTACATATTGATTATTGAGAATCTGTGACATGCCATAACAAGGAAAAATGAAAAAAAACCAATAAGTAGGTTTAAAATTAATAAGTACAAATGTATTCTGACAGTTTGAGTTGTTATACTTTCTATTTGCAAAATTTCCTCAATTTTAACACAAAATAAGAAAAAAAGTAAACTTTTAAGAAATTTGTGGGATTTCCTGTGATGAGAAGAATTTCCTGGGTTAAAAAAACAACTGAGATCCTGGGATCCTGTTTGAGAAACCCTAATGTGAATTCTATAGGCACTTCACATCACTTGCAAAAAAATTGAATAATTAAATAATTTCTGGATTAAAATCATCTGTTTCTTTACAATGTTATTCATAAATGCTTAAATAATTATTATTTTAATAAAATACATCATAATTTTAACCCCAACACAAAAAAATGAAGTTTAAACTGATCTTCTACTTGTCATGCTAGACGTAGCGAATGCCATTATCAACCTTCTAGAATTGCCAGATGGCAGTGCTCGAATGTCCAATGTTCTGGGCTGAAAATGATGGCTGCAACCTCTCTAATATGTTTTGTATTTACTTGTAGTGTGTCTGCATTTTACTCCTTCACTTCAGCTTTTTTTTCTGCTGTAGAGGTGTATTTACATGTTATACTGAATTTTCTCCTCTTCAGCAGTACATATTTTTCTAATTTCAAAATAGTACCACCCTTGTATAGTGCTAAAAAAGAGGAAAGAACAGACAATGACGCACTAACGAGGGTTGGCTGTAGTAAAATTAGAATTTAAGTTAGAAATTTAATGATAAATAAATTTGATGTGTTGCCATCTGATAGTAAGTAAGTAGTTAAATAAATGAATAAATAATAATCTAAAAAATTTATTAAAATATTTAGAAAATAAATGATTCCCAAGTGAAATTTCAATCTTTAGTTTATAGAAAATAATAAAAGTTAACTCACGCCAAAGTTGCATATATTTCTGATAATTAGCACTGAGTTCAGCGTTAACGTAGATTCTTCTTTTTATTGCAAGCACTTTCGACGAAAAATTACGATCGTCGTCTTCAGGCGAATGTGGAAAGAACAAATTTGAAAGATGCACGTGCTGAACGTTCCAAACCGAATAACGGAAGATTTTCGTTGGCGAATTTTTAAAAATATAATGTATTCTTTTAGCGTTCGGTAACTTCGCCGGTTCGAAGGAGATTTTAGATCGGCACGAATTGACGGTGCATGCGCTGAAAAGCTCACACACTACGTGTGCGCTTGTCGGCGTGTTTGCGTGTTTATGCGCTTGTAAAGAGTGACCCAAATTTCGGGCAAGTCCAGGGTGGGGACGTTGCATGCCTCTGCTGTTGTTGTGAGGATCGCTTCCCAGATGAATATTATTTTTCTATTGTTGGAGCTTTTTAGGAGCGCTGTTTCTGACCAAAGCGGAGTGTAACCTTGTTGTAGAACTTTTTTGGTCAGCTCTGTTGTTTGCCTTCCTTTATTTATATCATCCTGGTGTTCCGCGATACGGCAGGCGATCATTCTTGTTGTTGCCCCTATATATTTCTCTATTTCTCCTGTTGTTGGATTTTGTAGTGGCACCGCGTAGATTATGCACAACAACAGCAGAGGCATGCAACGTCCCCACCCTGGACTTGCCCGAAATTTGGGTCACTCTTTACAAGCGCATAAACACGCAAACGCGCCGACAAGCGCACACGTAGTGTGTGAGCTTTTCAGCGCATGCACCGTCAATTCGTGCCGATCTAAAATCTCCTTCGAACCGGCGAAGTTACCGAACGCTAAAAGAATACATTATATTTTTTAAAAATTCGCCAACGAAAATCTTCCGTTATTCGGTTTGGAACGTTCAGCACGTGCATCTTTCAAATTTGTTCTTTCCACATTCGCCTGAAGACGACGATCGTAATTTTTCGTCGAAAGTGCTTGCAATAAAAAGAAGAATCTACGTTAACGCTGAACTCAGTGCTAATTATCAGAAATATAATCTTTAGTTTTCATCTCATTGTTGATTGTTATCAGTTATTCTGTTTGAACACTGTAATTCACTATTCAAGCATTTCAAATTAGATATAATTACATTCATCAAGGATGAAATACATAATTAGGTGTCTATTGTTTCAAATTACATATATCTGTCAAAGAATTGTTTCTGAATGTAATTGTTAAAATAATTGGTCTGCGAATATTATAGCAAATCTATCCAGAGTCATTGTTTTTCCAGGTGTTAAATAAATTAATTTAGATATTATTCAGCTTAGAAGATATTCAAGTATTATGTAGGTATTTGAGGTAGAGTGAAAAAAATCTTTATATTATATATGGAAGTGAGATTTGATATGAATGCTGCTTTAACAATTTAGCAAATAATCACCAATCATGGCTGATTACTTTAGATCAGAGGTCCCCAAACTTTTTGTCTCATAGACCACGTGCCAATTTTTTTTGTTTTGGGTAGACCCCCCACCTTTCTAATATTGAATTGTTACAAATTCATCAACTTCAAATGTGTTTTTGACAGCTGACACAGTGCTACTCACTTTGATAAGTTTAAGTTGTCCAAGGGAAAGTTAATCATCGATATTAAATCTTTTTTGATCACTTTTTAAAATATAATTAAAATTTAATTTTATAAAAATGTATTTGTATCAATACATTTTTATAAAAATGTATATTTAAAATCTCTAATGTTTATTGCAAGAGAAAAAGTACATGCAAGATTTAATGTCATCAACATAGGACATAAGGAAGTTGATAAAAAAAATCAACATGAATATATTAACTTAATGGTCATATATTATTTTTTCAGCTTAATGACCAATGGAAAATGATTAATGCCTTTTGCTCATGCAGGGCTGGACTTCTTGGTAGATGCCAGCATGCAGTGTGTTTTACTTTTTTATTAGTAAAGAAGAAAAAATAAAATCAAGAACAAGTTTACCAAAAGCTTGGAATAAACCAGCAACTTTAAAGAAGGAAGAATACAAACAAGCAATAAGGCTTAGCCAGATTTTTTTGGAACAAGACAAAGATATAGGAAAACAAACCAGCACATATTGCCAGCTGATCCAAATATAATATACTGATAGAAAACTCTACAGATATTATCTGCTTAATGAAGAGTGCATTGTTCAGAAATGCCATAACTATACTGTTTTCCAAATGACATTATCAGAAACAGTGACAGACATTATTGTTTATTGGAAATAAAATATCCATCAAAACTTAGGAATGCTTTTTTAATTAATGAAGATAGACAAATAATAGTAAAGCCTCTGTACAGCATTAATCTATGCCTTTCTTCTAACTGAGTCTTTTTTTCATTCAGAAAAAATAAAAAACTACCCCTGTGGTATTAAGAAGTATTACATCCTACCATGCTACAAATATTTTGTTTCTTTATTCCAGAGGAAAAATTCATCAAATTTGAGCAATCATAATTCTGTTATTTGTAACTACAAAGTTTTCTATTTTACATGCAAGAGATCTCCATCAGTAGCACAAAACACATAGGCAGGGAGCTTATATGGTCCTTTGTATTCTCACATGAAAGTACAGTTGCCCCTTGTTACATTGCACCTCATTACATTGCATATTCAGATATATTGTGTCTTTTTTTGGTCTCCCAATTTTTAAAAGCAAATGAGTCAATAAATTATCAATTGCCATTGAATTTCTTTTTTCAATGAAATACGGTATTTTATTCTTACTATTGTCCTTGAAACTATCACTGCAGGTGAAACAATAAATTTGTCAAGATATAAATAAGCAAAACATGTGAACAGATCAATTATCATTTATGTTTCCTTTTGATATTTAAAGTTGTTTATTTATTAGTCTTAGGTACTGTCTCTTCATTTACAAGTTCTGTGAATTTGAAATTCACCGCATAATGTGTGTTCTTTATTTGAACGGAAAGTTCTAAAATTTTATACAGTAATAATTTTATTTTGCTTTTCAGAGACTTTTTACTGTGTAATTTTATAAGTTTTGATGTTCTATTATTTGTTCAATATTTATTTTTTAAGTTTTCGATTACTGTATAATTTTTATTGAAAAATATAAATTACACAAATTTTTAATAAGCAATTTATTATGAAATATAGTACTGTATAATAAAATTGCAACTGATATTTTGTTTTTATATTGACAGTATTTGTCTTTAAATGTCATTGTTAAAGAAACAATAATACTAAATGGGTGTTTGCGGTATCAGAGTTTACATAAACATTAGTTAATATGATATAATCATGAATAAAATTCAGTATTGCAAAACTAAGTTTATTTTATATCAAAAACACTTGCTGATGAAATAATAGAAGATAGAGATTCCATAGTATGTATAATCTGTTTAGTAAAAGCCCAGAATTTTTAGTATTTTGTTATATCATGCTTTTTCTTTGTCTCCCAACAAGGGTGATATAACGAGGGGCTACTGTATTTATTAGTGAGGTTTATATGGAGGATAGTAAAATTAATGTTTACATAAGATTATTCAAATGTGTTCAAAAATCATAAAACTACTATAAACATTTAGGGGGTGTGTAAAAAGATTTAAAAACTAGATGACAGACTTGAGGATAGGAAATGTCTTCATGTTCTACTATGAGCAGATGTCTGCTTGAAAAACAATGTTAATTTGTGATTGAAAGGGACATTTGGGGTCACTTTGAAAAGAATTGACTTGGGGCTTAATTTTTAATTTATCTTTACTTGCTAAATCTTTATATTTTAATTAACTGTACTACTTTATTTTGTTATATAACAAAATCATGAATATTGACATTATTGTTATACCAAATTAGTATTAAATCTGTTATTAAAATCAGGAAATAAATTAGATATAAGTACATAAAGATGAAATAGCTAAATATTATTTTATATAATTTAGGAGAGAACAACCAATACAATAGTTACAATTACTTATATAAGGCATGCAGAAGAGTAAAAAATGAAGGAAAAGTTATGCTTATAATAAATAATTTTCATACAGTATAGTAGAAACTTGATAATTCATCACCTCTGACTGGGGGTGAAGAATTATGGAAATTGACTATTTATAGAAAAGTCTAGGAACAATAATTGGAACACATTTTGAAATACAGTGGATTCTCGATCTATTATTCCATATCAATTGTTTTCCTGCATCTATCGGTTATTTTCTCCAGTACCGAATAAGGACCTGTATATATAATGTTAATTTTTTTCTCATTATTCATTTTTCTGCAATATTCATTCTGTATTATAACTGAAAGAAAAATGCTATCCCCATCAATCATTTTACTCACAATAGAGGATGCTAAATTGAAACACTGATTTTTGTGTACTAAAAATAAAAGCATGTCAAATTTAACCCTTTGACTAAAGCTAACCAGTTTTTATTGTAATATTTGGCTACTTTTTGTCTGTTACTTTACAAAATACTGTACTTTATTGGTGACAACTTAAAGCCTGGTAACATGAGTAAAAATTAGCCTGTTTCAGGGTTGTCATTTGTATAATTATTGTATTTGTATGATTGTTTCAGGTGCTGTATGATGTACGATAATTTCGTAAATATGCCTTCAAAAACAACTGTTAATTATTTAAAAAATCAATTTGCAATCACTATTTTTATATGTATTGCTTTTTATTGATATTTCATGTCTGTTTTTGCTGTTAGAGGGCTGCTAAATTTTTGGAAGTTTGTAGATTGGCTACTATTGTATATTCTCATTTATAAGGTGCACCTTTATCATACTTTTTGAGACTGCTAATTGCTATACTTTTAGACCTAATGATAAAATGCCCAAATTGATGTGAAAAGAAAATCTGTGCCAAATAAACATTGTTGAAATACCATTATGCTTCTACTTGTACAAATGTAATAAAATGTATTAATGTAGTATCTATAAAGTAGTTTCCATCTAATGAACTGTCTAGTACTGAAATTTTTTTTGGCATAGGGAGTTGCAACCACTCCAGGAGTGGATTAAAAATTTTAGATGGTTGCAAAAATTTGGAAAAACTAAGGTTTATGCATATGAAATAAATATGATATATAAAGAAATGTGTTATATATTTGTTAATAATAATTTGCTAATGTTTGGTACGTTGTGTGAGGCTTTCAAAGTGGACCAGAACCACACAAAAATGTAAGAGAAATTTATAAAATTATAAAAATAAATAAATATATTAATATTAAAATATAGAAAATTTATGAGCATATAAGGAAATGTTAAATCTAACAAAAGTAAAAAAGAAGAGTAGTAGTCCTCATATTGTAACAATAGAATAATAAAGTCCTAAGATCAGCCATCTTTGATTGGGATCGAATTGACAATCGATTCTGATTCATCCCACGATCTGGGTTCTGATCTTGTTACATTTAGTAACAAATGACAATCAATTAGAAAGCAGAGATGAAAAACATCCAATTGAAGTGGTCAATGTGGGACCCAATCGCTGATAAAAATTAATTCCAAGGACATGGAGAACTTCTTGACCTGCCTTGGCCATTGTGTACATCATTCTTAAAAAAAAGGAAATATTCGACATCATCTGACCCTACTTTGAACTTGTTATCCCTCGTTCCAACTGCAGTTTGCCACCTAATTACACGCTGGGGCCATCAACCTCGAGAAGAAGACCAAAGGACATGAATCTGCTCAAAAATAGAAAACTTTGTTATTGTAAGCATTTTTTTTGTACAATAAATCAGATTAACTGTTGTAACTGGAGAGTTGTCTCTGTCCTCAACATTCCCACCTATGTTTTGATGCCACTTGGACATCCTGCTGTTACTTGCAGTTCGGCAACCTCACATGTTAAAGTTGTATGAAAAAATGTAAATTTTAGCTTATGCCCATTCAGAGGTTTGTTTTGCATCATATATTATACTAGCTGACCCGGCCACGCGTTGTTGTGGCTCAAAATGTATCTATTATAAATGTGTAACACTTCCCCCGTGGGGGAAATTTCAAAAAATTCCTTCTTAGTGTATATTCTCTTGACGTACCCTATTAAAACGCAATCAAAAACGCATCTAAAATAGTATAATAAAAGCCGAGTTCTTCACAGTAAGCCTTAATCCCGTCACTTTTCCCGCTGGGGAATATCGAAAAATCCCTTTTTAGTGTATATTCTGTTGACGTAACCTATTAAAACGCAATTAAAAACGCAAAAAAACGCATGTAAAATAGTATAATAGAAGCCGAGTTCTTCACGGTAAGCCTTAATCCCGTCCATCTCCCCCCACTGGGGGGAATTTCGACATGTATATTATATAAAAACACGTGCGTATTCGAATGCAACGTTGTGTCAAAATTTCAAAGGAATCGGTAGGAACAAACGAACGTTATATTTTATTTATATTAATATTTATATTAAGTAATAATTTTAATAAAATAGGAATAATTAATAGTTATTCTCCTAACCTCACTCAGACTCTATTACACTGTAAGACAACAACACCTTGATGCTGAGAACCTTTAACTTTAATCATAAACAAACGTTTTCGGCCCATTCCATGGCCATCGTCAGGCTAACAACATTCGAATACTGTTCCGAATAACCAATTTCAAATTTAAATAAAATACAAAAGAACTCACGCGCGATGCTAAACAACGTAAACTAAAACTAATATAAACAACATAGAAAAGAACAAACGAACGTTATATATTATTTATATAGATAGATAGAAAATGATCTGCTTCAGTCCATTCTCACAGAAAAGCATAATGCCTGACAGAAAAGCAAACTTAGTTCGTCGGAAGGTAGCGCCATCTGTTGGACATAAAAGCCTTAATTTATATATAAATATATTTTTGAAAGGGGGGAGATGGTGTAGGGGTATGAAAAATAGATAGTAGCCGATTCTCAGACCTACTGAATATGCATATAAAATTTGGTAAAAATCGGTAAAGCCGTTTCGGAGGAGTACGGTAACTAACATTGTGACACGAGAATTTTATATATAAGATATATAATATATGATGCAAAACAAACATATATATATATATATATATATATCAATTATCATGCCACTTCTAAATGCAAATCCAAGTCTTAATGTTAATTCCTTTTCTTATGTAAATGAAAATTATTAATTTAGATAAATATTGTTGTAACCTGCTGCTATTTTAAGGAACAAAAATACTGTTTATTTAATTCACAAAAAATAGAGACAAAAATAATTACCGTATATCTCAGCGAATAAGATGACCTTCAGATGAGACGATGTATAAATTTTTGTTGAAGTTTTATAGTTTTAGCAAATATCTGTCCTATAAGACGACCCCCAAACTATCAACGGCCTATGAATTTAGTTTAGATCAGCAATCATTATCTGAATAATAATAATGTATAGCGTATATGGAATTATGTCCTATTTGTAATTTTTTGAATGAACAAATTTTATTTTCTTGCATCTGGCGATTTTTGCAAACATTTGCACTAATTCGGGCATTCGGGTAATGACTAGGGATTGCAATTGCTGGATTTCTCATCCAGCAATCCAGCTGGATCCAGCGCATTCTTCAGCCTGCTGGATCCAGCGCTGCGGATCTGCAAATACTCAATTAACTTTCTAAATAATTGCGCAAAAGTCTACGTTGTCGCATTGCCGCTTTGCTAACTACTAGACTGCTACTAATTACTTACTACTTTACTAACATTAATAATTAAATTACTTATAAATAAACTATACCTTAATCAATCCAGCAAAATTTAATAAAATAACGTATTCAATCGCTTTTAAGGATCTTCCTCAGTTACAAAAAAAATACAACATTAACTATAGACCATAAAATGTATTTGGAATAAATATAAAAAGAATAGTGCTTAATTACATCCCATTTTTTTTAAACGAGATACATAGATGTACTGCCAGGTCTGATAATTTTCGTATTGTATATTGACGTAATCCCACTGTTTTCAAACTTTTAAGAAACGATAAAAAGAAAGAGGATCGGAATTCAACAACGGGTATATATTCGGTGCCTTTACACAACCAACATTTCAATTCCAAGCTTATTTATGTGGGTGCAATGATGCGCAGTTTAAAAATAATGCACAAATATACAATCAGTAAGAACCTTGACAACACTGCGCTGGCATCATATGCAAGACAGAAGGATGTTAACGTCTAATGGGATCAAGCGGCAATTATAAAAATGACGACGAATAGGCAAACGGTCAAACATCTTGAGAGATTGGAAATCTACAAGGCGCACATGACAACTCGTTGTACAAACCATAGAGATGCAGACTTGTTGTCTACCATGTGGAAATCCTTTTACATTAATTAATGTTATTAATGGACAATGCTGGTTTCGTTGGATCTTATATACAGGGTGTTTTTTTTTTTTTTTTAACTGACAGTACTCAGAGACATCTGTAGAGCAATCTAACAGCCGGACTGTCGCCAAATTTGGGAGAGTGACTAAGGACGACATGGGAAAGAGATTCCGCGAAGAAAAAAGTAGTACCCAAATTTGCCGGTAGGGGTGGATTTGGCGCTGTTGTAGCAAAACAGCTAAGAATCTGCATAAAATCCAGCTGCAATTAACAAACACAGGAATAATCAGACAGAGGTTTCAGTGTAATAACGAAAGTTTAATTAATCAGCAAATAACCTTCTCCCTTCTTCAATGTGATCACCGTCCTGCTGGACAACTCATTGCATCCTGAACACCGTGTTCTCTATGGCCGAACGTAACATGTCCGCAGGAATGTTCATCACAGTTTGAGAAATGTTGTCCTTCAAGCTCATCAAGTTTGGGACACTACCAAGATAGACCTTGGACTTTAAGTAACCCCACAGGAAAAAGTAACATGGGGTTAGATCCGGGGAGCAAGGCGGCCATGCAAGTGGAAAAAAGCGACTGATGACCCTTTCTTCAGTGAAGTGCTGGTAGCTTTTTCGCTACAACAGTGCCAAATTCTCCTACTGGCGAATTTAGGTACTACTTTTTTCTTTGCGGAATCTCTTTTCCATGTCATCCTTAGTCACTCTCCCAAATTTGGCGACAGTCCGGCTGGTAGATTGCTCTATAGATGTTTTTGAGTACCGTCAGTTTAAAAAAAACACCCTGTATATATTTTTTCCACTATTTATTTTGTTTATTTATCTATATTTTGTCCATTTGGGCATTTTCCGTTAATTTTTATATTTATTCCGAACACATTTTATGTTCTATATTTAATGTTCTATTTTTTTTGTAACCGAGGAAGATCGTTAAAAACAATTGAAAACGTTATTATTTTATTAAATTTTTCTGGATTGATAAAGGTGTAGTTTATTTAACTTATTCTACTTCCAGTACATAGTTTTATATACTTATAAATAACTACAGACTAATATGTAGAGCCTATATATGAAAACTGGTAAGACTGATAGCCACTTAGCCACTGATTATCCGTTTTTACATTATTATAACATATTAATATAAATTAATCAGTAGAATTACCTTTGCTATTATTTAACTTAAAGATTACATTATAATTATAATCTAACTAAACATTTAAAGTTAATTATCTCTATCTCAAGTGTTAAACCGAACGAAAGTTAAGTTTACTACCTAAATGTGTAAGAAGTTTTAATGATTTATAGTGACCAGTCTAAATAATAAAAGCTTCTTAAGTATTTTTTAAAAATGTTTTATTTCATTAAAAAAAACATAAATTGCAGGATAGATAGATAGACAGATAACACTTTATTGCACCAAAAATACATCCGCACTGGATCCAGCTGGAATGATTTCAATCCAGCAAAAATCCAGCTGGATTCAAAACACTGCTGGATTGCAATCCCTAGTAATGACCTTGACTATTTACAAAAACATCTTATGGGCTATTCTATTTTGTGCACATACCCTACTCTCTTCTTGTAAATAATTACGGTTTGTCTGTCTTTTTATAATGGCTTTAATTTATGTAAATTTCAATCTAATTTTTTTGTATCTGTCTTATAAGACGACCCTGGATTTTTGGGGCCATTTTTTATGGTTCAACTATCGTCTTATCCGCTGAGATATATGGTAGGTTAAGTGGCAAGTAATATGGTGATAAAATGTTTACAAACACAACTTTAAATGAAGTGACTTTTTTGCATAAATTTGTGCCACAGTAATTTAATTAAGGTTTGAGTGTGCCATGAGATAAAATAGGTTGAAAAACACTGCTCTAAAAATTGTCTAAAAATAATACCTTTTTAAGGTAATGAATTATTGAGTTTCTACTGTGTTAAGAAACTTTTCTGCATCAAAAGTCATATTCAAATCATCTGCTGTAAAATAAACACATGTATTGTGGATGTGATTTGTTTATCACATAACATAAATGTAATTACTGAAATAAGCTGTGATTAGTTGTAGAAAAGACATCTCTACTTCCTATGCCACAAACATTGAATCTTTCTCTACTTTTGTGGCATGGCAAAGTGGAAACATTCTGAGGTTTACAGCAATGAAAGTCACTGCTAACAATGCTACTTTTTTGATCCATGCCACATTCATATAGTCTCCTTAATATATTTTGTAAGGTTAGGCAACTGTACAGTACATCTTAACAGTAGAGCATTGATTATCCAATTGAATTGGGGACTGGGGTTGGTCAGATAACTGAAAAAACGGATAACTGAAAACTATGAAAAAGTATATTATTAGTATAGTATATTAGTATATATCCCAAGTAATTAGTATATTAGAATATTGCTATTAACCTACTTTGTGTTGAATTTTATTGATGTTAAGCCTAACAAAATTTTTTTTAAAAATAATAATCGTTGTTATTGTATCGTTAAAAATTATTTTTTTATTTTGAAAATAGAAAATTAAGCCTGGTTTAAATACTGGCCTCCCTTTCATGGTCGAGCCATGTTGCCAGCTAAAACACACAAAATTTTAACAAAAATAATAATAAAGTAGCCAAGACGTAGCTAAATATTGTAGTGCCACATTGCTAGCGGACATTTGAATTTGCTGACTAGAACACGGTCGGTTAACCGATGTGATGGTTGATCAGGGGTCGGATAATCGATGCTCTACTGTATAATTTGAAAATAATTAATAAAATTCATATAATGAATTGTACTTCTTAATTCCTAGTCTCTTCAAAGTAAATATCCATATCAGAATATACAGAAGTCGAACCTTTAAATATCCATATCAAAGAGCTATAGCAAACAAATTGATTTAACTATTAAATTTATAAGAATTTAACAATATAATTTTATTACATTCTTTTTATAATATAGGAAAATTTAGGAATGTCTTTTACTGCAATGAATATAAACTTTTTGTATTTATTGATGTAAAAGCCACTTTTAAACTCATAACATGATTATGAAAATGTCAATTAAATCATTGTAGAATGAAATAAAATTGTATTATAATATATTTAAAAAATGACTAATTATTTAATTTAAAACACACAAATTATATATTTGTGCAAAATTTACAAATTATGTACTTTGTAAATTATAAAACAAAATATTTAATATTTAAATGTGTGCTTAATTTTATGCTGTATTAAATTACAACAGGTAAATGAATAGAAAAAAAATTATTCTAAAGGATTTTTAGATTTTTGTCTATTGTCAGAAAATTCTTTAAGATTTACAAAAGTACTGTACAGTAAAACCTCACTTTGTGCCATCCATGAAATTTCCCTGCAAAACTGCATAAGTTTTAATATAAATCAAACTCCTTCATTTTAGTGATTAAGATAAACAACTTCTGAAGTGACATTTGTAATATTACAAAATTTAATAATATAATAATTAAACTAAAAAGTAAGGCGATCACAAGAACAGATGACTTCAATGTCTGTTACACACATGTCCGGTCTAAAAAGTGGTGACCTTTCTCTCCTCTCTCCCCTGTCCAAGCTTTTCCTTCCCCTTCGTGACCCCTCAGTTCTCCGAATTCTTGACCATCGCAGATGTGGAGTTAATGGGGAGGGGTGCTAATGAATAGCAGATTTTAAACTCTGCTTACACCCCCCTTCTTAGCCTTGTCATCACCCCTGTGATGATACAATTTTATATTGGTAAGGTGAGCTATCTTTTTAGTTCCATTTTCCGTTCTATACATCACATTTTTAGGAATGTTGTCGTAGTATATTATTTTATCGATACGATACGGTCCTTTAATGTTCGGATGTTTTCCCCTCATACCACTCTGAACTAAAATCCAGGATCCAACTTTAATATTTACCAATGGTCCTGCATGCTTCCTATCATAATATTTTTTGATAGATTCTCTATATTTCTTTCGTTGTTCCTCGGTACGCTCCTTTTCATACGATTGTAAATCTGTAATTCCGAATTCGCTGTCAGCTTCCAGCTTAACAACTGTTCGTTGCCATTTGAATAATGGAGAGCAACCTAAAAAAGAGTTGTAGCTTCGGTTTTCGTGGCGAACTGCAGCATCCAAGCAATTTTTCCACCCGCCTTTGAAATCTGGATAACAATTAAGGAATTTCTTGAGATCCCGTATCTTTCTCTCACACACTCCGTTCCCGGCAGCATGATAAGGTGATGTGGTTTTTAATGTGATATTCCTGTCTCTGGCCCATTGCTTGAAACTGTCCGATTTAAAGGTAGGTCCGCAATCGCTGATGATAGTAGTTACATTATTGAATAATGGTAAATTATCCAAATAACGGATGACACTACGCACATCCTCCTTCATAGCTTTAGCATAAGTTATCCGTGTAGCTTCGTCTACGACCACTAGAAATGATTTAGTCATTCTTACCCCTTCACTGCGTTTCTGAAGCTCCGCAAAATCAATGTGTACTGTATTGAAGGGTATTTTCGATTGTGGGGGCAAATAGAGTTGGTCTTGACGGGTCGGTATTTAAACTTGACGGATTGACATATCGGACAGGTCTGCACGTAACGTTGGATACTTTGTCTCATGTTAGGCCACCAGAACCGTGCCCTTAACTTGTAATAAGTCCTCCAAAACCCATCATGACCCCCACTGTCCGGATCATCATGATACCGCTTCATAATGCTGTTTTGAATATTTTTCGGGACAATCAACCGGCCATTCTTGGTTTTTTTCCACTTGTGTTTGTCGATTTGGTGGACTGGCCTCGATTTCACGTGGGGATCATTATGATCTGTGACTAGACAATGATCCGATTTTGTCTGAGGGATCGGTAAACCCTTCCTTACTCGTTTTTTGGACCATTATCAATTTCATTCACGGAGGTAAAACTTCGCTTATCATGAATATTATTCCTTTTTTCAATTTTCCTCGGTACAGAGTTTTTTGTAGGTACCAATTTGCTCAATCCAACACGTAAGTTTTCTTTGTCGTTTAAATTGTGTTGAAGAAGAATAGCTTGCATATCCGCCGGTAGTCCACGTATTACCATGGTGATAAAGCTTTGTTCCCCAATATCCAGATATGCAAGTTGAATACGCCGTTGTTTTTCAAAATAATATTCCAATAGTGAACCACCACGATATTCCCACATATTCGCTAATATGGAAAGTTGGATCCGATTCTGTCCGAACGCATTAAGAAAAGAGTTTTTCCATTCCTCCCAATTATCACCGACCTTATCTAATACTCGAGAATTGTACCATTTCACGGCAATTCCTTCCAAATAATTTCGAAGGTTACGAATCTTTTGTTCGTCTGTAATCCAATTGTGAGATGCACACGCGTGTTCGTATGAAATTATCCAAACACGCGCTTCCTCTGATTTTCCATCATATTTTTCTATGTTGATCGTATCGCGAGATGAATTTAATGACATTTTTTCGATGGTTTGCCGAAAAGAGTTCATAATCTTCAACGTCTCGGCTTGTTGGCTCATGTACAGCTTTTGCAACTGAACCATTTGCGCCAACACATCCGACTTCGGGTCAGACGAACTGTCCGAGGCGACCGATCGTATTAAAGTTTTGTTAAGATAGAGCTCACCTTCTGTCTCTGATAATGAAATAGATAGTGTTCGATAATTTGTCATCGTCCGGATAGCAGTTTGAAAAACCAATGAGGTCGAAATTGCGGGATGATTTTCGATTCCTTGAAATTCTTGGTCGATTTCTGTCCATTCGTCTTCCCCTTCTAGTTGATATTGGGAGATAATGTAGGAGTCTTCGGTCTTCTGAACCAAAAATTTAAAAAGCATGATTCTACTATATAAATACAGCTGGGTACTGAAATCCTGCCAACTGCGCCAATTTGTAATATTACAAAATTTAATAATATAATAATTAAACTAAAAAGTAAGGCGATCACAAGAACAGATGACTTCAACGTCTGTTACACAACATTTATCTTCATTTATTTGGCCAACAGAACAGGAAAATCCCAAATTCCTAAATTCAACATATTGTTTAAAGTACTTTAAACAGAATTTGGCTTTATTGTTTTAGTTTTAAGTTTGCTGACATCTGTATTAAACTTTTAAATGGATTCAGAACAGTACACTAATTATAGTTTTGCATCAATTTTTTCATAACATCACTTACGTGGACAGAAATTATACCTTAAAGGTGGCAACATAAACTTTTACTATATTCTAAAAGTTACTTCGCAATTATGTAAATAAATAACAATACTCAGGAACAATGATGCAAAGAGAATGGATCAAAGTATAAGAGATCAGTTAAGGGAACAATGAGGAAGTTAATATAAAAATATATGAACAGTTGTAAAGTTTTGAATTTGGAAAGAAACATTAAAGGAATCTTCAACATAAAAGATAGCCTTTGCTTTCACACCTTGTCTTTTGTTTCTTCTATTGTTTTTCTATACACCCAACAATAGCTGCTGAAATATTGATCATATGTTACTTAGAGTTCTTAATTGTTTCTGATTTTAACTTAACCCGGGTGAGGTCGCAAAACTCAACAACCTATAGAGGTCGCTGCGGGTCACCTTGACCCGCGTTTTAGATATTAATTTTTTTCTTAACAGTTCAACGTTTTTTACTTTTTTCTTTTAAATATTATTTTTCATTCTATTTAGTAATTTAATAAATATATATGTTTACTTTGTAAGCTTTAGTTAATTATTTATTAACATTCGAATTTACATATTAAATTTTGGGGAAAATTTTTATAAGTATCTGAAAAATTTTAACTATTTAAAAAAACATGAAACAATTAGTGATGATAGAAGTTATTTTTATCATAGAAAAGGTATGTCACTTTATGATTTAAAAAAATTATATTTATTTTATTTACATTACATTAATAATACAAACTTATGCAAACGTCAAGGGTCGCTGCGGGTCACCATGACCCCAAAGAGCAATTATCTCTTAACGCGTTCTGAAAAACTGAATAACGGCGATATGTTCCGATAATAACAATAAATTTAGGAAGCTACTGTGAGTTACATCGATAAAACTTAATTATTAACGATTCAGTAGATCATGAAATAGGGGGTGCGGGTCAGAATGGGTCATGTGACCCCTCCCGGGTTAATGCAATCATGAATGAAGAATATTTGTATGCCCTTCTTGGAAAAAACAAAGTCCACATTAACCAATTAATTATTATGCCTTTGTGTCCTCTATCGTAATTTAAAATTTATCTTGTATACTAGTCCTTTTTTTATCAATTAACAGGACTTATTATACTGAAATTATGGATGCAGATATTTAGTCTTACAGACCAGAAATAATATTTTTTATTTAGTTCACCTGCTACTGGGTGGGAGAAAGTGCGTCAGCACGCCAGGAGTCACGGTGCAGGCTTGGCCCATAAAGATCCGCTGTATCGTCCATGCCTCTCCTGTCAGCTAGCATCCTGACTGATACAACATATAAGGGGCTGTCCATAAATGATGTCCACTGGAAGGGGGAAGGGTTACGACAAGTCAGATGAGGGGAGAGGTTGAGCTTCAGTGGACATCTGTTCATTTCATTAAATTTTATATGGTTTATATATTTTATTATATTTATTTGAAAAGCTCTTTTATGTTTTGTTTCTACTTATGGTATCTGTCATTCATAAAGTGACAAAGGTTTTAAGAGGGTTGAGTTTTGTTGGATGTCCAAAGAGAGGAGGGGGTTATGGAAATTTGGACAAACTGGGACAAGAAAAGGAGGGGGAGTAAAAATTTCAAGAAAAATGTGGATGTAATTTATGGACAACTCCTAGTGACCCTGGTTGAGGATCATGCACTGTCATAAAATATGAATCAAAAGTTATTTGCTGAGCCTTTCTTTTCCTCTCTTTTAGAATTTTTTAATAAGGTACTAAGGCTTCATTTAAATTTCTCCTCATAAAGTCATTTTGCTTCTAGTTGGGTCCATTTTGCAACATTCTTTAGTCAATGAGTTGAAATTAGCAAGAAATCACTTAACAGTGTCAGTAGTTATCTAAAATTACAGATTCACATGGTTTCTTGATGATTTGGATGTTTGGATTCACTGATTTCCTTTTATTTGACATGGCATTAATTTTTCTTTCAAATGGTGAAATACTGCATGAACAAAAAGCACTTTAAAATAATAAACAAACCAACACTGCTAGAATTACTATTAATAGTATTAAAGTTGTTACTAATACTACTAGCATTACCATTAGGCATAAAAAATATTTGCAAAGAATTTTTATTCATTGTGGAAGAAAGTTTTTTGAGATATTTTTTGGGAAAATTTGAAACCAGCATTGCCATTAATTGGCATAAATCAAACTGGTGTAAAAAGGGCAATTTGTATATGGAAATACACTGTAATATAATATAATAAAATTTTAATTTTTATTATGCTGCCATCCTGTTAGGATATTATGTACAGTATCTATACCAGATGATGGGGTAAAGTATATTTTCTTCAAATTATATAATAAAGTACTATCATAAAGACACCTGTTCTTGTAAATAAAACTTGCCTTTATATCTAAAATAATTCATTTGGCAAATAAACTGAAGCTTATCTATAATAGCTTATATAGAAAGTAATCATACCTCTCACAGGTGTGGAAGATACTATTTCTCAGCTGGTTCCAGCTATAATTAACAGAAGAGTTTTAATAGTTCTGTTGCAATAAAGTTTTTAGTTCAAAGTATGGTTCTTGAACTGTTTATTGTTAACATGTTAACAAACTTAATACTTTGAGATTGGTTTTGATATATTTTATGATTATAAATTTATGAAACATTACTTAACAGAACAATAAGAATAAACATATGCAATTAATCTAAAAGTTTTTTGGAGGTAATAAAATTACTTCTTTTTTTAAATTATAAAATGTTGCTATTTATATTCTGTTTTAAATTTCAGTGATGTACAGTTTACTATTAAAAAATTATTTAAAGCTTATAATTTTTATCAAATTATATTCTTTAGCTATTAATTTCTTAAAAGAATTTTTAGTATTAATAAATCTTAATTCTTTATCAAATAAAAAGAAAAATAATAAATTTTTAAAGAAATGTATCTAAAAAATTGCATATATAATTTGAATTTAATTAAATACTGAACATTGTCATGTTGATAAGAATATATTTATTAATATGACTGAATATGAAAAATTCTTATCAAAAATCTTATAGAAATGAAACTAATAAAGTACACCATCCCTCGTTTTACACGGTACTTTTTTACACGTTTTCGCTTTTACACGGTTTTAAAAAAATTTAAAAAAGAAATGTTGAAAATAAACTGGCTATGATCAAAAGGAACAATTTTTAGCTCCAATCTATATACCAATCCACCTTAATTATAAGATATAGTTGATATTTACGGCACTAGGTGGCAGTTTTATTTCAATCTGTCAAATGGTAACCGATATAGGGGATTCTTCCATATGCACGAAGTTGCACTCATTGCACATCGTTTATAACCAGAAAATTTTAATTTTTCATATTCGTAAGTAACAAACGATTACATTATTTTTAATTACATATTTTATATCTTGAGTAATATTTGTAGGCTTATTATGTCGAAAGAAATTATAAATAAGCAAGAAGTAAAAAGAAAAGTTATCTTTAGCAACCAAAATAAAAATTTTGGATTGTTTATGAAATAGAGAAAGAGTAATAGATGTTGCTAGATTATATAGCATGAATGAAGCTACAATAACAACCATAAGAAAAAATGAAAACTCAATTAGAAAGAGTTTAGCAGCTGGAACGAGTACGAGCACAACTTCATATGACTGAGACATTGCAATGGAAAACATGGAGAAGGCATTAATGATTTGGATAGAGGACCAAACTCAAAAATGGATGCCAATTGATGCCAACGCTATTATAAATAAAGCTTTGCGAATTTATGAAAAAATTAAAGAGCAGTTATCATCCTCTTCTTTATCTGAAAAGAAGTAGACTTTCACAGCAAGTCACGGTTGGTTTGAAAGATTCAAATGAAGACACTTTTTACATCGTTTAAAATTAAAAGGTGAACTGGCATCTGGCAATGTAGATGCAGCGCAAGAATATCCAACAAAATTTGCTGAAATTGTTGCCAACAATTCATGTACTCCTGGTCAGGTTTTCAATGCTGATGAGTCGGGGTTATTTTGGGAAAAAAATGCCAGAGAGGATCTGTGTCTAAAATTCATAAATCAGCTAGAAGTCATAAAGCAGCAAAAGATCGCATAACAATTCTTTTCTGTAGCAATGCTGCAGGAGATTATATTATGAAACCATTGGTTATTAACTAATCAAAAATGCCACACGTATTTAAAGGAATAAATATCAACCATCTTCCAGTTTATTGGAGGGCCAATAAGAAAGTGTGGGTTACTGCTGCAATATTTAATAAATGGTTTCATGAATGTTTTATTCCAGAAGTCAAAAAATATTTAAATGAAAAGGGACTGCCTTTTAAAGTGCTTTTGTTAATTGACAATGCACTGGGTCATCCACAAGATCTACAGCATGAGAATGTCCAAGTTATATTTTTACCAAAGAATACGACTTCATTATTACAGTCATATGATTGGGATAATTTCAACTTTTAAGACTCTGTACATAAAACGAGCCTTCATGCACATTTTAGAACAAATGGAAAATAACGAATCTTTAACACTTACTAACGATTGGAAAAGTTTTAAAATCTTAGAATGTGTTAAGAATATTGCTTTATCATATACCACGATTAAGCAATCAATGCTCAATGGCTGTTGGAAGAAATTATGGCCAAATATAGTTAAAGGTGAAGCTTCTATTTCACTATTAAAGGATGAATATTCTCAGATAGTTCAATTGGCACGTTCATTGGGTGGAGAAAGTTTCGACAATTTTACTGAAGGAGATATTGCAGAACTCTAGCAGCTGATAAAGAACTAAGTGAAGATGATTTAATTAACATGGTTGATGAAACTAGTGATTGTGACAATGATCCTGATGAAGAAGAATTTGAATCAGTTGCATTTACAGCAAAAATTATCTACGAAGGACTCAAATTGGGTAATCATTTTGTACAAAATGACTCAAATGTTGAATGGGCTTTTTGATTCCAATGTAATATTAATCACTGCTTGTCCAATTATTTGGCAATTTGTTTAACATTAATAAAACTTGTTTTCTCTTATGCTATAATAATAATAATGCATGTTGTTATTTTATGTTAGTCTTAAATTTTAATCTAATGTGTCATTAGAACTTATTGAGAATTAATAATTTGTAAGATAATTATACTTTATAGAATTTTATGTTATTTTAGATTTAAAGTAAACTATTAGGGATTAAATTATAATACACATATTGAAAATGTAAGATTTATTTTAAATATGAAAAATTTTTATATATTAATACAATTAAAAGTATAACAATTTTATTTTATTTGTATTGGATTGTGATAAAATTTAATTAAATTTCAGATTGAGATTGACATTGAACCAACAGATAGGGTAATTATTGGATTTTTTAAATTTGTTTTTTAATATAAAATTATTAATCTGTACATTATTGTTTATGTAATTTAATTGTAAATAAAAATTTAAACTAAGAGAAAAAGTTACATTTATAGACTAAATAACTCTTGCAAATGACAATAATGGATATTTTAAGGAAGAGATTGTATCATCTTTTGGCATTAGATTTATTTACTTGATGGGTTAAATACATGCTGTGTGTATTTACTTCATCAAGTAAATAAATTTAACACCTCAAGACAGTACAATTTCTTCCTTATACTATATTTAGCATTGTATGTGAGAATATAAATTTTTACAATGGATATCTTAGTAAAAAATTTGGTAAAAAAGGATTCATTTTTTTTTCAATAGATAAAAATAATAATGCTACATGCATTGTAATCTTTCTAATGTCAGTTAAGATAATTTTTGACTTTTTATAAAAACAAAGGCTATTTAAAAAATATCCAATATGATGGATCATAATCCATCATATTGGATATTATGGGTTGAAACCTATGCAATATTTTGTTAGGCTTAGCAATTGCATGCTTTCAAAGAAATATTTGCTGGCAGATTTTATCATTTTTCCAAGTAATTATTATTTTGATTTTTTTTTTATTCTGCATTGGCCAGACTACTGTCTTCAAATATTGTTACTTAGGCCTATATAAATATTTATCTCTCTAATTTTCATACTCTTTTAGTTTTAACTAATGGTAATAAGAAGATCCTAAAACATTGTAGAGCTATCTCATGCCATGTAATTACATGTAAGAGATAATGGAGGATAGGATAGAGGAAGGAATAGTAAAATTACTAATATGTATAAAAATATTTGTATATTTGTTGTACTCCATAATTCAAATTGACAGAAGTGCCACAGAGTTTTTTCAAAAACTTTAAATATCTAAATTTGTGTGTCATTGGTATGCAAACTTGACATATATGGTTTAAAAACATTCCACATTCAGAATCATTTCTAGTATTTAATTTAAAGAGTTAAATAGATCTGATGATGAGATGAAGACATCTCAAAAAATGTTTATAATCATAAACAGAGAATGGAAGTGACTCCTTCAAATCCATAGTGAGGTGAATTTTGCTTTAATTTGCATAATTAGGACAGTTCCTAAACACCTGCAATGGAATTAGAGGTGGACAATTTGTACAAGGGTTATTTTCTCATTATTTTAGAGGGATCTCTCAGTAGCCATTTGCTTTTAAAGCTAAGTACTGAACCATACACGAGGCATCTTTAAATGTGCATTAGTGAAGACAATATCCAAGTGTTTGCTTGTGTGTGTACACCACTGTGCAAAACTATTATAATTGTTAATATGCAAGTGAATTGAAAATTATTTAATATTTCAAATGTTAGTTTAACTAATGTAAAATGGATTTCTACATAAAATATGACTCACATCAACCATTAACCAGTGTGAATACGATTAACACTTGATTAGCTATTCACACCGGTTAATGGTTGATGTATGTCATATTTTATATTCATCCCAGTGTGCTGTGCAGTTATGGATTTCAACATTAGAGTTTAAAAAATAAAGCAGAAAGATAATGCTATCTTTAGTTTCAATTTCATTAATTATTATTTTGAATGAAATGTAATAATAATTAAATAAAAAATAAAATTACAATATTTTTTGAATTAAATTTAATAATTTTTAGTTTCTTAGTGTGTTAACCACCATCTTATACTATCTTTGAAAAAATTATTTATATTAATTAAAAGTTAGCCAAACTTTTAATTAATATAAGATAAGTTTTTCAAAGAAAATTCTTTGAATACAAACACTCCATTTTTGTTATTTACATAGATATTTCTCAGGCTTTTGACTCCGTTCTTCCCAATCTTCTATTAACCTTACTATGAGAACAATTTGATTTAGATTTTGTATTCAATTCTTGGTTAAATAATTACTTTTTTGCATGTTCTAGTAAAATTAAAATAGGTGATTTTGAATTCCTTGATTTCCATCTAATCTGTGGCATTCAGCAAGGATCAATCCTTAGCAGCCTCAGTTGATATCAATAACATTCTTAGCCATCTTCATTCACATGTTATAACATATGCTGATGGCATTAAACTAATAAATCATTACTCTGTTTCTTTATAATCAGATTTAAACATATCTGAATTATTTGAAAAGGCCAACTGAAGAATTAATTTCCTTATCTAACTGAATTTACAAATAACTAAACCTTCAAAAACCTATAAAATGCAGTCTTTTATTATTATATCATGTAACGTTTTCGATGATAAGAGAACGTTAATAAAAAGACTGCATTTTTAAAAGTTTTAGTTAAGAATTAATGTCCAAAAAACAATCTCAATGTGCTTTTTGTTAACCAGAAATTTATCCTTTCTGTCCTTTGTTATTCATACTGAATTTATAAATTATGCCAACTTTGTAAACAATGTAGGCGTTATTTTTGATAGTGAACTTTGTTTTAAAACTTATGTTGAAAAAATAGTTAAATTCCCCATCATTCGATGTGGAATCCTATGAAGACTGTCGTTCAATATCTTCTAAAGCAGCTTTACATTCCTTTTTTTTTTTTTTTTGCTAATTTTCAAACATTTATTGATTATTGTATACAAATTTGGTCAATGGGTGCCTCCATTCTGTTAGAAAAAATCACAAAAGAACTAAATAAAATATACTTAACCTTTAATAAATTCTGTAATTTACCTTTTACTAGCCACTCTAACATTGCTAGGTCCAGATTCAGTTTTCTTTCATTTACTAATCGCATAAAATATTTTTATCAGTTATTACATTATCAGTCGTAATGTCTGACTGGATTACATTAAATGTTCCCTCGTGCAATTTTTGCAATTTTTCATATATTTTTACACCATTTTTTAGATTATCACTATCTCAAAGATCTGCTATATTCTGTGAAATTCTATTTGAATTTCACAGAATCTGAACACTTATTACGCACTGATTATTGTAGTTTCAAACAAGCATGTAAACGAATATCGTATAATTCTAAACATTTTTTTTTGTTTATTATATTATGTACTTTTTAACAGTATTTAAAATTTTTTCTTATATTTATTGTATTTTACTTTATTCGATAATTGTTGTTTGTTTTTATGTATTTTATTTGAGGTTCAAATTTTAATCAGGGAGGAAATCTTTTGTCATTTGACTTTTCTGAATGTAATTGTAATAAATAAATAAATAAATGTGCCTCTCACTTGCCAAATCTATTAACTCCATAAAACAAAAAGTGGAGAAAAGTGACAAAGTAATATACATTCTTTTTTAAAATTCCTTTGAAAATATAAATCCAAATAAACATTGTTAGGAGTATTATTGTAGATGTAACTTTTATTTAACAACATATAAAATGTATAAAATAGCGTAGATATGCTATAATCTTCATTATTATTATGATTTTGGTGTGATTGATGGAGTTAATCAATTTGGCAAGTGAAAAACGTAGTAACATTCAGTTCAGTCATATTTGGTCAGTTTTCACATAGTTTTTTTATTATAGAGAAATGACATTTTCGCACATTGTTTTATTAAAGATTTTTTGCAAAAATGAATAATAACTGTTTTGTTACTGTTACAATGGTTATTATTATTTTGTTTAAATGGATTATTCAGAAACATAAATTACGTCTTCCTTGTCAGCTGTATTTGAGGTCACATCATGTCGATTTGTTCTTAAATTTTTATAAAAATTATGTTTAATTAACAGAAGGAAAAAAATTATTTTTAGTTTCATCATTTCTTGATATAATGGTATACCTTTTTTTCTAAAAACAATTACCACGAAAATTAAAACAGTCATTTCATATTTTCACAAGTATAATTACTTCTGCTGCAGTTGGATTGTAACTAACTAATTTCTTTTACTTACTTTTTGTGATGAGATAACATTAAGTAATTTACTGATATCTACAAGGCATTGGTCAGCACATACTGAGATTGCAATGCTGCAATGTGTGCTGGCAGATTTATGTTAGAGTATGGAGTTAGATTGACTTCTAAAATAAATGAAATTTTTTTTGATGGCCAATAAAATTTTGTCATTAAGTGATATTAATCCTTATTATTAGGGAAACTTATTATGAATATAAAAAGTTATGGGTATATCAAGTACTTTGACACTAAAATTTTAAAAAATTCAAATGTGGAGTTAATTGATTTGGCTTGTGAATGGCTCAAATAATAGTCTGAATAATCCAGAAATTAATGTGATTATTATTAGAATATTTGAGCTTGGTTTTTATGTATATCTATAATGATTTGTTAACAGAAACAAAACTGATAAAGGAATATTTTAATGCTTGAGATGGCATCTTCTAAACTGCATGCAATAATTATCTTACTTTCACTGGGGATACAAGATATACAGTGGGGTAGGGAATATAGTCTTTCATTTTTGCAGTTTTCTTCAGGTTATATTCCATGATAGATTATCCACCCAAAGTTACAGTAATAAGAACATTTAACACTAGAAATTCTCAATATATTCATGATGGAATATTTTTTTAATGAAAATGTAGAGATTGAGAAGAGAAGAAATTCAAGAGTTGCTAATATTTCTACAAATTAAGGCCCTTGACAAACCCATTCTTACTCAATGTTGCTCAATTCAGACCTCATGGTCTTTAGGGATGTCAGCTGTTCTTATTCTTTTAGATCTAGAATTTACCTGACTCATTTTAATCTTATGCTTTCCTTTAGGCATTTTTTTTTTTTTGACAAAATAGCAGTCTTTTTAGTTCCATGTTCATAAAACAAAGATATGTTAGCTAGATGAGCAATGACACTTTCTAAATAACGGGTTTGTTAAATTGTTACTTCCAATTGGATAATAGAACATCACTTGGTCACTACAGAAAGATTGAAGGCCGCTTTTTAAAAATTTGCTATAGAAGTGACATGATGTGGCAATCATTTTTTAAAGTTTAAATTTTAAATTTAATGAGGTAAGTTTAAAATATGTCATTTGCCAAAATATTTTAAAATGCAACCCAAGGAAATTCCATCATTAAGCATGAACAAAATAAGGTAGGTCACTGATGTCACTGCAACGTAAGTGCTATCACAAATCCAAAATTGATAACACATTTATTCTATAGCTAATATTTCTGCAAAATAAGTAGCCTGTATTTTCCATCAGAACATAAAACGAGTAAAGCAAAAATTTCATTTGGATTGGACAAAAATTGCAGGCGATATAAGGAATTCACACACGTGCACACAATGGCTTTTATATTAGTAACAATAACAATAATTTTGTTTGATGTCACAACTTGGTGAATTTAAAGACACTTGACAAAATTCATTGATATTTATTTCATAAACTTTAGAGAAACGCGTTTCGGGCTTTCGCCCCTCGTCAGTCTGTTACGTAATGAACATGTGTTGCATCTGGAGGACATCTGTCCGTCACCTTCTGCCACACCTACAATTGTATAAATATACTTTTTAAGATTTTTTATTTTTAGTAGTACCAGCTTTTATGGATTTCAATGCTAAGGTTCTTGTTAATATTATTTTTGTTGATTGTTATTTCGTAGCTTTCTTTAAATTTTCTTTCGTACCAATTTTTTTCCTTGTGAACTATTTTAACATCAGTTTTATCTATGCTGCAGTTATGAGTTGTTGCAATGATCGTAAAAAACAGAATTAATCTGTTATATTTTAGGTCTAGCGATATGTTCTTTTAATCTTGTTTCCAATCTTCTTTTTGTTTCACCAATGTATACTTTTGGTGGAACACATGTGCAAGGCATTTTGTAAACGACGTTAGTAGTGTTGTATTTTTCTGGTTGTTTATTTGTGCTAGGTTTAGTCTGCTGGATTCGTTTTTGTAGGTTTTTATAGGTTGGTGCCAATTTTATATTCATTTTATCGAAACTTTTATTTATCTGTTTGAAGAAACCACAAATGTAGGGGAAGGGGATGTATCTTAAACTGCTTTTATCTTTGCTTTGATTATTTACCAGTCTTTTGTTGTAGATTTTACTTTTCCAGTTATTTATTATTTGTCGAGGGTAGCCATTTAATAAGAATTTAGTTCTTAGGTCGTTAAGATGTTTTTTCTTCTTCTGCAGTGGGCTTGTTCTGTTCACGATTTTTTTAAACTCCATGTTGAACATGTTTTCTTTTATATACAGTGGGATGTTTGAATTGTAGCTTATAACCTTTCTAATCTCGCATGGCTTAGTAAACGGTTCGAATTCGATGCTTTTTGCTTTCCTGGTTAATTTAATGTCTAGGTAATTTATTTCTGTGTTTGTCTCCTTCTCAACTTTAAATTTAATATTATCATTTAATTTGTTTATTTTTTCTTCTATTTCTTCCAATTTTATTATTTCTTGGTCATATAGTATAATTATGTCATTCACATATCGTTTATAAAACTTTATGCCTGCAATTTTATTGATTATTTGATCTATATCTACCATAACTAGTTCTGCTAGTTTCAGGCCTACGACTGATCCCATGCTTATGCCTGTTTTTTGTGTGTTGAACTTATTGTTAACTTCAAAATAATTACTCCTATATATGAATTCTTTTAAATCGATTACCTCTTCCTTTGCCTCAATCTTCTGTAGCGTACATTCTATGAGGTTCCAGTTTATCAAGGGATACATATTTATTATATCTAGGTTTGTGAGTTTATAATTTTTGTTTATTTTTATATTTTTCATGTCATGTATAAGCTCGTCGGTATGCTTGATGGAGTATTTAGAGTTTTTATATATTTTTAATTTCTGTTTAAGTATTTTTCTAAATGATATAAGACTGAATTTTTGAAGTTGACGACGAGTCTTGTTTGCTCATCTGGTTTATGTGTTTTTAGATGTATGTTTAACTTAGGGGTTCTGATATTTTCGTTTGTTAAAATATACTGTTTATCTTCTTTCTTTATATTGTCTAATTTAACATACTTATTTATTCGTTTTTTGAGTTCAATGTAAATAACTTCTTTTGGGTGTATTGGTAGTTCCTTGAAAGATCTGTTTTCGACTATTTCTAATTTCTAATACTACTGACGTTGTTTACAAAATACCTTGCACATGTATCCCACCAAAAGTATATATTGGTGAAACAAAAAGAAGATTGGAAACAAGATTGAAAGTACACATCGCGGACCTAAAATATAATAGATTAATCTCTGTTTTTTACAATCATTGCACAACTCATAACTGCAGCATAGATAAAACTGATGTTAAAATAGTTCACAAGGAAAAAATTGGTACAAAAGAAAATTTAAAGAAAGCTATGAAATAACAATCAACAAAAATAATATTAACAAGAACCTTAGCTAATTAATTAATGACTTGAAACCATGTCGCGCTTGATTCTTGTTAACTACGAAACACAATATAGTGTTTCGACGATCACCTTAGCATCAAAATCCATAAAACCTGGTTACAACTACTAAAATAAAATATCTTTAAAAAATCTTAAAAAGTATATTTATACAATTGTAGGCATGGCTGTGTGTAGCATTCTGGGTGTAAGACTTCGTGCATAAAGTGACGGACAGATGTCCTCCAGATGCAACACATGTTCATTACGTAACAGACTGATGAGGGGCAAAAGCCTGAAACGCATTTCTGTAACGTTTATGAAATAAATATTGATGAATTTTGCCAAGTGTCTTTAAATTCACCAAGCTATGACATCAAACAAAACAAGAAATAGAAGACACAGTTTCAACAAAACTAATAAATAACAATAATATAAAATAAAAGAAAATAAAAACACTATAAATTCTTAACATGGTAATATCTGTAAGAAATGTCTGCTTATCTGTATGCATGTGACATCTTATTACATGAAACTTTAATATTTGGTTCACCAAATGTTAAAGACTCATGTAACATAAAACTTATGGAGGAATAAAGCCATATGAAAATAACATTTTCTGACTTCCAGATTTCATGGGTTTCCACTGTATAAATAATAAACTAAGATAAATGTTTCTAAAATATCTTAAGACTGAAATTTCCGTATAGTATTAATCAAAGTTATGAAAGGACAATTGGAAAATTTAAATATTTTAATTCTTATCTATTTCAAAATTTCACCTTCACATTTTTTCATAATATATAAGCAGTAAAATCATTCTTAGTTGGCATAACATGTTTTGCATTTATGAATGAAATTTCATTATAACTATTTCAAGATTGCTCAGTACAGCTTGAAATTTTTATTGTAAAATTTTCTAGACATTAGTGTCAAGATTAATAATATAAAATTCCAAAAGTTAAATCACATAGAAAAGTGTTACAATGGCTAACTTTTTTTTTAAATTTTAAATTAGGTTGAAAGGATAAAGGAAAGAGTTGAAGAAAAGGAAGGAATACCACCTGCTCAACAAAGATTGATTTTTAGTGGTAAACAAATGTGAGTTCTGCATATTTTTAACAATTTCTTAATCTTAATTTATTAGGTTGTTTAATCTGTTGTCATTTCTTAATGTTTTAAGTCATAACATAATTGATTTTAAAATAATTTTTCAAATAATTTTGAGATGAACAAAAATGATTATCTATCTAGACTAGCAATGAATATCAGAATGTGATTTATCAGCTTTCTTTATCATAACATAAAATATCTAGAATTTAAAATGTAAGAAAATAAATGTGTTTTTTTCCCACCAAATATTGCAAATTATCAAAGTAAACTAACTACTGATAATACAAGTATTGAAGCTTTAATTAAAACAAATGAAAAAGATATTTTAATATTTACCAAGTTCTTTTTGTTATTTCTGATGATATATTTGTTTTTACAATGAAAGTTACTTGGTAAATATGTTTTTGTTTGTTTTATTTGTGAAGCTTGTGTTAATATGAAACTTGAAGCAAGTTATATATTACTTTGGTGTGTGCCTTTTATATTATAGGCAATGTTTTTCCTGCAAAAATAAGGTTAATGTCAGATTGCAGTGATTAGGGTTATACTATATATTTGCCAATTTATTCTAATAAATCATCTTTTAAATTTCAGATTTTTTACTGGTTTGGATATATTTGAAAATTTTATTTATATCAGATTTCTGTCATCCTAATTGCTTGGAATTTTGATATTTATGTTTCAAAACTTTGTAAACCTCTTAAAATATACTTAAGCACAGCCATTTGCTGTCATCTAAACCTAATGTGTTCCTCTAAATAATTTTAATATTGGATATCAGAAAATTGTTTTTATTACTATTTATGGGAAAAATTCTAACTTGTTCTCAGTCCATCTGACTAACCTCATCAGTAGGTAAATAGGTGTTTTAGTGTCCTAAGGCATTAAAGGATTATTGAATTCAGATATTGTACTAAAAAACATCATTTGTTACGGTAGGAATTTCTAAATTCCTACTGTAACAATGATGTTTTTCAGTTATGGGGTATAGCTATATTTTCATAGAACAACCTTTAGACTTCTTAACTATAGAACAGAAGCATTAAAATGAAAATATTGTATATTACAGAGATCAAACTGAGTGTAGTAGATTTTAATAATAATTTATATATTTTCTTATATAAATAATTGGGTGGAACCTGAAAAATAACAAATAATGCTACTTGAATCACATGTGATTGTATTACCAGTAAATTGGTTAACTGGTAAACAGTTAAAATTACACCAATAAATATACTGGTAATTTGATATTTTTTTACTAGTAAATTTAAAATCAGTAGACATGAAATAATTTCCTTTAAGACAAATAGTTATTTGTGTACACTTCATGTGTGTTTATATTTTTATATATTAAAGACACTGAAGCATCAAATTTTTTTCTTAAACTTTTAAAGTAGCTTGTCATTTATGTTTTAAATTATTACTTTAAAAAATTGCACAAAACAAACATAAATTTAAGGAAAGTACAACACTATTTTGAATAGTATACGAATTTCCATCTTTTGCTGATTATTTACGAACATGAACCAATCGTATTATATACGAATCAATGAAATGCTGCGATAATTTGAATCAAAGTAAAGTTTAAGCTTTTTTTAGGCTTTGAGCAGACCATGCTATATCAAATCAGTGTTAAGTGGGTCTTACTGTAATTTATTGGTTAACTGGTAACACTTGAAACTTTACCATATTACTTGTAATAAATAAATTGATAAATTTGCAACCTCTAGCATTGGGGACCTAGGACATCAATGTACTGTGCTTTTATATATTCTAGTGAAATAATGGTTTTATGTATACAAAATGTGATTTTGAAAAATATATATTATATAATATATATAATTATTTTTGTTCTTATAATGAAATTAACTTAAATTTATTGAATTTTGATTTATATTAGAATTATTTCCTTATTTTTTTAGGAATGATGATAAAACGGCAGCAGATTATAAAGTGACTGGTGGATCAGTCTTACATTTAGTGTTGGCTTTACGTGGTGGTGTATATTGAAGATTAGGAATCTCCATTATAATAAACTGAAGAATTTGGAAAATTCAAATCGGTTTTATAATATATTTGTTTATCTGGTTTGAATATGTTTCATTTTCTATAACAACTGCAAAATGTTTTTTCTATGTATGTTTGTTAAAATATAAACACACATTATTTGAAATAATAACAATTTGATTCAATAATTAATTTTAAATATAAAAAATGCTTTGTTAAAAATAGAATAAAATACTTAAAAATAATTTCTTAAAAGTTTTCTTTGTATTGATAGTTTTATGATTAATTATCAAACAACAAAAAATTAAATAGTTTCTATGACCATATTTTGTATGTACATTTTTAATTACTTCATATTTTACAGAAAAGAATATTCACTTTATAAAAATGGGCTGTTTGTTTATATTAGTGTCCTAGTTCAAAAATAACTTATTTAAAAAATTTTAATTTTATTTATTTACGATCATCGTGATTAATTGATATTGAATAAATAAGCTAAAATTTTTACAGATATACTGATATTTATAAGTCAAAACTATTGAAGCTTGTGCTTGTTTAGATCACTTGCATTAAAATCAAAAACACTGTATGGTGGGAAAAAAATGTAAATTAAAAATATCTATATGTTTTGTTTTCGTTACCTTAAACTTTAGAATTAATTGTTAAAATTAATGCTACAATGGAATTATTTTATAATTATTTGATATTTGTATTGATAAAACAGATGTTTTGTCCTAATACTACCAAGATTGATACACATATGTTTTAATTTCCTTTTAAAATATTTTCAACAATAAACTTTCATTATGATTCATAAATGCTAATGTTATCAAAATATTTAATCTTCACGAAATTGAAAATTACATTGATACATACATGTAAAAACAATATATATATGTACTGTACATATTTACAAAAAAATTACAGGAATTGTATATAATGATAAATTATGTTTAGAATGATTTAATGTCCACCTTGATTACCAAACAGTATTTGAATCTTTTCATTATTTGGATTAGCTTTACCTACAATATTTCTTTCTACTAGTTCTCTCCAAACTATTTTTGTAATAAAAGGTTGTAATTTCTGAAAATAATATAAAAAGATTTCACTATAATTTTATATAATTTTTCTACTAGTCAAGACAAATCTTACCTGTACAGGATGAAAGCTAAAACTTGGTTCTAACATTTCCCATATTAAATATCCTGATTGTTGCCATTCGCGCATTACTAAGTGATTAATACATATAATTATTGTTAAATATAAATATAATTTTAAAATTTATAGCAGATAAGATTTTACCTTGATGTAATGGATTATGCATATAATGGAGTTTAAATGACTTGAATTTATATGAAATACTTATTTGTTTTAAGACAATGGAAAGTTCCTCTCCTCTCTACATAAAAATATAAATTTTATTTTCAATAATTGCTTATTATATTAAGATCAGATTTAAAAAGTTACCTTTGAAGAAGCTGTCCTTATAGTTTCATTTTTATTCAACCATTGATAACAAGGACCGATTTTCATACAATTAAACCAATTATATAAGTCAGCATAAGTTACATCTTTATTTACTTGTCCCAGAGGATGTAAATGTTTTGCCATTGTAGGATAAATGAAAGAACCATTTACTAAACCCATTAATACAACATGACTATTGGGAGGTAATGTATTTTCCTGTTGAAAATTTTACAGCTTTAAAAAAACAAGTAAAATTAAAGTATTTATAATAGAATAAAACTTAGATTTTACCAAAAAGTTTAGACTTTTTAATACATTTTCCTTAAATTTTTCTGGTTTAATTAAGTCATTTAAAGAATTCATGTAACTGAAAAAAAAATAACAATTGTTATTTATGAACATTAATTTCTTAATTTCAATCAACCAAGATGTTTTATCATCAGATATGTAAAACATATGAAGTATAAATTTAATCTGATCAATAAGTCTTTAATTTGATATAAGTTTATAATTTTATTGAATCTTGTAAAAATACCTTAGCTAATTTACATTTAATTTATAGAATTACTTGCCCTGAACAGATATCATTTGCCATCATGGCATATATGGCAATCACAGGTAATGATGTCTTGTTACGTGAAATTCTACCAAAAAAAAATAGTTTAAAGAAGATATATAAAATTTATTCTAATAAAAACACTTTTTATTGTGTTGTTATATATTCTAGGGAAGTAAGTAGATAATTTTATCATTGATGTCTAAACAATTACTTATTTAATCATTTTTTTTAGAGTTAAATTAATACTTGATATTAGGCCTGAAAGTTCCTTCATTTAAAATTTTGGTCTTTTCTTACATTTTCAGAATAAATGTTCAAGAATATATAACCATTTAAAATGGGGAAAAAAGCCCAAAATATTTTGGATTGCACTTAAATGTTTTGGACTATTTTAAAAGAATTTTTGAGCTTAATATATTGAGTAGCACTATGGAAGTATAAACTTACTCTTTAATATATTTAATTGTCTCTTCACTGTCTGCACCTAATAATAATTTTATTATTAATAATAATTAATCACAATATTAATACAGCAGAAGTTTAATCTGGCACCCTATAATGCAGAATGTCAGGAAAACTGGCTAACTATGCAGAATGTCAGGAAAACTAACTAAGTAGTTAATAATCTGAAATTGTCTGATCATCATCCAGCATGCATGTTTTCTGTGAATCTGAATTTACATATATGTTAAGTTATACGAGTGCTAAGGTGGCTTTTCTTTTTTACTAGACTTATTATACCATCAATAAACAGGAGAACAAGCTGTTTATTGATGTTATAATAAGTCTAGCGAAAAAGAAAAGCCACCTTAGCACTCGTATAATTGAACACAAGACTAGACAAAAAGCATACTGCACAATGTATATTAAGATTTGTGGGTGGAAATGAGTTAAAGGTGGCTGTTGCTGTGCACACTACTACATATCAGTCATTTGTGGGATCAGCAATGATGTGATAAAGAGGAATAACTCATTACAACATCTTGTTTCTGTGGGTTTGAAATCTTCACTGATGCTTTTCTCTGCCTAATATATGTTTATGCTACAATCATTAAAGTTGGTGCAAACACCTTTTAGGAACAGACTTGTCTGCATGTCAATGTGTATGAAAGGAATTTCCTTCCAAACTGATGCCAGTTCTTTGGGAGTCTCTGCAGTTTCTCACAGGTTGTTCTCAAGTTGCTTACTAGCCATCAATCATTTAATAAAGTTGTAAATAGAATTGACAAGCTAATCCAACTTATATGCAACTTACTTCTGTCTCTAGATCAAATTTCCAGTACTATTATCTATTTATATAGACTTCAGCTTCTACTTGGTGGCAATTCAAGTATTTGTGCAATGTATATATCAATCATGCAAAGGGAATAGAAAGAAAACAGGAAAAGTGGCAAAGGCACAAAAACAGAATGTTCCATACATTTTCTCTTCATCCCATTAACTAGTGTAACAAAGAAAATGAAAATCATCAGATAACTGGAAAAAGATGTATATCAGCATAAAATTATGAATGAGTTTAGCATTTGGTTGCCAACAATCTGACGAAGTAGAAAGCCTGTTGTCATTTGTAGCCAAATGTGAAGCCCAGAAATTCCGTTTAAAGAGAAAAGTGTAAAATTTGTTAAGGTCAACAGTAAAGAAAACAAGTTGTATGAGTGTCGAATCAGTGACACCGGACTTTGATGTCGATGTCGATGCTTATAAAGAGTAATGGGAAAAACAAAATTTTAGATAAAGAAAATTCAAAATATTAACAATTTAAGATGCAGTTTAGAAAGCAAAACAAAACTAGAAAATTTTAGAATGAGCCTAGGTGTCATAGTCAACGATTGAATGCGATCAGAGTCTAAAAGACTGTGTCGGGTAAATCATCTCTAGCCAACCTTTCCCGCAACCTATACAGAGCTCCATTTACACTTGGAGACGGGTGTGAGACCAATTAGAAGGTGCAGAAGAAAAATCTGTCCAATTAGCAACAAGTCGATCTCTAAAAACTTATAGAAACTCCGACTTCAAGAAAAAAGAGCTTCCACTAGACTACCTGTTGTGATCGTTTACCTCTGTTAGTGGTGTTTCCGTTCATCTTTTGTGTGCTGTCTCTTCAGATTTTGAACTTTTTACTTGACGTTGCTATGGGGCCCCTCCGGCGTAGGACCAGACTGAAACCGAAAACAACTCCCAAAGACAACCTAAAGATCTGAACTTAATTAAGGACCATTGCTAGATTAATGTAAGCATTTTCGACAAAAATAAACGGTTTCTATGTCAAACGCTTGTTTTTATGCTTCCTCAAAACCACCACCCGCATACATATAAACTTTAGCCATCCCGATGGTTGGGAATAAGCCCCCCATTTCGGGGAACTTACATCAAATATGAAGCATCTAAGCTTTTGGAAGAAAGGATGCATCTAAGATAACCAAAAATGGCTGAATTAGATGTAGCTTTTTGTAAAAATGGTTTAATACAAAATGCAATGAAAGAGTAACAATTACTAGTCCAGTGGTGATTGAAAAATCAAAACACTTACACAAAAATAAATACTGCCGAGGTATGTTCTTTCTCTGATGGTTGATTTCAAAGATTCAAACTGACACAGCATTGAAAACTTGATATTTATGGAGAACAAAAGTTTCTGATCATATTGCTGCAGAAAAATATTGCAGTGTTTTGGATTTGGTAGAGGCAATGACTTATTTTCTTCCCAGATACACAATGCCAACAAAACTGGGATGTTGGAATTCTGTCTTTTTATCACTACCTTAGTTGGAAATGACAAGAAAGCTGGTAACAGATTAAGAACAGAACTAGTGTTTGTGCACTTAGAAACACTTCTTGCATGCATGAACTGAAAATTCTGGTTACAGAGAACTCCAAGAAGCTAAGAGCATTTAAAAACTTGACAAGCTTGCCAGTATACATATAAAGTAGTTGAGTGCTTTTGGATGACTTTTGTAATTGCCAAGAACTGGCTTTTTTCATGTTTGTGTTATGAAGCAGAATTTTGAAAAAGGAGGACTTCCCCAAGACAACAAGGTCATTCTTGTGGCTAAAAGTTGCAAAGCACATCCCATCACTTGCAGAAACATTGTTGTATCATCATCTGGCAGATATTGTCATTGATGGATTACTGAGTGAGTACCATTTTTAAATATACTATAGGGACTTTTATTTGAAAGTTGGTTACCTGTGATTGCAATATCATTGAATTTCAATCTGCATACAATGTTAAAAGTAGTGTATACTGCTTATGCTAAAGTGGAACAGTGCAAGTTGTGAAAAAGTCACAATAGAAACTTTAGCCCATAGTTATGCATTATGACAAGAAATTCTTCTATATCAAGCAAAGAGAGAAAGTGCACTTCTGAAATGTTTTCAAGAAAATCAAACTTAAAAATCCTGAGTATAGCTTATAATTAATATAGCAAGCAGACAGTTGAAAGAAAATTATAACAAGAGTAATAAAATCAGAAACTATAAAATACAATACAATCCCTAAGACAGCCATGAAATGGGTTCCCCTGGTGCCAAACAAAGACAAGGATGCACCAGGAATTCTTGGTGTAGAACTTTTCTTCAAGATTTGAAGATGCTTAATATGACATGTAGAAAGTTGGAGTCCTTGCCCACGAACGAAATGGATGGAAGATAATTGCTGCCCAATTGTTTCAGTCTTAAAAATAAACTCTAAATTAATTTTTAACAGATAATGATTCTGGAAGCAGATTTTCAAGGAAAAGAAGAAAAGTACATTTTTAACAGAAAATGAATGGACATTTACAATTATTTTATGTAAAAAAATTATTATTTTCAAAATAAAAGCTTATTCATTGATAGGCAAACAGCAATCTCACAAATATGATTAAGCTACATATAGTTCAATTGAATCATGTGGTCTTTGATGAAAGATTCTGTAAAACTTACTCATAAGTTTCTTGGAATTTAACTTTTTAATTTTCTTGAAAATGAGAAGCACACAATTTTGCCTTTTGCTGAATAAATATTACAGTATATACGTATGAGTGATTGTGAATGTTGATTTTGTGAAGTAGTGTTCATTGAAATGTTTTAGCAGGTATTTCAATCTTAGCACAATATAGTCACAGAGACCTTGCATAAACAAGTTGGATGCACGCAGCAGTGTGCACTATTACAAAATGCATAGCAATGTCTGCAATGTTCAGATTGTATATAACTTATCAAATTTTGCAAAAGTACAAAACCATCCAGTAATCTGACAGTTTCAATAATCCAGCACCACTGTGATTCTGTAGATGCCAGATTAACATACTTCTACTTTAATGTGAATATTTATGAAACAATACCATTGACAGCCAAATTTTGATAATCTCTATGATTACATAAATTGTGTTCCCTTAATCTGAAATACAAAGAATCTGTATATCCTTGGAGTGTAGGCCAAGAGAGATTCTTATAACCTGAAAATAAATAACAAGATGATTTTGTGTACTGGTTATTATGTTGTTTAAATAAAATGTTTACCTGTTGCAAATGATGTTTCAGGCCAGTCAAATTCATTTCCAAGAATGAATTCAAAGTGTGTAAAATATTTCTAAAATAAAATGAAAGTTTTATATATAGTATGAATAATCAGAAAAATTATCTAGGCTTACCCAAAAATTTATGGTTTTGAAGAAATGAGGAGAATTGTTTCTTACTATCAGTTTAATCCAAAAACAAAAATATTTTTACTTTAAAAATCATGAAATAATACTTGATTTAGATATTTTTGTTGGAAGATAATATCATTTCATAATTTCACACAATGAATTTGTTTCATTGCAAATAAATTCAACAGTATTAGCTTATATGTAACTTTGTTGTTTTACAAATTGTGATTTTGCAGCAATTTAACTACATTATATTTCAAAGGATTCGGTAGGTTGAGATGATAAATTTCCAGAAATGTTTAAACAGTAAATTTATATTATGAAATAACGCTTCTAGTCCACAACATAAATTGAGATTAAATTGATTAGCCCAATTAAGTATGGCTATAATGAATTCAATTTAAATAATTACAAAAATTTGTTTGATTATAGCTGTACTTATTTGGGCTAATCAATTTAAGTAAATTTATATTTATGTCTATTGTGTTTGTTGTTTAGGAAGGTTCTTGTTGGAGTTTAAGGAAGATAAAAACACTTTTTTTTAGCAAAAACTTTGAAATTTGAGAGGTATTTGAGTTGTATACCCCACATTTAAACTCATTTTATTTACAATGATATGGTATCTTCAAAATAAACTTTCTGTGAATTAATAAATTTGTTTTACTTATGGAACATTACAATATATTACCTGAATTTAGTTTTTCAAAGATGAATTATTGATATTTTGCATATCTGCTCAAGATGTAATTTTACAGAATTTTATAAAGAATTTATTTGTAAATTTAGAAATAATGTTTTTTGACCTTATATTGTGAAAGTCCATCTTCAATTTTTATCCTAAAATGCTTTTAGTTTTTGCTTCTACTACTATATAATATAATAATAATAACAATAACATTCTCTACAGATGTCATACCAGTGGCGTAGCGTGACTGTCAGCCGCCCGGGGCGGAAGAAAATTTCGCCGCCCCCTTATTTAGGTATCTCAATTTAAATGACTAAAATACACAGTAATTCTAAAGAACTTTTCAGCAAGAACAACCCATCAATATTGTGTATTGTACAGGTTCAAATTTTTACAAGATATTATTATTATTTATTGTGAAATTTCGCCGTCCCATAAAAGTGCCGCCCGGGGCGGGCCGCCCCTGCCGCCCCACTACGCTATGCCACTGTGTCATACCCCATACACTACATAAAAGCCTAGGAACATTACAACGAATAGAAACATACATCATATTGCAGAAGGCCACTATATTGAATACATGACATATTGTTAGGAAATTCCTGAATACAGACACACACTGACACTCTTATTTAATTTTTGGTGTGTTTTGGTTGCTGTAATGATGATGTTCTCCAAAGGAGTGGGATGTGCAAACGTCATAACATTGTCGCCCTTAGAAGAGTCTGACTGGCTGACCACATTTTTCATATGGAGAACAATAGGATCCCTAAGACAGCCATGAAATGGGTTCCCCTGGTGCCAAACGACCACGAGGATGCCCCAGGAATTCTTGGCATAGAACTTTTCTTCAAGATTTGAAGATGCTCAGTATGACATGTAGGAAGCTGAAGTTCTTGCCCATGATTGAAATCGATGGAAGATAATTGCTGCCCAGTATGCTACTACCATGATACTTAGCATTGGAAGAACTACTACTACTACGGTTGATTTGCCTTGAATCTGGTCCGGCATAGTACAACAGCAACCAGTGTCAACCAAGTATAATTCACTAAACCCAATGTAATAATAATAATAATAATTACATTTATAAGAAGCATAAATGGTAGAAGAGAACAATGGTCTAAGCAAAAAATATAAGTGAGCTCTTCCAATATCTACAAATAATGTTTTAAATATTTGACAATATAAAAAAGTTGAGATAGTTCATAATTTTTTAATAAAACCAATTCTACTAAACAATGTTATCTACACTCCTCAAAAGTGAAATTGCAACACCACGAAGGAATCTGCTTATCCATATAAACATTGCATGACCAATAGAGGTGACAAAGATATGGAAATGATTAAATTTGCATATGCATCAGCGCATTTGGTATTTTGTTTCGGACTATAAAGATCAGCAGCTGGCTCAGGCCATAAATGCTATCAGCAACGGTTTGTGACAGCCAAACTTTTGAAGAAGCATAGAAAATGCCTCAGAGACAACAACAAGCTGAATACAATCAATTAATGGCTGGGGAATGAGACTATATCTTGGAGCTGTGCAACCTTGGTTTGTTGATGCATGCACTTGTTATATATGTTGGGTACAACATGAGTACCAATCAGTGTTGTATGACAATGGACATAGGAACATCTCAGAACATACCAAAGAGGGACAGACTGTCAGATTTGATGAATGACCCATTGGAACCCATTCACCATGGTATGTGGCATCCAACACTGTCTGTTGTTGTGAACAGGTGCATTTGTGTCCACCATCCAAAACATTTAAATCAGGTTGCATGAAGTCGAGCTTTAAACAAGGCAACCAGCAATGGGGTTGCCATTATTTGCTTGACACAGGGCTGCATGCCTGGTGTGATGTCGTCGTCGTAACTGGACTACTGAATGGCATCAGATATTGTTTACAAATGAATCTGCATCTGCCTGTGGAGAATTGATGGGTGTAGTGGTATCCTGGGAAATGCTACATGCCTATCCTTTTCACTGAGCATCACACTGGTCCCACACCAAGCATCGTGTTCAATCAGCAGACAGTCATCGTGCGCATTTCTGGTAGTCTGACAGCAAACCAGTACATCATATGAATTGTGGGGTCTGTGGTTCATCCACTGGTTCAGGCTGCACCTGACAGTGTTCCAGCAAGATAATGCCAGACTACACATCACACAGCAAACTCTCACCAGCCTGAATGGAATTCACATCCTTCCCTGGCTAGTAACCTTCCTGGATCTCCCCATCATGTGGGAGAGAGATCCAGTGGGACCTTGTCCAACATGAGGTGCACCAGGAACCATCACCACTTTGTAGACGACATGAGCAATGCAGTGGATGCAGCTTGGCAAGGGATACCTCAGGCAATCATTAACTGCCTCATTGATAGTATGCCTTGCCCTACAGCAACCTGTATAGCTGCTCTTGAGTGCCATATTCATTACTGAATAAACAGGTGTCTAAATTGTTATTTCAACAACCTGTTAGTGTTGTTTTGCCAAACTTATAACAACTTCAATATAACATGTAGTGATGATGTTCACTATGTACTTTAGTTATAATTTTAAATATGTACTTCTTGTCTTATGATTTGTGTTTCATTGATTTAATAATTTATTTTTTGAAGTTTTGGATAGTAAATATGTATTTAATAATCTGAAATGTACACAAAATTTTATTTTAATGATTGTAAAACAACTGAAGAGGGATGATATGAGTCCAAAATGCATTTTATTACGGGTACTTAAAAAGAATAAAAGAAGAGTGTTATAATATATCAAAGTTGTTGTGATAAGTTTGGCAAAACAGCACTAACAGATAGGTTGCTGAAATAACACTTTAGTACAATTTACCAAAGAAGAAGCTAAATGAAGGAAACGGGTGTCTGAAAGAGTTGATTAAAAGAGCATATCTTCGTATGCTCTTTTAATCTAGCCTATATCAGTCTTGCAATGTGCATGTGGCTATGAACATTCCTTTGTTGGTATTGCTATTTCACTTTGAGGTGTGTATGACAAAAATTAACAAATTATGGCATCACATTGTATTGGGTTGTTCGGAAAGTTCGTAGCGATTTTTAAGAGAAATAAAAGAAATTGTTTTAAAACTAAAAATATACTTTTATTCCATTATGTATGCACCATTGTTTTTAATGACGTGTTGCCATCTATGGGGCACCTTCATGATACCCTCTTCGTAGAACTTTCCAGTTTTTCCTGCAAAAAACTGATCTACGTGGTTTTTGCAAGCTTCCAAAGTATCAAAGTTTTTATCATGAAGGGAATTTTGTAGAGAACGGAACAAATGGTAGTCCGACGGGGCAAGTTCGGGTGAGTAAGGGGGGTGGGGTAAAACATCCCAGCCTAGTTCCAATAATTTTTGGCGTGTTCATAAAGACGTGTGAGGTCTGGCATTATCTTGGTGAAACACAATGCCTTTTCTATTGGCCAGTTCCGGACGTTTTTCTTTAATTGCCATGTTCAGCTTATCCAATTGGGAACAATACTTATCAGAATCAATTGTTTGATTCTGTGGAAGCAGCTCATAGTACAGGATTCCTTTCCTGTTAGTACAGGTGTTATGTTCATGATGAGAGTGAAGACGGTCGTTACCCGTCTTCACTCTCATCATGAACATAACACCTGCACTCCAAATGTAAGTTTTGTATTTAAATAATATAAAATGTATAACTGTATATAAATATATATATTTTGTAACAATTGTATTAAATCACAAATTTGTTTATATTGTATTAAATCACAAATATTTTGTTTGTAGTAACTGTAACACTCCTGTTAAAAATACAGAAAAAAATTTATAAATTGTACCAACTCATAATAACGCATCAATTTTATAATATGTAAGTTTCTATGTTTATTATTTTCCAATTTCCGTGATCATAAATACTGTCGGAAACCTCATCATTTTTTGTAATTTCCTTAACAGCACTGAAGAGGGGTTGGGAGATAAACCAACCCGAAATGCATATGGATTAATAAACTAAGTTTCCCTAACCGTTTGCTGTTGAACCTGTCCGTCTACCAATCTCATTACTTGGTTTACAAAGACAATTCACACTAGAATATTACTTTCTGTTCATTAAACAGAATAATGCTTGATCACACGACACAAATAATAACGCAGTGAAAATTAAGAGTTTAATGAGACTGGCAGGAAAGGAAATTTGTTAATAATTCTCTAAATTTTAATTTTAATTTTTCAAAATAGAAAAAATATTTAAAAACAATAAGGAAGTTAAAAATCATAACTGGATCAAAGTCTGGAAAAATATTTTTGTAAGATGACACGTAAGTGCTCAGATTAAAGAAAAAAGATTATTAGTGGATATTATTTTTTGAAAAATTATAGAAGCTTTGAATGTTAATTGTTTCTATTTTACTTTAAAAATGCATACATTTTCTGGATACTTCATTGTAACAGATGCATATTATTTTTTTAAATTTTAATGAGAAAGTCTAGATAATTTTTCTTTGGGATTTATAATGTATATAAAATTTAATAAAATTTAATTTACTTTTAAAAATTCTTTAGCAGTAAACCATTGCGAAGGAATGTGTAGATGAGCACCGACTGAATCTCCTATATATACGAGACCACGTGGATTTGTTCCTTCACAAAGCTCTTTTTCGTATGGTTCACCTGTAATTTTATTTGTACCCTGCAATGACAAATCTTAAGTTATAGAGAACTAAATTATAATTTATGAGTAGTTTTTATATCACTGAAAGCTTTTTAAAACTATTAATAGAGTAAAATGGTATTTAAAATATATTTTAATTAAGAAATAATTAAAACACTACAGAACCATTCTAAAGATTATAATATGTGATAGTAGTGATTAGGATGAAACTACTATAATTAATTGGAAAAATTAATTGTTTTTAACTGATTTGTGTGTATAAAAGAATAAATTTTAAGTTGAATGAGTTTTTTATGACAAGCTTGAACTTTGAACTGGGAAATATATTGTTACTCACCCATATTCCATTACAGTTTGAATCAATATCTCTATCATAATCGGCAGGTCTAAGAGGAAGCACAATTGATAAAACACTGATAAATTAACTAACACTATTAAATGTAAGTGTTAATTATGAATTATGAAAGTTGGTTACCTGAGACCTGGGTGAATATGTTTAATCAAGTCATTGCAGTCTTTTCCTCGCCAAGAACTACCTCTCCAATCCTAACGTAATTATTAAATTATTCAATTTTGAAAGTAACAAAATAAACTCTAAAGTATAGAAGTTACAAAGTTTATGTATCAAATTTTTTAGAGATATTTTAAAAATTTATACATATAATAATTTACCTGAACAGTACTGTAACTATCACCATCCAGATCTATCAGTGGTTTGGCTTGATTTAAAAATCTATTATAAAATATAATTTTTAAAAGACAAATTTTAGTTTTAACGAAAAAATGAATTTTATTATTACCTGTCAATCATATCACACATAAACTGTAACACTTCATGATCACAAAATGAATTTTCATTTTTAAAATTTAACTACACGCAAAAAAGTACATTCAAATTAATTAATTAATAAATGATGATTAAAATGTGAAAATTTTTTAAACCTGTAAAATATTTTGCAAAGTTCTAGAAGCTTGTTGAGACTTCATAATAGCTGGATACATCCCTTCCTATAAATGTTTTATTTGTTAAATTCAAAATATTAAAAAAGTAAGAAAAACAAGTTATAGAAACTAACTTTAGGTATAGGAAAAAGATGGCAAAATTCTTCACCCTTATCAACATGACACATGCCCACACTGTAACAAATTACATCTGAAGATTCTTTCCTCACCATTCTAAAGTTTTGAATTAAAAAGTGTTTCAAAATATGGTTTAATAATTTTTAAAAAGTAAGTTTGCAAGAATTGGCATTGCAAGTCATATAAAAACAATGTAAAAGGAAAATGAAAATCTAAGTCTAGTCTAATAAATAATTACTTGTTGTGACATTGCCACAATGCTGGGTTGCAATTTTTGATAATTTTACTTTAAAAATCGTGACTTTTGGCCTCTAAGTTTTCCGCATCTAGTCTCAATTTTCATCTAACTTTGCTCTTGAGATCAAAGAAAATCAATGGACAACTGGGAATCTATAGGTCTGCAATTTGAAAATAGCAACTCAATGAGGTCTATATTCATTATATTTCTTCAGAAACAATTTGATCAGAAATAAATTTTTAATTAAAAAAAAAACTTTAAAAAGCATATACCTATTATAAATCATGACTTTTTTACAAAGTAAAAAAAGTGCGTCTCAAATAATTATCAACATAGTACTTTTTAAATCTTAAAACAACATATCTTATCTTATCATGGTTAAAAAAACAATGTTGTTTTTAACCTTGTTACATGAATTAAATGATACAAAGTTGTATCTTGCATATGCATTGTTTTAAATTGGCAGGAAATTTTACCATTCCAAGAAATAAGTGAATTGTAGATAAAAAATGAGAATTAGTTACCAATAAACTTGCCATTTAAATTAATTAGTTTAAATATCAGATCTTTCATACATTTAACTCCTACAAAAATTCTTGAAAATTTATGTTCCAAGCATCATGAATTGCAGTCTTCGGGTCTGTAACATTAGAAAATTGTCAACCATCCTTATATATCTATCTAATAATGATCCCCACAAATTTTGGCCAATCCAAAAGTTGGATATTTTTCCTGGAAAATCTCTCCTTGGATGACAGAGACATCAAAGGAGGAGGTCTGAAGCATTATCCTGTTGAAATATGTAATTCCTAGCACAAATTTTGGTGGCATGGTGACAAATTGATTTGCAGCATATTCTGATAGTCAACAGAGTTCAACCTATTACAGTGAAACCTCGCTTAACGAGCAAATCATTTTTTTTTTAAATAGCTCGCTTAAAGAGCGAAGTTTTGCATAACGAATGATGAGAGAGGAAGTCCCGGATTGTGTGCATGCTCCATTATGCTGCTATCTGTGTTTTTTTTTTTTTTTTTTTGTTTTTCTGCAAATCGAATTTGCATACCAGGTTGGTTCGTTCATTCCGTGCTAGAAGAAAAGATAATGATGATTCACGCTCCTTAACAATATATATTGTATAATTTTCTTTGAATAAACATTATACGTAAAATACCATATTTACTCGCGTATAAGATGATCTCGCATATAGGACGAGGTGTGACTTTAAAGATCAAAATACCTTCTTCTTCTTCTCCTCCTCCTGGTTCATATGGAGATTACGGCCTTGATTCGCCTTTTCTCCGATAGACCCAAAAAAGATCAAAATAAAAAAAAAATTAGATTTATTAGTACAATTCTATAAATTAAAAATCTTCAAGGGTTATTATTGAAGACAACCGTCGTTTTTTTTAATCTGTAACCGCATGTTATCAGAGGCGAAAACTAAGGATTACAAATGTTAGTTTTTCTTATACAATGCATTTCGGGTGCAACATTTTGTTACACTTGCACCCCTCTTCAGGTGATACATATCTACAATAGTTAAACATACTTATTGTCACAAAAACTATTACAAAATTACATTATTCAAATGATTTATATTATAACTAACCTTTTTTGCTAAAATATACAGCGCTCCCCTATATCGATGTCCCACCCTCGAGGCACCGTTCTAACAGTCTTGTCTGTTTACGTGCTATCTGGTCCTTATCATTTATATAAAATATATACCAAATATATAAAAAAACCGCACCATAAATAAATAAATAAATAAATATATATATATTTGTTACTTATACAATTCTAACTTTATTTCGTTTAGTCACAAATAAATTATCATCAAATGCACGTATTAAGGCAAACAACTGTGTTTTCTTGATGCTATCACCTTTTGTCTACTCGGACTCGTCTTCCGAGGCTTCGTTACAATTCTACTCTTTTACACTATCGCTTACTCCACAAAGTATCGTCCTCTGATCTGTCGAGTGAATTTAAAATGCAGTATTTCCTGAATGACTGCTATCAGCTTTTGAAGAATGCTTTTCCACGCACCTGATACCCATGTAGCAAAACCAAAAGATTATAATGCACGTGACAGGAAAAAGTTTCTTTTTAATGATTCAGAATGTACAGTACAAACATTCATTAAAAATACCAATTTAACAAATATGAAATAACTACATTTATAATCATTGCTAAGTGACAAGCTATTTTCGGATCATCTCTTTAAAAGCGACATTCACCTTGACCTCGATAGCACCCTGCTATATACGGCATGAACTATACACTTTTCACAAAAATTGCAAAAACGCAAAGGATCGCGCGTACAGGACGACCTCGGTTTTTGAAGCGATGAAAAATGAATAAAAACCTCGTCTTATACGCAAGTAAATACGGAATTTGAGTATTTTTTGGCATGGAACGCATTATCGTATTTTACATTAATTTCTATGGGAAAAATTGTTTCGCTTAACGAGTGTTTCGCATTATGAGTAAGGTTCTAGAATTGTGCTCGTTAAGCATATTATTTGCCATAGGTTCCACTGTATTTACTTGTGCTAAAAGTGTTTTACCCTTTAATCCAAAACCTCTCCAAACCATTACTAATCCTCCACTTTGCATCCTTTTGCTGCAGTAGTGTTCTTCCTTCTGTAGATCCTGCCGTTAAAATTTAAAACCATCTGGTTTGTCTAAATTAAACTTCTTTTCCCCACTAAAAATAACTTTGGTATATTACTTTCCCAAATAATATGATTTCTTGGCCCAGGTGAGGTTAGCCTCTTTGTGGTGTGATTTAAGATAAGGTCTTCTCTTCACTCATTTGAATTTAGCTTTTCCAGATTTCAACAAAGTGCGATTAATAATTGTTTTTGAAACACAATCTTGCAAATGTTCTGTTATTTGCCTCACAGAACACTGTTTTTTTTAATTGCCAATTGAAATATATGCCTTTGTTGTTCAGCAGTCACATTTTTTCTCAAGAATTTGATTTTCTTGTTGAACCTCCTTTCTGCAGCAAAATTTTGCTTATTGTTGACTTAACTCTATTTAATCTTCGAGCTATTTTACTTTGGGAAATGTTTTCAACTGTCTAGGCCTCAATTTTGTCTTTTTCATAATCACTTAAATCATATTTTTACCCATAGTAACTACTTTCCAATACTTGAAATGTGTCAAATATTTCCATACACTTACACAGAAACGATATAAATATGAAAATTAAATTGATGTGCATATATTTTCCTAGAAAGTATTGTTAACAAATAGTTGATAATGTTTTTGGGACAGTAAAATTTCTTTCTGCTAATTTAATAAAAAATATGGAAGATGCAACTTTGTAGCATTTCATTCCATTAATAGACATAATTAAAAACAACATATGTTGAGACGTACCGCATACAAAAAGTACTTGTTGAGTTGAAATTTGAAAAATTGAAGACTTATAAATTCCCACTATTGTCTTCTGTCTTTCCTTAATCTCAAGAAAGGAGTTAGATAGCTGAAAAACAAAACCATATATGGTCTTGTTTTTCAGCTATCTAACCTTAGGTGCAGAATGTCCGCATTGGGCCGGAAATCACGTTATTTTTGATTCGAAAACTGCCCCTGAAAGGAGGACCCGCATGATCATTGCTAACAGGAAAAGTATGATGTACAGGGGCAGGACTACTAATTTGAGGCGGAGAGCATATATTTTTAAATTAAATTTTAAAAAATTTCAGCATTGTGACGATGCCACAATAAATAATTACTTGTTTAGTTTAATAATTTTTTATAAAAAGAAAATTCTTACTTGTCTATTATAATAGGACCCCATAAACGCACTATAATTCGACAGAATTTCTCATATGTAGTTGGAAAAACGTCACATATATTAGAAACGATATCACTTATATTTTTTGAATCTATTTCAGCAATTTGTTCCAATAATCCAACAACAATAGTACAAGCTAAAAAATTAAGTAATAAATTATTTTAAACATATGTATACATAATTTACTGGGTATTTACATAATCAGTTTTTGATATATTCATCTAATCTGTAGTAGTAATAAATATTTAAAGTGCTACATTGTAATCAATAAGAGTAGCCTAGTTCTGTTGATAAAACAATGATAAAATTGAAATTTTCATTAACATAAACGCTATAGATAATTGTTTAATCCATGATGTATCTTAAAGTTTATTAACTTTATATAGAAAGTATTGAAATAAATGGCGAAATATAGCCTGTAATTGGGTTTCCCAAGAGGAAGTAGTTATACTAAAAACTTTTCATGTGATTTAAAGGAAATATTTGGATGAATCATGATAACGAAAGAATCTGTGACGGAATTATATACAGGTCCCGAGTAGGTTTTTGAGTAAGATTTTTTCTATGTGTTTTTTCTATGTTTTCTATGTTTTTTCTATATATTGTATATATAGTAGACTAAATGTACAGTACTGTACATCGAAATACAATAGACTAACGTAAGTAAGAACTGAACGAGTATAAAAGATGTTAAGTTTGCGTTTTTCCGTATTTTTTAATCCTCAAACACGGAGTTAAACCCTCAAAAAATTCATGTATATAGCTTTGACTGTATATACAAATTGTTAAAACGGAATTCTGTAGCTACAGATAAAAAATAAATCTCTTAAATCACAGAAAATGAGCAATCAAAACATTTATTACCATATATAGGATACAGGCCTATGTATATTATAAAAATATAGACCTATATATAATTATTTAGGCTATATATAATATAATATAATATATATATTATATTATATAATAATATTATATATATAATATAATATAATATAATATTATATATATGAAAATTAATGAAGAACGGATGCAGTGCCACTATGGAATTGTGAATTTGAGGAATATATATATATATAAATATAAAGAAATTACCTGCACATTCTAATCCTCCATTAACTCCTCTCCTGAAATATGTTTTAGAAGCAGCAGCAAACCCCAACGAAAGTATAATAACAAAAAGATGTATAGCTTTCATTTTCACACACGTTTATCACACCCCGTTTATGTGTTTCCTACGCTTCGAGTCTTTTATATACTCTGCAATATCTAAACTTCCTATAAGTCATCAAACAAACTGATTATCTCTCAACTATTTTATCTTTGATTAAGATATTAGTTTCAATTTCTATTTTATCATGAAAGGTAAACATTTTGAATTCGAGTCATAAAATTTCGATAACGTATTTAATTATAAATTGTGTTTAATCTTTTTTCATGCGTGTAACTTATCGGTTTCTTTCGAAGAGCCATCACGTTGATCCGAATCGGTCGGAATAATGTCTCGTTTTTGCGGGTGTATGACCGGGATTGAATCGTTTTTATTGTTACTGTAAGTGCTTGCCATATAAAGATAGCAATTAAGTAATTCTGATACAAAGGAAGTTTTATAAAGGCATTTTTGTGAAAAACCACTTACAGAAGAATGTCATAATTCGTCAGATTTTAAATAGAATTTAAATAATTGAAACGTTAAATATATATTTACTCGATTAAAATTGAATTGGAACCGTATTATTAAAATATTTGTTGATTAACAAGGTGTTTTCGGGTGCGATAATCTCACGTAAATACATCCGAGATCGCTTTTATATCTATCTATTACATAACCAATACGTATTTTAAATGTGTTTACATACATATCAAGGACGGTCTTAATCTAATATTTAAGAGCCTTCCACCTCCACCAAATGATTGACAATAGATATTTTAAAGTTTTTTTATTGTGAGGAGAGTGCGAGGATTTAACTTAGCTTATGTATAAATTCGAAAACTATCAAGTTGTTTAATGTTGATTTACAATAACCAACAATGATTATTTCATTTCAAATTATTGTTTTTACGCAAACACTTTTATTTGTTGTTTTTTGGGGGGGGGTAACTGCCTCGAAGACACTAAAAATGCTTTTTTGCAAGTTCGTATTAGGTTCGTTTAGGCTCACAACAATGCGTCGGGTAACGTGGACGAACCCGATGGGGCTGGACTATCCACGAAAATTTCTGCAGGTGCGACTCAAACTCCTTTAGAGGGAGAGAAAGTGATTCCGGCTGCTCCGCTTTTGATGGCAAATTTCGTTCGTCGAAACAAACGAAAAATAATAAATCGACATCAATTTACTAATCAACTATAATAAACACGATTATTTTAGTGATAACTCTGTTTTATTATTATTATTATTTGTGATGAAATGTAATGATTTAAACAGTTTATAAGATAACGATATCTGATTTTAAGATTTAATTTTCGAACGATAAAGTTTACGTTATGAATGATCAATAATCATCTAAAAATAAAGAGTTTAAATGATTTTTAACTAAAAACAGATTTCAAAATTAAACGTAAAAAAATAATATTTTTTAAAAGACACCCGAGTTAAAACAATTATTAAATTTACCGTTAGTTTATTAAAAAATTTAAAAAAGTAATATTTACAACATTTGAATTAAAAACAGATTTTAAGAAAACAAAAATTTTATTTTAAAACGTCATTGACCACTAGAGGACGACATGTGGCCGGAAGCGTCGAGAGTTCTAGGAAAGCTAATCCTATTGCGCACGCGTTAATACTTAGCGGGGGAAGTTTAAATTTCAGACGTTACGAAGTACCGACCGTTTTAAAGATAATCTTGCTATTCGATCAGAAATTATGGAGTTAGATCCTTTCACAAAGGTATTATTTAGTAATAAGTAAAAGCCACCGTTTTCTATCTGTTTAGAACACGTCTACTAGTGAGATCTTTAAGAAAGCAAAAGTTAAGAAAAACGCGGGTAAAAGTTTACTTTTAATTCAAAATTTTGAATGCCGTATTTGCCCCGAACAAGCAACTCGGCAAAAGCCGGCAAACTCTATATACTTCCTGTGATAAAGAAAGTTGACGTCAACGACGGAACTAACGATTCAGCAGTTAGTGGCACAGGCGCCGAGATCGTTTCGCGTCATTAGACGTCATCGATGACATTTCAATGCGCATGCGGGTAAGATAGTACTTCCGTTTTTCGGTACGAATTTAAATCAAATTAATTAAAAAAACTGCGTTAATTAACATTTGCGTAATATAATAACATCCACGAATTTAAAGGTGCTTAACTCAAATTAAATAGCAAAAATGTATATGGTACTTTTCCATTAACTGGGCGCCAGTCATTTTTACTACTGTTTTTAGCTAAATGTAATATTACAATATATTAAACGTGTATAAACAATGATGTACAGTACAGTACAAACATGTGTATTAAACATATTCATTGTAATATTAAACGTGTGAATTACGAAATAATATATCGATTTCGCTAAAAGTAGCAGTAAAAATGACTGGCCCCTAGTTAACGGAAACGTACCGGTTAATGTAACCCTTGGTGCCAATATGGCGGCTCGTCTCTGATTCCAGCAAGGAAACAGTGGGACACTCGTTCTAACCTAACCTATCCTAACCTATTCTAATAAATTACCATAATTATTAGCAACCAAATTATTAGAATAGGTTAGGTTAGGTTAGAACGTGCATCCTTAGTGTTTCCTTGCTGGAATCAGAGACGAGCCGCCATCTTGGCACCAAGGGTTACATTAACCAAAGTACCAAATGTATTAATATTTATTGATACTAGGTAGTCCATTTCATGTTGTTTCTTATAGAAATATTTGTTTCGATTTCAGAACAACTTTTAGGAACGAATTAAGTTCGAAATCCGAAGTGTGACTGTAATTTAGATTGTAATTTAATGGTTTAAATATATTATGTTGTCCTTTATCTTGGATTCTGTTCACCTAGTAATTATTTCAAAATGAGTTGTTATACAACAGATAAATTGTTTAAAAATAATACTTTATCAATTTGATTTGTTAAAATTTTAATTTAAAAAGTGATTTGTTAGTTTGACAGTTGATGTCATTTATTAGATACAAAACAGATTTTATGTTAAAAATAGTAACTGAGATTTGAAAATGTTTATCAGTTTAGATGCAGAATTTTATGTCCCTTAACCTGATCTTTGATTCTTGTTTATAAAATTCTTACTTACAAAGAATAGGAAATACTTTTTGATAAGTCAAGTTGTTTTTTACCTGATTCGAGATTCATTGTAAATCAATTGTGTATTTAGTAGATTTAATGTAAAAATACTTTAAACAACTTTATCATTTTATTCATAAAAAATACTGTACGATTATATTCGAATGCTCAGTTATTTTTGGAAATGAGTTATCATATAAATCATAATTTAAAAATTTTAAAATAATGATTCATAATTGTTTTATTTTGATAAACTGTTTGACAAGTATTGTCGACTTGGTTTAAAGTATAGTTTTTTAAATAGAAATGTTAAGCGTTACTAATAAAAAAATATATTGATTGGTAGAATTTAAATTAGTTACAGGTATAAATGACAACTGAAATGTTTATTATGTGTAAAATAAATTTGGTAACTCATGCAAAGTTTTAACTGGGTGCTGGTAGAGAAACTTCACTGACTTCGGCGTTAAACTATTTCTTTTTTATTATCACAAGCACTCTCGACGAGTTTATAATCGTCGTCTTCAAGTGAAACGAATTATTTTAAAAATGAACGTGCAGAATGTTCTAAGGAGAACAGAATTTTTGAATTCAAAAATTACCGGATTACTGTTTTTTGAATTCAAAAATTCTGTTCTCCTTAGAACATTCTGCATGTTCGTTTTTAAAATAATTTGTTTCACCTGAAGACGACAATTATAAACTCGTCGAAAGTGCTTGTGATAATAAAAAAGAAATAGTTTAACGCCGAAGTCAGTGAAGTTTCTCTACCAGAACCCAGTTTATTATGTGTACATATAAAGGTAATAAATGAAGGGTTTGGGTTTAAATATGGTGCCATAAAGCTTTAGAGGAAATGGAAAAATTAAAGTTGAGAAGTTTTCTTCTTTGTTTACTTTAATCATAATATGATGCATGTTATAGTTAAAAATTACATGTTAGTGTTTCTCATTTCCCCAGTCTTTTGCTTGTCCTAGGATTTCGGGATAAAAGTGAACTGTTTCCCGGGATTCTGGGAAATCCCAGGATAGAATTAATTATTTTTAAGATGTACAAAATACCTTGAAATCAAATGATATAATTATTTTTTATTTTTTAAAGTAATACATTCTGCAACCTCCAAAATCATATTAATAATGCTGTGTAAGATATATATTAAAAATTACCTTTGAATTACATAGAAATTACAAATAGAAAAAATTTATTAAAGTTTGCTGGAAACTGCATACAACGATGACAACAACAAAAAATAGTGCTTTGAATTGAGTTGAAAATTTTAAAAAAATGAGCGTAGATGAAACTTCTAATTTAAAAAGTAATTTTTGTTTTTAAATAAAACAATACAAAATATTATTGTAAATTTTTATAATAAGATTTTAAAAAGCAAAGATGGTCGATACTTTGATCATTCAATTTGATTCTTATTTTACTAAAGAAAAGTTGTACTACCGAGAATGCCTTTTCGATTCAATTGATGTGGATGGAATCGTCTTTACAGGGTGACAATAATTAACCTGTACAAAGTTTGTAGCAATGCTGTACCTGAACTTTTTACTGTCACCAATTTACATACTGTTGTTTAATTCTCCATGATTTCCTGCCCGTGTAGATGTACTTTTGATGTAATAAGGGTTAGTTCTTTATTTTTTTAATGGTGTCGAACAAATGTTGTGCAATTTTGGAGCTATTCCGGCAAGAAAAGCATCAATGTGAAATTGTTCGTCTGCTCGGTGTTCCAAAAATGACAGTCTCAGATGCAGTTCGGCGATTCAAGGAGCTTGGCCACAATGGTGACCGTCCCGGACGTGGAAGAAAGCGCACTGTCAATACGTCTAGGAACTGCAAGATCATCACAAAGCGAGTTGACTGACATGCGAAGGTCTCCATGAGAAAAATTGCTCATGAGATCAGAATCAATCGCGAATCGGTGTGGTTAATGGCGAAAAAGGAACTCGTACTCAAGCCCTACAAGTTCCAAAAGGTTCAGCTCTTCACCAATGAAAACAAGTGCGTGAGACTCCAAAGATCCCGTTAACTCAAGCGTCGGGCCGCAGGTCGACAATGGGAGTGCATTCTCTTCACAGACGAGAAGCTTTTCTCCGTACAACCATCAAAACGACAGGAACTGGTCCGCGGGGGCTCCTGGACGCTCAGCCGTCATCGAACATCACAAAATCCAATGTCAGTCATGGTTTGGGGCGGAATTTGTGCGAGCAGCAAGACACCCCTTGTTTTTGTCGATCAAGGAGCCAAAATCAATCAAGATGTGTACCACCATGACATTCTCGAAGCTGTGGTACTTCTGTGGGCTCAACAGCATTTTGGCAGTGCGAAATGGATGTTTCAGCAGGACTCGGCACCGACACACAGGGCAAAAAAGACTCAGGAGTGTGCAATGCTCATTTTTCCGATTTCATCTTGTTTGCGGAATGGCCACCGTACTTGCCGAATCTGAACCCAACAGACTACAGTGTGTGGTCCATTTTGGAGGCCAGGGCCTGTTCTAAGCGCCATGAAAGTTTGGAGTCGCTGAAGCAATCCTTGCGCTGGGAGTGAGACAAACTGTCTCCAGAAGAGTCCGGTCCATCGCTGAGAATTTCAAAACGCGTTTGGGGCTCTGCATCAAAGCAAAAGGGGTCCACTTTGAAACTGGCTGAATATCTGATTAATACGTAAAGTATTGTCACTGTTATATGCTGTTGTTTTGCTAATTTTCATTTCTATAATAAATTTACGATACAAAAAACTTGTACGGGTTAATTATTGTCACCCTGTAATTCATTTAAGAGAAGACATGTTATGTGTTATTTCACCTATAGCCTCGAAGATTTCTAGTTTGTTTTTGAGATGCGTTGCAGTACTTCTTTTGCTCTCTAGTATTCTTGATTTGTCTACCTGGGCAGTTTTAATAGAGGCATCAAGCTTACGGCCTGATAATTCTGCACTTCATTCAGCTTTAATGATCAGGTTTATAAAGAAAATCTTCATACTTCGTACTCGTTTGTATCTTTGCCCAATTTGCACAACCTGGCATAATGCAATTATTCAAGCTACTGGGCTTGGTTAAAAATTAAGACAGCATAAGCACAATTATCCCAGATATCACAGGTTCTGACAAGTAAAGAATTTTTGGAGTCCTGTCACAAATAGGCTACATTTTGATTATTGACAATCTGTGACATGCTAAAATAAGCAAAAATTTAAACTAATAAGCAGGTTTAAAATTAATAAATAGAAATGTATTCTGACAGTTTATGGGTTAATTATAATTTCATATTAATATGAAACTCTCATTAATTATATAATTAATTATATTTGTGTTAATTATACTTTAACACAAAATAATAAAAAATGTGGATTTTTAAGAAATTTGCAAGATTTTCCAGGATATTTCCCATGTTAAAAAAAACAACCCAGATCCTAGGATCCCGTTTGAGAAACCCTAGTACATATAATATTTAAATTGAAATACATTGTTGTTTAGCTGTTAACATGCACTATAATGTACTAATGGAAATGGCACCTTGTATTTAAACCCACACTCTTCAAATGTGAATATATATTTTTTCAAATGCCTATCTTTCAATAACTACAGTTTGGTTAAACGGATGTTTCAAAATAAGTTAGAAAGTTTTATATATAACATCTTCACAAAAATATAAGGTTTACAAAAATAATATAAATGTAGATTTTAATATTTCCTAGCTAATATTTATTAGTTAGTTTTTTCCTTTTTGACTTTTGATGTAATTAGTTTTTTATTTATATTATCCCTATCTTTTCATTTCTTTATATGATTTAAAAGTAGCTAAAATTAAAATGTATTATATTTAATAATAACTTCAAATCTGGCGCATTTTGTTTTGAAACTATATCTTTAGAGTGGTGAAAAACAGTTTGAACTAAATTTTTTCAAAAGTTATTGTAGAATTTAAATAATCCACTTTTCCAATCATCCTTTGAATACATTACCAAAGTTTGTTTTTAATTATTTGTTTGTTTTTGATTGATTGTAAACAAAATTCAGTTTTGCTTGATATTTGTTTTACGCATATGTAAACAAATATCAAGCAAACTAATTTTAAATAATGAATAAAACTCTGATTTTTTAAAACTAATATATTTAAAGCAGAATTTTGCAATAACAATAATTGCAATAATGCAATTGTACAGACAATAATTAAAATTATAGTATTAGATTTGATTTCTTGAAAAACCAACTGACTTCTTTTTATATGATTAAATTTCTCAAAGTAAACTTTGACCTTAGTATTATTGCTTTACACTTATAACAATTCATAACATTATATATAGTTTGTGTAATAGTGTATTTTATTTATCAAAATTCATATAGAAATATGAAAGTTGAAAGTCTTAGATCCAAACAAAAACATCTGAGATGTAAAGAAATTGTTCCAAGTAAAAACTTATAAGAATTTATTCAACATTCAAAAATTTCTGTAGGAGTTTTTCTTTGGAAAAGATAAGCGTCATGGAAGATTCGATGATTTAGACCAAGCAAATAGAGAAGTAGAAAATGTCTCGAGGCAGTTGGAAAGACTACATATGGAATTGATATAAGCTCAACAAGAAGCAGATGTTTGTAAAAGGAAAAGAGATTGGGCCTTTAGTGAAAGAGATAAGATTGTTTTAGAGAGGGAAAGTATTCACACATTATGTGATAAACTGCATAGAGAAAGAGATTGCGCAGTCAGCAATTTAGCCGAAGCTCTTAGAGATTCTGACAAAGTGAAATGGCAGCTAAATGAAGCAGCTAAAGAACTCAAGGAGTTAAAAGAAAAAATTGAAGCTCAGCTTGAAAAAGAAACAAGAATGAAACAACTGAACTCTGTTGGAAATAATCACAGCTGTGATTCGGCAATTGATGCAGATTTACAAGAGTGGGAAGTGAAACTTTTGAAATAAACTTAAGGGTATTATCTGAAGATCTTAGATTTGAGATTGGTGGGGGAAAGATAATTCTAATAATGGAAATGATTCTTCTATCTTTGTACAAAATATTGTGAAAGGTAGTGAAGCAGATGGCAAATTAAAGGTGAATGATTGCATTCTGAGAATTAACAATACTGATACAGCCAATATAGAAAGAAGATTTGCTGTGGAGGCATTGAAATCATCTGATGGCATTTTGAAGTGAAATGTAGAAAATAATAATACAAGTAAAAATGTTCTGGATAAGGCTTCCTCAAGATCTTTACCTGTATTGTACCCTTCCACAGATTTTTTCAAAAGTGTTGCAATCTGTCTGTAAGATTTCCTTGTCCATGATAAAAAGAGATTTTTCTCACTTCTTTTTTGCTCAGTTCTTTTCCTTGTGGCATTTTGTGAAAACTTAAGTCAGAATGATACAATTATTATGGAAAGAGTAAACGATATGTAATTTAATTTCCATATTGCTTATGAAGTACATGATGTAATATATACACTGTGTGTATAATTATTTTACAACAGAATTGGTTGTAATTTTTATATTAATTCATCACTCAGAAATTTGAATATTTTTATTTATGAATATGATTTTTTTTTGTAAGTAATTATTTATAATAATGAGCTTATTTATTGTTAAATTGGTATAAATAAACAACCTGTGAAGTTATACACAAATTTCAAGTGTATGTATAATTTCTTTACAGTCCTTAATGGTCAAAGTAAAATTGGTTTTTTCTTTTTTTTACATTCGATAATGTTACATTTTCTTTCTCATTATGAATAACCTGTACACAAAATGTTAATATAATACGTTTACATTTAGTAAATTAATATATTATTTATTCTGAATTTTTTAATCTATTTTCTACAATATTTATTATTTCAAGCTATTAATATAAGATACTTTCAGAATTTTAATATTTCAAGATATTTTCATATCTTTAATGTCCTAAGTTAAGTGTTATATAATTTAATATTAATTTGTATACACTAATTTAAAGCATAGAATCAGAATCAGAATCAATTTATTAACATAATAGGCAGTCGCCTGTTACAAGGGGGTAAATAACATTTACCAGAAGATAGAAATCAGACATACGTTTACAAACGATCAAGCCTCTTTACAATTTATGAAATAGCATATGATATTTGAGACTTTACATTCAGAAGTCTTCTGACACTATTATAGAAATTAAAAATTTCATCAGTGGTAGCCTGATTAAACTTATCATACATATTGCTTTCATCACTTTGATTGACATTTTGATCTCCAATGGTTTCTGAGTCTTGATCTTTATCAAAGTCACACCTGTAAAATAAATGAATTTTTGATATCAGTTTTTTGCAGTTTGGGCAAATGGAATGGGCATATTCTATATATTTACCTTCTAAAATTAGTCCTCTTTGATTAAGTCTCATCTGGGTGAAAAATTTTTTCACTTGAAAAGTTAGGTTTGTAAAAATATAGTTGTTAATAAACAGATAGTTGAAGAGGTAGTCATAATAAAACTTGTTGCTTCTATTACGAACATCATCAGTGTCTTGAACTATAGAATATTCTATAACTCTATGAAATAATTGGTTGATTTGTTGATTATTATTTGAGATAGTTGAAAACTAGTTCAATGGAAAAACCGTATTCATTAAGTATATAAGACAGTTGGGTAATCCAATTCCGATTTGTATTTAACTTCTGAGATCTATTATATAATGACAATACAAACTTCTTTGTAGACAAATCCTCTGTATTAATTATCGTTTGTAGCCATTTAATGTAGGCTTTAAACAAGATCGTGTTTATCTTATATCTGTTAAATTCCAAGCGAAGAACGCTCTCTGGCGTGTTGAATTCTAATAGATATAGCTTACGTATGAATATATTTTGAAGTTTTTCTAGATTATTAAATTTATTAAGACTTTAAATAGAGGCAGCATACAGCGAAGCATTTAGCACTAAGGAACTGAACAGTTTGAAATGAGTCTTATTATTTCTTATCTTTGCTTTAGAAAATAAAATTATCAAATTATTCAAAAGATTTTTAGATTTAGTGACAGTGTGTTTATAGTGTCTCTCGAATGACAAATTAAAAGCCCATATGAGGCCTAAAAATTTCTTTTCGTTGACAATATTTATTTTTTCATCGTTAACGTAGAAAGACATGACTTTTTTAGACAGTTTATTCCCATTTCTAAAAATCATGACCTCAGATTTATTGGGATTAATTTTAACCTTTAGCTTATTTAAGTATTCAGTTATTTGTAGAATTTTACGTCTAAGAGCAACTGCAGATGGAGCAACGATGACTATGTTGTCTGCATAGGATAATGAATGAATACAAGTGTTATCAATGTAAATTCCGTCGTCTTCATTCGTAAAACAGTTGTTCAGATCAAATAGGTAGAAATTAAATAGATATGGGGATAAAGGATCACCCTGCAACAATCCTTTGCAAGCTGTAAATGGATTCCCACATATATTCTTTTGTTTAATTATTATACTGTAATTGCCATAAAGTTGATTAATAATGTTTATTAGATGTTTGCTTGCCTCATGTTTATGCAATTTATTTTGGAGCAATTTTATACATACTGAATCATATGCTTTTGATAAATCCAGAAAAATAGCAAAGACTTTTCTTCTCTTTTTTAATAACTGAAGTTGTATTAGTGCCTTTTGCATGCCTCTGTTCGCTATATAAGCATATTGAGTAGGATTGTGTAAATTGTTTGTTTTTGTCCATGTATTAAATTTTTTTGCTAATATGGCTGTGAAAATTTTTCTGAAATTTGATAGTAACGCAATTGGTCAATAGTTAGCAGGATCCTCTTTGTTACCATGTTTGTAAATCATAGATAAAACCACCTCTTTCCAATTTAAAGGAATTTCTCCATTGGTGTAGATATTGTTAGAGAGTCTAGTCAAATAGTAGATAGAAAGCATATGGAAGCATGCATTGGTACAAAATGTGGTGCAATGTATGAAATATTTCTGCACCTTTTGTACCACATAGCAATGATCGCATACACAAAGCTTAATTAAATTTTGAGAAAATGCAAAAATACAAGAATGCCCTGTAATCTGGCATTATTGTCATAATTCCTGTTCCGGGGAAAGCACCCGACACTTGAATGCAGGATTACAAATTTCTACTATATTACCAATGATATAGACCTGTTTCCAAGGAACATTTGGCTGAGCATGTGCTATGAATAGGGTGAGAAAACATCTGGTTTATTTAAACACTGAAGTGTATACAATATTATTATAGTTCAATAAATAAATCAATATTTAAAATGCTACAGACATTTTCTTCTAACGGTTGTAATTTGAGAATCGCACAAATAACCTTTTATAAATTAAATATTTTATTGATTTCCCATTAGTGAAATTTGTAGAAGTGCGTGGATTTCGCTAAACCAGGACTACACAATTTGCTCAGATGGACCAAAATCATCTATAATTAAATCTGTACAACCTGTTACATGGTTATAGTACAAAAAATTTCTATTTCCTAGAACAAAAGATCATTCTTTTTGTTGCTACTATATATTTTTACTAAAAGTAAAAATTACATGATGTTGATATTGTGTGAAATGATGCTATGAACACATTATGCTTCTAAAAACTATAAAGAATTTGCTAATAAAATTATTGTAACGGATAAAAAAAAATGTAAATTTGCTTGTATTAATATACTTTTATTAATTAATAAACAAAGAGACAAAACGACCACAGGCATCATTTATAGATATTTTGCTGACTTTTTAACCATATTATTTACATTTAGATTAATTTGTGTGTAGAACCAATTAAAGATAAATTATACATCATTCGGTTCACATCGGTTTAATGTTTAAAATGTAGGAAAAACAAGAGCAGAATTTCTGATTATATGAAAATTTAATTTGTTAAATTGAATGTAATAGCTTATGGCTTATACAGTGTAATGAATTTTTTTATAGAAAAAAAGAACTGTTATCTTTTGCAACCAGGGGGAAAAAATACATTGAATAGCTGACACTGACTTATGTTATACACATCTATTCTACACTTAATACAATTTTCTCTTTTTCTCATGGGTCCATATGCTAAATATAATTTGCCTGGAAATACAGTAGCTGTCTATCTAATATCATAGGCATTTTATAAGTTTGATTCATATGTAAAATTTTGCACATTTTATAACTATATAAAATGTATCCATAATATACAATTATGAATATAATCTTTAGTTATCATAAATCTTTATAAAAATGTCTTTTTGATAGAAAATAACTCTATATCTTCATTACTGTACTTGCAAATCAATTAAATGAAGAACTTGTCTAACCATGCAGGTGCAATATTCATGCATTTTGTTGTTCTATTTATTTAATGATAACTCATAGAATATACCATATTTACTCAAATATAAGATGACCTCACATATAGGACGAGGTCTGACTTTAAAGATCAAAATAAAGAACATTAGTTTTATTAATACAGTTCTACTTTTATTTCGTGTAATCACAAGTGAAACATCAAATGAACGTAAATGCAACATTGTCCTGTAAAAATTAAACAGCATTTTAAACTTTAAAGAAAAATTTTGTAAAATCGACAACATAATTTGTTCACATAAAGCTAGACAATTGGGAACTTTTTTTTTGCCAATTCTTAACAGTCGAATCCACTCTGTCGATTACACTTATGAGTTTCTTCGAATTCTGATTTCTGTTTTCACATGGGAATGGATTAAAACTTATATTGTGCTCCTGTGTGATTTTGGAATTTGAATCTGGAATTCAATTCAAAAGCTTTGCTTTTCCTATTGCTATTCATCTTTATTCCTGACAATATACAAGATGATTCAAACAACCCAGATAAAATACTTGTTTTTAAATACAAGAGGGTAAGCATCCGGTAAAAAATGCAAATACACAGTTCACAACAATTATTCACAAAAACACAAGGAATCTTTTGCTAGTGCGTATAGGATGACCTAGGATTTTGAAGCTGTGATAAATGAATAAAAACCTCGTCTTATATGTGATTAAATACGATATTTTATATTGAATTTTATTTGTTGGGCCGGTGAAAACTTCAAGATGCACATGAGCTATATTTTTTAATGAAAATATAATTATAGGCATATAAATTTTTCTGTTTTTAGTAATTGACTCATAAATAGTTGTTGTGTTTCTACAAGCTAATAAAAAATATTTGGCCATTGGAAATTTGGTCAACATTTAATGAGAGTTGATGTTGTAGTAAATATTGTTAAAATGACCAATTTCATTCCCAGATAGCTTAATAATTGATATATAGATATACTTTAAGTGATAGTGGGATGCTTGAGAGGCTAAGGTGAAAGCCTACTTCTCTAGGGGATCCAGAATTGAATCCAGGCGGTGACTACAAGTGGCCAAGTGGATAAAATCACTGAACACTGGTAGTTTTGTTGTAGATTTGCATTTAGTTAAGGGCTGGGCACTGTGTTTTCCAGGTTTCCTTCACATCTGTAACATCTAAATAGGGACAGTTTCCCATAGAAAATCCTTCCAGGAGGCATTTCTCTTAGCAGATCGCCCATGTGTCGTGTTGCTATAAGCAAATAAACCAAACCAATCGAATCACAGCGAGCAACCTCAGAAATTTTCCAGGCTGTGGTCTGTCCAGTATATGCCAGGCCTTGACCCTTACCAACCAGCCACTCTAATCTGTGTGTCAGGTCAAATTTATGACAAGTAAGATTAAAAATCCTTAGCATCCATAGGTGAAAATAGTCGAAAACGTAAAAATAAAATTAAGTCAGGATATTTATGGGGATTACTATAGCTAACTCTGTTCTGTTCAAATCAGAAAACTTAACTGGATTCAAAGACTTGATCTGGGTAAAGTTTGTAAACAGTTTTATTTTTTTACTTTCCTGTCTTGTGTGCAGTAAGATGGTTTTTTTTTTTTTTTTATCAAGCTCCTCATTTATTTGACCAGGCTTACAATGGGATGTCCATGTGGTGAGAGATGGGATTTACATATCCAGAATGAATCACTTCTGAAAAATTCCTGGTGTTTTTTGACCCAGATTCGTTTCCGTATCTTCAAGACCTATAGGCTGAGACCTTACACATTCTGTCATCTGGCCATCCATTTAAACAGTAAAAAGCTCTTGAACAGAATTCGAACATATATTCATCAGAACGGCAGGCTGACGCCTTTTAACCTTGGGCATCTGGCAATCTTTATTTTGGTATCATGCACGTTCTGATATAACTTGTAGATGTATTTTGAACTTTGTTTTCAGTTTCAAATGAAATCTATTAAAATATGAAGGTTTTGTTTATTTTTTCTCAAAACCAAGATTAAAAAAAACTATTTATCAGTTTATCAGTGTTATAGAAAACTAGACAATTGAATCACATGATGTAGAAAGAAAACTTATCTCAAGTGACTAAATTATATTGAGTAAAATAAGAATAACACAAATGCTTTCTACAGTATGTCTCAATCATGCATATATAACAGCCTCATAGTAATGAAGTATTGAAGTACAGTGAATCAAACTGACAAATTGCTGCAACAGTTTTTTGAAGTTATTACTTGACTGATTTGAACAAAATTATTAGAAGTAGTAAAATGACATGTCATTACGGAGGCAGAATTTTAAAATTTGACCTCTGTAGCAACATCCAGGGGGATTGGGGATCAAAGGTCATCTCCATGTCAATGGGAAAATTTTGCATTATAAAATGTAAACAAGTGTGCTACCAACATTCAAAGTATGGCAAATCTCTTGCCCAGTTTTTTGAACATAGGTTTTTTTCCAATTTTTCTTGAAAGATTAATCATATGCATCGTAACCTAACATATTATATAGTTTATATCTTGCATAAAATGCCTTGCACAACGTTTATTATGTAAGTTAAGGAAGTTTCAGTGCAAAGGAAAAAATTCACTGCTTATACAGAGTGACAAATCACTTTAAGTAAGCACCCTTAATGATCTAAAGTGAGTTTGCTAACCATTGCTATGCCTCAGTAAGGGACAGAGTTCTAGTTATTATTTTCCTACACTATCATGTTTCTCAATACAGAATGGTTAAGACAACAACCAGTTTTGTAACATATGATCTTTCTGCATCGTGTGCTTCAATTCATTTTATAGTATTTATAGGGAATGCAGTTTTAAGTTAATTGTATCAATCATAAAATAAAGTTTAATTATTGTAATTTTTAGCTCTTGGAATCATAATTTAAAAATTACCAGTAATTTTCTGGTTAACTGGTAATGTTTGAAAAATTACCTTATTACTTATAATAAAAAAATTGATAAATTTGCAACCGTCTGGCATTGGGGAGCTAAGACATTGATGTACTGTGCAGTACATTCTAATAAAATAATGGTTTTATGTACACAAAATTTCATTTTGATAAATATTTTATATAATATATATGATAATTTCATTATAAGAACATAAAGAAACTTAATTCTAATATAAATCAAAATTCAATAAATTTATTTCCTTTTTTTTAGGAATGATGATAAAACAGCAGCAGATTATAAAGTAACTGGTGAATCATTCTTACATTTAGTGTTGGCTTTACATGGTGGTGTATATTGAAGATTAGGAATCTCCATTATGCAGTAGTCACCACTGAACTTAGACCAGACTGCAGTTAACATGTCATCCAATAAATAGGATTAAAAAAAGTAGCTTTGATTCATTGCATGAATATTTTACATAATTTAGAACAAATATACAGTAATTATCTTTACTTTTGCTAAATATCAACTTGATATCTTGCAGGTTTAACAAGATTGAGCCAGTCAAACTTGAGTCACAAGCATCAAAAAACATAGACCACTGCATCACCCCTGTCAATGAACATAGATTACTGCATGTTTAATATTTTGTTGCATCACCTTTGCAGCCAAAACACTTTCCATATGTTTTGGAATGCTGTTGACTAAGGTATTCAGATCTGCTGTTATGGAATTCCAGATAGTTAAGATGAAAGCTTTTAGTTCTTCAACTGTCCAAGGGCTTGTTTTTTGCAGACATCTCTTCTTAATGTTCTGTACATTCTCAATTGGTGAAAGATTTGGGCTGTTGGATGGCCAAGGAAGAACTATGTTCTTTTCTGTAAGCCACTGTTTTGTTTTTCTGCTTGTGTGACATGTGACTCCATCCTGTAGGGTTCTATTTGGATATAGCTTTGCTATGGACAGAAATAAATACTGTTGTAGAATGTTAATGTATTGCTCTGAAGCAAGTGTTCCATCAACAAATGTCAACTGACCCATACCACTGGCACTTATACATCCCCAAACCATGAAGCTGGCAGGAAACTTCACTGAGCAGTATAACAATGATGGCTCATTAGCTTCACTGGCAGATCGAATGACACGTTTGCTTATGTCTGTTGCTGATAATTCAAAGTTCGATTTATCAGACCACAGAATTTCATGTCACTTTTGTTGAGACCAGGAAAGATGTTCTTTGATTCACTGTACCCGTTTCTTTTTTTGATGTGCTGTTAGCAAAGGTTTTCACATGCTGCGTAGAACTGGAAATGCACTTCTTACAGTCTCCTGCATGTTGTTGAAACAGATACATTCTTTCCAGTTGTATCATTCCATATTATAGTTACATTCAATCGTTTCATGAAGTAGAACATATGGTAAATACTATGGCCAACAAGAAAGTGTAGACAATATCACTGCAGAAATGGTGAAGGCAGCGTTCCATGAAGTCCCTCTTGCTTTTACGATTTTGTATAATGCCTGCCTAAACCATGGCTACTTCCCAGAGCTGTAGAAGAAGGTGAATGTTAAGTTTATACCAAAAGTGGATAACTCAACTATGGAATGTAATTAGAGACCCATCAGCTTGTTGCCAACAATGGAGAAGGTCCTGGATGGTCTCCTCATTGGCAGAATTAACTGGCACTTGAGTAGCAACAACCTGCATCATAAGAACCAATATGGGTTCCATCCTGGCTGCTTGACCATCCACGCAATACAGGGTGTAAAGGACTTTGTCAATCAGGAATGGGGCAGCAACAGACATGCTCTACTGATAAGTGTTAATATTAGGAAGGCATTCAACCACCTATGGTGGCCTTCCATATTTCATCAAACCAACTGCCCAAGCAACATATATAGGTTGACCAGCGACTACCTGGAAAATAGAACAGTGGGCTACTACTCAAAGACAATTAACCTGGAAAAGAGTGTTAACAGAGGCTGCCCGCAGGGTTCCAGAAGCAGCCCAGGATTCTGAACCTGGTTTATGATCGCCTGCTTTGCAGCCTTGACTCGGAACCCGATAGGTTTTGCTGACGATATGTTGATAATGTTAGCGCATCAGAATAGCTACATTCATCAAAAGAAGGCTAATGAGGTTCTAAAGCTGGCCAATGACTGGAGCAAGAAGAATAAACTCCCGATTAATTATAATAAAAGTGAGGCGATGGTGTGCACAAAAACTCTAGGAAGAAACAACTGCAGCACCCACTGGCCATTTAAATGGACAAGAAAAAGCTAAAAATTGTGTCTAGCCTTAAATACCTTGGGGTTTACTTGGACCCAAGGCTAAGTTGGAAGTTCCATATTACGGAAGTCTGTAAAAAGGTCCAGCACAGAGTAAACCTTTTCAACTACATCGCCGGAAACACCTGGGGCTAGGCAGTAGAAACTGTAAACTAATCTACAGACAACAATAGAACCTGCTATTCTGTATGCAGCACAGGTCTGGGGGTCAGAGCAGCATTAAGTCTATAACAAGAGAAAATTACTGTTTATCCAGAGAAGTGCTGCTATTAGGATCTGTGGAGCATATTGCATGGCCCCCACTGATGTGCTACTGGTTATAGCTAACATTATCCCCACACACCTACAAATTAAAGAGATCTGGCAATGGAACATGCTGACCATTAACCATCAAAATATTACCACTGAGGAGATACAGAACCTCTGTAACAAGGGATTAATGCCTCCTAATAGTGTGAACTTAATTGACTCCATTATTAATTACAAGCTATCTTACCAGAAGTACTCTCGGAAGGCACCCGGGAGAGACCAGCAGCTATACCATCAATGTCAGAAACAATCATTATAGTGACACTAGAGCTTGCTGGAACATCTATACAGATGGCTCACACAATGATAAGGGTACCGGTGCAGCCTTTGTCATCTATGATAGTGAGAATGAGATTCAGCATCAGCAGTATTACTGGTTGCACTTGCACTGTACTAACAACCAGGCAGAACTGCTAGTGGTATATAAGGTTCTAAACACAATCACTAAAAATAGGAGGATCTACAATGGCAGTGTCTGTATCAATACAGACAGTATGTATGTGATTAATATCCTTTTGAGCGATAATAAGTGCACAAGGACTGGCATGGAGGTCAGACATCTTGCCAGAAACCTCAGCAAATATGCTCAAATCAGTTTTGCCTGGGTGCCTGGGCACACGGTAACGAAGGTAATGATCATGCTTATGCCCTTGCTAAAAAGATTACCACAACGGACATCACCATCTCTTTTTCTAAAATTCCCATTGTCCATATCAAGAATAGTATCAGAGACTGTATAATGGAGGAATGGCAGAAGGATTGGGCTACCTCAACCACTGGCAGAACCACTTACAAGTTTCTACTGTTGATTAATAAAAGACAGGCCACTTTCCACTCAGCTACTTCACCTCTTCCCATGCCATCACGCAATGCCTGACGGGTCATGGTAACTTCCCCTCTTATCTTACAAGTTTCAAAAAGATCAATAATGACAGGTGTGGCATCTCTGAAGGGGACACCCTCCATTACATCTTTCATTGTATGCTGTATGAAAGCCAGCAGGAAGAACTCATCTACCATTGTCTACGAAAGGGATTCTGTTGGCCTTCTAAACCCAACATCTTCTGTGAGGATCAAGAGATCTTTGAGTTGTTTGCCAAATTCATAAACTCTTGTAATCTCTTCAAGTATAACTCTGGCCTACGTCAAACCTAATCAGTTCTCCAGACTTCATCTGAAACAACATGCAGGGATCCTTCTGCTGTTTGACTCTCTGTATCAATTGTAATACAGTACATTGTAGGTGTTACCTATGGTGTCCTTTGTGGCATCTCTTGATCTGGTCTAAGGTTGCAACTGTGATCCTCTGTGTAATGCTCTAATCAGCGATTTTGTCACTGAGGTTTTCTGTTAACGAAACTTTGTTCATTTATGGAACATATTAGCATAGTATCTGCTTTTTGTCGAGATTACCAGTAGTGGCAGGCCACTGCCATGTAAATATTGTTCTGTATATCACTATTGTATTCTAGCAGGAAAGGCAATCTGTAAATGTATTTGTACCAATGACTGTTTTCTTTTGTAAGTGCGATGCAAATCAGAAATGTGATCCCAAACTTTACCTCTACTTTCCATCTCTTTTCCCCTCTTCCTCCCCTTCCCCACTCTACCCCGCACCCATCCCTCTATACTCTCTCCTTTTCACACCCTTGGCTAAGTCCAACTAGGACAGCTATCTTGACTTCACTTTCAGTTACATTCAATATCTGTGGCACAGTGATTGTTTTTTATGATTCTTTTAAAACTCCTATCATCAACTTTTGAAGTTTTTCGCTGATGTCCTGTTATACCTAAACTGCGATGTAAAGGCATCTCTAGTGATACCATGACTCTCTGTAACAGGTAAACTATAGACAGTATGCCGTTTAGGTATAACATGGCTATTAGGTATTAGGTATAACATGGCTGTGGTTAGTGTAATAAACAATAATCTGGTGCACTGTTGTCTTGCTTAGCATTAGCTTTTTTCTAATAGCTTTCTCAGACATTCCACAACTTTGTTTAGCAATGATAAACAAAGTTGTGGAAGTAAATCTTCTGAAACAGCTTTTCTGCTGGTCATTGTAGACAAAATGCAAAGATTCATAAATAAAACTAAAAAAGCACCTTATATCATTCACAGGATTACTGCAGGCTAAAGTGAGGCTAAAATAATCAGTTGTTTCAGAAATACTGCAACTGTAATATTTAAATGCAAATTATTGGCTGGTCTATGTTCATTGACATGGGTGATGCAGCGGTCAATGTTTTTTGATGCCTGTGACTCAAGTTTGACTGGCTCAATTTTGTTAAACTTGCAAGATATCAAGTTGATATTTAGAAAAATAAAGATTAATTACTGTATATTTGTTTTAAATTATGTAAAACATTCATGCAATGAATCAAAGCTACTTTTTTTAAACCTATTTATTGGATGACATGTTAAGTACAGCCTGGTCTAACTAAGTTCAGTGGTGACTAACCTGAATAAACTGAAGTTTGGAAAATTCAAACCAGTTTTACAATTTATTTGTTTATCTGGTTTGAATATGTTTTATTTTCTATAACAACTGCAAAATGTTTTTTCTATGTATGTTTATTAAAATTTAAACACACATTATTTGAAATAACAACAATTTGATTCAATAATTAAATATAAAAGCTGCTTTGTTAAAAATAGAATAAAATACTTAAAAATAATTTCTTAAATGTTTTCTTTGTATTGATAGTTTTATGGTTAATTATCAAACAAAAACAAATTAAATAGTTACTATGAACATATTTTGTATTTACATTTTAAATTAATTCATATACTTATTGTTATAAAAATTAGTGCACTAAGGAGGAGTTGTCGGAATTGAACAAAATTGTATGTGAGAGTGTAATGGTGATATAAGCAAGTGATTACAAAATAAAAGCAAAAGGATCGTTTATTTATTGCAGGATAAACTACAAATGAAAGGAGGTTCTAGTAACCTGTTGGACCGCCTCTAGTGTGTAACACACAATATGGTATGGGCAGGCATGGAGGCATGCAAATACCATATGGTGTCCTGTGGCATTTCAATTCACAGTAACTGGATTGCAAAGCGGTCCTCTAGTTTAGCCAAACTCCTAGGCTGTCCAACTTGATGTCTCAGGTGATCAATTGGTGATAAATCGGGACCGGGCAGGCCAGGGAAGTATGGCAATATGGCAGAGGCAGTCCTGTAACACTTACCGTGTTACAGGACTGCCTCTGCCATATTGCCATACTCAAGTGCTGTGGTTGAGCACTTGAAATGGCTCTTGGAATCCCTGCCATAAGAGGCAACACATGTGGCTGCAGGATGTCACTAACATATTTCTGGGTTGTCATGGTCTCTTGGACCACTACTAGAGGTTACCGGCTGTTGTATGTGAAGGCATCCAGACTATCATACCACCTGTAGGGGCAGTGTGCTGCTCCAAAGTGTAGGCAATATTGAGGCATTCTCCATGGGGCCTCCAGAAATAAACATGGCCATTGTCAGTGCCAAAACTGAATCTGGATTTCATTGCTGTAGACGACCTGGTTCCATTCTGTTGCAGTCCAATCCTGTCAGGAGCAACACCACTCCAAATGGAGGTGACGGTGGGTGATGATAATGGCAGCACATAATGGCGACTACGATACAAAATGTTTCTTACTCAGGTGCCTGGAAATGGTACAGACAGACATAGGGACCTGTAATGATGATGCCACTTGTGTCCAGATGGCAGACAATGATACGGTTGGCTGAGTCTGTGCTTGTTGCAGGATCAGGCGGTTCTCTTGGCTAGTGGTCTTCTGAGGGTGTCCTGAGTCTGGGCGCATATATGCAAGCTCTCTCTCTTAGTCCACTCTCAACTGTTGTCCACTAGTCCCACTGGAGATGGGACCAGTGAATGAGAGTTGTCAGAACAGCCTAGGTAGTGGGCTATTCAGCAAGATAAACATCTGGCTTCTCTCAACCTGATGAACTTTTCCTTCTCAAATTTGGTTGTTCATGTGATCTTTGATTGCGATGTAAAGGCTTCTCTAGTGATACCATGACTGTAACAGGTAAACTATAGACAGTATGCTTGTGTTTTTATAGACCAAAGGGATGCAATTTAACTCCCTCTGCTAGCAATATGCAATGAGTCATCATGCTATAATTCTAATCATCTCCATATATGCATGCCAAGTTTTGCAGCAATATGATGACTCCTTCTTGGTGTGCTAATTTTTATGGCAATGAGTGTATTTTACTGGAAAAATATTCACTTTATAAAAATGGGCTGTTTGTTTATATTAGTGTCCTAGTTAAAAAAAAAATCTTATTTTAAAAATTTAAATTTTATTTATTTATTTATATATGATCATCATGATTAATTGATATTGAATAAATGCATAAAATCTTTACAGATATATTGATATTTATAAGTCAAAACTATTGAAGCTTGTGCTTATTTAGATGACTTACATTAAAATCAAAAACACTGTAGAGGGAAAAAAAAGCAAATTGAAAGTATCTATACTTTGTTTTCTCCACTTTAAATTTTAGAATTAATTCTAATGCTACAATGAAATTTAAGTATTTGATATTTGTATTGATAAAACAGATGTTTTATCCCAATACTACCAAGATTGATACATATTTGTTTTAATTTTAATATATCTAAAACATTTAATTTCCATATAAAATATTTTCAACAATAAGCTTTCATTATGATTCATAATTGTCAAAATATTTAATCTTCAAAATTGAAAATTACATTGATACATACTTATATGCACACATTTACAAAAAAAAAAATTATTTAAATTATAAATACAAAAAATTACAGCAATTGTTATAATGATAAAGTATGTAACAACATTTACAGAACCAATTTCTTGCATATAATATAAAAAACGAACACTGCACAAACATTTTCCAACTCCTGATTCTTCAGGTTTGACAGAATGGTTACCAGATGAAACTTTATTAGAACAAATGTCTGTTTGTAAACATTTTTAAAACAACATAATTTGAATAACCTTCAAAATTGTAAACATAAATTTACTGCTACATTGGCATTGTCATGTGCATAATGATCATTCAATTAACCACTACAGGTGGTGTCCAGCAAGGCCTGACAGGCCAATGAAAATGCCATTTCCTCCTTAAAATTTATACAAGATGATTCAAAAAGTTAGCTTTAAAACTTTCTATGGCTTCCAACCATCCGAGAAGCTCTGTGTGCGATGTTGTGAGGAAGAGTTTGACCCGTGTGAAGACCATAACTATTTTCGGGTCTGCTGTATATGTAGAGAAGGATGTCGATGTTCTAGCATGTCTTTGAGTCATCTTGTATATAAATTTTAAAAAGAAAATGGTATTGTCAATGGCCTGGCAGGCTCTGTTCAACACAACATTATAGTGGTTAACTGAATGATCATTATGGCATAACAATGCCTATGTAAAAGAAAAAATGTTTGTTTATAATTTCTAAAGGTCATTTGAATTACTTGTTTTAAAAATTTTTACAAATAGACATTTGTTCTGATAATCTTTTATCTGGTAACCATTCTGTCAAAACTGAAGAACTCAGGAGTTGGAAAATGTTTGTGTAGTGTTTGTTTTTTGTAGAACCACCAGAAATTTGTTCTGTCTCTGGTGTTACATATATTCTGGTGTGGTGTGGTGTATTTTTTTGATAAATTATGTTTAGAATGATTTAATGTCCACCTTGATTACCAAACAGTATTTGAATCTTTTCATTATTTGGATTAGCTTTACCTACAATATTTCTTTCTGCTAGTTCTCTCCAAATTATTTTTGTAATAAAAGGTTGTAATTTCTGAAAATAATATAAAAAGATTTCACTATAATTTTATATAATTTTTCTACTAGTCAAGACAAATCTTACCTGTACAGGATGAAAGCTAAAACTTGGTTCTAACATTTCCCATATTAAATATCCTGATTGTTGCCATTCGCGCATTACTAAGTGATTAATACATATAATTATTGTTAAATATAAATATAATTTTAAAATTTATAGCAGATAAGATTTTACCTTGATGTAATGGATTATGCATATAATGGAGTTTAAATGACTTGAATTTATATGAAATACTTATTTGTTTTAAGACAATGGAAAGTTCCTCTCCTCTCTACATAAAAATATAAATTTTATTTTCAATAATTGCTTATTATATTAAAATCAGATTTAAAAATTTACCTTTGAAGTAGCTGTCCTTAGGGTTTCATTTTTATTCAACCATTGATAACAAGGACCGATTTTCATACAATTAAACCAATTATATAAGTCAGCATAAGTTACATCTTTATTTACTTGTCCCAGAGGATGTAAATGTTTTGCCATTGTAGGATAAATGAAAGAACCATTTACTAAACCCATTAATACAACATGACTATTGGGAGGTAATGTATTTTCCTGTTGAAAATTTTACAGCTTTAAAAAAACAAGTAAAATTAAAGTATTTATAATAGAATAAAACTTAGATTTTACCAAAAAGTTTAGACTTTTTAATACATTTTCCTTAAATTTTTCTGGTTTAATTAAGTCATTTAAAGAATTCATGTAACTGAAAAAAAAATAACAATTGTTATTTATGAACATTAATTTCTTAATTTCAATCAACCAAGATGTTTTATCATCAGATACGTAAAACATATGAAGTATAAATTTAATATGATCAATAAGTCTTTAATTTGATATAAGTTTATAATTTTATTGAATCTTGTAAGAATACCTTAGCTAATTTATATTTAATTTATAGAATTACTTGCCCTGAACAGATATCATTTCCCATCATGGCATATATGGCAATCACAGGTAATGATGTCTTGTTACGTGAAATTCTACCAAAAACAAAAAAAATAGTTTAGAGAAGATATATAAAATTTATTCTAATAAAAACACTTTTCATTCTGTTCTTATATATATTCTAGGGAAGTAAGTAGATAATTTTATCATTGATGTCTAAACAATTACTTATTTAATCATTTTTTTTAGAGTTAAATTAATACTTGATATTAGGCCTAAAAGTTCCTTCATTTAAAATTTTGGTCTTTTCCTACATTTTCAGAATAAATGTTCAAGAATATATAACCATTTAAAATGGGGAAAAAAGCCCAAAATATTTTGGATTGCACTTAAATGTTTTGGACTATTTTTAAAAGAATTTTTGAGCTTAATATATTGAGTAGCACTATTAACTTACGAAGTATAAACTTACTCTTTAATATATTTAATTGTCTCTTCACTGTCTGCACCTAATAATAATTTTATTAATAATAATAATAATTAATCATAACATTAATACAGCAGAAGTTTAATCTGGCACCCTATAATGCAGAATGTCAGGAAAACTGGCTACATCTGAAAAATACTTAATAATCTGAAATTGTGTGATCATCATCCAGCATGCATGTTTTCTGTGAATCTGAATTTACATGTATATAAAGGTTTGTGGGTGGAAATTGAGGTGAAGATGGCTGTTGCTGTGCACACTACTACATATCAGTCATTTGTGGGATCAGCAACGATGTGATAAAGAGGAATAACTCATTACAGCATCTTGTTTCTGTGGGTTTGACATCTTCACTAATGCTTTTCTTTGCCTAATAAATGTATGATGGACAAATGGTGTTCAATCAAATTTTTTTCGATTGTTTCACCTCCACCATTTTATCAAAAGATCTGTTGAAAATCATAAAAATCATTTCCCACGAACTTGCTTCCTCGTTGAGGATGATCCATCTAGTTAGTTGTCTGTCACCCGGAACTTTTAGAAGTAATTCACGTATTGGACACTCGACCCTTAACAAAGAGATCCTGACTTCATGGAAAAAACCCAAGAGGAAAAATAATATGGGAGAATGAGGACAAATCCAGGCAGTCGTCGTCTGGTCATTGTAAAACCAACCCTTGGAAAAACATCCCGAAACTTTCACCTTCAATCTACACTCAAGTGCTACCTAGAAGATCGTGTGGAGTGTTTTACACCATGGACATTGGGACAGTGTTTTACACTGTGGACCACTGAGACACACACAGTCCACAAGGACTGTGTGTGTCTCAGTGGATTATAATTCTTGGATACCATTTAGACCCTGCTAAACGGCCAATCTTCTAACCAAGGTATTTATCAACTCGCGGGTCATTTGTAAACTCTCTCTCTCTCTCCATGTATTTAGAAATTTTGGGTGAGACTGTTAGCTATGCATCGCCTGTATTCACTGTTATTTTTATTAAATTTATTCTTGTTACTTAGCCAGTATCCTGAGTGACTTACTTCCTTGTTTCTCCTTCCTCCACCTCCACAACGGACATAACCACTCACCCACAACTGCTCGCGTGACATAACCACTCTCTGTCACAATTTCAAAGTCCTGAAAGACTCGGTGGTGTCACAAATGTTTATGCTATAATCATTAAAGTTGGTGCAAACATCTTTTAGGAACAAACTTGAAATCATCTTCCATAAGTCTGTATAGCTGTGTGTATGAAAGGAACTTCCCTCCAAACTAATGCCAGTTCTTTGGGAGTCTCTGCAGTTTCTCACAGGTTGTTCTCAAGTTGCTTACTAGCCATCATTCAATAAAGTTGTAAATACATTTGACAAGCTAATCCAACTTATATGCAACTTACTTCTGTCTCTAGATCAAATTTCCAGTACTATTATCCATTTATATAGACTTCAGCTTCTACTTGGTGGCAATTCAAGTATTTATGCAATGTATATATCAATCATGCAAAGGGAATAGAAAGAAAACAGGAAAAGTGGCAAAGGCACAAAAACAGAATGTTCCATACATTTTCTCTTCATCCCATTAACTAGTGTAACAAAGAAAATGAAAATCATCAGATAACTGGAAAAAGATGTATATCAGCAGAAAATTATGAATAATTTTAGCATTTGGTTGCCAACAATCTGACGAAGTAGAAAGCCTGTTGTCATTTGTAGCCAAATGTAAGGCCCGGAAATTCCGTTTAAAGAGAAAAGCGTAAAATTTGTTAAGGTCAACAGTAAAGAAAACAAGTTGTATGAGTGTCGAATCGGTGACACCGGACTTTGATGTCGATGTCGATGCTTATAAAGAGTAGTGGGAAAAACAAAATTTTAGATAAAGAAAATTCAAAATATTAACAATTTAAGATGCAGTTTAGAAAGCAAAACGAAACTAGAAAATTTTAGAATGGGCGTAGGTGTCATAGTCAACGATTAAATGTGATCAGAGTCTAAAAGACTGTCAGGTAAATCATCTCTAGCTGATCTTCCCCGCAACCTATACAGAGCTCCATTTACACTTGGAGACGGGTGGGAGACCAATTAGAAGGTGCAGAAGAAAAATCTGTCCAATTAGCAACAAGTCCATCACTAAAAACTTATAGAAACTCCGACTTCAAGAAACAAAGAGAGCTTCCACTAGACTACCTGTTGTGATCGTTTACCTCTGTTAGTGGTGTTTCCATTCATCTTTTGTGTGCTGTCTCTTCAGATTTTGAACATTTTACTCGACATTGCTACGGGGCCCCTCCAGCGTAGAACCAGACCGAAACCGAAAACAACTCCCGAAGACAACCTAAAGATCTGAACTTAATTAAGGACCATTGCTAAATTAATGTAAGCATTTTTGACAAAAATAAACGGTTTCTATGTGAAACACTTGTTTTTATGCCTCCTCAAAACCACCACCCGCATACAAATAAACCTTAGCCATCCCGATGGTTGGGAATAAACCCCCCCATATCGGGGAACTTACACCAAATATGAAGCATCTAAGCTTTTGGAAGAAAGGATGCATCTAAGATAACCAAAAATGGCTGAATTAGATGTAGTTTTTTGTAAAAATGGTTTAAGACAAAATGCAATGAAAGAGTAACAATTACTAGCCCAGTGGTGATTGAAAAATCAAAACACTTTTACACAAAAATAAATACTGCCGAGGTATGTTCTTTCTCTGATGGTTGGTTTCAAAGATTCAAACTGACACAGCATTGAAAACTTGATATTTGTGGAGAACAAAAGTTTCTGATCATATTGCTGCAGAAAAATATTGCAGTGTTTTGGATTTGGTAGAGGCAATGATTTATCTTCCTCTCAGGTACACAGTGCCAACAAAACTGGGATGTTGGAATGCTGTCTTTTGATCACTACCTTAGTTGGAAATGAAAAGAAAGCTGCTAACAGATTAAGAACAGAACTAGTGTTTGTGCACTTAGAAACACTTCTTGCATGCATGAACTGAAAATTCTGGTTATAGAGAAGTCCAAGAAGCTAAGAGCATTTCAAAACTTTACAAGCTTGCCAGTATACATATAAAATAGTTGAGTGCTTTTGGATGACCTTTGTAATTGCCAAGAACTTGTTTTTTCATGTTTGTGTTATGAAGCAGAATTTTGAAAAAGGAGGACTTCCCCAAGACAACAAGGTCATTCTTGTGGCTAAAAGTTGCAAAGCACATCCCCTCACTTGCAGAAACATTGTTGTATCATCATCTGGCAGACAGTCATTGATGGATTAGTGAGTGAGTACCATTTTTAAATATACTATAGGGACTTTTATTTGAAAGTTGGTTACCTGTGATTGCAATATCATTGAATTTCAATCTGCATACAATGTTAAAAGTAGTGTATACTGCTTATGCTAAAGTGGAACAGTGCGAGAACTTGTGAAAAAGTCACAATAGTAACTAAATAGAGAAAAATAAATATTTCAGTTTATACATATGAATTATTGTGAATACTGATTTTGTGCAGTATAGTGTTCATTGAAATGTTTTAGCAGGCTTTTCAATCTTAGCACAGTATAGTCATGAATGGTATCATATTTAGGCTGATTAATGAGCTTGTATAAACAAGTTTAAAGTGCACAGCAGTGTGTCCTGTTACAAAATGCATAGCAATGTCTGCAATGTTCAGATTGTATATAACTTATCAAATTTTGCAAAAGTACAAAACCATCCAGTAATCTGACAGTTTCAATAATCCAGCACCACTGTGATTCTGTAGATGCCAGATTAACATACTTCTACTTTAATGTGAATATTTATGAAACAATACCATTGACAGCCAAATTTTGATAATCTCTATGATTACATAAATTGTGTTCCCTTAATCTGAAATACAAAGAATCTGTGTATCCTTGAAGTGTAGGCCAAGAGAGATTCTTATAACCTGGAAATAAGTAATAATAATATAGTTTTATGAACTAATTATTAAAATTTAAAATGTTTACCTGTTGCAAATGATGTTTCAGGCCAGTCAAATTCATTTCCACGAATAAATTTAAGGTGTATAAAATATTTCTAAAACAAATGAAAGGTTTGTATATAATGTAAATAATCAGAAAAATTAACTAGGCTTTCTGAAAAATTTATGGTTTTTAAGAAATGAGAATTATTTCTTGCTATCTGTTTAATCTGAAAACAATAACATTTTTACTTTAAAAATCATGAAATAATAATTTAGATATGTTTGTTGGAAGATAACAACATTTCATAATTTTATATATTAATATAATGAATTTGTTACTTTCATTGTAGATAAATTCAACAGTATTGCCTTGTATGTGACTCTTGTTTTCCAATATGTTATTTTGTAGCAATTTAAGTACAGTACATTTCATAGGATTCAGTAGGTGAAGATGATACATTTCCAGAAATGTTTAAACAGTAAATTTATTTTTCTTTCTATTGTGATTATTGCTTTTAGGAAGATTATCTTAAAAAATTTTTTTTGTCAGCAAATACTTAGAAATGTGAGAAACATTTGAGTTAAGTTGTAAATGCATTTCATTTACAATGATATGATATCTGTGAATTAATTATTTTTTTCTTACAGGTCATTGCAATATATTTCCTGAACTTAATTTCTCAAAGATGAATTATTTATATTTTGCATATCTGCTTGAAATGTAATTTTGCAGAACTTGAAAAATAATGTTTTTGACCTTATATTGTGAATGTCCATATTAAATTTTTATCCTAAAAATATTTTAGTTTTTGCATATACTATTTGATAATAGAATAATAAGAATAATAATAATTACATAAGAAGCATAAATGGTAGAAGAGAACAATAGTCCAAGCAAGAAATATAAGTGAGCTTTTTTAATGTCTAAAAATAATCTTAAAAAGAGTTTTTTATTTGTTATTATTTTGTTCATAGTTCATAATTTTAATGAAACCAATTCAACTAAACAATCATCTACACTCCTCAAAACTGAAATTATAGCACCATGAAGGAATGTGCATATCCACATGAACATTGCAGGACCAGTAGAGGTGACTGATATATGCACATGATTAAATTTGCATATGTATCAGGTCATGTGGTACCCAGTTTTGGAGTATAAACACCAGATGCTAGCTCGTATAACAAGTACTGTACATAGTGAGCCTCACTATGTACAGTACTTTAGTTATAATTTTAAATGCATGTTTCTTGTCTTGTGGTTTGTGTTCCATTGGTTTAATAATGTTACTTTTTGAAGTATTAGATAGTAGGCAGTAGGATTAGTTTATGTGCATTTAATAATCTAGAATGTACACCAAAATTTAATTGTGACAACTGTAAAAGAACTGAAGAGGGACGATACAAGTCCAAAATGCATTTTTGTTAAAGATACCTAAGAAGAATAAAAGAAGAGTGTTATAAGTTATTGTGATAAGTTTGGCAAAACACCACTAACAGGTAGGTTACTGAAATAACACTTTTATACAATTTATCAAACAAGAATCTAAATTAAGGAAACAGGTGTCTGTAGGATATCTTTGTATGCTCTTTTAATCTTTTGCATATGTCTTCCATCTCTACCAGTCCTACAACGTGCACGTGGCTAAGCACATTCCTTTGTGGTATTGCGATTTCACTTTTGAGGTGTCTATAACAAAAATGAACAAAATATCGCATCACATTGTAATAAGTAAATTGTTACTTTTAGCAAATCCGTAACCATTAAATATGAAGTAACTAACATTAATCTAACGTTTTCGGTCCTTTTGATCGACAATCTTTAGGAAAATACGTAAAATTTAAAATTTCATAAAAAATAAAGCCGGCGCACCTGGCTACATTTTCATCGCTTTTCACATTCAATGGCAGGTATACGAGCAAAATAAAGGAGTACTCATAGGCAGCCCCGTTTCCAGGTCACTGCGAGATGGTATTGAGATCATTAGAAAGAGCAATCATACACAAAAACAGAGTATTGCTGCATATGCGCGTTTTGTGGATGATGTATTAACAGTATGAAAGAAGAGATGACCGGATGGCCAAGCGGCAAGGTGGTAGCCTATCGCTTTGAGGGGCCCGGGATCGAATCTGGACGACTCGAAAAATTTTCAGGAATTTTTGGGGTGGTCAGTCCGGATATGTCGGGGCCCCATCCCTCACCATCCAGCCGCCCCATTGGGCGCCTGGCCGAACCCATAATGGGCTTGCTAAAAAGAGGCCGCCTTAGTGCCCACAGGAGAAGTATGGAAGAAGAAGCCTAACATCCGGAAATTAAAGAGATTAATTTGAACACATTTGGATTAGAAACAGAATTGGAGCAGGAAGGCGATGTCGCCGCGCACTTCCTAGACATCTCGATGAAGTTAAATGGAAACGTCACCAACGATATTTACAGGAGGCCGACATATAACGCAATATTCATACCGTGAGCCTCCCACGACCCAGTGAGCTATTAGCAGATTAGCAGCATATAGAGCTCTCATAAAACAAGCTTATACGCATTGCACCGATAAGATAAGAAAGCTAGAATATATCGAGGAGATGGCTCGTCTGGTTGGGGTCAAGAGAAAAACGATAAAGAGAATGATATACAAATGGAGAATACAAGACAGGGAGGTGAAAAGAAATGAAATGCAGAACGAATTTGCTGTTGTTGAGTACATGACAACCCTCCGAAATGTTTATTGATTTTGAAACGTGTCATGCGATATTAGCGAGGTTAAGGTCGAAGTTTTAAATGCGAAAACGTGTACGTCGGACTGAACTTCTGCGTCGCTTTCCTGTAAGCCTAGAAGTTTGACAATGGCGTTTGGAATGTCGAGCATGATTCCACTGACTTTCCAAACATCATTGTCAAACTTCTAGGCTTACAGGAAAGCGACGCTGAACGTCCGACGTACACGTTTTCGCGTTTAAAACTTCGGCCTCAACCTCGCTATTGTATAATACGTAAAAATAACAAACACGCCCGTTTTTTAAAATTTGTGTATTCCGAAAATAGAAGCTTATAAAAACTGTTTTGGAATACGAACGGCTTTGTTATTTTTCTGAAATTTTAAATTTTACGTATTTTCCTGAAGATGGTCAGTCAAAACGACCGAAAACGTTAGAGTAATAAATGTAAGTTACTGCATATTTAACAGTTACGGATTTGTTGTGATGGTGCAATTATGGAAAGGATTAAAAATGTTACTTTTAAGTTTACCAAATAGTATTTAACATTTCAAACATTTGTTTAAACTTAGACTATCTTTAGCAAATAACAAACTTTTTAAGTGGATTCATTAAGTGGGAAATATTTAAAAGTTTATATGCTGAAAATATAGCTAAATTTAGGCCAGAAACAATACAGAAGTTAGTGTTTCAGTAAATAAAAAAAAATGCAATTTTTTTGAATAAATCGAATACACTTAAAGCATGTTACTTTCTGTTCATTAAACAGAATAATGCTTGATCACACGACACAAATAATAACGCAGTGAAAATTAAGAGTTTAATGAGACTGGCAGGAAAGGAAATTTGTTAATAATTCTCTAAATTTTAATTTTAATTTTTCAAAATAGAAAAAATATTTGAAAACAATAAAGAAGTTAAAAATCATAACTGGATCGAAGTCTGGAAAAATATATTTGTAAGATGACACGTAAGTGCTCAGATTAAAGAAAAAAGATTATTAGTGGATATTATTTTTTGAAAAATTATAGAAGCTTTGAATGTTAACTGTTTCTATTTTACTTTAAAAATGCATACATTTTCTGGATACTTCATTGTAACAGATGCATATTATTTTTTTAAATTTTAATGAGAAACTCTAGATAATTTTTCTTCGGGATTTATAATGTGTATAAAATTTAATAAAAATTTAATTTACTTTTAAAAATTCTTTAGCAGTAAACCATTGCGAAGGAATGTGTAGATGAGCACCGACTGAATCTCCTATATATACGAGACCACGTGGATTTGTTCCTTCACAAAGCTCTTTTTCGTATGGTTCACCTGTAATTTTATTTGTACCCTGCAATGACAAATCTTAAGTTATAGAGAACTAAAGTATAATTTATGAGTAATTTTTATATCACTGAAAGCTTTTTAAAACTATTAATAGAGTAAAATGGTATTTAAAATATATTTTAATTAAGAAATAATTAAAACACTACAGAACCATTCTAAAGATTATAATATGTTATAGTAGTGATTAGGATGAAACTACTATAATTAATTGGAAAAATTAGTTGTTTTAACAGACTTGTGTGTATGAAAGAATAAATTTTAAGTTGAATGAGTTTTTTATGACAAGCTTGAACTTTGAACTGGGAAATATATTGTTACTCACCCATATTCCATTACAGTTTGAATCAATATCTCTATCATAATCGGCAGGTCTAAGAGGAAGCACAATTGATAAAACACGGATAAATTAACTAACACTATTAAATATAAATGTTAATTTTGAATAAAGATAGTCACCTGCGACCTGGGTGAATATGTTTACTCAAGTCATTGCAGTCTTTTCCTCGCCAAGAACTACCTCTCCAATCCTAACGTAATTATTAAATTATTTAATTTTGAAAGTAACAAAATAAAGCTCTAAAGTATAGAAGTTACAAAGTTTATGTATCAAATTTTTTAGAGATATTTTAAATATTTGTACATATAATAATTTACCTGAACAGTACTGTAACTATCACCGTCCAGATCTATCAGTGGTTTGTTTTGAAGTGAAAATCTATTATAAAATATAATTTTTAAAAGACAAATTTTGATTTTAATGAAAAATGAATTTTGTTATTACCTTTCAAACATATCACACACAATCCGTAAAACTTCATCATCACAGAAAGAATTTACATTTCTAACATTTAACTACATGCAAAAAAGTACATTCAAATTAATTAATTAATAAATGATGATTAAAATGTGAAAATTTTTTAAACCTGTAAAATATTTTGCAAAGTTCTAGAAGCTTGTTGAGACTTCATAATAGCTGGATACATCCCTTCCTATAAATGTTTTATTTGTTAAATTCAAAATATTAAAAAAGTAAGAAAAACAAGTTATAGAAACTAACTTTAGGTATAGGAAAAAGATGGCAAAATTCTTCACCCTTATCAACATGACACATGCCCACACTGTAACAAATTACATCTGAAGATTCTTTCCTCACCATTCTAAAGTTTTGAATTAAAAAGTGTTACAAAATTGGTTTAATAATTTTTAAAAAGTAAGTGTGCAAGAATTGGCATTGCAAGTTGTATAAAAACAATGTAAAAGGAAAATGAAAATCTAAGTCTAGTCTAATAAATAATTACTTGTTGTGACATTGCCACAATGCTGGGCTGCAAGTTTTGATAATTTTACTTTAAAAATAACGTGACTTTTGGCCCCTAAGTTTTCCGCATCTAGTTTCGATTTTCATCTAACTTCGCTCTTGAGATCAAAGAAGGTCAATGGACAACTGGGAATCTATAGGTCTGCAATTTGAAAATTGCATCTCAATAAGTTCTACTATATTCGTTAAAGATTTCTTCAGGTATAAACAATGTAAGCACAAAAAATTTTTGGATAAATGAAAAATTTTAAAAAGTACACTACGTGCCTATTAAGAATAATTGTACAAAAAATAAAGTAGGCCGAAAAAATAGAAAGAGTGCTTGTTTTTTTTTTAAATTTATATTTTTGTACAACTTTCAATGCCGATTATTTTAAAAATCAAAATACAGTATGCAAGCCTCATTATTTAGTTTAATATTTTTTTTTTTTTTATAAATAGAAAATTCTTACTTAGGTATTATAATAGAACCCCATTTTTTCACTATAATTCGACACAACTGCGCAAACGTAGTTGGAAAAACGTCACAGATATTAGAAACGACATCAGTGATATTTTTAGATTCTACTTCAGCAATTTGTTCCAATAATCCAACAGCAATAGTACACGCTAAAAAATTAAGTAATAAGTTATTTAAAAAATATTTATACGGTATATTTACATAATCAGTTCTAGATATATTCACCTAATCTGTAATAGTAGTAAATATTTAAAGTGCTACATTGTAATCAATAAGAGTAGCCTAGTTCTGTTGATAAAACGATGATAAAATTGAATTTTTCATTAACATAAACTCTATAGATAATTGTTTAATCCATGATGTATATTAAAGTTTATCAACTTTATGTAGATTGTATTGAAATAAATTTTATTGTATAGTCTATAATTTGGTTTCCCTAGAGGAAGTATTTATACTAAAAACTTTTCATGTTGTTAAAGAAAATTTTTAGATGGATCATGATTGTGGAAGGATTTATTTGATGGAACTATATACAGTCCTTCATCAGGGTTTTTTCTACGTGTAGTTTACTAATTACAATATAAGAGACATAGAGTAACAAAATAAAGTAAACAAAGTTAGAACTGAACGGATATAAAATGTTATTTTTGCATTTTTTCGTATTTTTTAATTCTTTCCAAATAGGGAGTTAAACCCTCAAAATTCCCCATGTATAGGACTTGTATATACAAAATATGTTAAAACGGAATTCTGCAGCAAAAGATGAAAAATAAATCTCATAAATCACAGGAAATGAGAAATCAAAACATTTATTATATATATATTGGCTTATACATCGTAATAAATTTTTAACTGTTCATTTTCTGTGAAATTTATATATGCATTTAGTATGAAGTGTTTAACACTTCATAAATGCAGAATTGGTGCAGTATTGCTATGAAATTGTTAATTTGAGAAATATATATATATATATAAAAAGAAAGTACCTGCACATTTCATTCCTCCATTGACTCCCCTCTTGAAATTTGTTATAGAAGCAACAGCAAACCCCAACGAAAGTATAACAACAAAAAGATGTATAGCTTTCATTTTCACACAGGTTTTTCTTATGCTGTTTATATATTTCCTACGCTTCAGGTCGCCTTTTATATAATTTTCTATAAGTCATCAAACAAACTGATTATCTCTCAACTATTTTATCTTTGATTAAGATATTAGTTTCAATTTCTATTTTATCATGAAAGGTAAACATTTTGAATTCGAGTCATAAAATTTCGATAACGTATTTAATTATAAATTGTGTTTAATCTTTTTTCATGCGTGTAACTTATCGGTTTCTTTCGAAGAGCCATCACGTTGATCCGAATCGGTCGGAATAATGTCTCGTTTTTGCGGGTGTATGACCGGGATTGAATCGTTTTTATTGTTACTGTAAGTGCTTGCCATATAAAGATAGCAATTAAGTAATTCTGATACAAAGGAAGTTTTATAAAGGCATTTTTGTGAAAAACCACTTACAGAAGAATGTCATAATTCGTCAGATTTTAAATAGAATTTAAATAATTGAAACGTTAAATATATATTTACTCGATTAAAATTGAATTGGAACCGTATTATTAAAATATTTGTTGATTAACAAGGTGTTTTCGGGTGCGATAATCTCACGTAAATACATCCGAGATCGCTTTTATATCTATCTATTACATAACCAATACGTATTTTAAATGTGTTTACATACATATCAAGGACGGTCTTAATCTAATATTTAAGAGCCTTCCACCTCCACCAAATGATTGACAATAGATATTCTAAAGTCTTTTGTACGGAGAAAGCGAAATACTATAATTTTAACTTATGTATAAATCCAAAAAGTATCAAAAATTTCAATTTATTTTATATTGATTTACAATAAATATATCCAGCTATGAGCAAAAGTAAGATGCAGCTGAAGTGCGTTGTCAAAGTTAATGTTAACAAATGGTATTCTTAATGATACTCATTTTTATATAATTTGATCGTTTAATTTCAAATTGCTGCTATTACAAAAGTCACGTTTATATTATTATTATTATTTTTAAATAACTTTGTCTTGAAGACATTAAAAAGGCCCTTTTGCAAGTTCGTGTTCAGCTCGTGCAGGCCCACATGAAGACTATGAAAAAAGGACATAGTACGTACTTACAGTACATTTTGTCACCGGTAAAAATGTTTTGTAATAAAAATGAGTAACTAATTTAAAGATAAATTGAAACCTTAGATCTCTATTGGGGATTTAGAAAAGGGCAACTCAATGACAAAGATGGGGCACACGTTTACCAAATGCCCCAATGTAGTACAGTACGGGTCCTTCTGTCTTACAACAATGCGTCGGGTAACGAGGATGAGCCCGATGCTGCTGAACTAGCCACAAAAAGTTCTGCAGGTGCGACTCAAACTCCTTTAGAGGGAGAGAAAGTGATTCCGGCTGCTCCGCTTTTGATGGCAAATTTCGTTCGTCGAAACAAACGAAAAATAATAAATCGACATCAAATTACTAATCAACTATAATAAACACGATTATTTTAGTGATAACTCTTTGTTTTTTTATTATTATTATTTGTGATGAAATGTAATGATTTAAACAGTTTATAAGATAACGATATCTGATTTTAAGATTTAATTTTCGAACGATAAAGTTTACGTTATGAATGATCAATAATCATCTAAAAATAAAGAGTTTAAATGATTTTTTAACTAAAAACAGATTTCAAGATTAAACGTAAAAAAATAATATTTTTTAAAAGACACCCGAGTTAAAACACTTATTAAATTTACCGTTAATTTATTAAAAAATTTAAAAAAATAATATTTACAACTTTTGAATTAAAAACAGATTTTAAAAAACAAAAATTTTGTTTTAAAACGTCATTGACCACTAGAGGACGTCATGTGACCGGAAGCGTCGAGAGTTCTAGGAAAGCTTATCCTATTGCGCACGCGTTAATACTTAGCGGGGGAAGTTTAAATTTCAGACGTTACGAAGTATCGACCGTTTTAAAGATAATCTTGCTATTCGATCAGAAATTATGGAGTTAGATCCTTTCACAAAGGTATTATTTAGTAATAAGTAAAAGCCACCGTTTACTATATAAAAATAACGAAATTTAACGATTTAATATAGAGTTAAGCACAAATATTCGATTAGCGCAGTTAATTTACACCACGCTATCGTTTGAATGCTCAAATTATTTATAATTTATATTTATAATTACATTTCATTTACTATTTGAATATTAATTTAAACTGTAGTTTAACGTTTTAAGTATATTTTGTATCAATTATTTGAATTGTCCTTTCTTTATCTCAGATTCTATTCACTTAGTAAATATTTCAAAATGAGTTGTTATACAACAGATAAATTGTTTAAAAATAATAGTTTATCAATTTGATTTGTTAAAATTTTAATTTAAAAAGTGATTTTGTTAGTTTGACAGTTGATGTCATTTATTAGATACAAAACAGATTTTATGTTAAACATTTTCAAATCTCGGTTACTATTTTTATCAGTTTAGATGCAGAATTTTGTCCCTTAACCTGATCTTTGATTCTTGTTTATAAAATTCTTACTTACAAAGAATAGGAAATACTTTTTGATAAGTCAGGTTGTTTTTTACCTGATTCAAGATTCATTGTAAATCAAGTGTGTATTTAGTAGATTTAATGTAAAAATACTTTAAACAACTTTATCATTTTATTCATAAAAAAATACTGTATGATTATATTCGAATGCTCAGTTATTTTTGGAAATGAGTTATCATATAAATCATAATTTAAAAATTCTAAAATAATGACTCATAGTTGTTTTATTTTGATAAACTGTTTGACAAGTATTGTCGACTTGGTTTAAAGTATAGTTTTTTAAATAGAAATGTTAAGCGTTACTAATAAAAAAATATATTGATTGGTAGAATTGAAATTAGTTACATGTATAAATGACAACTGAAATGTTTATTATGTGTACATATAAATGTAATAAATGAAGGGTTTGGGTTTAAATATGGTGCCATAAAGCTTTAGAGGAAATGGAAAAATTAAACTTAAGAAGTTTCTTCTTTGTTTACTTTAATCATAATATGATGCATGTTATAGTTAAAAAGTGTTATTTAAATTCAAATATATTGCTGTTTAGCTGTTAACATGCGCTGTAATGTAGTAATCGAAATGGCTACTTGTTTTAAACCCACACACTTCAAATGTAAATATGATAGATAGGCACTTGAAAAAATATATAACTACTAATTTTAAATAATGAATAAAACTGATTGTTTAAAATTTATATAATCTGCTTTAAATATATTAAGTTTAAAACTAATTCACAATTTAACAATTCTAATGGTTGTATATGTAATCAAATCTAAGACTATAATTTTAATTATTCATCGAAAAACCATCAGAATTGTTGTTAATCTCTTTTTATATGATTAAATTTCTGAAAGTAAAATTTATCCTTAGTATTATTCTGTTACACTTACAACAGTTCATAATGTTGCATATTAATAGTTTTTGTACAGTATATTTTTTAGTTTATCAAAATTCATATAGAAATATGTAAGTCCTAGATAATAATTTTAGCATACAAGTGATCTCATTCATAAAAAAATTAATTCTTAAAGATTTTCATTCAGAAGAATATCTTCTGAATGAATATTATGAATACAATATCATAAAATGTAAGGAAAAAAATTAAAGAGTAAATTCATGATACAGCAAAAATCTCATAATAGAAAGTTTAATTTAGTAAAATTGAAAAATTTGAAAGTCATGTACTTTTCAAAAGAAAGTAGTTAAAATCTCAAAACACGGGCAATGAGATTACACTAAATTATTACATTGAATTATATCTTAATTTAAACAAAATGAAAATACAAAATAATGATAAAATGGAAATAAGAGTGTATAATATTATCAGTTATATGATAAATTTTAATAAAACAAATTTCTGTGAATTAAATTATTTTAATTTCTGTTGATATTGTAAAGTATAATAAAATTTTTTATAATTTTGCAATCATTTACAATTTTAAATTACATTATTATATAATATACATTGTCACAATGATGATTGATAATTTAATGTGAATTTTAGCGATTCACGCAGGGTTAAAATATATAGTAATCTTTTTCAAAATAAGATATTTTGATAACTTGACCATTATGTTTAATATATTACATAAATTAATGTTTAGGATTTGTATAAACAATTTATATTATTAATTTGATCTGCTAATTATCCTCTCATAGACTACATACACATCACATGTGATTAAAAGGTTTACTACATGTTAAAACCTTTTATATTCTGTATGCATAAAATAAAGTATACAGTATAAAAAGTATAAAAATATCTATATTTATTGAAAATGATAAATTGTTTATTGCTTAAACTAAGTTTTACTCTCTCAATTTTGTACTGCTTTATATGATTCTATGTGTACATATAATTGGTTTTAATAGGCATTGATTACTTCATTAAATGTTTATTTCTTCTTGAAGAAAACAAAAACTTTTACTGGAGATATACTAAAATTTGCAATTCAGCTGTGATTTGTTGATATTGTTAATACTCAACCACAGTTCTAAAACAATGTCTTTATGATATTGATATTCCATATTTATCCCATGTCATTTAACTAATAAGTAAAAGTTATTGTAAAATTTAGCTAATGATTATATTCTTAAGTACGGTATAAAACAAAATGTTTTTTTCATATATACTGAAATTTTTCTACTAATTTTTTTAAAGATATTCTAAATAAACAGACAATTCTTATTCTAATTTAAATTTCAGTAGAAGTTAGTTAATTGGGAACCTGATAATCTGGAATGTCCTGTAATCAGGCACCCTCTTAAATGTAGGCAATAATTCGAACTGTCTGATGATGATTCATCTTGCTATTATTTTGCAAATTGAAATTTCTTAGTAACATACATTAAGAACATTGGACAGAAAATTGGTACATGTATGGAAAATAATTGACGGTCATTCAAATGAAACCCGATCAACGGATATATCAAAGCGCAGAATGTGTGTTGCGAATCATTCTCCATTTTAAATGTAGGTGGAAACACTGTAGTGTCATGTGACGCTGCTGTCACGTGAACCTACAAACAAGCTGTTTGTTTACCGCGCCAGTTAGATACTCCGTTCAACTTTCAAGCACGTCAACAATTGAGCTGATGGAGTTTACTGCTGTGGAACTACCACAAATGCTTCTCGGTACGTGAAAACTAAAATTTTTGCGAGCTTCCATCAAGCCAAGCGGCTGGTCTGTTTTCGCAAGGTGTCGTCATCCTTCATGACAACGCCCGCCCTCATATCGCGCGCATCGTGCAGGGAATTCCTCGTGAAATTCAAGTGGAAAACACTAGCATCCTGCATACAGTCCTGACTTGTCTACGTGCGTTTTCGACGAGCTTAAGAGGCACCTGAAAGGGCATAAGTTTCAATCGGACGCTGAGGTGGATGATGCAGTTCGGGAATGGTGCAGATGTCAAACCACCGAGTTCTATAAGCACTGAATCGAGTGTCTGGTGTCACAGTAGGACAAGTGCCTTATTCATCAGGTATTTAGTACATACTTTTAATGTAATGTACTAAATACCTACTAAATAAAGCCATTGGTCGGGTTTCATTTGAATGACCTTCATATATGCAATGTGTCATTAATGTTGATTTTGTCCAATAACATCTTCATTAGCGTTATTGCAGGTTTTTCAATCTTAACACAAGTATTAAGACTGAAAAGCCTAATGCACTATCATTTTCAGATTAATTTTGAACTTGCATAAACAGATAGGAAGCATGTGTTGGTACAAAATGTGGAGCAATGTACGAAATATTTCTGCGCTTTTTGTACCACATAGCTTAACCGAATTTTGAGAAAATGCTAAAATACAAGAAAGCCCGGTAATCCGGCATTATTAATAACTTGTCATAATTCCTGTTCCGGGGAAAGCACCCGGCACTTGAATGTCGGATTACGAATTTTTACTATATTATTAATAATAGACCTGTTTCGTAGGAACATTCGGCTCAGCATGCGCTATGAATAGTAGGGCGAGAAAACATCCGGTTTATTTAAACATTGAAGTGTATACGATATTTATTATTATTATAGTTCAATAAATAAATCAATATTTAAAATGCTACAGACATTTTCTTCTAACGGTTGTAATATGAGAATCGCACAAATAACCTTTTATAAATTAAATATTTTATCGATTTCCCATTGGTGAAATTTGTAGAAGTGCGCGGATTTCGCTAAACCAGGACTACACGATTTGTTCAGATGGTCCAAAATCGCCTATAATTAAATCTCTACAACCTGTTACATGGTTATACTACTGAAAATTTCTATTTCCTAGGACAAAAGATCGTCCTTTTTGTTGCTACTATATATTTTTACTAAAGTAAAAATTACATGATGTTGCTATCGTGTGAAACGATGCAATGAACACATTATCCTTCTAAAAACTATAGAGAATTTGCTAATAACATTATCGTAACGGATTAAAAAGAAATGTAAATTTGCTTGTATTAGTTTATTAATTAATAAAAGTATATTAATTGACAAAACAATTACATACATCATTTATAGATATTTTGCTGACTTTTTAACCATATTACTTACATGTAGATTAATTTGTATGTAGAACCGATTAAAGACTAAAATTTTACAGTATTTGGTTCATATCAATTTAATATTACAGATGTAGGAAAAACGAGCGAAATTTCTGATTATATGAAAATTTCATTCATTAAATCGAATTGTAAAGCTTACGCCTTATACAATGTATTAGGGTTTTTTTCCAGGTCCTTTGCTTTTCCCGGGATTTGAGAAAAAGTGATTGTTTCTTGGGATATAATTATTTTTAAGATATAAAATAAATCTTGAAATCGAATGATATAATTATTTTTCATTTTTAAAGTAATTTAATACGTCCTGCGATCTCTAATAATAATAGCATTATTATTATTATTATTATTATGTAAAATATATATTAAAAATTTTAGGTAGAATTTACCTTTGAAAAAAATACCTTTTGAATTAGGTAGAATTTTTCACAAATAGAAAAAATTTATTAAAGTTCGTTGGAAAATGCTTACAAGAAAAATGCCTTTTGAATTGAGTTGAAAATTTAAAAGAAAAAATGAACTTAGATCAAACTTCTAACTTAGAAGCTAATTTTCGTTTTCTAAATAAATCACATTGATGCAAAATAATATTGTAAATTTTTATAAGATTTTAAAAAGCAAAGATGGTCAATACATCGATCACTCAATCTTGTACTTATTTTAGTAATGAAAATCCTCCTACCGAGAATGCTCTTTCCGATTCAATTGATGTGGGTGGAATCGTTTTAAATGCATTTAAGAGAAGACGTGTGTTTTCTTACCTGTAGCCTCGAAGATTTCTAGTTCGTTTTCGAGATGCGTTGCAGTACTTTTTTGCTCTCTAGTATTCTTGATTTGTGTACACCCACCCACCGAGGTCTTTACGTAATTTCTGGACAGCCTCATAACTATTTTTTAGGCAATGAAACTACAGTTCGATATAGATTATAATTCTTCGTAACCAGACTGAGCGCGCAACCTATATCAGATAGCATTAATTGCTTTTGGATTTAACTGCTGTTATGCCGAAATATGTAGCCTCAAAGATTTTTAATTCGTTTTCGAGATGCGTTGCAGTACTTTTGCTCTCTAGTATTCTTGATTTGTCTTACCTCTGCTGCTTTAATAGCTGCATCAAGCTTATACCCCGATAATTCGGCAGTTCGTATGGCTTTCATAATCAGATTTAAGAAGAAAAACTTCGTACTTGCATACTTGATACTAGTTTGTATCCTTGCCCTATTTGCACAACTCGACATAATGCAGTTATTGAAGCTACTGTGCATGGTTAAAAACTAAGACAGCATCGGCGCAATTATTCAAGATATTACAGGTTCTGACAAGTAAAGAATTCTCAGTCCTGCCACAAATAGGCTACATATCATTATTAACAATCTGTGACATGCCATAACAAGCAAAAATTTAAACTAATAAGCAGGCTTAAAATTAATAAATACACTGTTCAAATATAAAGATGTATTCGAACAGTTTGAGTTATACTTTCTATTTGCAAAATTTCTTCAACCTTAATACAAGATAAGGAAAAAAAGTGAACTTTAAGAAATTTGCAGAATTTCCTAAAAACTCCCTGGATCTCGTTAGAGAAATCCTATAGTGTATCACTACACTGCGTAACTTTTTCTTGGAAAAAAAATGAATTCTTACCTCTGGCGCCAGAAAAAATGCACTGAAGAGCCGACACTAGGTTATGTTATGCACATCTATTTTACAGTTATGCTAATATGCTAAATACAATTTGTTCAGAACTATATATGTATCTAATATAGGCATTTTATACATTTCTGACTATGATTTTAAAAGTTTGATTCATATGCGAAATTTTACGCATTATAGAACTATACAAAATGTATCCATAATACACGATTATGAATATAATCCAGACTTATCACAAAAATATTTATAGGGAGTTTTTGTGCAGTCTTTATATTTATTTGTTATTGCACTCGCAAATCAATTAATTAAATGAGAAACTTGTCTAAAACCGTTCAGGTGCAATGCCCGTGCATTTTGTTCTTCCATTTATTTAATGATAACTCGTAGAAAATATTTTACATCGAATTTCATTTGTTGGGCCAGCGAAAACTTCAAGATGCACACGAGCTATATTTTTAAAATGAAAATATAATTATAAGCATATAAATTTTTCTATGCTTTTAGTAATTGACTAAAGTCATGTATTTCTACAAGCTAATGAAAAATATCTGGCCATTTGGTCAACAATTAATGAGAGCGGATGTTGTAAATCTTGATAAAACACCAATTTCATTCCCATACAGCATAATTATTGATATATAGATATACTTTAAGTGACGGCGGGATGGCTGGGGAACTAAGGTGGAAACCTGCTCTAGGAGATCCAGAATCAAATCTGGGCGGTGCCCACCAGTGGCCGAGTGGATACTCGGCCAATGGTGGGCCGAGGATTTGAACACTGAACACTAGTAGTTTTGTCGTTGGTTCACGTTTCGTCAATGGGTTGCCACGTGGAGTTTTTCGGGTTTTCTTTAAATTTGTAACACGTAAATTAGGAAGGAGTCTCCTCCCGGGAGTCATCTTCCCTTGGCGGATCACCCATGTGTCACGCTGCAGTAAACAAATAAACAAAACCAATCGAATCCGGGCAAACGACCCCAGAAATTTTCCGAGTTGTGGTCTGTCCGGAATATGCCAGGATCCTGTCCCTTACCAACCGCCGCCCTAATCTGTGTGCCTGGTCAAATTTGACAAGAAAGATGAAAAAACCCTCTTAGCGCTCATAGGTGGAAAGAGTCAAAAAAGAAAAAAAGAAAATAAAATTCTGTATTTAGGATATTCACGGGGATTATTGTAGGTAACTCTGTTCTGTTCAAATCAGAAAGCAATCGAATTCAAAGACTTGATTTTGGTTAAAGTTTGTAAGCATAGTTTTCTTCCTGCCCTGTTAGTAAGAGGATCTTTTTATCAAGCTCTTCGATCGTTCGACAAGCCCACAGAGGTACGCGAGATTTATATATCCGGGACGGTTCACCCGGAAAAGTTTTTGGCGTTTTTCGATTCGACCTGATTCATTTCCGGATCTCCAAGACCTATTGGATGACACCTTAAACGTTCGGTCATCCGGCCATTCGTTTAAACAGTATAAAGCTCCTGAACCGAATTCGAACATAGGTTCATCAGAACGGCAGGCCGACGCCTTTTAACCTTGGGCATCCGGCCGTCTTTATTTTGGTATCATGGACGTTCCGATATAACTTGTAGATATATTTTGAACTTTGTTTTCGGTTTCAAATGAAATCTATTAAAATATGAAGGTTTTGTTGACAATTGAAACATATGATGTACTGTACAAAGAAAACTTATCTCAAGTGACTGATTATAACGAGTAAAATAAGAATAACACAAACGCTTTCTGCAGTATGTTTCGATCACGCATGTTTAACATCCTCATAGAGTAATTAAATTTTGAAGCGCATCGACTCAAATTTACAAATCGCCGAAGCACGTTTTGTGAAGTAATGGCCTGATCGATTAGAAGAAAATTTTGCACATTATTAGAAGTAATAAAATAGCGTGTCGTTACGGAGGCAGAATTTTAAAATTCGACCTAGTACGGGAAATATCGGGGGCAGGGCAAAGATCGTCCCATGTTGAATCAATGGGAAAATTTTGCATCGAGAAAACTTAAACGAGCGCGCTACCGACGTTCGAAGTATGGCGAAACCCTTGCCAAAATTTTTTTTGAATACAAGTCTTTTCTTCATTTTTTTCGAAAAATTGACATTATATGTATATATATCATAATACTTGCATAACTTATGTTAACGTATTAAACTGCACAACATCTATTATGCAAGTTAACTAAGGAAGTTTTAGAACAGAGGTAAGAATTTACTGCTTATGCAGAGGGACAAGTCACTTTAATTTAGCGCCCCGAAGGATCTAACGCAAGTTCGAAATCCATCGCTACGCTACGAAGTTCTAGTTGTTATTTTTCTACACCATATTTCTCAATACAGAATGGTTAAGACTGCAACCAGTTTTGTAACATACGATCTTTCTGAAGCATGTGCTTCAATTCATCTCATAGTATTTATAGAGATACACTCTCAGGTTAATTATAGATACAGTTTCAGGTATAATAGTAAAATAAAGCTTAATTACTACAATTTTTAATTATATTGATTTTGATTGCTTTAATGCGCAGAATGATTTATCGTTGAACGAAGGTTTAGCAAACTAATTGTTGATTGTTCTTGCGTATATATAATTTTTTTTAATTCTCTACCCTATAAACAATAATTGGACGTTTTTAAATCATCATTTCCATTATGAGTTCGGCCAGCCCCATAATAGGGCGGCCGGATGGCGGGGACGAAGCCGACATATCAGAGATATCCGAAAAAGTTCTGAAGTTTTTCGACCCGATCTGATCCGTATCTTGGTCCCCTATTTGAAATGACTGATTCTTGAATTTTAAAAGTAATACAGAACAAATTATATATATATATAATTGCTGTCTTTGTTTAAATGTATTTAATCTGATACAGAAGTAATTGAATTTCTGACATTTAATAGAAAGTTATCCCATGTAATCTGAAATGATTTTTACATAATTAATTTCAATAACAATATGAAAGATCAGTCACAAACACGCGATAATAGACATATGCAAGTTACGATCTGTTCAAAATTTTTTATTACTAGAATTTTGTACTGTACTGTACATAAAACAATGTTTTAAACGATATTCTTATCTACGGTATATAATACCTTCTCTGTATAGTTAAAACTACTGGAACGTATCTTTGATATTTAGCTTATTAGGAAATAAGACTGCGCGCTTAACAACGTCTTAACAGTTAGGTTGTAAGGCGGAGAGTACTGTAGTTTCAACACAATCTAACGAAACAAAAATTGTTTATAAATAATTGCTTGCAAACAATTCTATAAATATTAATAATTAGATAATTATTTTAAAAATTAATAAAATAAATATACTTATTCTATCCATTTAGACAATTTAAAAATGAAAAATAACATGTTCAACTGATTAATTTTACTTTCCTGATGTAGTAGCTCAAGGTTGGCTAATTGCACAGACCTATCACAACTTGTAGGTTGAGGAAACTGAAATATAAATTATATAAAAAACATATATATGTATTAAACAGGTAAATGTACAGTCTTTAGTTAACGATTCGGTTGAGAGCAAGATCATCGTGTGTGTGTGTGTGTGTGTGTGTACGTTACATACATACACTGTATAAGAAATTCTTCTTATAGGTACGGTTTAAATGTCTGATAATTTAAAATATTATTTAACTGAAAAATAATTTTCTGTAATATTAATTATTTAGTCATCAACGCTTGCTGTTTGGACTGATGAGGGACTGAGTTCGAAATGCATTTTCCATACAAATAAAGCGTATACTATTGAACTTGATCTCTGTTTCATCATTTACAAGGTGTGATAAACTATGCAAGTTAGCCAAATTAAGTTACATCATGAAGCATTAACCCAGACACGAAGCGAGAATTTATAATATGTATTTGTTTCAATACTACCCATGAAATAATTTTACGCGATTTTAATATTCTTGTCTTATTGTCTATTAAAATCGTGTGGTATATAACAAATAGACAAATAGTTGTAAATCCTATTACACACATTAGGTAGAAAGAATAAGCTATTAGTTCAATTTTACTTAAAGTAAATAAATATATTTATTTACTTTATCTCAGAAATCTAAAGATTGAGTGATAGATTTAATTATTATTTTTTTTCCCTTTGTACTATACTGATAATTTATTATCTGTATATTTTTAGACTTTTTAAGAAAACAAAAAAATTGTTTTGTACTGTACTGATAATGAAAATTATCTGTATATCAGGTATTTCAGTTAAACTAAACAAAAAAACAAGAAATTGTACATTTTCGTTATAGACATTATTTACTGGAAATTCTCACAATTTGAATTTATATGCATAAAGTGAATCGAAAAACTGCGCTTCGCTTTCGCGAAACGTTATCCCTATTTTCCCGGCTCTGTTATATGTGACAGAGGGAAAGTATGGCAATCGGTCAAAAAATGACCCCCAAGATTTTTACATTTTTGGACTCGAGACCTTGAAATGCCGAGAAATGCAAATAATTCGCGGTTTTTTTTCTTATATGTATAGATTTAGGGGCCGTCCATAAATTACGTAAGGTATTTTGGCATGGGTGGGGAGTCAAGGATTTCTTACGATTTCTTACTCAGGGGTAGGGGGTAATAGATCTCGTCTTACGTAATATTCTTATTTTTATTTTTTGATCTTGTTGAGTGGTGGAGTTTTGAATTTGGCTTTAATTCGGCGGTTTCTATTAAGAACGCTCGATGTACTGTACTAACGCCATCAAGTGTGACATAATAGAATAATAACGCTAGCACACATTTTTTATCATGGGAGAAAGGCCGTGTAGTTGTCTCGCTCTTTTTTTTTTTTTTTTTGAATAAGTGCATTACTCCTATGGATGTATAACACTAAGAATACATAAACCAAAATACATGATACAAAGTAAACATGAATTAGTATTCGGTTTTTAGTGAAAACTAAAATGTAAAACTAGAAATTATAAAGAGTCTTATCTTCAATATTTTTTGAACATAATTGTAAAAATCATCAAACAGTGGCTTCTGAACAAGCTTACCGAATGGATATGGCCACCTGAAACCAAGCGTAAAGATTTCTAATTTCAGAATAAGTATCTTGATCGTAAATTGGACAATAATAGATTATATGGTCGACGGTGTCTAGGTTTTCTGTAGAGCAAACGCAAGAGGCAGTTTCTGCCCGGTTATACATGCTCAGTAAGTAGTTGAGCAGTAGCAAACGTTAAATCTCTAAGTGGCGACGAGAACCTGCATTCAACACTAGGAAAATAAAGTCTTGTTATTCTACCAGTTATACTGTTCAACCATTGTCGATTCCACTTTTGCATAGCGTTGTAATTAGGGATTGCAATCCAGCAGTGTTTTGAATCCAGCTGGATTTTTGCTGGATTAAAATCATTCCAGCTGGATCCAGCGTGGATGTATTTTTGGTGCAATAGTATTATCTGTCTATCTATCTATCCTTATGTTTTTTTTAATGAAATAAAACATTTTTAAAAAATACTTAAGAAGCTTTTATTATTTAGACTGGTCACTATAAATCAGTAAAACTTTTTACACATTTAGGTAGTAAACTTAACTTTGGTTCGGTTTAACACTTGAGATAGAGATAATTAACTTTAAATGTTTAGTTAGATTATAATTATAATGTAATCTTTAAGTTAAATAATAGCAAAGGTAATTCTACTGATTAATTTATATTAATATATTATATTATAATAATGTAAGGACAGATAATCAGTGGCAAAGTGGCTATCAGTCTTACCAGTTTTCATATATAGGCTCTACATATTAGTCTGTAGTTATTTATAAGTATATAAAACTATGTACTGGAAGTAGAATAAGTTAAATAAACTACACCTTTATCAATCCAACAAAATTTAATAAAATAATAACGTTTTCAATTGTTTTTAACGATCTTCCTCGGTTACAAAAAAATAGAACATCAAATATAGAACATAAAATGTGTTTGGAATAAATATAAAAATTAACGGAAAACGCCCAAACGGACAAAATATAGATAAATAAACAAAATAAATAGCGGAAAAAAATATATATAGGGTGTTTTTTTTTAACTGACGGTACTCTTTTTTTTTTTAACTCTTTCCGCCCTGTGGGCACTAAGAGGGCCTCTTTTAGTAGGCCCATTATAGGTTCGGCCAGGCCCACAATGGGGCAACCGGGTGGTGAGGAACGGGGCCCGACATATCCGAACGGACCACCCCCCGAAAAATTCCTGGGGATTATTCGACCCGTTCGGATTCGATCCCGGGTCCCCCAGAGCGGTAGGCTGCCACCTTTACCGCTCGGCCATCCGGCCGTCAACTGACGGTACTCAGAAACATCTGTAGAGCAATCTAACAGCCGGACTGTCGCCAAATTTGGGAGAGTGACTAAGGACGACATGGAAAAGAGATTCCGCGAAGAAAAAAGTAATACCTAAATTCGCCGGTAGAGGAGGATTTGGCGCTGTTGTAGCGAAAAAGTTACCAGCACTTCACTGAAGAAAGGGTCATCAGTCGCTTTTTTCCACTTGCATGGCCGCCTCGCTCCCCGGATCTAACCCCATGTTACTTTTTCCTGTGGGGTTACTTAAAGTCCAAGGTCTATCTTGGTAGTGTCCCAAACTTGATGACTTTGAAGGACAACATTTCTCGAACTGTGATGAACATTCCTGCGGACATGTTACGTTCGGCCATAGAGAACACGGTGTTCAGGATGCAATGAGTTGTCCAGCAGGACGGTGATCGCATTGAAGAAGGGAGAAGGTTATTTGCTGATTAATTAAACTTTCGTTATTACACTGAAACCTCTGTCTGATTATTCATTCGTGTGTTTGTTAATTGCAGCTGGATTTTATGCAGATTCTTAGCTGTTTCGCTACAACAGCGCCAAATCCACCCCTACCGGCAAATTTGGGTACTACTTTTTTCTTCGCGGAATCTCTTTCCCATGTCGTCCTTAGTCACTCTCCCAAATTTGGCGACAGTCCGGCTGTTAGATTGCTCTACAGATGTCTCTTGAGTACCGTCAGTTTAAAAAAAAACATCCTGTACAGTAATACCTCGACTTACGCTACCCCGACTTACGCGAACCCGGAGTTACGCGATTTTCAAATCTCGACGATTCGTCTTTTGATTGAGCGCCACGCAACCCTTGATTACTCACCTCCCCAAACTATTGTTCAGCTTACAGGTTCGGACGTGTCGCGCGGAATCGACGCATAGCTACAATTCATTTTGTCTTATTTATTTCTGTGTTTGTTATATCTACGGAGACTTGAGACTCTACTGTGTCATCCAAACGAAGTAGAACTGATTCTTCTGCATCAAACAAGAAAAGAAAAACTCCATCTTTAATAATGTTAACTTTACATTCCAAAGACTTCGATACAAAAATGAAAATTTGTAAATTGGCAAAACTTGATCCTTTAGACCCTGTTCAATCAGATGATCGAATGACGGTTGGAAACTTGACAGAAGGCCTCAGTTTAATTAAAAAGAGGTTACAAATTTTAGAAAATATAGACTCAAACGAAGAGCGCATTTCTACAAAACGAGAAATAAAAAAATTATTAGCATGCTACGAGGAAATTTTGCGGGAGAAAAAAAATCTTTGAGCCGTCAGACGAATTTGTTAGATTTTAGGAAGCCTTCTATAACAAAATAACTTCGATTTACGATTTTAATAATATAATTTGTTATACATATGTATTATCTAAGATTTTATTAAACATTTTTCTAAATTATTGTTTTCTTTAGTCTCCGGCTCCAATTAAAAATAATTTGTATGTATTTATATGCGAAGTTATACCCCGACTTACGCGGTTATCGCTCGGTCCCACCTATCGCGTAAGTTCGGGGTATTACTGTATATAAGATATAACAACGAAACCAGCATTGTCCGTTAATAACATTAATTAATGTAAAAGGATTTCCACATGGTAGACAATGAGTCCGCATCTCTATGGTTTATACAACCAGTTGTCATGTGCACCTTGCAGATTGCCAATCTCTCAAGATGTTTGACCGTTTGCCTATTCGTCGTCGTTTTTATAATTGCCGCTCGTACCCCATTGGACGTTAACATCCTTCTGTCTTGCGTATGATGCCAGCGCAGTGTTGTCAAGGTTCTTACTGATTGTATATTTGTGCTCTTGAGCCTTTGTTTTAAACTGCGCATCGTTGCACCCACATAAACAAGCTTGGAATTGAAACGTTGGTTGTGTAAAGGCACCGAATATATACCCGTTGTTGAATTCCGATCCTCTTTCTTTTTATCGTTTCTTAAAAGTTTGAAAACAGTGGGATTACGTCGGTATACAATACGAAAATTATCAGACCTGGCAGTACATCTATGTATCTTGTTTAAAAAAATGGGATGTAATTAAGCACTATTCTTTTTATATTTATTCGAAACACATTTTATGTTCTATAGTTAATGTTGTACTTTTTGTAACTGAGGAAGATCGTTAAAAGCGATTGAATACGTTATTATTTTATTAAATTTTGCTGGATTGATTAAGGTATAGTTTATTTATAAGTAATTTAATTATTAGTGTTAGTAAAGTAGTGAGTAAGTAATTAGTAGCAGTCTAATAGTTAGCAAAGCGGCAACGCGACAACGTAGACTTTTGCGCAATTATTTAGAAAGTTAATTGAGTATTTGCGGATCCGCAGCGCTGGATCCAGCACCAAGTGCTGGATCCAGCAGGCCGAAGAATGCGCTGGATCCAGCTGGATTGCTGGATGAGGGATCCAGCAATTGCAATCCCTAGTTGTAATAAATATAATTTTTAAGGCTGCTGCGTGAGAGAGGTATGTGAGTGTAGTCCTTTGCAGCTGGCATAGCCTCAAAGTCGGCTTTTTCATTTCCTAGTATGCCAGTATGGCCACGAACAAACATAAAAGTTATCTTATTTACAAGATTTTTAATATGGTGCTGGATATATGTGATTTTATTGCTATTGCAATTGGGATTTAATAGAGCTTTTAGGACAGACTAAGAATCACTGTAAATGTTGATAGACAGTTTTGTTTGGTAGTGGCCCACTGAACAGCTTGGTAGACAGCATCATCTTCAGCTTTATGTGGGGATATCTGTACCTTTTAATATATTTTGGGCAAAATATGTCAGTTTGAAGGAAGATACAGATACTCGAGCAGACATGAAGGGGGCTTTTGGACCCATCTGTGTAGATATTGTCTGCATGGTTATTCATAGAGGAAGCAGATGACACCAAATGTACCCTAGGGATAACCTTGTTTACAGGGTGATGATCAGAGATAGTAGGGTAATTGCAATATGGTAGCGTATGAACAGCCGTAGATAGGAGCAGAGACCGTTATTGAGCCTTGATGTTGATAGTTCTGATGTAGTAGTTTAGAACCTTTTTTACAATACATAGTGGCAAAGGAAGGTGCTCCACTAGAATAAGAGAGGCATTAGTAGAAACAGTTCTGCAGCACTTTGAAATTCTGATGGCAAACTGTCCTTGGAGAGAGAGTAATTTACTTGTAACTACAGTAGAGCGTCGATAAGTGGAACCAATTGGGAACTGGGGTCCTTCCAGTTAATGATTTGTTCCAGTTTCCGACTTTGTACGAAAAAATACATTAACCTGTCCGATGTTCAAATTTTTCTCCGTTGCGTATCGCTTCCTGTTGAATTTTCGTCGATTTTAAGCCTAACGAAAATTTTTATAATAATAATCGAGGTTATCGTATCGTTAAAAATTATTTCTGCATTTTGTACAAACAAAATAAATATATTGAAGAATATAAAAACATGAAAATTATACTTTAGAAGTAAATTTAGTATCAAAAACGTTCGATTCAGCACGACACAGTCCGACTGAAAATCGTTCCACTTTCCGGTCATTCCACTTACCGACGTTCCACTTATCGACGCTCTACTGTAGTAACAATTCAGTAGCATGACCCCAGCTAGAGGCCGCGTAAAGTAGCGTTGGTTGTATTGCCCCATTATATAGAGTTTTTTATAAGCTTTATGATTTAGACCCCGGGTGCACCTAGCACATTTTAGCAGCATGTAGTTTATTTTCTTGGCCTTAGCCATGATGTAATTAATATGGCAACGGACTGTGGTTTCTATTCTCTCTTGTTTTATTTTGTATGACGTTTCTGTTTACACGTGCTAGTTGATCTGTCAAAGTATTTTGCGTCCTTTTGTGAAAATTAAAATTAATATAAAAATGAATATAATGATGATGATTAATGATTATAATAATAAAAAGATTGTTAATAATTAAAAAATAAAGTTCTTAAAATAAATTGTTTATTCGAATTCATTAAATTTTTATATTTTTAAATTTGTTCACATAGTCTTTTATAAATAATAGTACATATTAATTAACTAATTAATAATTATATATTTTGGACCTAAGGTTTTTAGGGTTTCGTTAAAAAATTTATTTTCGTTAAAATCTTTCTATAAAAATTATGCCTAAATATTATGTAAGATAGGGAAGGGAGATCAAAGAAATTATTACGGTTTCTTACACAGGGGTGGGTGGGTATCTAGAATGACCGAAATCGCCCTTACGTAATTTATGGACGGCCCCTTAGTGAAAGATTTTGTTCATCGTCTTTAAAGCTTAATAACTCCTGTGCTTTCTGTCGAAAATTTTTGAAATTTTGCAGGGGGGTTTGTGTATTAGGAGAATTGATGCTATTAAATTTTGGCGGTTAAAGGTCGACGAGTAGGGAGAAGAGGAGTCTCGTGAAATATCTCGAGTAGTATCGGTCTTAACGACGATTTTACTAGTTATTAGCATTTACAAATTTCATAAAACTCATCTCTAACCTCAAAGTTAAGCTTTTTGCCGTTTTATAATAATTAAAAATATAAAAGTTTTTAAAAATAAAATATTATAACAGATGGTGCTACACACAGTTTGAAATGTTACCGAGAAAGTTCAGCGACTCATTGCTCAATTTTTTTTTAAATTTTAATGCATTTCCATGGGATAATTTAAAATCTCACATAAAGTTACGCGACGAACAACCCTCGTGTAAATGGTGATTGCACCGTATTTATGGATACTTTTTTCCATCTGTTACTATATAAATCCATTTAAAAAGATATTTTTATTATGCTGGATAGGACTATTGTAAATAAATTCTTACAACATGTAAAATATGAAATGTGTATAAATAATTTCGAATGATTCGCATCATCCTTGTGAAATATAATTTTGAATGTGTCCAATGACGCCATGATCTTCAACATTGTTATTTTTTTCCCAATTAAATGACTGAATATTTATATTCAAATCTCTCTAACTTTTATGAACAGTTTGCTTTTGTACGTTTAAAATGATTTTTTTTTAATTTAATGTCTTATGATTATTTTGTTGTTGAAAGTGTATTTGAATGAAATAAAATTAGAATCATTTATCAGAAGTTATATTATTAAAGTAAACCCCAATATTTAAGAATTACTGTTTTACAAGAATTCTGCAGTACAGTATATATGTATATACTGTGTAATGTTTCAGACCATAACACTAGAGGCTCACGTGTTGACATAAGACACTTGGAAAAATGGCGACAGGGAAGTCACGTGCGAGGCAACCAAATCTTACAAAACGTGAAATAGAATATATTTGTGAATTGGTCAATAAATATAAAAATATTTTAGAATGTAAGAAAACAGATTCGAAACATTCAAAGATGAAAGAAGAAACTTGGAAACAATTAGCTATGGAATATAATAGATTACCCGAAGTTACGCAAAGATCTCACGTTAAGTTAAAAATGCTATGGCAAAATTTAAAGAAGAGAAGTAAAAAAATTTTGACCGAAAAAAGACATTTTAATCCAGACTGTGAACATTCTTCGAATATTATTGTACCTATGGGTGTGGAGTCTTCTATGGAAAAGATAAGAGATATGCTACAGCAACCCACTCGTTGTTTGTCATCTGATGGTGAACAAGACTTTCCAACATCAGGTTAGTATTTTTTTTTTTTACTTTGTTTGTTATTGAAATAAGTTATATAAGTTTTAAAGTTTCTCTACTATATATATATTAGAGAAACTTTTAAATAAAAGTTAAATAACTTTTAAAAATAATTTGAGTGTTTATCTACGTATATAATTTTCATTTAATTTGTGTTTAAGACTGTTTGAGTAATAATATATATTTATAAAATAAAAATGTATAGAATTTCATACATTTTCAATTTTTATTTTAACATTTCGCAGTATATAAACAAAAAAATTTTTGACTTACATAGGATGTTAAAATAATTAGAATACAGTATGGAAAAAATCATATTTGTTTATATAAGTGTGATGCATATAATTCAAAATCCATATTACTAATAGTTTCACACCAGCTCCAGCTACATTGAATTTATAACTTTAAAGTTTTGTTTGATATATTCCCATTTAATTAAATTTAATAATAATTCTTTTCCTACTCTCACTCAGACTCTATTTAACTGTAAGACACACACACCTTTATGCTGAGAACTATAAATTTAAATTTAATCATAAAAAACAAACGTTTTCGGCCACTCCACTGGCCATCATCAGGTTAACTATATTCGAATACTATTTCGAACAACCCGTTCAAAATTGAAATAGATTACAATAGAACTCACGCGCTCAACTACGTAAACCAAATGTAATATAAATAACATAGAAAAATAAATAAAACAAAATAAATAAAATAAAACATGCCAATGGTACATGTAAACATAGCAATATCTATATATCTATAGGCAATCATTTGCGCCTAGTTAATGTGTTCTTGTGACTTTTTTAATTAGAAACTTCCAAGCTGATGGTAAAATGGTCGCATCTTTGTAATTTAAGCATTTTTTGGTTAAGCTGGACTTATAAATTTCACATTTTTCGGTTGTCGCTGCAAGTGTCGGCGAATGGACAGGTGTTATGATTTTGGCTTCTTCCCATTTAACAACGGATCCCTCCGTCTGCGCCATTTTTGCTAATGTTGTTGTGCATTTACTTTTCGTCACATCATATCTGTGTTCCTTAAGTCTTTTAGTTAGGCTTCTCGTCGTAACCCCGATGTATTCTTTCTCTATCCCTATTTGGTCGTTGCTGTACGGTATCGAGTACACCCCCGGCTGCTCACTTCGTTTAATTTCTTCCTTGTCGTTTCTTAGTAATTTATATATCGAGGGAGCTCTTTTGTACACAATATTGCTGTTCCTGTGGCTCGCAATACACTCCATAACAGAGGATAGACGCTTATTATACGTGAATTTCGTGATGCCGTTTGTAAGATCTCGTTTTTTCTTGTTTTTATTAGGACTCTTGTATGCTGCAATCAAACGTTCAACTGTTCTTGGACCATATCCCAGCATCTTGGCCACTTGCCTGATTCTCTCCAGTTCCCGCATCGTATCCATTATGTTAGAGCAATATTGAAACGCTCTTCTAATTAACGCTCTAAATGCTGAGAGTTTATAGGTAATAGGATCATTGGATGTTGACGGTATATATAGCGGGTCGTGTGTAGGCTTTATATAAACTTTCGTGTTTATTGCTCCATTCTTAAATGTAATACCAATGTCCAAAAAATGTAATTCGTCGCCACTAAGTTGCTCCAAGTTTAGCCGTGGAGACGTATGCATTCGTATTTGTCGGAGTTGATTGGGGATTACCAATTTGTTACAAAGAGCCCGATGAGTGTAGTAAAGGATTTGCAGGAGTTAGCCTTAATGGATAACGAAGTTGGTTCGGTAATGGACTTCGAGAGTATGTATCCGTCAATCAAACCATCCTCATGTTTTGATGCACTAATGGAATTGTTATATGGCTTGCATCCGACGGCGGCAGCGTACCGTAAGGACCTGGAGATGATGGCAGATCTGGTATGCGGGCAATCGTTTTTCGTGTTCGAGAGTAAAATCTATAAACAGTTAAAAGGTGTCCCGATGGGCAGCCCAATGTCTGGTCTGCTGTGTGAATTGGTGGTAAGAAGAATGGAGCGCATCATACTGATCAACTTCAAGGAAGACATAATCTTGTACAGAAGATATGTGGATGATGTGCTTGTCATATGGAAGAACCACGCAAGGATACACCAATTCTTAAATGCCATGAATTCCAACGATCATGGCCTACGGCTAAACTTGGAGCAACTTAGTGGCGACGAATTACATTTTTTGGACATTGGTATTACATTTAAGAATGGAGCAATAAACACGAAAGTTTATATAAAGCCTACACACGACCCGCTATATATACCGTCAACATCCAATGATCCTATTACCTATAAACTCTCAGCATTTAGAGCGTTAATTAGAAGAGCGTTTCAATATTGCTCTAACATAATGGATACGATGCGGGAACTGGAGAGAATCAGGCAAGTGGCCAAGATGCTGGGATATGGTCCAAGAACAGTTGAACGTTTGATTGCAGCATACAAGAGTCCTAATAAAAACAAGAAAAAACGAGATCTTACAAACGGCATCACGAAATTCACGTATAATAAGCGTCTATCCTCTGTTATGGAGTGTATTGCGAGCCACAGGAACAGCAATATTGTGTACAAAAGAGCTCCCTCGATATATAAATTACTAAGAAACGACAAGGAAGAAATTAAACGAAGTGAGCAGCCGGGGGTGTACTCGATACCGTACAGCAACGACCAAATAGGGATAGAGAAAGAATACATCGGGGTTACGACGAGAAGCCTAACTAAAAGACTTAAGGAACGAAAAGTAAATGCACAACAACATTAGCAAAAATGGCGCAGACGGAGGGATCCGTTGTTAAATGGGAAGAAGCCAAAATCATAACACCTGTCCATTCGCCGACACTTGCAGCGACAACCGAAAAATGTGAAATTTATAAGTCCAGCTTAACCAAAAAATGCTTAAATTACAAAGATGCGACCATTTTACCATCAGCTTGGAAGTTTCTAATTAAAAAAGTCACAAGAACACATTAACTAGGCGCAAATGATTGCCTATAGATATATAGATATTGCTATGTTTACATGTACCATTGGCATGTTTTATTTTATTTATTTTGTTTTATTTATTTTTCTGTTATTTCTATTACATTTGGTTTACGTAGTTGAGCGCGTGAGTTCTATTGTAATCTATTTCAATTTTGAACGGGTTGTTCGAAATAGTATTCGAATATAGTTAACCTGATGATGGCCAGTGGAGTGGCCGAAAACGTTTGTTTTTTATGATTAAATTTAAATTTATAGTTCTCAGCATAAAGGTGTGTGTGTCTTACAGTTAAATAATAATAATAATGTTGTTATATTATTTTACTCGAGTGTCTTAATTTTTGACAACGTACGGGTGTCCATAGAGTCCGTGTGCAATTTAAAAAAATTTATAACTTTATCCAGATTAGTATTTGTGATAGAGAAATTATATAGAATGTATTGGAAATAAGAAAATCTGTATTTTTTTTTATTGTATTTTATTAAGTTTCCACATGGTCACCATCATTAGTAATACAAAGGGTAATAGGATTTTGTAGTTCTCTAAAAACATTTGATAATTGATTTACAGTAATGCCTGAAATCATATTAGTTATTTTAGCTTTCATGTCTTCTAACCGTCGAGGTTTGGTTGCATAAGCTAATAGCGAGGTTGAGGCTGAAGTTTTAAATGCAAAAACGTGTATGTCAGACGTTCAGCGCCACTTTCTCGTAAGCCTAGAAGTTTGACAGTGGCGTTTGGAATGTCGAGCATGATTCCACTGACTTTCCAAACACCATTGTCAAACTTCTAGGCTTACAAGAAAGCGGTGCTGAACATTCGACGTACACGTTTTTGCATTTAAAACTTTGGCCTCAACTTCGCTATTGATTTCATGTGTCCCATAAAAAATTCTAATGGAGTCTAGTCTGGCAAATGTGAAGGCCAAGAAAATGGTCTACCTCTTCTAATCTCTAAAAATATTTGTTATTAAATAATGTTATTTAAAACTAGGTACAGGTACATTAAGCTTTCTAATACTTTTTACAGATTTTATTTCTATCACAAATACTAATAAAGTTATAAATTTTTTAAATTGCATCCTGGACACCCTGTATTATTATTATGAGACAAAAAAATTCAAATGTTTTTTTTTATTAATTTTATTGATATTCTATATTTTAAGAAAATGCATTATGACACTAGTACACAATAGAGTTGATAACTGAAAAGTTTAAATCATTAGTTTGATGATAAAATAAGTAATTAGTTTAAAAAATATTCTTTTAAAACAGTAATAAATTTAATAAAAATGAACTTGAATTGGACTTAATAAATGCTTTGAATACCTGAAATTAAATTTATTAAAGTAGGAGAGTGCTGCTGAGCAGCCATTGTTGCTGCATTCATGGATTGTTTTCTAACAACAATTAGGTTGAGACTGTTTGGCACAAGTATAATTTATTAAATAATGTCATCAAATATGTTATCCCACCTCCTGAAAATTAATTTATGCATAGAAAAATTAAATTAAATTAATTAAAGGAAATAGCTTGAATAAACTTCTCCAATAATAATTGAAGAAGTGGTTTACAAAAATATAGTGAACAATGTTCAAATTTTACATTTGAGTAATATAAATGCTAAACTAATTTATTAGAAGTTAACTACACTGTACCAATTACACCTATAATTACTGTTATAAACATCTTTATATTGTTATGTAAACATTTCTATTTAACAATTAATTTTCAAGTATCATCTTTGCATTTTGTTTGTTAAATATCTTTTCAATAATTCACTGACTATAATTGTAAATATTCTTGCTTATTTTTTTTATTTTTTTGCATTAGTGTTTAATGCAGCGTTTCTCAAAGTGGGTGATAATGTCCCCTTGTGGGCGGTGAGTAAATCTAGGGGGATGCTGGAGGCGGGGTACTGAACGGTGACCAAAGGCAAAAGTTGGGGTCACTGACAGCCGTTCCTTTTCTTCTGTTAAACGGATAAGAGGAAACATTGCATTTAATGGTTTCCAGATGTTGAGAACAATGTACGTAAGGCACAAGTGTGAGATTCATAGAAAAGTTTTCCTAAGAATATTTCTAATCCTTTCTCACACAAGAGAAAATGAGTTAGGGGGTGTTGGGTATAACTTTATGGAACAAACGGGTCGTTGGACCGAAAAAGTTTGAGAATCACTGGTTTAATGGAATCTTTTCTTGATAAACAGTTAAATATCTTATATTAAATGATTATTTTTATTATTTTAATAAAACTTTTTATTGCAAGTTAAGATCATCAGTATATTAAATTATTAAAAATAATTTACCCAAATTAGATTCTTGTGATCTGTTTTTTAGTTTTACATCATTTCTCATCATTTCTTAACTTCAGTTTATCCAAATAGAAAATTCATTGTACAATTACATTTACATAATATGTAAAGATTATTTTTTAGGCTGCTTAGGCTTCATCTTCAAATCTCGGTTTTTGAATAAGAATTTCTTATTAAAACAAAACTTTTAAAGCATAGTATATAACATTTTAAAATTGATATAATCATTCTAATTTACATACAGTATATGATGTGTTTAAAATTTTAATAAAAGTTTAAAACTTTTTTTAAAATTTAAGAATGTTAATGTTACATGTATAAATTAGAATTGTCTGTTTTAAACTTAAGAAAAATTGAGAAATAAAATTTTAATTTAAGGCTTTGTAATTCTACATTATACAGTACATTGTACATCCTAAAAAAAGTTTATACAGTGTAAGGTATGGTGATAACACCTAAGCAGTCCTGAAAGCAATAATCTGTAAAAACTAATGCAATATCAAACTAGGTAAAGTTAATATAAAACTAAAAACCCTTTATAAAAAGGTTTTTTTATTTTTATAATAATCTGTAAATGTTGAATGACTTTTTAGTTGTGCGTTACCATTGCATTTAAACAAATGCTCTATTTATTACTATTATTATTAGTTTATAAAAAAAGATTTATTTCTATGTAATATTAAAAGTATATTTATGGATATATTTTCATTTTATCATATATTTTTACATTAGATGCAAATAGAGAATCACCAATTGCAGCAGTTCCAACAGAAATAATTGCTGATATTCCTACACCTTCAGAAACTGTTTTATCAAATAATGTAAGTTACTTTATACTTTTCTATTAACACTATCCTAAATTGCCCAATTCCCTATATTGGAATTTAATACATTTTTTGGGCTGCAATTTAAAAATTACAGTGGGAATTTATAGATCTGCAATTTTAAAATAGTAGATCTATAAATTTCCACTGGCATCCATCTGTTTGTCCTTCCTTAATGTTGAGAACTAAGTTAGATGAAAGTTGAGACCAGAAATGTAAAGCTTAGGAGCCAGAGGCCCCAATTAACTATATACAAACTTCTTGTTTGGACAGAAAGTCATGATATTTCAATTCAAAAATTTTTTCCAGAACAGAGATAGATTACTGGCATGACACTCTTGTTAACAGGAAAAGTTTGATGTACAGGAACAAGACACTACTAGAATGAAGATCATTGTGCACCGAGATCTAAAAAATTGCAGCCCAGTATTGTGACAATGTCACAATAAATAATTGCTTGTTCAAGTTGTGAATTGATTTTTAACATGATAAACTTTTCTGATAAACTTTTACTTTATAATTTCTCAATAATTAAAAGAAAAAACTTTTTTAGTGGAATGATATATTCCACAATATATTTGACAATACTTCTGACATAGGTATCTATATATGTAAAGATTAGATTTCATCATCATTAAGAGTAAGATTTAAACTTATAACAAATGGAAGATTAACTTTTTAAATTTTTTTTAATGAACACATCTACATTAAATAGTTCATAATAATAATAATTTACTGAAAATTTATAAAATTCAGTTTTCTGAAATTTCATTAAAATTGGCATATTTTATGATGATATCTATAAAATAAATGTTTGAAAACATAGTTGTTAGAAAATGATACAAAATTTTCCTTTTATTCTATATTAGAATATTATAATATTCTCAAAACCCAAATAAAGAAAAAATATATATTTCTCTTACAGACAATACATATAAAATGTGTCTTTTATCAAGACATCCTTTCTCATGCAGTTGAGGGATAAGACAATTCCACGGCGGAGTCGACCTTTTATTTGAGGCTTCTCAGTCTACCTCAAATAAAAGGTCGACTCCGCCGTGGAATTGTCTTATTCCTCAACTGCATGAGAAAAGATGTCTTGATAAAAGACACATTTTATATGTATTGTCTGTAAGAGAAATATATTTTTTTTTCTTTATTTGTATTTAATCGTCTTGGCTTATTTTAAAAATTATAATATTCCTTTTCAAATTTTTCTATATAATCAATTAATTACAGTTTGTAAGTACAAAGAATATTCTAAAATAAAATGTCTTTACTAGCTTCCAAAATACTTTTCTGATGAAATATGTATATTCATCAAATTCTTCATAGTGATGATTTTATTTAATAGTGCTTAAGAGTATTCATATCAGAACACAATTGTTTTTAAACTACTCCTTAATCTTAGGAAATAGAAAATTTTTATGATATAGGATTGGCTAATACATTAACACAATTCAATTTCATTGTTTTCAATTGTAATTGTTTTATTTCCCTTTGAATTCAAATGTCTTATTTAAAAGTGCATACAGAATAGACTGTGATGTTTAATTTTATTGATTATACTAGATTAGCTATTTTAGGATTAGATTTTCTTGGCATGTGTGAAATCTGCGAATTTAATGCAGTTGTCGGAAAAATAATTGTAAACAAATCTGATAGAAAAAATGCTCCTTGTGAGAATCCGATCAGAGGTCACCGTTTGCGATAACAAACGGATGGGAAAGTTGGCACATAGCTGTCAAAAATGCGCCGTCATCGTCACCCTTTGCCGATTATGTGATCCCTTTCTTATGACAAGGAGATAAACGCAAAAGCTACCGGAAGCTCGGGGTGATCGTCATAGGAAGTTATAATTGGAGATAGTGTCACCTTGACTTCCGGACCTCCATACAGCAGGCCCGATCCAGCTAAAGGGAGAAAACATCGGTTGGAAGATACCGAGGACTCCTACTGCTTCCATGCATGCATGATCATCGCGTACTTGCCATTAGAGGTATTTTGGGCTGAACTTTGTAAATTCTCTCTGATACGCAGACTAGACACGTGACATAGTTCTGAGATTAGTTGCCACTTTGTGTAAGTAGTATAGTATAACTGCATTTAACCTTAGGATTTATATAGTCTCCTATACTCTTGATTTAATTAATCAATAAATGCTTAGTTATTTTATTATACTTGTCTCCTGTCACTCCAACCCACCTGTTGACTTGCTTACCTCCCTTGCCACGTGATAAAAAGCCATCCGAAATGACAGCATGGGCGGTCTTTGCAGACTGTTGCCGAGTAAGTGGTCAGTAGGGATAACCCTGGCCCATGGTTTCTCAGACATGCAATTTTATGACAGTTACTTGGTTTTATTTCAAATTTGTAATGGATATGCATAAATTGTACAGTACTCAGAATGTTTACCAACTAAGATGACTGAAAAGACTTGATTTGTACCAATTTGTCTAAAGAAATAAAATCCAATTTTAGAAAGTGATTAAAATCTGTAATTAAGAATTTTATTTCCCACATTTAATGTAATTTGATTTATATCTAATATAAAAAAACATGTAAATTTTTAGATTAAACTTTATTTTTATAATTGAAATAAACCCAATTCTGTTTTTACATGGTAGATATGTTCCTGAAAAAACTGTGTAAAGAAGGTACTGTTAATATGGAAGATTGGTTCTAGACCTTAAAAATCAGTAAAAATAATACAATTAATCAATTAATTTACTGTAATAGGGTGCATTTAAAAAGAAATTTTAATTAATAAATCACAAGACTGGCAATTTTATCTTATTTACTGACAAAATTTAATAAATTTATTTTTCACACATTTTATTTCGCATTGCTTTTTCAATTAAATACCAAAATACCTCCTAACTTTTAATACCAAATGGCCTACAAAAAATTATTCTGTATTTGAAAGGATTGGATTGATAAGTCAATGCAACATATGGACAGTCTCTCAATCAGGAGACTCCTGGGAGGACTTTCTATGGGAAATTAGTCTGTTTAGATATTAGACATATGAAGGAAACCCGGAAAACTCCATGTACCCAGCCCATTAATCAGGTGAGAACAGTGGTCAGTGGTATTATTCACTTGGCTCCTGGTGGGCCTTGTATTGATAGGTTTAACAATTATGTCAAGTCTTAAGGTACCTAGATGTATAGGTGAGTTCAAAACTATGTTGTGAATATGTATATGGCAGTAGTGAACACATTTACTTGAAAACCTACTGTAAACTTCGGTTAGATTTCATTCCATTTACAATGTGTGATTATATCAATAAATTATCAGATATTCTAAATATTTTTGTTTTATTTTAACTTTAAATCTGAAATTTAAGTGACTAATATTGTTTTGTAGAAGAATGCATATGGAGAAATAAACTTACTATGCATACAGTAGAGTTCTGGAAACTCAAATCCCGATAACTTGACATTCTGTAAAATTTGTTGTGTCATTAAAAAAAATACTTGTAATTTAATTTTTACTCCTGTAACTTAATACTAAGAGCAAATAACTTATCATTTTTCACAGGTGACACTTAATTAATAATAGCACCAATTCCATGTGTTAACAAAGAATATGTCTTTTAACAAGGTACCACTGTAAAACATCACAATGCAAATGTTACTAATCTGAAAGTCACTGAATAGCCAATATTTTTTTACATTAAAATTTAACTACATATAGAGACAATCATTAATGGTACATAGTTAATACATACACAGATTTGTACATGTAATATCTTTACAAAAATTCTATTTAGACTAATGTCATTGCTATTTGTAAAACTTGTTATTTTTGGCAACTCATTAGTTTCTCAGTTCCACTTTAAGTGGAGTTTGTGGGACTCTACTGTAATATGTATGATATTTATAATCATTTAATAAATTATTCATTCATGTAAATAATTTGAACAAAACACAATTTATAAAATTTCCCAATAAAAATGTGGATAACATTAAAGTTGTTAGATTTTAAATTTGAATCTAGATCAATCAAAAAATTAGAGATGATTCTAGTAATAAAGAAAATATATATAATAAGATCAAGAAGTATTTATTTCCACATTAGTTTTTATGAAAGAAGAGATTAATGTGAAAGTAAATTTATAATTGATATCTTTACAAACAAATATAGAAAAATGATTATTTCTGATGATGATGCTTAATAATTATTATTATTATGGCTTAAATTAGAAGAAATAAAATTTTTTACACATTCTGTGGACAGCCACTATGAATTATCTCTTTTCATATTAATCAATTTATTTTGCCTTTTTTCATTAATAAGAAAAATATGAAATTTTTTATTTTATGAATATGGTAATTGTTACCACAATTTTTCAGTATTTTTTCCAGAACATTTACTCAATGCTAGTATACTTCTATTCATGAGTTAGCTGTTTTCATCCTTAGACATATGGGTCCTTAGGTCTTGACATCATCATTAAATCTATCCATTGAAAGAAATTTGAAAACATGTTATAAACACAAATTGTCAACTTTTGAATTAAACTTTTTTTGACTGCTTCATCATGGCATAGTTGGAATGAAAGATTTGTTTGTTTGTACATGTATTCAAATAAGTTGTAAAAAAACAGCCAAATCTTAAAATTTGAGAATGTATTCAAATGCCTTATATTCAAATTCTAAGAATTTTTCATTAAAAGGAACAATTTTCTAGAAAAGAAAGTATAAATATTTTTTCTTGGAATTGAAATCAAATGGATATTTTTTTTTTTCAGGCTGTTAAATCAAAATCATATTTTAAAAAGTCTATGTAAAAACAGAATTAGGAATAAACATTTTAAATATTAATTTTTATTGATTTTAATTTCATATTAAATTTTATACTCATATAAATATTATTTTAAGTTTTATTTAATTTTATGTATTTCATTTAGGTTACTCCATTAACTTATGTGTCATCAGAAAGACCAGTGTGTACTATTGAAAAAATTACAAAAGTTAGAAATTCAAGAGTATATTCATCAATATCAAAGAATAAAGAGAAGAAAAAAAACTTTTATAATGTTTTAAAAAAATTAATAGAAGAATATCATGTTGTTCAGATTGAAGGATTAAAAAAAGAACAAAATGAAAAACTTAAATTAATGCAAGAAGAACATGAGTTTAAAATAAAATTATTAAAATTAAAAATTGAAGTTGAAACTTTGAAGAAAAATAAACTATTAAATGAATAAGTGTTAACTTTTTTTATTTAATTTAAAATTACAGAATGAACTCTGTATAATATTTGGATTTATCTTTTGAATCTAAGATTTTAATTTGTTTCATGATGGATTATGATCTATGAAATCTAAGTTTTTTCATCTTCCTATAATACAAATTATATTCTCATTATTATGATATTGAAAAAGGAATTAAATGTAGCTTTATCATCATTAGATAATACTTTTATATGTGATTTCTTTTTCTTTAAAATCATAATTATTGAAATAAATGTATATAGAATGTATATATAAATGTATAATACAGATATAGTATGTTATATTTAACATTTAAAATAATCAGTTATATGTGATTTGCTCAATGTAAAAATTGATAATTTAATCAAAAGTACAATTATTTTTGTTAAATTTTGTCATCTGAAAGAAACAATTCTACAATAGTATGTAATTTCATTTTATACTAGCTTTTTGTAATATAAAAAAAAACTTATATCAATAAATTTTATTTGATTTTAAATATGAGTGATGACCAAATGCTAATTGCTTTACCTGATTATATTAATTTTTTGTAAGCATTTGATAAGTATTATTTTATTTATTACACCAATGAATATAATAATAATAATTTTTTTTTTCAGTTATAATTTAGTACAGGGCTTCTCAACTTTGCTTTCTGTGCACTTATGCAACCATTTACAGTTAATACAAAAATGTTAAAATGTGTTTAGAAAAAAGAAGCATTTTTGTATTTTTATTTATTTATTTTATTTATTTTTACAGTACTAGACCAAATATTTGGCAAGTGTGTAATCAGAAGAGGTCTGATTTTTCTGAATACAAGCTAAATATATACTTAAAATATAAGATAAGAAATGGAAAGTAAAGAATGAAACTGTTTTTAACACACTGTAGGTCTATGCCAGCACTGGAACTGGTGTGCATTGTGTGATGCACATGCAACAAAAAGTGACTATGCTGCAAATTACAGCTGCACAATAACCTGCCAAATTCAAAATCAGTTAGTTTCAAAAATAGCTGATTTTCTGATCATTACATATTTCTGGAAGCTGGATATTTTGTCCAGTACTGTACAATGAACAACAGTTTAATCTTGTGTTTCTGAATATACAGATTCAAAATTTTATTATACTGTATAGTGTACACTACTTGATAAAAATATATGCAAGCCAGACTATTCACCAAGTGAATGACATTTAACGATTTTTCATTTTCAGAATTTTAGAAGTTGGAGAAGGATGGTTTGATGACTTAAGAATCAGATTCAGTGATAATAGGAATGGTTAATCTAACCATTCATCAAGTGCAAGACAGATCCATTTATATAAATTCTGTGTAAAACAAGACCATACTGTAGACTATATAACTGGTCTTTTGGTATTTGTAGACTTAATATAAAAATACAAAAGTAAAATTCAGGCAAAGAACAAGTGGAAAATAACAAATAATCAGAGTATAAACTCTTTGTATATAACAGTTTTTTAGATTTTAACAGTAAAAATGCCTGGAAATCATTTTACCTAAAAGCACCATTGCCAGTCAATGACTGGTATAGAAGTGTCCTATTTATTAAGAAAGAATATATAATTTTAAATTTTAGAATATATAATTTTTAGAATACCTGCTCTAAAATTTAAGTATTTATGTTTACCTATTTATTTGTTTGTCTACTGGGTGGATGGAAAGTAACTGAAAAATTGCTATAATTTCTATATTTATAATACAAAGTTGATGATAGTTATTTGACATGTACTTTATTAAACATAAATATGGATTCAATAATTATAACAATGGGATCGGTATACTTAAAAAATACTAAAAATAAAAATTATCTTTAGTTTTAAAACAAGTAAAAACTACTTTGACTTATTCCGACTTCGAGGAACGATACGAGTTTAAATGGACGAATCAATGGTGAAAAATGACCTCAGTATTTTAGTATTACCAGTTTTATTTTGTTATCCTTTATTATGTTTTCCTCAATAGTTGAGCCTCTTCAGCGAAACAACTGAAGAGGCTCAACTATTGAGCGAAATGCATCTGGACTTTCTAAATTGTAAAAAGGATAACAAAATAAAACTGGTAATACTAAAATACTGAGGTCATTTTTCACCATTGATTCGTCCATTTAAACTCGTATCGTTCCTCGAAGTCGGAATAAGTCAAAGTAGTTTTTGCTTGTTTTAAAACTAAAGATAATTTTTATTTTTAGTATATATATTTTTTTTTTATAGATATGGATGCATACCTTAAAATTCAATTTAAGCACTGGTATCATCCATCAACTTCCTCAAATGACCAGAAATTGTGATGATGATAGATGGCTACTTCTCTGTGCATCCACAACTGATCCTATGATCATTATCTTTGAATAAAAATCTTGATTGTTTATGGATGGATTGTAGCATAATATCCTTTCACTGTATGCCACCATCACTGAATAGCAACTGATTTCCACAACTCATAGCATGCAGTAAATCTACTCTTGCTCCTGAACAGACATGTGGTTGGTTATCTCTTTTGCCACTGCACCTGTGACCTCTCTTGGTTATTACCCACTCCACTGATGTGGGAATTATAAAATTTCATTGATTGATGTAATACACAAATTTTATTATGATTGCTATTATTATTATTACTAGAAAAATTATAGCAATTTTTTAATGCTTAGTTACTTTCCACCCACTCTGTATATATAATTCTAGAACATATGAAAGGTGAAGGAAAAACAAGGAATGCCATAAATTCTATATTTTGAGATATATAAATTTTAATATTTAACATTCTAATAACTTTTAAACTAGTAGATCTAGAAAAAACAAAATTATGTTGTATTATAATATAAAGATATTCTTTACTAATTAGAAACAAATTTTATATATATATATAATGAAATACAGAAAAAATGGAAAATTTCTAGAGATGCAAATAAACTGTAAAAAAAAAGGAATGTCATTCAATATAAGCTTTTAATATGTTATTTTCTTTTACTCAGTAATAATAAATAACTATAAGCCCACTGGCCTTATTGTTATGATTAGACACACATGATTCATCACACCTTTTTGATTTTTATTCATTAATATATGATGTCCTACATTTCATTTTGGCATAATCAGCAGCTTTCTTCAGCAGAGTTACATATAACTTACACATCATGACAACATGGTATTATAATTAAAAACATATGAAAGAATCTAATAAATGAAAATATACATATAACCCAACATTTATATTACTATACAACTAACCACTTACATCATCATAACAATAATCATAAAAAACATTCAAAAATTGAAGTTAAACTACCAAATACTGTAATCACACTTAACATTAATTCTATACCTCACAGACACTGTTATGTGATATTCAGTTACTGATGATGCTTTCATTTTGGCATATTCTTTATCTTCTTAAAGTCTAACACACCATGAAATTGAAAACCATCATATTTTACATCAAACTGTCTGTTGACTTCCCTTTTGCATCAGTCATATACATTATTTTTTTCCTTTTAAATTTTTTGACTAAAATGGTTGGTAAATTAAATCATACCATCAAACCATACTATTTGTAACCAACTGTTTACAAATAGTATGGTTTGTATAGCCCATCTCAGTCAAGAGTGCAAACATACAGTATCACTTTATAAGTCATTGAAGATATTCAGACATTCAAAACAACCTTTGTATGCAGAAAAAATTTTAATTACTAATGTTTTCAGTCAAGTTTTACAAAACCTTTCACTCTTTTTCTAGCTACTTTCTTAATTGATTAGATAAGAGAACAAATGCTTTTGGCTATTTTGAATTGCCTTCTTCAGGTTCCACAACATTGAAATGTCAGTTCAATGTTGTAGAACCTGTATTCAATATTGTATTTTAAATACAGTACTGTATTTTGAATAGCCATTGTATACAAAATAGCCGAAAGCATTTGTTCTCTTATCTAATTAATTAAAGAAGTAGCTAGAAAAAGAGTGAAAGATTTTGTAAAACTTATTTAAAGCAGTTCTAGCTTTCCATGCATAGAACTGTTTTCAGTCATTTTTAATGATTGTCTTCAGGTATGATACAAAATTGAATGATGTGTAATATGAAACACTTATGTAGGATGATAAAAATATTTTGGAACGAATGCTGGATAATTTTAAATGAAAAAATTAAAATAAAGAATAAAAATACAAGATAAATACATGTGAAAATACATAATAAATAAACACAAGAAAATAGGTATGATAAAAATATGTAAATAGAAACTATACATAATTGAAACTATTGCCCATAATGGCAAAAATAAGTATAACCAAGAAAAAACAAAGCTCAGTATCCCAAAGTCAGAGAAAGTATCATTAAAAGTATCAGAAACAGATATCCCATACATAATTACAAAGTTTATATATATTTACAAATTTGATGGTTATCCCATCAATAACAAAGATCTTAATATCCTTTCTGTGGCATGGAGAGCTTGCTATAAGTTGAACATTGTGTAATGGGGAAGGAAACTTTCTCTGACTTTGGGACACATTGTGGAAAGAATGGAGAAAGTTGAGCATTGTTATCCATATAAGATCAGCCAGTTGCATGCTGCCCAAATTCAACACTTGTAACTATTGTATTTGGGCCATAAGAAACAAGAAAATTTCTGTTTTCCAGTAGATTTCACTGTACTGTACTTGCCTAAAGTTAGTCTGATGTGGATTCATAGGTACATTTATCTTTGGACCTTTGTTAATTATAAGCTGCATTCAATAATTATAAAAGTTCAAATCAACATTTCGCCCACCAGTGGCCAAGCGGTCTTCGTACCCTGAACACTGGGAGTTTAGTCGTGGGTTCACGCCTTGCTCAGATGGGCTGGCCACATGGAGTTTTCTGGGTTTTCTCCATGTCTGTAATGCCTAAATAGGAGCCAGTTTCCCTTAAAAGACCTCTCAGAAGGCATCCCCTAGGCAGATCACCCAAGTGTTGTGTTGTCATAACTTAACAAACAACAAATCAACATTTCAAATGATCATCTGAGAATTGTTATAATTTTAATTCTGAAAATTTTCATAAATTAAAAACATATTTCCATTCAAGAATGAACTGAAATATTTTATTAAACAGATAACTAGTCAGTTTTATTAAAAAAATTTTTAAATTTTTGAAAATGCTATTTATTTCTGCAAGTGCTAGGTAACTCAAATTAATTCTATAAAGAAATTTTAATGCCAAAAAATAAATGACATGGTTAATGAAATGTTAATTTTGAAGAAATATCTATTTAGGTCAATTCTAATTAATGGTATGAAATGTTTTTACATATTCATAAGGTAGTGTATAATATAACTAGAAGATTAAAATTTTGAAAAAAATAGGGTAAACTTGCCTAATTCGTACCCCTTAAGGAAAAACCATCATATTATCGAAATTAATAAACAAAAATTATTTTTCATTTTAAGTAACTTTTATTTGAGAAATATTTTATTACTACCATAATCAAATTTAGCATAAATCTTATAAACTTCTGAGAAATAAACAATTTAAAAAAACACTAAAAAAGTACGATTTAGAACCATTCATCTTAAATCGTACTGATATATTCTTAAATCGTACTTTGAGATCCTATCATTGGTTTGCATCTTAAGAATCAAAATCTTAATCAATAATGTATTAATACGTGTGTAGATTCGGCTGATGGTCTTCGCCAATTCTTGGCAGTCATTGCAGTTGTAATTCGTTGCTTTTTATTGGTTCCTGCGCAAAGTTCATATACCCATATCTCACATCGTGTGCATTTGATCATACTTTTGCGGTTATTTTTGAAATCAGTAACTTAGTAAAAAAATAACAGTTTACGAATCGGTAATAGCTTATTGTGACATTCATCTAAAATGGTTTTCCTAAATCGTACCAGTACGTTTTAAGAACTTGCCTGGAGTACGAAATAGGCGCAAGAGTCGAACAAGTTTTACATTTGCCTCCAAGAAATTTGACAACAAATACTCATATATCATCACATCAGGTGAAATCACAAAAATACGCATTAATACGTCACAGATAGTTAAAAAACTTGTACACGATCCAATTTGAAGAATGTTCTTACGAAATGTGCAAAAATATTACAGAAAAAGTTGAAAAAACTTACCTTTTCAATATTTTTGTCGGAAGCAGCGTAACAGCGTGTTGTCTGTCAGATGGTAATATGGCCGACTGTTATTTACTTTTTTTGTCACTAAAGGCACTAATAGCTATTACCGGAGTTGAGATATAAGCGAAGTACGAATTAGGCACAAGTACGAATTAAGCAAGTTTCCCCTAGTATTGTAATACTCATTAGTAATAATTTGTTTACAATATTATATGTATAATTAAAAAATTTATAGACAAAATATTTCTCAAAATGACTCTCTTGTTTCATATCTTTGAAACAATTTGAAATGTGACAAAAGATACGAAACAGGATATTTTAAGAAGATATTTTACTGTAATATATATAAACTAATTAAAAAATACTAAAATAAGAAGAATAGTGGAAGAAGGAGTAATAAGCAAGATAATAAGATAATGTGTTTTTTTGTTTGTGTGGAAAAACCTGCAAAACTTACTAAGTTACTAAAATTCAAAGGGCTTTATGAGATTTTTTGGTAACAACTTTTATAAATCATGAAAATATTTCTAAATTACTGTCAGAACAAAAAAAAATTAATGATTGTTGTTTTAGTCAGGTCCCTAAGCTTAGTTTTAGTCATTATATGCTGTATGTATTGTTTTATACTAAAACTACATTTGGGTGATTAAAACATAGTTTTAAGTAAAAGTTTTACCTGCTTATGCTAAGATGATATTGTTCTGATTTTTATAGTATTGAGAAAATTTTTACAAAACATTAAAAAAAATAAAGTTTAATGATTGCAAAGTTTCATTTTAATACTTTTTTTAGAAAATTGTTTTACAATTTGTTGAAAATATTTAGTTTTTTTATTTGAGACATAAAGTCCTTGTAATTAAATTTTATGTATAATTTAAATACTTTTTAAAAATTGTTTAATAAAACTTGATATTATTGCAAGAAATTGATTTTTGTTCTCTTACTAGTATACAAAGCATGTTTCTTAGACACTTTTAAAATTTATATTTATTGTTTGTGTATTTTTACAACTGAATTGTATTTAAGTTCATTTTACTGTTAATTAAGCTACTATTTACTAGTAAACTAATAATTACTGTTATAAATTTTCTTTTAATATTTATATTAACATACTAATTTCATGTTTGCTTTAGTGTAAAACTTTTCATTTCATTTTCAGAAACTTTTAGCACGAACGCAAGCTCGTCGAGAAAATTTAAGTAAAATGGAAACAAATACAACAGGAGCAGCAGTAAGGAAAAGAAGAGTACCTATGTCTGAAAAAACAAATGCAGATTTTTCTGATGGTAAATCAATTTCTAATAATAGTATTTAAACTTTACAATGTTCATAATTTATTTTTAAAGAGAAGGAAAAATATAATAATATATAATAAATAACAATGTTAATTTATAAGTTGAAAATTTATACACAGAATTTGATTTTGAAATATGAACTTTTAGAAATTTAATATGATTTAGTAATTGTAATGATATATAATTTTAAGAGTCATTTTATATCATTTTTGAATATCATTTTGATGTTTAGGTTTGTAACATTTGCATTGTGATGTTTGCATTGTGATGTTTGCATTGTGTATTTTAAGAGTCATTTTATATCATTTTTGAATAGTTAGAATTATATAGAAAAGTATATAATTTAATTTTTATCCTATTAAATTATTAAGAAACTAAAATAGTTTGTAAGAATAAAATAAGAATTAGAGAATTTGTATAAAGGTAAGATTTTTAAGTTTCATTTCAACAGCAAGAAGAGGTTTTTTTTTTTTCTTTGTGGTTTTAGGCCCTTTACCGCTCAGAGCACAAAAGCAAGAAGAGGTTAACCTATAATTACAGATATATATATATTTCTATCATACATTTTAATATCAAAATATTTTAAATTATCTTAATGATTTTAATAATCTTAATATTCTATAGTCTTAATATCTTAGATAATCTTAAATATAGATAATCTTAATATCTATATAGAATTTTTAGTTCTCTATTGATAATTGATTCTTTATTTATATCATCCATAAGACATAATGTTAATAATTTTTAAGGAGTTGGTTTATTACTAAATAAAATGTTTTCTAGGCTATTGTATCTCGTACGATTCAAACTCAATATCAGAATCAAATGTTAAAAACATAGAATTTTATGTTTTTGTTTTATTTTGATATTTTTATTAAGATTTTGGATATGACAATACGATATAATAGTCTTGAAAAAATTTTATCAACTACTGTTTAATCACATCATTGATTTCAAATTTTATCTCAGTCCACAGCAACTTAATATAGGTGATGGATTGAGATTTAAATTTTATTCCAAATCATCTATGAAAATGTGAACGGGTTCATGTGAATTCATACTGTATCTAGAATGATAGAATGATAGATTTTCTTTATCATGTGATTATGTGTTGATCATTTTCTAAAAATTGTTTTATATAATATAGAATGACATAAAGATCTTTCCTCATTTTATTTTATTTCTTCTATTTGAAACACATAATTATTTTAGTAACGTACAGAATGTTTTTTTTAAAGTAGCTTAAATTTTTCTTATATTTCTTACTAATTCCTTTTAAATGTAACAAACTGATTTATTTTCATGTCTTTAAGGATCAGTAAATTTGTTTTTTTATTAAAGAGAAAATCATTAGTATGATAAAGGAAAGTCTGAATGAAAAATCCCTTCTCAGTTTTTATCTGGAAATACTGAAACCAACTTATAAATCAATGTTATGTTAATAGTGTATTTTGTGATGTTTGAATCAGTTACTTGTCATCACAATATTTTTGTCTGCTCTGTATATTTGAATCTGTTAAGTGTTTGGTCTGATGAAACAAAAAAAGGTCTTAAAAAATGTTTAATTGCAAATAAACAGGTCAATTCCTTGAATTATATCGTCTTTGAATTAAATATGATAGAGTTGTAAAGGTTGCCAGTTAATGGATAGCTTATCTCACAATTATATTAATTAGCTACTTATCTGTAATATGATTTTAAATTGATGATAAACTCAGAATATAAATTCAAATAAAATATAAATTTCTGTATTTGAAGTGTTCTAAATAATTTGATAGTAGTTTGTATTATTTTGTATTTAATTCAAACATGTACAATCAAAAAATGAACTGAGGAAAGATTGAAATACAAGACGATGACATTTTTTTCAATATTTTGTGAAGAACTTTTCATGTAACTGTTTGAATGATTAGTAAATAATACTTGTTTCAAAAGAAATTGTCTCTAGAGATGTAAGAAATGGAGAAAAGAAGTACCATCTTTTATGGCATATAAGACATCTTACCACAGAATATTTAGGAAAAAATTATTTAATGTAATTTGAATGTGTGTCTTTAATCCGAATAAATAAATAAATAAATAAATCCGGTAGACTTCCTCACAGGTTAGGTACTCCTTTATTGCAATTCACAATGTGAATTGCAATAAAGGAGTACCTAACCTGTGAGGAAGTCTACCGGATTTATTTATTTATTCGGATTAAAGACACACATTCAAATTATGTATATAACAGCTACCACATCTGACATTGAGATAGCTTATTAAATAACTTATCTTGTGCCTTTGGCACTTGACTCCAAAATTTTTTTACTGTATTCTAATTAAAAAAAAGTAAAATTAGAATTACACTTTTACTAGTCAAGGAAAAAGAGGAGTTAAGTCATTTATCCTTAATTAAATTATTCTACTTGAATACATACAAAAGCTGCTTATCTGTAGCACGAAATGATTATTCTAAAATATTCACATAAATCTAGTTTCAATTTTACAAATTAACTAAAATTTATGTAAATACTTTGATTTATTTTATTATTAGACATTGATAATTTTTAAATTTGAATAATCATTTTCTCGTTCTTAATTGAAATAATTTAAATTTGAAAAAATTTCTGAACACTGTGTATAATGGAATATAAATATCTTTTAAGATTATATACTATTTCTTTTGCTTTGATATTTAATAGATAAATATTAGTAAAAAAGTGAAATAAAAATAAATGGAATTTAATCTTTTAACTAAGAAATTGATAATTCTGAAAATTGAGAAGCTGATCATACTTAATAGCTTATTATTTGAATATTAATTTTCAACTGCATTTTAAATTAAACTTGCTTTTATTAATTAAAATTTTTAGGTATATTTGATATATTTTAATTATAATTTAATGAAATAAACTTAAGAAAAGAAAAAAATTTTAATTTGTTTAATTAACATTATTAAAATTCTTATATATATATATATATATTTTTTTTTTATATATGACTTTTAATTTCTTTACTAATTTCAATGTAATGTAGATAACTTAAAAACACAGTCTTCAAGTAAAGAAAGCCCAAAAAGACCTTGCTTACAGGCTGATGAGATTAATAATGAGAACAATGAAGATTTAACAACTGTTAATGAAGTAGAGTCTAAAATAGAAAATAAAGAAAATATTGATAAAATGGAAATTGAATTACAACAAGAAAACTTTTCATCAAAGGAAAGAAATTTAGATAAAGGTTTGTTTTTTAAATGTAATAAATTTTGAAAGAATTGAGTGTTGGATGTAGCTGCTTTTTCGAAGTTTTCTTTATTTTAAGAGTTTTTATAAGTTTGAAGAAATATTGCATAGTTTCAATAATGAATAATGTGAAAATAAAAAAGAATGAAATAGAATGCCCATTTATATTTATATTTATAAAGTGATTTTCAGAGACAACTAAAGCATGGTCCAAGTTTTAAGGACACAGTCCTTAAAACTTGGCACCATATTAACGTACATACTTCAAATCTGCCTATTCACGAAACCAAAATTTTTAGGTTATTTTTGGAAATGTTTTTGATACTTTTTGAATCAGTTTCAGCCACAAAACCTTTGAAATTGGATTTATCACCTTTCAATAGAATATAGAATAAAATGGTATCAAATCAATGCTTTAAAATGTGAATTATGTTATGCAGCATAATGATGTAGAAATGTTACATTACTAATTTAATCACTTAAACAGATGCAGTGCTAAAACTGGAAAATATAGATAATAACTAAGGTCCGGATGTTTAGGTACCACACCCATTCGATTTTTGAAAGAGGCAGAGTGTAAAAAGACAAACTAAGTTGGTTTTAGTGCAGTAGGTCCACTCATTGCCAAATTGTTTAGCACCCAAATTGCAAACCTGCCCCCAAAACAGTGATTAGCACCCAAACTATATATTTTGCACCCAGCTTCCCCCTTTTATACACTTTCATAGAATATGCTGACAATTATCTCTTTTTTTGGTGGTTTTTATTCATTCACTTGAGGGGGAAAAACAAATTCGTTAAAACCAGACCATGTATGCTGAAGAAAAAAATACAATAATTAGCTTGCTCTCATCTTTTGTTGAGAGAAAAGGGGTAAAGTGGAATTTTCTGGACTAAACTAAGCCTTAGGATTGTTTTAAGAATGTAAACAGATTCACTGAAAATCTGCACTGAGGTCACCTTACCCTGACTTATGAGCACAACAGTTCCAATTTCCTTTGTTTGGTGTCGGCAACATTAGAAAATGGAAAAATTGTCTGCATCTAAACTTAACATTTTAGCAAATAAGTTTAAAGATGAAGGCGTATGTACAGATGCAAAAGTTCTTTGCTATTCCATTTGTGATTCTGATTTCGGTTGATGTGAAACACTAAGAAACGAAAATCAGGCAACACACAAGTTTGGAAAAGCATAGAGAAGGCAAAGAAAAAAGGAGGAATTTTGAGTATATATTTATAGGAGCACCTGGACGTTGTTGGGGACAATCCTGTAGTGTTTATATGGGAAGAAACAATGGATTCCACAAAATGGTACCTGCTGAACATTCTTGTTGCACCACTGGCCAGGTGCTATGTACAGTACAACCAATGTTGTTTAAAATGTACCAACTTGAAAATATGACCTCAACAAACTCTAATATCTGGTCATCCATTGGGGGGGTCTTGGATAAACAGTGTGGTATTCTACTGCGAGAACTTTGAGAAAATTAATGTGTTTATCAACAAACTTCCTCCTGGCGATTCTGCGGCCATCGACAGTGTTGAGAAACTGGTTGCTGATCCAGTAGTGACCACAGAGCTCTACTCCGTGTAATTGTAAAAGTTATTAGTGGATAAAATCAATGAGCTGGAAAGACATGGAACTGAAATGCGGGATAAGTGAAATGTTGTAACTCAGGCGCTTGATGTACTGGACAGTTTTGCCCTGGACAAACTCAAATTTAGTTTATCAAAAAATCCCGATTTGAAAAATATTCTGGATTGCACTGAACTAGAATTCTGAGTAAAACTGAAACATGTCCCCTTAGTCTCCATCGATGTAAAAAATCTTTTTCCTTATATAAAGACATTCTATCTTCTAAACGAGAAAACTTCACTTTTAAGAACATTGAAATGATTACTGTTGTAAATTACAAAGCTCATCTTCATGTCTAAATTGCAATAAACAATTATATAGTTTGTAAATATAGTACATCTTGTTGGTTTTTGTCTTAATGATACAGCATTAAAAGCAACCAAAATGGGACCCAAAATGGAGAAAAAAGCACCCAAATGAGCACCCAATCCATTCTAAAACTGCACCCAAAAATCTGGACCTTAATAATAACTAAAGAATTCTGAATCTTACTCAAAATTTGCTAATAATTATTATTTACTGTGTGCCTGATGCCAATGTATTATGGTTAATGGCCAATTTGATTTCAAAGGATTTGTGGCTAAAGTTGATTCAACAATCAATAATGTTTACAAAATAACTTAAAAACTTTGCATAAAAAGTTACTACTTTTTTAACCATATCTTGATGAGTTAACAGATTTCCAAAAGTCAGAGCATGTCAGAATATCTAAGAAAACTCTGGAAATGTTGAACCAAGGTGGACATCAGATTATTTCCAAAATTGTCACAGGTGATGAGACATACATACCATTTCATGACTGTCCCACATGTCAAGAAAGTCAGATATGGATCCATAAAGATGATCCAATTTCAACAACTGTGAAAATGCAGAGAGCAATAAGAAAGTCATGTTTGCTATTTTTTTTCTGTAGCACTGGTCTGGCAAAATCAATTGAAGCAACTGAGCTTGATGAACAGAAAACAGTAATGGCTAATTGGTACACTACAGCTTGTCTTTCTAGAATTCTGGAGTCACTGAAAATTTGAGGTCAAATTTTGCATCACATACTGCTAAAAAGGCTTCAAGCTAATAATATAAGAATCATTCAACATTCACTATATTCACCAGATTTGGCATTGTGTGATTTCTGACTATTTTGTAATTTTAAAAAACATTTAAAGATTAGCAAATTTAACACAGGATGAAACTGAAGCTTCCATGACAGAGTATTTTGATACCAATCCAGAAAATGAGTGGCATCCTGCTTTTGATCTTTGGATGGAGCAACTACATAAGTGCATTTTGGCCAGAGGAGAGTACTTTGAACATAAATAAGAAATATTTTGTTTCAGGCCTTACAGTATTCCTGTATTGCAAAACTTTCAGTCACCCCTTGTAATAGTCTATTATTATTGCAACTTTGCTTATTTCTAAGAATATTGTTCAAAACTCTGTTAACCTAATATAAGAGATATGTGATGTGTGAAAATGTTTTCTCTGGCTTAAACAGCATAACATTGCAATTGGAAAAATGACTAGATCAATCTGTGGACTATTTGGCACATGTTCACATATCACCAGTTGTCCATGGACCATACTTTGAGAATTACTGTCTTAGAGAATTTGTAATTGAATATAAATATAATTGAAGATTAATTAAGATTATTTTTTTAAATCAAAATTTTACCTGGATAAAATACAATTTTATGATTAATACTACTATTTCTTATTTAAAGAAGAAATATTACAATGTGACTTTTTATATTTTCATTATTTATAAAAATTAAATTCTAATGAAAGTTTACTGGGCTGCAATTTGAAAAAATTGTAGACCTATAAATTTCTACTGTTGTTCACCTGTCTTTCTGTCTTTCTTCAAGAACCATGTTACATAAGTGAAATTCTAGACCAGATAGGGAAAGCTTGGGCGGAAGGTCCCGATTAACTATATATGAACTTCTGATGCAAACTGGAAGTCATGTTATTTCAATTCAAAAATTCCCCTTGAAAGGAGTTATACAGATGATTGGCACAACTTCATTGCTAACAGTTAGACCTGGCACTCTTTGGCCTACCTAGGCCCTTGTATCACCAACTCCAACCAACCAAGCTTTGCTAACAGAAAAGTATGATGTACAGTACATAGGCAAGACCTTACAGTACTAATTTGATGTGAGGAGCATATATTTTAAATTAAATTAATTAAAAAAATGATTAAAAATTGCAGCCCAACATTGTGACAATGTCACAATAAATAATTGCTCATAATTTCTTTAAATTATCTTACTGCATATGTGTAAGTTCGCCGACCTTTAGGGGGGGGATCGTTAATCCCGCGACAGGATGGTCTAGGGTCGTTCGCGTGTGGGTGTGAGGGAGGTGACACAGACAATAAGTGTCTCACAAAGAAACCCGTTTATTTAAACATAAAACAACTCACACTATGCACAGATCGTTACAAAGGTGAACGTTCGAACATTTTTGTGCCGATGTGTTTCCTATCGTCGCTCGATAGAAGGCCCCGGGGCAGCGGCTGGTGCAGCGACTTGTCGGTTGGCGTCGGCGGACCTTTCGATGGACACCTTGGAACACCTCTTGTTTCCCTTGAAACCTCTCGGAAAAAGTCTCTTGTCCTTCCAATTCGGCGATCACTTCAATCTCTCTTTTTCGTATTGTTCATGTTGATTGGCTCCACGTCCTTCCTTTCTCTCTTCTCGATTGGTCCCTCGCTTGTTTCCAAGCGAAAAACGACCCCTGTTCGAGTCACGAGAAAGAACCGCCTCGACAAATCTTACTTGACACCCTCCGTTTACTCAGGATGGAAAGAATTGATGGAACTTTGAAACTTGCGCTCATATTTTCCCTATTGTTGTCTAGTCTGAGAGATTTTTGAAATTCAATGCTTTGATATGAAGTTTCTTTTTATAATTAACTTTTCCCTTTTTCCTAATTTTAATGATCTAAATTTCGTATACGAGCGACTTGTCAAAGGTCCATCTATACTGGAGGACATTCGTCTACAATCATTACTCATTACAATTATTGCGTTTTATTTTACATTAGGCCTTTTTGTCTTTCGACATCTTTCTCCTTTTTTTTCATGCGTCGCGGTTTCAAATGACTAACGCGTCAAATACGATCTTTGATCGGCTTTTGTCCCTTTTAACAATGGACGATTTTCTACATTCGTTTTAACAATTTTCTAATATAAATAATTAATGTTAACCCGTTTTGGGGACTTCACATATGTTCCATGTAATATTTGAGGATTTCTGGTCATTTATTTAATGAGTTTGAAAATGGAAATATCTATGACATTGCTTTTTTGGAATTCTTGTTTAGTTGGAAATGTAATTATTTAAATATGAATACAATTTTAGAATTTTAATATTTATTTAAATTTTAATATGATATAACATATTAAATTTTATTTTTCAGATAAAAAGTCTGCTGATGATTTTCCTGCTTCTAACAATGAATTGCATGAAGAATCAATTACACAGGCACGTTCTAGTTGTAAAAAACGTTTAGCTGCTTTAGCTGCACGTATTAACCAGTGGGAAGATGATTTCACTTACCATTCTTCATCTGAAAGATTTGTTAGTAAACCTTCTACTAATGATTCACATACTAATTCTGTGGTGTCTAAAAATAATACTTTTACTAACCATTCTAAAAAGTCTAATATTAATACAGTGCATATTGAGCAGAATAACAATAATAATAGCTGTAGAGAAACTTCCTCTGAAGATTCTAACGTCAGTAATAAAATCTCTTCTTTAAATGGTGGTGGAAACCAGATTCTAAAATCCATTATAAAGAAAGATAAGAATCATTCACAACAGGTGAGAAAAGTTGTCGTTTGGGATCATGCTATTCTGGAAACTTTGGTGAGTTGAAAATGAGAGATTCAGTCTAAAGAATTTCAAACATTGAAACTGACTAAAATTTTTAATTAATTAAATCACAAATTAAGTGAATCAATTATATTAAAATTTAAATGTCTTTCTAATTGTGTTGTGTTCAGTGTTCATCTTCTTGTGTGATCTATTTTATAAAATAGTATTGAATTTTTCAAAGTTACTACATATCTGAATGTTTTATTTTTTAATATTAAATAGTTTAGAATTTCTAGTATATAGGTTCAAGTTTTTAAATTATTTGAATTATACAAAATATTTCTTTATATTAAAATTTTATTTTGTTTTTATTAAAATGTTTATTGTCATGTTCAGAACTGATTACAAAGCTGTCTGACTGAGAAACTAGAAAAATATTATTTTTATTTTTAATAAAAAATAAAAATAATTACTGTTTTTTTTTCTCCTCTGTATCATCTGAAAACAAAATTTTTTATTAGATCAAATATTAAATGACATTGATGTGACATGACACTTTCTGTCTGCATTAATGAAATAACCAATGTTTAATACAATAAAATAATTTATTACAATTAGATCAGGGGTTTTAATCTTTTATGATTCCTATACCAAAGTAAAAACAATATATTAGCTCACCATAACAGTTTTATTTTGCAAAATCCTATACTTTTTCTTGAAATTTAGACAATTAAGTATCATATTTAAATATAGAATAACCTAATCTAATTTTACCACTTTAAAACATTTGTAAAGATAGAAATAAATTTTAGATTTTAAATAAACTAGATTTTATTATAAAAATTATCAATGCTAATATTAATACAAATAAACTTTCCTGTAAGAAACTAAAGAATTTGATGAAAAGTATATACATTACCTGGTTTTATCATTTAATTATAAGTAAAATTTTATACATAATAATCATATTTCTGTTATAGCTATCAGTTCTTTAATCAATAATTGTTATTGGTGGCAAACAAATGTGAAAGAGTAATGAAATGATTTTGAAAGATAACATTGTAGGACTCAACAGGAGAGTAATTAACAAATCCATGTTGCATATCATAAATGCATGGATTTTATAAAGCTTGAAAGTTCACCTGTGAGATGTGTTGAACAAATTTCACAAGAATTTAAACATAAATAAAATTTTGAAATAAACATGCAGTGGAAGGAATATACAATGAAAATAATAAAATGAATGAAAGTTTTTTTTCTCTCTCAGTGAATTAATCATTAACATGTTTTAAGTATTTTTTTGTCATTCAGAATTTCATTTTTCTGAACTGTTTGCATGGCTATTAAAAATTGCTGTGTGCACTGTAGGTTGCCAATCCCTGATCTAGATAATGAAATTATTTAGCATTATTTATTTCAGTAAAAATAAATAAATGTAAATAAAAAAAAAAAATAAAGTTTGTAGTTTTGATTTAAAATAAAATGTTTATTTAAATACTCTTACATAGTGTAATACCCTGAAATATTCATTACTATCAGTACAGCGGTTAAAAACTTCCAGGAGAGATAGAGTACACCTAGACGATGGGAAATCACATAGCAATGGGCCCCACCATTACAGCTCTCCACCTGAATGGAGTGTATGGCCAAAAGTGGATCGAGTGGGGTGGTCCCGGTGCATTGGCCTGCTCAATCGCCAGACCTCACTTGCCTTGACTATTTCCTCTGGGGATACATCAAGGCACTGGTGTATGAAACTCCCAATTAACAGTGCTGAGGAACTTGTTGCATTCATTGTGGCAGCTGCTGGGGAATACCGGGACATGCTCGGTATTTTTGAGAACGTTAGATCTTCAATGCACTGGAGATGTGAGGCCTGCATCATAGCCTGGGGTCGTAATTTCAAACACCTTCTTTGATTTTTGCTGTACTAAGAATAATAAACATGTTTTCTCACCCTGTTCGTATCCTTCCTTTCTTGTGTTTGTGTCGTCACTACCGTGCCAGGAAAACGTTTCCGACCATGCATTGCTATGTGATTTCCCATTGTCTAGGTGTACTCTATCTTTCCTGAAAGTTTGTAACTGCTGTACTGATACACCCTGTATATAAAATTATTTATTTAATCTTTTTGAGAAAAATACTGATGAGTATGATTAATAGTGAAATAAATTTTTATTGTTAAATATATAATTGAAAAATTTGAAAGATTTTATTTATTTACTTATATTTGCACATTTTACAGGAATGCCAAGGTTTCACAAAATCTCCTTCTACAACCAAATTACAATATGAGTTTTCAAGTAATTCATCAAAAAAGACTGCTGAATCAATTTTAGAATCCAAGGAAGAGAAGCTTCATTCAGTTCCTGATTTAAAAACTAATAAAAATAATAATAATAGTAACAAATTAATTTCTTCTAGAAATGAAGGTAAATACTAATTTATCGTGGATTATGAATAAATAAATATATATTAGTTGAATTATTACATAATACATTTTCTATTTGAGAAATTTTTGTTTTTAATGATTTTACAATTATATTATTTATTTCACTTAGTTTACCAGCACAAAGAATTAGCATATTATATTGGAATTTTCGTACCTTTCTGATTGATTGATATTTTACATATATAAATCTATCAATGAATCAGTTTTTATTATATAAATAGGGAAAAGCTTTATTACAAAGAAAGTTTAAGGAGTAATACACAAAATTAGTAGTTTTACAATTTATAATGTAATAGTTTTAGTATATTTGTATACAATTATTAATTTGTCTTGACACATGATTTTAACCTTTAATATATTTTTAGATATATGTATAACTAAGAAATCTTATACATTTGAAGTTTATTCAGATAAGAGATAATTCTGTGAATTATTTTTGGTTATTAAGTTAGAAATATTTTGAAGATCAGTTGATTTCTGAATAGATTTTAATGCTTGACATTCTGTGAGAATTTGATATATTGAATAATCCTTGCTTTTGCACTAGTAATAACTATCCCTTATCATTTTAATATATTGTTTATATACATTGAGTATTTATTCAGACAACTCCAAATTTTATTAGTCTTTTTATGACAAGCCCAATATTTATGTTTATATATGGTAATACTGATAGAAATTGAAGAGTTTGGTGGTACCATGGAATGTAGAATTGATTAAGGTTCTTTGGTCTTTTAATATTGAATAGAAAAGGCTGATATTACTATTTATATGTAGCCATATTTTTGGTCCCATTTCATGCTATCTGAAAGTAAATATGATACGCAACAAAACTAATAAATTGATAAATTTATTTAATAAAAAATTTGGTTTTTCTTATTACTCTATTTTGATATAGTTTATTCAATTGTTTTAATATTTTTGATATTATTTTGTCTTTATTATTGTTTATTCTTAAATAAAACCTCATCAGTCTTCAAGTAGATTGGAAAGAAACAAAATCTGCTGACTTCATGTTATGTTGTATGGCTTGGAACATTCTTTTCAATGTAAAATAGTTTCTGTAAAAAGTTTTGTATCTTTTCCATGTCATATAATGTTCATATTGGGCTTGCATAATAAATTGATGTGTTGATCAACTAATTAAATATTTTCATGTGAATTCTGATATTTGAGATTTTTATTGAACAGTATAACTTATAATAAGAAATTAGATTAGTTATAGTTTTATTTGTTACCTTTTTGCAATTTATTTTAAAATTATTATTTTAATGAAATGTAATTCTAAGTTAGGTGATCATCTCAATTAATGATATCAAATTATTACCTTACATATATGTAAAATATTTAACATCAGTGCCCAGAATAACATTGAAGCAAAAATTCTATTTAACAGGATATTATTGATCTTGTGGCACTTATTGACATTGTAGAAGGAAAAAAAAATTGCTAGAGCTAAAGAAAACTGCTTTAAACATGTGCACACACATTTTATTAATTTTAAAATTTATGAAATATAACAAATTATAAAAGTTTCTAAAACTTACACATTTTATTTATAGAACAACCTGCTGAAAATGTTTACAGCAAGGATATAGATCCAGCTGAACTGCCATTGACAGCTCGGAGAGCTCTTTTTGAGAAAGCTTTTATTCATGGAAATAATAGAAGTTGTGAAAATCCAGAAAAGCTTTCAGTAGCTGAAAGAGCAGCTTTATTTGAGAAAAGTTCTGGTTTGTGTAATGCTAAATCATCAAATTTTCAAAGTTTCAATCAGAAGAAACAAAATGAGTCTTCATTTAGTCAAAAATCGGAAATATCGTCAAATAATTCATCATTAAAGCCTGTATCTAGTGTTAAATCTTCAACTGGTGAGTACAATTTATTAATCTTATTTTAAATTTAAGAAAATTAAAATAAAATTAAGAAATTTGATTTTGTCTTCTTTAAGAATTACCTATTAATTCTTCTCCGAGTAAAATTGGAAATCATACTCGTAAAGTTCAACATCAATTACTCTCATCCAAAGACAAGAGTTGGCAGCATAATGAAATTAGTATGAAGACAAAGATTGAACGACAGAATGAAATGGCAGTTCTACTAAATCGCTGGGAACGTGCATCCTCGAAAACAAAAACTGAAAATTCTAATCAAGTAAATTTGTTTTAATTAAAATTTTTATTAAATTATTTAATTTAATTATTATGTTTGTTCAAACTCAGATTTATTTGGTTTCTTCAAAAATTTAGCATTATTTATTCATAGAATTAATTTTAAGCTTTTATAATGAATTTATAAGATGATAATACCTTTTTAAAAATATCTATATTAAAATGTATGAAAATATATTTCATATTAAATGAATTTAGTAAATTTTATACATTTATGTCTGATTATTAAATAATACTTAAATTTTATCATTGTTTAAATTTGAAGGGAAAAAAAGTCATATTGGAATGGTAAAATATATTCATTTTATTTTCAAATTATTGGCTATTCTATGAGAATTGAGTTTTAATCAATTGTTGAAAAATGAGAATTTATATCAACTGTTTCTGATTATGATGGGAGTATAACATAAAAAAAAGTAAATGAATATATGGTATATTATATTCTCCGACTAAGATATTACCGTATTTTACGGTAATATCTTAGTCGGATATCCGAGATACACGGTATATCTCGGCAGATAAGACGATAGTTGAATCATAAAAAAAGGCCCCCAAAATCCGGGGTTGTCTTATAGGGCAGATACAAAAAATTAGATTGAAATTTATATAAATTAAAACCATTATAAAAAACGGACAAACGGTAATTATTTACTAGTAGAGAGTAGGGTATGAGCACAAAATAGAATAGCCCATACGACGTTTTTGTGAATAGTCAAGGTCATTACCTGAATGCCGAATCAGTGAAAATGCTTGCAACAATCTCGAGGCAGTGCTGCCAGATGCAAGAAAATAAATTTGTTTATTTGAAAAATTACAAATAGGACATAATTCCATATACACCATACAGTATTATTATTCAGATGATGATCGCTGATCTAAACTAAATTCATAGGCTGTTGATAGTTTGGGGTCGTCTTATAGGACAGATATAAGCTAAAACTATAAAACTTCGACGAAAATTTATACCTCGTCTTATCTGAAGGTCGTCTTATCTGCCGAGATATACAGTAATTAGAGAATATAATATATGATAACCTTATACATAGTTCTTATCCATGCATATAGTATATAAATATAAAATGTATGCTGAGAAATAAATATATATTTCTCAGCACAATTTTAAAAAGCAACACACATTTAAAAAGCTTAAACAATTTGATAGAATTATTATTCAATTTCCTAAAGATTACAGTTTTTTAAATACTAATATTCAAAATACATGTTTATTTATGAATAAAAACAGATAAAACATGATTTAAAATATTCATCACATTGAATATTGTGTTAAATAAATTTTATAGTTTCTAACATACATGAACAACCTGATAATTAATTTATTTAAACAAACAGTCAGATTCTTAATTATCCTCAATGTATTACAATAATTATTAAGGAATTAAGTAATTTGGCTAGAGATACACAGTTAAATTGCCATCTCAAGTTAAATTTAATAATTAGAAATAATTTAATTTAGAATATTCTGGAAGGAAAGATAAACTTGGAATAGGACTTAAACTTGCCAGTCCTTACTGTACAGATGCATTGCCAGGTTTCTGGACTTCTGACCAATTTTTTTGCTTCCCTACCAATTAATTAATTTCAGATATAACCATACTGGTCAATTTATAATTTATCTGATCTCCTATTTCAATAAAAAGTTAATTTTGATATTGGTTTATTTCTTTGAATTAGTTGTCGTAATTTCAAAAGATTTACATACTTTGTTTTTTATAAATTGAATTATTTACTTTAGAAATGACTTAAATAATTTGTCTGGAGTCAAAATTTGAATATTTTTTTTTTTAAATTGGAAATGTATTGTTGGAGAATTTATAATTTTACTAGCTATTTTTAAATTACATATATCATTTAATTTAAAAACATTTCTTAAACATAATCTTGATTATTTTTTAATATTATGTCATAAACAATTAGATGTTACTAATGAAATATGGAAGGTATATATATACAGTATATATAGGTTTATCATAAATTATGTTCTGTGATTAATATATCAGTCAAAGAATATAGCATATGTATGTATATGATAAATGTTATTGTAAAGATATTTTCTGTAAATGTTTGAGTTGATTTTTATCTATATATATAATCGAGACAAGTTGATGATGATAATAATAATAATCAGTGCAGAGCCCAAACAGTTAGGAGTTGAAAGTTGAAATTTGGTACACAGTTAGGGTACGTCACAAGAACGCACACTAAGAAGGGATTTTTTGAAATTCCTCCCCACGGGGGAGAGGGACAGGATTAAGGCTTAACACTTCCATCAACAATGGAAGTGTTACGTAACAATGGAATTGTTAAGAGAAAGCGACTTACAAGACGCAGATGCAGTTTTTTTGTTTTTGCGGGAAATCGAACATATTTTTAGACCCATCTAAAAATTTTGTAATTAGTCTGGAAACGGGGGACCCAATTCTTGCATTCTGTGAAAATGGTTAAGGTTGACTATAACGAAATAATCTTGATTTTCGCTAAAACGGTTAGGAGTTGAAAGTTGAAATTTGGTACACAGGGTACCAAAGTGTTAAGTACCAAAGTGTTAAGTAACAATGATAGTGTCAAGTAACAATGGAGAACAAGAGAAAGCGACATGTAAGATTTACGGGTGCTGGAAAAAAAAAAAAGTAATATGTTAGAACATATTTGATTTTCAAATTTAAACAGATTAGTTCGGTTTTTCTTGACCTTTCTTCTTTAGAACATTCAATGAAAATTGAATGATATAATCAGAACACGTTGTGAAAATCAAACAATATTAGAACATTCGATTTTCAAATTCAACCTTTCTTTAGAAATACTTAGTTCGTTGATGAAATTACTCTGTTTCTTTTGTGACTATAACGTAATAATCTTAATCTTCGCTATCGTTACTTTTGCCCGAGCAATGCCGGGCCTACCTGCTGGTTTATTAATAATTCAGTCTGCATAAATCATACAAAGTCATTCATTAGTTCATTGGTCATTTTAATTTTGATTTCTCGAAACTTAGTGTCTGTTTTTGAATTTATTTACTTGAAATTGTTTTATTTCAGATATAATTTTAAATCAAATAATAATAATAATAATAATATAGTTATTGTCAGTCTATTTTACTGACTATTTCCTTTCTTATATCTATTTTGGCATTTTATGATAGATTTATACTAATATCAATTACAAATATCAGTGTCCTAATTGTAAAATGAAAATCTTGAAATTATGTACTAATGAAATCAAAGTTTACTGAAATATTTAGTATAGATTAGTTGCTATCAAATTAAATAAAATTGATATTGAAATTACTATTTGATTTGAAATAGTTGTTATTTCAATAAACTTGTAAATGATTAGTATTAAAATCTTTTGGAAAAATGTAAAGAATATTCTAAAAATATGAAATCCTCTAAGGAAATTTGATATAAGAATTTAATAGATTTTAAATATAATTTTGAGAATTATTCTTTTAAAAGATTTTTATTATATTATATTAATGCATATTTATATTAATTTTTGTCATTATATTAATGCTTAATTATTATCATTATATTGAAAGGTTATTGATGTAATTTTATAAATATAAAGTTTATCCTTAATAATAAATTTTAAATTAAAATATTTATTTTAAAATACTTTTATTTATAGAAAAATATGCAAATGAAGAGTCCTATTCGCTGCAACCAACCCATAAATGAAGATATCAACTATCCAATATCATCATTATCTACTATAAATGATACAGAAGAAATATCTGAGGTATATATAAATTTTAATAATAGAAAAATATATGTAAATACAAATGTGTTGTAAAGTTTTAAAAATTTTGTAAGGATGATGATGAAATACAACAATCTGAGAATAATAGTGAAGAAGAAATGTATGAATATGAAGAGGAGGAGGAGGAGGAGGAGGAACAACAAGAAGAACAAGAGCAACAACATACTGAAGAGGAGAAAATTTATGAAGAAAATATTAAAAATAATTCAAATTTAAATGAGAGTGAAATGGTAAATGAAGCAGTAGCTATCTGTGAAGAAATTGATGAATTATTAGATGATGCATTAAGTGACTGTGAATCCAGCAGTAGTACAGAATCACTTGTTCCTGTAAAACAGAGTGCCAACCCAGAGGTAATATATATGAATTTAGAATGTCTATACTATTTTATAAATTCAAAAATAAAATATTTTAATATTTAGGTAACTCAAACTCCTGTTAAACCATCAGTTCTAAATAAACCAATGCAAAATAATAAAACACCAATATCATCATCTGTAGCAGAATCTTCAACAGTAGTTTCAAAACCAATTACTTCTTCAGCTACAGCTTCAAAACCTGAAGATTTTCTACCAAAATCCATTATTGACAATGGTGAAGAAGTCCCATTACTACATACAATAAGTTTTTATCGTCGAAAGAAACAAGGACAACAGTTACTCACTCCCGTGAAGAAAATTGTTAGAAGGGAAGAAGTGCACAGTCCTCCCTCACCTGATGAAGAAAGTAGAATTGCCACATTGCAACAAAAAATAAAAGTAATTATATAAAATATTATAAGGTTCTATTAAATTTAACATTTTTTTGTTTTTCAGCTAAATGCTATTACGTTAAAAAAAGTTTTTTTAATAATGGTGCTGATAGAACAGTAAAAATACCTTTTAATGGTATATAAATTCATTCTATTGATGATTCTATAATTAAAAAATATACATGTTAAATTGGGTTTATAGTGTGATATTTTAAATTTAATGATTTGAATTAGACCAGGTGTCACCAATTTTTTTTTCACAGTGGCCAGATAACAGAGAATGATGAGTGTGGGTTGTATAACCATTTTGTTCAATACAGCATACTGAATACACAAAAAGTAAAGACAATCAACAAATTTATTTACCAATATATGAACATGATTGTTGCAGCAAGCTTGTAATCGCTTTCCTTAGAAACTTTATTGCATGTACTTATACAAAAAGCACTCTGATATCCAAAGTGGCAAAAAGTCACCAAATTCTTTATTTCACCGATTTATCTAAAAATTATATTACTGTCAGATGCAAAAATCAGATTGCACCAATTTTGGCATTTTACTTACTTATTTTAATTTTTACATTGTAAGTTTATCTACAATCTATTATATTTTACCGTATACATAATTATATTTTAGCTCATTTGTGGCACAGTGCGGCAATGGGCCGAATGAACTGACTTTGCAGGCGTAGTTTGGTGACCCTTGAATTAGACAATACTAAATTTATATTAGAGAGGTTGAGGCGCACATATTCAGCCCAAAATGTGAACAGCAGATGGATGAGTGCCGCCATCTGGCAATTCTGTATGGTTGATAATGGCGTTTGCTACGTCTAGAATGGCGAGTAGACAATCGGCTTAAACTTATCTCTTATCTAAATTAATAATTATAATAATTTTTAAAATAATTTAGAATATTCTGGAAGAAAAGAACTAACCCATAAGTAACCCGAAATTGTTATATCTAAATTTAAATATATCTGGAAGCAAGATTGCTTGGAGTCTGGATGATGTAACTGGCAAGTACACCACATGGTAAGTGGAGGTTGCTGGTTCAAGTCCTGCTCCATACTAGTTCTTTTCTTCCAGAATATAATAATTTATTAAATAATTTAGAACATTCTGACAGTAAAGAAATAACCTAGAGCGGACTTGAATTCACAATCTCCATTTACCATGCAGTAAGCTTGCCAGTTACGCCATCCAGACCCCGAGCAAGTCTTGTTCCAGATGTATTTAAATTTAGATATAACCATTTCCGGTTACTTATGGGTTAATTCTTTTCTTCCAGAATGTTATAAATTATTTAATAAATTACTAAATTATTATAATTATTAATTAAGATAAGAGATGGCACTAATGTCTTCCTCCAGTATCAAATTACTTAGTTTTTAACACATTGACTGCCACGTGACTTTTTAGGATTCTGTTGTAAAACGCCAACTTAATTTAATTATATTATATTATTAAAAACTCTAATCAGAGTATATAGTAATAATCAAATAGCATATAGAATGTGTTTTTCTTAAAATAAAGGTATTACGAATTATCTCGTAGTTGGCTTATGTAACAGAAAGCTCTTCGCTAAAGCCAAACTACGAGTTAATTCGTGCACAGACACGATTCGTCCTGTCACTTCACTACAGCCAATCGGAGATGTGCGTCTAAATTCATTAGTAATAAATCGGATATAGAGGCGAACACATCACATTACGTCTTTTTTGAGAGTGTTATTTTTTATTTATTTTTATAATCAAATTATAAATATCCCAAAATGGATAAGAAAAGACCACTGAGTAAAAAACAACTTGATTACTACACTAATCTAAGTGATTCAGAATCTGACAAAATTTTTGGTGAGGATGGGGGAGTTTATTTGGCAGCGAAATGGTCCTGTTACTGTTTGTAAATGGAAAGACAAACGAGAAGTCCTTACCATTTCAAACATGCACGTTGTTGAAATGGTAGAGGTGTTCAATCGCAATGGAAAATGTTCGATGAAACCGAATATAATTCGAGATTATAATCATGGAATGTCTTGGCATTGACGATCAGATCAAAATGCTATCGTACTACACAGCTCTAAGAAAGACTATTAGATGGCCCAAAAAGGTTGCATTACATATTATAGAAATATATATACATAATGCGCACAAACTCTTTCAAAAAGCAACTTCTTCTAAAATAAAACTTATAAAGTTTAGAGAAGCATTCGTCAAAGCGTTAATTGGAGAAGAGATTCAACCAGTTTCAAAAAAAATTAAATTGCAGAAGCTCCACTATTTACAGAGTATCCCATCTACTCAGAAAAAACATCATCTGACAAAGCCATGTCGAATTTGTACCAAAGCTAAAAAACGCCGAGAAACGCGTTATTTCTGTCTAATCTGTCTTGAGAAGCCAGCCCTTTGCGTAGAAGATTGTTTTAAAAATTATCACAAACTATAAAAATATCGTTTTGCTTTTGATTTTAAATAAACATTTTATAATATTTTCTGTTCGTTTAAATTTATATTTCTGTTTTATAAATTATCACAAACAATAAAAATATTGTTTTGCTTTCGATTTTGAATAAACTTTTTATGATTATATTTTCTGTTCATTTATTAATAAATGTTCTGTTCATATAAGCCAAACTTGATTTTTTGTTCTTGCCCCTGAAGCTATCTATTCATATTTACACTGATATACTACGAATTACATCGTAGCTGCACAAATATGGCAAGGAAACAAACTACGATATAACTCGTAGGTGGCGTCCTAGGCAGAAACGGTAACTACGAGTCATCTCGTAGATGGCAGTCAACGTGTTAATTATTAACAAGGCTGTGGCCAAAATTTTTATTTCTAAAATGCGAATGTAAAGCGTCGCTATCTTCTAAGCAGCACTTGACGTTCAACATTCATGTTTTAGAGATGAAAACTTTGGCCACAACCTTGCTATTAATTATAGCATAATAATAGACTGATTAATTATGGCAAGAGTTTGGATTAATTTTAACTTAAAAATTATGATATTGTTTAAATATATTCTAAAATATATAATATATTAAATATATTATAACTTGAAATTGTTATAATCTAACCTAGTGTCTTCAAGAAGAAATACTTTCTCAACAAACAATCATCAGTCAAGCAACCCAAGCTTTAAATTTATGTCATGCCACAACAGAATTTTTTGGTTCTACCGAACAAGTTGAAGGCGAACGATTATTGCTTATAGCCAGTAAGATACTTATATTTGTGCTTTTTTTACTACTTTATTCATAAAATTTATTCCTAAATACTTTCTTAGCTCAGAAAAGACAAGCATACCTGAATGAAATTCAGCGTCTAAAAACTGATGGAGCATTGAGAAAGAATTCAGAAAATGGAATGGGAACATTAACTCTTACAGATATAAGTTTAGGAATTAAACGAGAATTTCTAACGGCCCAAGCAGAAGGAAGATTAGGTATGTGTTTTCTATTTATTGTAAAATATATAAATGTGTATTTAACTGTAATACAATATTTAAATGTTTAAAATTGCAGAATATTGTATTAATTTTGTTTTATTTTTTTAGACAATAATGTACACTACTTCATTTGTCTTATTCGATATGGAGCCCAACTAATAGCAACCCAAATGTTATCTACTGATGGAATTTCTGGAAATACACTCAATTATACGAATTATATAACACTACAAGAACTGCAGAGTGATTTTTGTGTTTCATTTGAAGTGTTTGCATTGGTATGTATTTACTGAATTCCTTTAAATTAATATGCAATATTCCTTGTTGATTTTTACTATTTAATTCTAAACTCTATTTAATTCTGTTTCTAATTTCACTATATATATATATATATATTAGAATTTTGTAATATTAAATAAATTATGAATTTTTTTAACATTATAGCAAACTAAGAAAGAGATGATTCCTCATGATAAAAAATATCATATTAAAAAGGTAATTAAATGTTTAAAATTCTCTCTCTTCTTAATATTATTTAATACATTTGTATTTATTTAATTTTGTAGGAACATAGTAAGCTACGAATAACTCCGAAAGCTAAAAAAGATTCTAAATTAATGTCACCTGGTAAGATTATTTCTTGTTATTTATCCTTAAAATACAGTGTTTTGTTATTTATATTATGTATTTTGTAAGTAATTTATATAATAATTAAAATTTTTCTAATATTTAAACTTTTAATGCATAATTGTTCATTTACAAATGTAAATGAGATACAAATACTTTTAAATAAATTTGTTTTATATTATTGATGCATATTTTAAAGACCAGTTCTTAAAAGTTTAATTTAATGACTGTAAAAGTTTATTTTTATGAGTTCAATATTTAATGTTATTTATTCCTTATAGCTATAACAAGTCCTGGTGGTCCAAATGCTGTGAGAACTCCTAGTTTTGCATTAATTGGTTTCACTCGTTTGTGCCTTACAAATTGCAATAAAAGTTCATATGTTCTAGAAAAAGTATGCTAAAATATTATTGAATTACATTTAAATTCTTTAAATTATGTAAAAAAATGTAAGTAGTTTAATGAAAATTTCTTTTGTAGGTTCCTTATCAATCACCATTAGAAGGTAATGTTTATATGAAAGTTCAGTTACATGCTGAGCATAGAATTGAAGAAAGAGGATTTTTGGTATTTTGCTAATATTTACAGTTAATGAAATCTTTACTTTATTTACCTAATGAATTTAATTTTTTTTCCTTTAGACAATGTTTGAAGATGTGAGTGGATTTGGAGCTTGGCATCGTCGTTGGTGTATACTGAAAGGAAATAATTTAGCATACTGGAAATATCCTGAAGATGATAAGAAAAAGGTATATTTTTATAAATGAAATTAATATAAATTGCAGTAATATGGTTCAAAATATTTTAAAATACTTAATTCATTACATCTTGGCATAAAGATGTATAATAATCTGCTCATTTTTTCATTTTTGCATTTCTATAAATGATAAAATCTTTCATATTTTATATTTTTGATATGAATTGGAAAATGCAATATTATTGTGGGTTAATGTTACCTTAGGTATACAAAATGGCGGCTCGTTTCTGACTCCAGCATACAGAAGCCAGGAAACGTGGGGATGCACGTTTTCTAAACCTAACCTATTCTAATAAATTATCATAATTATTAGCAACTAAATTATTACAATAGGTTAGGTTTAGAAAACGTGCATTCCCACTGTTTCCTGGCTCCTGTATGCTGGAGTCAGAGACGAGCCGCCATTTTGTATACCTAGGGTAACATTAACCTTATTGTGATAATGACAGACTGAAATTGAACAGATTAGAAAAAATACATGTTTCACATGTTATTTTAATATAGTGAATTCAAGGGTAAATTGTTACATGTAATAAATCTGCTAATTTCAATAATATGTAAACCTCTTTTTCCTATTATATTTTAATATGAATAATTTTAATTTCATTGGATTTTTATTTTGATTTTAATCTATCTAATTCTTACTCTAATTCATGCCTTTACACTATATATTTATTTTCTGAAATTGTTTATAAATATTTGATACATAAAAATAGTCTAAATCTTTATCGATTTTTTTTCACATTTCTTTCAAAATAATAATTAAAGTAATATATTTAAGAAATAAACTAAACATGAATTGTTAATTAATTATATTAGAATGAGACATATACATTAATAATAATGTATGTCTCATTCTATACATTTCATTTTTGTGATAAGTATAATGTCATTGTAATCTAAAACATAAAAATAAAATTTTGTATAGAAAAATTCAACTCACTCTCATACTGTTTGGGTTTGTTAATACTCAAAAAAAATTTAATGTATGAAGTAATAGAACAATTTACTGTATTTACTGGCTTATAGGACGAGGTGTGACTTTAAAGATCAAAATTTAAAAAATTAGATTTATTAACACAATTCTAATTTTATTTTGTTTAATCACAAGTAAAATGTCAAATGCACGTAAATGCAACATTATCCTGCAAAAAATACTGGCATTTTAAACTTCAAGGAAAAAGCTTGTAAAATCAACAACATAATTTGTTCACATAAAGCTGGACAATCATGAACCTTTTTTACCACTCGAATCCAATCTCCATCAAATACACTTCAGAGTTTTTCCGAATAATCATCTATTTTCACGTGGGAATGGATATCCAACTCCTGTGTAATTTTGGAATTCAATTCAAAAGCTTTGCTTTCTTTACTGCTATTCATCTTTACTTCTGACAATACACAAGAACGATTCAAACGACCCAGATAGAATACTTTTGTTTTTAAAAACAAGAGGGTGAGCATTCGATAAAAAATGCGAATACACGGTTCACAAAAATTATTGCAAAAATGCAAAGAACTCTTCTTTCGTGTATATAAGATTTAAAAAAATTTTTGAAGCAGTGAAAAATGAATAAAAACCTTGTCTTATATGTGACTAAATATGGTAATTAAAACAGTTTTCTACTACTAAAATTTCTGTTTAGATTTATAGTAATGATTGTTTTGTTTCCTAAATTTTAAAATGAGAATTTCATTAATCTTGAAAAAAGTTTTGGGACTAGAAATTTCTAAATTTTGTCTGGAGTAATTGCAAATGGTACAGTTTTTCAGTATTCTTAATGTTAATTTGGACTGTTATATTTGGTTTACTTAATTACTTTTACAATACTAATCATTAAAATAATAAGACTTGTATGTGTATTTATCAAGTGTCAGTTCATTACATATTTATAAAGGTTTCAATTACTTTTTGAAGAATTAAAACTATGATTAGATACTTAGAAAATGATAAAATTCAACAAATACAGTAAAATCTGTTTGTTGTATAATTTTGAAACTTGCCTATGCTGATGACAATGACTAACTGATAACATTAAGCAGGATAAGTAAAACTACAATTACTAAGAACTTTAGTTTTATTGACTCTGATATTAATTAAAAAGATGTGTTAAAACAATTTAATTTATTAAATAGATTATAACTGTTATTTTTGAATACCAATGATTATTTGAAAAAGGTTTTTGGCTCTACTTGAGCTTGCATGAGTTTAAACTTATTCTACTTGGAACAACTGATATTTTCAAACATGACAAATTAACTCTAAAGAATATTTTGTCAGTGTGGTATCTTGAAGTTATACAGTTTTTATTAATAGTAATTTGTCCTGTGAATAATTGAAGTAAGAAATTCCAGCAATTCAAACTACTGTACTTTAAGCAAATAAGAATTAAAACAATTGGCATTTAATTCTTAAAAAGTACTGGTTAAGACTGATGATTGGTAATTATTATTAGTACACTGATTGACAATATCACTAAAATTTATTTGTGTAATTAAAATTATGTATGTATAAGTAGTTTAATTTCACAGAAGAGTTTTCTGTATGTATCATTGCTTATGTACTCACCGTAATTCTGAGAATTATGTAATAAACAAGTATATGATCTAAATCAAAATAAACAAACAAACTAGTAATTTTGGCCAAATTACTAGTTTGGCCCTCTTTCCAAAGGCAATTGTTATTTGTTAATGTGTCAATAGTCAGTAATTAAGAATAATTTGAGATCATCCCATAATCTCAACCACACTATTATAGTGCTTATATTAATTAAAACAAATATTTGTTGAAAAATACAATTTCAGTGCTAATTCTGATTTTAAAAAAATACAACCTGTTAATTTAATTAGGCTTCAATTTTGAATACATTGTAGACCTATAAATTCCCACTGTTAGATAAATGAAATTCAAGACCAGATATAGAAAGCTTAGGGGCAGGTGGCCCCAATTAACTATATAAGAACTTACCAGAAGTCACTTTATTTCAATTCAAAAATTTTCCCCTGAAAGGAATTAGATAGATGCCTGTCATGATTTCATTGCTAATGGAAAAGTATGATGTACAGGGGCAAGACACTACAGTACTAATTCGAGGTGGAGAGCATACATTTTAAATTAAATAAATTAAAAATATGATTAAAAATTGCAGCCCAGTATTATGACAACGTTGCAATAAATAATTACTTGTTACATATAAAAAGCATTTGAAAATTAACATGATGTTAATTTTCACATATGACATAATTTATTCAAATATAATTAATATAATACAGTAGTGAACCGAAAATCGGAATCAATTGGGGACTGGGGTTGTTCAGATTAGGGATTTGTTCCGATTACGGTTTATGTACGAAAAAATATATTAACCTGTCCGATGTTCAAATTTTTCTCCGTTGCATGTCGCTTCGTGTTGAATTTTTGTCGATTTTAAGCCTAACGAAAATTTTTATAATAATAATCGAGGCTATCATATTGTTAAAAATTATTTCTGCATTTTGTACAAACAAAATAAATATATTGAAGAATATAAAAACATGAAAATTATACTTTAGAAGTAAATTTAGTATCAAAAACGTTCGATTCAGCACGACACAGTCCGACTGAAAATCGTGCCGATTACCGGGGTTCCGATTTACAAGTCTCTACTGTATATAATTTATTCAAATAAAAAAAGTTTCTTTCAATATTTTTCAAGTTTCTTCAAAGATTCATTAGAATAGTAGCTACAAAATAATAGCAAGGTTGAGGCCGAAGTTTTAAATGCGGAAACGTGTAGTCGATTATGTTTGCATTGTGACGCATATTAAATGTTTAATTTTAAATAATTTAACTTTGATGAATTAACATTATTACTGTTGACGTACTGAACGTCCGACGTACACGTTTCCGCATTTAAAACTTCGGCCTCAACCTCGCTATTGGCTAAAAATTATTTAATGATTTTGTTTTTAATCTTGTGCTTTAGATTCTTTCTGTATCATTTTAAAATATTTATTTCTTAAAAAACTGTATAATGTATTGATTGATAAATTATTTAATTTAGTTTATTCATTTTTCTACATATTAATTTGGTTTCAAATGTTTATTAAAACAAGTTTTAAAAAATCTTTTCGATATTATAGGCTCCAATAGGAACAATTGACCTTCGCCACTGTGTTACACCTCTTGTAAAATTAGTATCAAGAGATATTTGCGCCAGACCTCATACTTTTCAATTAATATCAATGAGGCCAAAAGAGGAGGATGACAGAGACACACTCATCTCGCAGAGTGTCAATACAATCACTACAACCAAGTATGTAGAAACTCCCATTTCTTTAAAAATATAAGTATTTAACCATTAATGCCATTTCCTTTTCCAGACATCTTCTTTCTGCCGACACTAAGGAGGAACGTATCCTGTGGTGCAATCGCCTGAACGAAGTGTTAAGTAGCATCCGCAAGTGGGATCCCGAAGCGCTCCGTCCGATAGAAATTGCCCAATAAAATTTCAGACTGATGCTTGCCTATCACTCTGCATGAACTTTGACCTGTAACGCCAATGAAAATTTTTTCAACTTGTTGCTATATTATGTTTGAGCATTGTGACGCATATTAAATGTTTAATTTTAAATAATTTAACTTTGATGAATTAACATTATTACTGTTGATCAGTAATAATGTTAATTCATCAAAGGCTTTTATAAGCTGTTAATAAGGGTTAAAAAGCTTAATTTGTATATAGTTTGTAGATTTTATTAAATCAAAATAATTAAAAATATAGTAATTGAATTTATAAAGAACAGAAGTATTTTTTGAATTACAGCATATATTAAATTTTGTAAAGGAACTAATTACTTATAAATGACATAATTATGCACCCCAGTTTGATAATTCTTTGTTTGAATTTAATAAAATTTGTTTAGGTATTAAAACAAGCCATAAATATAAAATTTCTTCTGTAAATGAATTCTTTGATGCAATGAATACATTAACATACTACATGCGAATTACATATTACAAATAATTTTATTATTCTTCACGCTTTTTGTCTCTCTAAAGATAATTCTGATAAAAATGTAATTCAATATTTGCACAAAGATTAAATCTTGAAATATATTTTCATTATTGTGAATGATAATTTATAGAAAAAAAACTGACAGATTTGAGCAAAAGAAGAATTAAAAGTGAATTTAAAACAAATTCTCATTGAAAACTTCTTTAGAAGTTATCGTCATCTTTTTTTATTCTGTTACACAAGAATATAACATTTTAAACATTTCTTTGCATTAAAATTTTATCTGATTGTTTGATAATTTTTGTAAAGGAATTTTCCCATAGCACTTAAAAATATGCTTTTTATCTGCTGGAGATCACATGCATAATCAAAGAGGTTATAATCATCCTTAATAATAATACTTTGTTTGTACTTATTGCAATCCAATTTATTATATAGTAATGTGCATCAATTTTACAGCTTGAGTTTGGAGTGGAATTCTTTATTTAAATGGAAAATCTAGCAGTATCCTTTACATAAGTGGTTCCTAATGGGATTGGTACAGCCCACTGGTGGGCCTTGAAGAGATCTAAGGGGGCTTTTCTGGTCCAAGGTAAATTTAGGGGTTGTTGAGGACCAACCACCACTCCCCTGGGCAATACTTGCAAGAATACACTGATGATTTTTAGTATTAATCAAACTTTTCAAACACATGTTTCAACAAATAGTTATAAATGTCTTTTAAGCAAGACCAGTTCATAATAAAAGTAGGTATTGGTATATTAAAGCTTTGTTCCTAATACTTTTTTGACTAGTACATGAATGAGTCAAAAAGTCTGTATGGTGCACTGCGCATGCTATGCAGTGCACCATATGGAGCACCACAGCGTGTGTGTATTTCCAGCTCGATCAACAAAGCTTGTATTTACAAGTTTGCACAGGTCACGACAAGATTAACACGCGTGCATAATATCAAATCTATGCTTGTTTTTGACAGGTTCATTAAACATTACTATAAATACGTGAGGCTTTTTATCCATACAAGATTGTTTGGAAGTTCTTTCAGAGTAAGTGTGAACCTAAAATTTCTGTGCGGTATCTACAGATCTCATTCAAAGGACAACTTACATGGACCACTTATTACAACAAAAATATATTTTTAATAACTATTTGCCACAAAGGTATGTATGTACATATTTACTATTATTATTTGTTTATTATTCTTTTTACTGACCGATGTTAGCAATGTAATTTAAAACTTATTTAATATGGTGAAGGCTGGTCCTGTGGTGGCCACAGCAGATTTTTTTTACTGTTTTTATTTTTACAGATAGACCCATGTCAGATTCAAAGAAAAAATGTTTACAATATAATGTTGAATATTTGAAGTATGGTTTTATTCAGGCACCCTTAAACAAGACATCATCAATGTGCCTGATTTGCCAGTTTTCTCAAATGAACTCATGAAACCTTCACAATTAGAAGATTTCACCAATACATCCTGACAGAAAAGATAAAGATTTATTTTACTTTCCAAACAAATTCCTACGTTGAGTGCACATCAGTGGTCTCTCGTTGAAAAAACTGTTCTACTTTTAAAACCATTCAAAGAAATTATTGTGGAAGCCAGCAACCAAGAAACCACCTCATCTTCAATAATTCACACAATAGAGACTCTGAAATTATTCTTACTATCAAAAGCAAAGGGCATTAGTTCCTTTAGTGGCATTAATACCACAATAGGACTAGAAAATTCAATAAAATAAAAAAGATTTTCAGCATGTAAAGAAAACAAGTCTTTATGCTTGTCATCTTTATTAGATTCAAGATTCAAAAAAAAAAATAAAATATGATAGAGGAAATAAAAAGATAGACAATCGATAGCTTAGATAATGTTGATAATTCAAAATCTTAAGAAGAATTAAATCCTGAAGCTTCCATTTCTGGAGATGATCAAGATGGAGGAGAATCTCTGTTTTTTTCTAATTTATTTGATGAATTAGCTTCTAGTAAACGAAAAAATGAATAAGAGCATGTTTTTAAAAAAGAACAAACAAACAAAACAAATGTTTCGATCAAGAATTAGAAAAATATTTACAACTTCTTTTTATCAAAGAACATCTGAATTTGAGATCTTCATGCATTCATTTACATATACAGGATGAATCGGATATTTGTAGAACCTATTATAAGTGACTCTTTGATATGACATTATAATTTATAATTTAACAAAATTCAAGGAACTAAATAACAAATTAATATATTTATTGGCTATAAATACTTCTATACAAATAAATAATTCTTATCCGTTACAGAATAAAACGGATACAGATAACAAATATTCGAGCGCGAAATTAAAAATGTGAAATTTATCCTCTCATATTGTTTGATAAAAAGGCAATGTTTATTGCCAAATATAATTGGGAAGCATATATAATAAAATACATTTCTACATTATATTACACGAGTCTAATATACGGTCTGATCCAACTAAAGCGTTCGGTCGTCCTTCCAATTCCACGGGATGCACATCTCTCCGTCTTGAAGGATGGAATAATAGTGTGATATTCTGAGTCTGCAGTTTCTCAAATAGTGCATGGAAGACATACCACTATCCAATAATCTCCTGCAACATTGCACCATTAGGTCGGGTGTAACGTTATCATCCTTGTCCAGTGAAGCCAGGCCCAATTCGGTCATGCAGCGATCGTAGAGTTTCCATTCTTCTCTTCTCAACCTATTAAATAATTTACTATGACTTATTGTTAAATCTAAATTTTAAACTGAAAGATATATTTGGCATTAATTTCAAAAATGGCTGTCTAATTTTTCTGTCGTCTTTAGGACTCAATTAGCTGAACAGATCAGTTCATCAGATCATCCAATTTCATTATGAAACAAAAGCATAAACATGCTATCAATATAATGTAACAAATTTGATATTTAAATATGCAAATCAAGTAATTCAAAGAATTTTGAAAAATTGAGTTAATTTCTTATGAATAAATATAAAAGGATTAAAATTGTTGTAAACATGACTTGATCAAACTTCCACAACTTTTTTGAAAATCTTTACAAATATGGAGCATGCACTGAAAAGTTTCTGGTATATTGAGCTTGCTTTAACCAAGAATATAGGTAAAACTGCAAAAACTAGTACTGAATTGCTAAGAAAGTGTGTCCAGGATCCAATCTCTCAAAAACTTGTTTATTGAAAAGCATGCCACAAAACTGATTTTTTAGCAGGTAACAATAAGTGTCAAAATGAGCCAAAAACAGTAAATTCTAATAACTTTAGTAAAGTTAGTTTCAGTGCAGAGTTCAGTTGGTAACAAAATAAATCTATAAAGTTGATATCGCATACTATCAAGAACCCACTCAGACTGATGAACATTAAGTATTTTTAACCATGGTATGCATTTCGGGCAGACAAGCTGTCTCTCTTCAGTCATTACAATCACTAAATTACAAGCATGTAATCCATAATTGTAAATATATATATCTTGTATCAACATTCCCATTAACCATTTTAATTTTCTGCCCTTTAATTCCAACCAAAAACACCATACAAATAATCTCTGTACGGTTAACAACTATTACTGTAGAAGTTTTACTGTAGCTATAGATTAATTAATCTGTTATTTTCTAATCACATAAAGCATAATACTAATTAATTATCTATTTGTCCTACTATTAATTTATAGTCCTGTACAAATGATAAGACTCCTTTGGACCAGTGAGGTAACTAAGATGGAGAAACTAGGTTTATAAGATGATGACTAGATTAACAGAAAGCTTAATCATTAAGTTTAATCAATTATGAATAAAATTACAAGTTTAGATATAATCATTATTGAATTTATTTGTGATGGTACAGTCAAACCTGTTTTTATGCGGTCTTTTTTTGTGCGGTATAGTTGGCGACTAGTCTCGTGCGATTTATCATGTCTCACGTTGACTTATTATAGCTTAAATGAACTTATTATAGTAATATTATTGCATGAATATGCAAAAAATGAAATAATTTATTTTTTAAGTCAACAAAACACCACCTGGACAAAAATATGTAAAACAGACGATAGACTAGACGATGCAGTCAAGTGCTGACATCTGTTGTCAATAAATTCTATTTCGTACGGTTTTGAGTTATTTTCTATGTGAGACTTTTTTTATGCGGTCCCTATTCACCGCATAAAAAAAATATATTTTTAATTGTGTTGCGAAAACTATTTTTTATAGCCACTCGTGAAGTTTCGTGCGATTTTTTTTTATGCGGTCCCTATCCACCGCATAAAAACAGGTTTGACTGTATTTGAAAATTATGACTTCTGGCACCTATTATTACATGTTTAGATAGTAGGGGATAACAAAATAAAACAAAAGTAATGTTTATTACAACATATCTGTGAGCAAATCTTGCTACAGTATGGATGTATTTTAGTGTATATTACTGTTGCTTTATATGCATTATGCATGTTAATTGCGATTTCACATATCAGCAAGGACTTGATTTTTTTTTTGTGTGTCATTAAATAATCTCTCACAAAACATTCCTATAGAGTAAAAAATGCATTTGACATTTTTACTAATTTGAAAACAGTACTTAAGACAGACACTACATTTGATACATAAATAGAAAGATTTGGATGTCCTGGCTTTTCATCATCCAATTTCAATTTGCAGTAAGGAACTCGGTCTCTAACTATTATAGAAATGGACTGTTTGTGTCAAGGCCAAATTATTTGGCAGGCAACTGTTGTCTACTTCGTGGAAGTGTGGTCATTAATGTAGGAATTTCTAGCCCAAAAACAAATCTGTGTACCAAATCACCCAACATATTTTCAGATATGTCTCCCTGTGACCACTATTTATTTATGAAATTATCATTGAAAGGAAAACTCTGACACTGAAGGCATCCAATAGATTTGTTCTCCACATGATACAGTATTGTGGTCAAACAACAACTTAGAATAATTTGGGCATGTCTTTTATGTATCAATGTAAAAGGGATGTATTTTCAGTGGAATAAATCAGTTTCTCTAAGTCTGTTTTATTTTTTTTTTTTTTATCCTGCTATCTGGTTGAAGGATTGTATATGATTCTGAACTTTGTAGAAAGCAATTTCAAAGCTTTTATATTGCTTTTCCATAGATTAAGTAAATCTACACAGAATAGAAACATTCAAGAATATAGTTTTTACTATTCTGATAATTTTTCTTCTAAAATTGATAGTGAATAAATACAGGGTTAGCGAGAAATAAGTTTTCCACTTCAGAGCACTCTGGAGTGCGTTCTACTGCTCGAAATGAAACAAAATTTGGACTACAGATAATTCAAATGATGCGCTTTACATTTCTTTAAAAGAAAAAAGTACAAAAATCTGTTGATAGGTGGTGCTGGAGCATACAGAAATACTGAATATGCAACACAAACTGCTCAATATGTCCTCCTCCGTTTTGAACAATGTGCTCTAATTGTAAAACCATATTTTCCGCTGCAATATCCAGAGCATGGTGCCGAATGCTGTCTTTCAGATCTGGCACAGATGCAGGGTCTTCTGCAGTAGATGTTGTCTTTCAGGAAACCTCATAACCAAAAGTTGCATTGTGTTTCAAATGTTTGACATATGCAAAGAAATGCCATTCATATTACAGAGCCACCTATCGATAGATTTTTTTACTATATATTTTTTTAAAGAAATGTCAAGCACATCATTTGAATTATCTGTAGTTCAAATTTTGTTTCATTTTGACCAGTAGAATGCAACCCAGAGCAATCTGAAGTAGGAAACTTATTTCTTGCTAACCCTGTATTTTAAAATATAGTTTTAAATGAAAATTTGAATTTACCTTTTATATTCTTCCATTTTTAGTTGTGCTTCTTCCATGTGTTTTGAAATAAAATCTATCAATAAGAATGCAGGGCAAGATGCAGGAACAATAAACTGGCCTGTTGGAGATAGCATCAATGGACCTGCCTCACTACAGAGAGAAAATTTTCATTTTAAATATTACTTATTTTAAATTATTAAACTATAAAATCCTTTTAGAAATCAATTATTTATAGATAAATACAGTAACACTTCTCTAACTCAAACATCTGTAACTCAAATAAAATGAAGCACTTTGTAAATCTTAATGGAATAGCATATAAATTTAACATGAACTTGAACTTGAATTTTCTTCAAGCCAAAGGTTTTCATAGTCCCAACACATTCGTTTCTATGTTACTTTCAAGTTTCCTGACCCAATTAGGATCACTTTGGATAGAACAAACATTAAAATTTATCAGTTTTCCACAAAATTTTCACACAGTTATTTGTACTGTATCTACTCTCCCACACTCATGAAGATAATGTTCCAGTCCAAAGTGAGAGGACCTGTTGCTTTATCTCAATAAGATGTACCTACAAAACTTCAATTCTATTAGTTACATTAAAAAAACACCTTTTCAGCAAAACAGCCAGGTAATGTCTATCAAAGATTCTTTGTATAATGCAAGAGATGTAAAAACAAATTTATTCAGAATTGGCATTTTTTCACTGTATTGTTCTCTAACTCAAAATTTTTTCCTGCCCCTTGGTGCTTTGAGTTAGAGAAGTTTTACTGTATAAATTTAGGTATGGAAGCATTACTATACAGAAATAATGGTGATAAACTACAGGAGCTCCCCTACTTATGAACAATTTGACTGTATGTCTAAAACTTAAATTTCACACAAATTCTGAAGTTCTCTTTGCTGGTTGAAGTCAGTCTTTAGCCAGCAACAAATAATAAATGTGGATTTATTTCTATTGCATATTGTCATTTTTCATTTTATGCAAATTCTGACATTCCATTGCCACTCGAGAGGGGGTATTAAAGTTGGTAACGTCAGAGTGAGTTGGTTTTTCACTATTGTTTGCAATAGTTTTATAAACTTTTATGATTAGTGCTTCAAAAATACATTCAAAATATAATAGTTTTATAACGTCAAGTTTAGGTAATAGAGCCAGACTTTTTTGCATTTATCTCCACTGCAAGATTTACTAAGTGTGTTAGAAAAAAACCATATTTGAAACACCTGCTACTAAGCATTAGCAATCGAGTAAACAAGCATAATGTATTCTATAAGTACATTGAAGGATCAAACACTAACAATACATGGTTATTCTGTGTACAAATATACTTTCTAGATTAGTCTTCAACTTATGACAAAACCTTGGAAACCTAACCCATTCATAAGTAGAGGAGTGCCTGTACATAGGACTAGTTATCACCATCAAAAATGATATACAATATACTTAGTGCACTGTAACTCAATGCCCTGTCTCTATTTTCAAATATTGTTCACTGTATTTTATGTAAACAGAAATCTATATTTAAGTAACAAATAGGATGATACACAAGTCAGTCTGGACCACATTTAATATATAAAGTAATAAATAGTTGAAAAATAACAGTTTTCATTTGTAATTAAGTTCAAAATAATTTTTATTTTAAATAATTCATTTTTTTCTATAACTTTGGAGATTCTATTTTCACACCCAAAAATTAGGTCTTAATTCATTAGTGAATTTGACACTATTGACTTACCTATTGACTATAGTTTCTAGTTATGCTTCCATTTCTTTGGAACTTAGTATAGTCTGTATCCACCTTTAGAAATAAGCTAACAAGTTTGATGGAAAGAAGTATACAAAACTTATTTATTTTAGAATATAATATATGCTTCAGGTCTTTGTACTTTAGTGAGAAGATGGCCAGACATTTGCCTATCCAATTTGAACAACACTTGGCAAGAACATAGCCCTAAACACAGAGATTCTTGTCCAAATAATGGGACACACTAATTATTAATTCATATGCCTTTGTGTCCTTATTTTATTCAATTTATTATAAAAATGTCTACTAGGACATATCATATTATTAGGACTTATTGTACTGGTGTTCTGTTTCTGCAATTGAGGAAAACTTATTCAGAAAAATCAATCTTTATTGTTCAAGTGGTATTTCACCTGTGAACAATAAAGATTATTGTCACAAAGTAAACTTATTAATTAACAGTTTATTATAACTAATAAGGATTCTTTACTGGATATAATTAAAAAACTTTAGAACTTAAAAACAAAGTTTAAAATGATTTATAATATGAATAAGTTTTGAAAATGTTCATGAAGATTGTGACAATAAATACAGAAAATGGCATCACGTTTTTAATCTCTTGCGTTATAAGCTTTAAACGTGAGGAATAAAAATAGGAATAATAATGTTAATGATACAAAATATTTATTTTACTGTATCATTAACATTATTATTCCTAAAATAATAAAATAATTTTGTATCATTAACATTATTATTCCTATTTTTATTCCTCACGTTTAAAGCTTCCCACCACATGCCTTCCCATTTTTAGTTTTTTTTTGTGTAACAAAATTATTTTATTATTTTACTGTTACACAAAAAAAAAAAAAAACTAAAAATGGGAAGGCATGTGGTGCCTACATCACACACTTGGCTATTGCAATTACAAGTGAACTTTCCAAAGACAAACTAAATACTCAATTTTCAGAGGCCCGTTTTTTCAAAAACATGTGAGAAATGGATCTTATTATTTAAACAAGGATCTCTCTGTACTTAGGGCTACATTCTCACCAAGTTTCATTCAAATTGGAGGGGCAAACGTCTGGCCTTCTCCTTGTAAGTACAATGGTTTTTTCATTGTCAATAAGAAATCTTCAGAATTTTTTGTCTTAATCTCTTAGTATACATTCTGTATATTTTAAAAGTTTATATTTATTATTGCCAATACTTGCTTAAACCACACTGACAACTGGAATTGTGATATTAACAATAGAAGTATTTGTTTAACAAAAATGTGCATTTTCATCAGACAAAATCTTTGGATTGTAATTTTCACAAACTGGTTAAAAACTTTCATTGGATTGGCACTGTAACATGGAAAGTTTATATCAACAGAATCACAAAGAAATAAAAAAATGATAATTTAGGTCCTCGTAACAATAAGATATTTCACTTTTTCAACATTTTTGCTGTGGACATAACCTTAAATATTAAAATTCGCTTTAGATTATGCCATCCTAACTATGTTTGACATTTTATTATATTAAGTAAACTTATTAAACTAACATTCTTTACTGGATATAATTAGAACTTTGTTTTTAAGTTTCTTAAAGTTTAAAATGATTTAGAATATGAATAGGTTTTGAAAATGTTCATGAAGAATAAATTAAAGATTTCAATTGTTGATTTTAATCATTCATAAGGAGTCAAAGTACAGTACATCACAATTAATGCAATGTATTTGCAACAGGGCAAGTGCCAAGGATGAGATGCAAGAGGCATCACAACAACAAACATTTGTGTGTTGTGGACTAAAAAAACTAATGTATTGCCAAGGGCATCAAAAACATTGCTATATCTCTCTTTGTATGTATCAATAGCTGATTAAAAATTCTTTCATATTTTGTATAATATACATCTAAACTTACACCTAATCAAATTCTTCCAAATCTTGGAATTGAAAGACATTCCAAAAAGTAATAGATGAATTTTTTTCTCATCAGTGTATTCAAAAATTAATTAAAAACAATTGACTTGATACAACTTACCATTCTACAGCTAATTGAAATTTGTTTAAACGATCAGGCCAAGAATCTGGATATCCATTTTTCCAATAGTATCTATACAAAGCTGAAGTTAATTTCTGTAGTTGTTGCATGTATTTTTTCACCATAACTGACTGTCGAAATTCTCGATGATTAATTGTAATCCCCCTCAAGACATCAGATAATGCTTTTTGTACAGATGGAGCTTGAGCTAACAGGTTATCATACTGATGTACTGATTTAATTAACTGTTAAAATTTAAAATAAATTTATTAACTTTTGTAATTAAAACAACAAATAGATGAAAAGCTTTAGTGTTATCAAACTTACATCTAACCAATTATGTCTCACATCTTCACTGCTCAATATAACATGACTATCAAGACTCACACCTGTTTCTAATGCGAACACAAGTGTCCTACCTAAATTAAATATGCAAATATTCATATTTAATAGTAATTAATTATGAAGTTAATAGTAATTATGAAAAATAAAGATTTTTAGTGCTTTTAGTTAGTTTTTAGTTTATTAGATCACTGTTAATCATGTAGCAAACTAAATTTTTTATGAAGAAAAACATCATGCAAAAAATACTGAACCAATTAATTGTTGTTGTACTTCTAACATTAAAAACAATGGTCTGTACTTAAGATCAATTGCTATCTACTCAACTAAAGAAAGAGTTAAAATGTATACCTTTTAAGAAACATAACCTAAGCAGAAAATTTTTCTAACTACTGAAATTTTTGAAATTATTAGCCAAAAAGCACTAAAAAGTATTATTAAATAACTATTAAATTTTGTAATTATTTCATCTCACCTTTCAGCACTTTCATATCATCAGGATGCTGAATAGCCAGACTCCTAAAACTTAAAAGACATCCGCGAAAATGTGATATGCCCCAACCACATTTCCAAAAAAGATTTTTTAGTTCTAATGAACTTTTAAGTTCTTTACGTAATTTGCTTACTTCATCCCTAATTGGTTGTGATGCTTTTAATTTTTCTTGTGCTTTAGAAATATTTTGAGATAACCAAACCCTTAAAAAAGTGTTCAGTAAAAATTAAATATTCATGCAAAACTTAACTTTAATATATATTAATACTTACTTAAGATCAACCTCTGGTTCCTTCTCAATTTTCTGTTTGACTTCACTAAATGTTATGTCGTGAATTTTCCATTCTTTAACAGGATTAAAATCAACTTTGAATTCAATTCGACTTTCAGAACTAGATGACTTTATATTATTTTTGTTTGCATGCAATTGATCCAGGTATTCAGTTGATAATTGACAAGCTGATAAAATTGCATGAACTGTTTTGTGAATATCTCTTCCCAGGAGTTTTATTTTAACAGATTTAAAATTATCTAAAAGACAAAAGTAGATATATTCAAATTGAAAAGAAAATACACTCATGTTTGTGAAAATTGCAACACCATGAAGGAATTGTCAGAAATTAATGAAATTTATTCCACATATTACTGATAGTGGTACAAATAAACGATCAAATTTACAAGACAAAAAACAAAAAGATCGTCAGAAATCAGTTCTTTGTGTGTCTGCCAAGCTGAGCGATGAGAGCCTGTACAGGTCATGGCATTGAATCATAGAGATTTTGAATGTAATCCTGGGGAATGGCATTCCAGATGGTTTCGACTTGACGCCAAAGTTCAGTCTTATTGTGTGCCCCACCAGCTGTACAAGCAAGTCACCAACCAATGAAATCCCAGATATGATTGATGGGCGACATATCCGGAGAATAAGCAGGCCATGGAAGAAGCAAAACCTGTTGTGCACTGAAGAAGGCTTGTGCAGTCTGAGAAACATGTGCACGAGTATTATCCTGCTGAAATACAGCACCCAGAATGCATCGAAGAAGGGGGAGGACCTCTGGCTCCACAATTTCCTGTATATAGCGATCACTGTTGAGGTTGCCCGCAATGTGCACTAGATGGGATTGACAATTATACCCAATAGCTCCCCACACCATGATGCCAGGCATTTGTGCGGTATGATGCTGGATAACACACTGTGGGAGCAGACATTCCCCTCTGTAACGTCTGACGTGTACTCTTCCATCATTGTACTAGATTGTAGCGAGATTCATCGGAAAAAACAACTTGTTGCCACTGGGCACGTCACGCGCCGTGTTGCTGAGCCCATTGAAGTCGAAGGCGTCTGTGAATCAGCAACAGGGGAATCCTGCGTAGAGGAACCCTTGCAAGCAGTTCATGCTGCAGCAGATGGCAACGAACTGTGGAGCTAGACAACAAAACACCCGTAGCCGTTCTCCAACATTGTGCTAACACACGAGAGGACGCTGTACGGTCCGTCACAGCCATGCAAATGAGGTGTCTGTCGTCCCGTGCTATTGCTTGCCCCACTACCAGGTTTTCGCCTTATTTGGTTCTTCTCTGTCCATTTCTTCCAAACACGCATCACTGTTGTGGCATTACACTGCGTGCGGGCTGCGATTTCTCGATATGAAAATCCACTCTCTCACATACAGACGATGCGGCCCCATACAAACTCTGTTAGTTGTTGGTATGGCTTCCTCCCGCTTTTGATGAGGCATATTAACCACCAATGAAACGTTTACCGCAGACAGAGGAAGATAAACAGATTTTAATGCATCTTTACAGTTCTTTATATACCTGGAACAAGCGGCTGATAAGGAGCAATTTCTCGTTCCACGCATGTGCAATCGCCTTGTAATTCTAATCATTTGCATGTCTTACCTCACTTTACATTTCCTGTAAGTTTGGTTCAATTTGCACAATTCCTTCATGGTGTTGCAATTTTCACAAACACGAGTGTATTATAAAATTGAAAAAAATTTGCAATTATAATATAAATTCAAAATATTTTCATAAAAGCTTAAATATAAAAAAAAAATTGAAATGATTTATATAACTTACAGAATATTTATTTGTAGAAAATGTATCTTCTATACTCTTCTAAAGGTGGCTCATATTTGCTGATATGACTCATGAGTAAATCGTCCACACTATTCAGTCTGGCCAAATATTTGCTCAACAGTCGGCAAATACTGAATGTGTGGGGCCACCTTAATACATCTTATAACTTTTAATTAACATATAGTAAAGATTGGAAATTATAATATCCTATTCTGACTTATTTATAGTAATTTATGAACTAATTATGAACAATATAAATATAAATATGTATATTGTTAATTTTTACAGTTTGAACTATATAACAAAAGTTAATTGTATGTTCATTGATTAATTGCTACATACAATCACCACTGTCATCTAATGTATACTCATCAATGATCTTAGTCTGCAGACATTTGATTCCCAATAAAAAATTAATAGTAATATATTTTGTCTTTTTTTTTTTAGCAATTTATTATAATTTTTAAAAAATTTTTTATATTGCCATATAAATTATACAGCAAAATTTAAAATTTTTTTATTAGTTCTATAAAACAATTCATAAATTTTGGAACTATTTTGCTGTTTTGTGTCAATTTATTTATGATAAAAAGGTCCTCTTAAAACCTGCAGAGAGGAAAGATTTATTTAATTATTTATAATGATCACTTATAATCTCAAATACAGTATATATATAAAAACAGGAAAGTTTTGACAAAACTCTATTCTTGTTTACGTATACATATATAAGCACAATATTTTACGCACTCTTCTTTCATTATTAATTTCTTAATAATTACAAATGGACACAAAATTGTAACACAGCATTTGGAAATGACTGAATGAACATGTTTGAACTTCATCAATATACTAATGAATTAACTCATATTTATTTGAAATTCAGTTGTGTTAGAAAACAATTTTGAAAGAAATAAATCTTCTAACAGCCTTCTGTTTCTAAACCAAATAGAAAAATAGTTTCAAATGCAACTACGAACCTTTTTTCAAGAATTATTCTTAAGATCTTTAATTTTTGTGCATTAGTTTTTAACATGTCCATTCAAATGATATTTAGGAAATCGGTCAACAAATACCCATCGATTAAGAGAGTTGAAAAAAGACTTATAAATAAAAAAGTTTAAAATAGTTTATCGCTTTAATGTATAAATCCTATATCCAGTTAATAATTGGTAACATTTAACACCACTTTTTCCTGAAATATATTAAAATAATTAACCAAATTATATTTCTGAAAAAATTTTATATTCAAATAATAGCGAGGTTGAGGCCGAAGTTTTAGATGTGAAAACGTTTACGTCAGACGTTCGGCACCGCTTTCCTGTAAGCCTAGAAGTTTGACAATGGCATTTGGAATGTCGAGCACGATTCCACTGACTTTCCAAACACCATTGCCAAACTTCTAGGCTTACAGGAAAGCGGCGCCGAACTTCCAACATACAAGTTTTCACGTTTAAAACTTCAGCCTCAACCTCGCTACTGTTTTTAATTTATGTTTAACTGTTGTGTTCAATTGTTATTTTTAAAAACATTATTATTATTTGTGAGACAGATATATAAATCACATTATTCTCAAAGAATAGTTTTGTACAAAAATATATTAATATTAATAATCTATTTAAATCTAATAATCCACTGTATTTGATAGAGCAGAAGATAAAAATTTTGAAATTTCAATAATTTCAAAGTTCAAAACTTAATCAAAAACTGTTCAATTCTTACCTGTGTTAATTACATTAGCTTTTGATTTTGTGTCTCTTAAATAGAAGGTAACACATGTTGGATAATTAGGATGATTTTTTATTAATGTTTCCAAAAACTCATTCAGTTGTTTCAAAGAATTCTCATTAATCTCCTAGAAATAAAAAAATGTATAGAAATTATTTTTTATCTGAATAAAAACTTACTGCTATTTTTCATTTATAAAATTTTAATTTTTCTTTTTCAAAGCAAACACAACTAAAATTTCATTCTAAAAAATTGTCTTACAAATATATTCAGACATACAGCATTATATACAATGAAGTTATATAATCTGTTGTAGCTTTATATATAGTAGTATAAAGTGTATTTATATAATGTAAACTCTACTTTCAATAAACTTTGAGATATATTTAATAAACCATTTCATACATTATTTTTTAGTTTACAAATTTCTAAAATGATCAGTATGTATGTTATAGTATGAGGGTTGGTCAAAAAATTTGAAAAATATCTTTTAAAATTGTCACTTTGCAACAGTGCTTCATCTGTGTTTTTGGCAGGGGTCTCTGAAACTCACATGCAAGATGAAATTCACCTATTTCAATATCATGAAGAAAAATTGTTCTACAAGTGCATCAATCCAGCCTATCTTGTCTTCTGTGACTGAAGAACAGAGTTGCAATTTTGGTGCAGTTTCACCTGGAAGATTCAGCAGTACAGTGTCTCAAAAACTCTGCAATGAGCACATTGTGAACAAGCCCTATCCCAGATACTATTGTGTTTAAGAGGTATCAGCACTTTTGATCTGGGGGCTTCAACCTTTATGATAATGAACGGTATCCAAGGGCTGTGATAATTTCAGGGAAGATTGATGTTGCCAAGGCCTGCTTGATGAAGACTGACAGATAAATACCAGAGAGCTAGGATGTAACCTCAACATCTTTCATGGATCAGTTATTACCATCTTGCATGAACACCTGCAAATGAGGAAGTTGTGTGTACATTGACTACCTCATCGGTTGTAGCTGAACTACATGGGAAACATGAAAATTTTTGCAAGTTTATGCTGGAGAAATTTAACAGCAGAATGTCAGAAACAGTCACCAACATACTGACAGGTGGTGATAACCTGGAACCCTATTATAACTCTAAAACTAAAAACTAAAGCAGGAAGTGGGTAACTGAAGGTGAAGACGTCTCCAAGTTTCTCCGAGAGCACGGTGCTTGAAAAGTCACGGTCTTTGTTTTTCTTTGCCATTGAAACATCTTTCTACCTGTTACCTTGGAACAAGCTACTACAGTGACCAGAGAATGGTACTCTTCTATTTGCTTGCAAAAAGTGCTTCAGTCACTTGAAGAAGAATGTTTAAGACCCAAGCTATGCAACATCATGATCCATTAGGATAATACTCCTGGACACAGAGCCAAAGTGATCCATTTGTTTTTGTAGTCCTGCAAGTGGTCCAGCATCCACATCTGCTTATTCATCAGACTTAGCACCTTGCGACTTCTTCCTCTTCCCACAGATGAAGAGAAATTTGAAAGAAAGTAAGTTTGATTCAAAGGAGGAATGCAATGACAGCAGATTTACTCAAGTTTTCAAAGGTGGATTTGCAAGGGTTCTTTTCAGACTGGTTTTCAAGAATGAAGGCATTTGTGTGCATTGATTCTGATAGAAAATATTTTGAGAAACAGAGAGATCTGTGTTCAAAACATGAATATCTGACAACAATAATAAGTGTTTTCCTGAGAATTCTTTGACATTCTGTACATACAGAAAATACAGATTTAGTACTTTCTAATTAATAATTAAATTTGAAGTAGCTGTTTATTTGCTTCCTTATTTAACAAACTGATCTAGATTCTTATTTTAATCACATCATTTTCATATGAAAAAAGTAAGAAATTGTTGATATTTTGAAAAAATATCAATAATTAAAACAATATTCATACTGGTAGTACATTTTTATAAAATGTATTTTTTTTAAACATTATTATTGATTATTATTATTGTATGCAAATATTCTTGAAAAAAATGATTACAATGCACTTTTACTAATTTAAATTCTGCTTAATCTAAATCAATTATCTTTTTCATTTTCTGCTAAATGTTCCATCACAAAATGATTTGTTTCTATTATCTATTATCATTTAACTTCAATATGAGGTAAATCATTCATATTAAAATGTAACTATAATAATACACATTTTTATTCTTAACCTATTGTACAGTAAATATATCAGCTGTATAATAAATAATGTAAAAATTGTTGTTCTTATATCTGATCAAATTCACTAAGGTATAATAAGAGCTTAAAGGTTATATACATTATATACCAGAGGTGGGCAAGCAAGAGTTCAGTGGGAGCTGAAATGTAGGTTTTGCAAAATGCATGGGAGCCGCAGTTCTGTACTGTCATGGCGGATAGTATGGTAAGGCATATGGTAAGGCATAGGGTGTCCCCCCCATCTGGGTTGAGAACTTGTTTTAAAAAAATAATTTGAAATGTCAATTTAATTTATTGCACCAACTTGGAAATAAATTACTAAATATTACATATATATAATTACATATTTTCACAAAATTGTGGAAATAAAATTGTAAAAATAATAATAAAAAGAAGAAATTAACACTTTCAGCAAGAGCCGCACGTAACTCAAAAAGAGCCGCATTTGCGCATGTCTGTTATATACCATATACATTATATTTGTAATTTTTAATTTGAAATGATTGTGGCCATCCACATTGAGTTTTCGGTTATCTGAGGTACTATTGATCCACATTACATCAGATAATAAATCAAGGTTCTACTATACATGTATTTAACATTTCTTTTATAAAAATAATTTAAGAATGTGTGCATTAAATGACTGGGGAAAAAAGTTAATGCTAATTGTAAAGTTTCTTAGTGTATTTACTGCATCATTTGTAAATATTTTAAAATAATTTAATTAGAAATACTTACTTATTGAACTACTTTAAAATTATATAAATTTTGATAAAACTTAGATAAAAAATTCATAGTTATCCTTTCCACCTTTTAAATAGATTTATTTATTGAAATTTAAGCAACATTCTACAGTTACTAGAACATTCCGTGTTTAAATTTTTTTATCTAGTGACAATCAAAATTCATTTTTACTTTCCTGGCTATTATATACAGTATATCAAAAGGAAAGTATGGTGATTGGTCAAAAAAATGACTTCCAAGATTTTTACATTTTCTGACTCAGTAGACCTTGAAATGCTGAGAAATACAAATAATTTGGGGATGTTTTCCTGTTTGTAATGATTTTGTTTGTTTGTGGGGGGGGCACAATTTTGTTCACCCTTTTTGAAGCTTAATAACTCCTGTGGTTTTTGTCGAAAATTTCTGAAATTTTGCAGGGAGGTTTGTTTATTAGGAGGATTGATGCTGTTAAATTTTGGTGGTTCAACGTCAAGGAGTATGAAGATAATAGGGGGTTGTGTATATCTCCAGTAGGGTGAGACTTAATTATGATCTTACTTGTTGTTAGTATTTACAATTTTTATAAAACTCATCCCTATCCTCAAAATTAAGTTTTTTGCCATTTTATAATAGTTAAAAATATTAAAAGTTTTTTAAAATAAAATATGATAATAGATGGTGCCACAAATGTTGCCAGGAAAGTTAAGAAACTCATTGCTGGATTTTTTAATCATGTTATTTTTAAACTAATTTGAAATTTGTTTTGGCTGATTCCCAGTTATATTATCCAGGCTACAGTTAAAAATTTTCTCCTATATATTTGTAAAGTATTACAAGAATTTGTGTGTTTATTTACTTTTTATTTTCATTATCCTAAGTTTTGGAAATGATTTGTTACATCTTGACTGCTATTTCAACACATTCCATCTTATCTTAGTTTGCATTCCATATAAAATAAAACTATAGCTAGTAAAAATCACTTCCATCATTATTGAATTCATAAATATTAATGAATTTTATAATGATAGAACTGATTTTCTACTAATAAATTTTGTAAATAAATTTCATTATCTGTAAACTTTATATAAATATGACAACATAAATGTCCAGCTTTACAATTGTTTTATATACAAAGTATACTTTAACCAATTTCAGCTAAGGGCTAGAAATCTTGAATTTGTTACATTTAAGTTACTGTGAAGCGATTATAATGATATTTTTTTTATTAGTTTCTTTTCCTTAGTTGCAATTAATGTTAATTAAGAACATATAACTGTAACTAATCATAATTTTATATTATTGTGATTATTAGTTATGCAAAAAGTCTGGTATTGAAAAGTAGTTAATAAACTTTAATTTCAACAAGCTCATAAACCCAAAAAACCAGCAAAAAGGTAAACACTCACATTAGCAAATGTTTTCTTCCATATTAAATGAACATCCCCAGGCTTTTAACATTGAAATTAGAACTGAACATGTTGTAACACCTCTACTTAAATTATGCTGGCTCATTGATTGGTGGAGTGGTCACTGTGATAATCTCCATAGATGTAAGAATATGATGTAAAATTAGACAGAATTAAAAAACATTTTACCATTCTGGGGGTAGGAATCTCCCAGCATGTTACAAACTCGTTTATTTAAAGTTAACAAGTGTTTACTAGTCATTAACTTTAAATTCTTTTACAAGCTCTCCCGAGAAAAGTTGTTATGCCAGCATCTAATGTTACATATTCAACAATATATACAATTTTATTAATTCAAAATGCATTAACTAATCAGCGATAACATTTATAAAGAATTTTAACTTGTGAATTCACAAGCGAAAAGTATCGTTATATTTACGAACTTTAGATAAGCACGGCGAAAAAATTTTGTACATCTTTTCACTCTAATCGCATATCAAGGTACACAGCAGATAAAATATCTCATACTGTGTGTAATGTATTAAGAATTTGCTGAAAGAAATCGAAACCAACATCAAATTTAGTATAAGTAAAATCCTCTTACATGCCTTTTCCTTCGGATATTGCCAGAACAGATCCGGATGCACGGCAAAGTAAAAGGGACGAAGGGCCGCGGCCACCTCCTGGGCGGTCAGCAACGGGGCAGAATGATAAAAGCGGCAAGACACACCACCCTTCTTGAAGAAATATAAACCACATCTGAAACCACGATAACATACAGCATACAGAATACTTTCTGCAATTCATACTTAAATATATAACCTTATCTTATTTTTATACATTTATTTGCAGTTATATAACACCATTGCACTCCGAAGTTTCAATTTATAGGATAAATTAGTTTTAAAAAAATTTATTAATATAATGTGTCAGTAGAAGTTACTTTTAGGTTTATGTCCTATTTATACGTATGGACACATTTCACTAAAACTAACTTCTACCGTGTGCCTATACAATTGAATCCAGAAATTCAATTAACGGCATTATTATTATTATTATTATTAAATGAAGCATAAAACAGACATAAGGTTATATTTTATAAAAAAAAACAGCGCCATTAAACTGCTTAAATGGTTAAAAATATGCAAAATAAAAGCTAAAAACGCAAACCTTCTTATCACGTTACTCGCCATCGTCCGATTTCGTTCATTGTACAAATTTACCAAATTAGTCGCGTGAGGCGCTGTTTCTATTCGCGACGTCACTATTGACCTTTAACAGTTGTTTACAAAGCTCTGTTCAAGGTTCCGATATCGACGACAAATTAATTTAATTGTTAATTCGATTAATTAAACTATTAATAAATGTTTAAATGTTTAATCGAAAATTAAATAAAAAAATAATAAAAAAAAATACGGATATAATCGATAATTTTGATGCATATTAATTGATCGGAGCGGCATCCGAAGAGATGATAAAGTTATTCATGCGAAAAAAAATTATAGAGAAAAAACATTATTCGTTTGAATAAAATTTATATCAATTTTGTGTTACTTTTATTTATGTTCTTTATTTATAATTTTTATCTTTTTGAAGTTGGCTTTCCAGCAATACAACAATTTTTTCATGGCATTCTCCAATTGTATATGGGCCAAAATTCGTTTAAAAGTTATTTTAGATTTGGCCAGGTGTATAAAAATATAATTTAATCTGTTTACTTTACTTTTTCAATCGAAATATTAAACGAGAAAACTCAAATAAACTAAAAAATGTTACAAAAAAAATCATTTGCATCCTTTCAGATTTTAATGAAGTTTAGAATTATCATTATTATAAATAGTTTATTTTATAAATGGTATTTTAACTAATGTATCAATTTCTCGGAATTTTAAAAATGTTTCTAAAAATATCTAATCAATGCTAATGTGAATAACCTAACAAGTGTTATTGTACTCATCCTTGAACACAAATTCATACAATGTAAAAATTGTTTATACAGAAATTCAGTATTTTTTAAACTTTAAATGACATAAGTAAATAAATACATAAAATTGGCTATAAAATTTTTTTTTAATGTTTTATAACATTTTTATTTTAAATACCGTATTTTCCGGCGTATAAGACAAAGAGGACCCCCGACTTTTACAGTTAAAATACAGAGTTTGGGATATACTCGCCCTATAAGACGACACCCAATGTATAAGACGTCTCCCGACTTTTGAGAAGATTTTCCTGGGTTAAAAAGTCGTCTTATACGCTGAAAAATATGATGTATAAATTAATGTTAAAACCAACAGAAAATAAAATTATGAATTAATCGTCTAAAAAAGAAATCTTGAATAATGCAATTATTAGTAATGTTTTCTTGGTTTAAATAATTTGCTAATAAATTAAAGCAATTTATTAGCAAAGTTATTTGATCTTTAGATAAATATCTTTAAAATTGAAATAGGAGAAAGATATCTTTTACCTTTCTGTAAAAAATATTTTATAAGAATTATATTCATTCATTGTATAGATAAATAAGAAAAATAATTTTAATATATTTTAAAAAAACTTTAAAAAATGCATATTTTTTGGACATATTTTTTGAGATTGGGAGTGGGAATGGTAGGATGATCTCATCCTCATTACATAAATCATTACAATGCATTTACATGCACACATGGTGATTAAATTTCACATTTGGTTATGTTTATAGGGTTTCGGGATTGTGAGGTTGGGCCACCCCTTAAAATATTTTTAAAATGCCTTAGGTATGTCCTCAAAGTTTCAGCCTTATATCTTAATTAGAAGGGAATGAAATTTGAGTTCTAAGATTTACAGACAATACAAAACAAGTTCAATAAAGTTCTTTAATAATAATAATAATAATAACATATAAATAATAATGTTTTTTATATGTTTGCTATACAAAATATAAATATAAAAACAATTGCATCTTATATTTGTATTAAAATCAAATTTTGTTTAATGAAATTATGAACTTTTATGTTGACATTTTACTTTGAATCTATAGTATGCACTTCATTAATTGAATGGTCCATTTGTAATAAATTTTGGATCGTATTAATACAAAATGTAATATTTATGACAAAACATATGATGTAAATTTCATTTTATATTTGTATTTTAGGCACAATAGACTACAGAAGATGTAAAGTGTATTTTGATGCATTAGTTATATTTTAATCAATTTAGAGAAACACTCATTACCATAAAACACATCAAAAATATATTAATAAAAAATATGCCATGTAAAATCAAATCTGCAATTCAAAATTATGCAATCAATTCATTAATTATGTTTTATACGTTGTATTAAAAAAAAAACCTTAAAATGAATAGACAAAATAAATGAACTAAAATAGAGAGAAAATGAATAGCATTGAAATATACAATTCATCTACAATGATAATAAATTATAACATCACTTTTATAATTTTACTTGATAAAAATAGATTATATTTGTTTCAATAAGTATAATAATAATAGAATTCAAGAATTAATATAATTATAAAGTAATATACTATTAAATATTTACAATATATAGATTTTAAATAACAACAAAATGGATTGTAAGAGCTATAAACATAGTCTATGTCTGTTAATCAAAATTATAAAAAAAGGACATAAGAAATTTTCAAAAATAATTTTTCTTAAATGGATAAGCATGCAAAACATGCTTGAATTTCTTTGTGACATGCCTCTATTATCATTTGTAATGTATATAAAGTTAATATTTTATAAGATTTTGGTTACATGAAAGAGTAAAAAAAATTAATAATAATAATAATAATTACTTGTTTGTTTTCTGTAATATGACTGACACAAGACAAAAATTTTTTCTTTAGATATCTAGAATTAATAGAGACATGGAAAAAATGCATTGGAAAAGATGGTAATTATATAAAAAAATCCAGCAATGAGTTGTGTAACTTTCTTGGCAAGAGTTAAAATTCTTTGTGGTGTTATCTGTTACGAGATTTTATTTTAAAAAATTTTATTACTATTAATTAGTATAACATGGCAAAAAGCTTAATTTTCAGGGTAGAGATGAATTTTATTAAAAAAATAAAATTGTAAATGCCAATAATGAATAAAATCTTCATTAAATCTGACTCCACTTGAAATATGACATGTGACCATCACTATCTCTCCACTCCTTGACTTTTAATCAAAATTTAATAGCATCAATTCCCCTAATATACAAACTTTCTTGCAAATTTCAGAAATTTTGGACAAAAGGCACAGGAGTTATTAAGCTTCAAAATGGGTGAACAAAATCACGCTCCTACACGTGCACGCAATAACATCCATACGTACGGAAAAATCCGCAAATATTTTTTGCATTTCTTGATATTTCAAGATCCAGAGTCCAAAAATATAAAAATCTTGGAAAGTCATTTTTTTTGACTCGTTTGACTAATCTTGTCTACAACTTGGTTAAACAATTTTAGTTATATGTTGATTGAAAAACTGAAAATATTTAACACTGGTTAAATACAATTTTTCTCTCTTAAAAAATTACAATTATTAAATATTTCTATCAGTAAAACAAATTCATACTGCTTTTCTAAGAGTGAAGAGTTGTTAGAAAACTCAAATGTTGCTTTTGAGTTTATGCGTATCATCAGAAGTAAAACAAAATTTTTATTTTTCTTGTCTATTTTTCTCAAGAATAGTAGTACAGATTAGATTTACATTTGAAGATATATGATTACTAGTAAGGACACATTAATTGAAAATATATGTTCTTATTGATGATAATTTTTTTTTGTTTGTTTTTTGACTGTTTGAAATGTTATTTCTGAGTAAACATAATATTCTTAGTAATTTCATATTTCAATTAATTGTTTTCAAGTTTTTATAAATATCAATACCATATATATAAAAAGCATTGTTTTAAAATATTATTATATATTCCAAAAAATAATTTATGTATAATAATATATTTTATATTTACATTATTTGTTTAGAGATGTTTTTGTAACTTTTAAAATTATTTCATGTACTTATTACGTGTGAAATAACTTACTCAAATCTTTAAAAATATCAAAACAGATAAATAGAATGATTGTAGTATTTTTATTTGGAGTTTACTTGTTACAAAGTTCAAATTATTATTTACTAACTAAAGATAAAAATAAAAATGATCTCAATACTTTGTTTAATAAATACTAATTTATGGAGTTTTTTATATACAAGTATTTTACATAAATATTTACAAGAATAACTTTTTCTTAAAATATTCATATTTCAAATTTCCTATAATTTTAAATTTACTTTGGTTTAATAGAGTTTTGTTTAAAAAAAATTGAAGCGATTACTGTATTCGTTATATAATTTTTTATTTTATTTACATATCCAAATTGGATAGTTTCCAATTTTATTTCTCCATACTTTTTATAATAATATGGTATATCTTACCAAGACTTGTTTTTTACTCTTTCTGCCCTAAGGGCACTGAAAGGACCTTTTTTCTTCAGGTCCATTGAGTTCAGATAGACTCATAATGGGGCAACCAGAAAGTGAGAGATTGAGCCCAATATATCTGAGAGAAAAATTTCTAGAATTTTTTCAACTTGTCTGGATTCAATCCTGGGCTCTGCACAGCAGTTAGACTGCCACTTTAACAACTTGGCCATTCAGCCATCAACTGTAGTACTTTTGAGTAAAAGTATTGATGCCCTAGAGGATTGGCTGGAAAACCCATCTTCAGGAGCATCAATAGTAATAACCACATATTGCAAATAAATGCTCACTTCACTCTCCTAGTTAGTGATGGCTGCTATGGTTAAGATGTCAGTCTACCACTCTGGGGACCACTTGTGAAATTCCTGTGATCAAATCTGGAAGTGATAAATCGCAGATATTTTAGACCCTGTCCTCCCTTGTGGGCTTCATTAAGCCTACAATGGTTATGGAAGAAACTGTTGCTAGCTCCTGATTAACTTCTGCCCTTTGTTGGACAGATTATACAATAACTCCCACTTTTTTCCCCTCCTATAAAACAACCACCCACTCTGTATGTGTCCTGAGATAATTTGGGGACCAAAAGGGTATTCCTTTGACTCCAAATTTCTCACAATTTTTAAAGCCTTAATGAACTGAAAGAAAATTTGTCCTTTAAATCCACTTCCACTTTTTTCTAAACCAATTAGTTCTTTATTGTTTATTTCCCCTTAAACAGACGAGACTTGTTCAAGCAGTGTGGAAAATATATAGTTTGGTGTCAGTGCCTGTAAATATAAAGGGAGGGTGACAAACAGCCCCATTGATGTCTCTGTAAATTTCCTAACTTCCCAATGGCCCCATTTACTCTGCATTTCCAAACAGACATCAAGGAATCTCTACCTCTCACATTAACCACCCTGAATTTACCCCCCTTCTTAAAAGTCATATCACCACCAAACAATTTGTTTTTCACCTCTTCTAATATTCCCATTTCATATTAACCTCCTTTCTCAAAGCCTACTCTGTTAATACCATGGTGATGTTCCTCCTCTTGCAGTCTTTCCTGTGCTCCTTCAATCTAGCCCCAAGTACTTCTCCTTACCCTCATATAACACTTCTTGCCCTCTCTGTATCTTCTATTATTAGTAGTACAGTATATAGACTCCAGCTTTATCCTCTTTCTTATCCTTTTCATTCTTCAGTAAATCAAATAATGTGAGGCCCGGAAATAGCCCCCAAAAGGGATATGTACAAGTTTGTTAAGTCAAACCGCAAGATGATAACTTTTATAAGTGTCGAGTCGGCGACACCGGACTTTGATGTCGACGCTCATAAAGAGTAACAGGAAAAACAAAATTTTAGGTAAAGAAAATTTAGAAAGAAAAATATTAAAAATTTAAGACGCAGTTTAGAAAGCAAAACGAAACTAGAAAGAAAAAAATATCAAAATGAGCGTAGGTGTCATAGTCAACAATTAAACGCGATCATAGTCTAAAAGATGGTGTCGGATAAACCTTCTTTTGTCGACCTTTCCTGCGACCTAACGAAGCTCCATTTACACCTGGAGACAGGTGGGATACCAATTGGGAAGCAAAGAGGAGAAGAGTTAGCCAATTAGCGATGATTCGATCCCGAGAAAATTATAAAGCCTCCGATGTCAGGGACAGAAGGGCTTCCTCTAGACTACCTGTTGTGTTCTTTACCTCCAATAGTGGTGTTTCTGTTCATCTTGTGCGCACTGTCTCTTCAGATTTTCGAACTTTTAACTCGACGTTGCTACGGGGCCCCTACAGCGTAGGACCAGACCAAAACCAAAAACAACCTAAAGCTCTGAACTCAAGGACCATTGCTAAATTTATGTAAGCATTTTCGGCTAAAATAAACGGTTTCTATGTGAAACGCTTGTTTTTCTGCCTCCTCAAAACCGCCACCCACATGCGAATAGCCCTTAGCCATCCCAACGGTTGGGAATAAAAACTCCCCCCCATTTCGGCGAACTTACAATAAGATGGCATTTTTCTCTACATAATCCTTTCCTGAGTCATTTTTTCTGACCTCTTATAAAAAACCCTTTCCATATTCTCTAACATAATGTGCTGGAACTCTTTCCTTCTGGTCTATGCCCAATTTGTCCAGAGTCTTACTACTCTTCCTCACTCTAATACTGACATCATGTATTTCTTGAACATACTCTTGGATATACTATGTCACTTAGCAATCCTTTCAAAGTAGCTCTACTCTTTCCTAAACACCTTTCAATTTAAGAATCAGTTGATAGCCCTTCTTATCAATGTTTCAAATATTGATAATGTACAGTATAACTCCATGGATCCCCAGAATTGTATCAAATGTATATTGATCTAAATATGCCTTTCCTATATGCCCTTGTTTCATAACCAGCCATAACCCAAAGATCTACGAACAATCTTTTTCTATTACTCTTGCTCTTTTTTTGAGAGTTAGACTGAAACTTCTACCTGAAAAAGAATCTATAAATGTATTTAGTTTAACATGTCACTATTCTGATAATGAGAATATATTGTGAGAACTGGGAGTTTGATAGGAAACATTTTTATGCTTTTAAAAGAGATTTTTAGATAATATTTTAGAATATTTTTAAAGCTGTAAAAATATAGAAAGTTTATTTTCTTGTCATCTTCACATCATTAGAGAAGTGACATTGTTACTTTAGAAGTGAAAGTAACACTTCATAGTTTCCTTAGGAATAGAGCATGAAAGAAATTGTGGGCAATACTCATTGGTCCACTGATTCTGTATAAAAGGTGAAGATCATTTCTTTAGTGTGCTTTTTGTCACAAATAACATGTCACTAGCCAAGTAAATATGTTCATTGTTGTTCTCACCTTAATTTTGGTGCATCAATCCCATCACAAAAGAATGATATGAGAAATCCTCCCATTCAAAGAAAAAGGTTCTCTTATCACGTTCATCATTACAAGGACTGTTAACAAATATGTTTCATTGTAAGCTCTCTTGAATTATTTTGTAGTTTGCATTACAAATGTTTACTTAGTTGAATAATCAATTCCTTGTATTCTCATTTAGTTGAATATTGGTTTGATATATATTATTATTGAAATATTATGTTAATTGTAATTATTTTCTATATTAATGTTTAAATAAATATATTTAATCTTTTTATAAATTGCTACTTCCATTTTTATTCCTACAAATTAACATCCCTCTTAATACCACTTGGATTAAACTAAACTAACCACATGGACTAATTTGAGTCTGTTCAATGGTTAGTGTCCTATCAAGAATTAGTGTCAGGACCTGACAGATGAGGCAGAGATTCTTACAATTTTCAGTCTCCTTATTTTTAAATTAATTATCCTTCCTGATTATGGTGAGCGGGATCTCATCACTTCCAATCTCACATTTGGTGTCAGGAGTTTGGATGTTTATCCCATCTCTTCACTGGTGCTTTTCACACAATTTCCATCCTGCAAAAGATGTGAATTGCCTCACTACTGATTTTCACAATATCTTCCTGCTGAAAGTTAACAAAAACATAAGCTACATACCTCCAGTGAATCTTCAATAAACTCCCCTACTTAACACTTTCACCCTTCTAACTACTAACTCCACCAATATCTAACTATCAGGGACTTTACCAGAATTCCCCTCTTCTGCTGATAGAACCTGTAAACAAACTAGAAATACAATCTATGTACAGTACATTGTATAGAGTATATCCAATATCTTCTGAAAGTTCATGCCTTTAACTGACTCCTGTTTTTAGCCAAAAAATCTGTTATAAAAAGGTTTCTGCTGGTTCTTGCTTTACACTTGGATGTAATCACTAACAGTCCATAGTAGTTAAATAATTTTTCCTCTTCTAAAGGCATCTCCATCACACTCTCCTCATTCAAAAAGTAGATAGCTGTATGTATTTGATGAATTTGGAGAAATAAATTTTATGTGAAACATTATCATATTTTATCAATTTGTGTTTATGTATATTTATATAACATAATAACTGGAATGAGTAACTTAAATTTGATATATTGATCTGTCATAATAATAAAGTCTTATAACTATCAGATAAAATTACAGAAAAAATTATTAAAATAGTCATAAAATATTGCTAAATTTTAGTTATAGTAATGAAAAATTAAAGCTAAATCTTGATATATTAATATCATTATTGAAATTTGTTTTGGATTTAATCTACTTATATTCTTTTAATTCCTTCACACACTAACCCATGATGATATTGTTATTAAAAAGTGTGAAAAATTTAATTCCATTCAGATACAAGCCCATTTTTACTATCTGGGTTTTCATATTTTTAATGAAATTATTTATAATTTGAATTTATATTTGGATGTTTGGGACATTTAATTTTAGCAATTATGTAAATTCTACATTCTTACTCTAAATGAATCAGCAAATTTACTTTTTAAAATGTTATACCAACCATTTAAATTTTAAAATATTTTAATCATAATGAAAATAGTATTTGATAGAAAATAATTATGTTGTAATTGCATTCAGAATAAAATATATAACTATTTAAATGAATCGTATCATTTATATATACAGATGAAGATTATAATTGCAGATGATTTTATTACAATGACTCATATGACAACTGATATAGATGTATGTCATAAAAATTCATTTGGAATTAGAAACTATGAAAAAATATATAACAGATATTATTTCCATTACTTATATGTTAATGACATAAATCATATTCAATTTTCAAGGTTTTTTGTTTTAAATATAAGGCGTTACTAATAACATTGTTGCATTTTTAATAAATAAAAATCTTATTGCATAAATTTAGATTATAAATTTAATTTGTTCTTTTTTTGAAATTTTAATTAACTAGAATGACTAATTTGTTGTTTAAAAATTGCATATTTTATTCTTTATGTAATTACAATAAGAGTTTCAAATTAAAGTACATACTTAAAAATTTTACTATAGATATACAAGTTAAAAAAAATTCAAAAAAGATATTTTACTCACATTAAAAATATGAAATGTTTTCTAATTATTTCATCACATTTAGATCTGAAAAGTTTTTATATATTAGAATTTTTTAATATATATATTTTGGCTTATTCATTTAAAATTATAAGTTTGACAATATCTAGTATTATTAATACTGTATAACCATTTTTTAAAATTAATTTTTTTTACATTAATAGCTAACAATAATTTTTAACATCATTGTTTAACTTGATATGCTTCAAGTAATTTTAGTAAAAATATGTAGCCTAATTATTTATAGTGGAATTATAATTTTTCCTGCAAATTCTTTTAATTAATTAATAAATTCAAAATTTATCCGATAAACAGTTTATTTATGCCTATATTTTTGCATTTCTAATGTTAAGACATAATCTGATTATTTTTGCTTTGAGATTTTCAAATTTTTATAACTTATAATAAACTTTTTGTTTTATATTTTTCAATAATATAGTAATCTAGCATAATAATAGTACTGGTAGTATAATAGTATGATAGATAGATATCAGAGATTGCCAAATACAAAAAATGTTTGGCAATTATATTTTACTACCCTAGTTTCTTTAATAACAATAATATATATTTGCTAATAGAATCAGATAGTATGCAAATAATGAATGCATTAAAATACAGGAAAATGCAATAAATGATGCTTAAACATCATTTTCACACTATAGCTATTATTTTTGTTAGATTTTAATTCATTTATAAATATGTAGAGATAAATAATTTAGCAATGCTTAGTCAAAAATTTAATATTTTATAAATGTTCTATCAACCGTTTCATTTTCTTATGCACATCTACTATTAGGTCATTGTTGCCAGTGCCGGATCCAATAGGTGCGAGGCCCGATTGAATTTTTTTTTTGTGGGGCCCCTCAAACTTTAAATAACAAAATTAATTAACAGCTAATTTTCATATTGAAATATGTTGTTTTATTTTTAATAATAATATACCTAGATATTTATTTTTGTAACATGTACTATTTTTAAATATATAAATTTTGATGTGATGCAGGGCCCCTTCAAGCGCGGGGCCCGATTGGCATCAATCGCTCCAATCGCCTCAAATCCGCCCTGATTGTTGCCCCCCAAAAATATCATTTACTGGCATGTGTATATGTATATATATATAAGCTAATCAAAACTGACATTACATAATGCAAAAAAGTTGGTACAAATGCAGTTCTGAGAGAGGAAGTTTGGACCTTATGAGAGTTGTAGACCATGCCCATATGAGTAAAAAAAAGGAAAAATGGGAAACTGATACCTGATGGTTACATATGAGCCTTCACAAGATACAGGCCTCTGAAACTTTGAAACTTCAAAAATGGGGTAAAATTTAAAAGTAAAAAAATATGGAACTATTTCTCAAAACAATGCTAAAAATCAACTATTTTCCCATTTACTAGATAGTTAAAAACTCATAAAACAGAGAAATTCCATTATACTGATTACTTCCAGAGCATGATTGGAATCTCATTGCATGTTTTGTTAAGTCTGTAGCATGTTTAACAAGCAGCTGATTTCATAGGCTATATCTCACAAAAGGTCACATGTAGAATTATGATTCCTTTGACTTTTTTACTCCTATGGGCATGGTCTGCAGCTCTGATAAGGTCCTAACCACCTTATTCAGAGCTGCATTTGTACCAAAAAGTTTTATTCAGTATTACGTAAATGTATTAATAAATATAGAAATCATTATCATCATATCAGTTTTATTACTTTTTTGTGTAGTGATAAATCTGTATCCAGTCAATTATTATAAAAATGAGCAGTACACCATTGCAGAACTTGATGCCAGATACACTAAGTCAGAATTATGAAACCAAATAATGACTTTCAACTCTATTCAGCTTCTTTTGAAGAAAGTTATGGTTATCTCAGTCTGCATCATTAACCTATTTCAATCTGAAATATAATATGAAATGCAAAATTCTAAAGGATGACAAAATAATTTATTTTATTTATTTAGTTTTTATTGCATTCAAAAATAGCAAACAGAATTGTGGAACAGACTTTCAGATTTGTAAAGGATAATATACTCAAAATGACCACTGCTTACAAAAATACATGTCTGCAACTCTACAGAATAGTGATAATGGCAGCAATGAATGAGTTATACATAAATGGCCGAGTTTTGTATATTTTGGATTTCAGGCATTTCTGCAAAAATTCATTAGGTTGAGGTCTGGGTATTTAGATAGCTATTCAACCAGACCATTTGAACATATCCACTGTTATTTGAAACTCATATTTAGCCATTCAGTGTTGCAGCTAATAATGTTGTGCATTGGCATTCAATCTTGTCTTGTCAAATCATACATATGCTTTGAACTCTGGAAAGCAATGTTTAATATTTTGGAATATAATAAAAGCTAAATTTATTTTTTTTGTCATTCTTTATAAGGATGATAAAATTAAGTGTTGTCCTTATCTTTTGTTAGGAATTGAAACGGCCCCTATCCCTTCAATATACAGAGAGGCTAGTTAATTCTATCAATGTTTAGTGCAGTTCAGACTTAGTGTACACTGCCATGTTTCATGATTGATGCACTACTTCATTTACAATAATCAACTGAAGAAATTTCTGTCATCACCCTGTATACATGTAAACATGAGATGCATTGAAAACTTCCAGCAATTGATTAAAACATCAAAATATGTCACGATATAATTTATTTAGTATTTTTCAAGATAATTATCCTGAGTTTAAATGCATTTTCTCCAATTCAGGAAACATTTAGAAAAATTAGTTTCTTTTAGGGAGTGCAAATTTTCTTCAGCTCATCCTGTATTGATGTTTATTGACTCAAAACTGTTTTATTTAAGAACTTTTCAACTTTGGATAAAAATGTTAGGAACTAAATTAAGGAAATAGAATGGTTGGAAAAGAATAACAGTTTAAACTTTAAAAAAAAAAAAACTCATTTGAATCAATAGAACTTGTTACAAGAGAAACTGAAGAAAATTTTGATCCCTACAAGATGATTTTCTGTTTCCTAAATTGGAGAAATCATTGGATAAAGTCTAAAATTGAAGCTCAGTATGAGTATTTTAAAAGATACTAAATTTCTCTACATCCTGTTTTATACTCAATTTAATGTTTTAATGTTGAATAAATCTGTAGATGGAATTCTGAAATGCTTCATAAAATATTAAATGTTTAATTTCTAAACAGTGATAATTTAATTTTATGCCTACATAACAGTATTGGGTTCATTTGGTCTATTTGATATGGTTTCATTGATGCTATCATTGTAGCCTTTTTCTATTTAGTAAAGATAGTATTCTGAATTTCTGTTCATATTTGTTGTCACTCTAAGTTTGTCTTGTTTTACTCAAAGTTGTCTTCATTGGAATCAGATTCTTTTAATCTTCATCTGTTTGTTCATTCCTAGTTTTCTCTCCAATCATAGTCAATTTCAATTTCTTTGTTATCATTAATTTATATAAGCATTAGAAAGATTAATAAATTGATAAAATTAAACATTAGCAGGTGCTATGTTTAATTTTATCATTTAACAAAGAATACATATTTCTGCCATATGCAAGTCTTGTTTGAGTAAGTTTTAAATGAGATCAATGAACTCATTTTTAGAGTGGAGGGAAGTTGAAAGATATTAGTCCTTAAATTTCCTTTTGAAATGATGTTAAATCTTCAAGCAAAAAGTAATCAGAAAATGTACTAACAGAGATATATTGGTTAATATGTGGGAATATTTAATTTACATTATTTAGTACACTATTAACTTTGTCCATTATTATACTTTAATGATTATTATTGCTAATATTTTAAATATATATTTATATTTGATATATCTATATGCATTCATTACATAGCAATTAACAAAATTTGCATAAAAAATAATTTTAAAATTAGAAATTCTCTCTCTCTCCTTCAGTAATAAATTATCCTATAATTTATTTAATCATAAATAATGAAAAATAATATTTGAATTTGCAATCAATACAGAAATTCAATTTTTGAATTTAATGGCAGATTTTTGATGAGTTTTGAACAGTTTTTTTTATATCAAATTTAATATTAGCTTGTTTCTTGATGGATTTTTTTCCTAATGAATGTTTGAACTTTTTGAATATTCAATACATCACTATATTTAGTTTCTTCTTGCTGTTCAAGAAATAACAATAAAGTGTTTGCACAGTTCAGAGCCTCCTGAGCAGTAATTTTATTCAATGTAATTAAATCATCAGTCTCACTAATATCTACATTTGGAATAATTAATTCATTCTCTGAATCATTTTCTGCTTCACTTTTAACTTCAGTAGATAACTGATTTTGATTTGGAGAAATACTGCCTAAAATATTTGCATTATCCTTAAGTGATGTATCTAAAACACATTCAGGCTGATCATTATCAACATTAAGCCATTCTTTCACATCATTTACATCAATATTTTGGAAACTATTAGAATTAAGAATTAATTGAAGAAAATCTGATATATCTAGCTTATCATTTATACATAAAGTTTCATTTTGATTAATATTATCATTCATTTCCTGAGGAAAGAGTTTTTGCCAGGAATGCTTAAGACTAGTTAACTGAATTTGATCCCACGATTTACCAACTGCAAAAATTGCATCAGCAATTGTCCAATTTTTATAAAATTTTTTAACATCTCTCTCTTCTTCCAAAAGAGTACAAAGAAAATTTTTCCTGTAATGATATTTGAGAATCTCAAAAATACCTTGATCCATTGGCTGCACTACAGTTGTTATGTCAGTTGGAAGATATGTTACAAAGATTTGCCCATCATCGCTTCTCAACTCATCTTCGTTTGAATGCAAGGACGATTTATCTAAAACAAGCATCGCTTTTTCGGGGAGTCCTTTAGAATGCAAAAAATTCACGCACAGACGGAACAAAATTTTCAAAAAACCATCTTTTAAAGATTTCGGGAGTCATCCACGACTCCGACTGATGATAATAGTCTACAGGAAGAAAATAAATTTTTTTACCTTGAAAAAATTTTGGTCTTTTAGAACAACTAACACAAGCAAGTTTTAATTTATGCGTACCATTGGCATTAAAACACGGAAGTAACGATATACGCTCTTTATTTGATTTAAAGCCAAAAGGAGTTTTATCGGATTTGGAAGGTAGCGCCTTCCAAAATAAACCAGTTTCATCGGCATTATATATTTGTTCTAATGATAAATTATGACTTTGAATCAGTTTCATAAATTCTATTTGATATAATTCAACCGGCGAAAATTCACGGACCAGCGAGTCACTCTGCATTTCCAGGTGGCGAATACCGTGACGGGTCTTAAATCTCGTCAGCCAGCCCTGCGAAGCCTGAAAAGGTCCCGCCAGCCCCAATTCTTTATGAAACCACTGAGCTTTTTCAATAAGTACCGGTCCCGAAATCGGAATCCCCTCGGCCTGCTGCTGTTGAAACCACTCGAACATAGCCATGTCGAGTTCGTGATACGTCGACTTTTTTATCGTTTTTCTCTTTGAAGTTGCATCGAGACTATCACACGAGAAAACAAAGTTCATTAATTTGTTCTTGTTGTTTAAAATATCACGAACAGTTTGATTTCCTATGTTATATTCTTTAGAAAGTTTGGAAACACTTTCGCCTTTCTGTAACCTTTTAACAATTTTTAATTTTGTTTCAATGGTCAACACTACTCTCTTTCTTTTCATTTTATTAGTATTCTTGGGTGGCATTTTGGAATGAATTTAATTCCAAAGGGATGAAAACAAAATGATTTTACCCCTTATTTGTCCCATAAGCAAATAATGTTTTCTTAAAACATTCTTTGGGCTAGGATTTCTTTTAAAGATTAGATGAACCATTACTATAACGAGTAATTTAAATATACATTAAAACATGTAAACTGAACAAAAAGAAAACGACTGACAGCAACGACACCTCTCAACAGTCCATTTGTTTACACTATTGTGCTTTTACAATGTTGCCAGTTGTGTTTTAAGCAAACGATGTCTATTATTTTTATATTTTTTCCCCCTATTAAAAGTTCGTAAAAAGTGTTTTTGTTATCACGAATTAATAATAATTAAAGCATTTCCGTGTGATTAATTTTCTCCTAATTTTGTAAGTTTTCTAGAATTGGAATTTTTCAGATATGTCCGGCCCGGTCCTTCACCACCCGGTAGTCCCATTGTAGGCCTGGCCGAACCCATATTCGGCTTGCTAAAAAGAGGCCCTCTTAGTGCCCACAGGGCGGAAAGAGTTTTAAAAAAAACACCTAAATAGGAGCCACTTTCTTATAAAAAATTTCTCCCGGGCATCTTCCCTCGACAGACCGCCCAACTGATGCGTTACTTTATTCTATCAAACCAAATAATTTCTTTTGTTCAAAATGATTTCACAAAGAACAAAGAATTTAAAATATATCTTTATTAAATGAATTTTAAAATCACCTTTTTATGTTTAAGGTTTAAGTGTCTGACATTATCTTTATGTAAAGCAGACAAATTCTTATCTCCGTAAAAATTTTGAATATCTTTCTGTAAGAATGGTTGATATTAAACACCTTTAGAAACTATAAATAAAAAATAAAGATAACGGCAAAATGTTATATTGTGATATTATTGAATAAAATATAAAGCAATTGCTAAATATTTTATTTTGTTTTTTCAATGGCAAGTTTCTGTTTTGCTGCACTCTATTCTCTGGGTCAGAAATCAAACAAAAAATTAAAAAACTCCAGAGTAATGATTAAATATTTTGAGATATTTGCTATTAATATATATTATTATTTGCAGATAATATTTAAAACTTTTTCAAACTTTGATACTACGAGTATCACCACGAAAATAAATTAGTTTACAGAAACTACACATAAATGGCGTCGTAGTTTCCGATCACGTGGTATATCCAAATTTCTGGGTTATTATGTGTTAAGAAACATTTAATTTTAAATTTAAATGTGTATTGAAGGAAATTTATACTACCTGTGACATTCTAACGTGTAGCCGTTAATTTTTACTTATATACAACAGAGGAAAAATAGGTTATGGCGATCGGTCACAAAATGACCCACCAAGGTTTTTACATTTTTAGACTTAGGACTACTTGAAAGGTCGAGAAATGAAAAAAAAAAAAAAAAAAAAATTCGGGGGGTAATTTCTATATGTATGGATGTTAGTATGTATGTGGGAACACGATTTTGCTCACCCTATTTAAAGCTTAATAACTCCTGTGGATTTTGTCGAAAATTTCTGAAATTTTTCGGGTAGGTTTGTTTAGTAGGTGAATTGATCCTGTTAAATTTTGGTGGTTAAAGGTCGAGGTGATGTGGGGTCGTGTGTATCTCCAGTATGGTCGGACTTTATGACGATTTTACTGGATATTAGCATTTACAATTTTTGTATAAAACCTACCTTCAAAAATAAGCTTTTTGTATTTTACAATAGTTAAAAATATAAAAAGTTTTTAAAATAAAATATGATAACAGATGGCGCCACCAAAATTGTAAATGTTGCCGGGAAAGTTGAGCAACTCGTTTATTTTATTTTATTTTATTTTTTGTTCGGACGATGTCTGAATCCATAGACAGATAAAGACTAGATAAATCTTATCTAATTTATTGATAAATACGGTTATAAACGTTCGTTATTTATTCAATTTATTTGATTTGATGGATAAAAAGTTAATCACAAATGTATGAACTGCCGAGCAATTAGCAATATGCTAATTCTGGCGTTGATTAATCAATCAATTGACTGATTACTAAAATGCAATTTCTAAATATTTTTATACTTATTCATCTAAGAAAAAATTTTTACAATACTTCTTTTATTTAAATACACTATTGAAATTAGCATTATCTTTATTTAAAAAGAAGAAAAAACAAACGTATACGATAATTGTTTTAAAAATTTCATAGTTAATTAAATTATAAATTATAAATACAATTACTCATTAAACTATACTCTTCATTTTAGCCAAAAATTGGCTAGAATGCATTTTAAAATATTGCAATAGTGAATTAAAAGTTAAAAAAATAGGGAAAGTTCCTTTATATATTTTTTTCTTTATTAGAATGAATTCCTATCAAACCCGGATAAAATATACATATTATTGTAGATAAATATCTTGATAATTTTTAAATTTTATTTATAATTGCCAAAGCATTAAAGTCATCACCCTGCCACTCCGAGGATTGTGATTCTAGAATGGTTTGACCATTCTAGAATTACAATCCACGAAGTTTTCGGGAACCCATCTCGAATATGTTGGGTGCCGTCCCTCACTATCCGGTCCCATTACAGACCTGACCGAACCTATCATGGGCTTGATTAAAAGGCCTTCTTAATGTCCACAGAGCGGAAAGAGTAAAAAAGAAAAACAATCTAACCGTCTATTATTATATAACATATAATAATTATAACACTATGATCCTAATTTTAAATCTTATTAATATTGAAAACTGGTCGGATGGTTGAGCGGTTAGAATGACAGCCCTGAAGGACCATGTATGCTGGATTCGGACGGAAAAACCCCAGGAATTTTTCGTGGGAGAAGTTCGTCCTGATATGTCAAATACGTCCCTCATTATCTGGCTGCCCTATTGTGGACTTGGATGTACCCATGTTGGGTTTGCTAAAAAGATTATCTTAGTACCTACGGGACGGAAAAGTCAAAAAAATATATACATACAGTCGAACCTATCTATCTCGAGTCTCACGGGAACGAGGGAAAAAAACGCTAGATAGACAAGTTTCGAGATATAGAGGTTCCTACGTAGTAAACAGAAATAAGTTTGATTAGAGGTGCGGTATTTTATTAATACAATAGCAAGTACGGTACATAGACCTATCTGTATTAGGTATATATAAGTGGTTCACCTAATGAAGAGATACGGTGTAAGTTGTAAATAAATTTTAAAACTGAATTAAACAAATTCGATCAATTACAAAACAAAAAACAAACAAACAAAATAAAACCACACAGCACTTAGAAGTTATACTATGCAATGGTCAATAAAACTATCATAAAACGTACATTTTTAGTACACGATACAATGATGAAGTATCATAATTTGTTTTAATTTACTTAAATTTCTCTTGCTAGAAAAAATATGTTCTGAAGATCTCTTTACTAAAATCTTTGGATCAACCAAGCTACTTGCTACAAAACTGGGCTTTAAGTGATTTGTATGCTTTTGTGTGGTTAAGTTAAAAATTGTGTTATTAAGATAAGTTGTCACCATATTCTATCTTCGGCCATAAACTACGATCCTCTAAGAACGAATTTGAGTCATCTTCGTACGGATAAACCCCACTATACATTAAAAATTTTTACTTTTTTACCAATCGGCGTCTTGACTAGTAAGAGTTGTTAATTAAATAACCTAGTAAAAATATCCAGCAACGAGTTGCGTAACTTTTCCGGCTGTTATGAGATCTTAATTAAAAAATAAATTTTATATTATTAAATATAAATAAATGTGTGTGGGGCATCATTATTTATGAGATTTTGTTATGAAATTTTTTTTATATTCTTAGTTATTATAAAATGGCAAAAGGCTTAATTCTGAGGATAGAGATGAATTTTATAAAAAAAAAAAATATTGTAAATGTTAATAACGAGTAGAATCTTCATTAAGTCCGACTCTACTCGAGATACGTTCCACGATCCCTCTCATAGACTTTTGTCTACCAAGATTAGTAGCATCGATCCCCTAATATACAAACCTCCCTGCAAAATTCAGGAAATTTCGACAAAAGTCAAGGGATTTATTAAACTTCAAATTGAGTGAACAAAATCGTCCCCACTATACACACACACGCATACATACATACATACAGATAAAACCTCGAATTTTTTTTTTTTTTCGCATTTTCGACGTTTCATGGTCTCGAGTCCAAAAATGTAAAAATGTTCCAATAGTTTCCCTCTGATATATATAAGAGAGTCGGGAAAGTAAAATGCATATATTACCATGATAAACGTTCAGACGCAAGCCAAACTATATAACCTCCACGAACAGCACGGCACAAATATGGGGCAAGAGGAAGAGCGATTACATGACTTGACGATAATGCAAGTTCTCTATAGAGATTTTGAGAGAAAATTATTCGAGATAAACATGGAAAATATATCGAATTTAGGCTGAAAATACAGGAGAAAAAATAAATTTCCTGTTTGAGATAAACAGGTTGAATTGTATTTAGAAAACTGGAAAGTAATTATAATAAATGCATACTAGTCCATGGTTTTAAATTAATTATTTTTTTAAAAAATTTTATTTTAAATTTGATTTTCAGTACGGTATAAAATGCATAAAAAGTCGAAGACATTAAATTTTGTTATAAAAAAATATCATTTTGAATTATGATTTATTTCAAATATGTCAATTTAATATATCTTTTGACTATTGTTATGACTATTAGTTTTATTTTTATGACTGAGGAAAAAATTCCATAAAATTCATTCAAGATTAAAAATAAATTTAATTTCTGATGGATTTTACCGCTTTTATTTGTTTATATATGATATGTCTATTGCTCACTATGCCTATATCTTATTGTTCGTCTTAATTTAAATGAAATTAAATTTTTAGTATAATCACTATATTATAATTAAATTACAACGAGTGAAATTGAAAACAGACTCTTGTAGGATATACAGCATGGTTAGCAATGCTGAAGTTATAGATTTTAATACAGAAGATGATTAAAACTATTAATGAAATGAAGAAGCTGTATTTAAAATAGAAGAGACATTCTCCGAAGAGAAAATGAAAACAGTAACTAAATATTTAAACTATTCAAATATATCTGTTCATTTTGAAGTAAACGAGAATAATTTATAAATATTTCACAACCAATTAAAGTTTTAAAAAATGTTAGATTTATATGAACATGATAATTCAAATATGCCTCTGATAAGTTTATTCAGTTTGCTGTAATATAAAAATCCAGGATTGATAATTAGATGAGGATGTATTTAAAAATTCATATCTTATAAATTAATTCATATAAAAATTATACTTTTATTTACATAATATAAACAATCCAAAATAATCTCTTCTTTTGAATTGTTTATTTTTTAGTGGATGGTTTATGGGTATTAATTCTTAAAATTAAAACTTTAGCCTTTATATTAATATACATAAACACCTCGAAGCTATGAAATATCTTCACTTTCCGTCGTTACAAACACCAATGACAATCCAAAGCAATTTTCATTTACGGGGACGACTTTTTATCGATATTTGAGGTTACGCCTCTGCAAAATAATGCAAAATGAATAAAAATGTCCTCTGGTGATTACGCCAATACCATAATTCGTAATACAATTGATTAAAGTAAAAAAAAATTAATTTTAATGGTGTCATATAATTTTTTCTTTTAAAGTTAAATAAAACTTTCGATTTTAATTTAAAAACTGGAATATAATTAATAATAAATTAATTAATAAATGAAGGGCAAGCTGAAAAACTTGTATAAATCTATAAACAGGCTCGGTATTAGTAGGGCTACGTTATATGAACATCTTCAACTTTTAATTTTTCCACTATTTCAAGGTTGTTGTGGGTGATTATTATTAATTTAATCTGTTAAAAATAGGTTTACATTATCTGATAATTCAAGAAACAAGGATTAGACGAAGAATTAAAAAATTTAAGACGTAAACCTGTTACAAGGAGAACAAAATTGCAGAAAACAACTGATATTTTTCTCTTTTCCAGCCAGCCCTATTAGCTACAGTACAGATGTAGAAAAAAGTAGCCTAAGTTTAGTAATGAAAGCAAAAGCATATATTTTATATACTGCATTTGGGCACTTCTGCACTAAGCTACGGGCTTTATGCTTTTAGGGGACTTAACAGTTCTAATAATTCCTATGGAGGCTATGATGTTTAGTGGACAGTACGATCAGAAAGAAAAAAATTCTTGGCACTTAGAACAGCTGATATTTTGTGGGTGGAAAAATTCAGATATGGGTGGATGGGTGGGTAGGCAAGTAATCATTACGATGCATTGCGAAGGAGTGAAGGATTAAGGTTAGAGGCTTTAGTGATACCATTCACAGATGCTAACCGATCAACCCTTGGGTAACAGAATGATTTATTTTTGTTCCTGAAGGGTTGCATAGCAAACCGCACTGTTAATGTCACTGATTTGTACGTTATGCATGTAATTAACGAAATAATGTAACACTCATTATCTCCTACTGTATTATTTCTTAGTACAATTATGGGGGTATGCACAAATAGAGGATATGCATTACATAATTTTAGGATGGGTTTGGCGACAGAGTTAGAGTGAGTGGGATGATAGCAAAAAGTATAAAAATAACGTTACATTAATACTTTCTAAATGATCATTTAGAAAGTCCGCAAAATCGCCTTGACTTATCTGAGATATTTTTTAATAGTTTGACGTCTGTTATTTCTTTTAAAATTTATATACAAAAAAATCGGCTCTTGTATAGATTACTCCCGGTGGAATTTCGGGACTTTGAGTATACATCTGAACTGAGGGGACCGAGACGAATTCAACAGTACCCTACTTTTGGACCGGAGACGAAAAATAAGAAAGTTATCATATTTACGATTTCTTGCCTTTCACAATGCATTATACGCCATTTTAGAGTTTTCCATGGTAATGTATTTAATCCAACCGCGCGTAGACTTGCAGCCTTGAATATCGATTGGGCTGAAATAAAAGGTTTTCTATTAGCCTAACTAGGAACGGTCACCTCCCGGAGGGGTAGGTTAGGTTTTTTTGGACAAGCCGCGAAAGCGGCGAGTAGTACTAGCCGACCGCGAGCGATAGCGAGCGTGTCGACGGCTGAGGGGCCTTAGGCCCCGAGGTCGAGGAGCGCGGGGGCATGCGAAAAGAACTTACTCCGAATGCAGTCGATCAGTGTGCCCGTGGATCAACATCTGCCTCTGTTGAAGGTGAGTGTACAATCTGTTTTCTTGGCCTTTTACGTGGGCAGTTTTCTTTAGTCTTTGCCTATGTGTCTTTAGAATATATGGCCAGCTTATCGAACTGCCTGTTAAACACGCGATAGGCTTAGCGGAGAGAGCGACGTAAGTTGTTAAAGTTTGATTATCAATAAACATGATGAGTTTGTCTCTATTATAAAAAAAATGACTATATGTATAAAGGATCAGAAAGCGCCACCCAGTGAAAAACTCTAAAATGGCGTAGAATGCATTGTGAAAGGCAAGAAATCGTAAATATGATAACTTTCTTATTTTTCGTCTCCGGTCCAAAAGTAGGGTACCGTTGAACACGTCTCGGTCCCCTTAGTTCATATATATACTCAAAGTACCGAAATTTCACCGGGAGTAATTTATACAACATCGAAAAAATCTAACGTAGAAATAATATTAAATAGACAATTCTTGCATTTCCTGTCTTTTTTTGTCTAATTCTTTCTTCACTCTTTCGCTCATAAATTTGCCTAAATCACGAAAGAGGTATTTTAATTAAGATTAGAAATTTACGGATGAATATAATAAAATTTGGATTCGATATTTGACTTCATTATACCTGAATTTGATTACTTAAAGCATTTGTTTTTTATTAGAAGCATTTAGGATTGCAAATGCTATTGAAAAATAAATGTTGTGAGTACATTCTTGATTTAAATAACCTAACTTAAATTCTGACTTTTGCCTGATATAACCCAATGTTTGCTGATTTTATGGCGTGAAAACCGCAAGATAATTCTGGCTTTATAGATAAAAAGAACGAATAACATGATTATAAAATTTTGATTCAGCTTATTACTTTCTCATTTTTATTTAAAACATTTTAAAAAGTTCTTTTAAAGTATATTTAGTTTAAAATATCACATATTATAAGAAAACCTTCGCATTTTATAATTTTAAGCTGAAGATTTATTGAAATCTTTTTAAATAAAATATGTAACAAAGTCATTAAATTTGAACAATATTTCTTTTTTATAATTAAAGAAAGTATCTATAAAAATATAACTCATTACATCTTTTAAAAATATTTTAAGCAGATATAATTAAAAATACGTATAAATATTATTATTTGGCACAGTTTTAAATAAATTAAGTTAAAAATACAGAAATTATATATTTCTTTTTTCACTATACAGATATACATTTAAATAAAGCTTATAAAAAGTTATAAAAGAATCACAATATAAAATATTATTTAGGATTGTTCTTTAACGACTATAGTTTTAAATCCATCTACGTCTTGTAATTCTTTGGATGTAAATTTAGCCACAATGGTTTTTTCTCCTGCTAATTTAGGTGTCATGGTTGCTGTCACTCGTGCCTCACCTCCCACGCTGACAGCTCTAAAACACAAAATTACTTACGTAAATACGTATTCATCATCATAAAACTAAACTATACACTACATCCTTGCTAATCCGATTCTTAATAATCCGGCATACCCTCAATGCGATCGCCTATACTATGGGTCGTGCTTCGGGTACTCGCTAATCTTGTACTGTACCTCCCCACTTGAGAAATGGCCGGATTATCAAGAGTCTTGGTGTACTTCAACATTAATTCTCGAAAAATTATCTTTAATATTAAATAAATAAACAATCTTACTCTTTCAATTTGATCGGCAATGGTTTCGTTAAACCTGGACCTTCCAGAAGAAAGATGCCCTTTTTCAATTCTTTTGGTAATGGGTTTTTAAAGTACGCGTGGACCGTAAATTCTTTATTAACGACAATTTCTCCTTTAGTCTGAAAATTTTAAAATAATTAATAATTATAAAATTATGATTGGTAATTAATTTTGATACTTTTCATAAGTCGTACTTCGATAACAATGTCTGGTTTTCGAACTCGAAAATCGTCTTGGGCGAAGTAATCGAAATTGGTTTCAGAAACTGTAGCCATTGCGGACATATTAAAGGCTGCTTGATGGTCTATTGCCTTTTCGTATTCCTCATACGATACTTTAAGCATCGCTTCGGTTTCTGAGAATATTCCAATAATTAGATATCATAATAAACCTCAGAGGGGTGTTAAAATGGGAATTTGTATACCTTTAAGCGGTTTTAAGACAAATTTATAATTTTCTTTTTTTAATTGCTTCTTTATTTCTCCAGTGTATAACACGGTATCCACTCGAAGGGTGACCTTGATGGTGTAAGATTTTTCGGTACTCTTGTTTTTGGCCTTTAGTCGTGCCTACAACAATTAATTACGATTAATTAATAAAACAATTAAAAATTATTTGAAAATTATTTAAATAAAATTACAGAAAATGGATATCCAATAAGAACATCATCGATTAAACTGAAATTGAATTCAACGTCTTCGAATTCGTCATTCAGGTAATATCTTGAGAATACATCCTTCTTAAGTTTCAATGCTCTCAACATTACATCCCTTTCTTCGGCAGTTCCTGCAAATTCGAAGATAAATTATATTAAGTAAAATCAATTATCAAATGTGATTTTAAAAATTACTATAATAATAATCTTACTTTCACTGAATTTATATTGATGAGTTATATCTTCCATAGCAAATTCATTAACAGCTTTTGTGCAGATTAATTGCCCAATTCTAAAAATTCAATTAAAAAAGTTTTAAAATTTATATAATATATATTATAATAAAGATTTAAAATAAACTTACTCGTCGGTATGTGTAAAAATTAATTTTAACGGTTTATTAGGACCGTAGTATCTCCAATAAACTTTATCAGCATTTACTTCAGCATAAACAAATGTAGTGTCAAACGTCTTCAATATTTCTCCCTGTTTAACAGCAACAACACTAGCCGGACCACAACGATATTGACCTAAATTAGTTTGTAGAGTTATAAACATATGAAAATTCAAGGCAAACAATAAGATTTACTTAAAACACTAACCGTCTGATAGTTCTTGTGGCGTGGCATCAATTACTTGCCAACCATTATAACTTTTAAGTGCAAGATCTGCTCTTGACATCCATACTTCATTCCAAACATGATAATTCCTGATATATTATTAATACATTAAGTAAACTAATTCAATTTTGATAGTATAAAAGTATAATTAAATAATAAAAGCTTACCAAACTGAATCACGATTGAGTTCTTTTACTGGATTACCTTCTTCATCAAAAAAATAATCGATTGTTAAACTGTTATGCGTGTCGTGAGCAGAAGAATAATTTGTAACAGTTCTACACGGGATTCCCAAACTTCTACAAACTAAAAATAATCAAAATTATTAACTCCAAGTTTTATTTTGGATTCATGTAATTTTCGATTACTTTACCGGTTGTACAAATTCCAGCAAAAACCCAACATTGACCATATTTAACAGGCCTTTTTGATTTATAAAATTTCTGAAGTATGGCTCTACTTCCAGTCCACGAAGTAGGATGTTCACCACCACTAAAACTTCCTATCCATTTTCCTTCAACGACACCTCCTTCATCCGGTGAATTTATCTAAAAATTTCAATAGATTACTAACAAAACACGAGAAGAGATTTTCTGACAAAATAATAACTTACAATTGCCGAAAGATGACGTGAAACTTTAACTGGATCACTTCTAGACACGATATTTAAAGTGTCACCATGTTTCAGAAGGTAACAACTTATTTCTAGTATACGTTCTTCAAACTAAAACAGTTCCAATATGTAATTATTTGACTTTATTATAAATTATATTTATCAATTTTTAATTTACCTGGTCATAATTCCATGCAGCCGGCTTTAATCTGTTGTGAGTTCCTCTCCAAATCAAACCACTGTCATTTAGCACGTATTCTTTCCTATGTTCTTCATTACTTAAGTATACTTGATCATCTATTTATACAAAAACCAATATTTTGTTGGTAGAATATTTAGAATACAGAAATAAAGGAATAAATCAAACTAAACTATTACAATTTTACATCGGTTTTTATAAAGATTTACTAATATTTTACAATAAAAGAATTATAATCATCACTAGAAATGCATCTATCACAGCTTATTTTACTCTAATTCTTGTTATCAAATAAAATTAATATATTAAAAATTAGTTACCTTTACACCACGGATTAAAAATAATAAAAATAGTATCATTAACGGCATATCTTAAAGTCTCTTCTCCGTATCCAGGATTTAATTTTGAATCCACTTCCAAAATCCATTCTCCGACAATCGCATTTGCAGCTGTTGTTACCTAATGCAAATTATAACAAGGTTATTTAAGAACAAATATGTTATGTACACATTACGCACGTCTCAAAAAATGTATACACGCTTCGATAATTCAGTTTTTATTAATATGAAACATGGAAAGCATTTGCAGAGATGCAACAACGATATCAACGAACTTATTGAACGTTTCTATATCAGTTATACAATATAAAGCCGAGTATATACAAGGGAAGTATACCTGAACGTGTGGATGACAGAAATCAGTTTTTTTCATCCACACGTTCAGGTATACCCACGTACCAAGCTTAAGAATGCCAATAATACATGAATACTAATGAAAAACACTTTGAAAACTTGAAGTAGTATGAAATGTATTAAATACATGTCTAAATTATAATATATTATAATAAAATGGCGGTAATATAATAGATAAACCGTGTGATTGATACTTTACGTGTCTTACATGTTTTGAGACATTTTGTACGTATATATTTCTACGAATGTTTTTGCTTTGAGTTAATAGTCAATATAAGACGATTAGTCAATCATTTAGATTTTTAAATTTTGCATTTGTAAAGGTGGAGTAAACCAGTTTAAGTTATAAGTTACTTTTTAAATATTAAAAAGTCTAATTATTGTGATTACAAAACATGACCTGAATTACACTTTTTTAAACGATTTATTCGTGTTTTTTAACTACTCAGATTTCCTAAACTTATAATTATACTTAATAAAATATATCAACAAAAGGTATGATAATTATTAAATTATAAAAGTTATCCGACATTTAATGTATTTCTCAATTCTTTTTCGTAAAAATTGATTAAACGATTTTTATATAAGAGAAAGATAAAAATTATGGAGGAAATCGATTTTTTCTTAATTTGGAGTTATTTTAAATTGATTTTTGTTCAAAACTTTTCGATCAATAATCTGAAGAGGTGACAGTTATTGGAGGTTCAACTGTATTTGCAAAAGGAAAATTTCATCAGTATTCTTTATAAAAGATCTATAAGAAAGTAAATGAGTAAACAGACTCGGCAATCTGACGTATATAGTTTAATAAAACGCATTTTTCCTTATTTTCTATTGGCACTTCTTAAAACAATAAATCATATCCGATTATTTATTCTCTTCTTTCAATTAAAATTCTTTAATAATAGAATCTATCCATATTAATTTTTATATTTTGGATAAATGAAAGAAACTATATTAAATTTTTCATTAAAAAAATTCAATCTGAATCAAAAGTTTCATTATTTTGCATTCTTGCAACTGTTTGTAACAAAAGTTCCTTAATATTTGTTGTTAAATTAGGAGCTGAAATTGAGAAAAACAGTGAAGAAAAATGAATTATTTCATTAAATAACTGGAAAAAAAGATGACAAGTTTTATGTTTGTTAATTATATGAAATGAAATAAATGCAAGATTAAAGCGAGTAATTTTTTTTAAAAAGATTAGAAACATTCCGCAAAAGAAAGATCCAGACATTTGAAGATAACTTAATTTACTTATTAACATATGTTTACATGCAGGTAATTAGGGTCAAATAAATGACTCAGCTGTTTTAGTCATTCACCCATAATTTAATAATTGATCAGATTTATATTTGTTGCATTGTAAACAGATTCGGTATTTATAACACGATAAATATTTGTATTTGTGTATATTCACATTTTTAGTTTTTCATAATGCAAATTTCAATATAACTTTTACAATATTGAAATTTGCATGACTTAAGATCTGTGTTTTGGACAATTTTACTTATCATTCTATTATTGTTAATATAAACAACATTGAGTATTATAATGCATATTTAACTGTGTTATGAATTTTATTTATTATTGTTATAAGAAATCGGTTTTAATGTTCACAACTTTTTAAACTCGTATTTTCTGTTTAAAATAATAGAGTTTTGGGAAAATTTAATTACAAGCAAAATTAATAACAGAAAATTCTTTTTTTCACATCATTTTCAAACATTAAGTTCCTATTTTACTACAAAATTAATTGACATTGTAATTAAGGTCTTTGCAATAGTATTTATTCTATTAGAAAATAAAGTGGATAAAAAACGGATTTTCGAGAAGCCAAGTATACAATGCTATGAGGGCCGCGTGTTTGATACCCTTGATTTGATTGGGCTCTGATATTATTCGATCTGACATTCATTTTTCATGGATAATATGACTCAAGATGACGTTATCTCTTACTCACTCGCACGTTGCTGATCAGGATTCTGTTATGGACAGAAATTAAACCAGATAAACAGCCACCAAATAAAGAAAAACCATATATAGTCACCAGATAAAGCGAAACTCCAGAGCATCGAGATGCGCTGGAGTTTCGCTTTATCAAATAAATCATTACTTCAGTTTCATATGCGTATTTTTTTGGTACTGTAGATATGGACTAGAACTTACCATATTTATTTATCTTTGATAGTAATTTAATTAATATTCAATATCTCTTTAATGCTTTCTTTGCATATGCTTTAACAGCAAAGCATTTCTAAAATGTTTAGACGGTTCAAAATCTCGATTTATCATTAGTTAAATGTAATGTTAATTTATTTTATATCTAATGTTTAATTTAATTATCTAAATATTATTCATAATATATTCAATGTATTTTTATGCTAATATTATAAAATATAAAATTTTAAAAAGCACATATAAAAATATCTTGCGTAATTTTTAGATAAAAAGTTTGTGTCATTCGTTATTTGTAAATAAATGAAAGTGCAAATTTCAAGTGCAGTTTTTATAATTTGCAATAAGAGAAAACATTTAAGTAATAATGTATTTATACTTGTACTATTTGCGCTATAATGTATACAGTACTTAATTTAAGTAATGCACACATTACTTAAATTCGTTTTTTAATAAATATAACACTATAATTTATTTAAATTTAGATAAAATCGAACCTCAATCCTGATCCATTCCTCCTGTTCTGATAGAAATTTTGCTTTCCATCCATCTGTAGGCAGAATAGAATTACTGTCATATTCAACCGGAACTGAAATCATGGTTCCTTGAGAGTAAGAGGCCATTTTAGCACCTAAAAATTAATATACAAATCATATTAACTGTACATAAGTAAGTCGATCTTACTAATATTACGATAATCTCAAGGTTTACCTTTTACAGTGAAGATCAAATTTAAGAAATCTTTATTATTATCATATTTTCTGTTCAACTGAATATTTATTTTAAACGGGAATCCTCTTCTAATAATTAAAGTAGGATTTATTTGATTTACCAGATGATATTTATCTGTGTAGTGTTTTGCAGCATTTTCGTGAACGGCCAAATCCACTTTTTGAATTTTTAAGATTTTTTCTGATACCGAACCATCTAAAATATATTATAATAATTATAATTTTATATATAAAATTTTTTAAAATATTTTAAAATATAAAACACGCAAAGAGAAATTACTTTTCACTTATACTGTATTTCAACAGAAAATTACAATTTTCTTTCTTTACGAATCACTTTAGATGTGATGAAAGACTACTTATTTCTAAGAAGTTTAATGAAATAAGTGACTTGTTTTTGAAGTAGATCATTTATTGATGTGGAAATTCTTAAAAATTTGAAAATAAAGGCTACATTTCAGCGTTTAAACTTGTGTTTTAACATGTGATACAACGTGCGTTGACCTTTATAACGCGTGTTTAAACGATTTCGTGTAAACTAGAATTAAATTTTAAATAATTAATAACAACCACCTGCCTTTCCTTCACCTCTGATTTTTTCTATTTTAACCTCCGGAAACAATAAGCTTTTGATTTTCTTATGTAAACATATTCATAACCTGTTTACATCAAGTTAAACGTCAAGTTAAGAGTAATTTTGTTTAATAAAAAAGTGTTTATAATTTCTAAATCGATAAGAATATAATAATATAAACTTTAGAAGAATATTCTACACATTTATATATATATTTTTTTTATTAAAAGTGACTCAATATTATATGTTCTAATGTTATAAAAATTTTTGATTCATCGTGATGTAAGTTACAATTAGTGTTTCCTAAAAAGGAATGCCTGTTGCGTTATCAGAATTTAATTGTATTTAATGTATAAAAAGTGAGTTTCTTCGATTCTTTAATTGTAATTAATTAGATTAAATAATAAAAAATTAAATATAAATTATTATTATTAAATGAGAAAAATGTTTTGAAGATGTGTAACATCCTCAATTAAATAAAGGATATTGTATTGTAGAAAATATTAGGTTTTATTAAATGGAATTTATCTAAAATATCAGTCAACTTTTAAGGAAGTAAATTTAGATAAAATTATTAAATATTTTGCAAATTACAAAAGTATTATTTAAAATGTTAGAAATTAAATATTGACACGTTAAACTATAGTATAAAAATTAGAAATAATATTTTTACATGGAAATTTTAAACAAAAAATGTAAATATTGTACTTAAATATTTGCTTCATTCTAAATAAAAAAATAAATAAATAAAATAAATAGAAATGCTTAAAACATTTAATTAGTAAATATACAATCCTGTTAAATGTTTAAGTTAAAAAGAATTTTCGTCCTGAAAATATTACTTTAAATTTTATTTAACTCATTAAAAATTATTTTCAGACTCACAAAGTCTCTTTTGTGTATTAAAAAAAAGAAAAAGTCTGGAAGACATTATAAAAAAAATATAATTAATTCAGTCTTTAAAAATTAAAAACAGAATATATTCATGGAAAAGAACTTTTATCTATAACCATCAATTCTAAACCAAATGTTTTTAAGCGGAAAAAAAAATATCGAATAAATAATGTTTTACTTATTCATGAATTTTTTTAATTAATAAAAACATACAAATATTCGATTATTCATAAAAATAACCGTTAATACACGATGATATTTCGAATAAATTATAATTAAAAACATCATAATTCGTTGTTTTTATTATAAAATATTTCAATTTCGTGATAAATATTTAGAATTTTACTTAGTTTATATTCATTGAATGCCCAAATAAAATATAAATAAATTTATTTAATTTTTTATACCATAAATAATTGGCATAATTCACAAGCAGTTCATGAATTATGCCAATAGGAAAGTTCTTCAGAAGAATAACAGAGAAAGTGACAATTTCAAGTTGTTTTTACAAGTGATAACCCCTCAAAATATTAATTTCCCTTATTAGGAATGTCTTTTTAAAATTATTCCCTAAAAACTGGCCTGATTTTGCAATAAAAGAACACGTAAACATAGTATTTTGTAGCGTATTACGGAAGCTGTAGGTTGATGCCCGATGTATAGTGAATTGAATACGTGGGTGAAGTTAATCAGTTATCTCCACTCCTTTTTCATCCAAATATAGTTCAAGGACGTTAGAAAAACAGCCCTTTCCTTGAAAAGGGCGATGATACAATGCTTTAAAGATCACGCTAACTAGCTTTGAAAGCTGTATAAACTACATTAACTACATTACTATTTAATTAGCGTTTCATTATATAACACTAATAACTTTGATCAATCGTCGTATCAGTCGATAATATCAAGTAATTTATATACGAAGATGATACTGCCAATTATTATTTACATTAAAACTTTACAGGAAGGCTGCGAAAATCGTGACAAGTTTGAAGGGTGACTACTCGATTTAATTTTTTTTCTAGCGCCAATAATTTACTTTGTAGAATTTACATAATGTCATAAAAATTAATAACAATTTTATATATTTCATTTTGTGTGGGAAATAAGTAAAAATATTGCTAAAATTACGAAATATCAATTTTTAAGAAGGAAATTAAACTATATAAAATGATTTAGGCTGTAAAATTTACTTAATTTATAAGTTAAAATTCCAGTTTTATTCATTAGATTTTAAATATCTCTACCGGGAACCCACCTGTTAACCTTTTCAAGGACCAACATCCAACACAAACTATAGTTAAAGGCATAAAACTGCGTACTTTTTCCTCTTTCTATTCGATACAACAATATAAAACAAGTATATGGAACGTATGAAAACTAGTTTTTGTTGGTGAAAAAATACAAAGGAAGAAATAAACTGGCAAATTATTTATTTTCAAAGTATTAAGAATAATTTTTTAAAAAATAATAGCTTACCTGTAACCGTAGTCGGAGGTCGAGGTAAATTATGAATTGGTAGAGAAGTTTCACGCGAGGTATCATCGCAGCAGTTTCCCAGATAGGACCAGACGTTGCCCATGTTGTGTGGCACAGGTGAGCATTTATGATTAACTAAAAAAGTTTTACATAAACCATGTGCTGCCTCCTATGAATGTGGGTCGGACCAAGGCCATTTGACTCAATAGCCACGTGATCTTAATGATTGTCAAATAAAGTTGTTAGGTGGACGATGAATATTTTTTAAATGGCGGTAATATTTAATTTTAATTTAAAAAAATATATTATCTCTGGTTAGATTAGAAATATTCGATTATATTTAAAACTTGTGTAACCGATAAAAAATGTTAAGTAATTTGTGATTACTTCATTTTAAAAAATCACTGCATTAACTTTTCAATTTTATTTAGCATATTTTGTTAAAAGTTTCCTTAGAATCGTTTAAACTTAAATACACTTAATAAAAGTATTAATAGAAAAATTGTTGAAATTTTAAAGATCCTTTTGTCTTCCCGATGAACGGTAATAAAATCTTACAGACTGACTGACTCATTGTTCTGCAAATTTTATTGACAAATTTAAAGCCTCAATGAAGTCAATTAATTAATTGTCTTCTTATTAATAATTATCTTTGCCTACAAAAGATATATTTTATACAGAATTTTGGTGATTTTAATAGCTAAAATCGAAATATTTCTTAATGTATATTTATTTGTTGTAGTTCTCGCTGTTTTACGAACTGAACTATTTTCGGTAGGCCACAGAGTGAAATTATTTATTTATTTTTTAAATAGTTTCTCCTAGATGGTACCACGAACAACTCGCACACGTATACGATAACAATTTGGATTTTTTAAAGCGTTTTTGTTAACAGAATAAATGTATTCGAAGTGTCTACCAGAAATTGAAATGTCGCTTTCGCTAAATAATTTAGTAATTAGAACGAAATTATACATTAATAAATATAAAAGTTATAGTTAAAAATTTATACTGTTTTATTTTAAGCATAAATTTTTGCTAATTTGAGTTGTCTTTTAAGATTAAACATTTACTTTACTTAATAAATTAATTGTTTAAGTAAAACAATAAACAAAGACAAAAAATATTCATTTTATCACACTTTTATTTTATTCCATCAAAACATAAAAAAGTTAAGCATAGAAAAATAACATTTTGGTAAAAATATACTAAAATACGTATAATAAAATAATAATTTACGTTTAATAGAAAAATTAGCTGTCTGCTTTTTTAAATTATGAATAACAATAAAAACTTTTAATAATAAATATCATATTTTAAATAGAATGCTGCTGTTAATAATAACAATAAGATTTATAAATATAATAAACTCGAAATGTTTAAGCTTCGACGTCCAGTTCGATAGATCCAGTTAATTCGTTCAACTGTCGCGAATTAAACACCAAAGCCAGCTTGGTGCTTCCTTCTGTCTGGGGTTTCAGACGCTCGCGATAAACAAATGTTTCTTTGGGTTTCACGTCTCTATAAAATGATACAATCAAAACATTAAAATATGAACCCAGATAATGGAAAACAAATTAAGGAAAACGTTTAATTATTCTAAATACCTGACATCGAAACGATAGGATGTGGTAACTCCGGGGCATTCGATAGAAACTGTGCAATCAGTCAATTTTCTGTCTAAGGGATTTGTAAAACTCATTTTCAAGCCGAACTGTTGGTTTACTTTCGGAGTTCCTTCAATCTGTTAATAAAGTTTAAAATTCTTACAGGTATTCACTATAAATTCTTAAAATAAATTTTTCGATAATTACAGTATATGAATTATTTTAATGTACATTGAGTTAAAGTTTGATAAATTAATGATTAGGGTCATACAACGTAACCGTGGCTATTACCATAAAATAATTAACATAGTTTATGTAAATAAATAGTAATATAAATATATGCAGATTATTACGTAGTCGATGAGAACCTACTTCTAAATCCACAGAAGGTTTGATCACTTGAAAATCATCCTCTTCAGACCATGTTTGTTTGGTTTCCTTAACCGTTGCAATGGCATATATCTTTATCATAGAGTAATCTACTAACTTATCGTAGTATTCGTCAGCAGTTACTTTTATTTGGAGAACTTCCTCTGCAAGTAATCGATTATATTTTGTTAAATCAAGAACGTTCGATGATTAAGTATAAAATAACATCACATACTTTGTTTTGGTTTCAGCATAAATTCGACACTTTCTCTCTTAACTTTAGCAGCTACTATACCGGTGTAGTAAACACTACTGGCCGATAAAACAGCCGAAACTGTTCTGTGCTCGTCACTTTTATTTTCTAGCGTGACTGTTACCATAAATGGTTCACCTATCATCACTTGTTCAATGTCGAGAAGATCCAGAATAACGTCTTCTTTCTCGACGGATGGTATATCGTATATGAAATTTAATCCTCCGCATCTAATAGCATTTCTGACAGTCATTCTTTCCTCGATAGTTCCTAAGAATTACAAAAATTTCTTATTTTTTATTTAAATTTTTAAAAGAATTTAGCTTTAAAATCGAAAATGGACATAATTTTACCTTCTTTTCTTTTATATTCATCAGTTATATTTTGTAAATCTTTATCTCCTCGAATATCATCAATCCCAACTGACTTTGTCGCAAGTAACTTTCCAACGCTATAATATTTAAAAAAAATCATGTTGAATCTATTTATAAAGCAAGATATCTAGAGTTATAATTAATATATATAATTTACTGCTTACTGATATTTATTAATTGCCATTTTTTTCCAACCAAGATCTGAAGTTTCATCTCTCTGCCAGCTTACAACATCAGCATTCACTTCAGAAAATATAAATGGAGTGTCAAACATATAGCCAATTTCTCCACGACGTATGGCAACGAGCGAAGATGGGCCAGCACGATAAACTCCTGAGTTAAAAATAAACATATTTTATTTAACATTCTAATCGTAAATCATCCAAGCATTATTTGTTTAACACTTCATAAGTCTAAATCCAATAAATATAACTTAAAAATATATTGAATTCACCTTCGCTTCTTTCTTGTGGTGTAGCATCGATAGCTTGCCAGCCTCCATAACCGGACGGAAGATCGGGTCTTGCCATCCAACAATCATTCCAAACGTGGAAATTCCTATGAAATTAATTACATTTAAGAGTATTAAACGTATCAAATTATTTTATAATTAGTTATAAAAGCTGTTAACTGTTAAAACCAAAATTTCCGAAAATTCTTAAATAAACTTTCTCGTATAAATAAACATTTTCGGAGTACAGAATTTTACAGTCCCTTTACGATAAATAGAGCTGTTGATTGATAAATTAGTTGAAAACATCCATCTGTTCTCGGAATGTAAGTTAAAATTTGTATAACGTACCATCTGGTATTTTTCAAAGTGTCATTTTATTAAGAATAGGTTTATATTAGACTCTCTCAACTTGCAAAAAATTATTATTTTAAAAAATAACGTAGGAGAAACTAACCAAATTGAATCACTTGTTTGAATTTTTTCTCCATTCTTCTCATAAAAATTATCAATAGTCATAGTTTCGTCAGAATCGTGGGCAGAAACATAGTTTGTAACAGTTCGACATGGAATACCCAAAGCGCGACACACTAGATAACGATACAATTTTTTGTAATTAAACTGTTAAGGAGGTATTTATACTTATTAAAGATAACATACCAGTTGTTGTAACTCCAGCAAATACCCAACACTGTCCGTATCTTACGGATCTTCCTTCGTTTTTCATATATTCTTCCAAGATGGCGGCGCTCCCAGTCCACATCCACGGTGCAGTGCCGCCTTCGTATTTACCAGACCAGTTTCCGATTAATACTCCGTTATCGTCATTACTGTTAACCTGTAGAATAATGAGGAGTTAAACAATATTATGTGACGTGGACAAGACTTTTAAATTCACTCTCACACTTACAATGGCGGAAACTGCTCGAACGACTTTTATCGGGTTCGATCTTGCTGTATAATCCAAATTTGTCAATTCGAGTAAAAACATGCAAGCTGGCAATACAGAATCTGTAAACTGTAAACATTTTTCGTTATTTAACTGTATAAAGTGAATTAATTATGGAATAATTTAGGAATAAATGCCTACCTGTCCATAAATCCATCTTCTTCCTCTTGGATTAGCGTGCGATCCAACGAAGATCTTTCCAGTGTCATTCAAGACATATTCCTTTTTAAAGTTATCATTTTCCATATATACCGGGTCATCTAAGGAAGTATAAAAGACTACATAAAAAACTGATTTGATATTGGCAACGTAGATGATAAAGAAAGCGGAAATTTATAAAGGTTTGTGTTAAATGAGCAGTGCCGAAAGTTACGTTCGGCGCTGAATTTAATTCTAAAAACTAGATTAAATTCAGGAAGAAAGGATTTTTTGAAATAATTTATTGTCATGAAAGTGGATTAGAAGTTAATTCGGTCTATTTTACTACGTAGATTTCTAAATGTAAACATTTATATAGACGGGTGTAGCATTGTATATTCAAATGAAATGGAATCTTTGCAAATTAGTTACATAAAGTACGCTTACCTTGACACCAAGGATTGAAAAGGAAGTAAATATTTTCCTTGCACAAATAACTGACGGGTGAAATAGTTCTTTTGAAATCCTGTGTTAAAATTTTTAATCTCCATACGCCAATCCCTATGCTGGGAGGGACTTGCACTTGCAGAGAGAGGTTATTTCCATTCTGTTCGTGTAAACGAACATCCCAATGTTGAGAACTTTTAGTAAATTCCTTTTTGTTAGAGAAGACGAGTTGCACTAAAGTACCTTTGCTCAAATTAGGTTTTGGACCTGACAAGTAAGAAATTAATTGTTTTTGTTATTTAAATTTTCGTAAACGTCGAATCACGTTTAAATGACTATTACCGAAAGTAAATTCCAATTTGATTAAATCTCTGTTAGAATCGTACTGTCTTCTGAATCTGATAGCTATGAAGAAAGGGCTGCCACGTCTTAAAACAGGTGAAGGCGTTTTAACCTTCAGGATTTCGTAACGTCTAGTGTGGTGTACTTCAGCGTTTTGTCTGGCATACAATTCAACACTGTCTACTTCAATAACTTTAGAACCAGCTGTAAAAAGAAATATGATTTATGAATAAAACCTGTTGAGTGTCAAATTTCTGTATCCATCAAATTAATAAAAACAGAAAAATTTTCTCACCAGTATCAGTTGAATCGCTATCACGATTTCGGTTCCTTTCGTATTCTCTTCTTAATCTATCCAACATTTCTCTTCTATAACTAATATAATCGTCATAATTATCGGAAGGTGCATTTCTTCCGTATGCGTAGAAAGTACTATTTGTATTACGAGCTCTAGACATTTTGTCTCTGTAAAGAGAAAGGAAGAAAGAATTATTATATAGCTCTAACACTTCATCAAATCTCAGGTAACAACCTACTGCCCTTGTAGGGTCTACACGTGGGATTTGCCAATTATGTAGGCGTCATATCTGACCCCATTACAGGAAACTATCGATATGTTTATTGCATCGCATATTAGACATAGCGAGTGATATTACTTTCGAACTTAACATAGTTAAACACCGCCTGTTGCTTAAAATAATTCCGTACTCAGTCCCATATCTTAATTATCACACGGTGTTTTATGATGAGAAGTACTTAATAAATTCTCTTCTAGAGCCATTATTAGATAAATTACGAGACAATAAGAATCTAGCTAAAACCAGATGCGAGCTATAAATACATAAGTAGTAAGATTAAATTTGTCAAAAAGTTTAAAAATTTTCAAATAAAATTTGCTGAAAAATCTTAAACATGCAGAAGTTTAACCTTGAGAGATGTCGAAAGTGATAATCGAAATACTATTAAACTATAGACTTACCCTTATATGAGAAAGTATATGAGGGACTGTGCTTCTTGCTGCTCTTATATAGGAGTGATAACCCAACCCAAACTCTGCCACGTGGGTAGCCAGCACGTATCGAAGAAAGGAACATCGTTATTGGTTAATGCTTACTTCCGCTCTTGCCAATATTTTCTAATAAAGTTTTAAGCAATCAGCTTTCTTTTTACTACTTGGCTTTACCGTATTGTTTGATTCCTATTAAATTAACAAAAACACATTTTTTAAATTTCTGTTATTAAATCTATTTTTAACTTCATCAATGAATTTAAATTCTTGCCTTTTAAAAGATACACGATTAAACGAATTCATTGTATTACGAATTTTTTGTTACACCATAATGTGTAATAAATGTTGTATTTATATGTAAATTATATAGGCCTATATATATATATACTTGATAAACTTATGATATTTTATCTCATACATGAAGAAAACTATTTACATTTCATTACATTTCAAGCAGATAAGGTCTATATATCAGTATTAATGATACAAGCGGATTGAATTAATTAAATATGATAATCATAATCTGTAATCACCGCAGTTATATTTAATTTAAATCGTTTAGAAGAGCTTAAATATTTATAATTTCTAATGAACTTACTGAATTATAAAAATGCAATTATATTATATAATTTATTTATTATCCCGAATAATTTAATATTAAGGTTAGTTTAGTCTCACTTTACACAATTGCAATTATTGTTATTTACATACTCAATTAAATTTCTATCGGTATATTAAAGGAGGAAAAATTATTATACTGTAGTAAAAAATATATATATATATTTTTAGCTCACTTTCTAATGTAACAAGCAGGAAAATTTCGGTTATTCTACAATACAGTCAAACCTCTTACAATGGCCAGTGAGAGAACATAAAAATGGTCGTTGTTTGCAGGTTATTTTGTATGCGTTTTTGAAAAATGGCCGCTGTTTGGAGGTGCCGTTATTGGAGGTTCTATTTATAATTCAGTTTTATAAGCTGATATATATATATATGGGAGCTTTGGAAGTTTTATATGCTTTATGTGTTAGATATATATATTTTATTATTATTTAAATTGATTCCTATATTAAATAAAACACTTGTTTTTGAATTGTTGTTAATATCAGAAACCTTATTGTAGATAAGACTATAAGCTCAATAACCTAGAAATTAACGGTGTATCGTTCTGCGTTGCGAGATTTTACTTAAAAATTTAAAAAATAAAAATGAAATAAAATTATGGAGTTTTGTAATTGTTTTGATATTATCTATAAAATACCTTAAAGTTGAAAAATCACTGTATCTGTCTTTCTATTGTAATTGTAACTACATAATATTTTAATTTTTATGGTAAAAAAAACCGCTATATAATGGTAGAACCCAATTATTTTATCATCTCAAAACGGAAGCTACTTCCGTTAAATACCTCATCCACAATTTACACAATTATATTTATGGCTTGTAAATTATTATTAATAAAAATTTCGAAACATTTCAAAAAATATGCTTTTTATTTAAATTTATGTAATAATAATTAATATAATAACAATTAATTCATTGATAATGACGAATAAATTAAAAAAATAATTTAAAATTTTTAACCAGTGTCACGTGTTTACTGTACAAACAGTTAATTGGTCGCATTACTGCATCTTATTCCTCGATTGGCTACATTTAAAATTTAAAAACATGTTTATTGTATACAATGTATTTTTTTAATATTAGCATATTTTATTATTATTATTATTATTCTTTTTTAACCTAATTAAATTAACTTTCTCAGTAACTCTGTAATAGGATCGGTAATTTATTATTTTCTCTTAAAACAGTTCTTTAAATCAATTTTTTTCATTGTGTAATACTTAGTATTTGGCATTTTCTTAGAACAATATTAGATCGTTGACCGATTCTTGGGTATTTATTACGAAAAATTACCCAAAATAGACTGGAAAAAAATTCCACGCTACTAGATCACTGGGAACAAAGTGTTGCATCATCTTAACCTAAATACAATTATATAGAATTTACAAGTTCATATACTGTATAATTGTAAATTATATAAATCTGTATAAGATTAGGCAAGATATAAATGTAATTTTACAAGTAATAATACATAAAATTGTCTATACGTTATAATGAATTACACGTTTCACTTATTGTAAAATTGAAAAAAAATGTAAACACTAATGTTGTTATAATAATTTTTTATGGTATTAAATGATATGATTAACTGACAGATACGTTGTAAAATATAATATTTCTTATCTAAACAATATTTATTACGCTTTAACTCTTAACGAAGCTAAGTATGTAACAGGAAAAAAAAAAAAAAAGAATAATTTTAGAAACTCGCCTATTATGTTAATCAGCGTTAAAAATGGCATATTGGCTGGCATGTTTAACGTATTTAACAGCGTTATAAGACGAACAACCAGGATTGCATTGTTAAGATTCTAATGGACTTAAAACAGTTATTTAAGAAACGAAAATAAACACAGAAAAATTAAATTGTAATTTTGTTAAATAATATGAAATGCAATACTTTAAACAATTTAGACACTTGTCTAGTTTTAAATTATATTTAGACCGGGGTTTTTAATCTATCGCTGTTGACCTCCGAGGGGTCAGAAGATTTATTTGGGAAAAATTTTTGTTAGTATATAATAAAAGTATAACAATAATTCTTTAAATTTTAGTAAAATAAGGCTCGTAATTTTAAATTCTGTATATTTAGTAAGCTTTATTAATTAAAAAGTCGCCATATAAAATCTAATTTTGGAAGAGGGGTTGACATATAAAATAGATTGGGAATTCCTAAGTATATGTAAGATTTAATAAACGTTTTTATTGAATAAATCCATTAAAAACGTATTTAATAAACGTTGTTATAGTTTTTTAATGTTATAATTAATATAATAAAATCGATTTTATAATATTTTATCTTATTAATTGTCTATTTCTTACAAATACACTGAAAAAACTCATAATATATGCGCCTGAAGATATTTCCATATACTCGATTTTTTTTTAAATTCCGTTAATTGATTTATGATGTCATATCCTACTTGCTATACATGGTCGATGTAACAACCGAAATTTGACCTGGATACGCTAAGCTTAACCAGAATGCAGCACGTTTCCTGAGTAGTATATCGAAATGTTTATAATAATAAAGACCTTTAAAATATTCTTATTTCTCATGCAATAATAGACACACATAGTATCAACTTTCTACAAAAATAATAAAAAGGTTTATATGCTTTATGTGTCAGTTTGTTAAATTACTTTCTATCTTTTCAACAAATAAATTTATTTAATTATATAATTGATAACAACATATTTAGAACCTTGAATTTTTTTAAATGCTCGATAATGTTTCACATTCACTTTACAAATGAATAAATGATTTATTACACTTAAATTTTGACATTAAAGTATAGTAAAAGTTTAAATATGTTAATGTAACCATAATAATTTATTTTTTCACGTCTTTTCCCGAGTAATTTACTGATTTTCCGACGTTACTCTCCAATCTGTATATTTTCTAACGTTAACGAGTAAATACCCGAATTTATTGAAATTAAAATAAATAATGTAATCAAGTTGGATTATTTTCTTTATAAAATAATAGTCAATAAACATGTTATTTTTTTCGAATTATGATAATTAGAATTTTTTCCAGAGAAATCATTAATACTTAATAATATTCTTTATCATGCTATAAACAAAATTAACCAGGTGGATAACCTGTGTAAATTCTCAATAAATGGATATTTATTTATAGAGAATAACTTCTTATAATTGCTGTTAATTATTTAATAATACTGTTTTTAAATACTTTTCCCTTAAAACATACCACATAAATCCCTATTCCCTTCTTGATGTTTCCGCGATTTACGGATCATTTTTTAAATTGGAAAATTAGATAATTGTTTTAAATTAAAATAGTTTTACGCTTAAAAGTATAGAAAACATCATTTTAAAATAAAACTACATAAAATATTAAAATAAACAATTTATAAATTGAAAAAAAATTAAGAAAATAAGTTTAGATTATTAATAAACTTATAACTTTAAAAAATTTAATTATGACTAATTTTGTGAAGAAATGAGCTCAAAACTGAGGAATTTCCTGATATTTGTTACAGAAAAATGATTTCTTTACATTAACCTAATGCTACCAAATGCTAAGAAATTTTAATAATATTAACATTTATTTCAATATATTATAAACAAACGGTTTAAAATAACATTAAATAAACGGTAAATATTGTAATTAAAAGTCTATCAGGAATGAATTTATAAAAATAAGCAAATATTACCAATAAAATATGACACCATTTTTTTTCTTGTAAAGTCTTGCAAGCCTTTGAAAGTCAAGGTTTAATATTTCAGAATAACTACTACTAAAAAATGTATTAAAAAATTCTGTTTAATTATTAACTTTACATATCCATATAGCATATTATTTGATATTTTCATCAAATATTTTTATTATTATATTAAATTATTGAATCCTATTAAAATACTGTATCTATATTTCTAATAATTATGATATAAAATGCATTTTAAAATAAATATTGGCCAGTCAGTCCATTTTCTTTGTTGTTAAACTTTATATTAAATAGTCTGTCTTAGTTTCCTTTTTCCTCTTTCCCGTGTATATGTATATAAGCTATGTATATACAGAATGGTTATAATTAAAGTTTTACTATTCAGAACTGGTTGTAACTAATAGCGGAATAGAACCAAAATTTCTACATATATAGGCCTATACTTTTTAACGGATGAGGTGAAGAATTTGAGCAAGAAAATTTAACTTCAAAACACCTACCAATAGGGGAAATATGGCGCTGCACAACAGGAAATACTCAAAAAAGAATAAAAAAAATAAATAACTATGACAAATCTACAATAAAAGTTTAAATTTTTACTTTTATCTTTTGGAAAATTGAAGAGGAAGCTTAAATAAACTGCTACAGGAAGAGGTTTCACAAATTCAAGCTACCGGTAGGTAATTCATTGACGTTGTCGAGGTTTCACGATTGTTTTGTTTTGTTTTGATATTGCAGAATGCAATATTCCAGGAGAAATGTTCTACGCTACTGCATTATGATGCTTTTTAATGTAAGGTAGGGACCTTCCTGGATATACATTACTTTTCGGGTAACTCCCTAGTATAGGCCGAAATTCACGTAAAGCGGGTGCTGCATTACCTCTATTAACGTAAAATAATTTAAGAATTAAAGTACGATTAGACATAATGAGAGGCATATTTTTACAGTATATTTAAAGAATACACTTGCGATATTTTCTTTTAAAGCTCTCCGCTGCTGACAAAAAGTGATTTGTGCAATTTTTTCTATTCGTCTCGAGTACTTTCTTTCTAATTTAACACTCAAATTTTAGGGAAATTCAGTTTCTTTTCAGTGTCTTTGTTTTACAAAAAAAAAAAAAAAAAAAAAAAAATTCAACCATCCGACGAAATTTTATAATTCAGTTCCTTCTCAATTTTTGCAAAGGACGAAAATAAAAAATTCGAAGTTTCATTTTAGATTTCTCTGTTTCATTTTTGTGTTATTTTTAAATTTATTTCCTGTTGTACAGCGTCCTTTTTAAATGTATTTTCTCCTATCGACGGATCCCATCTCTTTTTCCCAGCCATCCCTTAAATAGTATACAGAAGTATACGTACAGTACACATTTTAATGCCATTTCGGTTATTAGTTACAGCTACAGACAGTTCTGAATAGGAAAACTTTAATAATGACTACCCTGTACATTTAAACACACACACACACACACACATATATATATATATATATATATATATAATATATATATACTACATACAGGTATAGTTTTTTTTAATTAAAAATTAAATATGTATTATATATGTAGGACCGTTCCGAATAATTTTGGAGCCTCAGGCAAGTCTACGAATAGCGCCAATGTATACATGTATTTTTTCTATCAGAGCCGTAACTAGAATATGGCCAACGTGGCTCCTGCCATAGGCGGCGATTTAATAAAGGCGCCAACGAGAAGATTTCGGAATAATATGTATTCAAAATTAATAACACAGAAAAAAAGTCTATAATTATATTTATATAGTATTTATTATCTGTAATTTCTACGAACATATATTTCAGAAATAAACCACCATTTTTATTTTTATTTAATAACAAAAATTAAAAATGCGCCATTTTTATTCTTGGCCGTAGACGTCCAAAATCCTAGTTACGGCATTGATTTCTATAAACATATATAGGACCGTTCCGAATAATTTTAGAGCCTCAGGCAAGTCTACGAATAGCGCCAATGTACTGTACATGTATTTCTATAAACAACATGAGGCCTTTTTATTGACCCTTCCCGTTCGAGCCTGAAGCAGTTAGTTGTCTCTCCTTCTCATCTACCGGCACGGCCCCAGGGACGGATGTAGAGGAGGAATGCATGGCACAGATAGTCTCTTCTGTGGATTTTCCTCGAGCAAAGCCGGGTATCTTAAGTGGTAAAAAATTTTGTAAGCCATATTGTTTCCTTTCTGCACCGCCCTCTAAAGATTTCTGGATCAGCTATTACACGGCCTTATATATTATAATTGAAACGTGGAAAATGTGTAATTTGATGAAGCAAGTATAAAATTTTCTAGCTTTATATTCTCAATAATTTTTAAATAAAGAATTTCTAATTCGTTTTGAAGAATCCATCCTTTGAAGAACTGAGAATTATTTTTTCTTCCAGACAGCGATAATGTTACACTTTAAATTGAAAATATTAAGACAGACGTTATCAATCAATAAAGAGTTTTTGAAGGTCGATGATAAAACACGATTCGATTACTCTAAATAGAATATTTAGTTATATATTTCTACTTTCAAACCCGTCAACTAAGCGTAATATAATATTAGTACTTCGTACAATTTAGTTTTTATTACTAATAACAATTTGGATATTTTTTGAATATGTTCCAGAGTTTTAACCACAGAAAACACGCTATTGTTAATGGTTAAGTTTATGCTGATTAAATTCCATCTTTATGATTCTTCTTGTAACTTTGAAATTTGATCTGTTTATACTTCAGCAAAAATCGAACGTATAACATCTGTTTATAAATCTACTTACATCAATCGTTAAATAATTAACCACATAAAATAAAGTTAAACAATATTATATATTTTATCATTAGTCCTGTGATATATACATATCTCTATAAACATACAGTCGTAGGTTAACATAAGGCTTCCCAACAGGGTATGTATAATCTGCTGATCGATCCCTTAGGAGTTGATGAGAGGATCATATAGTAACATATATATTATAAAAGCATAATATATATTTTAATATTGCCTAATTATTTAGTGAATAAAGTCATTTAAAAATTATTGAATATATTTTCACTATCATTTTCATAAGTTTCCAAATATAAAAAAACTAACCTACTAAAAATAATGCATATATACGAGGTATTTATGGTGGTTGTATTAAAAAAAAAAAGAGATTAAAGGGATCGATTCATGAAAAATATTAGGAACCCCTGGGTTAACACCTAAAATATTTGAAAATACGTATATGTGTAAGGATTGCCGACCGGGAAAGGAAATCAGACTCAACTCAAGATGAACGAGGGATAAGACTACTTAATGCACGTGGGTAGTGGTGTTGGACATACTGACACAAGCTCCTTTACAATTGGAACCCGTTTATTTTGATATAAGATGGGAGCTTACGATTTCTTATGGTCGTTGTTTCACTTCAACGATGTTCTGGAAATGTCGACGGTCCGGAGGCTGTGTCACTAGCAAGTGTGGAGGATGGAGGACGATGGACGGCGGCGGAGCGAAGACGGAAACGACGAAACTTCGGTGAGGACGATAGGAAAAAATAGAAGGAAGAGTGTACGGGTCACTGGGGAACGTTGTGTGGAGGAAAATCCGCGGTTTGTCCTTGAAATTTGGAGTATTTAATGGATTTTATTTCCGAATTACATACTCCGATTGGTCTCTGTTGTCGTTTCGTTATTGGTCTCCTCCTTTATTTCCAGGTAAAAATAAGATCGGATCGGGTCACGAGAAAGGTCGATCTTCGGTATTCAACTGGACACCGGGAAATGTCGATGGAACTACGAAATCTGAGCTCGTATTTCCGACGCAATGCCCGATTCAATTAACACTTTCATTTTTACACGAGCATCAGAGTCAAAGTTCGAACTCTCCGGACTGACGTTGATCTACGAGTATATCTTACACTAACACGCGTTAGAGTCGCACTCGGGATTCATTTCTTTTTCGACTTTAGAAATAAAACATATATATTTTTCCTCGGTGAGTTTAACAAGAGATTCGGACTCGGTCTGAAACTTCACAACGAGTAAAAGCAACCTCTGTAGTTTAAATTAAAATTGTCTTCAGTCTCTAAAAAATCAATTACTTGTACTGTACAAGCAATTAATTATTGTGACATCGTCACAATGACGGGTTGCAATTTTTAATCGTATTGATTTAATTTATTTATCTTAAAATATATGGTCGCCACCTTAAATTAGTACTGTAGTATCTCGCCCCCGTATGTTGTACTTTTCCTGTTTAGCAACAAAGTCACGCAGTCATCAGACTCCTTACAAGGGAAAATTTGAATTGAAATAACGTGATTTAAAGCTTGCATCAAAAGTTCCTATACAGTTAACCGGCGCCTCCTACTCATAAGCTTTTCATACCTGCTCCTCTGTTTCATTTAACTAACACGCTTCTCGAGATTAAGGAAAGACAGTCGGACAGACGGACGGCAGTTGAAAAAATTGTCCAATAAAATTCCAAAGAAACTGACGGGCAGCGGGCCGGATACGACCCATTGCGGCTTCACATTCAGCCCGCGGCCTTAATGATTTTTTTTCTAAACATCAATGTCTCATCTTAATAAATTTATGTTCAAGAAATTTTTTCCTTCCTCCGAATCACGTCATATTTTTTGCATATTTTTATATTGCGTATTAGTTCTCACTTCATAAGAAAACTCAATATTTTGGGAGCTGAAATCAGAAAAATTAGTCGATTAAACATTAGTAAATTAAAGACGCAAAGCCAACATTTTTTAAAAATAGTATTATTAGTATACAAACATTGTTTAAATTATTTGCAGCGCATAAGTGACAACTGACGAGAGGCAGCTGCCAGAAATGCACATCGACACAAAAAAGATGGAATGCTACAACTAGAACTATTGTTAGGTAAATAAATGGTTCTGCGTCTTGCCTATTGAAGTGCCGAACGAGTGTTCGGTTTCCTTAATATAAAAATTAAAAAAATTCGTATTTTACTACACTGTTTAGAAAGTACAGTACAATATAAAGTAGAACGAAGATGAATATATCAATATTTTATAGTCTCACAATAAGATATTTATATTCAGTTATGGAAAACATAAAAATACTCTACTTGTAACACGAAAGACTGCCAGTTTTTTCTGTATATTGCAATAAAAAATAACGTTGAATGCGTGAATCTCGATGATGGCGATATTAACTAATCTGAACAACCCCAGTCCCCAATTGATTGCGATTTTCGGTTCACTACTGTATGTACTTTTGAGAATAAATAAACTTGTTTCAAAGAATAGGAACGATATATAAAGAATTAAAGATTATCAGCACATTTACATTATGAAATGCCCATTACAGCTGATCTGATCCACAAAAGAGTAGCTCAGAATGGGTAATGTTAATAATAAATATAAGAGTCTCGAGTTCGAACCCAAATCCCACAGAAATAGGCTGAACCCTTTGCCGCATAATTATGTGGTAAATCAATACGAAGCTTAGTAAATTATCATACTACATACCGTTCAATTACATTTTTAATAAAAAATTCTCGAATAAATCATAAATTTCTCTGCAGAATCTTCGATAATATAAAAAATAATCGAGGACTTAAAGGGTGTAAAATTTAAGCATCACACTTTTAGAATTTTACTTTACCATTCAATTGTTATTTCGTGCATAGTTTCAGAATTCCACATTTTATCTGGAAGTTTTGTTATTTTATTTTTAATATTTTAAGAAAATTTGTGCCTATATTATTATAACTATTGCAAAATTCAATATTTGATTATTGAAATTAAAAAAAACGTATATAATTAAATAAAATGCTTATTTTATATAAAAATATGTTAGGAATTTCTTTTCTGCATTATATGACTAGGGATTGCAATCCAGCAGTGTTTTCAATTCAGCTGGATTTTTGCTGGACCAATATTATTCAAGCTGGATCCAGCGCGGATGTATTTTTGGTGCAATAAAGTGTTATCTATCTATCTATCCAGCAATTTATGGTTTTTTTTAAAGAAATAAAAATTTTTTAAAAATACTTAAGAAACTTTTATTATTTAGACTGGTCACTATAAATCAGTAAAACGCTTCACTTACACATTTAGGTAGTAAACTTAACTTTGGTTCAGTTTAACACTTGAGATAGAGATAATTAACTTTAAATGTTTAGTTAGATTATAATTATAATATAATCTTTAAGTTAAATAATAGCAAAGGTAATTCTACTAATTAATTTATATTAATATATTATAATAATGTAAGGACGGATAATCAGTGGTCTAAGTGGCTATCAGTTTTACAGTTTCTTATCATAGGCTCTACATATCAGTCTGTAGTTATTTATAAGAAATTTAATTATTAGTGTTAGTAAAGTAGTGAGTAAGTAATTAGTAGTAATCTAGTAGTTAGTTATTATTATCACAATCATAAATCGCATACATTCATATCATCATATATCTAAGATACTGATAGTCATTAATTTAATTAACTATTTAACTAACTAGGTAGTCTCAGTTTCTCACTAATTTTCACAATAAAATTGCCTAGCCTAGCCACTAACCACTTATAGAATAAAAGTTAAAAACTCTTACTTAATAGAATTAGAGTAGAAGTTATAAAATATTAGTCTTGTCTTGAATAAAGTATTTTAAAGGATTAAATAAAATTAAATCGGTCACTTCTGTTATTTTTTTAACTTTTCTCGAAGTAGGATCACAAGACACAAATGGTATTGATGGTGTTGTCTCCCAACCTACTTCTTAATGAATTGCATATATATCCCGCTGCGGAGAAGGCCCTTTCTGCCTCTACGCTAGTTGGTTTCAGGGTCATAATCATCGTTCAGTCACGTGATTCATTGACGTCACAACCGATCGTAAATTAGAATTATGCACCAGGACTAGGAGAGGAGTTACTTATTTTATTTAGCGAGAGCGGAAAGTCAACTGGCAATTAGATTAGCAGAGGTAAAAGGGCGGGCGATGCGGTATAGAGAGGGAGTGTAGCACGTGCCACATTGAACGGCAACGTGCGTCGCCGCCGAGCGATAGCGCACGTAACAAAGCGGCAACGCTGACAACGTAGACTTTTGCGCCATTATTTAGAAAGTTAATTGAGTATTCGCGGATCCGCAGCGCTGAATCCAGCACCTGGTGCTGCAGCCAGCAGGCCGAAGAATGCGCTGGATCCAGCTGGATTGCTGGATGAGGGATCCAGCAATTGCAATCCCTATCTATGACATGTTGAATCTATAAACTAGTGGATTTATAAACTGTTATTGTATTTAAATTCAACTTTTGATTAAAATCTAATAAATTTCAAAAGATTGTACAATCTTTTGTCTGTTTCATTTGAAATAAAATAATTTCTCAAAGGAAGAGGAAAAATAATTAAATTTTCAAGGATTGCATTACACATAAGCTAAAATGTCACGAATTCTGATAAATATTCTACATAAATTCAAAAAATATCCTGTGTTAATTAAAAATGGAAAATAGAATGATGATAAATTCTTCGACGAGTGCTTCATTCTGATCTTCGTGTAATGATTAACACTTAAAATGATTCAAATGCTTTACATAAATTTATATTATATAAAGTTATATGAATTTTACGTGAATTATTACGTTAATTATTATACGAACACTTGAGCAAAAACATGTTGACTCATTTTTTCAAATTTCTGGTAAAATCACCTTAAAGTTACAAACTTTCTCTGTGTTTTATGAAAAGTCACAGGTGATTAATGATATCAGAGGTTGACAGACCAGTCTGTGAGAAATTATGAATCATTAGTCTGAAAACAAATGTCTTACTTTTGTAAAAATTCAACGATGTTCAACTGAGTTAACATGTTCTTGTACCAAAGTTTTCACGAACAGGGTGATTCAATCGGAACTAAACACTTATTTTGTTCAATACTTCAATATTGCACAATTGCATATGAAGAATATATAACGTAAAACATATTTTGGTCGATTTCTTCATCATGAAATAAAGAATCGTTCCGTTCGTGTTTCATGTTCATCTTTTCATTCTATGCGGAGATATTCCACATAAACTAATAAAATCTAATTGTAGAATTGTTTATAAATTATGATAAACAAATGCAACAGTAACACTGCCTTATTTTTTGTCCCAGTTCTATTAGGAATGTACCTCAAATGCCCAGTGGATAATCAGGCACCGATATGAAGAATTTAGTAGGTTACATCACATGGTAAATACATCATAGTCTTACAAAACAGTAGTTACGTTCTCTCATTCTATCAACCGGATTTACAAATTTCCAACATCGGAAGTTGTAAATTCCCACGTTGCTAAATATTGTGAATGAATAATTACGAAATACATCATAAATTATGCAATTTAATTTTCTAGTTAGATCTACGATGTTCAAGTGAATGTCCTCATTCATAAAAAAAAAAAAAATTTAAAATCAAAATACCTAATTACTCCATCGTTTAATTAAGTTTTGTAAACTTTTCATGGAATTTCATGTAAAAGATTTCTTTTTATTATGTAAATTTTTCTTAAATTAGGGGCCGTCCATTACTTATGTACAGTTTATGACCCACTTTTGACTCCCTGTCTTCCTGTTGTACACAATAATGTACAGTACTTTTCGCTACCCCCTTTCTTAAATTGTACACGTAATTAAAAGGACTCACAGCATTTAAGCAAATTATAGAAATTTACGTTCTAAGACTATCATGAACCTTATTGAAAGAAAAAGTTTATAAATTATAAAATTTTAATGTTTATAAATTGAAATTAAACCGCATTAAAAAAAATAAATTATATATGCTTATAAAATTAATTATATAATTACTTTTTACATTAGGAGTTCTCCATTAATTAAGTGTTCAGTTTATCAGAAATGGGGCGTCGCGAAAAGTACGTCATATTACAGAACGAGGAGTGACAGAGGGGGTTAAAAGGGATCGTATCCATTGGTTTTTTAGTGGTATTAGTGTCATACGAATGTGTTTTTATCAGCCTATTTACAAGTTATGTCGAATAAACTGTACGTTAAAAAATGCTCAGTGGATAATCAGTATCATCACAGGATCATACAGATCACAGTAAATATTTTTTATCATTTCTAAAACGTCAGGAGATCCATGAGTATTGCAAAGGGTTTACCAGTGGTTTTTAATTGATGGGATAAGGAAATGCAACACACGGACGAGATGGAAGGAAAGGTGCTCCCGAGAGGACTTTCCATGTGAAACTGACCTATTTCAGTGTCAGTCATTTAGGTGTTAGACAGATGAAGAAAACCCGGAAAACACGTGGTCAGCCGTTGGTCAGACACTACCAGTGTTCGGTGGTTTTAGCCACTAGGCCACTGATGGACTCGTTTTGCCAAAAGTATATCATTCTACACAAGGAGGTAAGAGGTCAAAAGTGACTCATAAACTGTACTGTACATGTAATTAATAGACAGTCTGTTTATTAAAATTACTTTATTTTTAATTTCAAAGTAAATACATTATATAAGTCATGCACCGTTAATTTGCGGAATTGTAATCAATTATTCAATCGAATTTCTTTTTATATAGTATACTGTTTGAAATCATAAAAATTTTAGACGAATCCGAACTTCAGACTCTTAAAACTGTATAGATATGAAATTCGAAAAATTAAGTTAATTGGGAATTTCTACATTTTAATCTACATTTATCAGGAAATTTTAATTCGCAAAAATTGACAAAAAATACTTTAATTGCGATCGAACAACTAGAAAATATCAAATATATATTTAAAATATTGTTTACGATTCGAATTTCACTTACAATTTATTAGAATTACTTTCCCGACTGTTATACATAGCCTATATAACAGAGGGAAATTGTGGCGATCGGTCAAAAAATGACCCCCAAGATGATTTCATCTTTGGACTCAGAGGACCTTGAAACGTCGAGCAAAAAAACAAAAAAGAATGTGATTTTTTTCTCCTTTATATCAGTGTGTGTATAGCACGATTTTGTTCACCCATTTAAAGCTTAAAAACTCTTATGCTTTTGTCGAAATTTTCTGAAATTTTTCAAGGTTTGTGTATTAGGTGAATTGATGCTGTTAAATTTTGGTGATTAAAAGTCTACGGGGTGAGGAGAAAAGGGGGCCATGTGTCTTATCTCCAGTAGAGTCGGACTTAATGACGATTTTACTGGTTATTAGCATTTACAAGTTTTTATAAAATTCATCTCTACCCTCAAAATTAAGGTTTTCGCCATTTTATAATTAACAATAAAATGGTGTTTAAATAAAATATCTCAACAGATGACGTCACACGCTATTTTAGCTTTATTGACGTGAAAGTTACCATCTCGTTGTTGGATACATTTGTTCCTTTCGAAATATACGATTTTCCTGCTTTAAATCTAATTTCAAAAATTAGTGACAGATGGAGTTACATTAATCAAATTGGCAAGTTTGAGAGCAATCATTATGACGTTTAAGAATGAATTATAACAATATAATGCATAATAACGAATAAATGTATTATATAGGATTAATAAACAATGAAATTAAATAGAAAATGTAGAAAATTTGAATAAATAAAAAATGTAAATTCGAAGAAAACGTCAATTACATACAAGTTAGAATTTAAAATCATAATTGTGTCGCCATCTGTTGATTAATAAATTAATTAATTTCTGAGAAAATTTCGATGTTTTTATTTTCTGTATAAATATTAACAAGAATGTATTTTATTTCATGTTTTGAAATTTTTCTCTAAAATCTGAAGTACGGTAACTTCAAAACTAAAATTATATAAAAAATTTTATATTAGTTTCTCTAGGACGAAATATAATTTTACCTTATAATACAAAATAAAATTAATAAAATTAAATACTTAATAAAATTTGACGTAGTAATAGCTTATGATCAAGTTTAAATACCTTCAATCACATTAGATATTGTTAAATACTATAAATAAAGCCTTAGATGTAAAAAAAGACAAATTTTTTGTAGGACGCCATTTTCTACTCACGACTCACTACGATTGAAGCTTGTAAAATACAATCATTCCTTTAAAAAGTGTCTTTCTTTTGAAACTCGTCTCAAATAAACCAACATAAACATTAAAAATATATTAAACTTTCATGTCTGCAATTTAAATTATTAAAATACGCGGGATTAATCTTTAGTGAAATAAGACCTTTACCCGATACCTTTAAGAATGTTTATACTTTTAAGAACATAAATAAGTGCCAATAAAATAAAATGCAATGTTATTTCTAATCATAATAAAAGTCGAAATTTATGTTGTTCATATTTTATTGAATGTTATAATCAATATAATTAAGGGGTAATGATATTTTCCAGTATCCAGCTTAGAGTAAAGCAAGAATGCAGTAATGTCTTGTCACCCGCAGCTATGACGTTTGTATGTTGCCATTTTCGCAAATCTCAACGTTAGATGTTATCACGGCGTCAGAGCCGGATTTGAGGCGATTGGAGCGATTGGTGCCAATCGGGCCCCGCGCTTGAAGGGGCCCCGCATCACATCAAAATTTATATATTTAAAAATAGTACATGTTACAAAAATAAATATCTAGGTATATTGTTATGAAAAATAAAACAACATATTTTAATATGTAAATTAACTGTTAATTAATGTTGTTATTTAAAGTTTGAGGGGCCCCGCAAAAAAAAAAAAAAAAATTCAATCGGGCCTCGCAACTATTGGATCTGGTGCTGCACAGCGTTACGATTATATTCCGCTAACGGTTCGACTATTAAAATCTTTCAGTTCAGGCGGATAACTCTTGAGTTGGGTTTATGCCACCGTTTTCTGTGGCCATTTACTTTAGCGGGGTAAGCAAAGCAATCATCGGTGCTGGCTTCCTAAAACATTATGGTGTTTTGGTAGACTTCAATAACTGCTGCTTATGTGACCCGTTTACTAATCTCACTTTGAGTGGAAAACGGACAAGGATTGAATATATTCAGATTACTTTAATTGCAATAAGTTCAGTATATTGTTAACGCTTACCAAATATCCCGATATCCTCCAAACATGGATGGCTGAAACAAAGAGTGACATTAAACACAACAATTTTTATTGCATCTTAACCAAGTGTCAACGTGCTTGAGATTATCACATGTTGAACTGTATCACTGTATCGAGCAGTTTCCCGCTACCAAACCTAGAGGATTTTGTTAGCAATTTACGTGGCAAGATCATATTTTCAAAAGTTGACTTAGTGCGCACACATATCATCGGATTCCTGAATATCGGGTCAAATTCGAACAACTTTTTCGCTACTTGTCCGAAGAAGGCATTGGCATCAACTGGGAAAAGTCTCTCTCGGGTGTATCAGAATTGTTCTTCTTAATACACGTGTTAACAATGATGGCATTAAACAGTTACCGAACCGGATAGCTTTTATTTTAGAGTTTGAGTAGTCTTAAACGATTAGAAAGCTCTGACATTTCTTGTGCTTACTGTTACTACAGTCGAAAAGTACCGAGCGCAGACGCAGGTTACAAACAGGCATGATTAATTAAATAAGAAGCAGGAGTGGTATATAAGATAAAATGTACATTCAAAAAACCAGCAATTTACATATGAGAAACAGGAAGGCAACTCAAAACTAGAATAAAAGAACATGAAGCAGCAATTAGACTCAAATATAACCAATCACCATGGACTAATCACTGCAGCAAGTTTGGATGTACAGTACAATCAATATCAAAAGTGTAAAAACAATCCACAAAGAGAACGACAGTTATTTACGTAAATTCAAAAAAACACTTCGCAATCGTTAATAAAAACAACACCATAAACTTAAATAATGGCATGGAGATTAACGAAGTATGGGAGGAAATAGGGGGCCAAAAAAGCAAATAAACGACAGTTAGAAATGCGTTAGGGGACAAAACATCAACACGGCATAACTGGATGTCTAAATGTAAAAAAAAGGTTCGTTCATGATAATGTTAATAATAATATACAGTCAAACCTGTTTTTATGCGCTCTTTTTATGTGCGATTTTTATTTGTGCGATTTTTTTAATGCGAATTTTTAATTTGTGCGGTATAATTGGCGACTAGTCTCGTGCGATTCGTGATGTCTTACGTTGACTTATTATAGCTAAATAAACTTATTATAGCATAAATGCACTTATTATAGTAATATTATTGCATGAATATGCGAAAAATGAAATAATTTACTTTTTAAGTCAACAAAACACCACCTGGACAAAAATATGTAAAACAGACGATAGACCAGACGATGCAGTCAAGTGCTGACATCTGTTGTCAATAAATTCTATTTCGTACGGTTTTGAGTTATTTTCTATGTGAGACTTTTTTTATGCGGTCCCTGTTGTTTGCATAAAAAAAATATTTTTTAATTGTGTCGCAAAAACTATTATTTACAGCCATTCGTGAAGTTTCGTGAGATTTTTGTTATGCGTTTTTTTTTAATGCGGTCCCTATCCCCCGCATAAAAACAGGTTTGACTGTAATTTGTAATAACTTCTTGTAACCTGTAAGAATTTGTAATAACTCCTTGTAACCTGTATTAATTCCACTACAATAATTACTGTAATAAATGTGTTCTCTACCACTTGTAGAAATGTAACACCTGATAAGGGTGCAAGTTACACCAAAACTTTGCTACCGAAATGCATAGTAAAATAAAGAATAACTAAGATAACACGCAGTAGTCTTTGTCTCTGATGAAATGCAATCCAGATAAAATAACGGTTGAACTTATCGTTCTTAACTGTGAAGTTTCATCAATTATTTTTTAAAAGAAAGATCTTTTTTAAAGAAATTGATTTTTAAAAAATATACATATATTCGAAAATTATATTCTTTTTTATAAGAATTATATGTAGTTTATTATTTTGTTAAATTTTTCGCCAACAGATGGCGCTACGTGCAAATTAGCAAATATAATGTAGATAGAAATTAATTTCTTTATAAAAACCAATTAGATATTTTTGGGTGGGATTACGACATTATCTAAGTTGGGGGCGTGTCTAAACCTAACTGCTGAGTTTCGTAGAAATTGGTCAAACGGTCTAGGAATGTATAGCGAACAAACAAACAAACATTTAATTAATATATATATATAAATTAAATGTTTGTTTGTTTGTTCGCTAAATTTATATAAATTTAAAAAATTTAATATCGATATAAATAAATTATTTATTTTACGTTTCTTTACTTTTTTGAAGGAATTATTCGTATAAAAAGATATACAGTTTTTTATTAGGTCATGTTTTCAACTTTTATTAAACCTTGTGGATTTGATCCAACTCATAATGAGCTTGCTAAAGAGCCTCTCTTAGAGCTCATAAAGCAGAAACTTTTGTTTACTTGAATAAGTTTTTAAATGAATTATTGTAGGATTCAATACACAAGTTAACTGTGAAAAATTTACTGAAATTATAAAATAAAATAATTATTTTGTACACTATTGTGAGGACCCGAACGGGGGTCGACAGGGAGGTCCGAAAGAGAGTTATCCTTCGAGAAATTAAAAAGCTCCTTTTCAGACGCGAAGGGGAGGAATTAGATGTCTCAATTAAACAATAGAAATTTTTTGTGTAAATTAGTTAAATAATGGAAAGGAATAAAGTCAAAAAAACGCGGCTGGAGAGGTATCGTATTCAGTCGCGACGTTGACCTCTCCCGCGCCTTCCATCAGGTTTCAAATTGTCACCAGGTGACAATGAAAGACCAATGGAGACGCGACTTAGGGTAAAAACAGTATAAAACGGTAGTTGTCAAGGACGTTCAGAGTTTTTGGTACGTAATCGTCCTCTCTTGGTCGTGTGTGCTCCCGGAACTGTTTTAAAGAAAGAGAAGGAAGGGGGGGAACGGAACATTTCGGACCTCGTGGAAGTATCCTCAGCCACCGTGTCACCTAGAGATCTCTAGGTTCGTCGGTTTGTCCTTAAGAGAGTGAAACAGGCGAAAGACGTACTATACGCCCCGGGGCCAACGAAACATTGCACCGTTCAAATCGAGTTGCAAGAACAAAGATACGAATTCTTCGAACTCTATTTGGACTTTATCCCCGCGCTTAGTGTTGTAATACCCCTTCAACCAAGAAAAATTTGTAAGAAAATTTATATATTTATTAAACGGTTTAAAATGGTAAACCTATCTCGGTGAGTCTGTCTACGCCACTAGACCGTTTTGACAGCTCGACTGTCGTGACAAACTTTCCACCCAATCGGCTAACCTCACACTATTTTATGTCATTAATGACCACTAAGTAATGTTATGAACATAGTTTATATAATCATTCATAAAATTCGAATATTTAGTGAAATTAAATAAAAAAGACATGTTCATGATATAGCATATATACGACTTAAATATTTTTCTCTACGTTTACAATTCCTAACATATTTGCATAAAATATCATATATTAAAATATTTTATAAAAACATGAATAATAACTGTTAAGAATTAGATAAAAAAGGGGATAAGAAGCTATTCGGTACACATATAATCAATAAAATAAAAAGATTACATTGTATAGACTTGCGCTTAGAATCGTTTAATATAACTTCAAATCAATTTTCCTTCCATATAACATAAACTTATTTATTAAAGTATAAATTTTTAAAATACTCACAAATCCATTCACTACGAATGTTTTACAAAGTTAATAGAATTTTAATCGATTAGACTTTCAGATCGACTCCAAATAATTCCTATATTCTACAGTCAAAGTAAAATAATCACGTATAAGCTTACATGACTAAATTACATTCGTATATAGTATTTAATAATTAAAACGACATAATTTCATTTTATATAAAATTACATTTAACAAATGAAAAATTCCATTGGTTTCCAGATACAATTTCAGTAAGAAACTAACTCAAACAAATACATTCCACTTTTGACTGAATCAAACAAATTTATTGCACTTTTGTTTACTATTCGTTTATTTATGTAGACAGCAATAGGCGTTTAGTAATATTCTGGATTAATTTAAAAGCATGCTACGTATATGTATTTCACATATCTTCCATTGATAAAGAACATGGTCTGTGCTCAAGTGAAAATATTCTTTGAGTAGAATTGCGTTTATAAATTCTAAATAATTAAGAACAACTGGTAAGTGCACTGAGTTAATTTTCTATTATTTGATACGCGGCAGTTAGAACAATAAGTTGTATATGGTAGGCAAATTTTCGATTAATTTATAGGAGCCAGCTGTTTAGGGATAGAGACGGATAAATGACGATCAACATCATACGTGCGTGATAAGCTTTGCACATGCATATCGGAATCGGGTCTAATTTCCATAGCTTTAGACTTGCATCTTATTGAGAGTCAATCTGGTTATTGTTCCTAATATCCAATTATATTTCAATATGCATAATCGGACTTAATAAAATTTTCACTGTTAATGGCATTTACAATTTTTTTTAGACTTATCTCTACTCTCAAAATTTAGCATTTTTTTTTGCCATTTTATAAGAATAATATAAAAGTTAATTTGAATAGCATCTCGTAACAGATGGCGCCACACACAATTTAACTCTCATCTAGAGCAAGTTGTCCCAAGGTCCTAGAATCTAGATTATAAGGTTGCCTTATAGAGAAGAAACGATACTCATTTGTTGCTCTTTTGACGTCACTCATAGTCGAAAATGAAACATCTTACTATGACCTTATGGTAAAAACATTATCGAACAGAGGCTCGTAGCTTTAATTACACGCTAATATTTTATTAATTACGATTCTTACTTAATTAAATATAAATAAAAATGGATTATAAATAAGAAAAATCCGGAATATTGAGCAAATGTTCGTAATTTCTACGTGTAAAGTTGAAATTAAAATGCGCTTTTCTACTTTGTAAATGAAATCGATTTTATCTATTTTATGATATTATAACGACAATAGTTTCTTAAAAGATTGATTTTGGTAAATTCTACGTAGGTGATTTATATATAAATGAATTAATTTAATTTATATTGCCAAACGACTTCTTTTTTAAAACTAAAAATTATATTGGTCTATTTTTTAATTTTTAATATTTATGTACCAAAAACGGTATTATTTACTGATAAATATACAAAAATAACTTTGTCAAAAGTACAATTTTTTATGTTATAAACATGTTTTTAATATCAATATATACAAATTAAGTGTTACATAGAAACAGAATTTTAAAAAAATCAGGTGCAAACTTTTTAAAATTTTGTATTGTTATTACAGTTTTAAATTAAAATAAAAATTCTATTTTCATTTTAATTTAAAATTAAGATCTAAAGTTTTACGATCATTATATTTAAGTGTTTCCCGTTTATTTACATCTAAAAGTTTTCCTGTCAGTTTTTTTTCTATTTCTTTTTAATAAACGATTCTTTCTTTGATTTGACTGATTAATACAGGTATACCTCGAGTTACGTCGTTCTCGATTATACGTCGTTTGTCAAAAAAAGTATATGGAAAAATAAAAATCAAGTTTAAGTCATTTTATTCGACTTTACATCCGTCCGCCACAAATATTGAAGTCGTAATATCACTAGAAAAGCGTTAAAAGCACATAAAATCATATTAAAATATGCACATTTACAGTAAATGTTAATATAATCATCATAAATCTTAGAGAACGAAACATGAAAACATCTGTGTGTCTGGGTTGTCGTCTTATTTAGCGGTCTTTAAGTGCTCATTATTGGCGTTTTTCACGGTGGTTCCAATATCTATCGTTTGGCGTCGTCGTCAGCGCCACTCGATATCAAAGTCTGTATAGACCTTGCTCGATATTGGTAAATTTAACATAAATTAGTTTATTTTCTACTATCGCAAAATAATTTTAATAACTGTATTTGTTATTGAACCTTAAAAAATCATCTCATTTTATAATGTCTTAGAGAAACCACATTCAAAAATAAAGAGTTTGCGGTGTACTGTAAACATCACCGAATTGTAAACACGTACATTTAAAGTATGTACTGTACGTACAGTACATGTATTCGTAAATTTAGATTAGTTGTTTTCTGTACTATATTAAAAACTAAAATTTATTTGTTTGTAAGTTTAAAATAGATTCTTATTAGCCATATATTATTGAAATGCATTTATAAATAAAATACAGAACTGGGAATGGCAATTTGTGGTTTAGCCTAGTGACAAGTAAATTCGACTTACGTCGCCTCTCCCGAAACCAATTACCGACCTGTATTTTCATTTTCTATATTTCCTAAATTTACTGTCGGTAGTAAAGTTTTCTTTAGTTTAGGTTTTGCCAATAAACCTAATAACTCGGCTTTTAAATTTCTCTTAAAATAATTTTCTGTGAAATGATCAGGGCGAACATGACAAGAATCGGGATTGAATTTGTCTTTTCTTTTACAATTATAAATCCATCTTCTTATTATTGGATCTTTAGGAAATCTAAAATAACTAACTTTCCTGTTTAATTAATAACCTTGTGTTATGATAGCTGTTATTACAAGTTGCAACAACACACAACACACGATGCTCCTGGCATCTAAAAATAAAAATAATGATGATAATAAAATTTAGCTATTTTTTTAATTTTTCCAAATGAATCTAATCAAGGTATAATATTCTGAAGTAAAGAAAAGTTGTATTAACATTTTTTAAGTAAAAACTATTAAACAAATAAATAACACTACAATAAATGTATACTATATATAAAACATTTTTATATTTTGCATTTTTATGCATTTTACGTAAATATGCATACAGTAGAGACTCGTTAATCGGAATCGCCGGTAATCGGAACGATTTTCAGTCGGACTGTGTCGTGCTAAATCAAACGTTTTTGATACTAAATTTACTTTTAAAGTATAATTTTCATGTTTTTATATTCTTCAATATATTATTTTGTTTGTACAAAATGCAGAAATAATTTTTAACGATACGATAGCCTCGATTATTATTATAAAAATTTTCGTTAGGCTTAAAATCGACGAAAATTCAACACGAAGCGACACGCAACGGAGAAAAATTTGAACATCGGACAGGTTAATATATTTATTCGTACATAATCGGTAATCGGAACAAATGACTAATCTGAACAATCCCAGTCCCCAATTGATTTCGATTTTCGGTTCTCTACTGTATTTTTAAAAAGTTATATTAATTAATAAACAATATTTTTCTTTTTACATCTCGACTTATCTTAAAAGTGTTACCATCCTGTTAAGGAGCCAGCTTATTATTTGTAGTCGTCATTTCATCGTGCAAATACTATTTTTATACACGCAAAAAACTATCCTTAGTATTTTAAAATATTTTAGTAAAAAATATATGTTATCCGTCATCATATTCAGTCATTTCTACAACATAATATCAAACGGTTCTGTTATATCCGTACAATTTTTATCGATATTATTATCAACATAATTATGTTTAATAATAATAATAACAATAGATATATTTACCTTCGAAGATTAAGAGTCTAAAAATTCTCAACGAAGTAACAAAAATAGTGAAATTCCAAAACTTTCTTCCCTCGCTAACTGTTGAGAAGCGGTGGCTCGACTACTGATGACATATATCCGGAATCTGGCAGGAAGTGGCTAAATCGGCTGTATGAGGTAACCTTGTAATCTAGGACTTTGGGGATGTCCAACCTGCGATCCGCGGGCCGTACTGCGGTTCACTTAATACTTTTATGTGGCCCACTGCACCCTAAATTTATTAGGTACATTTTCATTTTTTGGTAAAGTATGTCATAAAAATTCTTCTGGTTTCACTGGATACACTTTGATGTCTTAATGACGTAATTGGTGGCATAATTTGTAACTTTCCAATCAAAAACTAGGTGGCGTGGTTTGTCATTTTCACTGTTTCAGTTTCATAGATTTTTCTAATAAAGTGATGTTAACGATAAAAATCAGCCTCCTTTCATCAGGCGGATGAAAAAGACACAATCCCTCTTTTGAAAAGAGTGTCAGCCATTTTTAGTGACTCGAGGCTAGGCCTAATGCCTAAGTGGAAGGGGCTTTTTACTCTATTTCTTTCTAATGTGATGAAATTGTCAATTTATCTAGAAAGCTGTTATGCATGCAGGATAGTACTGTACATACTGTTGTGAACAATTCTTTTTGTGCATGAAAAACATCAAACTGCTGAAAGAAATATGTCGAGTGATTCCCATTTAACTAACATTTTTAGAATAAAGACTAATACCATAAAAAAGTAGATATTGACAATATTATAAAAGAAGGGAAATGTGAAAAATCGCATTAAATTTATTTTTATTTTGTGTGAATATAATTTTTTTTTACTGTCAATAATACAGTATTTTTGTAATTATATGTACTGTAAAATTTGATATTCACACTTTGAACTTTTTAAAATTATACATTTAAATAAAGTACCTTTGTAGCCCAAATTTACCTAAATTTTTAACTTGGCCCATTGGGAAAAAAGGTTGGACAGCCCTGATCTGGAGTCACAGTGGTTTTTTAAACTTACTTATTTTATAATTGAGATTTTTATCGCAGCAAAATGATTCCGAGCGCCCAGCTTTTGCAAGCTTTTTCCCTGTTTCAACATTATCGGTTTGATAATTTCTGGATCCCTTCTGTATGAAATTAATAATCATTTTCGCTTCTTTATTGCACTTCTAATTATTATAAATTAATACCCTCCTGTTATTAAGAAATTTAACAAAGACGAATACTGTATATGTTTAATATAAGTAATTGAAGCTTTCAATTTTATTTCTTGATTTATTTACGTTTCAACAATAAGGTTAATGAAACATTATCAGTTTTTATATATTATTTATAAGAAAAGCAATTTTTGTTCATAAATCAAATCATAATATGAGTACCCATCTCTTCGAGAAATCATTTTTATCTTCTAGGAAATACTCCGTCAACTGAGATTTTAGCTCAGGCAAATGCATCTTCATGCAATCCAAACTGTGGGGAATAATAAAGTCTTGTTCATTCAAATTTTTCTCAATATAATCCGAAGTGAGTGGGAACATATCCAAATTTTTGCTTTGAAGGCGAATAATCCAGATATCAAGCTTCTTAATGTACGCATGAACTTTGTCTGTCATTAATAAAATGTTTTTATCATGTTTTTGTAAATTCACATTCGAGTCGTTTAAGTGCGAAAATACATCAGCTAAGCAAGCCAACATACACTCATTATTCTGTAAAAACAATGAGAATGGCGTTTGTTTATCCTGGAAAAATATTATTAATTCATCTCGCAATTCCAATACCCGGGTTAACATTTTTCCTCGCGATAACCATCTAACTTCTGCATGGAAAAAAAGAGAATTTTTATTTTCGCCCATTTCATCGCATAGTTTAGCAAACAGCCTGTTCTGTAACGGTCGGCTTTTAATAAAATTAACCAACTTTACAGCTTCACGAAGAATTTGATTGAGATTTTCCGGCATATTTTTTTTGTGACAAGAGCATGTGTGTGAAGGAAGCAGTTGTTCATTCCGCCCTTGGTATAAGACGATCTCTTAATATTTTCATTAATCCACTGTTCTTTCCTGTTATCACCTTTGCACCATCACTACATACTGGAATACATTTTATCCAATCTATGTTAGTATAGTTTCTCGTGGCTTCATAAAAAACATCAAAAAGACATTGTCATGTTACACGACCCGGTACTATTTTGCAAAACAATGTATTTTCTTTGATTGATATGTCCCTATCGCATTCATACCTCAGAAAACATAAGAACTGAGTTATATTTGCTACATCTGTTGATTCATCAAATTGAATACTAAAAAATTCACTCGAACTCGCTGAATTATCTGATCGCGAACATCGGCAGCCATGTCATCGATTCGCCTTGATATTGTGTCGTTAGCAAGCAGGATGTTTTTCAATTTTTTTGCTTCTTCCAATCTATTAAAACACTGACCATATCATTTGCAGCAGGAAATATGAAGTTTTCGGCGATTGTATGGGGTTTGGACATTTTAGCTACTCTTAATGCTACGAGATAAGATGCTTCAAATACACTTTTATCAGTATGGCTTAACTTAGAATTAGAAGTTTGTTGATTTCTCAAGGTATGTAATTTTCTTTCGAAAAATTTCAAGGGTTTGTTTTTATGAGCCGGATGTTTAGTTTCCAAGTGTCGAACTAATTTTGATGGCTTCATGCTTTCATCGGAGAGAACTTGAAAGCAAACAACGCACTGTGGCTTTCCATCCAATAAGGTGAAACAATAATTTAAATAACTGTCATTGTACAACCTTATCTTTTTACCAACCGATTCACTGGATGTAGTTTTTCACAAATTTATCCATTTCGCATTAGAAATTAAAAAAAAACAATTCAGTTTCACGGTTGACCACACAGTAAAATAAAAGCCCCAGACGCACTCTTCGAAGTTTCGAATGCGAAGTGGTGCAATCGCCAGCGCCTCTTTTATACTAGTGACAGCACGACTTGTTCAAACGCATTCATATGCATGTTCAAACATGCTCTCACAGCGAGTATTACAGAAGAAGATCAAATTACAAAGAGCACGAACTGTACACATCAAGTTGGAACTTGTAAATTGCTCATGTATGTACACGTCATACATGCATGTTCATACATACCCGTCGCTATAAACGCAGCGACATAAAATAATAGGAACAGTTGTATTACATTTTTTATACTGTCAGTATTTTCTTAATGTATAAAATTAGTGCAATGTGATTATATATTATTTTAAAAAATTTACATTTATAATTACAGTCAAAATTCAATTAGTAATGGTAAAGCTTATCGTTATTATTCCTTTGAGTGGGGGTCGCGAAATTTTAATTTTATCTATATTTACTATTTGGGGGTCGCGGAACTAAGAAGGTTGAGAATCGCTGCCTTAGAGTAAAACATTCCGTGAATTGAAAAATCCAAAAACATCATATAAAGTTTTGTAAAAACACGAGCATGATTACTGTTTCTGTATATATATATATACATGACTTTCTTTCGTTTTCATCAAATTTCTCATAAATTTGATCGTACGGCATTGTTTTAAATGGCACAGTTTTATTTATGTAACACTGATTGTCAAGTAGAAGTGCTTTTTCTTGGAAGGCATCCTTTACAACGCTACAATGTTGCTAGTAATCCAGTAATTAAATACAGAACTTGATTTTTCTTGACTCTTCCTAAGTTCCTCAACTGCTTTCCTTCCTTGCATCACCGACTTTGACTTTGTCTTTGGCTGATAGATGAGTTTATTGCTATTCGCTTATACACCGGAAGAACAGGAGGGTGATCGCTCAGCGACCGAAGAGTCGGCTTTATAGAAGACGGCCAATCCAGGAAGACAGAAGAGAGGTCACGGACGCGACCAAAGCCGGCCTTATAGGAGCGGCCGCCGCGAGAAGGGGAGATAGGAATGCGTTCCGAGAGGACTTGGGGGAGCTGGCCCTTATTCAGGCGTCATTGGCAAGGAGGAAAACCCGGAAAAACTCCCGCTGCCAGCTCGTCCGAGTGAGGCGCGAACCCCCTATCGAACTCCGGTGTTTAGGGTCTGGTCACCGCCATTGTGTGCGGAGACGGAGTCCACTCGGCCACCAGTGGGCTTGCATCACCGATAGGTGATGCAAGGAAGAAAGCAGTTGAGCAGAGCCAGCCAGGGGGAGCAGAGCGCAACAGGTGAGTTTGAGAGAGGACTAGGCCAAAGGGAGGCTTGGAAAAGTTGCAGTTTAAGCGTCACAGCCAATAAATCATCATTTAAATTAAAATTAACGCGTTTATAAACTCGAAAAACGTATTTTGTCCCACTCAGATAGTTAAAATTTTTTTCGATATAGAGGGCGCCACAATTCCCCCGTCTGCGGATAGGTGTCAGCTTGGCGAGCTTGGAAGTTATCAAAAAGTAAACGCACCCCATGGACGACTCAATGCTATTCGCGCTATACAATCGTATTAGAGAACGTTCTCTATCTCGGGGAAAAATATTTCGAGAGAGAAAATGCTTCTGATTTTTTTCCAGTACCTACACTGATTCCATTTTTTTTAATTATCCTACATCAATTACTGAACTATCGAATATGATGTTAATCTTACTTAGATAGTTAAGGAGAAATTAGATGGTAATATTTCGAAAAATATCGAACTACGCACGCTTTTCTAACTTAAGTTATTAAAATTTAAGAGACAAATTGACCTTATAATCTGTAAAATCTTCATAAAACAAGAAACATAACTTCGTTAAAATTACGAGCTTTATTTAAACACGTGCTTTCCTTGCCACGTGATCTATGATTACGTACTCTGCATTTTCGAAAATTTTACACTTTCATTGGTTAAAATTCTATACCGTGTTGCGCACGCAGATAACCCGAAAATGTATAATCAACGTAGTAGTATCATGACGTCATCAACGAAGACTGGATCGTTAAAAATGACCAGAATCGCTAATGATAAATGATATCAAAACGAGAGACGATATTCGTCTCTTGTTTTAACGTCATTCGTCATTGAAAGAAGAGAGGAGAGATAAGTGACCAGAATACGGACCCAGATCCGTAACAGGAACTTCAACCTCAGAATTATCAAGGACATCACCGCTATAATGGACACTTGGTACATGTGCTTGTTCGAGTGGCCAATGGTGCAAAGCTATTGTTCATGGGATTATGACTGAACGCCCCTAATGCAGAAGCCCCCTACCGTAGTCGTTGCGATAGTAATCCTGCGTAGGAAGAGAGGAACCGCAGGTTCAGACACTTTGTTACTTGGTCACTTGTTGCTAGGACGTCGGCAAGTGCGAAGCAAGAAGAACGAACGCATACCCCAGAATAGATTTGAACCTTGGGGTACGGACTCTCGAGTGTCGACCACCCTAAACTTATGTCCGGCTAAGATTTCCGTTAGCCGTAACAACCACCCTCTTGGTTAACCTGCAACAAAAGCTATCATTAAATTTCTACTAGATAAAAGGACATTCGAATAACAAGTGGAACGACCGCGCAAACCAACTCGCGAGGGTGGCACCTGAAAGGATCACCTCTACGGCTTTCTCCGTGATTCCTACCTCTTGGATCACTAAACACCTCAATCAACAAACCGCTAAGGTATGGCAGGGTGAGTGGGATACCAGTGAAACTGGTAAGCTCACTCATCCGTTTCTTTCGAAGGTTCCCTCTTCCTCTCTCTGGCACCTGACTCCAACCTTCCACGTTATTCAGCTTATTACCGGGCACGGAAACTTTAATTCATACCTGTGGCGGTTCCTGGGTAGCAGCGATGGTAAATGCCCTCGCTGTCCTAGGGAGGACGAAACCTCCGTTCATCTCCTTTTCCATCGCCAGAGGTATGACGTACAGCGCCTCAAACTGATGACCAGTGTCCATAAAAATAATCATCCCTGGCCATGCCAGCTATTTCTTCTTCTAGAGAATAGACTGCTCCAAAAAATGCTTCTGAACTTCATCTCAACCATGGATAGCTTTAAGGAAATCCATCCCCGAAAAAATCCATCCAGACAGAGTTATCTGCAGAACTGAATAATGAACATCATTCGGATCTGCACATAACTCTGTCTCGCCATATGTATTATGTTACACCACTTCTGTGATAACTATTTAATTCTGGTTTTAATTGTAAAGCGCACTTCATTGTAAATAGTTACATTTAATTATTTTTTCCCTATGTGGGAAATTTTGTCATTTATATTCCTCTCATGACAAACGGTACCCAGCAAGGCGCATATGCGTCTCACTTTCACTTCCTTCTTCATCTTTCAAGACTTCCCCCCTCACACCCTTCCTCCTTTCCACCCACTTTTCTCTTAACTCCATTTCACCCACTATCTCTACTTAAAGTACAGAAGAGGTAAAGTACAGAGTGCGGCCTGTTAACTTTTCCACATGTAATTTGTACTGTACTGTACAGTACATCATACTTTTCCTGTCAGCAATAGAGTCGTGTCGGTTATCTATCTAACTCGGTTGGGGAACTTTTGAGTCGAAGTAAAGCGACATCCATTCCAAACATGAAGTTCTTATTTAGATAATCTGGGCCTCCGGCGCCTGAGCTTTCTACCTTTGTCTTGATTTTCATTTATCTAACTCCTTCTCCAGATTTTTTTTTAACTCTTTCCGCCCTGTGGGCACTAAGAGGGCCTCTTTTAGTAGGCCCATTATGGGTTCGGCCAGGCCCACAATGGGGCGACCGGGTGGTGAGGGACGGGGCCCGACATATCCGAACGGATCACCCGCCGAAAAATTCCTGGGGATTATTTGACCCGTTCGGATTCGATCCCGGGTCCCCCAGAGCAGTAGGCTGCCACCTTGACCGCGCGGCCATCCGGCCGTCCCTTCTCCAGATTAAGGAAGGACACACAGTCGAGGGCAAACAGTGAAAATTTGTAGGTCTACAGTTTTTTCAAATTGCAGCCCAATAATTTTTCTACAGACGCAATATTCTCGAGAATATCTGACGTAGTTTATACAATCTGTTGCAAAAATATAAACACTATTATCACATAAAAACAATTATTCTCGCATTTGTACAAGATTATTTTTATTTACACAAATTTCATATGAAGTCTTTTGGAGGTTAAGGTTATCAACTTCGATCACATGCGGGGCCATCACAACCTGTCTAACACGAAGCTCTTTTTAAATTTTAATATAGATCAGTATTAATTTGTAGTCTTTGACGATCATGTCTCCGGGAAAGTCAACAACTACTTTTGGTCGAATTACTTCGATCCCCTCCCGCAACACTTCTCTCTTTTTATCAGACCAAGCGATATGGTGGCATTCGAATAAGAAAATTACATAATACGAAGTTATCGGCCAGCAAAATATGTTTTATGTAGTTTTCGAGGATGCCGAGTTCGAATATTTGTTTCGTTTTGTGCGAAGTTTGATTGATTTGCAGATTATCATTTGACATTCTGTGAATTGCACAATTTCTTAGAATTAACATTATGAAAAAATATGACATCCAAAAAAATTTTAAATATCATATTTTAATTGGTATCTACTTGACCAATAAAATTATGCCATTTCGTACCATTCGAGTATCGCGATAAACGTACAATGGTAGGCTAAAAGACCAAACTCTTTATACGGTTTTCGTTTTAATATTTGTTATAAAATAGTATTTGATTTATATAACTACGACTATGAAGGTTATCATAGATAAAAGTTTATCATATCAAGTGAACAAATTAATCCATTGTCAAAATTCTTTATTCTTTTACATAATTTAAAAAATTTTTTAAATGGTAACATTAGAAACTTAATGTTTTAAACCCTTACGTAAGATAAAATTCGTCGTTATATAAATCAAGTACTATAATATTTGATTTATATAACAAAGAGTTAAATCTATATTTAATTTTTATTAATTAAATTATATTAATATAACTATATAAAAGTACGAAAAAATCTAAAAATCTTAATGTTTGATGTTATTTTTTTGCCCGAGCAATGCCGGGCTCAACTGCTAATATATAATCAATAAATGATTATTCTATTTAAAGATTTTCAAGAATTTCTGAAGTTCTGAATTCTAATGCAGGAAGATGGAGACGACAATTCAAGTACAATCGATCGATCTTTCGAATACGGGTATTTGTCTGAGATGTTTTTTAACAGATTATTTTTCCACTTTCTTAATATGGGGTGTAGATCCTCTCGATCCTTGTCATTGTAACGATTGTAAATCTTATGGTAGTTTTCACACATTTCTAACAAAGATATATTTTCCGTCTATCGAATTACTTTTATGGTCGGTATTTTTTATATTAACTTCAATGATGATCTCCGGCATTAAAGATTATATTCCGTGCGAGGGAGTTTTTTCATTATTCGGTCAAGACGTCATTTTTCTGAAATTCGGATGGGCTACTATGGCATTTATTATTTCATTTGTTTTCAGTTGGATGAAAAGATCTAAGATGAATCCAATCTTAAAATTAAGAAATCTGACTCATTCGGAAGAAGTTAATCTTTCTGTTAAATTTCGTAAAGTTTGGCTTTTGTTCTTATCATTGATATTCGGTATCTTCATTTTGTTTCAACTTACAAATATGTTGGTCTTTTATAGTAGTTACGAAAGAAACTCACGGTATCGATATCAAGGATTATTCTGTACAATTTCGTCTGGTGTGTTTGCAATGTATATGCTTGGAATAGTCTCTCATTTCTTATTAATTTTGATATTACTTCATTCGATCTTGAGAGGAGAGTTTCTCAGATTAAGGAAAAAGTTATTTTTTCTTCGTCCTAACGATTCGCGTATCGAATTTAAATTAGAAATACTGATGACTGAACACGCAGATCTTTGGACAATCAAGGAAACCGCTAACTCTGTTCTAAATGTTCCAATGACGATTGCTTATCTTGTTCTCTTGCTTGAAACGAGTGTTTGCTACTACTCATTACTGTTTGTAGAGATGGATATGTATATGAAATACCTTGCATTTTTAATATCTGTAGGTTTCAGCATTAGTTGCGTTATCGTTGCTTTTGCGTTTTCTTCTGGTGTTGCAGTGGTAAGTTGTATTAAATACCTTTAAAATTTGGTAATATTATAATAAATTGAAATATTTCTTTGCGTGTAGACAGAAAATACGTTTCAAGACATTGGAAGGTTTGCGGAATGTAAACTTAAACTTGGAAAAAAGTTGAAGGTAAGTTTAATTTTGCTTTTAAATAAACTGGAATTGTTAAATATTAATAAACTGTGAAATTTCCGATCCACAAAAGATTTTAAACTTTATGAAAAGATTTGGAAAAATTGCTTTAAGATTGTCAATCTGTGGATTTATAGACATCAACAAAAAATTTCCTATCAAGGTAATTACAATTGAAATGTTTATTTAAAATTAAAATTATTTAGTGGTTAAAAGTATTTAAAAAATTTCAGATGGCCAGCGCATTGCATTCTACATTTGATGGACTTTTGAATTTCAGAAGTGTTGAAGAGAAGACTAACAAATGTATTCAACGTTTCACTGTTAACAGCACGGTCATAAACTGACGAAATTCTTGACTGAACACTGACGCTTTAGTGTATATCTTAAGAGATTCCATCTCATAGATAATGATTACTGTAATCTCTGTGGTACTCAAGATGACTATCTTTTCAACTGCCCCGTGCTTGAGGATATTGGGCACCGCTGGAGGCAGCAAGTAAATCTAAACAATATGGACTGGCCTGTAAACCCAGACTTCCTTTTCATAATGAAGTCAATTTTGGCCTCCTCAAAGAACTTATCAAACTTTATCTGACTAGAAGTGGTATTTCGTTAAACTACAAGTGGCATCTTGATATGCATCATTATTTATCTGTGACTCAAGACATCTCGCGCAGGCTAAAGACTATCAAACGTATTCAACGAACTTATTATGTGTTCCTTCACCTGTAAAGATGTATCAACATCTATTATGCGGCATGTTTACTACAATGTACATTTTCGTTTTTACTGTAGAATGAACTGTGGTTGCACTTGACTGTATAAGGTAATGCAGCTATGCCAATGTATATACGTGTTGAGCGTTGATTTACTTTTACTTTTTTGTCTTCTTATTTATTTATTTATTTTCTGTTTTTCCCCATTACTTTCTCAACATTTGTTTCGAATTATTTTGCAATTGTCATCTGCATGTAACATCAATGTAATGGCTTCTGTAATTTCCTGCCTGATTATGCCAGGCGGTATCAGGCTAATTATGCAATCATAAATAATTACTGTTGCGTAATAATTAGTTAATATTCAATGTTAAATTTGTCTAAAACTGTTCATAGGATTTTAGATAGTAACTATTAAAAGGTCCACCAGTGGCCAAGCAGTTCCTAAACACTGGGTCGTGGGTTCGCACTTCGCCCGAAAGAGCTGGCCACGTGGAGTTTTCCGGGTTTTCTCCACGTCTGTAAAGCCTGAATAGGGGCCAGTTACCCGTAAAAGACCTCCCGGAAGGCATTATTTCCCGCTAATCGCGTATGGCCAAGCGTCAAAAATGCATCGTACGATCGCAGCATTGGAGAGAAAAGCAATTGAAGCAATGTTTCACACTTACAATTCCTATTTGTTGTGCGGGTTAATAACCCGCACAACAAATAGGAACCTGCACAACAATACCTGCACAACAAATAGGAATCGTAAGTGTGAAACATTGCACTAATATCTATATTTTATCGTTTGTTTTTATTAGTTTTCGCCCGAGCAGCACCAGGAAAATCTGCAATTATTTTAGTAAGAATACTTTTGATAATAACGATAAGATTAATTTGTTTTAATATTTTTATAAAATATTTGTTAACATGCTCGTCTCATTCGTATTGTTTACATCTTTTCAATGAATTTAAATGTAAACGAAATAAATGAATTATAAATTTATATTACTTCAAACTTCTGTATGGGAAAAGACAAAATTATTTTCCAAGATACAGTTTATACGAGATAATTTTACTATTTAGAATTGACGGAAGTAAAGGCAGTAATACTTTTGGTAAAATAATGAAAGGTACAAATTACAATATAAAAACTTAATTTTCTTTAAAAATAAAAATATATCGGCTAAATAAATTTCACATACTGTTATATGTTATATATGTAAAATATCAATAGAATATTCGCATTGTCAATAAAAATACTAATATTTAATGCAACTAACTTGTTAGTAATATATGCAGTATACTGGCTGATGGATGATTATCTGAAAAAGTTTTGGAATATCTCTTCAATCATTTCAGTGATTATAGTATTTAATATTGTATCAAAGTAAATCTAAAAATTGCACCGATATGTTTAATTTAAAATAAAGCTGAAATGTTATTATAGTTTGTTCTCTTATTTTCTATCTTCTCGTAATTCTTAGAATATTAAAACTAAAATTTTAAAAACGTGTTTTAATTTGACCAATTATTTTCATAACAAGTGTGCACACTCACGATAGATCATTCCTTGTTGGCTGGTTAGTGGCAGAGTGAATAACATCACTTACATTATTAGTTGGTACTGTTTTCACCCCTGTCTACGCATGAAGTTTTTCGAGTTTTTCCTCATGTGTGTAACATGTAACTACAGCCAATTTCTCAGAAAAAGCCATCTTAAAAAGCATCCTTCTGCAGACCGCTATTGTTTTGCGTTGTCTTTTCTCATTAAACCAAACAGACCCAAACTTTTCCTTTATCCATCCTGTTAATTTCCGAGATTGCGTTCTTCTCTTAAAATAATGTTTAATTTACATATTTAGATTTATATATTCGTATAATGCCTTATAAGTCAAGTTAACTCCGCTCAATACAATGAAGAGCACACCTTTTATGATACCACACAGTGAAAAAAGAGTTATAATCTATATTGAGTAAAATAAGTGCACTACAATTGCCATTTCACACACAATAACAAAAGTTATAGCATTTCTATTAATAATTATAAATCACCGTTATAAACTTAAAGTATAATATTTTTTTTAAAATGTTCATATTTCAGTCACAAACATATATTAAAAGAAGAGACAGCACGATGTTGTGAAACACATTTGATGAGGACAAGAATTGTCCCGACAGTTAAACCAAAGGCAGTTGTTTGTGTTAACTGCTACCCATTCTGTGGGCTTTTAACTAATGGTTATCCTTAGATAAAGTGATAAGACCTACTAATTTGATAGCTATGCACCGAATTCTTCAATAGTATTAGAGATCTATTTGGTTCCAGTTATATGCAGATACACCTCTGGTAAAGAGTGGTAAGTTTTTTTAGATTTTATATCACCCACACTACAATTCCACCGCGATTGTCCAGCACCACATATCATTAATTAGAAAGTAGACTGTTTACTATCCTGATTAACTGACTTAGATGATCGGAGAAATTCACAAGGAATAGAATTACCTAAGCGGTTACCAATGAGATCACACACATCCATAACCCACAAAAGTAATTAACCCAAATCTGTTTTAGAGTAAAAAGTATAAAACATAAAACAAAAGGTGTGTGTACGCGAAGGATTAAAATCAAATAAAAAATAAATAGAAGAACCAATATTAAAGTCGGAGAATTCCACAATGAGTATAGATTCACTATATTCATCCTGGAGAGAGATATAAAATAAGAACTATGATAGACAGACTCTAAAACATACACAGGGATGTTGATAAACTTATAATCAAGACTATCATAATGTTATCTATCAGAGATATAATTGCTGTATTATATACAATTAAATTTTGTGTCCCCTTATATTACAGAGAATTAACTCCTCAGATAACAATGTCTCTTATTTTCATATACTATGCACAATATCTGAACTGTAATGAGTGATCTAGAGAATGTTCAACAGAGTATTATATAAAATCAATATGTGTAAAATTGTTATTCTGGGCAAGCAAAATAATTTAGCTTGCAGAGAATAATTATTAAATTAGAAAGAACATAGGATCTCTTGTTCATTATACAGAATATAGCAAAATCTACGCATATACTAATACGAAGCTCCATATAATATATTTTATTCCTCTAAAATGTATTACAGATATATATTTAAACAGAGAATAACATGACTTAAATATCTGATCATACCGTGATATATCCTATATTTTATTGAGAAAAAAATAAAATGAAATAATAAACTGGACATAACATTAAGTAAATATAAATATACAGTGGGATGAGATACAAACAATCACACGTACGTAATTTTCTGTGAGTACTTCAAACCTAATATAAATATAGCAAGATTAAAAAATACAGCACAGAGATTTAGCATTGCGAGTGCTTTGAATATAGCGAACTTGCCGACTTTAAGATCAGAGAATTAAATATATTACTTACATGACTATACATATAATTCACCTAAACGACTCACATAAGACAAACTAACAGTCAATTTATATTATAAGTATAAATGTCAATTAATCCACTCTCTCACAAAATAATGTCAATTTCCCGTTAGCTTAAAAAAATATATTATATAGAATTTTAAAACAACTTCTGTTATTTATTAAATCTTCACAACTGATTGTCATTAGATCAAATATCAGTTATGATAAACTTAGATGCGAGAGTCACACCAGTAAATTAAAATTACAAATATAATACGGTTCATAAACTCAATTCAAAGCCGTATCCGGATTAAGAAAAAGCAAATATGATCTAGTTTCGTATATAAACTCGAGTATTTTATTTTTTAAAGTAATTACACATTATATTTTTAGTGACTATATTTATATTAGAGCTTTTATGACATATATAATAATCTCAATTCGTGCGCGAGTAACCCATTATCTCTGTTTATTGAAAGTTAAGTTATATATCATAAATACATATAAACTACATTTCTATTCTATATAATAATGCTGTAATACCACCAGAACTTTCACTTCATAATATAGTGTGATAACTATATGTCGTCAAGTTTTATCTTACGCACAGGTTAATATGTTTAGTTCTCACACGCATAATTTCTGTCAATTGGAAAGATTGGAGGATACTGAGCCATCCATAAGATGATGATCCAGTGCCAGGTACGAATTAGCGGAGCGCAACAGGGAAGGATAGTTCAAATAGAGCAGATCAGTTGAATACGATGACAAGAGTGGCTCGTTTCTAGCGTCCCAGTTGTGATGTACGGCTGACAATATAGAAAATGAATCATACAAGTAAACACAGTGAAATGAGTATAGTTTCACGTCAGAATGGCGACAGAGGTGAGAATGATGTGTGTCTCATATATACACACTAGAGAAGCACACTAAGCTATTAGTTCGTTTAAGTTATTATCGTCAACTCTAAAACAAATAAAATGTATAAATTCTGTAATGTCAAAAAACCCCAGACAAAGCAAATGTGACTATAATAACTATTGTGAATTAGGGAAAATGCCGCAATCTTTACTACATATAATGTCATAATAATTAAGTTAGGGCATAGCTGCAGTTCTTATAGTTCCTCTATCCTCGGCGATATTTATTGTTACTCTTCTTATTATTTGATATATCTGTCATATGTTATAGTAGAAAATTATAAGGTGTGGAGAGAATGAGTAGGATCAACGTCTAAATGTAAAATATTGCAGACAATTAAGGATGTTTAGGAAGAGCTCTCAAATGCTATTATCTAGGAAGAATAAGAAGTAATGAGAGATATATCAGACAGCGTCATATTAATCAACACATAAACACATACAGACGATTGAATATAGCCTTAGTCAGCGCGCTATAACTCCTTGTATCGACCGCGAGTCTAATCTTCCATGAGTCATATATAGGTGGTTTCTAATTCACATTACACTTGAAGTGAGAGTCTCTTCAGCTTAGTGCTATCCCCTAGATTCCGTAGCACAAAAGTTTACTCAATCATTAATCACAATTCTTACTCACACTATTTGCCATTTAATGGATTCTTATTGAGAGATATTTACTTTCAAACGTTAAATGGCAATTTACGAGATTTTTTATTAAACCAATCAACAATGTACACTCTGATATTATTTAAGCATACTCATTGATATATTGTAATGTGCTCTATTTTTTGGGTATAAAAAAGTAAAAACTCAACTAAAATAGGATTACTATAATTAATGGAAATAACAATCTTCGTAGATCAAAGGAGTAGTTAGAGCCAACAAAATGATGTAACATTGCAATTATACTGGAGTAACCCGATCCACACTCAAACTTTACCTCCTCATACCTAGAGTCAAGACATGTCCAGGTCACCAACTAGATTATTAAGGTTCAAGATACATAAAAATAGCGTTAGACACACAAGTATCCATAGAGAAGAAACGATCCCTCCAAAGAATTTTGTAGCTCTAGAGAGATCAACACATTTCATTGGGCTCCTATTGGAGCATAACTCTTCAGGCATTCAGTATACACAGAAAATAAATGGACCATCTTACCTCATCCTTTAAAACACACACCAAACACAGAGAAAACACAGGAGTGTCTTACGAATTAGTCAATATATGATATCGACAATCCACTAATAAATTGGAATTTATTTCAAATTCTAAATTTACTGGAGATTTATTTACACGTTAATAAAATAATTAAACCAAATATAAACAATTATGATTTGTATATATATTCACAGCACTATTCGTACTACGAACTTGGTCTCTTAACACGCACAGAGTTAATCCCAATGTGGAGTTATATTCGCATAATAGATCACGCCTATAAGTCCGGATTTTTAAGTTTCACGAAGTCCCGCAGAGCTAATTATTTTATATTGAGATGCGCACTTATCGACTTTCGTCGGAGAGATTAAAGTAAAAGGACCACATCAGACGCAGCTGAGGCTTGGTGTCACACAGAGTCCAATATAGATGCTCAGACACGAGCTATACGAGATATATATTAGAAGTAACTCTGGGTCCATATAGTGTAATGATAACACCTTGTCTTTTTATCAACAACGAGAGATCTTTAAACCTTCCGATTTCACCATTCTAATGAAAGTGAATACGACTGGCTCTCATCTCACGAGCAGCATATAAAAATCACCACACGAATCTGCATTATTCCACAATCATGTGCGAGCATCAGAATTAATATATACGAGATAAACAATTGTGCGCCCTCACTCCACTCTCAAAAAATTAAAGTATGTCATTACCCAAAAAAAAAAACAATTCAGTTTCACGGTTGACTGCACATTAAAATAAATGCACCAGACGCACTCTTCGCATTCGAAACTTAATTGAAGTGGTGCAATCGCCAGCGCCTCTTTTATACTAGTGACAGCACGACTTGTTCAAACGCATTCATATACATTTTCAAACATGCTCTCACAGCGAGTATTACAGAAGAAGATCAAATTACAAAGAGCACGAACTGTACACATCAAGTTGGAACTTGTAAATTGCTCATGTATGTACACGTCATACATGCATGTTCATACATACCCGTCGCTATAAACGCAGCGACATAAAATAATAGGAACAGTTGTATTACATTTTTTATACTGTCAGTATTTTCTTAATGTATAAAATTAGTGCAATGTGATTATATATTATTTTAAAAAATTTACATTTATAATTACAGTCAAAATTCAATTAGTAATGGTAAAGCTTATCGTTATTATTCCTTTGAGTGGGGGTCGCGAAATTTTAATTTTATCTATATTTACTATTTGGGGGTCGCGGAACTAAGAAGGTTGAGAATCGCTGCCTTAGAGTAAAACATTCCGTGAATTGAAAAATCCAAAAACATCATATAAAGTTTTGTAAAAACACGAGCATGATTACTGTTTCTGTATATATATGTTAAAGTAAAAAACCCGTTTTTAGTTAAAACGCGTTTTAACTAGTTTTAACTAGTTTTTACTGGATGTCTTTGTTATAACTAGAATTTACTGCTAGTCAAAAATGAATCTGAGTTAAAACTAGTTTTAACTAGACAAAACGGGTTTTAACAAAATGGCTTAGTAAAAACTGTTTTTCGACCAAGGTCATTCAGCTAACACGTTCCTATAGTGTATGATGAATTTCGTATCGCTTTAATCCTTTTCCCCGACATCTTGTTTACGTTTATTTTGCGATCCCTTCTAAGGCAATATAGGTCAGTCAGGCGATATTATTTTAAAAGTTCACCAAAAATCAAATTATCATTATATGTATATGAAAAAAATCACTAACATTTATTAATATCTTTAGTTTTAAATACGATATTTTTCAATGCACTTTATTAGAAAAATTTATAAGAAAAAAAATAATATATATCAGAACTGACACATAAACTCGATAATTTGTAACATTTTGTGAAAATTAACATTGTCTAGGTACATAGTTGTTTTCTGGCACTGAGCCAGAAAGACGTAGAATATTGTTTTGTACAATTCGATATAACACTTATGCATGTATGTTTATTCGTTGTGAAATTATCGCACATTATATCAAACATTTGTTTGAAATCAAAATTTTATACTGCTATCAACTAATATAATGAATTATTATACTTTATTCACTTCATATCGAACGAGATTATATCTGTTATTAATAAATTTAACAAAAATCGATATTTACCAAAGTAACGATGAATCTGTACCTCGAAGTTTTGCTTAAAAAACCAGGGTACCGATCGATCGGTGCATTCGGGAACAAAGGGTTAATTAACGTTAATAACACAGATGTGTGACCAATATTTTTAATAAATATTGTATTAAATAATACAAATGTTTTAATCCGAATCATCACTTTATTTATTTCCCTCAAACATATTTATGTAGCTAAAATTAGTTTTGACTAATGTTAATTAAAAGTTAAAACTAGTTTTATCTAAAATCAAAACATGTACAGCAGTAAATTCTAGTTTTAACTAGACAAAACGGGTTTTAACAATGACATCCAGTAAAAACTAGTTTCAACTAGTTAAAACGCGTTTTAACTAAAAACGGGATTTTATTGTAACATATACATAACTTGTTTTCGTTTTCATAAAATTTCTCATAAATTTGATCGTACGGCATTGTTTTAATGCCACAGTTTTATTTATGTAACACTGATTGTCAAGTAGAAGTGCTTTTTCTCGGAAGGCATCTTTTACTTCGCTACAATGTTGCTACTTCGAAATTACTTTTCCGCGGTACCTGGTACTACTAAATTTTATTAACATAAAGCAGTTTTCACTTTTCATTTATGTAATAAAATATATTAAATTATATTTGAGTTTTAATTTTGTCCTATTTACATTTTATTCTTGTTTTGTATTAATATAGAAACGGCGATCCCTTTCTGTATTGATACAATCTGATCCTAAAGTCGACGAGTGTTTGTCTGGTACTGTACAGTACGTGTCAGTAAGAATCTAGCTTAACGTTGGGAAAACTTATTAAAGCGACGTACAATGTTGTGTTTCTTTATTACAATACGAAAAGTTCTGCCCAATCGGTGGTGGTCCCTGAACACTGGGAATTCGGTTCGCTCGGACGGGCTGGCCACGTGAAGTTTTCCGGGTTTTCTCCACGTCTGTAAAGTCTAAATAGGGGTCAATTTCCCTTAAAAAGATCTCTAGAAAGACATCCCCCTAAGCAGATCGCCTATATCTTGCGTTGCTATAACTTAAACAACAAACAAACAAAGCAAAAAGTTCTATTAGTTAAAACACTTATTATCGGAAAATTACCTGCTTAACGGATAAGCGAATAAAACTTGTTTTCAATAGGAATATAGAATAACTATTATGACTAGCTATGTCAGTGGTGGCCAAATTGTCTGTAAGTTGTTGGTATGAGGCATAAATATTTTGTGCATTCTACACTAACAAGTAACACATTTCTATCATTTATAAGTGATGTGTAAAATATGTATACGTTAATATTAACGTATACCGCGGGGAGAATTTGTCCCGGGGGCCTTAGTTTGGACAACTTTGATTTGTGAACTAAGCGGAACAAAGTAAATTATTATTGATTGTTTATTAAAAAAACAACATGAGTTATACGAAATTGCGTTTAAAATTCCTAGAGAAAAATACAAGATTTATTTTAAAAAATGCTTTAAGGAAGATTTTAATTTTAATTTTTCTGAGGTAAAATACTATATCTAAAACACTCCACACTTTAAAACATTTTTACATAAAGCTAATAGTTATCTTTATGAATAATAGTCAACAAGTAATTTTTCAATACATTGCCTATGTATTGAATTGTTGACAGACTAAATACGGCATTAATAATCAATAATACATGAAATTAATAATTGTTTTTGTTAGTTTAATGTTGTATTATTAAAGTTGAAATACAATAGAATCTCCGATTATCCGATATATTAAAGACCGATGGTACTTCGGATAATCGAAAACACGGATAAAACAGCCGGCCGCGGCTAAAAAGTACAAATATGTCATAGCACTTTTATATGATATAACAGTCTTAAACCTCACTTTATACCTTAGTTACTTTAATCTTGCATGAGAACAATTTCTACATCATTTATTATACAATTAATATACAGTATTTATAATAGTTTTAAGAATAAAACTGTGTATTAATGTAGTTATATTTTAATATGAATGATTCACCTCATATTAAAGTTAAATGATTGAAAGCTAACAGAAACAAATCGTTTTGTAATACGTGTTATTGTTTTAAGCTTTCTTTTACGAATTATAGTAAAAGAAAAGTACTGTATTCACTTACAGATTCGCCTCGGATAATCGGAGTTTTACTATATCAGTATTTCTAATATTAAAATAATTTTTCCTTCGATATACAACATTACAAATATTAATTTTATAGTATCAATAAAATACTAATATTCGTTACAAAACTTTTATAAATAGAATTTAGAAATTTAATATATACAGTAAAATGTCGAACTTCTTTAACTGGTAGCTGAGTACAAGCCCCGGTTTTTCTGTATGTAACCAATGCGTGAATATATGTATATATATATATATATATATATATATACATATAAATGAGAATGTTTGTTTGGATGTTTGCACAGATGTTTGTTCGCTATACATTCCTAGGCCATTCGACCAATTGCTACGAAACGCGGGAGTTAAGTTTACGCACTCTTAATTTAGATAATGTACTTCCCACACCAAAATATCTATTGGATTTTTAAATTGGATTGATTTCTCTCCATTCGATTTATTGATTTACACTTAGCTCCATCTATTGGCAAAAAATTTTAAGAAAATTAAAAACTTCGATTTGTTGATTCACACGTTGATTCACATTTACAGGTAGTGCCAACAGATGGCGCTACCTGTAAATGAACAAATGAAATGTCTGAATAAAATGTAAATCAGCAATTACATTTTCTTCAATTTTTTTACGTTACGTGTAAATCGTAAGGAAATATTCTAAAAGACAATTAATAATAAAGCAAACTTCTGTAAGTTCGAATTTGTCTTATTTGACATCGTTTCCTGGCAATGTTGTCAACTGAGTGGAATCGAAACTGTTATCCTGTTAAAAGTCTATAAGAATCCGCATCTAACAACTCGAATTTTTTCGTTTTTAAACGGTACTTTCTGAATTCTAATATGCGCCCTCAGTAGAAGAGTGGATTAAACCATCGAACTCTGGTGGTTAGTGAATTAGCTGGGGTTTAGACATGGCCAACGGGCTGGAGTTTTCCGGGTTTTTATCACGTTAGTAACACATAAATAGAGTGCAGATTCCCATGAAGTCTTTCCGGGATGATGCCGGGCTGCAATTTTTCGTCACAAGGTTCTTAATTTTTTTTAGTGAGTGGTCTTGCCCCTGTACAGTACAGTACATCATGCTTTTTCTGTTAGCAATAGAGTCGTGTCAGTCATCTATCTAACTCGGTTGGGAAACTTTTGAGTCGACATAACGTGACTTCCGGTAGAAACCGGTCGTTCATATATAGTTAAACTGAACTTCCTGCCCTAAGATTTCCGTATTTGGTCTCCATTTTCATCTATCTAACTCCTCGAGATTAAGGAAACGCACAGTCAGAGGGAAGATTGTGGAAATTTATAGGTCTACAGTTTTTTCAAATTGCAGCCCAATAATTTTTATATAAACGCAATATTCACAAGAACATACTTCTGACGTAGTTTATACAGTCTGTTGCAAAAATATAAACACTATTATCACATAAAAACAATTATTCTCGCATTTGTACAAGATTATTTTTGTTTAAATAAGTTTTATATGAAGTCTTTTGGAGGTTAAGGTTATCAACTTCGATCACATGCGGAGCCATCACAACCTGTCTAACACGAAGCTCTTTTTAAATTTTAATATAGATTAGTATTAATTTGTAGTCGTTGACCATCCTCTTTCCGGGAGGTCAACGACTACTTTAGTCGAATTTCTTTGACCCCATTCCGCAACACTCCGTTTTTCTTGTCATGCCAAGCAGTGTGATGGCATTCAAATAGGAAAATTACATAATACGAAGTTAGGTCAAAAACACACATACGTAAAATTGTGTGGCAGAAAACTGAATCAGAAATCAGCTTTCAGTTCAGTTTCGGTTTTACGTTTTTATGCCAGAACACACATACGTAAAAATTCTGGCCGAATAGGAAGCATCACTGCCACCAACAGTGCTAATTTTATTAACTTTTTCCTCTCATATAGGCTATCTAGCCCTTTGTACCTTCCATTTTTTTCTCCACTTCCTCTGCTATAATATAGAAAATTTAAATTAATAGACTTATATTCCGAATTCAAGTAAAGAACGTGTGATCTAAATACTAGGCCTATATATCGATTTTACAAGACCTACCTGTTGTTTGAAATTTTGCACTTACAGCCATCCATAAACGTTGTTTAAATAGTGTCATGCATGACACTGATGTGGTCGAACAAATTCGATAAATCCCTGTATTTCATTTATTTTTTGTTTTTTCGAGACCGTCACAATTGTAGGGTTAACCCTCGTTGCCGCCATTGTTAGAATAAAAAGCACGTGTCTACTTTGACGTCACAGAAAATACTTCTCTTTATTGGAGGAATTTTGGCGTAAAAAGTAGAGACACGCTCTACTCTATTTTCAGTTCTGTTTCAGCCAAAATTTCAAAAAATTTTTACGTTTTCTGTTTTATACTAGATTTTACGCTGAATTTTACGCATGTGTGTTCCTGGCCTTACCGGCCAGCATAATATGTTTTATGTAGTTTTCGAGGTTGCCGAGATCGAATATTTGTTCCGTTTTGTGCGAAGTTTGATTGATTAGCATATTACCATTTGACATTCGGCTGTGAATTGCACAGTTTTTTAGAGTTAACATTAGGAAAAAAATATTATATCTTAAAAATTTTAAATATCATTTTCAATTGGTGTCTACATGATCAATAAAATTATATTATTTCGTACCATCCGAGTATCTCGATAAAGGTACAATGATAGGCTAAAAGACCAAACTCTTTATATGGTTTTCGTTTTAATATTTGTTATAAAATAGTATTTGATTTATATAACTACGAGTATGAAGGTTATCATAGGTAAAAGTTTATCATACCAAGTGAACAAATTAATCCATTGTCAAAATTCTTTATTCTTCTACATAATTTAAAAAATTTTTTAAATGGTAACATTAGAAACTTAATGTTTTAAACCCTTACGTAAGATAAAATTCGTCGTTATATAAATCAAGTACTATAATATTTGATTTATATAACAAAGAGTTAAATCTATATTTAATTTTTATTAATTAAATTATATTAATATAACTATAAAAAAGTACGAAAGAATCTAAAAATCTTAATGTCTGCTGTTATTTTTTGCTCGAGCAATGCCGGGCTGAACTGCTAATATATAATCAATAAATCATTATTCTATTTAGAGATTTTCAAGAATTTCTGAAGTTCTGAATTCTAATGCAGGAAGATGGAGACGACAATTCAAGTACAATCGCTCGATCTTTCGAATACGGGTATTTGTCTGAGATGTTTTTTAACAGATTATTTTTCCACTTCCTTAATATGGGGTGTAGATCCTCTCGATCCTTGCTTTTGTAACGATTGTAAATCTTATGTTAGTTTTCACACATTTCTAACAAAGATATATTTTCCGTCTATCGAATTATATATATGGTTCGTATTTTTTATATTAACTTCAATGATGATCACCAATATTAAAAATTATATTCCGTGCGAGGGAGTTTTTTCGTTATTCGGTCAAGATGTCATTTTTCTGAAATTCGGATGGGCTACTTTGGCATTTATTATTTCATTTATTTTCAGTTGGATGAAAAGATCTAAGATGAATCCAATCTTAAAATTAAGAAATATGACTCATTCCGAAGAAGATAACCTTTCTGTTCAATTTCGTAAAATCTGGCTCTTGTTCTTATCAATGATATTCGGTATCTTCATTTTGTTTCAATTTACAAATATGTTGGTCTTTTATAGTAGTTACGAAAGAAACTCACGGATTCCATATCAAGGATTATTCTGTACAATTTCGTCTGGTGTATTTGTAATGTATACTTTTGGAATTGTATTTCATTTCTTTTATATTTTAATATTTCTATATTTGATCTTGAGAGGAGAGTATCTCAGATTAAGGAAAACGTTATTTCTTCTTCGTCCTAAAGATTCGCGTATCGAATTGAAATTAGAAATGCTGATGACTCAACACGCAGATCTTTGGACAATCTTGGAAACCGCTAACTCTGTTCTAAATGTTCCAATGACGATTGCTTATTTTATTCTCTTGCTTGAAACCAGTCTTTGCTACTACTCATTACTGTTTGTAGAAATGGATATGCATATGAAATACCTTGCATTTTTAATATCTGTAGGTTTCAGCATTAGTTTGCGTTATCGTTGCTTTCATGTTTTCTTCTGGTGTCGCAGTGTTAAGTTGCATTAAACACCTTTAAAATTTGGTAATGTTACAATAAAGTAAAATATTTTTGCGTGTAGATGGAAAACACATTTCAAGACATTAGAAAGTTTGCGAAATGTAAACTTAAACTTGAAAAAAAGTTGAAGGTAAGTTTAATTTTGCTTCTAAATAAATTGGAATTGTTAAATATTAATAAACTGTGAAATTTCCCATCCACAAAAGATTTTAAACTTCCTGAAAAGATTTGGAAAAATTGCTTTAAGATTGTCAATGTGCGGGTTTATATACATCAACAAATAGTTTCCTATCAAGGTAATTATAGTTGAAATGTTTATTTTCAATTATTTAGTGATTAAAAATGTTTTAAAATTTTCAGATGGCCAGCGCATTGCATTCTACATTTGATGGACTTTTGAATTTCAGAAGTGTTGAAGAGAAGACTAACAAATGTATTCAACGTTTCACTGTTAACCTTTCAGCAGTGGGAGAGTCAGATATGGTTCTACCCCTTAGTAGTGGAGAATATACCCGAAAAATTTTTAAAGTATTTTTTCACGCAATTTTTCTCATTTCCGTTTTAGAAAAAGTATTTGTAAACAGTTATGTCTAGTAAAGAAAAGTCTTTTTTTATTGATACATAATTCATTTTTTATGTGATTTTTTTTGCGGTAGTTTTTGGCTAGATTCTGGTGATACCCCCAAAAGAATTTAACGTATATATACGTCCCTCACCACTGCCACACGATCGCCCTCGACGTATATATACGTCCCTCACTGCTGAGTGGTTAACAGCACGATCAATCCACAAGCAATTTCCTACTAGAACATGAGCAATATGTAACTTCTGAACCCTTTGATCGATTTACATCAAATGTCTTTGTTGTTACTCCTTTGTATCTTGAAGAAGATGTAGGCTATCATAAAACCTGAACATCTTAGAAACTTTTCCTGATTTCTTCCTCTTGACACCTCGCAGTAAACATTGCAATGACAATAGCAATAGTATGCTAATAGTGTAGTTAAACTTTTAATATCGGTTTTATTTTAATCTTTCTGCTGTGCTTATTTTTCGGTCAATCAGCGCTGGGCTTATTGCTAGGTAATTTGTAAGTTAAAATTACTGAAGAAGCATAGAGGTTTAAAATTATTAACAGAAATTAATTGTTACACAAACCCAGTTTATCCTTAATTATTAATGCTGCTCTTATTTATGGAATTATAAATAATTACTGTTGTGTAATAATTAGTTAATACTCAAAATACTAATATTTGATGCAACTTACTTGTTAGTAATATATGTAGTATACTGGCTGATGGATCAGTCATTCAGAGATTACCTGAAAATGTTTTGGAATATCTCTTCAATCATTTCAGTGATTATAGTATTTAATATTGTATCAAATTAAATCTAAAAATTGCACCGATATGTTTAATTTAAAATAAAGCTGAAATATTATTATAGTTTGTTCTCTTATTTTCTATCTTCTCGTAATTCTTAGAATATTAAAACTAAAATTTTAAAAACGTGTTTTAATTTGACCAATTATTTTTATAACAAGTGTGCACACTCACGATAGATCATTCCTTGTTGGCTGGTTAGTGGCCGAGTGAATAACATCACTTACATTATTAGTTGGTACTGTTTTCACCCCTGTCTACGCATGAAGTTTTTCGAGTTCTTCCTCATGTGTGTAACATGTAACTACAGCCAATTTCTCAGAAAAAGCCTTAAATCTTAATCTTAAAAGCCTTAATCTTAAAAAGCATCCTTCTGCAGACCGCTATTGTTTTGCGTTGTCTTTTCTCATTAAACCAAACAGACCCAAACTTTTCCTTTATCCATCCTGTTAATTTCCGAGATTGCGTTCTTCTCTTAAAATAATGTTTAATTTACATATTTAGATTTATATATTCGTATAATGCCTTATAAGTCAAGTTAACTCCGCTCAATACAATGAAGAGTAATTAGACACGAAAGTTATTAGAATTTCAGTCTATGCAAACCAATTTCATTAAATTAATACTGTACTAAGTATAATTTTTTTAAATGTTCAAATATTTCAGTTTAACTTAGAAAACACGCGCTGTTAACCTTGGGATGAAGACCAGATGGCCGACAGTTAAAGCGTTTTTGTACTTCTCTGGGAAACTCAGGATCTAATTTAGACTAGCAATCCCACGAATTTTCTATGAGCAGGTCATCTCGGAAATGTCAAGTTCTGTCTCTTACCATTCGGTTTCCCCATTGTAGAACTAGATCAGGCCTGGCCAACTCGCGGCCCGCGAGCCGCATGTGGCGCGTCACGTTAAATTGTGTGGCCCGCTAAGCGATATTATATGTTTATTAAAACTTTTATTTGCCGTTGTGTGTATACCAAAACAATTAAATAAATGAAAATTTGCCTGTGTCATTGTTATAATGCGCAAGTGCGAGTGCGAACTCTTTGTATAACAATAAAATCTTACTCATTTTGTATTTGTTTTACTTTTTTAAAAGCATGTTTGCCTAAATTGTGGCCGACCGTAATGTTACGCGCGATCAAAGTGGCCCGCGAAACAATTTGGGTTGGTCAGGCCTGAGCTAGACGAAAGCACGATGAGCCTAAATAAGAGATCCTCTTAGTGCCTACAAGGAGAAAAGTATTAATCCTGAAGGACAAGAGTTGCATCAATAAAATAGGAGGGATCTCCGTTTCTAAACTGCTAGAAAATAAGAATAAATTACAAATAGGATTTGCCTGGACATGCTAGGACTGCAACTCATGTATTTGTGATTATTCTAGGGGGAAATTAGTTTATGATGGAAACAAGTCGTAGCTTACTATTTCACAGGTAATTCTGTAGATGGAAGTTTATACGAAAATATATTATTTGAAATAATTGCTTATGTTGGACAATTAGGTTTAAATGTTGTTAGTATTACATCAGACGTGAGATCATTCAACATAGCATTATGGAAGAAATGGAACATCACATGGTCACAGCGAAATAGTAAATTCCATAAAGCATTCTTTAAATTCAGATAAAAGATTTATCTGCTTGCAGATGTACCACATTTAGTTAAAAACATAAAAAGTATGCTAATAACAAATAAAATAATAAAAATATCCAAAGAAACAAAAGAAAACTTCAATCTTCCAACTGATATAATATCATCAAAGCATATAAGTGAATTGCTAAATCAACAACAAAACTTAAATTTCAAACTAGCTCCTAAGTTAAATGAGGAAGACTTTGCCATCACATTTTCAAAAAATGAAAGTGAAAACATCTACACATGTTATCAGTCATGATATAAGCAGTGGATTAAGACTTTTTCAGAAGAAGTGAATAAACCAGAATATTTAACAACTGCTTGGTTTATTGATGCTGTATAAAAATGGTTTAAATTAGCAACATCGAGGCATCCACTTTTTGCTCTAAGTATGAATATAGTACAGAAGTACGAGGAATCAATAACATTTTTAAAAAAAATTTATGGAAGTGTTTAAAACTATGAAGGTAGGAGATAAGTCTATTTGGTAACCATGGCAAACTGGATTGCTTGTTACGACTCAATCAATTTTAGATTTTGCAACATGAATTTTTAATTAACAAAAAATATCGTGTTTTACTAACATCAAGATTCACCCAGGACTGCTTAGAAAATTTATTTAGTTTAGTACGTGTAAAACAAGTGACTCCAACTGCACTCCAGTTTAAGAACAATTTAAAATTAATTTCGGTATCTCCATATTTAAAAAAAATGTATCAAAATGGAGTTATGATGATGATGACAAAGAGTTTTTATCAGAATTTCTTAATGTAATCAAAGAACCCATAAAAGAATATGATGAAGTTGTTAATACCAGAAAATTTTGAAGCTGAAAATATGCCTCTAAACAATGCAGAAATGAATTCATTATATAATATATCTAGTTATTTAATGACGAGTATAGAACAAACCTCAAAAACCTGTAACAAATGTACTACATCAGTAGGGTCCATAGAAAGTCCTCTACTAGAATATTCAAAATTAGTTGAAATTAAAAGTTTAAAAAAAATTCCATGTTTTTTGTACTAATAAAACTTTTGATATGTTTTTAGATATGGAAGATATTTTCCACTAATATAATAATCTGGTGAAAAATCAAAACACTGATATAAGAAAATTTTATTTGGAAAAATTTAACAAATATATTAAAAATGACTACATTCCAGATTGCCATAAATTAAAAGAAAAATTATGACAAGATTTATATCTTTCATGTTAAAAATAAAAAGCATAAGAAAAATTAAAAATTTAACAAATCCATATGCAAGTAAATCCACGAGTAAGCTACAAAATTAGCCATATTCTATCCCCCATATTCACCAACACCAATTTGATTATTGATGTAATAAAATATGGAACTGTTACAAATAGAAATGTATTGTTCATTTAATAAATGTTTATATTTTATCTGCATAGCCTTTTGATCTTGATACGCTTTATTACTACGAACTTATGTAATTTTTGTGCATATGTAGGAAGCTTTAAACTTATAAAAATTTTTAAATTACTTATTATCATACAATAATGCAATTTAAATACAAATATGATAATTTTTATTTGGTTGATTATTATATTAAAGTATATCAATATAATAGCCTTGATGTTAAGAGTTTTACGTAGTGAAATAACAAAATAACACATAAAGAAGGCACATTTTTTCTCCAGCTAGTGTAAGAATAAACTACTGTAACTTTATTTTATTTAAACAAAGAAGAAAAAAGGTTAATTTTTACAGTATAAAGACGGGACGTTAAATAAAAATACAAAAAGACTATTACTAATGAAACCCTCAAAAGCTTTCCTGGGAGAGAGGAGAAGAGTTACGTCAGGCCAACACCCAGCTTTACCTTTGCGTGTTGCATAAGCACGCGTACGTTGTATATTTCAAAATTAAATCCTGTTAAATTAGTAAATACAGTAGTAGTTTTGACAAACCGAATATCTATTTCATTAACTACTGACAAATTTCTTACATTTGCTTTAAAATAACGTTTGTAATTTCGATCTATAAGTTTTCTAATAAGTAAACAAAAAGTTAATTTTTTATTTAAAAATACTAGTGCTAGAGATTTAAAACTTATCGAGCCTGTAAGATTCATTCAACTGAAATAATCGTCATTTCTTAATGTAAACTCAGAGGTCACGTGATGACAGTTGCCTGAACATGGCGGTAATGACTCGTGTGTCGCTACTCTGGTAATATAGGTACTCTACCCTGTCTAATGTATAATAGATAGAAATTAATTACTTTACAAAATTCCATTAGATATTTTGCGGTGGGATGTACGACTTTATCTAAGTTAGAGGTATATAACATAATTGCCGAGTTTCGTAGCAATTGGTCGAACGGTCTAGGAGTGTATAGCAAACATACAAACATACAAACATTCTCATTTACATCTATAGATTAAAAATGAAAAAAATTAGTATTGATATAAATAGATTATTCATTTTACGTTTCTTTACTTTTATGAGGAAATTATTCGTATAAAAGGATATACAGTGTTTTTATTGGGTCATGTTTTCAAGTTTTATTAAACCTTGTGGACCTGATCCAGCTCACATTGAGCTTGCTAAAAAGCCTCTCTTACTGCCCATAAAGCAGAAACTTTTGTTCACTTGAATATGTTTTTAAATGAATTATTGTGGAATTCAATACACAAGTTTAACTATAAAAAAATTTACTAAAATTATAAAATAAATAAATTATCTTGTAGGCCTACACTATCTTATGTCATTTATGACCACTAAGTAATGTTATGAAGATAGTTTATATAATCATTCATAAAATTCGAATATTTAGTGAAATTAAATAAAAAGACATGTTCATGATATAGCATATATACGACTTAAATATTTTTCTCTACGTTTACAATTCCTAACATATTTGCATAAAATATCATATGTTAAAATATTTTATAAAAACATGAATAATAACTGTTAAGAATTAGATAAAAAAGGGGATAAGAAGCTATTTGGTACACGATTGATTATATGTGTACCGAATAGCTTTTTATCCCCCTTTTTTAAATCTAATTCTCAACAGTTATTAAAGATATAAAAAGATTACAATGTACAGACTTGCGCTTAGAATCGATTAACAATCTTATATAACTTCAAATCAATTTTCCTTCCATATAACATAAGCTAATTTATTAAAGTATAAATTTTCATTCGAAGTACAAAGTTAATAAAATTTTAATCGATTAGACTTTCAGATTGTCTCCAAATAATTCCAATATTCTACGGTCAAAGTAAAATAATCACGTTTAAGTTTACATAACTAAAGTACATGCGTACACAATATTTAATAATTGGAACGACAATTTCATCTTATCTAAAATTACATTTACTAAATTAAAAATTCCATTAGTTTCCAGACACAGTTTCATTTAGAGACTAATCAAACAAATACATTACATTTTTGTTTACTATTCGTTTATTTATGTAGATAGCAATAGGCGTTTAGTAATATTATGGATTAAATTTAATTTAATCCAGAATATTAATTTAATTAAAATTAAAACTAATATTCTGGATTAAATTAAAAGCACGCTATATCTATTTCACATATCGTCCATTTTACCAATGGACGATATGGTAAAGACATGTTCTGTTCTGAAGTGAAAATATTCATTAATTAGTGATGCGTTTATAAATTCTAAATAATTAACTACAACTGGTAAGTGCAGTCCTTTTATTTGATACGCGGCAGTTAGAACAATAAGTTGTATATGGTAGGCAAATTTTCGATTAATTTATAGGAGTCAGCTGTTTGGGATAGAGACGGTAAATGACGATCAACATCATACGTACGTGATAAGCTTTGCACATGCATATCGGAATCGGGTCTAATTTCCATAGCTTTAGACTTGCATCTTATTGAGAGTCAATCTGGTTGTTGTTCCTAATATGCAATTATATTTAAATATGCATAATCGGACGTAATAAAAATTTTACTGTTAGTGACATTTACAATGTATTTTTTAGATTAATTTATACATACGTCTGTATAAATTAATCTATCAATTGCATTTGTCACCCCTCAGACCAGAAAAACATCTCTGGAAAATGTTTTCTGAAAGTAACATTGATTCAGGTGACTGCCTCAGTTTGACGAATCTGTATTTGAGTTCATTCCGTCGATCCTGTTAGTTGTTTAATATACAGTAAATTATATTTAGCCACAGGTTGCGCCCACTTACTGTTTAGATATAATTTTCGTTTCATTCGAATTTTTTAAATATAAAAATATTATTGTAGTCGACCATATACAATTGTATTCAGAAATAGAATTATATATGGTCAAATACTGTAATAAAAGTTTTATATACATATACTAGCAGCTTCACCCTGCACGTTTTGCTCGCTTTTTTCGTTTTCATCAAATTTCTCATAAATTTGATCGTACGGCATTGTTTTAATGCCAGAGTTTTATTTGTGTAACACTGATTGTCAAGTAGAAGTGCTTTTTCTCGGAAGGCATCTTTTACTTCGCTACAATGTTGCTACTTCGAAATTACTTTTCCGCGGTACCTCGTACTACTAAATTTTATTAACATAAAGCAGTTTTCACTTTTCATTTATGTAATAAAATATATTAATTTATATTTGAGTTTTAATTTTGTCCTATTTACATTTTATTCTTGTTTTGTATTAATATAGAAACGGCGATCCCTTTCTGTATTGATACAATCTGATCCTAAAGTCGACGAGTGTTTGTCTGGTACTGTACAGTACGTGTCAGTAAGAATCTAGCTTAACGTTGGGAAAACTTATTAAAGCGACGTACAATGTTGTGTTTCTTTATTACAATACGAAAAGTTCTGCCCAATCGGTGGTGGTCCCTGAACACTGGGAGTTCGGTTCGCACCTCGCTCGGACTGGCTGGCCACGTGGAGTTTTCCGGGTTTTCTCCACGTCTGTAAAGTCTAAATAGGGGTCAATTTCCCTTAAAAAGATCTCTAGAAAGACATCCCCCTAAGCAGATCGCCTATATCTTGCGTTGCTATAACTTAAACAACAAACAAACAAAGTAATATTAATGAATAAACGAAATATACTATATACATATTTCTAAATATGACATAGGAAATACAAAGGAGTTTAACGAGCTTATATCTAACTATGTCTATATTTTCTATACCCCACGTAAATGCTAAAATCTGAGAGAGAGAGCTTACAATAGTTTCCAATCGTACTACCTTCACTTGATCTTGATCTTCTGATAGGCGTCTACGTGTTGATAAATATTTTGGAGATGGAGAATGTGGATCGGGAGGAACGATCTTTTATATGCACAATATGATATATTTCTATGTCTACTATATGGCCGCTTCTATGGCATCTCTGGTTGACATCTCTATATGGCCGCTTCTATGGCACCTTCTGAATTGTGGAAGACTGCGTCTTATGAACTGTCTGTACTGTAGAGAAAAAGCCTCCTATGGCCTCTCAGAACTGTAAAGAAAAAGCCTCTATATAAAAAGGGAATTTTCTCGCCATTCGGGAAAATTTCTTTTTAACGGGACCTCTGTCAAATAGTGTCTGAGGAATGCACGGGATAGGGATATGTAACGAGTGCAAAGAAGGTAAACTGACTTGTGGCTATATGAAATAGCAATAAGCCGTGTGAGAAAGGAAGTTGATTTCCTTCTTTCTCCAAAACGACGGATCTCACTTCCTCGCTTGTAAATAATATTTTAGAGAAATATATTAATCATTTAAAATATAATATTTTATGTCTAATAAACTGCGAATCTCACATGTTTGTACGATGGATCGTTGGGATGGATGGGAACGATGGATTCCGCGCTCAATATCGTTGTACAATATTGAGTGCGGAAAGCTGTAGTTGGCTACCGTTACCACATTTTCTACATCTGAGAAAAATAAAAGCAAGATAAGAACGAAGGTTTTGTTGTGAAATGTTTCTAGATTCATTTTAAAAGTAAAGTTCAAATAGGGGTGTACTATAGATTACTCCCTATGGAATTTCAGGACATTGATTATATATTTGAACTCAGGGGACCGAAACGAGTTCAACGGTACCCTATTTTTGGACCGGAGACGAAAAATAAAAAAGTTATCATACTTTTTCCCGGCGATCGCGCGATGATAGGAAGTCGCGTCGCTCTCTGCTAAGTGGCCTCGCTATCGCGATCGGGAGTCGCGTGCTTGCCGTTTAAAATTGCCTTTAGTAGACGTTTCCCCCTTTTTTTTACTTTGTTCAAGAACTACCGTGAATCGATCACTAGTTTAGCACATGGCGGCGTGTGGTGGCTCCCATACGAGAGGTCAGTCGGGAGCACGAACAGTGGGAACGGCCGCAATGTTCGCGATCGCGCGATGATCGGAAGTCGCGTCGCTCTCTCCGCTTTCGTATCGCGTGTTTACCCTCCGGAAGATGACCATAGTCCGACGTCATGGTTTGCAGACTTTACCGCAAGATAACAATACTAGCAACTACGGTGCCGTCTGCATGAGAGCATAAAAAAAGTATGGTAAGTGAAAAAGTATGATAACTTTTTTGTTTTTCGTCTCCGGTTCAAAAATAGGGTACCGTTGAACTCGTTTCGGTCCCCTGAGTTCAAATATATAATCGAAGTCCTGAAATTCCATAGGGAGTAATCTATAGTACACCCTAAAATAGAATTTATTAAAAATTGCGAAAAGCAATTAATGTGTGATGTAGTTAAGGTTCTAAAGTTTTCATTATCAGCTACTGCCGATCCCAATCAGACATGCTAGAACACGTGACTCCACTAGGCATCTTCTCCACAAATGGGAAAGATGCCACATTTATTTTTGGGATAACATGCCTATTTTTAATAAATTTTTGTTTTTTCGTTTTATTGCAAGAAATGCATAGAAATTATATAATGACTTCTCAAAAAGGTTTTTGGACTGAAAAAAGCTTTCCGCTAGCTATAGAGCACGTTAGAACGGGTGGGAACTTAATCAATACTTATATACTATGCTGTTACACTTACTATAAAGTACTTTGTACTACATATGCAATAAATTAAATTTGTTTAAGATATTCGAAAATTAATTTTATGCAATTATATTTGTTATTTTACCCCAATGGCATTTGGCATCTCATCGGAATACTCGAGGTGAGATGCCTAAAATGCCAGACAGTGAAAAAGTCGTCATTGCAAACACAATATATAATTATTTTTGATATACTCCCATGTTTTATTTAAAAACATACTCAAGAATATGATATTTTTGTTAGCGTCTGAGGAATGCACGGGATAGGGATGTAACGAGTGCAAAAGATGTAAAACTTGTGGCTATATGAAATAGCAATAAGCCATGTGGGAAAGAAAAGCCTGTGTGAGGCCCCGAAAACCAAATTATCACTAAAATTTCCTTCATAAGCAAAATGTTAGGCATCTTCTTCGGATCAGTCTATACAGTATAACCTCCCTAAGTTGAACTGCCTTAACTCGAAGCTATCTACAAGCCCCGGTTTTACTGTATGTAATCAATAGATGACGTAAATGATTATATTAATAACTGATTGATCTATAAAATTGACTGTATATATATTATCTATATATATAAAAAAGGATGTTTGTTTCGATGTTTGTTTGCTATACATGCCTAGGCTGTTCCACTAATTGCTACGAAACTCGGTAGTTACGTTTACATACCGCTAACGTATATAATGCCATAAATTCTACTCCAAAATATCGATTACATTTCTATAAATCAATTTATTTTTATTTACATTCGATTTTTTTGTTACATGTATCGCCATCTATTGGCAAAAATTTAAACAAAATAATAAACTAAATATAATTCGTACAAAAAAAAAAGGAAATATATATAATTTTTAAAAATATATATTTCTTTGAATTAATTACTGCGGCAGTAGCACATATCACTTGCCACTTTTTCATTTCTGAACGATACTTTGTAAATAAGTGCTTTCTAGTAGTCGAATAGATAAAACTACCGATCTCCAGTAGTTAGTTTGTCGTGGGTTCTGGCATGGCCAACAGGCTGGCCAAGTGCAGTTTTCCAAGTTTTCTTCACGTTAGTAACAATTAAATAGGGCCCAAGTTTGCATAAAAGTCTTTCCCAGATTCATTCCCCTTGACAGATCGCTCACGTGTCACGTTACCGTAATGAAATAATTCAAACTAATTCTAACGAGCGAATATATATTGTGACACCGTCATAATGCAAAACTGCAATTTTTCGTCAAACTTCTTTCAGTGATGGTCTTGAGCTTGTACATCATACTTTTCCTGTTAGGATTAGAGTCATGTCGGTTATTTATCTAACTCGGTTGGAAAACATTTGAATCGTAGTAACGCGACATCCATTCCAAACTTGTGGTTCCTAATCAGGTAATCTGGGCCTCAAGCCCGTGAGATTTCTACATTTAGTCACGATTTTCATCTAATTTCTTATCGAGATTAAGGAAGGACACACAAACAGTAGAAATTTATAGGTCTACAGTTTTTTCAAATTGCAGCCCAATAATTTTTCTATAAACGCAATATTCACAAGAACATACTTCTGACGTAGTTTATACAGTCTGTTGCAAAAATATAAACACTATTATCACATAAAAACAAGTACTCTCACATTTGTTCAAGATTATTTTTATTTAAACAAGTTTCATATGAAGTCTTACAGACGTTAAGATTATCAACTTCGATCACGTGCGGGGCCATCACAACCTGTCTAACACGAAGCACTTTTTAAATTTAATATAGATCAGTATTAATTTGTAGTCGTCGACCATCCCATTCTCCGGGGAAGTCAACGACTACCTTGTGGTCGAATTACGTTGACCCCTTCACGCAACACTTCTTTCTTCCTATCGGACCAAGCGGTATTGTGGCATTCGAATAGGAAAATTACATGATACGAGGTTAACCGGCCTACAAAATATGTTTTAACTGGTTTTCGAGGGAGCCGAGTTCGAATATTTAATATGTTTTTCGAGAAATTTGATTGGTTGACATATTACCACTTCACATTCGGCTGTAAATAGCACAATTTCTTAGAGTTATCATATTTTTTCATAATGTTATCTTAAAAGATTTAAAATATATTTTAAATGGGTGTCTACATGACAATAATGGAATTATACCATTTCCTAACATCCGAGTATCGCGACAAACGTACAATGGTAGGCTAAAAGACCAAACTCTATATGGTTTTCGTTTTAATATTTGTTATAAAATAGTGTTCGATTTATATAACTACGAGTATGAAGGTTATCATAGGTAAAAGTTTATCATACCAAGTGAACAAATTAATCCATTGTCAAAATTCTTTATTCCTCTACTACAGTAGTTTAAAGAATTTTTAAAATGAGTAACATTAGAAACTTGACGTTTTAAACCCTTACGTAAGATAAAATTCGTTGTTATATAAATCAAGTAATATAATATTTGATTTATATAACAACGAGTTAAATCTATATTTAATTTTTATTAATTAAATTATATTAATATAACTATAAAAAAGTACGAAAGAATCTAAAAATCTTAATGTCTGCTGTTATTTTTTGCTCGAGCAATGCCGGGCTGAACTGCTAATATATAATCAATAAATCATTATTCTATTTACAGATTTTCAAGAATTTCTGAAGTTCTGAATTCTAATGCAGGAAGATGGAGACGACAATTCAAGTACAATCAATCGATCTTTCGAATACGGGTATTTGTCTGAGATGTTTTTTAACAGATTATTTTTCCACTTACTTAATATGGGGTGTAGATCCTCTCGATCCTTGTCATTGTAACGATTGTAAATCTTATGGTAGTTTTCACACATTTCTAACAAAGATATATTTTCCGTCTATCGAATTATATATATGGTTCGTATTTTTTATATTAACTTCAATGATGATCACCAATATTAAAAATTATATTCCGTGCGAAGGAGTTTTTTCGTTATTCGGTCAAGATGTCATTTTTCTGAAATTCGGATGGGCTACTTTGGCATTTGTTATTTCATTTATTTTCAGTTGGATGAAAAGATCTAAGATGAATCCAATCTTAAAATTAAGAAATATGACTCATTCCGAAGAAGATAACCTTTCTGTTCAATTTCGTAAAATCTGGCTCTTGTTCTTATCAATGATATTCGGTATCTTCATTTTGTTTCAATTTACAAATATGTTGGTCTTTTATAGTAGTTACGAAAGAAACTCACGGATTCCATATCAAGGATTATTCTGTACAATTTCGTCTGGTGTATTTGTAATGTATACTTTTGGAATTGTATTTCATTTCTTTTATATTTTAATATTTCTATATTTGATCTTGAGAAAAGAGTATCTCAGATTAAGGAAAATGTTATTTCTTCTTCGTCCTAACGATTCGCGTATCGAATTGAAATTAGAAATGCTGATGACTCAACACGCAGATCTTTGGACAATCTTGGAAACCGCTAACTCTGTTCTAAATGTTCCAATGACGATTGCTTATTTTATTCTCTTGCTTGAAACCAGTCTTTGCTACTACTCATTACTGTTTGTAGAAATGGATATGCATATGAAATACCTTGCATTTTTAATATCTGTAGGTTTCAGCATTAGTTGCGTTATCGTTGCTTTTCATGTTTTCTTCTGGTGTCGCAGTGGTAAGTTGCATTAAACACCTTTAAAATTTGGTAATGTTACAATAAAGTAAAATATTTTTGCGTGTAGATGGAAAACACATTTCAAGACATTAGAAAGTTTGCGGAATGTAAACTTAAACTTGAAAAAAAGTTGAAGGTAAGTTTAATTTTGCTTTTAAATAAATTGGAATTGTTAAATATTAATAAACTGTGAAATTTCCGATCCACAAAAGATTTTAAACTTTATGAAAAGATTTGGAAAAATTGCTTTAAGATTGTCAATGTGCGGATTTATATACGTCAACAAATAGTTTCCTATCAAGGTAATTATAGTTGAAATGTTTATTTTCAATTATTTAGTGATTAAAAATGTTTTAAAATTTTCAGATGGCCAGCGCATTGCATTCTACATTTGATGGACTTTTGAATTTCAGAAGTGTTGAAGAGAAGACTAACAAATGTATTCAACGTTTCACTGTTAACAGCACGATCAATCCACAAGCAATTTCCTACTAGAACATGAGCAATATGTAACTTCTGAACCCTTTGATCGATTTACATCAAATGTCTTTGTTGTTACTCCTTTGTATCTTGAAGAAGATGTAGGCTATCATAAAACCTGAACATCTTAGAAACTTTTCCTGATTTCTTCCTCTTGACACCTCGCAGTAAACATTGCAATGACAATAGCAATAGTATGCTAATAGTGTAGTTAAACTTTTAATATCGGTTTTATTTTAATCTTTCTGCTGTGCTTATTTTTCGGTCAATCAGCGCTGGGCTTATTGCTAGGTAATTTGTAAGTTAAAATTACTGAAGAAGCATAGAGGTTTAAAATTATTAACAGAAATTAATTGTTACACAAACCCAGTTTATCCTTAATTATTAATGCTGCTCTTATTTATGGAATTATAAATAATTACTGTCGTGTAATAATTAGTTAATACTCAAAATACTAATATTTGATGCAACTTACTTGTTAGTAATATATGTAGTATACTGGCTGATGGATCAGTCATTCAGTGATTACCTGAAAATGTTTTGGAATATCTCTTCAATCATTTCAGTGATTATAGTATTTAATATTGTATCAAATTAAATCTAAAAATTGCACCGATATGTTTAATTTAAAATAAAGCTGAAATGTTATTATAGTTTGTTCTCTTATTTTCTATCTTCTCGTAATTCTTAGAATATTAAAACTAAAATTTTAAAAACGTGTTTTAATTTGACCAATTATTTTTATAACAAGTGTGCACACTCACGATAGATCATTCCTTGTTGGCTGGTTAGTGGCCGAGTGAATAACATCACTTACATTATTAGTTGGTACTGTTTTCACCCCTGTCTACGCATGAAGTTTTTCGAGTTCTTCCTCATGTGTGTAACATGTAACTACAGCCAATTTCTCAGAAAAAGCCTTAAATCTTAATCTTAAAAGCCTTAATCTTAAAAAGCATCCTTCTGCAGACCGCTATTGTTTTGCGTTGTCTTTTCTCATTAAACCAAACAGACCCAAACTTTTCCTTTATCCATCCTGTTAATTTCCGAGATTGCGTTCTTCTCTTAAAATAATGTTTAATTTACATATTTAGATTTATATATTCGTATAATGCCTTATAAGTCAAGTTAACTCCGCTCAATACAATGAAGAGTAATTAGACACGAAAGTTATTAGAATTTCAGTCTATGCAAACCAATTTCATTAAATTAATACTGTACTAAGTATAATTTTTTTAAATGTTCAAATATTTCAGTTTAACTTAGAAAACACGCGCTGTTAACCTTGGGATGAAGACCAGATGGCCGACAGTTAAAGCGTTTTTGTACTTCTCTGGGAAACTCAGGATCTAATTTAGACTAGCAATCCCACGAATTTTCTATGAGCAGGTCATCTCGGAAATGTCAAGTTCTGTCTCTTACCATTCGGTTTCCCCATTGTAGAACTAGATCAGGCCTGGCCAACTCGCGGCCCGCGAGCCGCATGTGGCGCGTCACGTTAAATTGTGTGGCCCGCTAAGCGATATTATATGTTTATTAAAACTTTTATTTGCCGTTGTGTGTATACCAAAACAATTAAATAAATGAAAATTTGCCTGTGTCATTGTTATAATGCGCAAGTGCGAGTGCGAACTCTTCGTATAACAATAAAATCTTACTCATTTTGTATTTGTTTTACTTTTTTAAAAGCATGTTTGCCTAAATTGTGGCCGACCGTAATGTTACGCGCGATCAAAGTGGCCCGCGAAACAATTTGGGTTGGTCAGGCCTGAGCTAGACGAAAGCACGATGAGCCTAAATAAGAGATCCTCTTAGTGCCTACAAGGAGAAAAGTATTAATCCTGAAGGACAAGAGTTGCATCAATAAAATAGGAGGGATCTCCGTTTCTAAACTGCTAGAAAATAAGAATAAATTACAAATAGGATTTGCCTGGACATGCTAGGACTGCAACTCATGTATTTGTGATTATTCTAGGGGGAAATTAGTTTATGATGGAAACAAGTCGTAGCTTACTATTTCACAGGTAATTCTGTAGATGGAAGTTTATACGAAAATATATTATTTGAAATAATTGCTTATGTTGGACAATTAGGTTTAAATGTTGTTAGTATTACATCAGACGTGAGATCATTCAACATAGCATTATGGAAGAAATGGAACATCACATGGTCACAGCGAAATAGTAAATTCCATAAAGCATTCTTTAAATTCAGATAAAAGATTTATCTGCTTGCAGATGTACCACATTTAGTTAAAAACATAAAAAGTATGCTAATAACAAATAAAATAATAAAAATATCCAAAGAAACAAAAGAAAACTTCAATCTTCCAACTGATATAATATCATCAAAGCATATAAGTGAATTGCTAAATCAACAACAAAACTTAAATTTCAAACTAGCTCCTAAGTTAAATGAGGAAGACTTTGCCATCACATTTTCAAAAAATGAAAGTGAAAACATCTACACATGTTATCAGTCATGATATAAGCAGTGGATTAAGACTTTTTCAGAAGAAGTGAATAAACCAGAATATTTAACAACTGCTTGGTTTATTGATGCTGTATAAAAATGGTTTAAATTAGCAACATCGAGGCATCCACTTTTTGCTCTAAGTATGAATATAGTACAGAAGTACGAGGAATCAATAACATTTTTAAAAAAAATTTATGGAAGTGTTTAAAACTATGAAGGTAGGAGATAAGTCTATTTGGTAACCATGGCAAACTGGATTGCTTGTTACGACTCAATCAATTTTAGATTTTGCAACATGAATTTTTAATTAACAAAAAATATCGTGTTTTACTAACATCAAGATTCACCCAGGACTGCTTAGAAAATTTATTTAGTTTAGTACGTGTAAAACAAGTGACTCCAACTGCACTCCAGTTTAAGAACAATTTAAAATTAATTTCGGTATCTCCATATTTAAAAAAAATGTATCAAAATGGAGTTATGATGATGATGACAAAGAGTTTTTATCAGAATTTCTTAATGTAATCAAAGAACCCATAAAAGAATATGATGAAGTTGTTAATACCAGAAAATTTTGAAGCTGAAAATATGCCTCTAAACAATGCAGAAATGAATTCATTATATAATATATCTAGTTATTTAATGACGAGTATAGAACAAACCTCAAAAACCTGTAACAAATGTACTACATCAGTAGGGTCCATAGAAAGTCCTCTACTAGAATATTCAAAATTAGTTGAAATTAAAAGTTTAAAAAAAATTCCATGTTTTTTGTACTAATAAAACTTTTGATATGTTTTTAGATATGGAAGATATTTTCCACTAATATAATAATCTGGTGAAAAATCAAAACACTGATATAAGAAAATTTTATTTGGAAAAATTTAACAAATATATTAAAAATGACTACATTCCAGATTGCCATAAATTAAAAGAAAAATTATGACAAGATTTATATCTTTCATGTTAAAAATAAAAAGCATAAGAAAAATTAAAAATTTAACAAATCCATATGCAAGTAAATCCACGAGTAAGCTACAAAATTAGCCATATTCTATCCCCCATATTCACCAACACCAATTTGATTATTGATGTAATAAAATATGGAACTGTTACAAATAGAAATGTATTGTTCATTTAATAAATGTTTATATTTTATCTGCATAGCCTTTTGATCTTGATACGCTTTATTACTACGAACTTATGTAATTTTTGTGCATATGTAGGAAGCTTTAAACTTATAAAAATTTTTAAATTACTTATTATCATACAATAATGCAATTTAAATACAAATATGATAATTTTTATTTGGTTGATTATTATATTAAAGTATATCAATATAATAGCCTTGATGTTAAGAGTTTTACGTAGTGAAATAACAAAATAACACATAAAGAAGGCACATTTTTTCTCCAGCTAGTGTAAGAATAAACTACTGTAACTTTATTTTATTTAAACAAAGAAGAAAAAAGGTTAATTTTTACAGTATAAAGACGGGACGTTAAATAAAAATACAAAAAGACTATTACTAATGAAACCCTCAAAAGCTTTCCTGGGAGAGAGGAGAAGAGTTACGTCAGGCCAACACCCAGCTTTACCTTTGCGTGTTGCATAAGCACGCGTACGTTGTATATTTCAAAATTAAATCCTGTTAAATTAGTAAATACAGTAGTAGTTTTGACAAACCGAATATCTATTTCATTAACTACTGACAAATTTCTTACATTTGCTTTAAAATAACGTTTGTAATTTCGATCTATAAGTTTTCTAATAAGTAAACAAAAAGTTAATTTTTTATTTAAAAATACTAGTGCTAGAGATTTAAAACTTATCGAGCCTGTAAGATTCATTCAACTGAAATAATCGTCATTTCTTAATGTAAACTCAGAGGTCACGTGATGACAGTTGCCTGAACATGGCGGTAATGACTCGTGTGTCGCTACTCTGGTAATATAGGTACTCTACCCTGTCTAATGTATAATAGATAGAAATTAATTACTTTACAAAATTCCATTAGATATTTTGCGGTGGGATGTACGACTTTATCTAAGTTAGAGGTATATAACATAATTGCCGAGTTTCGTAGCAATTGGTCGAACGGTCTAGGAGTGTATAGCAAACATACAAACATACAAACATTCTCATTTACATCTATAGATTAAAAATGAAAAAAATTAGTATTGATATAAATAGATTATTCATTTTACGTTTCTTTACTTTTATGAGGAAATTATTCGTATAAAAGGATATACAGTGTTTTTATTGGGTCATGTTTTCAAGTTTTATTAAACCTTGTGGACCTGATCCAGCTCACATTGAGCTTGCTAAAAAGCCTCTCTTACTGCCCATAAAGCAGAAACTTTTGTTCACTTGAATATGTTTTTAAATGAATTATTGTGGAATTCAATACACAAGTTTAACTATAAAAAAATTTACTAAAATTATAAAATAAATAAATTATCTTGTAGGCCTACACTATCTTATGTCATTTATGACCACTAAGTAATGTTATGAAGATAGTTTATATAATCATTCATAAAATTCGAATATTTAGTGAAATTAAATAAAAAGACATGTTCATGATATAGCATATATACGACTTAAATATTTTTCTCTACGTTTACAATTCCTAACATATTTGCATAAAATATCATATGTTAAAATATTTTATAAAAACATGAATAATAACTGTTAAGAATTAGATAAAAAAGGGGATAAGAAGCTATTTGGTACACGATTGATTATATGTGTACCGAATAGCTTTTTATCCCCCTTTTTTAAATCTAATTCTCAACAGTTATTAAAGATATAAAAAGATTACAATGTACAGACTTGCGCTTAGAATCGATTAACAATCTTATATAACTTCAAATCAATTTTCCTTCCATATAACATAAGCTAATTTATTAAAGTATAAATTTTCATTCGAAGTACAAAGTTAATAAAATTTTAATCGATTAGACTTTCAGATTGTCTCCAAATAATTCCAATATTCTACGGTCAAAGTAAAATAATCACGTTTAAGTTTACATAACTAAAGTACATGCGTACACAATATTTAATAATTGGAACGACAATTTCATCTTATCTAAAATTACATTTACTAAATTAAAAATTCCATTAGTTTCCAGACACAGTTTCATTTAGAGACTAATCAAACAAATACATTACATTTTTGTTTACTATTCGTTTATTTATGTAGATAGCAATAGGCGTTTAGTAATATTATGGATTAAATTTAATTTAATCCAGAATATTAATTTAATTAAAATTAAAACTAATATTCTGGATTAAATTAAAAGCACGCTATATCTATTTCACATATCGTCCATTTTACCAATGGACGATATGGTAAAGACATGTTCTGTTCTGAAGTGAAAATATTCATTAATTAGTGATGCGTTTATAAATTCTAAATAATTAACTACAACTGGTAAGTGCAGTCCTTTTATTTGATACGCGGCAGTTAGAACAATAAGTTGTATATGGTAGGCAAATTTTCGATTAATTTATAGGAGCCAGCTGTTTAGGGATAGAGACGGATAAATGACGATCAACATCATACGTGCGTGATAAGCTTTGCACATGCATATCGGAATCGGGTCTAATTTCCATAGCTTTAGACTTGCATCTTATTGAGAGTCAATCTGGTTGTTGTTCCTAATATGCAATTATATTTAAATATGCATAATCGGACGTAATAAAAATTTTACTGTTAGTGACATTTACAATGTATTTTTTAGATTAATTTATACATACGTCTGTATAAATTAATCTATCAATTGCATTTGTCACCCCTCAGACCAGAAAAACATCTCTGGAAAATGTTTTCTGAAAGAAACATTGATTCAGGTGACTGCCTCAGTTTGACGAATCTGTATTTGAGTTCATTCCGTCGATCCTGTTAGTTGTTTAATATACAGTAAATTATATTTAGCCACAGGTTGCGCCCACTTACTGTTTAGATATAATTTTCGTTTCATTCGAATTTTTTAAATATAAAAATATTATTGTAGTCGACCATATACAATTGTATTCAGAAATAGAATTATATATGGTCAAATACTGTAATAAAAGTTTTATATACATATACTAGCAGCTTCACCCTGCACGTTTTGCTCGCTTTTTTCGTTTTCATCAAATTTTTCATAAATTTGATCGTACGGCATTGTTTTAATGCCACAGTTTTATTTATGTAACACTGATTGTCAAGTAGAAGTGCTTTTTCTCGGAAGGCATCTTTTACTTCGCTACAATGTTGCTACTTCGAAATTACTTTTCCGCGGTACCTGGTACTACTAAATTTTATTAACATAAAGCAGTTTTCACTTTTCATTTATGTAATAAAATATATTAATTTATATTTGAGTTTTAATTTTGTCCTATTTACATTTTATTCTTGTTTTGTATTAATATAGAAACGGCGATCCCTTTCTGTATTGATACAATCTGATCCTAAAGTCGACGAGTGTTTGTCTGGTACTGTACAGTACGTGTCAGTAAGAATCTAGCTTAACGTTGGGAAAACTTATTAAAGCGACGTACAATGTTGTGTTTCTTTATTACAATACGAAAAGTTCTGCCCAATCGGTGGTGGTCCCTGAACACTGGGAATTCGGTTCGCACCTCGCTCGGACGGGCTGGCCACATGGAGTTTTCCGGGTTTTCTTCACGTCTGTAAACTCTAAATAGGGGTCAATTTCCTTTAAAAAGACCTCCAGGAAGACATCCCCCTAAGCAGATCGCCTACATCTTGCGTTGCTATAACTTAAACAACAAACAAACAAAGCAAAAAGTTCTATTAGTTAAAACACTTATTATCGGAAAATTACCTGCTTAACGGATAAGCGAATAAAACTTGTTTTCAATAGGAATATAGAATAACTATTATGACTAGCTATGTCAGTGGTGGCCAAATTGTCTGTAAGTTGTTGGTATGAGGCATAAATATTTTGTGCATTCTACACTGACAAGTAACACATTTCTATCATTTATAAGTGATGTGTCAAATATGTATACGTTAATATTAACGTATACCGCGGGGAGAATTTGTCCCGAGGGCCTTAGTTTGGACAACATTGATTTGTGAACTAAGCAGAACAAAGTAAATTATTATTGATTGTTTATTAAAAAATAACATGAGTTATACGAAATTGCGTTTAAAATTCCTAGAGAAAAATACAAGATTTATTTTAAAAAATACTTAAACAATTATAACTTAAACAACAAACAAACAAAGCAATATTAATGAATAAACGAAATATACTATATACATATCTCTAAATTTGACATGGGAAATACAAAGGAGTTTAACGAGCTTATATCTAACTATGTCTATATTTTCTATACCCCGCGTAAATGCTAAAATCTGAGAGAGAGAGAGCTTACAATAGTTTCCAATCGTACTACTTTCACTTGATCTTGATCTTCTGATAAACGTCTACGTGTTGATAAATATTCTGGAGATGGAGAATGTGGATCGGGAGGAACGCACAATATATCATATGCACAATATGATATATTTCTATGTCTACTATATATCTTCTATGGCACCTTCAGAATTGTGGAAGACTGCGTCTTATGATCTGTCTGTACTGTAGAGAAAAAGCCTCTTATGGCCTCTCAGAATTGTAAAGAAAAAGCATCTATATAAAAAAAGAATTTTCCCGCCATTCGAGAAAATTCCTTTTTAACGGGACTTCTGTCCAATAGCGTCTGAGGAATGCACGGGATAGGGATACGTAACGAGTGCAAAAAAGGTAAACTGACTTGTGGCTATATGAAATAGCAATAAGCCGTGTGAGAAAGGAAGTTGATTTCCTTCTTTCTCCAAAACGACGGATCTCACTTCCTCTCTTGTAAATAATATTTTAGAGAAATATATTAATCATCTAAAATATAATATTTTATGTCTAATAAACTGCGAATCTCACATGTTTGTACGATGGATCGTTGGGATGGATGGGAACGATGGATTCCGCGCTCAATATCGTTGTACAATATTGAGTGCGGAAAGCTGTAGTTGGTTACCGTTACCACATTTTCTACATCTGACAAAAATAAAAGCAAGATAAGAACGAAGTTTTTGTTGTGAAATGTTTCTAGAGTCATTTTAAAACTAAAGTTAAAATAGAATTTATTAAAAATTGCGAAAAGCAATTAATGTGTGATGTAGTTAAGGTTCTAAAGTTTCCATTGTCAGCTACCGCCGATCCCAATCAGACATGCTAGAACACGTGTCTCCACTAGGCATCTTCCCCCACAAATGGGAAAGATGCCACATTTTTCTTGGGGTAACATGCTTATTTTATGTTAATTGAATTCCAATATGCCTATTTTTAATAAATTTTTGTTTCCTCGTTTTATTGCAAGAAATGCATAGAAATTATATAATGACTTCTCAAAAAGGTTTTTGGACTGAAAAAAGCTTTCAGCTAGCTATAGAGCACGTTAGAACGGGTGGGAACTTATCAATACTTATATACTATGCTGTTACACTTACTATAAAGTACTTTGTACTACATATGCAATAAATTAAATTTGTTTAAGATATTCGAAAATTAATTTTATGCAATTATATTTGTTATTTTACCCCAATGGCATTTGGCATCTCATCGGAATACTCGGGGTAAGATGCCTAAAATGTCAGACAGTGAAAAAGTCGTCATTGCAAACACAATATATAATTATTTTTGATATACTCCAATGTTTTATTTAAAAAACATACTCAAGAATATGATATTTTGTTAGCGTCTGAGGAATGCACGGAATAGGGATATGTAACGAGTGCAAAAGAGGGTAAACTGACTTGTGGCTATATGAAATAGCAATAAGCCGTGTGGAAAAGGAAAGTTCGTGTAAGGCCCCAAAAACTAAATTATCGCTAAAATTTTTTTCATAAGCAAAATGTTAGGCATCTTCCCCGGATCACTCTATGCAGTATAACTGATAAAAGACACTCCAAACTGGAAGACAAAGAGAGAAAAGGAGTGAGAAACACGTGGCAGTATTGCCAGTATGCAGACTACAATGGCGCACCCTGGTGGTGGAACCCGACATAACAAAAAATTAAATATTTTCCTTTAACACTCCTCCTAAATTTTTACATTTTTGTTACACTCATTACAAACAAGACACACAGAAAAAACTAGGAGACAGGTCCAGAGTGCATAGGAGCGATTTCATTTAAATTTGCAGACTCCTATGCAATTTCTAAAGTACTCAAATTTAATCCGAAATAGTGGTTTTGTAAATATATCATCCACTGTTCGTTGCTGTCTATGTGCTCTACCGTTATTTCTGTTCCTATCTTTTCCTTCACAAAATGGTATTTAACGTCAATATGTTTGGTTCGTTTAGAAGCTTTCTTATCATCTTTAGTAATCATGTGAATTGCAGTGTTGTTGTCAACATACATTATTGTAGGTTCCTTACTTAGCATTTTTAGTTCTAATCCGAATTTTCTCATAAACAGCATTTCTCTAATAGCTTCGCTGGCAGAAACGTACTCTGCTTCAGCAGTGGATAATGCAACAGTTCTCTGTTTTCTGGAGTGCCACGATACTGCTCCTCCTGAATACATTAGTAAGTATCCTGATGTGGAACGTCTATCCTCCAAGTTTCCAGCAAAGTCTGCATCACTATAAAGAGCTAGTTTTTCATTGCCATTGTATAAGATTCCATAATCAGTAGTTCCTTTTAAGTATCTTAAAATTCTCTTAGCTTGAATCCAGTGTTGGTGTTTTGGATTTTCTACATGTCTACTTAGGTAATTTACAGCAAACGTTATATCCGGTCTACTAATAGTGGACAAATATAGGAGGCCACCTATTAGTTCTCTGTATGGCATACCTTTAGCTTCCTTTGTGTCAGCTGTTTCATCCTTTGATTGTTCAATTGGAGTAAAGGTAGGGTTTGATTCATCCATATTGAACAAACTAAGTAGTTTTTCAATGTATTGGGACTGGCAGATAAAGATAGAACCGTTGGTGTGTTGTTCTATTTCCATTCCAAGATATCTGTTGACTTTTCCCCATGTTATCTCAAATTTTCTGTTTAATTCTTCCATCAATTCTTTCGTTGTTTTAAGGTTGTCACCAATCACTAATCCATCATCAACATATAGGACAACTACTACTTCAGGTTTCATATTCACAAATACACATGGATCTGATTCTGTAGCTATAAACTTCTTAGATTTAAGGAATTCCGAGAATTTTTCATTCCATTTTCTGGGGGCTTGTTTCAAGCCATATAGACTTTTCTTTAGCAAGTATACTTTGTTTGCTTGACTTGACTTAATAAATCCTTCAGGCTGTGTTATGTAGATTTCCTCCTCTAGGTCACCGTGCAGAAAAGCGGTTTTCACATCAAATTGAAGTAGCTGTCGTTTTTCTTTTGCTGCAAAGGCCAATAAAAATTTGATTGAATCATATTGCGCTACAGGGGAGTAAGTTTCTGTGTAATCGATTCCTTGTTTTTGTTGAAATCCACGCACTACTAAGCGAGCTTTGTACTTCTCGACTGAGCCATCTTTCCTGTATTTAGTGCGAAATACCCATTTGGTTGTTAGAGATCTTTGACCTTCAGGGAGGTCTACTAAGATCCAAGTATTATTTTTATTTAAGGCATTTATTTCCTCTTCCATTGCCTTCTTCCACTTTGGTTGAGTTAAGGCTTCTGAAGCAGATATCTGTTCACAATCTGCAATCATTGCATGATGATCGTACCTTGATGGCAGTTTAATTTCATTCTTACTTCTTAAGTTGTACGTTTTGTTTTTTGTTTGACTTTCTCTATTTTCCTGTTCCGTTTCTTCACATGCTTCTTCTAAAGCTGATTCAGATTCTTCTTCTTCAGTTTCGCTTTTAACAAAGATTGAGTTTTCTTCATTAAGATCTAGAGTTACGCTCTCTTCAGTTGGTATTTTATCTGACTGTGAATTTCCAGTTTGTTTTTCATCATTAAATTCCACATCACGAACGATCTGGACATCATCATCTTCGGGAAAGTAGATTCTGAAGCCTTTGGTGTTATATCCATAGCCCACAAACAAACCTTTTTTACTCTTAGCGTCCCACTTTAAACGCTTTTCCTTAGGTACATGGACATGTGCAGTCTCTCCAAACACACGTAATTGACTTATATCTATACTTTTGTTATACCATACTTCATATGGTGTTTTTCCTTCAACACTACTCCTTCCGGTTAGATTTATAACATGTACAGCTGTGTTTACAGCTTCTGCCCAAAGTGACTTGATAATCCTCTTGCATGGATCATTGTTCTAGCTGCTTCAACGATTGTTCGCATTTCTCTTTCTATTCTGCCGTTTCGTTGTGGTGAGTATTTACAGGATAACTAATGAACAATTCCTTCTTCTTCTTCGGTTTCTTTGATTAAACGGTTAACTTCTTCTTTACCATTGTCTGTCCTTATTATCTTGTCTTTGTAGTTTAAGTTATTTTTGATGTATTTGATGCATTTTCGGATTCTATCTTTGGCTTCATTCTTTCCTTTTAAGAAGTATACAATTCTGAAGTGACTTAGGTCATCTTTTACAAGCAGGAAATAGCGAGCTCCTCCTACAGATTCTGCCTCCATAGGTCCACATAGATCGATGTGTAATAATTCACCTGGTGCTTTTGCTCTTGAAGTACTTAACTTGAAGGGAATTCGATGTTGTTTTCCCTTCATACAGGATTCACAGAAGAAGTCAGGGTCATCTTCGTACTCTATTCCACATTTCTTTAAAATTTCTCGAACTCGTTTAATGTTTTGATGAGCTAATCGTTCATGGAATTTTCTTATGTTTTCCTTCTTCCTGTGTGTTCCAACGAAAGCTGTGTTTTTCAGGTATTTTTCAAAATGCATATAGTATAGCTTTTCTTTCTTTGTTCCGATAGCAAACACTTCATTGTCTCGAACAAGTCTACAACCTCTTTTGTTGTAAATCATACTGAAGCCTCTGTCTGATGCTGAGCTGATTGAGAATAGATTAAACTTCAGATCTGGAACGTATAGGACGTTGTTGAGACTTGATAAAATGTTTGATTTGCCATTGTTAGCTAAAAGTTCGACTTTGCCTGATCCATAAGCTTTAAGATATGATCCGTCACCAATCTTTATCAACTTTGGTTTATCAAATTCTGAATAACTAAGGAACCATTCTTTTTTTGCGCACATGTGATCGCTGGCTCCACTGTCTGCAATCCACGAGTTTTCACTTGGTGCTACCTCCGCCATATTCACACCGATGAATGCTGCTTTCCTTCTATCATTCTTTCTTGTTGTCCTCTTTTCTTTTTCTTTTTGTAGTCTAGCTGGACACTGAGCTATGAAATGACCAATTTTATCACAAAAATGGCATGGAAATCTCTTATTGCTCGACCTGGCTTTGGTATTGTAGATTTTATGAGATGGAAGTGCAACATTGTCCAGTTTTTCTTTGTTGGAGTTATTCTCTGTGAGTCTACTCTCTTCAAGAAGCAGTCTGGATGTTAGATTGTGCAAAGTACGTTCTTTTTCAACGACAGATTCCCAGGCAGTTACAAAGTGTGCATATTCAGGTGGCAGGGAAGAAATTATTTTAGTCATAAGCATGGTTTCAGAGATCTCATCATCTTGCGCCTTCAATTTTGCTACAATATTCTCTAAATCAGAGATATGCGTTCCTAGTCCTTTGGCTTGAAATTCGTAGTCAGAGAATTCCTTTTGTAAAAGATACTTTCTGATAGATGATTTGGGTTCAAATAGACTAGTCAATTTCTTCCACATTTCAGATGCTGTTTTACAACTTATTAGATGAAACAAAACTCTGTCTTCTACAAGAGATACAATAACATCTTGCACTCTTTCGTCTAGTCTCAATCTTTCTTTGTCTGTCGGTGTTTCACGCAACACGTCTATCCATCCTTTGGACCGCATGTGAACTTCTACTCTAAACTTCCATAAGTTCCAGTTTTCAGCACCGTTCAGTTTAGCAATAGTAAAATTATTACTTACAGATTCCATTTTCAGTAAGACGGCTTGATCAATAAAGTTCAGATACTTAATTCTTCAATTAAAAATGACTTGTTCTGACGTGGCCTGGGCCCATAACCTGATAAAAGACACTCCAAACTGGAAGACAAAGAGAGAAAAGGAGTGAGAAACACGTGTCAGTATTGCCAGTATGCAGACTACAATGGCGCATCCTGGTGATGGAACCCGACATAACAAAAAATTAAATATTTTCCTTTAACAATAACCTCCCTAAGTTGAACTGCCTTAACTCGAAGCTATCTAAAAGCCCCGGTTTTACTGTATGTAATCAATAGATGACGTAAATGATTATATTAATAATTGATTGATTTATAAAATTGACTATATATATATTATCTATATATATAAAAAAGGATGTTTGTTTTGATGTTTGTTTGCTATACACGCCTAGGCTGTTCGACTAATTGCTACGAAACTCGGTAGTTACGTTTACATACCGCTAACGTATATAATGCCATAAATTCTACTCCAAAATATCGATTACATTTCTATAAATCAATTCATTTTTATTTACATTCGATTTTTTTTTGAGTTACATGTAGCGCTATCTATTGGCAAAAATTTAAACAAAATAATAAACTAAATATAATTCGTACAAAAAAAATATATATTTCATTGAATTAATTACTGCGGCAGTAGCACATATCACTTGCCACTTTTTTCATTTCTGAACGATACTTTTTTAATAAGTGCTCTCCAGTAGTGGAATAGATAAAACTACCGATCTCCAGTAGTTAGTTTGTCGTGGGTTCTGGCATGGCCGACAGGCTGGCCAAGTGCAGTTTTCCGGGTTTTCTTCACGTTAGTAACAATTGAATAGGGCCCAAGTTTGCATAAAAGTCTTTCCCAGATTCATTCCCCTTGACAGATCGCTCACGTGTCACGTTACCGTAATGAAATAATTCAAACTAATTCTAACGAGCGAATATATATTGTGACACCGTCATAATGCAAAACTGCAATTTTTCGTCAAACTTCTTTCAGTGATGGTCTTGAGCTTGTACATCATACTTTTCCTGTTAGGATTAGAGTCATGTCGGTTATTTATCTAACTCGGTTGGAAAACATTTGAATCGTAGTAACGCGACATCCATTCCAAACTTGTGGTTCCTAATCAGGTAATCTGGGCCTCAAGCCCGTGAGATTTCTACATTTAGTCACGATTTTCATCTAATTTCTTATCGAGATTAAGGAAGGACACACAAACAGTAGAAATTTATAGGTCTACAGTTTTTTCAAATTGCAGCCCAATAATTTTTCTATAAACGCAATATTCACAAGAACATACTTCTGACGTAGTTTATACAGTCTGTTGCAAAAATATAAACACTATTATCACATAAAAACAAGTACTCTCACATTTGTTCAAGATTATTTTTATTTAAACAAGTTTCATATGAAGTCTTACAGACGTTAAGGTTATCAATTTCGATCACGTGCGGGGCCATCACAACCTGTCTAACACGAAGCTCTTTTTAAATTTAATATAAATCAGTATTAATTTGTAATCGTTGACCATCTTCTTTCCGGGAGGTCAACGACTACTTTAGTCGAATTCCTTTGACCCCTTTCCGCAACACTCCATTTTTCCTGTCATGCCAAGCAGTGTGATGGCATTCGAATAGAAAAATTACATAATACGAAGTTACCGGCCAGCATAATATGTTTTATGTAGTTTTCGAGGTTGCCGAGATCGAATATTTGTTCCGTTTTGTGCGAAGTTTGATTGATTAGCATATTACCATTTGACATTCGGCTGTGAATTGCACAGTTTTTTAGAGTTAACATTAGGAAAAAAATATTATATCTTAAAAATTTTAAATATCATTTTCAATTGGTGTCTACATGATCAATAAAATTATATTATTTCGTACCATCCGAGTATCTCGATAAAGGTACAATGATAGGCTAAAAGACCAAACTCTTTATATGGTTTTCGTTTTAATATTTGTTATAAAATAGTATTTGATTTATAAAACTACGAGTATGAAGGTTATCATAGGTAAAAGTTTATCATACCAAGTGAACAAATTAATCCATTTTCAAAATTCTTTATTCCTCTACATACAGTAGTTTAAAGAATTTTTAAAATGGTAACATTAGAAACTTAACGTTTTAAACCCTTACCTAAAATAAAATTCGTCATTATATAAATCAAGTACTATAATATTTGATTTATATAACAAAGAGTTAAATCTATATTTAATTTTTATTAATTAAATTATATTAATATAACTGTAGAAAAGTACGAAAGAATCTAAAAATCTTAATGTTTGATGTTATTTTTTGCCCGAGCAATGCCGGGCTCAACTGCTAATATATAATCAATAAATCATTATTCTATTTACAGATTTTCAAGAATTTCTGAAGTTCTGAATTCTAATGCAGGAAGATGGAGACGACAATTCAAGTACAATCGCTCGATCTTTCGAATACGGGTATTTGTCTGAGATGTTTTTTAACAGATTATTTTTCCACTTCCTTAATATGGGGTATAGATCCTCTCGATCCTTGTCATTGTAACGATTGTAAATCTTATGTTAGTTTTCACACATTTCTAACAAAGATATATTTTCCGTCTATCGAATTATATATATGGTTCGTATTTTTTATATTAACTTCAATGATGATCACCAATATTAAAAATTATATTCCGTGCGAGGGAGTTTTTTCGTTATTCGGTCAAGATGTCATTTTTCTGAAATTCGGATGGGCTACTTTGGCATTTATTATTTCATTTTTTTTCAGTTGGATAAAAAGATCTAAGATGAATCCAGTCTTAAAATTAAGAAATCTGACTCATTCGGAAGAAGTTAACCTTTCCGTTAAATTTCGTAAAATCTGGCTCTTTTTCTTATCATTGATATTCGGTATCTTCATTTTGTTTCAATTTACAAATATGTTGGTCTTTTATAGTAGTTACGAAAGAAACTCACGGATTCCATATCAAGGATTATTCTGTACAATTTCGTCTGGTGTATTTGTAATGTACACTCTTGGAATAGGCTTTCATTTCCTGTTAATTGTGATATTTCTTCATTCGATCTTGAGAGGAGAGTATCTCAGATTAAGGAAAAAGTTTTTTTTTCTTCGTCCTAACGATTCGCGTATCGAATTTAAATTAGAAATGCTGATGACTCAACACGCAGATCTTTGGACAATCAAGGAAACCGCTAACTCTGTTCTAAATGTTCCAATGACGATTGCTTATTTTTTTCTCTTGCTTGAAACGAGTCTTTGCTACTACTCATTACTGTTTGTAGAAATGGATATGTATATGAAATACCTTGCATTTTTAATATCTGTAGGTTTTAGCATTGGTTGCGTTATCGTTGCTTTTATGTTTTCTTCTGGTGTCGCAGTGGTAAGTTCTATTAAATACCTTTAAAATTTGGTAATGTTATAATAAAGTAAAATATTTTTGCGTGTAGACGGAAAACACATTTCAAGACATTAGAAAGTTTGCGGAATGTAAACTTAAACTTGAAAAAAAGTTGAAGGTAAGTTTAATTTTGCTTTTAAATAAACTGGAATTGTTAAATATTAATAAACTGTCAAACTTCCGATCCACAAAAGATTTTAAACTTTATGAAAAGATTTGGAAAAATTGCTTTAAGATTGTCAATGTGCGGATTTATATACGTCAACAAAAAGTTTCCTATCAAGGTAATTATAGTTGAAATGTTTATTTACAACTATTTAGTGATTAAAAATATTTTAAAAATTTCAGATGGCCAGCGCATTGCATTCTACATTTGATGGACTTTTGAATTTCAGAAGTGTTGAAGAGAAGACTAACAAATGTATTCAACGTTTCACTGTTAACAGCACGATCAATCCACAAGCAATATCCTACTAATACAGTGATACCTCGGTTTTCGTCGATAATCCGTCCGAAAACACTAGGCGAAATCCGAAACCGACCAAAACCGAGGCAATTATTTCCATATGAATCAATTTAAATTCAATTAATTCGTTTAGACACTTCAACATACATATCAAAAATACATTTTATAGAGAATGAATATAGTGTTGTAATACTAAAAATAACAAGAAATTAATATAAAAGACTAATGTAAAGAATAAATGAATATTTAACATGACATTTAACATGGCATTCGAAGGGCTGCTGGCTCTGAAAACTTTCTTTGGTCCCACGATAGAGCTAAAAGGAAAGGAAAGCAATGGAATTGTTTGGCTAGACGCGCGGGATAAGGATGCGACTATGTAGACACTAGGGAGCGAATTTGCCGACCAAGCGAGAATATGTGGCGAGAAGAGGAGAGACGCCATAAATATCAAACCCTATCAGATATGTGCGAGAACCAGAAATTTACTCTCGCTAGCAAGATTTCTCGCTTCTCGCTTGTGCATGGTTTTATTTTTCGAGAACTATATCGCTTGCAACCTCTCGCTCGCTACTAAATTCGCGTCTGTATAGGCGCACACTAATGCTCACACAACGAGAAACAACGACATACTGAGCAGGAAAATGCATGGGTCACCCTATGTTTTCGCAAAATTAGCAGGAAGTTACGTGGGCACGCCGACGAAAACCGAGGTATGACTGTACATGAACAATCTGTAACTTCTAAACCCTTTGACCGATTGACGTCAAATGTTTTTATTGTTACTCCTGCGTATCTTGCAGAAGATGTAGGCTATCATAAAACCTGAACACCTGACAAACTTTTCCTGATCTTTTCCCGAACACATCACAAGGTGAGATTTAAAAAATCTTAATAGACATAAAATACTTCAAGACACACCTACTATGTCTTTATAAGCTTCTCATTCTCGGGTTTGTAATACACAAACTTACAGTGTACGTACAAGTGCCATACTGGGGGAAAACTGGTACGTGGAAGTTATACATGCGTTTTAAAAATATTTGTACAATTTACTTGTAAATAATATTTAGATGCTGTACACACTATTTTCTTGTTATTTTAGTTGACTGATGAGGGGCACAAAGCTCGAAACGTGTAAGAGAAATACCGTATCAACTAAATAAAGGTGGAAAAAGCCATGTGATTTTTACTAACACGATCTTGTGTTCAACGTTTTTTTGTATAATGTTACAGATTGCGTTGTCGCAATCTTAACCCGCCTCTCACCCGCCGACCCTCGTTTTAGCGTTTCAGTCCTCCATATAATGTGAGTTTCGGTTCCTAAATCGTCATTGCCACTATCTGGGCCTTTGTATAATGTTACAGATTAAACAAAATGATTATATTACTACAGGGTATAATGACATAGAAGACTACACAAAGGATAGAAAGGTAAAATATAAATGGGGAAAGGCAGATGATGTTAAACATTGGATATGTGAGGTCTCCCTTAAACTAAGACAACTATTATTAAAACAGAAAAAGGTAAATGTGGGATGGGTCAGATGTACATTAAAGGAATATTTTAGCATACTGCAATGCTACAAATGTTGTAGATATGAGTATACAGCCCACAAATGTCGCAGCGATCGAAATTACTGCACACACTGTGCTGGCGATCATAGGTTTAACGAATGCAAAAATAAAGATAATAACCCTAACTGTATAAATTGTATTAACTCAAAACAAAAAACCTTCACCCATAAAGCAATTAGCGATGAATGCCACCAAAGACAGAAGATTATTAAAAATATTATAGCAAAAATAAAATATGGAAATTGATAACTTAATAAATAACAATAAAAGTACAGAAAAAGAAATTGGAAAAATAAAATGTTTGCAAATTAATCTAGGCAGAAGTATTTGTGCTGTATCATAGGTAGTGGGTGAGAAACCACAACACTATGATATAATACTTATCCAAGAACCGTATTGTCGAGAAAGAAAACCTATGGGTTGGCCTTTGAGAACTCAAGTTCTGTATAACAGCGATGGGGAAATGCCATGGACTATTATTGTTTTCAATAACCCAAATATTCAATGTATGTTGTTGACAGGTTATTGCGATCAATATGTGACCACCATTGAACTTCTAAATCCTAATAAAAAATGGAAAATCAGTAATTTCTATTTCCCAATGAAAGCGAATGTCACTACCCATTTGGAAATTTTAGACAGATTATGCAGTAGATGTCAACAAAGTCACGGAATGATATTGGGCGGAGACAGCAACGCACATTCGAATGTATGGTTTGATGAAAACTCTGACCTTAGAGGTGAAGAAATTGAAGAATTTGTAAACAGACAAAATCTGTTCATCCTTAACGAACTAGACATGCCAAGCACGTTTGAAAGCTCAAATGGAAGTTCGAACATAGATTTAACAATAATAAATAATAGAGCGTTAAATGAAGTTGATAAATGGACAGTATGTGATGAAACGAGCCTATCATAGGTACATTACATTTGAAATTGATCAGAAGATTCACAATAATGGTATTGAAAAGTATAACTTAAAAAGAGCTAACTGGGAAAGACTGATGGAAGACTTAAAATCTGCTAAAATAGACTTGAGAATTATAGAAAATCGCCACCAGGCAGAAGCAGTACTTACGAAGTTAATTATGACAATAACAAAAGCAATTGCAAGGAACATCCCACTGTACAACGATAGGAAAAAAATAGTTAAATGGTGGACTCCTGAATTAAAAGCATTAAAAAGTAAAGTAAGAGCAAAAAGAAAGAAATACCAAAAATGTAACGATTAGAACTTGAGAACCATTTTTAGAGAACAATATATAGAGGAACAGAAAAATTACAAGACAAGGATAAAAGAAAGTAAAGAAAAGAGTTGGATACAATTCTGTGAAAAAAGTGCTGGGGATCCCTGGGGTTTGATCTATAAAATCACAGCTGGGAAATTAAGAAGAAGATTTCAGTTAACAGAAATTAAACAAGAAAATAGGGCTGTTACTGCTACAGCAGAGGAGAGCTTAAAATTATTACTTACAGAATTCGTTAAAATAGATGATAAAAATAAAGACAGCAGAGAGCAAAAAATGTTAAGAGAAAGTTTACAATACAAAACAAGAGGTGAAAATGCCCCGTTATTCACAAATGAAGAGATATATTGGGTAATATCGAACTTTAAACAAGGAAAAGCCCAGGACATGATCTAATTACAATAGAAATTGTAAAACAAATAAATAACAGAGAGCCAGATCTTCTATACGAATTATATAACATTTGTCTAAAATTTGCGGTTTTCCCAGGCGAATGGAAAATTGCAAAAATTTTACCAATTTATAAGAGTAAAAACAAAGATCGACAAGAAGTAAGAAGTTATAGACCTATCTCTCTCCTTCCTGTTCTGGAAAAAGTTTTGAATAAATTAATAGTATATCGTCTTACAACCTGGCTAAATTCTAACAAATGGTTCAACGAAAATCAATACGGGTTTCAAGAGGGACGTTCAGCGGAAGATGCTATATCAAAGGTAATTAAAGATATCGAAGAAGGGAGGAAACATAACTGGACAATTGTTTTCAGTCTTGATATCGAAGGTGCGTTTGATAACGCATGATGGACACTAATCCATGCTAAACTAGAGGAGGCAAATTGCCCAAACAATTTGTATTGTCTTATATGCGATTATCTAACAAACAGAAAGGCATACATAGAATATGTAGACATAAAAATGGAAAGGGAAATGACTATGGGGTGTCCACAGGGATCTTGCTCTGGACCCATTTTTTGGTCAATTATATTAAACGATCTGTTGAAAATTAATACATTATCTGAATCAAAAATAACAGCATTTGTTGACGATAGAATGGTCGTCTGTTCGGCAGAAAGCAGAGAACAAATAGAAATAAAATGTAAAAATATACTGAATAAAATAGAGAAAATGGGGAAATGCAAACAAACTAAAATTTAATCCAGAGAAGACAAACGCCATAGCCTTTACAACATGCAAAGTGGCAAACAGGCAACCCACAAATAAAATGCAAAATAAATCGATTAAATGTACCAACCAAATCAACTATTTAGGAGTAACAATAGATAACAAACTTTTCTGGAATGCACACCTAGAAACAATTAAGAAAAAAAGAGGGTAACCTATTCCAAGAAATAGAGAAAGTAGCACGTAAGGCCGCGACTCCACTAGCCGTAAAAGGGTCGTAAAACCCCTCACCGTAAAAGCTTTTAATCACGTGACCATGATATTTTACGACCTGCTCAGGTCGTAAAATATCATGGTCACGTGATTAAAAGCTTTTACGGTGAGGGGTTTTACGACCCTTTTACGGCTAGTGCAGTCGCGGCCTAAAGGATGGAGTCTAGGCGGAAGGGCTTTAACACAGATTTATAAAGGTGCTATAATCCCAATTGTCACATACGCTGCCCAGATTTGGGGGTAGAGAATGAAATTGACACATATGAAACGGAAAATAAACAGCCTATAAAGGAAAATGCTATTAAGAATTACTGGAGCATATCGTACTGCATCAAACGACGCACTCTGTGTACTGGCGGGCCTAATGCCTCTAGATTTGGGAATACGACAGCGTAGTGACACAAGAAAAATATTAAAAGAAAACAAAACTCATAATGACTTATTGAACAAAGAGGACGAGCTAGAAGCAGATATGAAACAACAACAAAAATTATTAAGATATGAATGGGAGAAAATACATATAAAGAAATACAACTATCAGGATAAACACAGACGGATCGAGATCCTCAGAAGGAGTGGGAGCGTCGTATGTTTATTACTATAGAAATAGGGAGCAGTATCATAAAAAAATCAAGTTAGATAAAAGGTTCACAAATTACCAAGCAGAATTAGTAGCAATAGATCATGCAATTATCTGGATAAGCCAAAGGAAGAAAAATATAGAAATTACTATTTGCACAGACATCAGGCTGTATTAAAAGCTCTTAATGATGGTAACAATAAAAGTGAACTAATAGATAATATAAGGCGAAATATTGTGAAAAGTGAAAACATACTTGTGTTTAGCTGGGTCAAAGCACATTTCGAAGACCAAGGAAATGAAAAAGCGGACAGTCTGGCTAAAGAGGCTAGTTATCTAAAAACTAAGGAATATTACTGGAATAAATAATATATGTAATTCTTATATTAAAATATTCAGTAAAACTCTGTTAAGAAGTTCCTGCAATAGAGAAGTTTCTCCAGGTAAAAAGTTAAATTTTAAAAGTCCCAATTTTTTAAGAGACGTTTAATTATTAGCATTGCATCACAAGAATTCACATTAGACTATATACAAATAACAATGCTATTTTCTGAGTTCAATTTTCAAAAAAGTACTCTTTGCTCTATTAAGACCTCGCGCCTCATCGAAGTCGGGTATTGCCTATAAAATTAATTTAAATTATTCTTTTTTATATATAATGAGACGTTTAAAACATTATTAAAAAATTTTACTTACTGTTTCGTTTTTTCCCAATTTAAATCTAATATGTTGTAACATTCTAATTAGACCCATTTTGATCTCCATAACTGAGAACCTCATTCCTATACAGCTCCTGGGCCCATATCCAAAAGGTAAATTTGTAAAAGGAATAATGCTGCTCTTCTTCGACAAAAATCTACAAAACACAAGTGTTTTTAATTAACTTTATTTACGTAACAATATTACTTAATTATAAACCTATTCATTAAATATAGGCTATACGGTATTGGATTGAGAAACGACAGAAACAAAAGTGAAGATAAGTATGTGATCCGGGCTATTCTAAACATTTCTGTGTTCCCCTGTCTGAATATTTTCAGAGAAATTTTATAGATATAGATACAGATATTAATAATGAACAGTAAGAACTGAAGAAAACATGAAAAATATTCAATAAAGTATTTAATAACTTCAAAACTAAAAATTATCAGTCGAAAAGAATTTACAGGAACATTAAAGTATTACAAAAATTTAGTAATAATGTTTAAAGAACTGAGTAACATTAAATTGATTTAGCTATAAAATGAAATAACGGATTGCAAAAAACGTTTAAGCTTATATAGAGTTTAAAATAAGACGTTTTATGTTTTATATAAAGGATGCTTCAAAAAAATATTAACACATGTATGGAGAAGGTTCGCAGTCACTAGGGGTTATGAGGAGATTTTGAGAACTCGTGATATATATGTGAGAAGTAACAATCCAATTGATCATGACTTCTTGCACATCGAGGGAGACTATACAGAAGACACTACCACTACAAATTAGCTCAAGTTACTTCTATGTTAATGTTAAATGATATGAATAAGTTCTCAAAAATATTCTAACATTTCAGAAATCCACAATCCATTTTTGATGAGAAAGTTTTATTTACCTTTCGGGATCAAATTTGTCCGGATCAGGAAAGTAATTGGGATCGTGGTTAAGAGAGTAAACAGGAATGATTACAACAGTGCCTTTTTTAATCGTAATTCCTGTATTCCTTAATGTATAGTCTTCAACGGCAGTGCGTTCTAATCTAGAAAATATTTTCTATATTGTTTTATTATATAAAATTATTACTTCATATTTATATACTTTGGATTAAGATGAGTATAAAATTTATAATTTATCACATTTTTAACTTTTTTAATAATAGTAAATATTTAAATAAATTCATATCATTTAGAAGCAATGTAAAGAGAATAATGGGTGATTTTAGATTAAGCCAAGGGTTCCCAACCTGTTTCTTGCATTGACTCCTATAAAAAAAATATTATTTTTAATCGACCCTCTTAAAATTGTTGTTGTTTTTAAGATTTCGTGTAATATATCAAGTTACTATACTTATTATATTTATTTGAAAATTATCCGAAATTCTCGAAAAAGTACAATAAGTATCTGATTATTCTATTGACTCCCAATTGACCCCTTGAGTGTCATCAACTCTTTTCAAAATTCCGTTGACCCCTGGGGGTCTATATCGACCCCGTTGGGAATCCCAGGATTAACTAATTATTATACGGTAATTTTAATCTTCTACTGTACTTCACCCCGTTTCAATTAATCGGTAAATCTTATATTGAATATATGATTTACTGTATACGATTGAAGATAAATAAACTGTTTTAGACTTCTGTCCAAAAATTGATTTTAAGATAATTTATTTCAGCATTATTAGGAAATAATTAGACTATTTACCTAATTGCTGGAGTATATTTTCTAAGTACTTCTTGAAAAAACGCTTCTAAATATGTCATTCCAACAATGGCGTCATAATCTAATTCTCTCTTTAAAGAAAATATGTTTTACAACAATATAAAATTTATTAAACGATTTAAGTAGCTAATCATTATTCTATCGCTATTTATACTCTTTAATTTCAAACATTTTAATCAAAAATTTATTTAGATAGCTGTAAAATAGAAAAACCATACAGAATCTTTTGCAGTTTCGTCTATTTCCTTAATTAGTTTATCTTGAATGTCTTGACTAATCGCTAATTGGTGAGCTGCAAATGATATAACTACAGAAGTTGCAAAATATCCGGCAATAAAGAATGTAACGCATTGGCTCACGACATCATCCAATTCAAATTCTAAACAATCGATTGTAATGTTTAATTATAATTAAACCAATTAAATTACTAAAAATGAAAAGAAATTAAGATACTTTGCGTTTTTTCTTCATTTTTTTCTACGGCTTCTAACAAAAATTGTAAAAAATCTTTCGGTTTTTCTTCCTGTAATTTTGGTAATTTGAATTATTATTTTCTATTCTGTTAGTTAGAATTTTATTATACAATTTTCGTTACTTCTTTTAAATCTTTTCTTTTGTTCACTACTTCTTCAATAACATTCTTGAAAAATAAAGTGGTTTCGGGATTAAAAAATGACAGTCGAACAAGCTTTGCGAGTTTAGGAAAAAGATCTAAAAATTAAAATATTTTCATTTTTCAATATTTTCAAAGTAGAGAAAATATATTTTAAAAAATCATTATTAATCACATTATAAAACTATAATAAAATTATAGAATTATGAATAATTCGTAGGTTCCAGCAATTTAATATGATGGTTGTTTCTATTTTATCGATGAAATAAAATTATAATTTAAAAACAAAACTAATAAAAATACTTTGAATATATAAAAATAATCAAAATTTTTACTTAATAAAACCTCAAATTATTAATAATTTTAAAATATAATATCTCTATTTAAAAATAAAAAGAAAACAATAAATGCAATAGAAATAAATTATCGGATGAAAAGGGCTTATCACGTCAGGACGAGATGGAAACAGACTCAATTATTCAAATACAGTAGAGCGTCGATAAGTAAAACCAATTGGGGACTGGGGTCTTTCCAGTTAATGATTTGTTCCAGTTTACGACTTTGTACGAAAAAATACATTAACCTGTCCGATGTTCAAATTTTTCTCCGTTGCGTATCGCTTCCTGTTGAATTTTTCTCCGTTGCGTGTCGCTTCGTGTTGAATTTTCGTCGATTTTAAGCCTAACGAAAATTTTTATAATAATCATCGAGGCTATCGTATCGTTAAAAATTATTTCTGCATTTTGTACAAACAAAATAAATATATTAAAGAATATAAAAAACATGAAAATTATACTTTAGAAGTAAATTTAGTATCAAAAACATTCGATTCAGCACGACACAGTCCGACTGAAAATCGTTCCACTTTCCGACCATTCCACTTACCGACGTTCCACTTATCGACGCTCTACTGTATAACTTTTATTAACATGGGAATTTATTTCGAGGTACATCAGTCCATTTAAAGATTAGACATATGGCAGTAAACACAATAAATATCTAAAATATTGTGAGAAAACACAGTTTACAAATTGTTATTATAAATAACACAGTGCACTGTGTACACAATTACATAAAATACTAAATTAAAACCAATTAAAATTGTATGATACAGTAATAAACAGTACAGGTACTACTCACTTTACGACCGAGTTCCGTTCCGACGACTACGTCGTTAAGCGAAATGGTCGATAAGCGAGGAGCTTGCGCCGAGAATATAGGATCGTTGTAAAATTATACAAATTATGCAACAAACTTCAAATTTATTCATAAAAAGACTATTATAGTACGCTTAGTGCGAATGTCACCATCCGCCACTGACCGACACTCAAACTGAGAAAGGGGATTCCCCGAATTGGTCGTTAAGCAAATAGGTCGTAAAGTGAGGAGTACCTGTATAATAACAAAACCATTGATTGTTTTATCAATGGTTGTAGTTAGTGGTGAACTGACGTATTAAAGTGTTTTCTTCTTAAAACATAATATTAATTTTATCGATAATAAATTATTAGTTACATTCATGATTTAATTTTAATAAATAAATAAATAAAAAGGGTTGGGTAACTTGCTTTAATTACTCAATTTAATTTTTCTATTATGTTGAAGCCACATAAATAAAAAATTTCAACAGCCACATTCAAATTTTCATCCGTGTAGGCTACTTACTGGCTACTATGAACCTCCAAGGAACCGGAGATACACTTTCTCTACCAGCAGTTACAAATGGATTGCTTGGATCTTTTCTCGAATCTATTTTAATTCCAAAAGCGCATCTGGCAATTGCATCCATAGTAAAAGTACTAGCATACCTAAAAATAAAGTCAAGCAGAATTATACTAAAGATGAATAACAAACAAACAGTAATATAGTAATAAATCAAATATAATTTAATGATAGAAAATTAAACTGAATGTTAAGATAAATTGCACATTACTTGCTTCTTCATTAAATCTAAACAATATCTTGGATTATGGAAGACAAAGAATAGTGTAGTTTGTTCATATTCCTGAATATTTATATTGTTATTTCCAGCTTGGGACATATTTTATTCTTTGATGCAAGTTTAATGGACATTCTTTGAAAACGAGCAATTATTTATTTTGACATTACAATGCCGGGCTGACATTTTGTATGAATTAATATGAAGAAAACCCAAGAAATTTCACTTTGGCGAAGTGCGAACCCACAACTAATTACCATGTTCAGCAGTTTTATCTACTCGTCCACTAGTAAGCACTACTATTTTTCATACATAAATTTATACTTACTGTGTAATATCAATTTCTCTATTCTCCATTGCTGCTTCTTTTAAATTATCGATTAGAATCTGACAACATTCTTCCATTAATTTGCTCATCTGTAAATTTATAGTCAACAAAGATTTTAATGGCTTAATATTTGATTTTTAATAAAATGTGTTTTTAAACTTAATTTAAATGTACATACCATTCTTAATTTTCCAGAAGTGAAACTTGGCGACATCATGGTCCTCAAAGCTTTCCATCGTTCTCCACACTGCATAAATAACCCTTTATCTAAAATTGGATCGCCAAATCGAAGTTCCTATTATATCCATTAAAGAAGATAATAATTAAATCTTTGATCAATTAATTAAAATGTTCTTCAGCATAAGAAAAGTAAGATAAGTTTCAAGTTAATAAATTTAATAAAATGATATACTCTTTGGTCAGGAAAAACAGGGAAATCTTTGACAAGAATGTCTTTCACTAATTCTGGATCTGCTACAACAAGAGCGGGATTAGAACCTTCGTATATTCTGAAACATTTAAGGGTATAGCAATGTATTATATTATATTTAATTAATTATCACGTACTTTACAAATTCAGTTAGACTTTTGTTTATATCTCAGAAAGTTTCAAATGTAGAATTTTAAAAATTTAATTTTTTTCTCGTAAAAAAAATATAATTTAAGAATCTTTATTCTTCTTCGAAACTTTAAAATTTTCATAAATTTATTTATTTAGAAATATATTATTACTTGTAAAACTAATAAATTTATATCCTATTACCCAAATATTTTTCCGTATTTGTTGTACCATTCTTGTTCTTGTTTACCTTGATTCTAAGCATAAATGTAAATTTTAATATCGCATAAGGAATATTGGTAAAATCTTTATAAATATTCTTTGAAACTTAATCTTACTCTTTTAAAATTATATCCTATTGATCCAACGAGGAATCTCGGAGGCACTTCAGGAATTCCACGTTTTTTCCAATAACCAAAGTCTTTAGTCATATATCTATATACGTGCAATATAGACTTTAATAAAAACTGAATTATTGTAAAATTAAAATTCATTTATATCTATAAATGATTGATAAATTATCGAGTATCAGTTTGTTCAAAATAAGAACATTGTGTCTTGATATATTTCTTTATAGTTATATCATTTCTAGTTTAATATCATTGTTAAATGTAGAATAAATAGTTTTAAAGATAATAGAACCAGATTAAATATGCATATATTTATTACAATTTAATTATGAAATAAACAACGAAAATCTTGTGTACGATATTGCATAACAGACATTACTGTTAAAGTTATTAAGATTAGATTATAATCAAGTGTGAAAAGTGCAAAGTACACATTGATATTGGAATTACATATAAATATTTTAGTAAATTATATGCAATTACAATCTAAGATGTTCAATTTTTAAAAATGGTTCTATAAATTGATTATAAATTAAATAAATTTTTGAAATATTTTATGATTTGTTTCACATTAAACTGTTTTAATAACATTATCAATAAGCCTACTTGTGTATTTGAGTTGCCAATCACAGTCAAAAAGTTTTAAAAAATTTACTAAATTGAAACAATTGTTGAAAGAATAGAAATAAAAATAATTTAAAAATTTTTATATTAAATTTCATCTTATTCGTTTTATATTTTATTTGTTATAATGCACATAATTAATCAGAATATAAATTTTTCACTTAAAGTATACAGGTATCAGTCGTACAACACGATTTGCCTCTAACAGTGTTTAAAAATTCGGTTTCTCATTACACAGCACTTGTTTGGAACATTACCACCGTGTTATAAGAGGGATACCTCTTATAACACTGTGGTAGAAGGGATGGAAAGAAATGCAGAATGCACTTAAGAAAATGCAATTCATACTTATTATAATATACTTATCGGATATATTAGTTAATACAGTATTAATATTATAGATTAAATATATTATTAATTATCATATTACAATATTGTTTGTAGGATAATACTAAAATCTGAAAAATGCTAATGTGTAAAATATCTAAAAGTTTGACAGATTTTGATATTTATATAAAACATTATTAAAATAAGTTTGTACAATGTATACTATAGTACAACTGAAAACTTGAGTAAATTTGATGTTTTGGAAATAAAATCAAAGCTAAATCAAATATTTTTTTATTTTATTTTTCTCTCTAGATAACGTTTAAGTGGAGTTTTGTAATAATCTTTTCTACAAATTACATTTTAGACGAAAATACTGTTAATAATTATAATTAATAGTTGAGCAGTATATAATGTAAATGATACTTAAAAACTTAATAATGAAAATAAAGTATCTATTTTTTTACACTTCATGGGTTATGTTACATAAAAAGTTATATTTTACATTTTAAAATTCATTCTTTGTATCTATCGATTACATAAAATAGATTTTTTATTAAAGAATTTATTTAATATAAAACCTATAATATTTGATGTACAGAAACTCCTCGTCATTTAAATTTTACTAAAAGATAGAAAAAGGCTGCATTTAAAATATTGTACTCACAAATAAAAACTTATTGAAATTCCGATAGACACTAAAACATAATCAAAGATACCGAAGATGTAAGCCATGTTGTAATGATTTATATAATAACTTGGCAACTTTAAATCTTTTTATCATATGCCAGAGATATGATAAGAATCGGGGTCACGAACAAATACATTTTATATTCAATGTAATAAAAAAAAATGATTCACGTGTTATATAACGGGAAGAATTTGGAAATTTAATTTTGTAAAATTATAATTTTTATACACAAACTTGTTAAAATAAATGAATAAATAATTTTAAAATTATTATTTTAAATTAAACTCGAAATAGACTATGTAAATTAGACATAAACTTATTATTAAATTCGATTACTTTCATCTAATTTCAATTATTTAATAACATAAATAAAAATAAATCATAAAAGTAGTATAAATTTTATTTTATAATTTAATTTATAAATTCAGTATTGACATCAATAGATTATTCATTTTATGTTTTTTTACTTTTATGAGAGAATTATTCGTATAAAAGGATATACAGTTTTTTTATTGGGTCATGTTTTTAACTTTTATTAAACCTTGTGGGCCTGACCCAACCCATAATGGGCTTGCTATACAGCAGGGGTGTCAAACTCAAATTACTTAAGTGCCAATTTTTTGTCTGGAGTATGACAGCGGGCCAGATGTTTTTAGCTTTGTAGCCAAAAATTTTCTAGAGAAGACCCAAAAGTAGCTGACTCAAAAATCTCTTTTCTAATAACCCGATATTTGACAATAAATTAAAAAACCACTATTTGTAATAAGTTTAATCGCAGAAGAAACATTTTTGGCTAATTTACAGGTCTATAAACTGATCCGAAAATAAGGATTGCAAAACTCAAAGTACAAGAATAAACTGTAATTTACTAATATTTCGAAAACACTCATTTTATAGGCGAATTAATAGTGCGAATTATGTAACTATGTGTATTATGATCTTGTGGAGACTGACTTTAATTTGAAATTCAAAAGATGAAATAGAGAAAACATAATGTAAACAAGAAATTAAAGATAAAAATAAATCAAATACAATAAATAACTCCAAGTAATATGAATAAATAAGAATAAAAACAATAATAATTAAGTTCAACAATTTTGTTTATTAAGTATTATTTATTTAAGTACAAAATATCACATTTTCTTTGGTATCAAGATAATAAAATATAAACAAATAGTATTACTGAATACATGTCGCTGGCCGCAAGTAATTGTCTCGCGGTCCAGTTATGGCCCGCAAGCCATATCTTTGACATGCCTGCTATAGAGCCCCTGTTTAGAAAGGCTTTCTTACGCAAGGGTTTATCACACTGAATGAACAATCTAACATATTTTAAAAATTTTATTCCTCTGCTGTACACAATTTAAAGAATTTTTAAAATGTGTACACTCAGTTTGATAAATCTTTGCTTAAGATAACGTTTGTAGATATATAAATCAAATACTATAATATAATATAATAGAAGAACTAGAAATATGAACTGATCTAATAACCTTAATGTCGATACTTATTTTATGCCTGGACAGCGCTTGGCTTACCTGCTAGTTCTTCGGCAAATAAACTTATATTTCTTCGAATGAAAAATTTATTTGAAGTTATATAAACTTATTCATCGATTCTAAGCGCAAGTCTGTAAAATGTATACTTTATGTCTTTATTGATTATATGTGTATCGAATAGCTTCTTATCCACTGTTTTATTTAATTCATTCTTAACAGTAATTATAAAATTTATCTTTATTCATGTTTTTATTAAAAAAAATTTTAATATATTTTATGCAAATATGTTATGAATTTTAAACAGAGAGAAAATGTTTAAGTCGTATATATCCTATATCATGAATGTCTTTTTATTTAATTTTACGAAATATTCGAATTTTATGAGCGATTGCAGAAACTATTTTCATAACATTACTTATAAATGACATAAGATAGTGGACAAGATAATTTATTTAATGTCATTGATGAGTAATGTTACGAAAATAGTTTATATAATCACTTATAAAATTCGAATATTTTGTAAAATTAAATAAAAAGACATTCATTATATAGGATATATACGACTTAAACATTTTCTCTCCGTTTAAAATTAATAACATATTTGCATAAAATATATTAAAAGTTTTTATGAAAACATGAATAAAGTTAAATTTTATAATTACTGTTAAGAATGAATTAAATAAAACAGTGGATAAGAAGCTATTCGATACACATATAATCAATAAAGACATAAAGTATACATTTTACAGACTTGCGCTTAGAATCGATGAATAAGTTTATATAACTTCAAATAAATTTTTCATTTGAAAAAATATAAGTTTATTTGCCGAAGAACTAGCAGGTAAGCCAAGCGTTGTTCGGGCATAAAATAAGTATCGACATTAAGATTATTAGATCAGTTCATATTTCTAATTCTTCTATTATATTATATTATAGTATTTGATTTATATATCTACAAACGTTATCTTAAGCAAAGATTTATCACGCTGAGTGTACACATTTAAAAATTCTTTAAATTGTACAGTAGAAAAATAAAATTTTTAAAATGTGTTAGATTTTTCACTCGGCGTGATAAATATTTGTGTAAGATAACATCTGTAGTTATATAAATCAAATACTATAATGTAAAAAATATTAAAATGAAAACCATATAAAGAATTTAGTTATTTTATCTAACTATTATCATGTTTATTGCGATACTCAGATACAAAATGACACACTTTTATTGGTCAAATAGACAGCATTTTTTTCTAGTGTTAGCTCTAACAAATTTTTTCATTCACAGCCGAATACTAAATGCTGATGTGCCAACCAATCAAATTTCGCGAAAAATGAACCATATATTTATAGTCGGCACCCTGGAAAACCACTTAAATTATTTTTTGTGCTCACTAGTAATCTCGTATTATATAATTTTCCTATTCGAATGCAACGATATCGGTTGGTTCGATAGGAAAAAGGGATCATTGCAGATGGAGGTTGAAGTTAATTCCACCGAAACAGTTAGATTGTTAGTTGTACTCCTTCAGAGAGAGGATGTTTAATGACTACTTCTTAATATTGGTCTACTATTAATATTTGAAAAGTGATCTGTATTGGATAGGTTACGATGGTCCTGCACGTGAGGAAAGTTTCTAACCTTAACGTCCTAAAGACTTGATATAAGACGTGTTTAAATAAAATGAAAAAAAAAAGTAATCTTTTAAAATTGCGAGAATGATTGCTTTTATGTGCCCGTAAAAGAACTGGTAAAATCAGCTTGAAAAGTAAACATTACAAAAACAGCAGTAGTATATGTTTGAGAGATTCTGAAATAATTTGCTAAAAGTTTAACATTTTATAACTTTTATTTTAGAGTCGCTCACCATTTATCACACTGAAATCAAATACTGTACTATAATATAATCATGGAGGGAAAGGCATCGAGCAGGGGCAAAAATACGATGGATTCTGGTATAATTCTAAAATCGATTGATAATTCTGAGATAATTCGTATCCAAAAAAATCTCGTATACATCGAAACCACATCCTTTTTTTGTTGCCCCTTCAGTTATACTTTTCCGCATGATTTGAACGAGAGTTTTCGGAATAAAACGTCTATTTTAACTGTTATATATATTTAAAATTTTTATGTAAGAGAACTAATATTTATATTTTTAATATTTTATACAAGAGATCATCTGTCGACAAAAATATTATATAACATTTTTATATTTTAATATATTATTTTTTTTCTTGGAAATTGGACGTTAAAAATATAACAAATAACACATACCAAAACTAATCAGAACGTGCTATTTGCTATTTCGCGTTTTATTGATTCTTTTACGCTATATATACGGTGGATGTGTTTAAAACACTTTTTAGTTTTTTATGTCCCGATGGTGATTAAATAAACGACAACAACCCTCTCTCTCTCTCTCTCTCTTTTATTGGAATAAAAAAACATGTAAAATAAGGGTTACAATAAAAATAAATTAAAATATTTAAAACGATGGAGTCAAAATTTGCTAATCTTACTTAATTGTACTGTGAGTTTGTACATGAAAATTCGAATTTTCCATCTTTTCTGTCTTACGGAAGCCTAAAAACTTCTGAACTCTAAACCATTTACTAAATGAAATTGAATCAGAATTAAAGGTTAAAAATCACACCAGTTTTTCTTAGAGAGAAACACTTTTTTCATTACATCATATTTATCCCTAAATGCATTTCGCCAGTACACTGGTCTCTTCAGTAGGGCTCTAAAATTCACATATGATTCAATTTGCCAATCACAATAACTATCCATTACAATCTCTTACTCCATGTTTACAGTTTATATATCTGACAAGGTTTACCCAGCATTCTGCTGGTACCACACTATTATTTAAATTTACAGAGTTACTTCGCATAACAATTGCAAAATGTTCTTTAAATTTTCGTTTTACAGTATTTATTTCTTTATACACAATTTTTACTTCATTAACATTAATTTGACAATTATTAATATCACAATGCAAAAATACTGGGGAAGTATTGACCTTTATACGTACTGCAGTGAGATGTTCTGACAGTCTGACCTTCAACTTCTGTTTAGTCTCTCCAACGTAAAAATTTGAGACTCTGCACGTGCATTGTAATCTGTACACCATTCCTTCTTCCTCCAACGGATCCTTTTTTTCAATATATCCAATTTTCATCAGTTCAGATAGCCTGTTATTTTGGATTGGAGCTAATTTTATTAAAGTTTCACCAAAAATTTTTTGATATTTCTCGTATAAACCATTAATATATGGAAACGATACGTACTGTTTAATTTCTTGTTTTGTCTTTACTTTATATCTAACATGAAGTCATCATACCACTTTTTTAAACAGATTTATTGTGTATCCGTTTAAAAAAACTTATTATTTGCCATCTTGACTTCTTTTTCTTTTACATTAGATTTTGTTGTTCTGGAAAGAATCTTACTAATTTCCATCAAATATATATTCCTCTTTTGATTTACTGGACAATATGATTTAAAATTTATAACTTTTTTTAGCATTACATGGCTTTTCGTATTTACTATATTCAAGATGATTATTAAAACTTTCAATTGTTATATCTAGATAATTTATTTTATTATATTTTTCAATTTCATGGGTAAATTTAATATATGAATTAATCTTATTTGCTTGTTCCAGTATTTGATCAGGTGATGTTATCTTACTATTATATATGATAATTATATCGTCGACATACCTTGCAAAAAATTCTATTCCTGTTAATCTTGATAACATTTTGTCCATATCTATCATAAACATTTCCGCTAGTTTTGAGCCGATAACAGATCCCATGAAGATACCATCTTTTTGACGATAATATTTTCCATTAGCTGCAAAATAATTTTTATCCAATGTGAAATCAATAGGGTCTATTAAATAGTTAGGAACTTTGTACTTACGTAAACTTTGCACTATCATTTCTTTATGAATTGAAGGATACATTGATACTATATATAGACTCATTAATTTATGATTTTTTAGGGTTACAATAATAATAAAATATGGTTACATTTTCATTTAAGAATTAAAATAAGGATTACAATAATAATATTAAAAAATCAATAAAAAGTATTAAAAATGAATTGAAAAACTGTCTATGATGAAATAGAATATTGACCATAAGATGAAGTATCTATTCCATTACCTAAAATATATTTTTTATCATAAAAAGATGAAAGAGAGATTTTATTTTGAAATTGGGCTGTGATTACATGAGTTTTACTTATTATCCGAGTTTGACTATGACAAAGTTGTTGTTTTTTAAATAGAGTAGCTTTATAAAGCTCGTGATGAAAGGTTGATTTAGCAACCGATTTATTAATGCCTTTTGCCGTTTTTTTCTTATAGCACTCTCCAGAAATCGAGTACATTTTAGCTTTTAAACCTACAAATTCCGATATTGCTAACGATTTTGCTTCATCTTTGAAAAAACCTAATTCGTTTATATTTTCTTTGCTGTATGGTCTAGACTCTAGAGCAGTGGTTCCCAACCTTTTCTAGGATGCGGAACACCTTTGTGAGCAATTTTGTTTAGCGGAACACTTACTTAAGTTAATATGAAATACACAAGCTTGCCATCAGTTATTTTATTAGAATTAAGCAGTTATAATTCAAAATCTCTACTCATATTATTAACGCCAATTCTAAGACAGAAAAAAATATACCTAAATAACTTTAATGGGAAACTTGGGCCTGATGTTTTTTTACATATTTCATTCAGTTTTTATCATTGCCTTTATCTTATTCGAAACAGTCGTACACTCCGTAAGTACGAGTCATACATATATATTTAAGTTCGTGAAAATTTTATGATTTTAATTTTTTGATATTCGGTGGCTCGAATACGATTGTACACTTTCCGATTTGCGACTAAATCTGCGGAACACTTGGGAGATGCTTACGGAACACCAGTGTTCCGCGGAACACCGGTTGGGAACCACTGCTCTAGAGGATGGTCTAGAGCATAATTACTAAAATCAAATATGTTCGGAAGATTGTTTTTTAAATCGTCATAAATATCGTCTGTGTAAATTTCTAAAATTAAAGAATCAGTATCTCTATACAAAAGTTTAACCCTATACAGGTATACCTTGAGTTACGTCGTTTCGAGTTACGTCGTTCTCGATTATATGTCGTTTGTCAAAAAGTACAGTAGAGCATTGATTATCCAACTTAATTGGGGACTGGGGTTGGTCGGATAACCGAAAAGTATGAAAAAATACATTATTAGTATAGTGCATTAGGCCTGGTTTAAATACTAGCCTCCCTTTCATGGTCGAGACAGTGCTGCCAGCTAAAACATGCAAAAATTTAACAAAAATAGTATTAAAGTAGCCAAGACATAACCAAATAATGTAGCGCCACATCACTAGCAGACATTTGAATTTGCCGACTAGAACGCGGTCGGTTAACCGATAAGTCGGTTAATCGGGGGTCGGATAATCAATGCTCTACTGTATATGGAAAAATAAAAATCGAGGTTAAGTCATGTTATTCGACTTTACATCTGTCCGCCACAAATATTGAAGTCGTAATATTACTAGAAAAGCGTTAAAAGCACATAAAATCATATTAAAATATGTACATTTACAGTAAATGTTAATATAATCATCATAAAGCCTAGAGAACGAAACATAAAAACATCTGTGTTTCTGTGTTGTCGTCTTATTTAGCAGTCTTTAAGTGCTCATTATTGGCGTTTTCCACCGTAGTTTCGATTTACGTCGTAACTACACAAGTAAATTCGACTTACGTCGCCTTTCCTGGAACCAATTACCGACGTAAGGCGAGGTATACCTATATTTATAATAATTTTTAAATACTTCGTAATATATTTGATACATATGTAAGTTTCTCAACTCTAAAACACAAAAACCTATGTATAATGGTTTATCGAGCAATAAATTTGTTCTCTTTAAACTAAAAACACTACTCTCTTTGTTGATTATTTGGAAACTCTCTAGCACAGGATTGTCTAGATATTTTTTACATTGATCTTTATTCAATCCGGCTTTTAAATTAATTTTTTATGCAAATTTTGCATACATTTTCCATAGAAGGGATTGTTCATTAATTTAAAAAAGTTTTTGTAGAATTGACTTTTGCAAAGTTTTTGTTTTTCATTATTAAAAAATATATATGGTTTTAAGTAAGGTGCTTGATTAAAGGAAAATATTTCATAGATTTTTTTTTTTTAAATTAAACCTTCCTTTAGATAATATTTTAAGTTTCTATAGTGTATAATATAACGTAATTTATCTTTTTAAGTCAGAACTATTTTTTTAATATTATTGTTAAAATTTAGATTTAAAGAAGATAAAAGTAATTTCTGATATTCAGATAAATCTTCATATTCAAATTGGTAAATAGCTCTAGTTCTATTTTAGCCATTTTTAATCCGGCAATAAATGTAAGATTTGGACAAGTTAATAAATGAATTGGATCGAGATCGTAATACTTTAATGATAAATTACGAAAATTTGTAAAAATATCCGCAACTAAAATTGTATTCACAAATTGATATAATCGCAAATAATCTGAAAATTTTCTACAATTAAAAGCTTTCCACACAAGATGAGCTAAATTGTAATCTTCCGAACTTATGTGACTTCTATTAAATCATTATAAAAGCATTTTTTATTGGGTAAAGAATTATTATTGAATTTTGAAATATCATTAAATCAATTATATGGAAAAACACTTATTATTTTCAACAGATAGCTATTTTTATTATTGAAAAAAAATTGATTAAAGATCGGAAAGTCATAGTTTGAATTTACTAAATTGTCAACTAGAATGAATAAGAACAAATTTAAAAAGTGATAACTATCTAAAAATTTAAAACAATCTAAAGCAGGGGTCCCCAACCCTATGCCCGCGGACACCATAGCGTCTGTCGATCGTTTTATGTGTGCCTGCCGCTGTGCGACCACGATAAAAATAAAAATATTTCAGTTTTCAATAAAATGCTATGTAAAAGTTTTCTCATTTTTAATGATTAACCACACAAAAGTCGAAATGGCACCCAACACAGATAAAAGCACAAAGCGAAATGCGACCGATCTCTTTTTCCCCTCGCGCCAAATCTTCGCCAACCAAATTTCCCATACCTAAAATAAAATGAATCGGTCCGTTTCTATGGTTGCCGTGACAACGCAGACATTTGTCTGGAGCTCATCCAGCGTTGCCATATTTGGCTACCCTTTTTTTTAGTTTGGCCTAAAAAATATCATTTGGTGCATTGGCTACTTTTTGGGTTACATAAATTTGACGTGGCTACATTTTTGGCTACATATTATTTATAAATATATTATTTGAATTAAAATCACTTTAAAATGGTGTTTCGTCGTTTTTGATTAATTACAGACCCAAATAAAATAAATATTTGTTTTATTATGTTTTTCAAATTATGCTTTTTTTCAAATACATTTTTGTTTGTCTCCTTTATAATAAATGAATATATCTATTTCTAAGTAAAAATTGAAAGTGTCTGTAGAAGTAATTTTTTTAAATATCCTTTTTCGTGATAAAGTTTTAATACTTATTATTATAATCTAGACATGTTAATTCTTAACTAATAAAAGTAGAACAAAAATAATAATAATTTTCCTATTCCAAAGAACTTCTCAAACCACAGTTATTTAATTTGAAAGTTGACTGACGTTTCTTTACTAAACTAATATGTGCATTTTGCATATATCATGACCCTTCATCAATTTGGTATTAGGTTTTTCTGTTTTAAAAGATATTTTTAAGCGATTTTAACTTTTCCTTTTTTAAACTCCCTCCCATTATGTGTTCGGCCACCATACAATTGGGCGGCCAGGTGACGAGGGACGGAGGCCCGACACATCCGCTTGGACATCCTCGAAAAATTCCTGGGGATTTTTCGACCCGATTGGATTTGATCCCGGGTCTCTCCAGAGGGGGTAGGCTGGAGGGGTAGAGATAGAAATTTTGGATCTTCAGAACGACATTATCCTAAAATCCATTGTATCAGATGAGAATTTCTGAAATATAGTTGAAAGAAACAAATTTCCATTCTTGAAAAAAGCAGCATATAAAATAAAATCGTTTTTGGTTCCACATACTTGTGTGAATCATTGTTTTCGACAATGAACATCATAAAATCAAAGTACAGATCACGACTTACAGATGAACACCTTGATGATTGCTTACGAGCAGGAATAACATACTCTTCTAATTACGAAGCAAATGGCCAATGAAATGCAATGCCAAAAATCACATTGACTTTGAGATTTATATTTTTTTTATAAAGAATTTTTATACTTTGTAGATTTTGTATGCATTGTTTGGTAATTACTTGTTTTATAAAAATTATTGTTAATATTCTTGTTTATGTTAAATTTCATTTTTGGAATTAAATGTTTTTTGTACATTATGTGTATGTATTATTAACTATGTCCAATTCTTGAAAAAATAAATGGTGCCCGCCGTCCAACCGGTATTCTAAAATGTGCTCTTAGGTACAAAAAAGTTGGGGACCCCTGATCTAAAGTATATGTAGTGTATTTTTCCATATTGATGAAAATAATTCTATGAGAGGATATATACCTTTTAGAAATATCTTTTAAAATTAGATGTAAATTGTAACCAGAAAAATTATGAATAACAATGGGAATAAAGGGTTTCAGATTTAAATTTAAATTATATCCTTGACACGTTACTTGTCGATAAGACCTGTCTAAATGATTATGATCATTACACTTACATCATTAGGGAAAAATTTTCTTCTACAAATATTACATTTATTGTTTATAAGATTATTATGTTATATTCTTTATAAAAAAAGAAATTTTTGTTCATAAATTAAAACATAATATGATGAAATGTTATCAGCACATTAAGTTGTTAAATTATAAATAATGCTTAAGAAAAATATAATACTTCTTAACTCATTGATGCAGCGGTCAAGGCACATCCATACGAGGAAATCCGTCGCGTAAATTGAAAAATCCTGAAACCTGATATAAAGTTTTGTAAAAACACATACATGATATATATGAATGTATGTGTATATGAATGTGTATACAGCGTGGGCCAACAAAAACGAAACGGCAGATGTGTTCGTGTTCGTCCAAGCAAATCGCTCGGACAGGTCGATTTTATTCTCGAGGGGACATCTTATGCAATAAAGTTTTTGCGAATCTGAATATTAACTAAACAAACATTTTTTTTCGAAATAAATGTTTGTTTAGTTAATACAAAATAAATGAGTTTTTAAAATTTTTTGTTGTCTGTTGTATTCAGAATCACAAAAACTTTCTTGCAAAAGATGTCCCCTCGAGAATAAAATCGACCTGTCCGAGCGATTTGCTTGGACGAACACGAACACTCTGCCGTTTCGTTTTCGTTGGCCTACCCTGTATATATGATCACTATATAGAGAGGTTTCATGTCGACATCACGAGTGACGTCATGAGCATGCGCAATTGTCCAGCGCCATCTTTGTGACTTGTTTACGTTTTGTGTGTGTTCACGTGCGCTTTAACTGGAGTTTTTGTATTGTTTTTTTTTCGTCGCGTATATCACTATGGTGATTTGTTGTGTAATTGGGTGTGATGCTAGTTCACTCAAGAACAAAGGAACATCATTTTTTAAAATTCCCGGCATTATTTGTCATCAAGGATCCCAAACTGAGGAGCTTTCACGACGAAGGCAAACTGCATGGCTCTCGAGAATTAACCGGAAAAATTTCGATACGAATAAAGTGAATATCAATACAAGAGTTTGTCAGAAACATTTCATTTCAATATTTACATTAATAAACACTAAGTTATATTTTAAAACCTAAAAGAGTTTACTGATTTGCTTATATTAATTTATTTCGGTATAGTGCATTTATAAATGAATAACTAATGTAATTTCAAGCTTTAGCTACTGCAAACTTATAAACGTTATACGTTAAAACTAAAAGCAAGTAGGCTTATTATATGCTAATTTCAACTAGAAAATAAAGGAACAATTTGAATTAAAAAAATTGCCACAGCTGTTTTTAATCAGACTTTTTTACTTTCAGACATAAATTCTTAGTTAAGAAATACGTAAAAACACGAGTTTTACGTACAAACAAAAGAAAACATATCTTTCCAAGCAATATTATTTGGCTGTTATTCATTACTTTTACTTTTATATCAGGAGATACCCAGCCACTTGTTAAATAGTTATGGGCCTCTAAAGATTTATAAGCTTTCATTTGTGACAGGGTGTAGAAATTTGTTGTCAAAACCAAATAGTTTATAATGTCACCAAATCCTACTTTCGGCCACAACTCTTGATCTACGACTTAGTCTGATAAACTGGCTTCGTATGGATCGCCTTGACATAACGAAATTTCCTCTTCTTATAGAGCTGCATCTTGTCCTGTTAGACTGCTAGAATAGCCCGCAAGAAAAAAGACTTTTTTAACTTAATCCATGATAATAGAACTGCAGTATTTTTGTACGTTTAAACTAAAAAAAGAAGTCGAACAACAAACCACGTGCAAGCTAAGCCAGCGAAAACTACCACAAAAATGGCGAATGGGCGGAGCAAACGTGTGTTTTATCACGTGACATGCGACCTTGAAACCTCTCTATATGATCACGATATATGATTACTATGAATGTGTATATATATATATATATATATATATACACACACATTCATAGTAATCATATATATACTGTATATATATATATATATACATATACACATGTGTTTATATGTGTATAAATTAATAATGATGCAACGAATATTCAGTACCTATTCAGTATTCAGCCTATTCTGCTTATTTTTCGCTATTTGGCCAAATACCAAATATTTAATCACTATTCGGCCGAATACCGGATACCTAAAAACAGGAGTAAGAAATAACAAAAACACAGTAAATTAATCATTTTGGTATTTAGATTTAATGTTATCGGATTAGTGTTGTTTGTATATATTTATTTATAACTTATAATCTGCACAAAATAGAAAACAAAATAATATTAGTCACACGTATTCACAATTTATAATTACAAAGATCACGTACACACCTATTCGTTCGAGAATCGTCGCGCAACTGAGGGTCTGACCCTGCCTATCCTTCTTTTTAGGCACTCGCCTTTGTTCTTCTCTTTCTATTTCCTCTATCGCTCTAGTCCACGTATGCCTACGCATATATCATAATGTGTGCGTGCACGATACTTTCGAATCGTCACTCTTTCGTTGTAGATTTCCCATTTTATAATTACGTGACTCATAACCTGGTGATAACGGAGGTATAATAAAAAAGAAAAATTAAAAAAAAACAGATGGGATGTCGGTATAAGTCACAGTTATGATTTCACAGATTCGAGACAGCTTGGTAGCCTGAACGGCCCCAGGCTTTCGCCCATGCACGCTAAGTGACTTTCATTACAAGCATTTAGCTTTCTGAAGTCTATGAGAACAATTATTTGGCATTGACAGCCGCGAATTTCGCGCCAATAAGCTGCCTCGACTTGTTCGATTATGTTAGCAACTCAATTTCATATTTATTTTCACATTTTCACTTCACGGTCCTTCTGTTCTTTTTCTGTTATTTACACATGTACGTCATTTCATTGTTATCCACATTTGATATCATCACTAATCACATACTACCATGAAGCTCTTGTCTGCTACAACTGTCAACAGTTAATGCGATTGGCAAAGCGTAGTGACAGCGGGCCAATAGAGAGCAGTTTCCTTGCCATAACGCGTACATGTATTAATCAAGCCGAATGGTTTGGCCGAATATTCGGCCTGAGGCTGATTATACTATTTGTTGCAACATTATAAATTAACCTACCAATGTATTTTTATGTAACACAGGTCAAGTAGAAGTGTTTTTTTCGGACGGTATCCTTCACATTGCTACAACGTGGCTACTTCCTTACTATGTTAGGGTTTATCAAACCAAATGAACAATCGAACACATTTTCAAAATTCTTTATTCCTCTACTTACACAATTTAAAAAATTTTTTAAATGCAAGACATTAGGCACTTGGTGTTTTAAACCGTTACGTAAGATAACATTCGTAGTAATATAAACCAAATACTATAATATAATAGAAAAATTAAAAGTACGAAAAAATCTAAAAATCTTAATGTTTGATGTTATTTTTTGCCCGAGCAATGCCCGGGTCAACTGCTAGTATGTAATCAATAAATAATTTTAAATATCCTGTGTGAACCGTCTTTGTAAGCCAAGTAATGAGATTGGTAGACGCTCCAACAGCATACGGTTAGGGAAACTTAGTTTATTTATTCATATGCACTCTGTATCTGGACTGCTGTATGTTACTATGTATATAATTCGTCTCTGTAATCCAAAAGATTTTTGGTAGACGGTCTCACAGCAAAACTTTAAGTTAGGTACTCTCTTTTATTCCTTAAAAAATGACATATGCATTTCGGGTTGGTATATTCAACCAACCCCTCCTCAGTGCTAATTTTTCAAAGACAAAAAAAGGAAGGGGGTATAATACCCAATACATGACACAAATACATTACAAGATGTCACACTTACTTACTCTTAAAGTAAAAGTTGTATATGAGCTACCTCTACATCAACACACCAAACCATTTGCTTTCCATTTAAAATGCACTTGAAGTGTTTGCATAACGTCACTTCTAAAAAAACCATTGTACATTATGACTATTTTTGTAAACAACCAGTATATACAATAACTAATACGACACATACCTCTAAAATATAAATAGCATGCGAACAATCAAATCAACTAGTGATACATTAGAATACCGCTTTTAAATCAATCGCAACATCACCATTCCATCACTATATAGCGCCCTCTATCACTTTGTACCATCTAGAATCTATTTGCATTCCATCAGAAATATTTATTAAATTATTTTGGTTTTTCTTAATTTCTAAATGTTCTTTAAATTTACGTTTATATATATATATTTCTTTCATGATGTAGAATTTTAATATTATCGCGATTAATTTTACATTTATTAATTTCCGTATGTTCACACCAAGGTGAATTTTTATACCTCAACCTGATAGCCGCTTCATGTTCCTTTATTCGTATATCTAATCTCCTACCAGTTTCTCCTATTACTATTATCCTACATGGATTCATACAGTTACACTGTATTTTATATACAATACCTGTCTTATTTAACTGATCTTTATTATTAAGGTTACTTCTATTAATATATCTAGAAACATTATCTGTGATCTTATTAGTCAAAGTCGGGGCCAAACATATATTGTCTTTCTTAAGGATTTTACTAATATTTTCAAATATATCATTTATGTATGGGAATTTTTTATACTGTTTTTCAGATTTATATTTTGTATTAAATCTATTTTTCAAAAAATCAGCTCTCCACTTATTAATTTTAAATTTTGGGTAATCATTCAAAATGAATTTATTATCTAATTCTTCTAATTTAAGGTTAATATTATGTTTTTCTGTTATACGTGTATAAATCTTTTTTAATTCCATCAGGTATGTATTCTTATTTATATAATCAGGAATGTAAGAATTGTAATTCGTAGTTTTTTTAACATCAGAAGGTTTTTTATATGTTATAAATTCAAATTTTTTAGTATTGTTTATAATAGTGATATCAAGGTAATTAATTTTTTTGGTTTCTTCAAGTTCAATGTCAAATTGTATTTTTTTATTTATACCATTTATAAAGGGATGTATAATGTTTTCATTAGTTAAACTACTGTTATATATTATTAAATAATCATCTACGTATCTCACTATTAATTTTATGCCGTTAATGTTATTTATTTTCTTATCTATATTAATCATAGCTATTTCTGCTAATTTTGGCCCCATCTTTGACCATACTTATATCCTCAATCTGTCTATAAAACTTATCATTCACCTTAAAATAATTATTTCTATATGCAAAATGTATCAAATCGATTAAAGTTTTTTCTACATTCAATTCTATTAAACTGTCTCTTATTAACTCCCAATTTATATTGGGATACATATTTTTTATATCAAGGCTCATTAATTTATCCGTGTTTTCTTTTTTTAACTTTTTTATTCTATTAATAACCATATCAGCATTATCCACACTATAAATAGAATTCTCAATATGTTTTAACTGTTGTTTAATATACTGCTCCAAATTATATAGAATCGAAAATTTAAAATCTACGGTTGGCCTAAACTTCTCCTCTTGCTTATGCGTTTTCAATCTAATATTTAACTGTGGGGTTCTATCATTTCTAGAATCTAGTATGTAATTTTTATTTATATTACTAATACTATTATTCTGAATACCTTTTTTAACCAGTTTAATTAATTCCTTTTTTATTTCTTCATACGGGTCCTCATTTAGTTGGATATAATTATTACTTTTGATTTGTTCACTAGTTTTTTCAATTATTTTTATTCATTATAACTAATTGTTTCGTTTTATCTGCTTTTATAATTGTAAGATTATTACTTTTAACAAAATTCATAAGTAATGAATTTTCTTAAAGGAAGAAAATAAATAACATTAACGGCATAAAATTAATAGTGAGATACGTAGATGATTATTTAATAATATATAACAGTAGTTTAACTAATGAAAACATTATACATCCCTTTATAAATGGTATAAATAAAAAAATACAATTTGACATTGAACTTGAAGAAACCAAAAAAATTAATTACCTTGATATCACTATTATAAACAATACTAAAAAATTTGAATTTATAACATATAAAAAACCTTCTGATGTTAAAAAAACTACGAATTACAATTCTTACATTCCTGATTATATAAATAAGAATACATACCTGATGGAATTAAAAAAGATTTATACACGTATAACAGAAAAACATAATATTAACCTTAAATTAGAAGAATTAGATAATAAATTCATTTTGAATGATTACCCAAAATTTAAAATTAATAAGTGGAGAGCTGATTTTTTGAAAAATAGATTTAATACAAAATATAAATCTGAAAAACAGTATAAAAAATTCCCATACATAAATGATATATTTGAAAATATTAGTAAAATCCTTAAGAAAGACAATATATGTTTGGCCCCGACTTTGACTAATAAGATCACAGATAATGTTTTTAGATATATTAATAGAAGTAACCTTAATAATAAAGATCAGTTAAATAAGACAGGTATTGTATATAAAATACAGTGTAACTGTATGAATCCATGTAGGATAATAGTAATAGGAGAAACTGGTAGGAGATTAGATATACGAATAAAGGAACATGAAGCGGCTATCAGGTTGAGGTATAAAAATTCACCTTGGTGTGAACATACGGAAATTAATAAATGTAAAATTAATCGCGATAATATTAAAATTCTACATCATGAAAGAAATATATATATATAAACGTAAATTTAAAGAACATTTAGAAATTAAGAAAAACCAAAATAATTTAATAAATATTTCTGATGGAATGCAAATAGATTCTAGATGGTACAAAGTGATAAAGGGCGCTATATAGTGATGGAATGGTGATGTTGTTGCGATTGATTTAAAAGCGGTATTCTAATGTATCACTAGTTGATTTGATTGTTCGCATGCTATTTATATTTTAGAGGTATGTGTCGTATTAGTTATTGTATATACTGGTTGTTTACAAAAATAGTCATAATGTACAATGGTTTTTTTAGAAGTGACGTTATGCAAACACTTCAAGTGCATTTTAAATGGAAAGCAAATGGTTTGGTGTGTTGATGTAGAGGTAGCTCATATACAACTTTTACTTTAAGAGTAAGTAAGTGTGACATCTTGTAATGTATTTGTGTCATGTATTGGGTATTATACCCCCTTCCTTTTTTTGTCTTTGAAAAATTAGCACTGAGGAGGGGTTGGTTGAATATACCAACCCGAAATGCATATGTCATATTTTAAGGAATAAAAGAGAGTACCTAACTTAAAGTTTTGCTGTGAGACCGTCTACCAAAAATCTTTTGGATTACAGAGACGAATTATATACATACTCATATGCATTTCGGGTTGGTTTATTTTCCAACCCCTCTTCAGTGCTGTTAAGGAAATTACAAAAAATGTTGAGGTTTCCGACAGTATTTAGGATCACGTAAATCGGAAAATAATAAACATAGAAACTTACATATTATAAAGCCGATGCGTTATTATAAGTTGGTACAATTTTTATAATTTTTTTCGGTATTTTTAACAGGAGTGTTACATTCACTACAACAAAAAATCTGTGATTTGATACAATATAAACAGATTTGTGATTTAATACAATTGTTAAATATATATATATTTATATACAGTTATACATTTTATATTATTTAAATAAAAACTTACATTTGCAGTGCAGGTGTTATGTTCATGATGAGAGTGAAGATGGGTAAAGATCGGTGTTTAACGGGACTTGACTGCTTACTGACATGTGTTGTAAGGTTACCGAAAGCCAAGGCAATCTGAACAGTGGGGTGTGCTGTAAATGATGTTTAACGGATGGAGGTGTCTTTTATTAGTTGGTACCATTGGGGGTTTATTGTCATACCCTCAGAAATATTAATGAGCTGCTCTTTAGGATGTTTTTTGATTTCAATATGTTCTTTAAATCTCCGTTTGTAAGGATCTTTTTCAGAATGTAAAATTTTGATATTGTTTCTATTAATTTGGCAGTTATTTTCAATTGTGTGGGTGTACCAAGGGGAAGTGTTATGTTTAAGGCATATAGCAGCTTCATGTTCTTTAATTCTAGTATCTAATATACGGCCCGTTTCACCAATATAAATTTTTGGGTCATGGCAGTTGCATTCAAGTTTGTAAACTGTTCCGATACTATGAAGGATGTCTGTCTTATTGTTGTATTGTTTGTTTATGTTGTGGTGTATGGAGTTGGATATTTTGTTGGTCAATGATGGAGCTAAGCTGATGTTGTTATTTTTAAGGATGTTATTGCATTTGTCAAAGATATTTTTTATATATGGGAAGGGTTTATATAATTTGTCTGGTTTGTGTTTGGTATTATATCTGTGTAGCCAGTATTGTTTTTGCCATGTGTTTAATTTCGATTTGGGGTAGTCGTTAAGTAAAAATTTAGTTTCAAGTTCTTTTAATTTGTTTTTCCGGTTATTATCATCAGTACTTCTTGTGTAAACGTTTTTTAGTTCCATGATAAAAATATTCTTTTTAATATTTTCTGGAAGATATGAGAAGTAGTTGATGGTTTTGTTAACATTACAGGGTTTTTTGTATGTTGTAAAGGAAAACTTATTAGGTGTGTTCGTGATTGTTATGTCCAGGTAATTAATTTTGTTATTGTTTTCTGTTTCTAAGTCAAACTGGATGTTTCCGTTAATATTGTTAGCAATGTTGAGGATAATATTATCGTTTGTTATTTTGTTGTTGTATATGAGTAAGTAGTCATCTGCATATCTAATAACTAGTCTTATGCCTGGGATATTGTTTATTCTTTCATCTATGTTTTTCATGACTAACTCAGCTAGCTTAGGCCCCATCTTTGATCCCATGCTGATGCCATCTATTTGCCTATAATAGTCATCAATAACTTTAAAATAGTTTTTTTCGTATGCAAATTGTATCAGGTTAATAAAAGTTTTATCTACATTTTGTTTAATAAGGCTTTCTTCAATTAATTTCCATTTTATGTTTGGATACATATTGATAACGTCTAGGCTTATTAATTTGTCAGTGTTTTCTTTTTTCAATTTCAGTATTCTATTAATAACATCATCGGCGTTTTTTACGCTGTGATGAGAGTAGTCTATGACTGTTAATTGTTGTTTGATATATTGTTCTAAATTGTAAAGTATAGAGAATCTAAAATCGACTAAAGGTCTGTATTTTTCTTCAATTTTGTGGGTTTTTAATCTAATATTTAGTTTGGGGGTCCTATTATTTTTGAAATTAAGAATATGATATTTGTTGTATTCGGTAATTTTATTATTAAGGTACATGTGCTTAATTATGTTAGTTAACTCCTTTTTAATTTCTTCGTATGGGTTGTTATTTAATTTAATGTAATTTATGTTATTAATCTGTTCAATCGTTTTCTTTTTTAATTTGTTAATATCTATTATGATTAGTTAGTCGGTTTTGTCAGCTTTAATTATTGAAAGATTATTGATTTTGAGGACTTTTATGGTATTATTTAAATAAGCTTTATATTTGTTGATTTTATGTCTATTATTTTGCTTACCGGATTTTAACGTATGGATGATCGTAGCGATTAAGTTACCTTTTTCTTCTTTTTTAATTGTTAAATTTTGGACGCATTTATCAATGTTGGCGATCATGTTAGTGGTTATATTATTGACAGGGAGGTTGTATTCGAGACCCAGTGCTAGGAGACACCTTACATATTGCGGTATTTTTATAGTCGATTAGTTTATGATTAAATTATTTAACCATGCGTTTTTTCCCTTGGAGTTGGGTATGAGAATAACTTGTGGAGTTTCATATCTTTTTTATATTTATAATCATTCGCTATTCCTTGGTATGGGTTAACGTTATAATCAGATTTGTGTAGGACCTTTCTCAATTGGTATTTAAAGTTATTCCATTTTTTATGTTTAAATCTGATGACGGCTTTTATTATCATCCGCTCGATTTTCCACACAGTATGTTTAGGGATGATGTTTCTGATAGATTTTTTTAACTTCATTGTATTGGGCGTGCGTTCTTCTCTCAAAAAACATCTTAGGTAGTTCATGTCGTGTTTTAGAACTTCAGTTTTCCTTGTAAGTTTCACTAACCTTGTTTCCATGGTACCAACTAATGGTACCATGGAAACCAACTGGTTCCAATGGTACCAACTAATAAAAGACACCTCCATCCGTTAAACATCATTTACAACACACCCCACTGTTCAGATTGCCTTGGCTTTCGGTAACCTTACAACACATGTCAGTAAGCAGTCAAGTCCCGTTAAACACCGATCTTTACCCATCTTCACTCTCATCATGAACATAACACCTGCACTGCAAATGTAAGTTTTTATTTAAATAATATAAAATGTATAACTGTATATAAATATATATATATATTTAACAATTGTATTAAATCACAAATCTGTTTATATTGTATTAAATCACAGATTTTTTGTTGTAGTGAATGTAACACTCCTGTTAAAAATACCGAAAAAAATTATAAAAATTGTACCAACTTATAATAACGCATCGGCTTTATAATATGTAAGTTTCTATGTTTATTATTTTCCGATTTACGTGATCCTAAATACTGTCGGAAACCTCAACGTTTTTTGTAATTTCCTTAACAGCACTGAAGAGGGGTTGGAAAATAAACCAACCCGAAATGCATATGAATAAATAAACTAAGTTTCCCTAACCGTATGCTGTTGGAGCGTCTACCAATCTCATTACTTCGCTTACAAAGACTGTTCACACAGAATTAATATTCACAGCATCCACACCTACTACGTTAATTTTAAATAAATGATTATTCTATTTTAAAGATTTTCAAGAATTTCCGAAGTTCTGAACTCTAATAAAAGAAGATGGAGACGACAATTCAAGTACAATCGCTCGATCTTTCGAATACGGGAATTTGTCTGAGATGTTTTTTAACAGATTATTTATCCAGTTTCTTAATATGGGGTGTAGATCCACTCGATCCTTGTCATTGTAACGATTGTAAATCTTATGGTAGTTTTCACACATTTCTAACAAAGATATATTTTCCGTTTATCGAATTATATATATGGTTCGTATTTTTTATATTAACTTCGATGATGATCACCAATATTAAAAATTATATTCCGTGCGAGGGAGTTTTTTCATTATTCGGTCAAGATGTCATTTTTCTGAAATTCACATGGGCTACTTTGGCATTTGTTATTTCATTTATTTTCAGTTGGATGAAAAGATCTAAGATGAATCCAATCTTAAAATTAAGAAATATGACTCATTCCGAAGAAGATAACCTTTCTGTTAAATTTCGTAAAATCTGGCTCTTGTTCTTATCATTGATATTCGGTATCTTCATTTTGTTTCAATTTACAAATATGTTGGTCTTTTATAGTAGTTACGAAAGAAACTCACGGTATCGATATCAAGGGTTATTCTGTACAATTTCGTCTGGTGTATTTGCAATGTACACTCTTGGAATAGGCTTTCATTTCCTGTTAATTGTGATATTTCTTCATTCGATCTTGAGAGGAGAGTTTCTCAGATTAAGGAAAACGTTATTTCTTCTTCGTCCTAACGATTCGCACATCGAATTTAAATTAGAAATGCTGATGACTCAACACGCAGATCTTTGGACAATCAAGGAAACCGCTAACTCTGTTCTAAATGTTCCAATGACGATTGCTTATTTTTTTCTCTTGCTTGAAACGAGTCTTTGCTACTACTCATTACTGTTTGTAGAGATGGATATGTATATGAAATACCTTGCATTTTTAACAGCTGTAGTTTTCAACATTGGTTGCGTTATCGTTGCTTTTCTTTTTTCTTCTGGTGTCGCAGTGGTAAGTTCTATAAAATACTTTTAAAATTTGGTAATGTTATAATAAAGTAAAATATTTTTTGCGTGTAGACGGAAAATACATTTCAAGACATTAGAAAGTTTGCGGAATGTAAACTTAAACTTGAAAAAAAGTTGAAGGTAAGTTTAATTTTGCTTTTAAATAAACCTGAATTGTTAAATATTAATAAACTGTGAAATTTCTGATCCACAAAAGATTTTAAACTTTATGAAAAGATTTGGAAAAATTGCTTTAAGATTGTCAATGTGCGGATTTATATACGTCAACAAAAAGTTTCCTATCAAGGTAATTATAGTCGAAATGTTTATTTACAATTATTTAGTGATTAAAAATGTTTTAAAAATTTCAGATGGCCAGCGCTTTGCATTCTACATTTGATGGACTTTTGAATTTCAGAAGTGTTGAAGAGAAGACTAACAAATGTATTAGACGTTTCACTGTTAACAGCACGATCAATCCACAAGCAACATCCTACTAGAACATGACAATCTCTAACTTGTATAAACTTTGACCGATTTACATCAAATGTTTTCATAGTTACTCCATCAGATCTTGCAGCAGATATAGGCTATCATATAAAGTTTTTTCAATACTTTCTTTTGACACTTCACAGTAAACATAGCAATGGTAGTTGCTAATACGGTTAAACTTTCAATGACGTTTTCATTTCAATCTTTCTGCTGTGCTTATTTTTCGGCTAAACACTGGTGGGCTTATCGCTATGTAATTTGTAAGTTAAAATTAATGAAGAAACAGAGAGGTATATAACTAGTTAAGTAACGCTGCATCAGCGTTACTTAACTAGTCGGAACGAAGCTGCTCTCACCTTTATTTTCTAGATTATGAGGGAAAAAAGAGAGAAAGAATCATTCGTTCTCAACAATGTATTTGATTTCTATTGGATCATTTAAAGGTCAGAATAAGCCATTAATTAATTGCTATGACAACGTCTCACAAAATTCTGTCTTTCACTACGGGCCTTGGACTTACAGATTGTCTCGTAGCGATCTTTATTGTAACTCTTTAAAAATACTCTGTCAGTTATTTTTTCATTCGACTGAATGTAACATAGTTACATTGAGACCGATAGCTGTCTCTTTTTTCCCTATATCTATTTTGATTTTTGGAAGAGTTAATCTCTGTGATTTATGTATAGTCATCGAGTATGCTAAGGTAAGGGGAAACTGCCTACGAGATCGCAATATACTGCCATCGTTCGAAGAGCGTGTTATGGGGCTTATTGGAAACAGATTATCATAGATGAAAGGTTCCTGATAGCTATCGAATTCCACTAAAATAAACAGAGGAAGAGCTATAGGGCGAGCATTAGGAGCATGCATTCATGCATTTCTCTTCAACATTATAACTCCAGAATGAGTTGGCCAATCTTGATTCAATTTTCTATGACGACTCATCATCAGTCAGGGATGAAATGGTTAAAATTTCAACTGTCAAAAATTATCCATACTGAAGAAAAACGCGATCTTCTTTTTGACTCTATCTCCAGTTCTACAAAAATGGATCATTTTTGAGAGTTGAAATTTTAATAGGTTGATCCTTGTGTGATGATGAGTCGTCCTAGAAAATTTCATTAAGATCGGAGAACTCATTCTAGAGTTATAATGTTGACAAGGAATGCATGAAGTCAAGTATTAGTCGTCACTTCGTTCCGGTAATTATTAACAGAAATTTAATTGTTACACAAACTTAATTTTTATCTTAATCAGTAATACTGTTCTTAATTATGCAATCGTGATTAATTACTATTACATATTAATTAATTATTACTCAATGTTAAATTTGTTCAAAACTTTTCACGAAATCCTAGAGAGTAACTATGAAAAGGCCGACCAGTGGCCAAACGGTTCTGTTCCCTAAACACGGAGTTCGGTCGTGGGTTTGCACCTCGCCCGGAAGAGCTGGCCACGTGGAGTTTTCCGGGTTTACTCCACGTCTGTAAAGCCTGAATAGGGACCAGTTAACCATAAAAGACCTCCCGGAAGGCATTATTTCCCGCTCCCCGCGAATGGCCAAGCGGCAAAAATGGATCATACAATCGCAGCATTGGAGAAAAAAGCACTTGAAGCTAAATGCTTCCATATTAACCCACACAACGAATAGGTATAGTAGCTATGAAAAATTGCATGCACATCTGTTTTAACGTTTGTTCTTATTACATTTCGCCCCAGCAGCACCAAAAAATCTGCAATTATTTTAGTACGAATAGTTTTGATAGTAACAATGAGATTTGTTTTAATATTTTCATAAAATATTTGTTATCATGCTGATCTCATTTGTTTAGGTCACATTTGTTTATTAAATGAATTATAAATTTATATTACTTTAAACCTGTATTTGAAAAGGGAAAATTATTTACCAAGATACAGTTTATACGAGCTAATTTCTCTATTTATAGTTGATGAAAGAAAAGACAATTAAACTTTCGTTAAAGTAATGAAATAATTAATGTAGCATTAATTCATTATGAATTATTTTCAGACACACGAAGTTTCTTTTGTATATTAAAAAAGAAGAAAATTCTGAAAGACATTATAAAAAAATTATAATTAATTAGATCCTTAAAAATTAAAAACAAAATATATTTATGTAAGAAACACGAACTTCTATCTACAATCATCAATTCTGAACCAAATGTATTCAAACGAAAAAAAAATATCGAATAAATAATATTTTCCTAATTCATCTGACTTTTTGAATTAATAAAAACATACAAATATTCATTTATCCATAAAAATAACTGTTAATACACGATGATATTTCGAATAAATTATAATTATAAATATTATAATCGGTTGTTTTTATTTAAAAATATTTTAATTTTGTAATAAATGTTTAGAATTTAACTTAGTTTATATTCATTGGACGCTCAAATAAAACATAAATAAATTTATTTAATTTTTATACAATAAATAATCACAATTAGTTCGTGAATTATGCCAATAGCAAAGTTCTTAAGAAGAATAAGAAAGAACAGTTAATATTCTTAAATATAAATAATTTCAAAGGAATTTCCACGTTTGGAATGATTGTTGGATGGGCCGATCTTCCATCCGGTTATGGAGGCTGGCAAACTATCGATGCTACACCACAAGAAAGGAGCGAAGGTGAATTTAATATATTTTTAAGTTATATTTATTGGATTTAGACTTATGAAGTGTTAAACAAATAATGCTTGGATGATTTACGATTAGAATGTTAAATAAAATATGTTTATTTTTAACTCAGGAGTTTATCGTGCTGGCCCATCTTCGCTCGTTGCCATACGTCGTGGAGAAATTGGCTATATGTTTGACACTCCATTTATATTTTCTGAAGTGAATGCTGATGTTGTAAGCTGGCAGAGAGATGAAACTTCAGATCTTGGTTGGAAAAAAATGGCAATTAATAAATATCAGTAAGCAGTAAATTATATATATTAATTATAACTCTAGATATCTTGCTTTATAAATAGATTCAACATGTTTTTTTAAATATTATAGCGTTGGAAAGTTACTTGCGACAAAGTCAGTTGGGATTGATGATATTCGAGGAGATAAAGATTTACAAAATATAACTGATGAATATAAAAGAAAAGAAGGTAAAATTATGTCCATTTTCGATTTTAAAGCTAAATTCTTTTAAAAATTTAAATAAAAAATAAGAAATTTTTGTAATTCTTAGGAACTATCGAGGAAAGAATGACTGTCAGAAATGCTATTAGATGCGGAGGATTAAATTTCATATACGATATACCATCCGTCGAGAAAGAAGACGTTATTCTGGATCTTCTCGACATTGAACAAGTGATGATAGGTGAACCATTTATGGTAACAGTCACGCTAGAAAATAAAAGTGACGAGCACAGAACAGTTTCGGCTGTTTTATCGGCCAGTAGTGTTTACTACACCGGTATAGTAGCTGCTAAAGTTAAGAGAGAAAGTGTCGAATTTATGCTGAAACCAAAACAAAGTATGTGATGTTATTTTATACTTAATCATCGAACGTTCTTGATTTAACAAAATATAATCGATTACTTGCAGAGGAAGTTCTCCAAATAAAAGTAACTGCTGACGAATACTACGATAAGTTAGTAGATTACTCTATGATAAAGATATATGCCATTGCAACGGTTAAGGAAACCAAACAAACATGGTCTGAAGAGGATGATTTTCAAGTGATCAAACCTTCTGTGGATTTAGAAGTAGGTTCTCATCGACTACGTAATAATCTGCATATATTTATATTACTATTTATTTACATAAACTATGTTAATTATTTTATGGTAATAGCCACGGTTACGTTGTATGACCCTAATCATTAATTTATCAAACTTTAACTCAATGTACATTAAAATAATTCATATACTGTAATTATCGAAAAATTTATCTTAAGAATTTATAGTGAATACCTGTAAGAATTTTAAACTTTATTAACAGATTGAAGGAACTCCAAAAGTAAACCAACAGTTCGGCTTGAAAATGAGTTTTACAAATCCCTTAGACAGAAAATTGACTGACTGCACAGTTTCTATCGAATGCCCCGGAGTTACCACGTCTTATCGTTTCGATGTCAGGTATTTAGAATAATTAAACGTTTTCCTTAATTTGTTTTCCATTATCTGGGTTCATATTTTAATGTTTTGATTGTATCATTTTATAGAGACGTGAAACCCAAAGAAACATTTGTTTATCGCGAGCGTCTGAAACCCCAGACAGAAGGAAGCACCAAGCTGGCTTTGGTGTTTAATTCGCGACAGTTGAACGAATTAACTGGATCTATCGAACTGGACGTCGAAGCTTAAACATTTCGAGTTTATTATATTTATAAATCTTATTGTTATTATTAACAGCAGCATTCTATTTAAAATATGATATTTATTATTAAAAGTTTTTATTGTTATTCATAATTTAAAAAAACAGACAGCTAATTTTTCTATTAAACGTAAATTATTATTTTATTATACGTATTTTAGTATATTTTTACCAAAATGTTATTTTTCTATGCTTAACTTTTTTATGTTTTGATGGAATAAAATAAAAGTGTGATAAAATGAATATTTTTTGTCTTTGTTTATTGTTTTACTTAAACAATTAATTTATTATAGTAAAGTAAATGTTTAATCTTAAAAGACAACTCAAATTAGCAAAAATTTATGCTTAAAATAAAACAGTATAAATTTTTAACTATAACTTTTATATTTATTAATGTATAATTTCGTTCTAATTACTAAATTATTTAGTGAAAGCGACATTTCAATTTCTGGTAGACACTTCGAATACATTTATTCTGTTAACAAAAACGCTTTAAAAAATCCAAATTGTTATCGTATACGTGTGCGAGTTGTTCGTGGTACCATCTAGGAGAAACTATTTAAAAAATAAATAAATAATTTCACTCTGTGACCTACCGAAAATAGTTCAGTTCGTAAAACAGCGAGAACTACAACAAATAAATATACATTAAGAAATATTTCGATTTTAGCTATTAAAATCACCAAAATTCTGTATAAAATATATCTTTTGTAGGCAAAGATAATTATTAATAAGAAGGCAATTAATTAATTGACTTCATTGAGGCTTTAAATTTGTCAATAAAATTTGCAGAACAATGAGTCAGTCAGTCTGTAAGATTTTATTACCGTCATCGGGAAGACAAAAGGATCTTTAAAATTTCAACAATTTTTCTATTAATACTTTTATTAAGTGTATTTAAGTTTAAACGATTCTAAGGAAACTTTTAACAAAATATGCTAAATAAAATTGAAAAGTTAATGCAGTGATTTTTTAAAATGAAGTAATCACAAATTACTTAACACTTTTTATCGGTTACACAAGTTTTAAATATAATCGAATATTTCTAATCTAACCAGAGATAATATATTTTTAAATTAAATTAAATATTACCGCCCAGTGGAGTGCCGAATCCATATTTATTCGTTATTATGTATCATATTGCTATAATTCATTGTTAAACATGTAACGATTCCTCTTAAAATTGCCAATTTAGACTAATGTAACTCCATCTGTCTTGAATATTTGGAATTAAATTTATAGCAGAAAAATCATATATTTCGAAAGGAATAAAAATAACAAGTAACGAGATGGGAACTTTTAAGTCAATAAAGCTAAAATAGCGTGTGGCGTCATCTGTTATGATATTTTATTTAAAAACCTTTTTATTGTTAATTATAAAATGGCCAAAAGCTTAATTTTGAGGGTAGAGATGAATTCTATAAAAACTTGTAAATGCTAATAACCAGTAAAATCATCATTAAATCCGACTCTACTGGGATAAGACACACGACCCCTTTTATCTCCCCACCCCGTAGACTTTTAATAATCAAAATTTAACAGCATCAATTCCCCTAATACACAAACCTCAATAAAAAATTTCAGAAATTTTCCACAAAAATCACGGGAATTTTTAAGCTTTAAATGGGTGAACAAAATCGTGCCATACACACACACTAATATCCATATATATAGGGGGAAAAACACTTTTTTTTGTTTTTTTTCATTTTTCTATGTTGCAAAGTTTTCTGAACCCAAAAATAAACAAATCTTGGGGGTTATTTTTTGACCGATTGCCATTAAAATTTCTTGATAGATCTAGAAACTCCCAATTAATTGAATTTTTCGAATTTCATATATATATTTTTAAGGACTGAAGTTCAGTTCGTCTAAAATTTTTATGATATAGCTTAATTTGCAGAAAGCTATATAAAAACAAGTTCGATTGAATAATTGATTACAATTCAGCAAATTAACGGTGTATGACTTATATAATGTATTTACTTTCCCATTAAAGATAAAGTTATTTTAATAAAGAGAACGTCTATTAATCATCAAATTATATTATAAAAGTAAGTGTACAATGTGCGTGCCGCGTAAAACTCAAAAACGAGCCCCGGTACGATCAAGGGAGTAGCCCTGTTTATATGGTATATGGTTTATATGGTTATATGGTATGGTAGCCCTCTATCCCCCATCCATGAAGAAGGTTCCCGTTTTTACCTGAAGGGCGTGCTGTTGAAGATATAAGGGCGGGAAGTTTCGCTCTAGAAATTTCTAGAACAGTCCAGAACATTCGAGAGTATTCGAGAGCATTCTACAACATTCCAGAATGTTCCGGGATGTTCCCGGAACATCCCGGAACATCGCAGATCATTGTGGAACATTCCAGAAGACTCTCGAATGTTGTGGAATGTTCTGGAACATTGTGGACCATTCGAAGCCCTTTTTGTATGGATGGGACTACCATTAGTGGGGGTATACAAAGCAAGATCCGTCATGGGTTCGAGCGTCAGTTTCTTATCAGTGACGAAGGGAAAAACCGAAACAGAAGTGAAAGTTCCAAAGTAGTGCAGTGAGTGAATAAAAACAAACAGTAAAGTGTGAGTAGTCAAAGTGATACAGTGGCTGAACATAGACGGCCGGATGGCCGAGCGGTAAAGGTGGCAGCCTACCGCTCTGGGGGACCCGGGATCGAATCCGAACGGGTCGAATAATCCCCAGGAATTTTTCGGGGGGTGGTCCGTTCGGATATGTCGGGCCCCGTCCCTCACCACCCGGTCGCCCCATTGTGGGCCTGGCCGAACCCATAATGGGCCTACTAAAAGAGGCCCTCTTAGTGCCCACAGGGCGGAAAGAGTTAAAAAAAAAAGTGGCTGAACATAAATCGAAAATAAAGTGTGAAAACTGTGTAAAATGTACTTAGTGTATTTGTTAATAAACAGTTTATTTGATTTATATTTTATACAATGCCCAAACTTAAAAGAGGAGGAGATCTCGCCAGTTCTAAAGCAAAACGGCGAAAACAAAAAGAACAGCGAAAAAACGAAAGAGTCGAAGAGCGCGAGGCACGTTTACATTCCCAACGAACGAGAATGAGCACCGTGAGAAGCAGAGAAACCGAAGAACAACGAAATGAACGAATTGAAGAATCAAGAATTGCGACACAATCTTATAATAAAAGACTGCGAACGCAAGCCACCCATGCAAATATCACCCTACGAGAAGCGCGGACGAGGACAAATAAACAGTACAACCTAACGAATGAAGCATTCCACTACGACCCGACGAAAGAATATAACAAACACAAACACGTCGTAATCGGAAAAATGGATAACATCTGCCAATTTTGCAACGCTAAAAAATTCAGCGGAGAAACACCAGGATTCTGTTGCATGAATGGAAAAATTCGATTACCACCACTGGAAGCACCTCCGCAAGAATTTCTACATTACATGACCAGAGAAACTCCAGAATCGAAACACTTTCTTCAAAATATAAAAGCGAACAACGCCTGCTTCCAAATGACTTCTTTCGGTGTCACTTCGATCAACACTAACAGAGATGAAATCGATTATGTTTTTTTCATCCAAGGACAAATCTATCACAAAATGGAATCATTACTAACACTACCCAACGAAAACCATAAATTTCTGCAAGTATATTTCATCAGAAATGAAGAAAGAGAAATTGATCGACGATGCACAAATATCAGTGGATTGATACGAGAAAAAATCCAAGATGTTACACGAATACAATCAACTGATTCACATATTCAAAACAGCACTAGACCGAATGATTTCTGATGACTATAAAGTTATAATTGAAGCCGACAAAAGACCATCTGGAGAACACGAACGTCGATTTAATGCACCTCAGATAGACGAAGTCGCCATCGTAATTGTGGACAATGAAAACACAAGCCGTGACATAATTGTACAACGAAGAAGAGAGGGACTACAACGGCATTGCAGAGACACATCGTTCATATGATGCCCTCCAATATCCATTAATATTTCTGCGCGGAGAGGACGGATATCATTTTAATGTGAAACAAATCCAACCTGAAACAGGCGTAGAAACAAACAAAAAAGTCACTTCCAAGAAGTTCTATGCTTACCGCTTAATGATTAGAGACAACGAAACATACAATTACATTCTCAACACTCGCCGTTTATTCCAACAATTCCTGGTAGATATGTATGTAAAAACAGAAGCGGAACGGATGCTTTACATAAACCGAATCAGAAGAAACTACGCACGGAAGAATACATCCACCTTCGAGACGCGATCATAAATGACGGCAACATTGACGACATTGGAACAATAGTAATCTTACCCTCATCATACATAGAAAGTCCGAGACACATGACGAATACACTCAAGATGCCATGACCTACGTAAGAAAATATGGACGACCTGACCTCTTCATAACATTCACATGCAACTCACCGTGGCCAGAAATCAAAGAACTAAGATACGGACAAGCCCCCATGGATCGACACGACATAATAGCCCGAGTTTTCCGGCAAAAACAAATGACATTTATTGAAGTCATCAAAAAAATACCACATCTTTGGAACCGTTAGATCAGGGGTCCCCAACCTTTTTGTATCTAAGAGCACATTCTAGAATACCGGCTGGACGACGGGCACCATTTATTTTTTCAAGGTGAATTTATATTTGGACATAGTTAACAGCGCCGGATTAAGCCTCTAGCGGGCCCTAGGCAAAATTTAAATTGGGGCCCCATTTAAATAAGTTGCTTCTAAACAAATCTTATATAATGTGACATTAGCATGGGTGACACCCGGTGCGGATATCGTGGTGTCACCCAGAATATTTCTAGATGGTGCGAGAGATATCGTGGCGGAGATTACTTCTGACACACGGATGGCTGTTGACCTTTTTTTTTTTTTTTAGTTAACGACTGCTGAAATTTCTAGGTCACTCCAAGTTACGGGCCCTACACGTTTCCCTACTTTGATTTTACGGTATTCAGAACGGACCGTTTTACTTCATTTCAGGTATGGGAAATTGAATTGGTGCAGATTTGGCGGAGGGGAAAAAGAGATCGGTCGCATTTCGCTTTGTGCTTTCATCTGTGTTGGACGCCATTTCTACTTTTGAATGGTTAATCATTCAAAGTGAAAAAACTTTTACATAGCATTTTATTGAAAACCGAAATATTTTTATTTTTATCGTGGTCGCACAGTGGCGGGCACACGTAAAACGATTGGCGGGCGCCATGGTGCCCGCGGGCATAGGGTTGGGGACCACTGCGTTAGATGCTGGATGTACACAATCGAATGGCAAAAATGAGGACTGCCTCACTCACACAATCTCTTTTGGCTACACAACAGAATTCATCCCACGGATATCGACAAAATCATCCAAGCTGAATTTCCCGATCTACAAGAAGATCCGGAACTGTACGACATAGTAGTGAAAAACATGATTCACGGACCATGCGGGCCATTAAACCCCAATTCGCCATGTGTGATGGAAATGTACAAAAATATACCCAAAACCATACTTGGACGACACACAAACTGGAGATGATGGCTTATCCCAAATACAGAAGACGATCACGCAAAAATGGTTGCTTCACAGCAAAAATACGAATACAAGGCAGAGACGAACTGGCAATTGATAATCAATGGGTCATACCATTCTACTTTCCAAAATGTTCCAAGCACACATAAACGTAGAATAAGGCAATTCAGTGAAATCCATCAAATATGTCTGTAAGTATGTGAACAAATGCACTGACATGGCAGTATTTCAAATAGCCAAAGACAGCGAACAACAAAACAGAAACGACGAGATCCTCATGTACCAAATGGGAAGATACATCAACAGTAACGAAGCAGCGTGGCGGTTTTTCGGTTTTCCCATACACGAACGCGAACCAACTGTGCAACATTTGGCAGTATATTTGGAGAATGGACAGAGAGTTTACTTCACAAAAGACACCGCCAGAAAAATTGCAAGCGAACCACCTCAGAACACAACATTAACAGACTTTTTCCAACTGTGCCAAACGGATCCATTCGCGAAAACATTACTATATGTCGACGTCCCTATCTATTATACGTGGAACAAAACAAGACAAATCTTTCAACGACAGTTCAGTTCAGTTCAGTTCAGTTATTTAATTAAAAAGATACCAAAGGTACATAACCGGTGCCGTAATACATAACCGGATGAAATATAACAGAGTTACAATAAATATATGAGTTACAGATATGTAAATTATTTAACCAGAATAAAGCATAACATCAACTACAAATATAGTGACATGTAGACAAAAAAAAAAAAAAAAAAAAAAACACAGAGCACAGAGCACAGAGCACAGACAATAACAAGCATAGCACGAACAATTTTATAAACTAGAGGCGTCTTCGCCGAGACGGTAAACTTGCAATAATTGTTTGTAAAATTGCGTCGTCTCTTTGCTGCATATGGACTTTCTTTAGCGTCAGTTCCATTTGGTCCAGTTATGTTTGCAGCTATTCGTACCTTTCTCTTCAATATTGACGTCAAATTCTACAATTCTATTTCATTCACGCATCTCACTATCGTTTTCGATGCGTATTTGACGTGAATGATTGTCACACTCTTGAAGCACTCTTGAAGTACTCTTGAAGCGTTCTTGAAGCACTTTCTTGGCACTTTTGTAGGACTCTTGTAGCTCTTTTAAAGTAGTTACTAAGTATTTAGATGTGAAGACGATGAATACACGGTGAGCTAGAGTTAACGAAATCCAGGAACACACAATATGGCTGTTGGCAAAGAATGAGATCAAATTGATTGATGATAGAAGTTAAGATAGAAGTAGAAGCAATGCTTCTACCTATATTGTATTGCAGGAAGCTAATTTAGTCTTAGGCTGTAATTCCATAGTCAGTTCTATTTATTAGATTGGTTTTGATTCTCGTGTATACCCTACAAGAACTATCTCTGGCATTATGCCCAGCCATGGTGTGTTCATGTCTACAGTTACAACATACCGGAGGTTGGTCTATATTTGTGCATTCGTTATAGGTATGTTGTCCAGAGCAGTGGCTACATGTGGGCATCTCTTGGCTGCACATTGCTGTGGAATGGCCATACCGACAACACCGAAAGCATTGGAGCACTGGGCAAAAATCTGTTGTTTTACATTTTGACCATTGAATTGACAGTTTTTCTATCTTTAAAAGTTGATTTCTTAGACTAGGTGTTATCTGAATAACCCAATTGTTGTAATATTTATTTTTCCTTCCCATTCTGTATGATGCCAAGTTCTCCAGTTTTTCTTGAATGTATGTCTGATTTTTAAGAATTTCTGAGATGGGGGCGTCAGGCAAGGCCGCTCCAAGGCCACTCAAATTCTCTTGAGTTGTCTTTAGAACAACTTTATCTTTTATATTAATCAGTTGTTCCTGCATATGTATTTGGTTGTTAATGATGTCAGAAATTGGGCCTTCGTTCCTCAGCTTATCAAGGCTTTCCTCAATTTTTTGAGCTTTCGTTAAGATGGAATCCACATTTAATTTATTCATAATTTTTGTAGAATGTTGAATAATTTGGGCATTAATTCGATTTCCAGTTTCTCTTAATTTATCTGTAATAACCTTATCTGTACTTTCTGTAATTTTTCTTTCTATCGCAGATATTTTCTCTAATACCTCTCTCTGTATAACTGCCTGATTCCCATCTCCTACAGTTTGAATGAGATTATGTTCAATTGCGTCCAGTTTTCTTAATATGGTACCCTGAATATCAGAAATTTTTCCTGTGTTAATCATTTCAGTCAAATCAGACTTGGTTGCCAATGTATTAATTCTATCTATAAAAGGCTCCATAGATTTCATTTTGTCAAATGAGGATTCGGCAGAGTCAATTAATTTTTGGAATTGGTCTAAAATAAATTTCATGTGTGATGTAACATGAAATTTACCATTCGGGTTATTAATGGCATATGTTTTAACTTCGTCCATGATACGTTTTGCATCCTGCGAAAATTGTTCCCTAATGTATAATTCCATCCCAATATTAAATGTCTAATTATATCAATAATATAAAGTGCAATGGGAATAAATTAGAGCTAATAAGTAGGACTATAAATATCAGCACCAATAAAGACTCGAACTTCCGGTTGTTCTTATACGCTCTATGGCAAAAGGTCAATGACCGTAGCCATGACAACCAATGTTGAGTAAGATGTTGATAATTTATTGAATTCTAGAATCGCCATAATTTAAATTCTATTCGGTGGATTTGCTTAAAATTTTTAACTCAGGTTACAGATCCTGTCCCCGAAGAAATGACCGGATAGAATTGGGATCCGTAAAGCCGGAAGCGTAATATCGGCGTTCGATTACCGACCGGAAGTATCGGCACTTTTCCGCTTATCTCAGCGAAAAATGGTCCTAGGACCCCCAAATTTTGTGTCGAATAGTAAGACGACAATACGCGTTAGACGCCGTCTCAAATCCGGTTAACCGGATTGCGGAAATACCGGATAATCGAAAAAAGTACCGTTTTCGACCGTATTTCACAAATGTTCGATTTAAAAGGTCCTACTTGACAAATTATCGTCCGTCCTGTCTTCCGAAAAAACTGTATACAAATTCCATCATGATTTATCACCAAAAAACCACATAAAAACAAGATTCCTCAGAGCACAAACAAAAGCAACCAGACTCTCGAAAAGTTGAAAGACATGTTGTCTTTCAACGACAAAAACAAGGAATTCCACTAGAGAATCATACAGGAATCATGAAAATTGACACACTAGGCCGAGTATACACCCTACATCCGAACAACGCCGAATGTTTCTACCTCCGGATGTTGCTACACAAAATACGGGGACCAACAAGTTTCACAGATCTCAAGACTGTTCACGGTTACCTATTCCAGACGTGCAGAGAAGCATGCCAACGCTTAGGACTACTGGAAAACGACAACCACTGGAAATTAACATTACAAGAAGCCTTAATCACAACCTCAGCTGAACAAATCAGAGACTTATTCGTCATAATTCTAACAGCACGTAACCCATCGAATCCAAAACAGCTATGGGACTCCTTCAAAGAGAGTATGAGTGAGGACATACTGTACCAAATCCGACAAGCTCATCCAGAATTGGCCATCGAATTAAACGACGACATCTTCAATGAAACACTCATTCGCCTAGAAAATAAATGTTTAGCAATAAAAACCAGACCTTAGTACAACTTGGGATGCCAGCACCACGAAAAGATGCTTTCAGTGCGCTAATCTTCGAAATTACAAAGGAAAAAAGCTACAACATCAACGAACTACTTCAATACATTGCTCACAACAAACCACTCCTCAATGACAATAAAAAAAAATTACAACGTTATCATGGACCGGATCAACAACAACACTGGTGGAATTATTTACTTGGACGCACCAGGCTGCACCGGGAAAATGTTTCTAATAAATCTATTGCTGGCGAAAATACATGCTAAACAACACATCGCACTTGCACAGGCATCATCCGGCATTGTAGCCATACTTATGGAAGGAGGACGAACTGCCCATTCGGCCCTACAACTACAGTTGAATACAGCCGAAGAACAATTCCCGGCATGTAAAATCTCAAGAGAATCTGCACGGGTTGAACTTCTAAAACAAGCTAAAATTATCTTCTGGGACGAATGCACAATGGCACATAAAAAATCACTCGAAGCCATGGACAGAACATTACAAGACTTGCGAGGAAACTCTGAAGTGATGGGAGGAGCTCTACTCATACTTTCAAGAGATTTTCGACAAACACTTCCAGTTATCTCCAATTCAACACCAGCAGACGAGATCAGTGCATGCTTTAAAAAATCACATCTCTGGCCACACATACAAATGCTGCGACTAACAAAAAATATGAGAGTTAAACTCTCGAAAGACGAAACAACAGCACATTTTGCTCAAAAACTTTTACAAATAGGCGAAGGCACACATCACACTGACCAGACGACCGGCCTCATTGAACTCAACAGTGATTTTTGCAACATAGCCACTACTGAAAACGAATTCATCGACCAAATTTATCCAAACATTGTTCACAACTATACCAATCCGGAATTGCTATTTCAAAGGGCAATTTTGGCAACTAAAAGTAATATTGTCGACAATATCAACTTTAATATTCAAAAGAAAATTCCCGGTGAGGAGAGAATATACAAATCGGTCGATACGATGGTAAACGTTGAAGAAAGTGTCAATTTCCATACAGAATTTCTAAACTGTTTGCAAGTACCAGGAATGCCATTACACTGCTTTCGACTAAAAATTGGATCTCCGATCATACTACTCAGAAATCTCAACTCACCAAAACTATGTAATGGAACAAGAATGATCGTCAAACAACTATCGAATAACATCATCGAAGCCGCCCTTATGACTGGAAAGGACAAAGGACACAATATTTATCCCCAGAATACCACTGATCTCTACTAAACTGCCATTCCAATTTAAAAGACTGCAATTTCCAATTCAATTATCCTATAGTTTTACAATTAACAAAGCGCAAGGGCACACTTTAAAACATTGCGGCATGAAACTCAAAGACTCCTGCTTCTCTCACGGTCAACTGTATGTAGCTTGTACTCGAGTAGGAAATTCGAAAAATTTGTACATATATACCACGGATAACAAAATGAAAAATTTTTTGATACAATGAAACCGTGTTGTGATTTATGTTTCTTTATGCTGATACAATGAAGTCACTTCATTGTGTCAGCATAAAGGAAAATGAAAAATGTTGTTTATAAACAAGTATTGTAAATAGTTAGAATATGTTTTCAATAAAATATTTTTACCTCTCATATTTTAAAGTTTATCCTTTTATTACAACTACCACACAATCTCATATCAACTCCCTGAGCGAAGCCGGGTACCCCAGCTAGTTACGTATATAGCTTAAGAGTCACTTTTGAGTTCTTCCCTCCTTGTGTAGAATAATACACTTTTGGCAAAACGAGTCCATCAGTGGCCGAGTGGATAAAATCACTGAATAACAGGTTTTAAAATAAAATATCGTAACAGATGGTGGCACGAAATGTTGTTGGGAAAGTTAAGCAACTCGTTGCTGGATTTTTTCAAGTTGCTATTTTTCACATTGTGTTCGAAATTTGTTACTTTAAAAGTTGGTAACCTTAGAACCATTTCGCGCAGGTTTGAACGCGAAATACTATAAAGCAGTATAAACGTATATTTGGACCGTTGGAATACACAATTTTAATTTTTAACGTAATATTATTGTTCCATTTTTTGCCATTTTGTAATTCAAATCAGACACTTAAGTAGATCCGTCTTTTGGCGCCTGTGTTTGGTGCAAACCCATGCGCCCGGTTGCTGTTTGGAAAATCGTTTGCCATTGTTGATACAAGATATCCTGCGATAGTTTGCACGATACCCTATATAATTCACCAGGTTAATAAATATTTTGACATTAAGACTGAGAAAATTTTCTTTATAACATTATTTATTTCTGAAACTTTTACTTTCTAATAAATGAAATCAAAGCAAACAAGTATACGTTAATTAATAAAATGAAGTATTCCTGAAGTTGGCCTTGTGTTATGTAAAACAAAATTCATTTTCTTAACTCAATCTTTAAATATACATGTTTTGGGCGATTGAAACCTCTTGCTAAAAGCAACACAGGCTCTTTCTGTAATAAAAAGAAAATATTTTGAGTTTCAAAATATACAAAATTTTACAGAAGACTTCAATGTTATCTTTCTTTACCTTTGTATTAATTCCTGGTTTAAATCTAATGTATTGTAAAGTTTTAGCTAGAGCCATCTTAACTTCCATCATGGCAAATCTCATGCCTATACAATTTCTTGGTCCAACTCCAAATGAAATATTAGTGAATGGAAATATGTTATTCTTGTCAGATAAAAATCTACAGAAATATATCGAACATTATTGAAAAATTTTCGTGATATATTATTAAAACTATCATATATTAAAAAATATAAAAAAATATATATTAAAAAAATTATAAATATTAAAACAATCTTATTATATTGTGTTACCGATTCAAGAAATCAGAAGAATTAAAATTAATATAAAAATTAGTTGAAATATTAATTAAAATGATTTTTTAGATAACATATAAAATCTTAATACAGTAGAGCATCACTTATCCGACCCCCGATCAACCGTCACATCGGTTAACCGACCGCGTTCTAGTCGGCAAATTCAAATGTCCGCTAGTGATGTGGCGCTACAATATTTGGCTATGTCTTGGCTACTTTAATATTATTTTTATTAAATTTTTGCGTGTTTTAGCTGGCAACACTGGCTCGATCTTGAAAGGGAGGCCAGTATTTAAACGAGGCTTAATTTTATTTAACGACGCTATCCAATTGCTGTTTTTAAAACGTGCGCGAGATTTAGCGGCAAAAAAAACGAGTGTCAGCTGTGAAGCAAAAGAAAATTTTGGACTTCTTTTTCTAATATATAGGCCTACTTTATGTAAAATATGTAACCCGAATATATATATATATTTTGCCTTTTATATTTTTCAATATATAATACAGTACTGTATTTTGTACAAAATAAAGAAATAATTTTTAACGATACAATAGCGACGATTATAATTTAAAAAAAAATTGTTAGGCTTAACATCGATGAAAATTCGACGCGAAGTAGATTAATAGCGATATACTAATATACTAATTACATGGGATATACTAATATATTATAGTAATAATGTATTTTTTCATACTTTTCGGTTATTTAACCCCAGTCCCCAATTGAGTCGGATAACGATGTTCTACTGTATGCATATTTATTTTAAAAAAATCCAATCAGTCTACTTCTTTAAGCATCGATTATAAAGAAAACTTTAATTTAAAAAAATTTTTAAAATATTGTAGAAAGTAATTCATAAATAAAATGAAATTAAATATTAAACTCGCCTTTCGGGATCAAATTTATCTGGATCTGGAAAGTACTTAGGATCGTGATTAAGAGCATAAACAGGTACTCCTATCATTGTGCCTTTTTCAACGACAATTCCAGTATCGCCCAATTCGTGATCTTCTACTACCCTACGCTCTATTCTATATGTATTAATCAAATATGTCATTTATAACTTACGGTCTATTCCACGTATATTTATAAAATATATCATTTATACAATTTGTGTTTACCTACATATCACAAAATAGAACAGTTTTTTAATACTAATGTTTTTAATATTAGCATATATTGTTCTATTAGAGACATTACACATAGCATAAATAATTATATGGGGTATATATATAATATATTATTTATCTTTTCGGCTGTAAAAAATTTTGTATTTAGAATTCAATTACAATGAAGAGGTTGAAACATAAAAATTACGACAAAACGTAAATACCTGTACTTTGATTACTTATTAATTCTTCGAAAGACAATATGGACAGAAGAACGACAAAGAAAAATGAAACGTGCTATGAACGGTAGGGTGGAAGATTTATAATATCATTTACGATCTAAGCCAGCGTTTCTCAAAGTGGGCGATAACGCCCTCTTGTGGGTGGTGAGTAAATCTAGGGGGCGCTGGAGGCAGGGTACTGAACGGTGACCAAAGGCAAAAGTTGGGGTCACTGACAGCCGTTCCCTTTCCTCTGTTAAACAAATAAGAGGAAACATTGCGTTTAATGGTTTCCAGATGTTGAGAACAATGTATGGTACGGGCACAAAGTGTGAGATTCATAGAAAATTTTTCAAGAATATTTCCAATCCTTTCTCACCCAAGAGAAAATAAGTTAGGGGGCGTTGGGTATAACTTTATGGAACAAAGGGGGTGGTGAATCGAAAACGTTTGAGAATCACTGATCTAAGCGAATAAAAATCGATATAGGTTATTTTTCTACTTTGTAGTCATCAAGTAAGTGGAATTTTCGGAAGTTTTGCTTTTTTCAATAAATGGTTTGTAAAAAATTATACTTAAGCCACCACGAAACTGTTAAGGTCATAAATGTCATATCTTCCTACACTTTAAAGCGGCCGGCAAATCGTCTTCGTAGCACGACCTTTAAACTTTCATTACAAACGCTGTTTTAAGTTTCAGTGTTTTAAGTTTCTCTTTTATTACCACTGTACTACGGTACATCGATAACACGGAAAAATTTTTATGGTTTCTCGGTAGCGTAAGTTAATTCCAACAATAAGACAGAAGTTTAGTAACTTTAATATGTATGACAATAAATGATTGACAACTTAACCAATACTCTTTATCCGTTCTTTAACAGATAAAGAGTGTTCGTCGGCTTTTTAAAACTTTCCTCCTCCTCCATTCCTATATTCAGCGTCTTTATTTGACGTTTACGGTCAAAATTCATTCTCTGAAAGAGCGTTTGAACCGACTCTTTGTTTTAGTTTTAAAATATTTCATACTTAATTAATTCCTTCAGAATATTGAAGGGGGGTCTTTACGCTTTCATAAGGTTGATTATGGACGACGGCGTCCGCTATTTACAGGTAAATATAATACATGTCCTATTTGAAGGGTCTGGGGATTGTAGAAATGCTTTAACGTAGAGTTGTCCGCTATTCAGGAGTGTCTGTTAACATTGGTTTCACTGTATTATAATTTCTTGTTTACAGATCTGACATAACTTTGGAATTGTAGAAGTTCGTAGCCAGAAAAGGTTTCCAGAAACATTTTGACAGTGAGAAAATGTCAACTTTTAAGTTGCCTTATATTTTATTTTATTTACAATTCCAACTCATAAGCTTACGAGTTAGAGAGTATTTTGTTCTAAACATTACAGTATTATTTTTTAATGGAAAAATTATTCATTTATAAGTAAAGTGTATACCTAAAATTTAACATATTTTCATTTTTAACTAATAGTAGTTACGAATAAAGCATTCATAATTTGTAATTATGATCAGTAAATGCCACAAATCGAGTTTTCGTTTATTGGCGCAGCAGCGTAATTTAGAACTAATGCTCGCTCAGCGTCTAGACGTTTGTGTAATACCCAGTTATGTTGAGCTTCGTCTTTCACCTGAAGGTTGTCCCCATTGTAGCCCTAGCCGAATTCATGATGGGTATGGTAAAAACGTGACAACAAAGCAAAGAGCTAAAATATGAAGAAGTCTTATGATGCTAAATATTAATTATTGTGACATCGTCAGAATGCAGAGTGTAATTTTCAATCCTATTTTAATTTAAATTAAATTATCGCATAGTTCAATTCTACAACAAATTTATCGCTCTAGATATTAAGGAAAAAATCTTCAATTGAAATCAAATATTTCCGGTAGTTCATATAGTTAATCGACGTCCCCTTTTTTGAAAATTTCCATATCTGATCTCGATATTATATATCTAATTCCGTTCTGGACGACCGGTCGACCGACAGACGACAATAGGTGTGCAATTTGAAAATTGCGGCCCAACAATAAGAATGAAACGTAATATTATAATGCCATTAAAATCGCAAAATATTTAAAACTCCACTATGAATGATTTTTTGACTTAAATTTTAACTACCTCTAAAATTACCACAAATAAATTTCAATTATACATTATATTAATATACAGGGTGTCCCAAATTAAACACGTCCTTTCCCTTCTGGCTACAGCGGAAACTATTCATCAGAAAGTCATGAAAATTTGGGAATGCCTTAATGAGATGATCTAGAGCAAAAAGGTTAGTTCCAAAAACCACTACTAGATGGCGTATTATAGCTTTATACAGAACATAATGTGAGGTCAGCAGTAGGTAGAAAATCTGGGTTAGCCCCTCTACTACTTATTTGGCAGCGAAGTCGGGTGGACTGGCCCACAGAGTCATAGGATGGCTTCCTAAGTCTTAAGTCAAAGGGCAGAAGCTCGTATAAAACCCCTGCAAGTTTGTTTTTCCTGACACCAGCCTAGTTTAAGCGTTAGGCACGCTTGTATACACCTGAGAGGAATGTCGAGTGGAAGGGACGTGAGTAAGTAAATAGGACGTTAGCTCGGATTTGAGACATTGACGAGACCATGTTAAAATAACAAACAAAACTTTAATGAAAACAAAAATAAATCGAATAACATACAAATTAATATCTAAATATCTACCCTTTCCTAATCGCGAAGAGAGAGAGAGAGAGAGATTACAATCGAATCTAATTTTATGCTATCTCATCTTGCAATACTTGAGCAGGTTTTGTTCTACTTTTCTATAAGTGTAGCGTCTCAGTGAATATCGGGGTTGAGGAAGATGAGGTCTTGATTTCGGGAGTACATCGGGAACTAACTTCGTTCGAAGCAGGCTGAGGAACTCTGGAAATTTGCGACTGGATTGGAGCGGGACTTGAGTCTAACTCCTCTATGTGGAGAGCCACTGGAGCACTTTAGTCTTTCAGATCTCGTGAAAAACTAACTCCTCGATCGCAGGAAGTTGTTCACCATATTCAGATGAACTTATCCAATTAAAAGGATGGATTTTCTGCACGTCAACGGGATGTATGCGGATGTTCAAAGGGAGTGAACATCCAGACGGATGCCTGAGTTTGGAGGTAAAGGGTATAGGAAAGAAAATTCTACTTCCCTTTTTTCAGAAAAGTGTTTAAACGTTTCCCTTTGCGTAAACAACAAGTGGGAGGCCTTAGTTACTCACATTAATTATTTTGTTATAACATTTAAAGAAAAATATAAATTTGAATGATATGGTGACTCTATAGAGTCGTCCTCTCTTAATTTCTGACAACGGAGATTCCAAGAATTTTTATTTCATATAGAATAAAATTTTCAAGTAATAAAACTCTAATCTCTTATTCGAATCTCACAATAATGAGCTACACAAGTTATCTATCTGATGTAAACATGTTTTGTTTACATCAGATAGATGTAAACATAAAGCATAACCACCATTGTCTGCTACCATTTGAGAGCGTAAAATAGCATGTTCAATTGTTCCATACAGTGTATGCCTTGGAATGCTACGTACATGGTGTGCAATGCTGTCTTTAAGATCTGACACAGATATTATGGGTTCACGCTAGACCGAGTCTTTGAGATTGCCCCAGAGCCTAAAGTTGCATGAATTCAAGTCTGGGGATCTTGCAGGCAAATATGCCATGATTTCAGTTTAAATGCGCCCTCTAGTAGTGGTTTTTGGGACTAACCTTTTTTACTCATAACCTGCTCACATATATCAGGGCCTGCTTTTAGCTTTCAAAAGTTTCTGCAATCAATTCGCACGGTTTTGTCGCTAGGAGAGCTGATACAGACCATGCTCATTACATTTGAATGGCGTTGTACTAGTTGAACACGTTTCTGATGAAGTTGTTTCGCATAATATTTTTTTTTGTATGAGCGCAAAGGCAAATAACACAGTAGTGTAATTAAGGACATAGGTTACATAAACTGGTATGGTTTACTGCTTCTGCAAATCGACGAAAAGGAAGACACCCGGCATGCCATTCTATGAATTTCCTTCGCACGATAGTATACGAAAAGCACGAATATAAAACATATCCAGAGAAGATGCCAAAAAGGGCTTGCTGCAGCCTAATGACAGGGTAAGTTGAAATGTTGTGAAGAAAACAATATATGGAGACAGTGGTGGAAACTCTGTACAGGCACACGAGGCACGTGCCTTATATTTGTCTATACTCTGTTTGGAAAGTTGACACTTGCTGATCTGCCATCTAAGACAATATACACTGACAAAGGACGAAATTTATGAATCCAAACTGTTTTTAAATAAGCAAGCAGTTGTGCACGTTTTGATAAAAGACAAGAGTTTATGGATAATAGTAGGTCATATAATTTGCGCAGTAGCTAGCTACTGCGCAAAGTATTGTTGCGGACGTGTTCAGCTTCACTGTTCTTGCGGTTGAATCTCCTCTAGTCTCCTTAATATTAATTTAACGATAGGGATTTTGCCGGCTCTAGCAAAGTGCCGCCCGGGCGGGCGACCTCTTTGCTCCCCTATGCTATGCCACTGTTTAAGAAGAAAAACTTCGTACTTGCATATTTTATACTCGTTTGTATCCTAGTCCAATTTGTACAACCTGGCATAATGAAGTTATTGAAACTACTGGGCATGGTTAAAAAGAAAGACAGCATCGGCGCAATTATTCAAGGTATTACAGGTTCCAACAAGTAAAGAATTATCAGAGTCCTACCGCAAACAGACTACATATTGATTATTGACAATCTGTGACATGCCATAACGAGCAAAAATTTAAAAAACTAATAAGCAGGCTTAAAATTAATAAATACAAATGTATTCTGACAGTTTATTGGTTAATTATATTTGCAAAATTTACTCAACTTAACACAAAATAAAAAAGTGAATTTTAAAAAATTGGTGAAATTTACCGGGATGAGAAGAATTTTCCGGGTTAAAAAACAGCCGGGATCCCGGGATTCCGTTGGAGAAACCCTATATGTAATACATGGTATTCCATGGCCTGTAACAGCGTCCCTATCAACGCTATCATGAAACTGTCTTGACAGACTCCAAACAATGGGATCGAGGAGCTAAGAACAGGTCATGATATATAAGAGAAGGTCATGTTTTCTCGTAGAAAATATTCCCATCATCTCATTAAGATGTTCCCAAATTTTCACGACTTTCTGATCAATGTTTTTACTGTAACTAGCGGGGAAATGACATTTTTAATTTGAGACACCCTGTACTTTTTTAAATATATAAAAGCAAAAGAAAAATAATAAGATTGCTGTTGATTATTAGTTAATCATATATAATAAATTAATCAATTACAACAATTCTAATGTTATATTAAAATATGAAATATATGAAAATTACCTGGCTGCTGGAGAATGTTTTCGAAGTATTTCTTGAACGAATGCTTCTAAATACTTCATTTCAGAAACCGAATCGTAATTTAATTCTCCCTTAAAAATTTTAATTTACAAAAAATAATAAGAGAAAATAATCAATTTTGATGTGTTAGTTAAATAATGTCCACTTATTTCAAATTAACAACTTAGTTAATTGACAAAAATGTTATCAGACAAAAGCATAAATATCGAAATTTTAAACAGTAATCTACAATGTTTAAATATAGAATCCAAGTGCTAACCTGCACAAGTGAATGCGGTAATCAAATTTGTGTCACACTTTCTCCAGTATATTTTTGTCACTCTGGGTAATAGATTTTAATTTAAGAATGTGAGAATAATAATTTAAGAATGAGAAATACGTATGTTTAATTTGAAATAAAATATCTATGTCATCGACATTGTTTTGAGAAACATATATACAGTTATATATGCATTGGCAGTTATATCCACTCTTGACAAGTTCGTTGATTATTAATTACGTATATTTTGATTACCTTCGGTTTTTGTACCGATCTGTATAGTCTTGTGTAATGTTTAATAAAATCAATGAACTTACCGATTTTTTAATAGTTTCATCAACTTCGTTAATAAGTTTTTCTTGTATATCTGGATTGACTGCTAATTCATGAGCAGAATACGAAATAGTTAAAGTTGGACCAAAGTATCCAGCAACGAAAAACGTAACGCATTGGCTCACCACATCATCCAAATCAAATTCTGTATAATGTAAATAAAACACTTAATCATGCACATAAAACTGTGATCTATATTCCATTCCAATAGCGAGCCGGATGTCCAGGCGATTAAGGCGTCAGTATCACACTCTGGGGTGTCCAGAGCACATATATGTCTCAGGGATATGATAAAAGTGGGGATTTGATCAAATCCCTAAGGAAAATGATCAATTTACTGATGATGTTAAAATAAAGGTTCGACATTGACATTTCCCTAATTAAATGAAGTGATTTGATCAAATCACTAAACTAGTTTCGTAAAATAACAAAAAACGAATCAACAAAGTACGAAGTACTTATATGAAAAGATAGAGATAACGCCAAGTTTATTTATTTTTATGAAAACACGTTGTAGATTTGTGGTACCTGGAGTTACAGAGGACGTTATTTGTTTACGGGCACATCTATTTGTTTTGCATTGTACCTTGGATTTTTCACAGGATTTCTTAATTAATGCCAAACAGCAAATTATCTGTTTTAGCATTTCCTCTCCTTCTATAAGACATCTTTTTCTATCACCCACATATTCTAAAATGTCACAAAGTGAAATCATCATGATATTAATCCTAGTTGATTTCGTAGTTGTTTATGTCGAACAAGAATGCGGATAAAACGTTTTCACTATAGAGAGAAAAGTTAACACACAAGTGACTCGCGTTTGTAATGTCTATGTTGACAGGCACGCTATACCCTTTGTGGCAGCCATTTTAGTCGACTCATACGCCACCTATAGTTAGTGGCACAAGCGAATAACTAGTGACGTTAAACCCTAGGCGGCCTGCGGAAGTTCCCCTCCGGGAGGACTCTGTCGGGAGAACGAACAGTCGAACGCCAGCTAATGGAAAACTTTAAAATGGCGTAGAATGCATTGTCAAAGTCCAGAAATCGTAAATATGTCAACTTTCTTATTTTTCATCTCCGGCCCAAATATCATTGAACTCGTCTCGGTCCCCTGAGTTCAAATATATACTCAAAGTCCCGAAATTCAATAGGAACTAATCTATACAACAGCCGCTAATTTATTTCCTATTCCTTTAACTTTCTCATATCGAATAGTTTTTCTAATTTTCTATAGTACGTGCGAACTTTGAGAGGATTTTGACGCTTACTGTATATTCTGCTATATGATTCTTAACAAGATTTAAGAAAAATAAGTACTTTATTGATATATTAATGAAATTAAATTAAATAATTAAAAAAATTATTGTAATGCTTACTTTCAGTTTTTTTTTCTTGATTCTCTATTGCTTCTAATAACAACTGAAGAAAATCTCTAGGGGTTTCATCCTGTCAAAATAAATTTATAAATGATCTAAAAATTATTGTTTTTATTCATAATTTACTTAAATTACCTTTTTTAACAATTTTCTTTTGCTTATAGCGTCGTTGATAACAAGTTTAAAAAAATCGAGAGATTGGGGGTCAAATACAGCCAAGCGAACGAGTCTGGCCACAGCAGGAAAAAATACTGCAAAAATAATATCGTATATCAGTATAACTTTCGAAACATTCGAAACTTTCGAAAATTTACGAAAAATTTAACGACATGAAAAATGTTATTACAAGATATCCGAAAAGTTAGGATGCGCTGCAGATATTAAAAATGTCACTCACGAACCTGAAGATAAGTCTGGAGTCCAGACCATTTTATTATATTAAAAACATCTTTAGTGTGGGATTTGACAAAATACTTGACAGGATTTGACAAGATATATGAAAACATTTTAAATTTGAAAATATTGAAATAAGAAAAAATGACATTATCACATAATATATGTTTAGAAATCATGAATTATGAGTATTTATGAAAATAATTATATTCTGATTCTGTAATGAAACGAGTAAATTTCAAATGATAATGTATTTATATGTTATAAATGTATATAAATTTAAAGATTTGTAAATTCTCGATAAAGAATTAAAACATGATATATATCTATATTTTTTTCCAAATGAAACCTGTAGCAATTTAAAAGTTTTTTGCACTCTTGATAGTTTTAACATACTTGCAAGTACAAATCTCCAAGGAACTGGACCAATACTTTTTATTGCAGCCTTTACAAAAGGATTATTTGGATCTTTTCTTGAATCAAGTTTAATCCCAAAAGCAGTCATGGCAATAACATCTATTGAAAAAGCACTTGAAAATCTGAAAAGAAGTGAAGTAAAAACATATTTCAATCCTATCAGATTTGTTATTTTATATAACTCAAGTTTTATTAAAATAATACTTGAATCATAAACGTAATAAAATGAACATCGCGGAGTAAGTTTAAACTTTTGATTTGCTTGTTTTATATAATGTAAAATGTATATTCAGTTACAGCATGTACAGTGCAAATCATTCATTATAAATAATACATCATGAGTACAATAAGTAATATGTATGAGAACCTGAAGACGTAATACGAGAATATTTCCTTTCAGGTGGAGATTTATTTGAAATTTATTTCAATTATTTAATGATTTAGAAATTATTTTATTTAGAGAAAAAGCCGTTAAAATTTTCTTTTACTTCCAAATTTGGTAAAAGAGGGATAGAACTCCCTTCTGTTTTATCCTGATAACTAACTTCACCGCGAGAAATGATCTTATCTCACATGTTTATGATACATCTTGTGGTACCACTCACCCCTCCGATCCCGTCACATGGTGTGACATATTGACACCTGATTGGAGGAGATTCGGGGCAGAACATCCCGTTTTCGGTCTCTCCTGTCAAGAATCCTTTTTGATTCTGTCCAAGTTTTCTCTGACCTTCGGTCTGTCCTCCAAAGTTTTACCTTGTGTGTATCCTCTAAGATTGACCAGTCCTCTTAAGGCTCAGGGCCGGATTTAGCAATCAGAGGCCCGTGGGCACAAATACGGTGGGGTCCCCCTTTAAGAGTAGGCAAATTTGATGATTTAGAAAATTTACACAATATACTATACTTTCGACTAGATTTCAACTAGGAAATTGTAAATTTCATTTAAAAATAAGGTTATTCTAAACATGCATATATTTTATTGTGTATAACTAATTATTTTAATTTACTTGAAAAATACCTATGTAAAATTTTTTCCGAAATTTTCCGATATGTTTCATAGGTTTTTTCCCAAGTTTGGTTTTCTGTGCCTGTGGCCCTCATGATTAGGCCACACTAGACGGTCGCGGTAATAGAAAAAAAAAATTATGTTTAAACATAGTTTTGTGGAGGCCCCTATTTTGCGGAGGCCCTAAACACCAGCCCAAAAATGCCCTTATGTAAATCCGGCCCTGTCAAGGCTCCCGAATAGTCCACCGAACAGAGAATTAACATATAGCGATATTTAGCAGGTTATTATCTCTATGATGACATCGTTTGCTATGTGTGGTGGCCGGGTTCTGAATTAGCTGTAATACCGAGGTGCAATCAGTATAGTTAGAATACTGGGAACTGTTCAGCGTGCTGTTACTCTATTGCAATGTTTTGAGTATGGCCAGTAACCCTGCTTGAAAAACAGAGAACTGTTAATGAAACCTGTATCTGTAGCTGTGGACTCGGGAGTCGGCTGCTGTTTTGTTGTAAACAAAACAGCAGCCGACTCCTGAGCTTAGCTTAGATCTATCCGTGTAGATGTTTATTTCCGTGTGAGCCCTAGAGTTAATTCTGACTGATGGATATAATAAGACTTGATGGTAGACCATATACGACACGGTCTACGTACCAATAATTACTTACGCCAGCAACACGTAAACAGATGCAGTTAAAAAATCACACATATCGAGGAAGTTGATCTCTTCCCAAAGGAGGGTGATACTGCATATCGCCGAAGGCAAGGTCTATATAAGAAGGTCAGGACACGCGTACTGGAGCCGCCATTTTGGCCTTTTGGAGTCGCATGTTTAAAAAAAAAACTTGTACGAGCAGTCAGTTTTAAACGACATTAATTAAACTAATTTATGCAATTTTAGTTTAATGAATGTCGTGTAAAACTGACTGCTCGTACAAGTTTTTTTTTTTTAACATGCGACTCAAAAAGGCCCAAAATGGCGGCTCCAGTATGCGTGTCTTGACCTTCTTATATAGACCTTGGCCAAAAGCTACTGCACTTGCATCACTTCCACCCTGCAAATTATTACTAAAAAAAGCCCATATTAATATGCTCTTAGAAAATCACGCAAAAGTATGGAACATACTCAGGGGCAGCAACATCATTACCAGTGATGAAACTCTCTATGCCAACGAAATATAGAGAAACCAATAGAATATAGGTCTACCATCCACTCTTATCGCCTCCATCAGTCAGAATTAACTCTAGGGCTCACACTGAAATAAACATCTACACGGATAGATCTAAGCTAAGCTCAGGAGTCGGCTGCTGTTTTGTTTTACAACAAAACAGCAGCCGACTCCCGAGTCCACAGCTACAGATACAGGTTTCATTAACAGTTCTCTGTTTTTCAAGCAGGGTTACTGGCCATACTCAAAACATTGCAATAGAGTAACAGCACGCTGAACAGTTCCCAGTATTCTAACTATACTGATTGCACCTCGGTATTACAGCTAATTCAGAACCCGGCCACCACACATAGCAAACGATGTCATCATAGAGATAATAACCTCCCTAACTCTGTTTTCTTTAACTAGACAAAAACTCGCTTTGACCAGTTAAAGCGAGAGGGCCGACGAGCTAGCGAAATCTGCAGCGCAGGAAAATGATCTTTCTATTTTCTACGCCAAAATCCCCATTAAACAGATTAAAAACATGTTTAAACAGTATCTTATTAAAGAGTGGCAACTCCAATCGAATGACAATCACAATCATTGACTTACAAATTTATCCCTGCAATCGAAGGCTACATCAACAATAACTAACTTAACATTAACCACCATATCACACAGTTTTTAACTGAACATGGTAGGTTTCACTCTTACCTCAGACGTTTTAATTTACAACAAACGAACCTTTACTCCTTTTGTAACTTTTGGATGGTAGCGAATATTAAATCTTTCACTGCATTAGTTTAAAACTAGAAAGACATCAACTGAAAACATCAGTGAATGAAAATGGGGATACTTGGCATGATGCACATAAGTACCTACTCAAAAAACAAAACTACAACTACTTCAAAGATTTAATCATGAAGTACTTCACTATCAGCACAGTTCCATCCTTGAGCCAGTAGCATTGGCTCTTCCTCAGTGACTTGCTCATTCATGCTTACTGTAAACTGCAATCCGCATGTTCATATGTATGTTCGTCTCACGCTCATTCTCTAATATGTATCGAATATTAGTACCTGTCGCGCAACAAAACAAACAAACAATGAATGTTTTATCGGGTATTTTAATGTATGAATTTTATTGTCGTGCCTAAGCTTGTTTACCCTACTCGCGAATTACTATCTATATGCACTCTCTTGGCACAATCTTATGGAAATGTTTATCAAACACTATGGATATAACACTCTATTGTATATTACCACCAGCTAAGGACGACAGTGCTCCTATTGTATTTCTGTATTATACAGGCAAAATAAAAATAAAAAATAACCCATATAAGCGTGGGAAAAAGCAAAGGCTAAAAAAAGATTAAACTTCAGAATATTGTTCTTTCACTCGGTGAACAGCTATCTGTTATTTGCTGAAAAATTCTTACTGCTCAGTCGTCTTACTAAAAGCAATATTAAACAAGATGGAAGATGGAAAAATGAATTCACATAAGCGTGGGACAGATTGGAGAGTAGACGAAAATATATAGCAGTAGATATGGGTGTAAGATACTATCTACGATTTTTTAATATACGTAGTGTATGTACTGTACATTATAATAAACAAGTGAGACGGCAAAGTCATTCTTGAAACGAGACCGTCTCGAGAGCCGAGCAACGCATGCGCAAATCTCGCACTCGTGCCTGTTTGTAGAAACAGTCTCAGCAACTTGTATTTTATTTTGACCCGGTTCTCGGTCCTCTGACTACCTACAAGTTTGGTTTATTTTATGTGCGCGTGATTTAAGCACCAAATACTCTGTGCCAAATTGTAACACCTGACATGTACTCATTCATCCCTTTAAGGTGTGCAGCCGTTGACAGCAGCGCGATTTTAGAGACGAGACACAGTCTCCTCAAAAATGATTTATATAGAGTAAAATTCATTAAACTGCTAACGTAACGTAAATAACAAAGTATTGTAAATTTCAAGAATCGAAATCAATTGTTGAAATTTACAATCGCTACTTAACGTTGTAATATTTGATGGTTTTAAAAAGATATTCTGCCAATAAGGGCCGTCCATAAATTACGTAAAAGCGATTTTGGCCATTCTCGACCCCCACCCACCCCTGTGTAAGAAACCTTAATATTTTCTTTGATCCCCCCTCCCCTTCCCTTCCCTATCTTACGTAATATTTAGGCAAGATTTTATAGAAAGATTTTAACAAAAAAAAAATTTGTTTACGAAACCCTAAAAACCTTAGGTCCAAAATATATACCGTATATCTCGGCGGATAAGACGACAGTTGAATCATAAAAAGAGGCCCCGAAAATCCGGGGACATCTTATAGGACAGATATAAGCTAAAGCTATAAAACTTCGACGAAAATTTATACCTCCTCTTATCTGAAAGTCGTCTTATCCGTCGATATATACGGTAATTATTAATTAGTTAATTATCAGGTCAGTCTATAAGTTCATGCGTATTTTTATCTACAAAAAAGATTTGCTGTAGGTGTCTATGAACAGTTCCATGGGATGAATTTAAACGTTCCATAATTTCATCAACTGTTAAAGATGGTTCTGCTTCAACTAGTGCAGAGAGAGCATCATCGTCAAAGTCAACGGGTCTTCCAGTACGAGCCTTATCCTCCACACTAAAATCATTGTTTCTAAATCTTTCAAACCACTTCTGCGCAATCCTTGCACTAATTACTATTTGATTATGCACAGTATTTATTTTTATGGCTGCATTTGTAGCATTCTCACCACTTAAAAATAAAAAGTATAAAACATGTCTTTTGTATTCGTCGGTTACTTCCATTTTAAGGAAAATAAACAACTGAAATGTTCACAATTCTGAACAGTATTATATGAATGAGATCCAATTTAACACTTCAGTGTAAAAATTATCACATTAGACTGACATTTTTAACAGCAAAACAAGATTTTTCTCAAGGTCATAGAAATGCGCATGGACTTATGGACTGACCTGATAATATGTACTACTATTTATAAAAGACTTTATGTGAACAAATTTAAAAATATAAAAATTTAATGAATTCGAATGAACAATTTATTTTAAGAACTTTATTTTATTAATTATTATCTATCATTCATCATCATCATTTAATTAACGTTATAATATTCATTTTTATATTAATTTTAATTTTAACAAAAGGACGCAGAAAACTTTGACAGATCAATTAGCACGTATAAACAGAAACGTCATACAAAATAAAACAAGAGAGAATAGAAACCACATTCCGTTGCCATATTGATTACATCTTGGCTAAGGGCAAGAAAATAAACTACATGCTAATAAAATGTGCTAGGTGCACCTGGAAACTAAATCATAAAGCTTGTAAATTCTATATAATGGGGCAATACAACCAATGCTACTTTAGCTGGGGTCTTGTAACTGGTAAAAATTCAGTATCAAGTAAATTACTTTCTTCAAAGACAGTTTGCCATCAGAATTTCAAAGTGTTGCAGAACCGTTTCTACTAATGCTTTTCTGATACTAGCAGAGCACCTTCCTTTGCCACTATGCATTATAGAAAATGTTCTAAACTACTACATCAGAACTACAAACATCAAGGCTTAACAACAGTCTCTAGTGCTATCTACGGCTGTTCATATGCTACCACTTTGCAATTACTTTACTATCTCTGATCATCACCCTGTAAACAAGTTATCCCCAGAGTACATTTGATGTCATCTGCTTCCTCCATGGAAAACCATGCAGCATTAATATCTACACGGGTGTTCGTGTCGGCTCAAGTATCTGTATCTTCCTCCAAACTGACATATTTTACCCAAAATATGTTAGAAGGTACAGATACCCCCAAAGCTGAAGCTTTTCAAGCTTCTATCAAGCTGAAGATGGTGTCTACCAAGCTGTTCATGTTAGGCCACTTAACTACCAAACAAAACTCTTATCAACATTTACAGTGATTCTCAGTCTGTCCTAAAAGATCTATTAAATCCCAATTGCAATAGCAATAAAATCACATATAAACAGCACAGTGGCGTGCCGTCATTGGAAGCGATGGAAGCGCCGATTCCACCTTCCAATGACCTTCCCTTGTATTTTATAAAATATAAATTTTCATATTTTAACGTACAGCATTAATTAAAATTAATTTTTTATTATAACTGCATTATGTATCTTTTACAAATTTCTATACTACATGTGAAAAAAACGATAAGATTGCTATTGTATATTCGAATAATTCAGTGGCGGAAGGAATGTCGAAACCGGGTCGGTTTCCAATCAGCCAGATTATATAGGCATTGGCACATGCGGTTTACAGAGCACCAACCTCACCCGGTTTAGCTGGTAGAAGCAACACACGCATAAAGCGTCCAACTTTATATCTCGGAGCGGTTGTGGGCTGTTAGCCGCCTGTAGATATTCGGCCACCCTCGCCCGATAGAATCATGAGCAGACTAGATCAACGGCGGAGAACCCCGGCCCGCGGGCCAGCTACGGCTGGCGAAAAGTTTCTATCCGGCCCGCGAGATCTTTAATAGATTATTAAATTGGAAAAAATAACTATTTAATAGTTATTTTTCCAATTCTTTGTAATTTTCGAAAATGATAAGAGAAATAAATGTAGTAATTAACTTTTTATTTATTTATTTCATATTTGCAGACTTAAAAAATTACAAGTCACAAGAAGGCGTCAATTAACTACTACGGCCCGCGGAAAAAACGTAAAATTTATTCTGGCCCATGTTATAAAAAGGTTGCCCACCCTAGACTAGATTTATAACTTTATCCAACCGATAGGAGTTTACTGGTATGTCATTATGATAGTTCTGTATAGTTGACAGGAGTTTTAAAAAAATCCATTAAAATATTTGATAAATTTATTCTGCGTTTATTCATCTATCCCATCTTATATTACTTACGGATTTCAATGTTAAACCGGTGATATTACGATTTAGTATGTCCCATCTGTAAGGGGATGCAGAAAAAACGTGTACAATTCTAGTACAGTGTTAAAAAATTAACTGTTACTTTGGCAGCATCATCTACAACCAAATTTAATGAATAAGACGTACAATGGTACAAAAAAGCTCTAGAATTTATTTTCTTTAAATTTACGATTTATGTATCGATTGTCATAAAAATTTTCTTTCCACTTCTTTCCCAAGACTACAGATATTCAAGTACAAAGTAACCGGTTTCGACTTATTTCTACTTAAGTAGTAGTTAAATAATTAAGCGATTAGGGAATTAGAAACATATAAAACCTGATGAAAGAGCCGAAATTTTACTTAAACAGAAGCTTAACCGAACCAATCTCTTGCCAAGTACAGTGGGGTCTAATCTCTTCATAATATTAGATGTAATAAAGACAGAAATTTTTCCAGTTCAACGAGAGTGACCGAAAAGTTGTAAATTTTGGAAATTTCCGTGAACACTCGGTCTTAAAACAAATTGGTTAGAAAACGAACGGACAATCTGTTAAGTCTAACATATTTAGATTTTTACAGCTATGGTGAGAAACGTTTAAAATCTACAACAACCTTGTCGCGTCCTTTGAGATATACTAGTGATGCGACAAAAGAGGCATTTGACATTGACCGGTATCGGCACCCTCGGGATTTGGCATGCACACACCTACCTGGACCGTCTCTGATTCCATTCATTAGCCATTCGTAGGGAGCTATTTCACTAACTTGTAAGTGGATTGTTTTAAGATTTAAAAAGTAAAGAATATTTTGTTATTTTTATGTACGTTTCTTCACAAAGTTATATTTAATTATAAGTTTCTTTAAAAGTATATTCGTACAATTGAAAAATTTTTTTTACTTAGCATGTATATTCATCACACATTTTGTTTTACTAAGTAAGTTTTTTTTTTATAATTTTAATTTTAGCCCTTATATCGTGGCTAGTGATTCAAAAATTTATTTTAAAAAAGTTTTGGTTCAAAACCATATAATGAAAAAGAAAACATTATTAAAAGAGAAAGACCAATGCCTAAATTAAATATAAATACGTCAACAAAAAAATTTCGACATTTTCACCATAAAATTTATGACGAATGACGATTCTTTCGTAAAATTGAAGCAATTTGGAAATCAAAGCAAAATAGAATTTAACTTTGGTAGACAATATAAAATAAATATTGAAAATTATAACAAGATAATTACGATTAATAGGTATATCTAAATTAATAGATGTTATATGTTTTTCTCAAAGCAAGAATTGGCATTTAGGGGCCATAGAGAATTTATTGAATCTAATAACGAAGGTAATTATATGGAACTTTCTTATTTATTAAGTACGTCAGATAATCTATTAAAAATACATTTAAAGAAGTATACAGTTTTTCTGGCTTATCGAACAAACGAATACGAACGAGCCCTGACGCGCAATTAATTGATTGCCCCTGTAAGTCCGCTTCTTACAGAAACACAGCTTCCCTATCATCAAATGTCATGGCACGCCACTGATCCAGCACCATATTAAAAATCTCGTGTTACTGGCCATACTGGCATACTAGGAAATGAAAAAAAAATGACTTTGAGGCTAAGTCAGCTGCAAAGGAAACTACTGACTTGGACTACACTCACATCCCTCTCTCACGTAGCAGCCTTAAAATTTATTTTCATGACAATACTATGCAAAAGTGGAATCAACAATGGTTGAGCAGTAAAACCAGTAGAATAACAAGACTTTATTTTCCTAGCTGAATGCAGGTTCTCATCACCACTTACAGATCTTACGTTTGCTACTGCTCAACTACTTACTGAGTATTGTAATTTTAGAAGCTACCTGGCGATGTATAACCGGGCAGAAACTGCCTCTTGCTTTTGCTCTACAGAAAACCAAGACAACGTCGACCATATGATAAATTTATCATTGTCCAATTTACGATCAAGATAGGCTTATTCTGAAATTAGAATCTTTACGCTTGGTTTCAAATGGTTCAGAAGCCACTGTTTGATGTTTTTTTTTACAATTGTGTTCAAAAAATATGGAAGAAAAGACTATTCATAATTTCTAATTTCTAGTTTTACATTTTAGTTTTTACTAAAAGCCAAATACTAATTTTATGTTTACTTTGTATCATGTATTTTGGTTTATATATTCTTAATGTTATACTCCCATAGGAGTGGTGCACTTATTCTAATAAAAAGAAAGAGAGAAACCATCAAACGGCTTTTCTCCCTCGATAAAAAATGTGAAGAGCGTGAGTCTGCTGGCGTTATTATTCTATCACGTCACACCTGATGGCGTTAGAACAACGAACGTTCTTAATAGAAACCGCCAAACTGAAGCCAAATTCAAAACTGCACTACTCAACGAGATCAAAAAATAATAATATTACGTAAGACGAAATCTATTACCCCCTACCCCTGAGTAAGAAATCGTAAGAAATCTTTGACTCCCACCCACCCCAAAATACCTTACGTAATTTATGGACGGCCCCGTATCAAGATAAACTTCGTTTAAATAGTCGGAAATAATAAAGGTTATCGATATCCGTATCAGATTTGTCAGCCATCGTGTTTCTTTCCTGATTTATGGAATAAATTTTAATTAACCGAAACTATCGGTTAACTCAGCCGGCAGTTTATCCCAAAGATTTTTTTTACATTTTCTATTCTGTGGCATTAAGGGGGTCTTTTTTTAATGACGGTCATAGTGACTCACAATATGATGGCAACGTGGTGAGAGACTGGACTCGAAATATCCGGACAGACCACTCCCAAAAATTTCAGGAGTTTTTTGACTCGATTAGTTTCGTTTCCTGGTCACTAAGAGCAGCAGGCTGGTACTTTAAGTGCTCACCATCCGGCAGTCTATCTCAAAGACATCGTTGGGTGTGTACACAGGTATAATTTAATTTAAAATAGTACTAAAATTAACAATATACTTGCTTATTAACATCTACTTCCTTTCCATCTTTGGATTCTTCTATGATATTGTTAATAAATGTTTGGCAACATTCATCCAATGATTTATCCATCTACAAAGCGTTAGGGAAAAATCAATTATATGAAATTCATTTCATGCTGTTAAATTTTACTTTAATATACATTTTGATATGTAAATTTGAAGCAAAAAGACGAGAGAGTAATTCGTACCAGTCTCAATTTTCCAGAAGTGAAACTGGGTGACATCATACTTCTCAATTGTTTCCATCTTTCTCCAGTTTGCATGAATAATCCTCTATCCAAAATTGGATTTCCGAAACGAAAATCCTGAAATTTTGTTTATTTTATTGATTATTTTATTATCACACAATATTTATTAAAACAAATATTTATTAGTGTTTTCATTATTTTAATATTTACCCTCTGACCCGAAAAATAATGAAACTCCTTCACAAAAAACAGTCTTTATCAATTCTGGATCCGCTATGATTAATGTAGGATTCGGACCTTCGTAAATACTAATAAAATAAAAAAGTATAAACAGATTTATATATTAAATAGCTTACAATTAAAATAACTAATGCCACCATTTATATTAATTTACAATAACTCAGGTTATTCGGTAACATATTAATTTATTTAATACAGTACCATTTAATTTAGTTAGGAAATCTTTAAAGGCAGTAAAAATAAATAAATTTTATATTTAAGTTTTCGGTTGAAGTTATTAATTAAACATCGAATTTTATGCAGCACAGATTAAGCAGCAATTCTCATAGAACATTTGTCGTTTCTTAGTTCAGAATTCCGAACCAATTTTAAATAAGCTTCGTAAAAAACATCACTTTTGTATTATGATAAAATGAACTTATAAAAATCAGATAAGTTTTTAAATAGACAATACGAATAGATTAATTTTTATTACCTTATCCATAAATAATAATCATAAAACCATTTATCTTATCGATAATATTAACAATTTGGTTTGTTTTATGATACAAAATATACTCTTGCTTATACGTATACAAATTTAAAATTGGTTCTTGTAAAGCGTTTTAAATTAATTTTTAAAAAATAACTCTTCTACCAATCAATAACAATTTGAGCGAAATAATGGAAGTATATTTGTGGTAGTTTTAATTAGAAAACATATCTAAAAGAATTTTTTGTTTACCATATTTATTTTATTGAGCAGGGTCAGCGCCGGATTAACCCACTTTGGGGCCCTAGACATTTTCTTCTTACCAGGCCCCTGCCTGGCTATAATATAATATAATAGAAAGATTAGAAGTATGAAATAATCTAATAATCTTAACCTTTGTTGCTATTTTTTGCCTAGGCAACGCCGGTCTCATCATCTTGTAGTTAATATTATTCTAATCGCTATAAAAAAATTCTAAATTATCGAAAGAATTACTTTCAATAAGAAGAAACATAAGAACACATTTTCTTTAGATTTTAGAATTCACAATAACCATATAAAAAGTAATATATTTTTGTTTATCGGTTTATTGTATACAGTTGTCCAACAGAAAAGTAAACTATCTTATTTACAAATCTATTCAAAATAGAGAGTTTGACCGGGCCCTCCAAAAAACCGGGCCCTAGACATTTGTCTCATTTGTCTATGCGAGGATCCGGCCCTGAGCAGGGCGTCATCATATAGTATGCAGTTTTGCTCTTGTCTGAGATGTTTGCCGTGAAAGTTGTGATTTGCTTTTAGGTATGGTGTTGTTATTATACAGTAATTGATAATCAATTAAATACAACGAAATATAAGAGAAGTGCGCTTCAAAAAATTACTTTACAACATATAATTGTATGCGAATATTTAAGTGGGTATTATGTGGTAAAATACAATAAATGAAATGAGGATAAATTACTAACATGCTGGGAAAATAAAAAAGGTAGTTGTGGAAATACCTTTGCATTAAATTCTTGTAAGTGTTTATCAACGCTAACACAATTTCGGACACGTGCGCTGCGTATCTCGCCGACCACGGGATTGCGCAGCGCTGTTACCTATCTCGTATACGTAGGCGTGTTGCCCCTCGCCACCCACTGACACCAAAAATATAACGCTTACCTAGATGATATCTTTTAACTTATATGAATGTTTAACGGAATAATATACAGCCTATGTCCACTTTGAAGGTCCATTCTAAATATTGGTGAAAGAATTTTTGAATTCGGATGAGTAGTTTCGGAAATTATCGCCTACATGCAAACTTACAAACTTACCTTTCTATAATATTAGTATAGATTAATTCGATTCTTACTTTTACTTAATGACATATTAATAATTTTTAATCTCTTCCTCCTGAACTATCTATTGTTATGTAACACTTTAACGTCACATTCAAGTTACAATTATAAAATAGTGCGTAACTTGTTTCTTTCGTTTGTATCATTTGCCTAATTCCATATAACTTATTTAAATTTTTAAAGTATCCATCGATTTATTTTTATAACAGATCGATAAAAATTATTATAATTTAATTTTAAAAATTACTTGCTACTAAGAAAGTATTAATTATAAAAATTAACTGTTTAAATAGTTCAATGTGATTTTAATTTAAGTAATATTTTTTAAGTCATGTACGTCTCAGTTATTTTTATAAAGAAAAAAAATTACTTTGCTAAAAAATTTATTGCAAATAAATAATTTTATTACCCAAATATTTTCCCATATTTGTTATACCATTCCTGTTCTTGTTTGCCTTGATTCTGGAAGTAATTTTAATAATGATAGATAAGGAATTTTCAGTTTATACTTACGAGTTTAATAACTTAAAATATTTTTACACTGTAGAAAATAAAAAATAATCTTACACATTTTATATTCCAACCTATTGATCCAACCAAAAATTTTGGAGGCACTTCAGGAATTCCTCGATTTTTCCAATAACCAAAGTTTCTTGTCATATACCTAAACAAGCAATTTTTATTATTACATTCGTACTATCAATATAACAAATTATTAGTTTTGAGTACTATTGATGCAATTATATTACATGTAAAAAAATGTTATTGCTAAACTCTTAAAATAATTTTATAGTTTAACATAGTGTAATGTATTTAAAAAATTAAAAACTATTAGCTTAAATATTGTGAATAGAATATGCACAACGTATATGTTAAATGGTTTCTTTAAAAAATAAAATAAAACATTATTTCTAACAATTTATGTTTATTAGTTAATACTTATGTGATATATATATATCACATATGTAAAAAAGTAAGTAAAACGACCACAATGATGTACTTACATATAAAAAGCCAAGAAAAGGCCCAAAGGTAACAAAATATATGCAGGAATACCAAAGAAATCCATTATTTTGTGCAGAATATCCAAATAGTAGTGGTGCAACTGGTGATTTAAAACAATTATATCAGTGCATAATAATCAATTTCTATCAATTGAATAGAATAGAAAAGATAGTATATCTGCTTATATAATTCAGTAATCTATGGAACAATATCCTGTTTTTGTTGTGAAATATTACTGTTACATTTCTTATAAATGAATGAGAAACGGATGTTCGCATATAAAATACGTTCATGACACAGTACTGGTTGCAAAGATAATAGAGGGCTGTCCTTTATCCTAGCAAATGGCTTAGCCCTGAGTTAGAAGCGGAAAAAAGAGGGAGGAGATAGGGGATTAGATGGAAGAAGAAATAAAGAAAAATAGGAAAGTTGGAAAAAAGCAACCTTGAGGCTCCCATGGGACCGATGGGTGCCTGCATCTCTTTAATTAAAAATACCAAGGATACAATAGTTTTAGTGTCTTACAAAGAAACAAAAATAAAATACAATTGTAGATCTAATATGTAGATCTAATTGTAGTTTACGTCACTACATTGTGTCTTCGAAAGAAAAGAAAAAAAAATACAATTGTAGAGTTATTGTGGAAGGACTTATTCCCCCTTCGCAAACAAAACATATTTAGAATATTTACAATATGAAACTCTGCTTGGGTTTCTGAGAGATCACTCAGTTGTGGGTTTCCAACCATTGGACTTACAATGGGGCAGTTTGGGGACAGTCGACCAAGCAATTGATGTGAGTGATAACCGTACTTGACACACTTGTTAATAGCAGAATTTATAGTATCATTTATTCTTCTTTTCGTTGTTTTATTGGATAGACTATGTGGGGCGGGTTCCTTTCAGTCGCTGTCCTCAGTTGTTGAGTTTGTGCTACGTTCTCCTTCCTCGTCTTTGCTTGTATTTTGTTCGGTTTCACGAGTATCGTCCTGTGTCCGAATCTTCTGTCGATGATATGGCCGTATGAGAGTTTCTGTGTCTCGAATGTATTGTTCGAGTGCTCTAAACAAGGTTTTATTGTTCACAATTTCTGTTTCCTTTGGAGGCCAGTTGAATCCTGCATATAGGCACTTCATTTGGAAATGTTCCCGTTCTTTCTCGTATTTTTTGCATTCGTATAAGTAGTGGTACACGTTGTCTTCTTTATCGTCGTCTGTTTCGCAGTACATATTGTCTACTTTCCGAAATCGGAAGAGATAAGGACCAAAATTCCCGTGCTGTGTGAGGCACTGAGTTATGCCAAAGGATGGGTTGAAGTGCTTGTTTTTAATTCTGTCCGTGATGTTTGGGAAAAATTTGTAGCACTGTCTACCCGTTTGTGAGTGGGTCCACTCCTCTTGCCAAAGACTGGTCGTGATGGTTTGAATTTTCCGTTTTATTTCTTTGTGCGGGAGCCTTTTGTATCCAGTTTCTGTGTCTGATGTTGTGGCCCGTTTGGCCAGTTTATCGGCCAATTCGTTATATTCGTTACCTCGGTGGGCTCGAATCCAATTGAAGTTAATCTTTTGGTGTTCGTTCAAAAGATCCGCTAGGCCAATTAGTTCGTTTGCCAGTTTGGAGTTTCTTCGTTTTTGTTCTAGTATATGTAGAGTTGCCTTACTATCCGTGTATAACGCAATCGGATTCTTGTACTGGTTTTTATTTTGTTGTATGTGTTTAAGGGCCTTAAATATGGCAAACATCTCAGCTTGCATAATTGTGCAGTGCCTCTCGAGCCGGATTGATGCTTGGTATCTGGTTTTGTTATTGTTATCTTTTATTACTATTCCACTCCCAACTCCTGAGGGTGTAGAAGACCCCGTCAGTGAATATCTTCTAGTGTGTGTTGTTTCTGGTTTCCTGATTGCCAAGACTTATCTCGTATGTTTCAATTTGTGCAGGATTCACTATCGCTTTCGTCTTGTCAACTTCCTCTGTATCATAGTTGATGATCTTGTCAATCAGTTGTTTGTCATTGAGGAGAACGCCATTTTTGATTTGGTTTTGTTTTTCTTCCTCTGATAATCTTATTAGATTGATTATTTTGAGGTTCCATTCCCAGATTAATTCTTTTGCATACCAGTGAATTGGTTTGATATTTGCCAAGATTAATAGGGCATCTGTTGGGGTGGTCCTGTAAGCTCTGATGGCTGCTCTCCTTTGTATGGCTAGAAGGCGACGTTTGTTATGGATTTTCTCTATTGATTCTCCCCATACTTGGACGCGGTATAGAATCGCCGGCTCGATCGCCCCCTTGTAGATGAGTTTCGTGCTTTTGGTATTCATCCCCCATGTGTTCCTATTTAGGTGTTCTAACCAGTTGGCTCTCTCAATTATTTTTTTGTAGGTCTCTTCTATATGGGTCTTCCAGCTCAGCGCCCTATCGAAGTAAATTCCCAAATATTTGATATTTTGAACATTTTTTATGTTATTGTTTCCTATTTTTATGCCAATTGACTTTTTTAATTGTGTTCTCTTATTTTTCCGTGTGCAGACAATGGCTTCACTTTTGTGATGGTTAATAGGTTGTTTATTACGTTGACTCCATTTGTTAATTTTATCTAATATCTTCCTCTTTGAGCCTATCGCTGTTTTGGTGTGCCACCATAACCAGCAGGTCATCCGCAAATGCCTGAATTCGTGTGTTTTCAGTGTCAGGGTTTTCGTCCAATAATGTACAAAAGCAAGGTTCCAGAAGCCTGGTCCGGCTCTGGAGCCCGTGGGCAACCTCTTTCGACTTGTCTAGTGATGCTAAAGCTTTTGGTGTGGTATTCAGCTCGACGGTCGTCTAGGTAATCTTGTATTATGGCCTTTATATTTTGTGGGCATTGCGTTTCGTTAAGTCTTTTGAAAACCGAAGGCCACCAGAGGTAGTCAAACGCCTTCTTGAAATCGATTTTTATTAGTAGTGCGTGCTGGCCTTTTCCCCATGCCCTGAGAACGAATTCTTTTACTTTTGTTACAGCTTGTATTATTGAATTTCCTTGTCTAAAGCCATATTGGTTTTTGTTCATGTGTCCATTTTTATAGAGGTGCCAGTCTATTCTTTTAATTAAGAGCCCGTCGAGAATTTTTCCCATCACTGGTAGTAGGCTGATGGGGCGATAGTTGTCTGGTTTATTGGGGTTTTCAGTTTTTGGAATCAATTTTATGTTTCCATTTTGTGGGAAAAACTCCCAAACTCCTGGCCATTCATTATATAAATGTACCATTGCAATAGGAATTTTCTCATGTACTGTACATGTGTACCTTTATTACCATTTGGCATTTATAACTGCAAGAATTATGGAATACCAGTTAAGTTCAAAAGTTGTCAGAATACATTTGTTTGGGTAGACATTGTAAAATATTTAAGCGTGTTCACAAACTCCATTTTACATATATTTTTGTATAATTAAGCATTTAAGTCCTGGTGATTTTTCTTGTGGTCGTAATCTGGTGATTGTTCTTGTGGTATGTAATCATTTACTCTAATAAATTAATGTTTTCATATAATTTACATCCTTTATTGTGTGTATTTAAATAAATTAGTGTATATTGTTAAATAATTGTGCTTGTATCATTTAGATAACAACGAAAATTCCAACGAATTAATAGATGATGTACCAGTACCAGAAATGCTTGAACCTGAAATAAGGGTGACAAGGTCGAAGAGAAAGAAACGGCCATTGGAACGACAAATAAATGAGTTAATAAGCGAAATTAAACGAAGTAATGCTGTTTCTGAGGAATTGGAAAAGAAATCAATAAAAATTGCAGAGGAAGGACTGCAATTACAGAGAGAAAGTATAGAATTGGAAAAAGAATTATTATCCATAATAAAAATGTCTTAATTAATTTGAAATAAAAATCATTTTTATTGTATGTGATCATTTATTTTCCTCAATTGAAAATACATCTTGATGATTGCGGGAGGACTGCAGTTATAAAGGCATTAAAACTTGAATCTGTATTAAAATCTATGAATAATTATTAATGAAATTAAAAGTAAAAACAATAATTGTATTAACTATATAAATATTTATTTTCCTGACTTTATAAATGAATAAAACTACAAACACTAGACAAATTTTCAGTCAAAGTAATTTATTTCAGCTTAATGTTAGAGTATATAAATTTTATAACAGTCTCCTGATTTTCAAGAGCTTGTTTAATTAACAGCAGTTACAAGGAGTTTCATTTAACACTCAAATTATGAGGACTGTTCATATAAACATAAATTAGTAGAACAAACAGATATTAAATAATTTTAAAATTCTAACTATTAGCAATGTCAAAATTTAAAGTACAACGATATTCTAGTGAACTTCTGAGTATTATCCTGTAATAACTCTTGTTTTGAGAACTTAATTTAAAATCTTATAATCTTAATCTTCATCCCTAAAACTTCTTGCAATAGCATTTCTAATTGAAATAGCTTTGGTGTTGTTTATCCCTATAACACAAATTCTCTCTAATGAACTATCAGACTGATTTATTTCATTAAGCCATGTTTTCTCTATTGGATCATCCCTCTTCTCACACAAATTATGTAATATACAACAAGTTTTAATTATTTGTTTTGATATATCAATCCTATTATCCATTCGTTTAGAAAGTCTTCGAAATCTTGCTTTTAATCTTCCAAAGGCATTTTCTATTACTCGTCGAGCTCTAGATAATCTAAAATTGAATGTTTTTTCCATTTCATCCTCTGTTGTACTTGGAAATGGTTTCATTAAGGTTGGCTGTAAAAGAAAAGCAGAGTCACCAATAATTAAGGTGGCACAACTTCTCCACCAATTCTTTCCCCTAATTCTAAGAAGTTTATATTTTGTAGGCATGTTAAAAGAGAGTTAGAATTTTTAAAAATATGTGCATCATTATGTCTTCCAGGAGATCCTACATTTATATATGTAAACATATATTTGGCATCCGAAACAGCAAAGAGGACCACAGAATACCATCCTTTATAGTTGTAATAGTCAATGCAGTCGTTTTTGGTGGTGAAATAGGAATGTGTGTTCCATCAATTGATCCAAAACATTGTGGAAAATTCCAAATCTCGTAAAAATCACGAATTTTTAAGTCAATTTCATTTTTATTCTGTGGAAACTGGATAGCGGTAGACATTAAATTATTTATAACTGCATTGCAGAAGTCTATAACAATTTTACAAACGGTGGATTTTCCCACACCAAATAGATGTGAAATAGTCCTATATTCAGACGATGATGCCAATGTATATAGAGCAATTGCTACTCTTTTTTCTGTAGAAATACATCGTCTCAAGTGAGTGTTATTTCTTTTCATTTCTGGTAATGCATAACGTGACCAGACGTCCCGTTTTGAACGGAACTGTCCCCTTTTAGAGTTACGAGTCCCGGTGTCCCCGAAATAAACTCTGGGACGCAAAATTGTCCCGTTTTCTGAAACCGCGAGAAAATTTGAGTAGTCGAGCCGGCCGGACGCGATCGGTGTGCGAGAGCAAACCGCGTCGTCGGTTGACGCGACGATAGCCGAGAGTGGCGAAGACGTCATCGCTCGCGCATTGTTGACTAATTGTTTGGCAAATTTTTAGTTCGCCCACTTTTCGATATTTGTTTTGTTGTTGTTTGATGCTCGTGTACCTAGTAAATAACTTAAACTTCTTTTGTTTTGGAATCATAAGTTAAAATGCCGAAACGCAAGTGTACTGTACGTTCAATGTTAACTTACAAGCAAAATATCTGTTTATCAAGCAAATAGATACTCCCTCAGATGTCAGATGTGAAAAGTGTCGTACAGAATTTAGCGTTTCCCATGGTGGTGCCAGTGATATTGAACAGCATTTAAAGTCTGAAAAACATAAAAATGCCGATCGTACCGCCGCTTCGAGTTCTTCGATGTTAACCTTTTTCAAGAAATCGGACGCACCAACTTTAAAAGATTTGGATATCGCCGCGGCAGAAGGTGTCTGGGCTTATCACACGATACAAGAAAACCACAGTTTTCGCTCTAATGATTGTGCGTCGAAATTAATTCAATCATGTTTTGATCCCAAATTTACATGCGCGCGTACGAAATCAGAAGCTATTGTAGTAAATGTTTTGACGCCTACAGCAATGAAAGAATTAAAAGATAATCTTGATAAGTCCAATTGTATTACAATACTAAACGACGCTTCAAACCACGGTAACAAGAAAATATACCCTATTCTAGTGCGCATTTTCAACCTTGCGTAGGTGTGCAAGTAAAAATTTTAGATCTCCAAGACCAACCAGGTGAGACTTCTGACATCATTGTCGATTATTTAAACCAAGTGTTGACAGATAATAATTTGACAGCAAAAGTCGTGGCATTTTGCGGAGACAATGCCAACGTCAATTCCGGAGGTGCGGCTAGGCGAGGAACTAACGATGTGTTAACGAAATTGCAATCATCACTGAAAAAGCCATTGATAGGTATTGGATGTGGAGCCCATGTAATTCACAATGCAATAAAATCTGCTGCAGACAGGCTACCCTTAGATTACGAAAGCATTATTGTGAAGATATATTCATTTTTTTATGTTTACACGATTCGAGTTGAAGCTCTAAAGGAGTTTTGCGCCGAAACTGAAACGGAATATCAACAAATGCTCGGCTATAGCAAAACTAGATGGCTTGCTCTTATGCCTGAGTAGTAGTGATTTGAGTAGCACTGATCACAAAATTAATTTTCTAATTAAAATAAAATTAATTTAATTTAAATTTGTAATAATAAGACAAAGTTTCTGTATTAATTATTTTATATAAGATATATGATTGGTCGGTTTTTGATATAAATTGAGTTTTAAGGAAAGTTAGAATTTATTTTTAATACCAAGATTAAAAATTGCAATCATGGAGAGATATGGTTTTATTATTACTTACGACGGTGATAGAAATTATTCTGTTTCTCCTCGTTTGTACAAGTCAATAGATACGTGTATTGCTGCGGTAAATAATTTTTTTTTCGATATTCCTGATAATCTCCCTATTGTTTTACGTTATTTTAAAGTTAATGATGAAATATGGAAAGGAAATGGAAAATTCGGTTTTATAATTGTTGACGAGAATGGAAGAATTTATGAAGTTAGTAATAAATTATATTATTCGTTCGAGAAATGTTCAGAAGTTATGAAAGAAATTTATATAGAAAGGAACAAAAAGAATATATTAATATTTAGGGAGATAATTTGTGGATCAAAGCATTATAAATTTACTAAAGCTTATAAGTTTGATTAATATGTATTTCAAACATCCTAGTAACTGTATAATCGTTGGACCTTCTCAATGCGGAAAGACAACATTAGTGAGAAAAATTATTCGTAACAAAATTTATGAAAATACATTAAAAAAGATTCTATGGTGTTATTCCGTATATTTACCGTTTTTTCACGAGGAAAAAGATGTTACATTCATGTATGGCTTACCTGAATCCGTGCAAGGATGGGATTTAATAATAATTGATGATTTGATGCATGAACTCAGTTCAAAAACTGCATTTTTGTTTACAACAGAGTCTCATCATTATAATGTAAGCGTGATCGTAATAATGCAAAATTTGTTTCCAAAAAATAGAATTATGAGAGATATAACTTTAAACACGCATTATTTGATATTATTTAAAAATAATCGCGATGAAAGTCAAGTAAGTTGTTTGGGACGGCAAGCTTTTGCTGGTAAATGTGATTTTTTTTATGGATGCATATAAAAAAGCGACAGAAAAGGAATTCGGTTATTTGTTATTAGATTTTCATCCTAAAACGAATAAGAAATTTTCTGTGAGAGATTCGTGTTTTCCTGACGAACAAGGTATTTTTTGGATATACTTACCAATAAAATGAAGAACGTAAAGAAAAATTATCATATGTTAGCACTTTTGTCTAAGACTACTCCTTCTCAACGAAAAGCAATATTGAAAGAAGCTACTCCGGATCAAATTAAAGTTTTGTGTGAAATATGCGATAATTTGCGGAGAGGAAATATACCTGCCGATGTTCGTAAATTACAAAAATATAAAAAAATTATCAGGAAATTAAGTGAAAAAAATGTTCCTTTAAATACTAAGAAAAAAATTTTAGTTAATCAATCTGGTGGATTCCTTCCTCTTCTACTGGCTCCGTTATTGTCTATGGCAGGTGGACTAATTGGTAAAGTAATAGGAAAAAGAATCTAATGGCGAAACAAATGGCTCTTGTCCCTCCTGAACTGTTGTCAGCATATCGAAAACCTGAAATAAGAATTGGTAATAATATCGAAGAATTACTTGAGACTGGTGATTTATCTGATGATAGTAAAGTCAAATTATTAAGTCAATTAATTTCGAGATATCAGAGAACAGTTCATGCGCCAAAAGAACCTGTTAGAGTATCTGTTGTATCCGACAAAATCGAAGAAACGGAATCTCAACCCGAAGAAAAAGCTGTCGATGATGCATTTATTAAACAAATAATTTTATCTGTACCGCAATTATATCAAAAATATATACCACATTTAATTGATAAGTTGAATCAAAGTCATTACGGATGGAATTCTAAAGGTGAATTAACAACCGATGGAAAACCTATTTTTGGAAGTCATATAGTAGACTTAATTTCGTATGTAATGAGAAATAGAAAAACCGCATTAGTTCCTGTTGGTTTTAACGAATTTTGGGACGGTTTAAAGAAAATAAACATTCCTAAAGAGTGGATTGGAAACAAAAGTTTGACAACATTAGCCTGAAAAAACACAGTATCAACCAGCATCAGTCGAGACTCCCGAAGAAATTTTCTCTCCAAGACTATTTCACCAGTGGAAAAAATCTAAGAGGAAGAGGAAGAATAATTCCGAATGGAAAAACTTTTAAAATCGATATACTATAATCCTAAATCTCCAGCATCTTTTGGTGGTGTAAGTAAATTAGTTAAAGAATCTAATTTACCACAATCTGTTGTTAAAAAATGGCTATCTTCTCAACTGACTTATACACTTCATAAACCTGTAAGAATTAAATATTCGCGAAGAAAAACTAAAAGTTTTTATCCTAATGACTTATGGCAAGCCGATTTAATTGTATTAAAACAATTTTCTAGATTTAATAATGGAGTAAAATACTTACTAACTGTAATCGATGTATTTACTAAGTATTGCTATGTAGAACCAATAAAAGATAAAAAACCTCAGTCAGTTTTTAAAGCTTTCAAAATCATTTTTAGAAAAAACATTCCAAAAAATTTACAAACTGATAAAGGAAAAGAATTTTATAATAGATTAGTAAAAAATCTTTTTAAAAAATTTAAAATTAATCATTATTCTACTCATTCTGATACAAAAGCAGCTGTTGTCGAAAGATTAAATAAAACTCTGCGGAATAAAATATATAGATTATTTACGTATCGTAAGTCTTTTAAATATATCGATAAATTATCTGATATTGTAAAAAGTTACAATAATAGTTTTCATAGAAGTATCGGTATGTCTCCGTCAGAAGTTACCCCTCTACATCATAGCATGATTTTCGAAAAGTTGTATGGTATAAAAGGAGGGAATACATTTAAATTTAATATTGGTGATTTTGTTCGAATCTCGAAAATACGTAAAACATTTAGTCGAGGATATCTACCAGGTTGGACAAAAGAAATATTTGTTATTCACGATCGTTTTTCATCTCATCCTCCGACGTACATATTGAAAGATTTAAATAATGAAATTTTAGAAGGAAAATTTTATACAGAAGAATTACAGAAGGTGACAAAATGATGCAGTCTGACTTTTTTGTAACTCTGATAAGCAATGCTAGCATGGATTTATTTCCTGAAAATAAGCAGTCTAATTTCACTGTGAAAATGAGTCCGGCTATTGATTTACATGGAAAATGGGTAGTCGGTCTGAGCGAAGTTATTATTCCTAGAAACTGGTTTAACATATCTAATCATAACAATGATTATACTATTACTAAGCATAAAATTAGAAGAGAAAAAATAGAAGATAAAACATATACGATTCCACTAACTACAGCTAAAGAAAATGAAGGAAAGACGCTTTTCGATTGGATAAACAATAATATAGTTTCCTTAACTGGCTCTAACTCGGTAGAATTCGTTTTAGACAAGGATTATAAAGATGTAAAAATAAATGTGAAGGAGGGATTCGAGTTGCATGTTACAAAAGACAGTGCTCACAAATTACTTTATTTATTAAATTTTCCACTGAAAGAAATTATATTTAAACAAGACACTTCAAATTTAATATTGCGGACTGGGTCTAAGGAATATCTATCAAATCCCGTATTTTACAAGGATCAATTTATAATTTTAATAGAAAGAAATAAAAAAGTTGTTGAAGAAATCGATGTAGAAGAAAAAATTTTTATTCCTATTGGATTATATTCATCAGCTGAAAAATTTCTCGGAATTTTTAAATATATTAAATTAGGATTACTGCCTAATAACAAAATCATTTTAAAAGTTCCTAAAAATATAACGATTGAATTTGGAAACGAATTAAAGGATTTATTAGGATTTAAAACACAGAAATTTTCAGCAGGCGAATATGTAAGTGAATATCCACTTGAATTGTCTGCAGGAATTTCAGAAATTTTTATTTATTCAAATATTGTTGCTTCTCATCATGTGGGGGATATAACAGCTCCTCTTCTAAGAGTTATACCAGTTATGGGAGAAAAGACCGATCAAATAGTTAAAGTTTATCCCTCACCTTTATATTTTCCTTTGAAAAAAAATTATATTGATACTATTGAAATCGAGTTGAGAACTGCCGGTGGAAAAGAAATTGTCTTTTTTGGAGGAAAAACATTATTAGTTCTATCTTTTAAGCAGTTATAAATAGTGCTTAGTCTTATTTGTTAATATTAGTTCATGTTTGAAAGTACAAAATGAAGCTCGATCCTAAAGATTGTATAAATTATTACTGTAATCAGGCGGGAGGAACGATATACAGACCTGAGTTACGATTTCCTCTCACACGACAATTAGGAACAGGGAATTATTTTGCGGGACAGCAAATACAACGAGGATATGGATTTTTTGGAGATTTATTTCGTAAATCAATTCCTATTCTTAGTAAAGTAGGAAAATATCTAGGACGAAAAGCATTAAACTTTGCATCAAATGTTGGATCGGATGTAATTAGCGGGAAATCATTCAAAGAATCTACAAAATCACATTTAAAAGATATTGGTTCTGAAATAAAAGATGATGTAATTAAAAAAGTACAAGGCGGATCTGGTATAAAAAGAAAACGAACGAAAAGATTAATTCAGTCGCAGAATAAAAGGCGAAAACTAAAAGATATATTTACTGAGTGAGAAAATGGATCCACACTCTTGTCCATGCACCAAAAGTGAGTTGGATTTATTCAGTACAGTTTCAACTCAATTAGCTATTGACAATACATCAGAAGTTATAGTACATCCTGTCGCAACAATTTCGGATAGTCGAGCACCAATTGAATTTTATGTATCCGGTTCTGGTGAAAATTATATCGATCTACATTCAATTTATCTACATGTTCAAGCAAAAATTGTAAAGAAAAATGGAACAGATACTGCTGTAGATGAAAAAGTTGCTCCTGTCAATTATTTTTTAAATAGTTTGTTCTCTCAATGCAGTGTTTTTCTAAACGACAAACAAGTAATTTCACAGGTTAATTATCCCTACAGAGCAATTTTGGAGGCCTTATTATTTTACTCAAAAGAAGCACAAGAATCCTTTTTAACGAGTGCATTATTTTTTAAAGATACTGCACAACATATGGATTCCATAGAAAATAATGAAGGAATGGCTAAAAGATTTAATATTGGTAAACAAAGTAGACTAATAGATTTAGTTGGACGACTTCATATTGATTTATCACATCAACCTAAACTGTTAATTAATAATGTTGATTTACGAATTAAATTAGAAAGATCAAAAGATAATTTTGCATTAATGGCAAATAATGATGATTATAAAGTCATTATTAAAAATGCATCTCTAAAAATTAATAAAGTAGATGTTAGTTCATCAGTTCAAATTGGAATAGAAAAAGCATTGCAAACAGGTATTATAAAAATGCCATTCCGCAGAACAGATATTAAAGTTTTTACTTTAAGTAGTGGAATTCAGTCTACAAATATATCAAATGCTGTTATCGGTCAGTTACCTTATAGAATTACAATTGGTTTGGTTTCAAATTCGGCATTTAATGGAAATGTAAAATACAATCCTTTTAATTTTAAAAATTACCATTTAAATTATATATGTTTATTAAAAGACAATCAAATGATTCCCCCAAAACCATATACTCCTGATTATACAAATAAAATATATGCAAGAAATTTTATATCATTATTTGAAGATATAGGATGCATTAACCATCATAAATTTACAAATATATCTTACGACGATTATAAAGATGGCTATACTTTATATTGTTTCGATCTTACTCCCGATCATTCTGCATCAGAATCGCATATAAGTGTTAATCAACAAGGAAATATCTCAATTGAATTAAAATTTTCAACTGCAATATTAGAAACGGTGAATGTTATTTGTTTGCTGGAATATAATAATACTCTAGAAATTGATCACTCAAGAACTGTGTTTGTGGACTATTAATGAATACCATTACTTTATGGAGACTGGCTTCAAGTGATTCAAAAATAAAAAGGACTTTCGGAGGTGTTTTTGCATCTGATGACTTACCCGTTCACATTGCTAATCGTAAATCGTTTATAATTAATTTAGATGAGAAAAATAAGCCTGGGAGTCATTGGGTATCTGTGTTCTTTACCGAAAAAACTTGTTTTTACTATGATAGCTATGGAATGAAACCGACAAAAACGAAAATTATAAAATTTATAAAACAAAATTCTAAAAATTGTTGCTGGAATAATATAGTTCATCAGAGTTTATATTCAACAACTTGCGGATATTTCTGTTTGTATTTTCTATATAAAATGAATAGAAATCAATGTTTAAAAGAATTAAGTACAACTGACAAATTTTATAACGATGAATTTGTAAAGAAATTTGTTAAAAATCATTTTTACTTAGCACATCCGAGTGCAATAATGTATAATCAATGTTGTACTTCAATGAAAAATAATAAAACTATTTAAATATAAACTTCTTTTTATTCTTTCAAAAAAAAAAAAAAAAAAAAACATAATATTAACACACAAGATAATAATAATATTTTATCATTCTCATTAATTTAAAAAAATACATAATATTAAAACACAAGATGATGATGATAATATTTTATCATTCTCATTCATTAAAAAAATTACATAATATTAAAACACAAGATAATATTTTCTTCTCTAAGTCTGTATAAAATAAAAAACTTTAATTAATAATAATAATATTATTTTATCATTCTCATTCATTAGTAAAAAAATTACCTGTTAAAAATGTTAGCAATAACAATAATTATATACCTATACAAATTTAAAAAAAAAAATGTAATCATATTTACTAATTTTTATATAATAATAATTAAAAATATATTTACCATGTTGATCCATATAAAATTTATAAGAGAAGACATCACAAAGAGAGCAGTGAGCAACAAAATTGCTATGATGTGGACACGGTATGCTAATTTTCGAGGATTTAGGAATTCCCAATTTTTCGAGGTCGTATGACGAAATTTTTATGTTGTATTTTTCTTCAGTTAGGCTTAAAAAATTAAACTCGATTTGGCCCCCCTTATAATAAATTATATCATATTTTTTATATAATTTATATAAAATTTCGCATACTTTACAATAACATTCCCAATAACCAAAATTATGTTTTTTATATGCCAAATATAGTCCATGCAAAAAATTTCCAAATTTCACAGATTTTTTATCTCTTAATGATAAATCATTAAAATTAATAAATTCATTGTAAAAATCTATTTTTCCGAAATTGTTTCCATGTCTTGCTACAAATCCGATTTGCCTGCATAAAGTGTTAAACGGGAGATTTTCATCTCGAATTGTAAATGCCTCGAAGTCAATGATAACTCCTATATTAGAAACTATATTATAATACACAGTATTAATTTTAATATAAAAAAAATAATTTTAACACCTACCATTCCAGTATTTTTGAGTGTTGAAATCTAATTTATATTAAAATATATCAATTAAATAGAGACATATACAAAAAAAACTATATATTATAAATTATTATAATACTCACCACAGGAGAATTCTGAGATAGTAGAATCTACATCAAGATATTTATTAAAAAAAAATCAAGTATAGATATAAAAGAAAATATACTTACAACTCATCTTAGCAGAATGTATTGAATGCTGGAGTTTGTGAATGATTGTTAAAACTTGTTTGATTCTGACAAAAATTACAGCTCTTTTTATACTTAAATTCAACAGAGGTGTGGTATTCATTTTTATATATCCTGTTGTTTGAAGTACATTCTTAAAATATTAATAGGTATTGTGTGTTTTTAATTCATTTTTAAATATCTTGTTTTTGAAGTATATTCTTGAAATATCCTGTTTTTGAAGTACATTCTTAAAATATTAATAGGCACTGTGTGTTTTTAATTCATTTTTAAATATCTTGTTTTTGAAGTATATTCTTGAAATATCCTGTTTTTGAAGTACATTCTTAAAATATTAATAGGCACTGTGTGTTTTTTTAATTCATTTTTAAATATCCTGTTTTTGAAGTATATTCTTGAAATATCCTGTTTTTGAAGTACATTCTTGAAATATCCTGTTTTTGAAGTATATTCTTGAGAATATTAATAGACAGTGCTATTTTCGATTCATTTTTAAAATATCCTGTTTTTTGAAGTATATTCTTGAAATATCCTGTTTTTGAAGTATATTCTTGAAATATTAATAGACAGTGCTATTTTCATTTTTAAAATATCCTGTTTTTGAAGTAAATTCTTAAAATATTAATACACACTACTGTTTTCGATTCATTTTTAAGTATCCTGTTTTTCAAAGTGCAGTTGAAGAATATTAATAGACATCATGTTATTCTAAAATTATTAACAGACATCCTGTTATGTGTTATTTTTGCATCCAGCAATAGTATAAATACTGCATATAAGAGACACCCTCAATACAGTGCTGAGATACTAGCCCAATACAGTGGTGAGATACTAGCTCAATACAGTGGTGAGATACTAGCTCAATACATCTCTGAGAACTTCTTTTGCAAGAATCTCTTATACATCTAAGAAAAATGTCTTCAGGAGGTAAGTATTTTATTTTATTTTTTAACTATTTTTACTTAAAATAATTCAATAAATATAATATTAATTTTAGAATGTGATTATGATTTTAATGTGAATCAGACTGTTGGTAAAAAAAGAGGACCAAAACCTAAAAACATAGAAGATCAGGAGTTGAAAAAGCAAAAGCTTGCCTTAGACCAAAAGTTCGGGTTAGACCTAACTCTAGATAAAGGTAAATCTTCAAAAATTAGCAAGTTTAACATCAAAATATGTGAAAATCAATTCATGGAGGTGGTAGAATTCCATTCTAACACATATGTTTCTTTAACAAAAACAAAAGGGAACTATCCACCTAACAAATATAATATTAATATTAACGACTTTAAATTTTATAAAAAAGCTTTTGATGCAATGAACGAACATTTAGACAAATGTGTAAATGTTTAAAATATGTCTTTTATATTAAGGAAAAAAGCTTTTAGAGGTTATGCTAAAACTTATCGTGCTCTTATTTTAGAAAATAGTGATCCATCTGTCTTTTTTGGAAAAATAACATCTAGTATTTATAATATTTTAGCTAATGATAATTTCGTTTGTAGAAGAAAATTTTTAATAAATTTAAAAACTAAATTTATAAAATATAAAGAAGATGATATTATAGAATATCAAGATGTTTATTTTTCTAGTCGTGTTGAGCATATTTTATCCTCATATATGATTAATGAAAAATTAATGAATGCATTTGATACAATTTTAAACTATATTGATGAGTTTATAAAATATGGATCAGGGTGGATACTGAAAGAAATTATATTTATAGATGTTCATATAGGAATATACAAAAATGAAATTGGAGGATGTGGTAATATTATTCTTCCAAAACATATAGTTAATAAACGTTGTGTGTTAAATATAAAATGTTCAGACAATCAATGTTTTTTATATTGTATAATTGCTAATCTGTATCCAACAGTTAATACCAACAAAAATTCTATATATTTGTATAGGAAATATTTAAAATATTTAAATATAAATAGTTTAAAATTTCCTGTAAATGTTAAAAATATTCCGATATTTGAAAAAAATAATTGTTTAAATATTAATGTATATGGATACGAAAACAAACTAATTTATCCGATTTATATAACCAAATTTCAATTTGAAAAAGAAATAAATTTGTTATTATATAAATCTCATTATTTTTTAATTAGAAATTTTAATAGACTAATGTCTGAGAAATTTTTGCCAAGAAAATTTTGCAAAAGATGTTTAAATGGTTTTGAAAGAGAATGTACTTTAAATGAGCATCTCAAATTTTGTTCTAATCATAAATATCAAAAAGTATCCACCCCGAAAGGAAAAGAAGCAATCACCAAATTTCATTCTCATGAAAAATCATTATTTCACCCAATCTGCATATTTGCAGATTTTGAATCAATTTTGGAAAAGGTTTCTTCTAATGAAATAAATCCTAAAGAAAGTTTTACTAAAATCGTTGAAATTCATAAACCTATATGTTATTCGATTATAATTATTGAAAATGAGGATAAAATAATATATGCTAATTTTTATTGTGGTGATAATGCTGTTAATAATTTTTTAATTGATATTCAAAACCAATTGAATAATTTGTTAAGTAAAATAAGTCATAATGTTGAAATTAATTTAAATACTGTTACTAATAATTCAAGACATTTATGTCATATTTGTAATGAAAAATTTGATGATGATGATATCCGTGTAATGGACCACGATCATCAAACAGGCTGTTTTCGAGGGTGGGCTCATAATAAATGCAATTTAAATTATAGACTAAAACCGTTTATTCCAATTATATTGCACAATTTTTCTGGTTATGATTCGCATTTAATTTTTAAAAATATACCTTCTAAATTATTTTCAAAAATTAGTATTATTCCAATAAATTCAGAAAAATTTACGACATTTTCATTAGATTATTTTAAATTTATTGACAGTTATCAATTTTTAAATTCTTCTCTCTCTGTTTTAACCGATAATTTAAAAAATGCGAATTATAATTTTCCAATTTTTAATCATTTTTTTCGTCATTACAAATATAGAGAATTATTAAAAAGAAAAGGAATTTTTCCATATTCCTATTTTAAAAACAAAGAAATATTAGATGAAATACGGCTACCCCCAAAAAAATGTTTTTATAACGAATTATCAGGAGAAAATATTACAGATGATGATTATAATCATGCTCAATTAGTTTGGAAAAAATTTCGCTGTGAAACTTTCAGGGACTATTTAAAATTATATCAATATGTTGATACCATATTATTAGCAGATATATTCCAAAATTTTAGAAAATTAAGTTTAACATATTATAATTTAGATCCTGTATATTTTATAACAACACCTGATTTAACATGGAATTGTGGTTTAAAAATGACAAAAATTGAATTAGAATTATTTAATGATCTTGATATGTATTTATTTATTGAAAGTGGAATGAGGGGGGGAGTAAGTTTAGCAGGGAAAAGATTTGCGCAAGCTAATAATCCATTAATACCCGAAACATATGATAAAAATCAACCTCATAATTATATTCTGTCAATAGATGCAAATAATCTTTATGGGTTTGTAATGAGCGCATACTTACCCGTAAATAATTTTAGATGGCTTCACAAAGATGAAATAGATGCTTTAGACATAACTAATATATCTGATGAAAATAGCATAGGATATATCTTAGAAGTTGATTTAAAATATCCCGAATATATTCATGACCGACACGATAATTTGCCGCTAGCTGTTGAACACACTGCCATTCCGTATGATTTATTATCTAATTATCAAAAAACAGTACTAGATAAATTAAATTTAAAATATACTAATAGTAAAAAATTAATTCCTACTCTTTTTGATAAAACAAACTATGTGGTTCATTATAGAAATTTAAAATTTTATCTAGAAGAGGGCCTGATAGTAACTAAAATTCATAGAGTATTGGCATTTTGTCAAAGTGCATGGCTTAAAAAATATATATATTTTAATAATAAAAAAAGACAAGAATCAACTAATGATTTTGACAAATCATTTTTTAAATTAATGAATAATAGTTTTTTTGGAAAAACATGTCAAAATGTAAGAAAGCGTATTAACTTAAAAGCAGCTACAACATTAAATCAATATCGCCGATATCTATCTAAACCGTCTGTAGAACAATTTCAAATTATAAATGATAATCTTACAATTTTTAAAATGAAGAAACCTAATTTATGCTTAGACAAACCTATTTATATAGGTTTTTGTGTATTAGAATTAAGCAAATTACATATGTATGAAACATTTTATAAAGTATTTAAAAACAGATATGGTGAAAACGTACATTTATTATATACCGACACAGATTCATTAACACTTCAAATTTATACAAAAGATATTTATGAGGATTTTAAATCATTCCCTGATATTTTTGATTTTAGTAACTATCCTAAAACTCACAAATTATATAATGAAATGAACAAAAATAAATTAGGATATTTTAAAGATGAAACACTTTCGAAACCAATAATTGAATTTTGTTCTTTAAAACCAAAGATGTATTCTTATATTTTTGATAAACAAAATAAAAAAACCGCTAAAGGTATTAAAAAATCTGTTATAAAAACATTTAATCACGATAAATATAAAGAAGTTTTATTCAACACAGAGCTATTAAGACATCAACAATATGGAATTAAAAGCAAAAATCATGTAGTAACAACATACCTGCAGAACAAAATTTCGCTTTCTCCATTTTATGATAAAAAATTCATTCAAGATAATGGAATAGATGTGGTATCGTTCGGTCATTACAGCTTCTACTCTTGATTCTTACAGATTTTTGGATATCATCATCATCATCTCCACAATACGGATTTTTAATAGTAGGTAAACGAAAACATAGTTATGTAATACATAGTGTTTGTAATAAAACTTATGTATGTTTAAAGCAAGCATGTAATAAAGCAGCATCATTAAAACTGTCTAAGAATAAAACATATGAATGTAAATTTTTTTGTAATAAATGATAAAATAACATTACCAATATATGACAAATATTTTACAAGATGTGACTGTATGAAATGTAATAAATAATTTTGTATCTGCTAATATATGTACTCAATTTGAATAATGTTATCCATTTAAATATGTATTCAATTTGAATAATAATGTATTCTATTGTGATATCCATATAATAAAATGTTATTAATATGAATAATGTATCGTATTATGTAATTAATTAAATAAATATTTCTTAACAAAAAAACAATTTTGTTTCTTTATAGACAATACTCAACTGCTAATTGATTGGGGGGATTCATCATTTTCACCATTAGAAGAAAATAATATTCGTCATTTAAGAAATTATATTGACTGGGATATCATCAGTCAACGAAACGATTTATCTCTCACATTCATTTCTGAATTCGCTGATAAGTTAAATTGGGAAATCCTATGGAAAAACTATATATTCTCTACTTCATTTATTGAAAAACATATTAAATATGCAAAATGGGATTTAATTTGCGAATATCAGGTGTTAGATGAATCATTCTTAACCAACTTTTCACAATATCTTGATTGGAATAAAGTCGCTGAATTTCAAATTCTTTCAGATAATTTTATTAGGCGATACATACATAAGTTTGATATAAAAAAAATTTTAAAATACCAACGATTAAAAACTATGACTTTACGCATATTAAAAGATTATCTAAACTGGAATTATGTTTCTCGTTACCAAATACTTGACCAGCAATTTATAGACGACTTCCAAAATGAACTTTCTTGGTATTACATCTTAAAATATCAGAAAATAGACCGCGAATATATTGTCAACAATCACGAAAATTTATTACTCCACTTACTTGCAGAAATGTGTCATGTTTTAGATAAAGTAAATGAAAAAACTGGAAAAGCTTAAATAAAATAAAAAAATTTCAAAAAATAATTTTGTTTGGTGTTATATTATTTCATGCAATTGTCATGTTTTAATTTTCTCAGATATTAAAACATTTAATAATTAATACAAAAACTTTGCATTAATGTTAAAATAAAATTAATTCAAATTTGTAAAAACATTTAATAATTAATACAGAAACTTTGTTTTAAAGTTAAAATAAAATTAATTTCATTCAAATTTGTGATTAGAAAATTAATTTTGTGATCAGTGCTACTCAAATCACTACTACTTGCCTGCCTTGGAAAGGGTTTTAAAAATGTATCAGCCATTAAAAAACTACTTTTTGAGTATTGAAAAATGTCCCCTGTTACTAAAAAACTTTTTTGAAGATCCCACATCCGAATTGTGGCTTTATTTTTTACACGCTCTGTCAGCAAGTTTTCATCAAGCTGTATTGAAACTGGAAGGTCAGACTGTATCGGCAATTGAAGCTGCAAAAGAAATCAATCAACTAGAAGACAATTTGACTCAGAAACAAACCAATCAGTTTCTTCCATTTATGGTCCGTCAATTAATAGTGAAATCGAAAGATAATTTTACTGACATAGATGAAGAGTTTGTGAAAAGGGCGGCTACAGAATTTTATCAAACAAGCCGTGAATATCTGGAGCAGTGGACTTGCTTTCTTACCAAAGAAATGGAGATATTTTATTGGGCAGATTTAAAAAAGGTCCCCGCATGGGAAACGTTCAAAAATCTCTGGATGTATTAATTGAAAAGGAATATATTGACTGTAATAAAGATGCAGAAGTTTTTGACGAATTTTCGTTAATTTGTAACTACATTACATCGCAGAAAGTAACCGAATGGAATAATCTAAATGTTTCCACGGAAACTCGTTGGGTGGAAGTATTCAAACACTTTTGAGCCAACAATCTTCAGCATGAAAACTTTTCTATTTTAATTGAATATATTTTATGTTTGCCTGCTACAAATGCTCCAGTAGAAAGAGTATTTTCTATGATGAACAAATTGTGGCCATCTGAGAAGACCCAGTTACAAATTTCAGTTCTAAAGGCGATGTTGATAATTAAGGTGAATATAAAAAAAACGCGCCAAGAGTTTCATTCTTACTTAAAATCATCACCAGCTATATTAAAGCAAATTTGTTCCTCTGATAAATATAAATATAACTAAACGTTTCGGGTATATATATTTTTTAATTCGTAACTTTTAAGCTAACTGACTTTTTCTGAATAAATAACTTTAAAAAAGTGTTTTTTTATTGTCTACCTGTTAATTAACCTAAATAAATCGGCAAGATTCTAGGTCCGAATGACGCGGGGAGGAGGGGGGGCAAACTGTCGACCCCCCCTAGGGGAGCAAAAAAGTCAAAGGAACCATACCTGTATATGTGCGCGTTCGCGAGATATGGCCCTCGAAAGTTGGGCCGACGTCACGCGGGTTCGCGGGCAAAAAAGCCAGGTCACGTGACCCAATATTTTTTTTTCCCATTTTTCCGCCTCTCAGTGTTTAAAAAAAGCGTGCCTCCCCCCTTTCCTAGTCCCCCCGCGCGCCTCCCCCCTCCTGTCCGAGCCGCCGCCGCCGTCTCCCCTTCGCACGCGGCCCGCGGGCCAAGTCTCCCGCCCGCAGTCGTCCGGAGTCGCCATCTATTGCCTGTAAATACAAGTATCTATTATTATTACACCTCTTACCTGAGCGGGGATTCGAACCCCCGTCCTGGCAGGCGCCGGTCCACTCCCGTACGCACCCGCCCGTCAAGTCGCTCTGCCAGAACCTATTCGGAACTCATATTTCAGGCATGCGAGGCCGAGGAACGCACTGCGCATGACTGACCGTCCACGCGGGCCCCACCTCCGCCAGAGATGCAGCGCGCCCGACGACGCGGCCCCACCTCGGCCGCGAAGTTGAAGCGGGCCCCTCGCGCGGCCAATGGCGAGCCGGCCGCGGGTCACGTGACCGCGGCACGGCCTACCGAAGTGTTATAAGCCCGTACGCCGCCTTCGGGCATTTTCGGCCGGTGTTTGTCACCTCAATAGTCGGGAGTGCAATTCAGTAAATGTTCAATAGTTGTGACATTCGAGGCTACGGAAGAAGTAATGGTACGTGTTGACAACTTTCAACATCCGAAACTACGTAATTTACTTTACTTCTCCCAATACTAAAGTCTTTTGATAACGTACAAACTCGAGTGTGGATTAAGTGAACGAATCGGACAATCGTCGCGAAACGATTCCGAATGAGACGAACAGGGGGCTCCCGCAAGTTGTGTATCATTTCGGTATTTCCCTAAAGTTTTCTGAATAATATCACAATAATTTGGAGCAAGTTCTGCACCTGTGAGGTAACAACAGCATCATTCAGTGACGGAGCAGACTGTTTTAGATGATGCTGGGAAACTCGGTTAATGTTACCTATGGTAGCAAACATGGCGGCTCATCTCTGAAACAGTGGGGATGCACGTTCTAACCTATTCTAATAAATTACCCCTATTTAATAATTTGGTTGGCAATAATTGTGGTAATTTATTAGAATAGGCTAGGTTAGAACGTGCGTCCCCCACGGTTTTCAGAGACGAGCCGCCATATTCGCTACCATAGGTAACATTAACCGGAAACAGGTTCCGCGATATCATAAAAGCCATGGTCGAGTGATGTGAATCGCTTTCCTCTTTACATAAACTCTTCAGTATAACCGATCTCAGCGTAAGGAAACCTTCTACCGTTTAAGTCACGATAATCCTTACGTAATTGTCCAACGGTTATGTTCGAGGGACTGGAAATCGACAGCGAAGGCACGATTTGTTTCGTTTCTAGTAAAAGATTGTCGATTCCGTTCATTTTCGATCTTGTATTTCGTAAACCATCAATTATCGTGTCACCATCCCGTAATCTCTACATAAAAACTTTTCCTCGTGTGAAGACTGCAAAGAGCAATGGTTTTCAAAAATCAAATGTCCAGAATGAGATGATAACACTTGTTGGAGCTGCTTTTAATCTCATACTTGGTATTGGCTCGTGACAACTGTCTAAGCGATTTACTTTTACTTTCTCCACATATGTTATCAAAAGACTTAGTTACTTTTAAAAGAAATATATATATATTTCTAAAAGACTTTGTTACTTCTTTGAAGAAGTAAAGTAAATGATATTGTTTCGGAATTTTTAAATTGTCAGTTTGTAATCACATAGCAATGTAATGTCAAATTCGCTTTCATCGTCTTGATTATCACAATGAATGAAGTCAGGACATAGTTACTGTACTTCCAAATATTGCGTTATTTTATAGATCATCCAGAACATGTGAAACTGATTTCAGTTTGGTGACACATTCTGTCTTCATCTGATCTGTTGAAAGCATTGCTCTCTGCAGCTTTGAGTGTTAACACAAGGAGAAGTTTATATGTAGTGATTGCCTTTTCATTCGTACTTCGATTACAGCTTTCCTGTGCATCAAGGTTTCCGGTTTTGACCATTCACAACCCGGAAGTTGAAGTGTAATCGATGGTTTAGGGAATGTAAGGTCGAAAGTGAGAGAAATGAACGATCTGTTCTTAGAAACGAAACAAATCGTGCCTTCCCGCTGTCGATCTCCTGTCCCTCGAACATAACTGTTGGACAATTACGTAAGGATTATCGTGATGTAAACGGTAGAAGGCTTCCTTATGCTGAGATCGGTTATAAGACCGCTGAGGATTTCGTTAAAAGCTTGAACGACGAATGAATGGATGCCTAACCTCAACGAACATGGATTAGGACTTGTTTTAATCGTAGCTTGGAAAGTTTGGCGGCGAAGGTTTACATGTGAAGATCGACCGACGTTTCTGTCTTCGCCGACATGTCTGCATCATATGTATACGTGTGTTTTCTGATGTACCCGTGCACGAGGGCGACGAAGAGAAACGGCAGGGGAAAGACGACTGGCCAGCGAACGGCGAAGCTTGTGTGTGTGTATATGGTGCGCGTTACCGAAGGATACTTGTACGCGAAACCTGGATTATATGCGATTGTTCGGACACCATCTTCGTCGTCGCCGACCTCCGGGACATAGCCGAGGAGGAGGCGGCGACCGGCGACCTCACCCCGTTCTACACAAGATCGGAAACAGGCTAGACGTCGTCAGGTAGCGAGAGGAGGAGACTCTGTCGAAGGTGAGTGCAGGATCTGTTTTCTTGGCCTTTTCGGTAGTTAGAGCGTGTTAGAGATAGCTCGAAATAGAAGAAGCGCGCTCTGTTTACGTAGGAGCGGCGTCGGAGAAAGCGTTGCCTAATTAGTCTTGTTAATCGGGCTTTTCTTTCGTCGTTGTCGACGAGTGTCGTTAGAATAGGGCTTGCTGACCGTTAAACGCGCGACAGGCTTAGCGGAGAGAGCGGCACGAGTCCCGACGGCGCTCCCCGGAAGTGGCGGTGGAGAGGTGACACCCTCGTGTTTGGTGGCTTTTCTTTGGTCGTTGTCGACCAGTGTCGTTAGAATAGGGCTTCATTTGGGCAAGACTGCCGTTAAACGCCCGACAAAATTAGCGAAGAGAGCGGCGAGTCCCGACGGCGCTCCCCGGAGGTGGCGGTGGAGAGGTGACACCCTCGTGTTTGGTGGCTGTTCTTTGGTCGTTGTCGACCAGTGTCGTTAGAATAGGGCTTCATTTGGACAAGACTGCCGTTAAACGCCCGACAAAATTAGTGAAGAATTTTAAATTTTACCCCATTTTTGAGGGTCTCGAAAAGTTCACATATAGTCATTTTGGGGGGCCTATATCTCGCGAAGGCGCGCTCGTAGACCCATAGTTCATTAGACTTTTTTTGTTCCTATCAGTATGCTCTACAGCTCTGTTAAAGTCCCAACCGCGTCATTCGGACCTAGAATTGTACCAATAAATCAATGTCCCGTTTTGAGTCAAAAAATAAATGGTCACGTTACTAATGCAGCACATAAGAAATTAAACGTTTCTCTAGAAACTCTAAAGTCTTCACGCCAACTTACTTCATCCATTGCAGGAACACACTCTTCCCACCATTTCCGATTTCTTGGGATCTTTCAAATTCGATCACTAGGAAGCGTAGAGCAAATCATGGCTACAGCACACGCCTTTTCTTTTGCTCGTCATCGCCATTTCAATGCTTTTGTTCGTGTCAAACGATACTCTTCTCTGTTAGCATGTATACGCAGTTTCAGTACAAGCAGTTTAAATAAAAATAATATAACTTTCTGTCGAGAATCCATTATTGTCACAATTCTGTCACTAAAGTGATAACGTTGAGAGAATCGTGCTGCCAACGACAACGATAATGACATCACTGATAATAAATGTTAATAATTCCTAACTAACGTCTTATGTATTTTAAATAAGTTATTTATATTTTGAATTACTAAGTATAAATTAATTTATGATGATTTATTAAAAATAAGCAAAAGTTTGATTTTATTTAAAATGTAATATTGAGTGCACCCGCTTGAGGGCTAAGCGAATAATTCGCTTTAATTACTTAGTGTGAACGAGTAGTTAATCTTCTTTTCGACAATGCGACTTAACTTAATTTCTGCTTAAATCTTAATCCCGCTTAAAATGTACAGTGTGAAAAGGGTATTAACTACAGACCATCCAGACCTTGAACCGCCAGTTCCCCACTCGTTCACCAGAGAGCGTTCCCGTCACCGTCCAACATCAAGGTCTGTACAAGAAGGTCAGGACAGACGTGACCTACTTCTTGAGCCGCCATTTTGGAGTATTTTGAGTCGCATATTTTAAGCAAACTGGTACGAGCAGTCAGTTTTATACGACATTAATTAAACTAAAATTGCATAAATCCAGTGATTTCCAGTCAAAATTATAATAATAATTTCGGATGATTATGCAACCCCAATTTTATGCAACTTTTCGATCAAATAGTTTAAAAGAAACAATCATCCACATCATTTGCTGTCGTGAATGAAACTAATTAAATAGGCGCTAAAACTGATGCAGTTACATTTATAAGCACTTCGTAAAGTAATGCAATAACATAAGTTATCCAAAATTTTATTTTAAAGCATTTACCAATACCAAGGTTAGTTATCGTTTCGCTAATAAGGCCGTCCGCCGTAAGGAAAATTGCCGTGTTTACACTGTTTCCATTTTTCGCCGCTGCGAAAGATTTTGGCGCTAGTTAACGGTGAGACTCACGCGTTCAGTGAATTGGTCGTTTTGTACTTTTGGTGCAGGTATAGCTATTTTATGAAATTGTGATAATTATATATAGTTATACTTGTATATTGTTATATTTATTCGTGAGTTATACACAGTTGACGGGACTTTCTCTTCAACAGCAGCTTGGTATATAGATAAAAATACATTCATTGTGTAGCTCTCTATCTGACACACTCAGCACAGTTGATGTTTTATAGTACTTGCTGAATACCGTCAAATTCAGATATGTTTTGACGAGAGATTTAACAGTGATCCAATTGAATCATTCTTTAGTTTCATTCGTCAGTTTAATGGAGGAAATGACAAATTAGATGCACGATCAGCATCTCTTACAACTCAAATGATTTTAAAAGTTGGTATCTTACAGGCTGCACAGAATGGAAATGCACCATGCTCTTCTTCCTTCTCAAAGTTGTTACCTGTTATGACAGAAACCAATTATAATGTTGAAGATAAAGTCTGTAAATTGCATGATTCTTCATGTCTATTTTGCAAAAATTGCAATCTGTTACACAAGACTGCAGTGTCCCCTGTACAATTGAAAATGCTTCTCTGGCAGTTATCAGTGGTTACTTAATGAGAGTTCTTGAAGAGAAGATTGCATGCTATGAGTGCCTTGAAATCCTCAACCATCCTGCAAGTAATGGAGCTCTTTTTGGCTTAATATCAAACGAAGATAGAGGACAGCTTCGTTATCCGAGACCAGCGTTGGTGATTAGAATTAGAATTCAGTGATTAGAATTCTTACAGATTTTTTTGATGATTGTAATGACATACACAAATCCTTGTCAGGCTAGTTTGAAAGTTAAGCTGATAAAGGTCATTTTGCCATACTTGAAAAACTGCCCTGTACTGTGGTGTAAGGCTAACACTGATGGTGCACATTCAAATCACAATAATCGCATGTGCAATATTATAGCAACAAAGTTTGTTAGCCCTTTACTAACCAATTGGACTGGACAATTAAGTCAAACTGTGGAAAAAGTTCTCAGACTGTATCATAAGCCAACTTCTAGAAAAATATTAAAAGTCTAATGTAATTAAATGTAAATATTAAGTCTAATTCATATTGTAAATTTCTGATGAGGAGGAAACTAAGTACATTTCTGTTTTCTGCAGTTTGTAAAATTCATTCAAAAACAGTGTACAACTTTATTCAATAAATTAATTTTTTTATGTAATAAACTTCTGCTTTTTCTATAAAGAATTTTATTTATATTAGAGATGTAAACTGAAGCAATGTTACTTTTACCATAGCTATACTTTTAATTTGAACTTTAAAACAATATATGTTGCTTTTGTTCACAATTCTACGTACTTCTCCAATATTAATTATAATAAATTCTTACCTTCAATATCACCATATTTCCGCGAAAATTTTTCGAAATTTTTTTACTAATCTAAAAAAATGTGCTTATTTTTTCGCAAAAATAAGCAAATTTTTTCGAAAGGTTATATCGATATTTATTCTTAGAGTCTTAATTCACAAAAGTAATAATTTTATAACAGATTTAATACACAGCTTTTTAATAAATTATCATATATGATCCGAAAATGTGAAATTTTTTATAGTAGACACTATAGGTAATCTAGTTTTGCTAAGTTTGCGTACTTTTCGAGTAAAAAAAATATTTAAATTAACGATTAACTACTGGTATCTTTAAGAATCGAAAAGAGATCATTAAATAGTATTAGTGTGAAAAAGTTTGTATTTTCCCTGCCAATAATACTCTGTTATTATTTCTTCCTAAAAACGTCTTATAAAAATAAAGGTGTGAAAAAATACTGTATTCTTATTTCGCTTTTTTCGAAGCATTCCCATGCTTTTTTCACGAACTAGAGAACATCGTTTGCAGCAGCTCATTTCTTGATTGTCAAAAGTTTTCATCCCGCATTAATGAGAAAAATACTTAACGCAACGCGTCTCCAAACTCCTCTAAACTGAAACGCTGACAATGGATGGTCACCGATCGTCAGCGCCACAAGCGGAGAAAATATCAACTAGCGTCTATACGCTCGGTACAATAGACAGAGAGAATTGGTGGACGGCCTTACTAGCGAAGCGATCAACTGGCCTTGACCAATACAATATTAATGCATTAAAAAATAAATACTGGACTAACGTTTAATTAATGAACATTTTTTACTTTACAAAGGCTTAAACGTCATATTTTCCTAATTACATAAAATCTAATCAAAAAGGATAATATTAAACACAATTTGATGGTATTTTTAACAGAGCTCATCTGAGACATAACTTCTTTCTCTGTAAACACACAAGATACAAATATAATAAAACATTATTTTCGGAAGTCAGCAGAAGTAGCATAAATGAGCTTTTGCTTCCATACAGTTTTTTTACATTCAAAGTACTGTTCATATCTCTGGCAAAAATATGTAATCTCACTGACAGAAAAGTTGAGATTAACAGTTCAAACTGAGATTCTTCGAAATGAAGCTGAACAACAAATAATTTAATGTGAGCTCACGTATACATCTCAAAGACAGTACCTATAGAAAAATACATAATATACAGTACACTATTCTCACATAGGTTAGAATGTTCAGTTGGCTGCCACTTATCCCGTCTGCAATTCTGCACCCATTTCGCTTTCCTCTGCTTATCAGCACGGAAATCTAAACAATCGAAGGTCGGTAGACTTACTTTTACAATTAGGTGCCACAGAATACCCATTGTTTAACGTTTTGAGTATGTATATACGTAATAATAGTCGACTCACGCAGGAACCACGTGTGGTGATCTCTATCGATATGCCCCAACATGGCCGCTGCCGCATAGAATCACGGGAGCGTGTCCTGACCTTCTTATACAGACCTTGTCCAACATTACACATGATAGCGTCTTCCCGCCACGATTCAAACATGCTTTCTTGCCGCGCAATACTATTATAATCTATTGACCTGTAATTTTTCGTTTGACTAAATGAGCCAAGGTAGGGCAAGCGCTTCATCCTGCCCCACCGTGGCTATGCCCCTGTGTGCCGCATGGGCATGTCTGATAACTGCTGCGGTAACTGATACCTCGCGTGAAACTTCTCTACCAATTCATAATTTACCTCGACCTCCGACTACGGTTACAGGTAAGCTATTATTTTTTTTTCAAATTATTCTTAATACTTTGAAAATAAATAACGTGCCAGTTTATTTCTTCCTTTTGTATTTTTTCACCAACAAAAACTGATTATTATACGTTCCATATACAATACTTGTTTTATATTGTTGTATCGTATAGAAAGAGAAAAAAGTACGCAGTTTTATGCGTTTAACTATAGTTTGTATTGGATGTTGGTCCTTGAAAAGATTAACAGATGGGCTCCCGGGAGAGATATTTAAAAGCTAATGAATAAAACTGGAATTTTAACTTATAAATTAAGTAAATTTTACAGCCTAAATCATTTTATATAGTTTAATTGCCTTTTTAAAAATTGATCTTTCGTAATTTTAGCAATATTTTTACTTATTCCACACATAAAATTAAATATATAAAATTGTTATTAATTTTTATCACATTATCCAAATTCTACAAAGTAAATTATTGGCACTATAAAAAATTAAATCGAGTAGTCACCCTTCAAACTTGTCACGATTTTCGTAACCTTTCTGTAAAGTTTTATCCCGCTTAATGTAAATAATAATTGGCACTATATCAAGTCTTCGTATGTAAATTATTTGATATTATCGATTGATACGAAGATTGATCAAAGTTATTAGTGTTATATAATGAAACGCTAATTAAATAGTAATGTGGTTAAGCTTATTCTTGCAAGGTCTGCCTCGTCCCCTTCTTAGAATATCTTCTTGACGTATTTGTTGTGGAGATCGAGGGAAAGGGCATGGATTGGACTCAATTCCAGCAGTTATTAATAAACACACAATTAAAATCAAGGAAAGTCTATTCACAAATAACCACTTCTTTAAAATCGTCATATTTTGGCTTCTTATGGGTTTTCAATTCACTCAAAAGAGAATTATCAAGCTTCACTAAAAGTTCACCCGTACCTCCAGCGGCTAGTACACGCCCCCATGAGTATAAACTAAGTAAAATTCTAATTATTTATCACAAAATTGAAATATTTTATAATAAAAACAACGAATTATGAAGTTTTTAATTATAATTTATTGGAAATCTCATCGTGTATTAACAGTTATTTTTATGAATAATCGAATATTTGTATGTTTTTATTAACTAACAAAATCAGATGAATAAGTAAAATATTATTTATTCGATATTTTTTAAAAACATTTGGCTCAGAATTAATGATCGTAGATAAAAGTTCGTGTCTTTTTCATAAATATATTCTGATTTTAATTTTTAAAGATTGAATTAATTATAATTTTTTTATAATGTCTTCCAGACTTTTCCCTTTTCTTATTATAAAAAAAAACTTCGTGAGTCTGAAAATAATTTATAATGAATTTATGTAGCTTCCGATATTTTAACAAAAATATAACTATCTTCTTTTCTTCCATCAATTCTAAATAGTGAAATTACCTCGTATAAAGTAATATAAATTTATAATTGATTTAATAAACAAATGTAACCAAAACGAATGAGATAAACATGTTAACAAATATTTTATAAAAATATCAAAATAAATCTTATTGATATTATCAAAACTATTCTTACTAAAATAATTGCAGAATTCCTGGTGCTTCTCGGGCGAAAAGTAATAAAAACAAACGTTAAAACATAGGTGTGAATGCAATTTTTCATAGTTGCTGTTTCTACTCGTTGTGTGGATTAATATAGAAGCTTTTAGCTTCAGTTGCTTTTCTCTCCAATGCTGCGATCGTACGATCCGTTTTTGTCGCTTGGCCATAAGCGTAGAGCAGGAAATAATGCCTTCCGGAAGGTTCTTTAAAGGTAACTGGCCCTTATTCAGGCTTTACAGACTTGGAAAAAACCCGGAATACTCTACGTTGCCAGCTCGTCCGGGCTAGGTGCGAACCCACGACCGAACTCTCAGTGTTTAGGGAACGAAACCGCTTGGCCACTGGTGGGCCTTTTCGTAGTTACTCTCCAGGATCTCGTAAAAAATTTTAGAAAAATTTAACATTGAGTATTAATTAATAATTACGCAATAGTAATTAATTACGATTGCAGAATTAACAGCAGCATTAATGATTAAGAAAAAACCGAGCTTGTGTAATAATTAAATTTCTGTTAATAATTATAAACCTCTATGTTTTTTTCAGTAATTTTAACTCACAAATTACCTAGCATTAAGCTCAGAGCTTTTGACCGAAAAATAAGCACAGCGAAATGATTAAAATAAAAACGATATTAAAAGTTTAACTATATTGCATACCATTGCTATGTTTATTGCGAAGTGTCAAAAGAAAGTATTCGAGAAACTAGCAGATCTTCTACAAGATCTGAAGGAGTAACTACAAAAACATTTGATCAGAATCGGTCAAAGGGTTTAGAAGTTAGAGATTGCCCATGTTTTAATGAGATATTACTTGTGGATTGATCGTGCTGTTAACAGTGAAACGTTGAATACATTTGTCAGTCTTCTCTTCAACACTTCTGAAATTCAAAAGTCCATCAAATGTAGAATGCAAAGCGCTGGCCATCTGAAATTTTTAAAATATTTTTAATCACTAAATAATTGTAAATAAACATTTCAACTATAATTACCTTAATAGGAAACTTTTTGTTGACGTATATAAATCCGCACATTGACAATCTTAAAGCAATTTTTCCAAATCTTTTCATAAAGTTTAAAATCTTTTGTGGATCGGAAATTTCACAGTTTATTAATATTTAACAATTCCAGTTTATTTAAAAGCAAAATTAAACTTACCTTCAACTTTTTTTCAAGTTTAAGTTTACATTCCGCAAACTTTCTAATGTCTTGAAATGTGTTTTCCGTCTACACGCAAAAATATTTTACTTTATTATAACATTACCAAATTTTAAAGGTATTTAATACAACTTACCACTGCGACACCATAAGAAAAAATAAAAGCAACGATAACGCAACCAATGCTGAAACCTACAGATATTAAAAATGCAAGGTATTTCATATACATATCCATCTCTACAAACAGTAATGAGTAGTAGCAAAGACTCGTTTCAAGCAAGAGAACGAAATAAGCAATCGTCATTGGAACACTTAGAACAGAGTTAGCGGTTTCCTTGATTGTCCAAAGATCTGCGTGTTGAGTCATCAGCATTTCTAATTTAAATTCGATGTGCGAATCGTTAGGACAAAGAAGAAATAACGTTTTCCTTAATCTGAGAAACTCTCCTCTCAAGATCGAATGAAGAAATATCACAATTAACAGGAAATGAAAGACTATTCCAAGAGTGTACATATAAAATACACCAGACGAAATTGTACAGAATAATCCTTGATATGGAATCCGTGAGTTTCTTTCGTAACTACTATAAAAGACCAACATATTTGTAAATTGAAACAAAATGAAGATACCAAATATCAATGATAAGAACAAAAGCCAGATTTTACGAAATTTAACAGAAAGGTTAACTTCTTCCGAATGAGTCAGATTTCTTAATTTTAAGATTGGATTTATCTTAGATCTTTTCATCCAACTGAAAGTAAATGAAATAACAAATGCCATAGTAGCCCATGCGAATTTCAGAAAAATGACATCTTGACCGAATAATGAAAAAACTCCTTCGCACGGAACATAATCTTTAATACCGGAGATCATCATTGAAGTTAATATAAAAAATACGAACCATAAATATAATTCGATAGACGGAAAATATGTCTTTGTTAGAAATGTGTGAAAACTACCATAAGATTTACAATCGTTACAAAGACAAGGATCGAGAGGATCTACACCCCATATTAAGGAAGTGGAAAAATAATCTGTTAAAAAACATCTCAGACAAATACTTGTATTTGAAAGATTGAGCGACTCTACTTGAATTGCCACCATCTCCTTTTATTAGATTTCAGAACTTCGGAAATTCTTGAAAATCTTTAAATAGAATAATCATTTATTTAAAATTAGTTATTGATTATATACTAGCAGTTGTGTCTGGCGTTGCTCGGACAAACAATAACATACATACATACATACCAGAAAGACATCGGCCGTACGCGAAGTGTTTAACCGGCAGAAAAGAGGTTAAGGAAAAGGAGAGGGGAAAGAGGGAGGAGAAAGGTAGGATCCCTCTAAACGGCGTACATATGGCTACAGTATTCTCTATGTTTGATGATGGCGTGCAGTTTTTAGGCTGCAAGGCCGTAGTCCCCAGAAGGGTCTGAAAGAAAAGGTGAGTATAGCCAACACCAATAATTGAGTGCTGCCATGCATAGCTAAGTATAGAAGTTAGTGCCAAGTGGCTGTTAGTAGGAAGACTTATATCTATATAATAATAATAAAACTGAACGCGATCGCAAAAACAAACGCGAAAGTAGCGAAAGCAAACGAACACAATGACAAACTAGACGAGACGAACGGACCGACAGAGACAAACGAGCATGATCCCAAAATTTTATTATTTTATTATTATTATTTATTTTAAACATTAACTTATTCACTAACTAAACTAACCTACCATAACCTAGAATTAACCTAACCAGATGACTAAAGCTAACAAACCTTAATCTAATTTAACCTAACAGGAAACCAAGCTAAGCGTCCCTAATCTAATTTACAACTAGGACTAATCAAATTCAGCCCAACCTTACAGCATAGCCTTTGGAAAAGAAAGTAATGAAGCATGAGACATCAGAGCGCCCAGTCAGTTCCATTAATTGAAATTAACAAATGTAAAATGCATGGGGCATAGCCCATAAGCAAATAGTGAATATAAAAGACTTACAGAAAGGCGTGGACACCCAAGGAGCTGCCTCTGGTGAAGCAGGTGCGGAGATATACAAATAGCAGCAACGCGAATAACCAAACACCTGGTGGTGACAATGGGGCTGCCAAGAAAAAAACAAACCCGAAACAAAGTTTACGTGAAAATAATAAAAACAAAAGGAAATGATACAAAAACAAGTGGTTGAGCACTTCTCAACCTAGGACCCATGAACAGCCTGCACTTAGGCCCAATGGGTTAACAAACAGAGAGCCTGCAGCAGGGCCCGCTCTAGGGGTGGGCAACCGGACATTTGTCCGGGGCTCCAAAGTGTAGGGGCGCCATTTTGGCTGTAAAGCTTAGTTCACACTGAGCGAATAGCGAAAGCGAATGAGAAAATCGAAAAACGAGTTTTATTCGCTTAGCGAAATTGACCCATACAACCAAAAGCGAAAAGCGATTGCAAATTTTAAGCAGCCAATCATTTGCAAGAGAGAGAAAACGTCATCTCGAAAAACAAAATGGCTGATTCCGATATTCTGTCGTTAACTACGTTTGTTTATTTATCGAGAAAAAAAGATACGTCAAAAAGAAAACGATGCAGGGAGAGAGGAATACTAAAAATCCGTAATTACAACATTTACTCCATTGTGTGAGAAAGTTTCTGTAGCCATCTTGAAAACAACAAGAACCACGTGACAACTAGCAGGAATAGGATTGGTGGCGAAAAAGCTCGACGGTTCCGAATTTCAAAGCGATTCGCGAAATGGTAAAATTCGCCGGAAATGACGTCGTGTCTGACGTGTTATTCGCTCTGTTTTTCGCTTTCGCCAGCGAATCGCGCTCAGTGTGAACTAAACTTAAATGTGAGAAAAATATTGATGTGTTAAATACTCAATTCATAGAAAATTTTACTTAAGGGCGATTTCTTAATTTTTAGAGGTAAGTACATCTATAATTAAGCTGTTGTTTAGTTTGATAGATACTAGTTTATCGTAAATCGATTATCGCATCGAAACAATGAAAGCGTTTTTAAATAAAATAAATACAGTGGAACCTCGTTAACGAGCATAATTCGTTCCAGAGTCTTACTCGTAATGCGCAACACTCGTTAAGCGAAACAATTTTTCCCATAGAAATTAATGTAAAATACGATAATGCGTTCCATGCCAAAAAAAAAATACTCAAATATTTTATGTATGAGATATAATGTTTATTCAAAGAAAATTATACAATAAACATTGTTAAGGACCGTGAATCATCATCTTTCCTTCTAGCGCGGAATGAACCAAGCTGAAATGCGAATTCGATTTGCAGAAAACAGAAAAAAATCAGATAATTTCTCCGATAAACACACCAAGCGATATGCTAAATTCTTGGGCTATGTAAAGGCTATAATTAAATATTAGAAATTAATTAATTTGACTAGAGGTAGGTGGGTAGTTATGTTTCCATCTCGTATTGAATTTAATAATTATAAATAATTAATTTTTAATTTAGACATTTCTGGAATTTAATTTGGAATTGGTCATTAAATTTAATACGAGATAGAAGCATAACTGCCTACCCCTAGTCAAATTAATTAATTTCTAATATGTAATTATAGCCTTTACGTAGGCCAAGAATTTGGCATATCGTTTGGTGTGTTTATTATTTAACAGGCTATGGTTGTTGATGTTTATATGTAATATGTGTGAACACAAGTTTGGAAAAATGTGTGATCACAAGCGACACTAAGATGCTAGCTGAACGTGTGCTAAACACGGACTGTGGAGCATGCGCACATCCGAAACTTTCCCTCTCCTCGCCACTCGTTACGCAAAACGTCACTCGTTAAGCGAGTCGTTTTTTTCAAAATTTAGTTTGCTTGTTATGCGAAACATTTGTGCGAAGTGCTCGTTAAGCGAGGTTCCACCGTATTTAATTTATCCAAAAAGGCTGTTTATTAAATCAATAAAATATTGTATTAAATTTGAATGTATTCTATTGGGATAATTATTTATACTTTTGTTTTATGAAAATAATTATTTGAATCAATAATAATAATAATAATACATTTATTAAGTTCATTGCTTCGATAAAACGCGTTTTATAATAATATACTGTATTTGAATAATTGAACTGAATAAAATCTCAAAATCAAGAATTATAAAACTGTTTTTAATGACTATTTATGGTTTGCTGAAATATTTGTTATTATAAAATACATATATAAAAATAATAGACTTTCTTTACGTTCACAGGATACGAAAAATATTATGTGTAAGCCATAAATATTTTTTATGTCCATTGACAGAATATAATTTTGAAGTTATGTTAATTACGGTTTTAGCTTATTTAGAACAAGGATGAATCCTTATTTTTCTAAAATATTATTTTATAGTTTACATTGTTTAATTTGAGTTATGTGCGTGCCTCTTCCAGAATGTCTAACGGTCAAAGAAAACTGTCTGGTTACCAGTACAAAAAAAGAAGGCTGGAAAAGAAAGCTGAAAAGCAAAAAGAAGCTGGCGCATTAAAAAATTATATCCAGAGTTGTACCAAAACAAATGACAACTCTGAGAATCCAACATCAAGTCCGTTTATAAAAGAAAATACAAGATCGTCAGAGGATGACGATGACAAACAAATGGACCAAGTTTCTAAATCAATTGGAACTGACGACACTCTGACTCTATCATCACCAGATGAAAGCATTGAAAAAATTGACATCAACGTGACTCTCACAGAAAACGTTCTACAAACTTTGAGTACAGATCCAGCATTGTGGCCAAGAATTTTAGGAGACGCCGAAAAAATTTTTTTAATAAGACAAGGTCCACCTAAACCATTGCATAATTACAAATTTCCTTCCAATGACACTGGTCGACATTTTAGCGTAAATTATTATACACGAATTTTAAGCAATGGAGAGCAAATTTTACGAGACTGTCTAGTGTACTCTTTTTCACAAAACTGCGTTTACTGCTTCTGTTGCAAAATTTTTGGCTGTATAGTTAGTTCTCTTTCAAAGGAGGGTTTTAAAAGTTGGAAGCACCTCGGCGAAACTTTAAAAGAGCATGAAATTTCCAAAAATCATATTCAGGCCCAGAAATCATGGCTAGAAATGAATCTAAGGCTAGTGTTGTAAACCGCGGCCTCTCAAAGAATTATTAATGCCGAAACGAATCATTGGAACGAGGTGCTTCTAAGAATCGTAGCAATTACTAAAATGCTTGGTAAAAGCGGCCTGGCTTTTCAAGGTACAAGCGACAAGTTGTTTGAGTATAAAAACGGTAATTTCTTAAGAATAGTTGAGTCGCTATCTGAGTTTGATCCAATTATGGAAGAGCAGGTCCGCAGAGGAACAGAAGTTTCACTGACTGTAGAAACACTTTCTAATTTATATGGTTTCATTTAGTTCTACATTAAATTAGCTAATCATCTGCTCAACAGATTACAGGACAGCACAATTTACTGTTTAATATAGCCAGAGCCACTAAGAGATATGAATGCAAGTAGATGATGGAACATTGTATGCTGTGAATGAGTTGGTGCGATTGTAAGGCCAGTTGTACCCTTCAAGAATAGCAACTCTCATTAAACTATCCCTAATGTGATTGTACCTATTGCAGGGAAAAACTAAGTGAAGTGGTGGTCTTACAAAGGATTGTGGCGGAGAGCTTCAATCCTTTGAACCGATAACAGTTTTTTATGGTTATGGACTTTGGCGGCCACGTGGCCCTAGACCTATGGCATAGTGGAGTGCTGGCTGAATTTCACCTCTGTAAGTAAGCTTAGTAGCATTAGTGCCAAGGCCCGATATGTTCCTAGCAATACTAGTGAGGGCGTTGGCTGTCTTTTTAGCGTTGTTCGTGATGTATTTGATGTGGGGGTGTGAAGTTAAGTCTCTTGTCAAGAATAACACCTAAATATTTAATTTCCGTTGTTTGCTTTATTCTGTGAGCACCTATTCGAAGATAGAGTTGCCACCTCATAACTTAGTCTCGCCCAGAGACGATGATTTAAGAAAGCAAAAAAACTCGGGGACGTTTCCTTAGAAGTCTCAGGAGGTGAAGGGTCTAAAGTAGAATGAATACTAGCTGGCCGTATATTTCTAAATATTTTTCAAAAATTACTTTTTATTGCGATTTCCGATCACCCTACTTAATTAAACGTATATAAAATAAAATCTATTAATTAAAAAAATTAAAAGACTATTGGATGTCGTTTTTGACATCAGAAAGTAGCTTTAAATAACTTTACCAAAGTAAAATCCGTGCACTAAAACGTTAGAACGATGAATGAAATTTGATTAAAAAAAATCCCATAAAAAACAATTAAGCGTTAATTGTGCGTCATTAAAGGTTGATTAAAATCGCGATAAAACTTTTTTGTGCGGGGAAAAATATTTTTAAAAATTTAGAGACTTAAAATACATCTGAAAATCAAATCAAAATAAAATATTGTTTTTGAGGGTCCAACAGAACCGTTTGTTATGTAACTCTATTTAACCTGCTCGAAACTGACTAGGGCGAGCACCGATAGGAGTAACAATGGTAAGCTATATACTATAACTTACCATTAATCATCAACCAACACAAACACTGATTATCAAACTGTCACCTATGTAGGCTATATCATGTCATTCTCAATAGACATTCCTTGACAGAACAGTCACAAGAGAGAGTACAACTACACAGCACGCAGCGGCACTGCGCCTACGCCAGTTATAGACGTTATGTCTTTAAGCCAATGACCACCACACTAGTAATTCGGTACACCGGGGAAGAAATATACGTGACGATTTGCATATAATTTTGTACATATTCATCTCAACTAGCACAACTCGGAGAAATACTAATTAACCCGGGAGCCCGGAGATAACTCGCTGAATCCCAGAGTCTCAGGGTCAAACCCGGATAGGTGGCAACCCTATTCGAAGGGTATGCTTCCTGACGAGTGGCATGTTCCTACCAACTATCATGCTTTCGCATTTGTCTGTGTTAATGGGTTGTCTATGTTTAATACTCCACTGGTAAATGTTATTGAGAATGTCGTTGCATATGTCCTGTAAGCGCTCACTGTTCTATGTGTGAAGCTAGAATTGTGTTTGCGTAGCCCTGTATGCGGCAGCCAGGAGGCAGGGTGTCGTTTAAGTGCAGAATACAGTTATAGGCTATGTTCCAGAGACCAGGACCAGACCTGGAACCCTGAGGACAGTCTCGAGTGATGGGTATAACTATGTTATTTTGTGTTGTATAAACACCTGCACTCCTGTTGCTAAGATAGGACTAAAGAAGTTTGTAAAGATTTTGAGGGCAATGCAATGATGAGCATCTAGTATGTGCAGGATAAAAGGCCACCAGGCGTGATCGAAGGCACCTCTAAAGTGAATAGTGATAATTGCAGTGTGCTGATTGTATTATTTAGCCTGGTGAATGTAGTTAACGACCTGATGGCATCTACAGTATTTTTGTTTTTAAAGAAGCTTAAATGATTCTGATGCAGGGCTCAATGCTTGCATAGATGTCATATGATCCTATTAATCATTTGACTGTCTAACACTTTTCCCCGAGTTGGAAGAAGGCAGATCAGCCTGTATTTTTTTGTAAGTGTTAGCGCTGGTGGATTTCGGAATCAATTTGACACTAGCCTTTTTCCACTGAGTAGGAAAAAGCAGATATTGTGAGTAGGTTCAAGCAGATATTGAAGAAAATTACAAACGGCGCAGGATTGGCCTCAAACGCATGTTTTATCATCCTAGTGATTCTGCCGTCCAGATCTTGGGCTTAAAACCTCGATGTAGGTGAAGTTGTTGTCATTGTCTGTATTAGGTGAACTGAATGTAGAACTCCGGATGAACGCTTGTGTGGGTCTTGCTGTGGGTCATCCGAAGGGTAAAGACTAGTGGGAATATGCATGATAGTTTTCTCGGTGTTGTTACTGTAGCAACCATCAGGAGGCTGGATAGTGGAGGGGGTTTGGAGTTGGCGTTTATCCTTAAAAGCTAAGTAGTATGGTTCTGACCAGGGATTGCAACCACAAGTCTTGGTACAGAAATCCTTCCGAGTGTTTGTCCTTGTTTTATTTATAAAGGTTTGGTAAGCGTTGTGTTCATGCCTGTACTGATCTCTAAGTGTGACCGTAATGTCTGGGTCCTGTTCATTCCTAAATCGCCTCCTTAATCTCTTAACTACGTTTTTCTTGTTTTCTAGGTCAGTGGTCCACTAAGGAACCTTTTTCTGTTTACAATGTTTGAGTTTGGAGGTAGTAATGTAAGAGCTAGTGATTGTATTTGTAAGCCTGATTACAAGATGGTCTGAGGTGTCCTGAGTATATTGATTGTGGTGAGCGGTACCAGCCCAGATGTTATTGAAGATGTTGCAGGATAACTGCCAGCTAGTACGAGTATAGTAAAAACTATGATTATTAGTATTAGTAGTAGTGTTCAGTTGACTGAAGATATACCTATGGTCACTTGCAGGATCTATGTCAGTGGTATAACAGTGGTCGACCCTAGCTGCTGAGCAGCTCAGTTGACATCGTTCTTGGCTACCGCCAAGTCGTTCAGGGTTCAAATCTCGGTCTCGATTAATATTTTGACGGCCGGATGGCCGAGCGGTAAAGGTGGCAGCCTACCGCTCTGGGGGACCCGGGATCGAATCCGAACGGGTCGAATAATCCCCAGGAAATTTTCGGGGGTGGTCCGTTTGGATATGTCAGGCCCCATCCCTCACCACCCGGTCGCCCCATTGTGGGCCTGGCCAAACCCATAATGGGCCTACTAAAAGAGGCCCTCATAGTGCCCACAGGGCGGAAAGAGTTAAAAAAAAAAAAAAAAAAAAAAAAAAAAGTGGTCGACCCTAGGGGTGATGTACTGTTTCCTAATGTTAGGTCTATCCAACCTTCCCCCGTGGTACAGGAGTAGGTAGGAATAGTGCTGATGTTTAAGTGAGTAAGGTTGTGTTGGGCCATGGTTTCGTTAACTATGTTACACCTTAGGTCATCTTTTCGATTATTCCAGGTCGCAGACTTGGCATTGAAGTCACCTCCTATTAGGATAGTTTTATCTTTGTACGAGTTCAGGAAGTGATGAATGTCTTCTATGACCGACTCAATGTTAGTGGTGTCTGGAATGTAGACAGGAACATAACATATGTGAAGGTGAAAGTTATTGTCTGTAATACAGACGGTGGTAATATATTATGTGGTATGTTGGGAGACAAGGTAGACAGTAATGTTTTTGTTTCTGATGATAATACCAGCCTTGATGCGATCGCCAGGGTCCTGAGCTGGATAGACTTTCCAGTTGTTGAACCTATCATCTTGTTAATAGTGCAGGGCTCTTGGATCATGATGATGTCTGTATCATGTACATTGGAAGTGGGAATGAGGAGGGAGCAGGCAGCTTTGCATTTCTGTGCATTAATCTGTTTGAATTTATAGCTGCCTGTGTTCGTATTGTGAAGGGGTGTATTATTCGAGTGTATTATTCATAGCTACTGGCAGCTTGTGTTTTCATACGTTTGGTTATGGGGCACTATTCAGAGAATGTGTTATGCATGATCTTATGTTTACTTTCCTTTAGTAGAGTGTTATTCGCACAATTAACACAGCATGGCCCCTGACTGTGGACACAGCAACACTTGTAGATGTGGTTGCCCATGCAATGACTACAATGTTGTTTTTCTGTGCATTTGTTAGCTAGATGGCCGTAACCGCAGCGTTTGTAACAGCGTGTGAGAGAGACGTAATCATCTACTGCTATCGTTGCCCATTGCACACTAACATACTGCTGTTGGATTAGCTTGTTCCTAAAACTAGAAGTAACCTGAAGGACAACGTGTAGTCTAGAATTGTCTGTCGTGTTGCGATTTATCTTGGAAAGAACACTGCAAAAATCTTGGTATTCCTGAAGAGTATGTGTAGTATTTATTGCAGTGTTCTGGTTGTATAGTTCCTCGATGAAGTCGCTAGTGACAGCATCGCCCAGGACATTTAACAGAATAACCTTCGGTTCTTTGGCTGCCAAGTATTTGATATCTAACCTATCTGTTAATGTTTTGAGTTAATGGCAGCCACCATTTTGTCGTTGTCATTTTTTGTATTTAATTGAATAAACTCTGTTGTTCCTAATTTTTCGAAGTGCTTTTACAGAAGTCCCTAGCTGGCTCGGTTTTATGTTTGTCGTGAGTGTATTTCTAATTTGTCCTGGTTAATTTTAATGTTCTCTTTTTGGAAACACAAGAACAGCCCGTGTGACAGCACTGGGATGTTATTTTTGATTCGTTTTTTGTATAATTTTCGTGTTTCGGCAAAAAATAAAAACAAACATTAAGATTTTTAGATTTTTTTGTACTTTTAACCCTTCTGTTATATTATATTATAGTATTTGATTTATATAAGTACGAATGTTATCTTAGGTAAGGGCCAATGTGATGCATTTTAAAAATTTTTTAAATTTTGTAAGTAGAGGAATAAAGAAGTTTAAAAATGTTTTAGATTTTTCATTTGGTATGATAAACCCTAAAATATTAACGAAGTAGCAACGTTGTAGCGATGTAAAGGATACCGACCGAGAAAAAGCACTTCTACTTGACCTGCAGTGTTACATAAATAAAACAATCGCATTTAAAACAATGTTGTACGATCAAATTTATGTGAAACTTGATGTAAATAAGAGCAATCGAGCGAAGTGTGCGGGGGTTAAGCCGCTGGTACATGTATATATAACTTTTATTACAGAGATAGAATTGTATATGGTCGAATACAATAATAATGACATTTTTATATTTAGAAAATGCGAATGAAAGGAAAATTATTTCTAAACAGATATTACGTAACTGGGGACAACCTAACGATAAATATAATTTACTGTGTATTAAACGACTAACAGATTCAACAGCAATGAACTTAAATACAATAAATTTACTTATGTTACAGATTTGTTGTTTGGGTAAGCCAACTGAGACAGTCGCCCGAATCAATGTTTCTTTCAGAAAACATTTTCCAGGGATATTGTTTTGATTTGAGGGGTGAAAAATGCAATTGGTAAGTGGTAATTTGTACTCACACACACACACACACACACACACACACACACACACACACACACACACACATATATATATTATATATATATATATATATATATATATATACAGGATGGGCCAGCGAAAACGAAACGGCAGAGTGTTCGTGTTCGTCCAAGCAAAGCGCTCGGACAGGTCGATTTTACTCTCGAGGAGTCATCTTTTGCAATAAAGTTTTTGCGATTCTGAATACAACAGACAACAAAAAATTTTAAAAACTCATTTATTTTGTATTAACTAAACAAGCATTTAGTTCGAAAAAAATGTTTGTTTAGTTAATATTCAGAATGGCAAAAACTTTATTGCAAAAGATGTTTCCTCGAGAGTAAAATCGACCTGTCCGAGCGCTTTGCTTGGACGAACACGAACACTCTGCCGTTTCGTTTTCGCTGGCCCACCCTGTATATGTATATATACAGTAGAGACTCGTAAATCGGAACCCCGGTAATCGGAATCGCCGGTAATCGGCACGATTTTCAGTCGGACTGTGTCGTGCTGAATCGAACGTTTTTGATACTAAATTTACTTCTAAAGTATAATTTTTATGTTTTTATATTTTTCAATATATTTATTTTGTTTGTACAAAATGCAGAAATAATTTTTAACGATACGATAGCCTCGATTATTATAAAAATTTTCGTTAGGCTTAAAATCGATGAAAATTCAACACGAAGCGACACGCAACGGAGAAAATTTGAACATCGGACAGGTTAATGTATTTTTTCGTACATAACGGGTAATCGGAACAAATCCCTAATCTGAACAACCCCAGTCCCCAATTGATTCCGATTTTCGGTTCACTACTGTATATACACACACACACACACACACACACATACATATATATGTAACGTGTTTGTTAACTTCCTTAATAACAGGAGGATATTAATTTATACTAATAAGAAGTGCAATGAAGTAGCAAAATGATAAATTTTATATAGAAGGAATCAAGAAATTATCAAGACAAACCGGTAATATTGAAATAAGAAAATAATCTTGAAAGGACGCGACACTGCGTGATAAATCTTTGCGTACGATAATGTTTATAGTTATATAAATCAAATACTATAATATAATAAAATAGAGAAGTACAAGTATGAACTAATCTAATAATCTTAATGTTTGTACTTATTTTATGCTTGGCTTACCTGCTAGATCTTCAGTAAATAAGCTTATATTACTTCGAATGAAAATTTATTTGAAATTATATAAGCTTATTTATCGATTCTAAGCACAAATCTGTGAAATGTTTACTTTATATCTTTATTGATTATATGTGTACCAAATAGCTTCTGATCTGTCTTTTTAATTAAATTTATTTTTAGCAGTAATTATAAAATTTATCTTTATTCATGTTTTTATAGAATATTTTAATATATTTTATGCAAATATGTTATGAACTTTAAACGTAGAAAAACATCTAAGTCGAATATATTTTTTATCATAAACATCATGTCTTTTTAATTAATTTTACGACATATTCGAATTTTACGAGCGATTATATAAACTGTTTTCATAACATTCCTCCTAAATGACATAAGATAGGTTACAAGATAAGTTATTTATTTTATAATTTTAGTAGATTTTTGTATAGTTTTGTATAGTAGTTTGTATAGATGTTAAACTTGTTTATTGAATTGAATCCTACAATAATCCATTTAAAAACATATTCAAGTGAACAATAGTTTCTGCTTTATGTGCAGTAAGAGAGGCCTTTAGCAAGCTGATTATGGGTTGGGTCAGGCCTACAAGGTTTAATAAAAGTTGAAAACATGACCCAATAAACACACTGTATATCATTTTATACGAATAATTCCCTCATAAAAGTAAAGAAACACAAAATGAATAATCTATTCATATCAATACTGAATTGTTAAATTGAATTATAAAATAAAGTTTATACTAATTTTATGATTTATTTTTATTTGTTATTCAATAATTGAAATTAGATGAAAGTCATCGAATTTAATAATAATTTTATCTCTAGTTCACATAGTCTATATCGCGTTTAATTTAAAATAATTATTTTAAAATTATTTATTTATTTATTTGAACAAGTTCGTGTATAGAAATTATAATTTTACAAATTACATTTTCAAATTCTTTCCGTTAAATAACACGTGGATCATTTCTTTCTGATTTCATTGGATATAAAAAGTATTTGTTCGTGACCCAGTTCTTATCATATTTCTTCGATATGATAAGATTGATTAAAGTTGCCAAGTTACTATATAAATCATCTCAACATGGCTTACATCTTCGTTGTCTTTGATTATGTTTTAGTGTGTATCGGAATTTTAATAATTTTTTATTTGTAAGTACAATATTTTAAATGCAATCTTTTTCTATCTTATAGTAAAATTTATATCACGAAGAGTTTTTGTAGAACAAATATTATAGATTTTATATTAAATGAAATTTATAATAAAAAATCTATTTTATGTAATCGATAGATCAAAGAAGGAATTTGAAAATGTAAAATATAAATTTCAATCAATCAAAAATTTTATTGTACTAAGGTCAAAAAACTTGTTACGGGAAAGGTTTTTTTTAAATACAAGATAAATTTATAGTAATTTGGGTTAAGATGTTCTTACCAATTATAACAATTAAATCATAAGAAACAAACAGAAAAAAAGTAAAACAACTCAACATTGATTATACATTTAATAAAAATATAAATAGCGCCGGCCACGTACCTATATTGGATTTTTACTTAAATTGATTATACAAATAGAGTAATAGTCGAATGTCGTTAGCTGAATATTAATTAATTTCATCACTATTAAACATATCAATAATCCGAGTAAAAAAATTACTTAGTTTGTACATATTAATTTTTGATAAGTCTGTAATTCTCGAGGTGTATTTTGAATCATAGTTCATACCAAGGATTTCTATTATTTGATATTTTTGGCGATATTTTTTTCTTTTATAGCTGTGCAGTCTTTAAGTAGATGAAATACAGAGAAGTTATTTGATTTACACCAATCTATGTATTATTAACCAATAAAGAATATTTATTAAGACGAGGTTGTAAGAATAATCGTTTAATGTTCATATGTATATTAACTATAATACCTTCCAACTCCTGTTTTATTTTTAAAATTTCGGGATACCAGGGATGATAAGTGGATTTCAATATTGAGTTTTGATTTTGTATTATTGATTGTGTTATGGCCGATTCCATCATTAGTGTATATCCAGTTTTTTTTCCAATTTGTATCAGAATTATCGAATAACGCACTTGAAATTCCATACGTTTGAAGATTATTATTAAATTTATATTGCCAAGTATGTTTAGTAGGATTTAAGATATTAGTTTAATACATATTTTGACGTAAGAATTTTATATTCTCATCGTCTGTATTTAATTAGATTTTACTACCGACTTATAATCTCTTTAAAAACCAACGAAATAGTTAAATTCTGTTTAATTCTGCTCTAATAAAATAACCTAATACAGTCCTCTCAAGCTTAAATAATTTGCGTAAGTAGTTAATTTGAAATTTTTCAAGGTTATAAAAATGATAAAGAGCCCAGATCGGGCTGGCGTAAAAAATTGAAAAAACAATTACAGCGTTGAAAATTTTAATATGGAGTTTTAAATCAGAAATCTTTAATGCTGAACATAAATATATAGTATAATCGATTAGTGAATTAATTTTTACAGTAAAGATTAGAGATTGGAGATTTTTAAATGCTGCTGAAATAATCCATTCCAACTAAAAGTAATACCTAGGTATTTTATATTGTTAACAGTTTCAAGAGATCTGCCGTCTAAATAGAGGTTTTTCTCTTGATTGGATAATTTAATATTTTCTAAAAAAAACTATCTTTGTTTTTGAAGCGTTAATCGATAAATATAACGATGATAAATATTTATTAACTAGCAGGTAGGTCCGGCGTTGCTCGGGCAAAAGTAACGATAGCGAAAATTAAGATTATTACGTTATAGTCAACCTTACCCGTTTTCACAAAACGCAAAAATTGGATCCCCCTGTTTCCAGACTAATTAGAAAAGTTTTAGATGGGTCTGAAAGTATGTTTGATTTCCCGCGAAAACGAAAAAAAAAAAAAAAAAATGCATCTGCGTCTTGCACGTCGCTTTCTCTTAACAATTCCATTGTTGACACTTCCAATGCTACTTAACACTTCCATCAACAATGGATGTGTTAAGCCTTAATCCTGTCCCTCTCCCCCGTGGGGAGGAATTTCGAAAAATCCCTTCTTAGTATGCGTTCTCGTGACGTACCCTAACTGTGTACCCAGTGGTGATATTCAGGGGGTTCGCACAGGTTCGGCCCGAACCCGTTGTTAAAATTTTCAGTTTCCCGAACCTTGTTAAACACACGGAACATTTCTTAGTGGTTTTGTTTTTTTTAAATATATTAAAATATACGTATTATACTCTGTAATACTACTAAACTAGAGCCTTATTCCTGTTCGCACCGAGCATTTCAATCTAGATTGTGACCAAGGTCGGGGACTATGTCTTGGTACGATCTCTCTCGACCGTTTCAATCTCGACCGAAACGAGGTTTAATCGCAACCGATTAAATCTCGATCGCAATTATGGCTGAATCTAGTTCTTGAAACTAGATTCAGTCATAAGAGAGATCCCACAATCCCACGCGCGCGAGATAATACAAGATGGCTGCGGAACACGTGTTGGGCTATGGACAGCGAAATAAAAAGGATATTGTATTTCGAGAGATGATGACATCTGTCTATCATCAGCAGTGCCATTCGGAGTGAAAAATTTCTTTGCCTGAAAAAAAGGTCGACAGCATTAATATACTATTGTTACCTGGTCTTCGCCCAGGGCTCGTTACGTTTCAAATACGCCACTGATTATTAGATATATCGCAAGAAAAGGTATTGTATTTATTTCTAGCCAAAACTTCCATTTCGTTTGTCGGTGATTGTCAGGGAAAAATTTCTGCTAGCGAACCCTTTGTTAACTATTTCGAATATCACCACTGTGTGTACCAAATTTCAACTTTCAACTCAACCGTTTGGGCTCTGCGCTGATTATTATTATTATCAACTCTTCTCGATTATATTTATTAATTCTATCGATTTTATGCTGTAACGTTATACGAGTTGGCGCCAATAAAACTAAATTATCTGCGTATAAAATATAATGGAAACAACGTCCATTAATATACACTCAAACCTGTTTTTGTGCGGTCTTTTTCTGTGCGATTTGTTTTGTGCGATTTTTTTTGCGGTATATGAAAATTTCAATCAAATTGGAACATAATTGACTCCTGTAAAATTTTTAAAAACTCTATTGGATGTTTTCTATGACATCAGCAGGTTTTTTCATTTTTTATTCAGTAAACTTTTTTCTCATACGTTTATTTCAGTCCCCTCTTATTTTAATAGCATAAAAACCATAAATATTATGTTATATTTGAACAGATGTGGTAAGTTAGCTCCCCTCCAGCTTTAGACTGCAGGTGTGAAATTTCACGCCTTGTTAAATGAAATAACACGTCCTGCAGCTATATTTATCAACTAAAATCATTATTTAACGATTATTTTTAACTTTTTAATGTTAGATTCGTATTTAAGTGGAAATAATTAATTAATATAAAAATTAAAATTCTTAGAGGATTTTTTTCCCCATTAGGTGTTGCAGAAAAAGGCCCAAGGAGTTAAAAAAGCAATCCCTAGTTATTTCGTACGGTTTCGAGTTATTTTCTACGTGAGACTTTTTTTATGCGGTCCCTATTCACCGCATAAAAAAATATTTTTTAATTGTGTTGCGAAAACTATTTTTTATAGCCACTCGTGAAGTTTCGCGCGATTTTTTTTTATGCATTTTCTTTTATGCGGTCCCTATCCCCCGCATAAAAACAGGTTTGACTGTATATTCCTTCGCTATCCTTAACAAATAATTTATTTGTGTCGCTTATATAGAAATGAAAAAGATACAGAGAAAGAGGTTCACCCTGAAGTATTCCTCGATTTGTAATAATTTCTGGATTAATTAAATTACCATTTACAATATGGAGTTTATAAGAAGAGAAAAGGTGCATAATCGAATATGCAAATTTATAGCCTGCACCATATTGTTTTAATTTATTAACTAATGTCGGAACATAAACAGAATCAAAAGCTTTAATATATTGATAAAAGTAGCATATATTTTTCTACATTTTTTCCATTAGAATTCATTTCAGGCACTTCCAATCCAGACTCATTTCTGGCACTGACGACAACCGTTTTCGTGTTCCGTGGAGAACGCCTCAATCCTGCCTACACTTTGGAGCGGACCTCACAGCTGGTATGATGGCCTTACAGTACCATCACAGTAGCCTCAAGTAGTGATCCAAGGGACCATGACAACCCAGCAGTATGTTAGTGACATCCTGCTTTTGTTTTTGTTAAGTTATAGCAACGCAACACTTGGGCGATCTGCCCAGGGAGAATGCCTTCCGGGAGGTTTTTTAAGGGTAACTGGCCCCTTGAATAGGGATTCAAGCGTTACAGACGTGGAAAAATCCCGAAAAACTCCACGTGGCCAGCCCGTCTTGGAGAGGCACGAACCCACGACCGAACTCCTAGTGTTCATGGAACGGAATCGCTTGGCCACTGGCGCGCAAATGACATCCTGCAGCCACATGTGTTGCCTCTCATGGCAGGGCTCCCAAAGAAATTTTCCAACAGGACAATGCTCGACCACAGACATAGCAAGGGTGTCACAGGACTGCCTCCGACACATTACCACACTTCCCTGGCCTTCCCGGTCTCCTAATTTGTCACCGATAGAACATATCTGAATTCTCCTGGAGGGCGAAGTTAGACAGCATAGGAGTTTGTCCGAACTAGAGGACCGCTTGCATCAATTGTGGACAGATTCCGCATGACACCATATAGCACCATGCCCATCTGTATCGTGTATTTACCCTAGAGGTAGTCCAACAGGGTACTATATTCTAGTTTTCATTTGTAGTTTTTCTTGCAATAAATGATCATTTTGCTTTCATTTTGTAATCACTTACAGTAGAGAGCCGTTAATCTGAACCCCGGAAATCCGAACGATTTTCAGTCGGACTGTGTCGTGCTGAATCGAACTTTTTTGATACTAGATTACTTCTAAAGTATAATTTTCATGTTTTTATATTCTTCAATATATTTATTTCGTTTGTACAAAATAAAGAAATATTTTTAACGATACAATAGCTTCGATTATTATTATAAAAATTTTCGTTAGGCTTAAAATCGACGAAAATTCAACACAAAGCGACACGCAACGGAGAAAAATTTGAACATCAGACAGGTTAATATATTTTTTCGTACATAATCGGTAATCCGAACAAATCACTAATCCGAACAACCCCAGTCCCCAATTGATTCGGATTAACGACTCTACTGTATTTATATTATCGTTACACTCGTTCGATTTTCGCCAAATTTTTAGTGCGTTAATTTTTATGGCAATGAGCAGTGGTGATATTCTAAATAGTTAACAAAGGGTTCGCTAGCAGAAAATTTTTCCCTGACAATCACCGACAAACGAAATGGAAGTTTTGGCTAGAAATAAATACAATACCTTTTCTTGCGATATATCTAATAATCAGTGGCGTATTTGAAACGTAACGAGCCCTGGGCGAAGACCAGGTAACAATAGTATATTAGTGCTGTCGACCTTTTTTTTTTTAGGCAAAGAAATTTTTCACTCCGAATGGCACTGCTGATGATAGACAGATGTCATCATCTCTCGAAATACAATATCCTTTTTATTTCGCTGTCCATAGCCCGACACGTGTTCCGCAGCCATCTTGTATTTTCTCGCGTGCGTGGAATTCTGGGATCTCTCTTATGACTGGATCTAATTTCAAGAACTCTCTTGAATCGATCGCGATTAAACCTCGTTTCGGTCGAGATTGAAACGATCGAGAGAGATCTTACCAAGACATAGTCCCAGACCTTGCTCACAATCTAGATTGAAATGCTCGGTGCGAACGGGGTACAAGGCTCTAGTTTAGTAGTATTACAGAGTATAATACGTATATTTTAATATATTTAAAGAAAAAAAAAAACAAAACCATTGAGAAATGTTCCGTGTGTTTAACAAGGTTCGGAAAACTGAAAATTTTAACAACGGGTTCGGCCGAACCTGTGCGAACCGGCTGAATATCACCACTGGCAATGAATGTATATTTTTTTAATTCTCCACTGTATGTAACTACAGTAATTAAGTTATGAACGAATCATTTTATAATTTTAAACAGTCGTTTGTTTCGTATAAGAGACTGTAAAACAAAACGATTTCTATAATATAAATTACCTACTTTCCTAGAGAAAGAAAATAAAATGATTTTCTTCACTTTAATCTGTCTGGTGTCTGCTTTGGTTGTAGTTAACAGTTACGTTGCGAAGATGGCGATTCCTACCGTTGACGGTAAGTTGTTAATATTAATATTTTATTTCTTTACATATTTTAATATAATGTATTTTATAAATAATTTATTTAGGAATTATATGGGTATATTTATATATTATATGGGTAAATTGGCCGAAATAACAATGATACAAATAGATGAAAAGATCAAAAATATAGAAGGTATTGAATTTTACAGCAGATATGTGGATGATTGCAAAATAATTTTTGATAAAACGAAAACAAATGAAAATATAATTATAAATAATACCAATAAGATGAAAGAGAACATCAAATTTGAATTAGAAAAAGAAAAACAGAATAGTATAAATTATTCAGATATAACAATAGAAAGAAAAAATAATAGATTAATTTACAAGAAATATGTTAAACCAATACAAATACCCAAAATAATTAATTATAAATCTGTTATTCCGGTCAGTATGAAATATAATATATTTAAAATGTATATAAATAAAATAAGGCAAAGAACGAGCGAAATAAAAACACAAAAACAAGAAGAAGACGAAATAATTAAAATGTTTATTTTAAACGATTACCAAAAATGTATAATAAAAACATGGCTTGAAAAACTAGATAATGACAAACAACCAAAATCAATAGATAAAGAGAAAAAATTTATTAAATTAAGATATGTTCCAAAATTATTTGAAAGAATTAAAGATGTAATTAAAAATAGAATCAACTTAATACCGGAAAAAATAAATTCAACTAAAAAACAATTATGTTACAGAAAAGAAGAAAAATATGATATAACAGAGGAGAAAGGAATAGTATATTCATTTGATTGTAATTGTAATCCAAAGAAAACATATATAGGAGAAACTAAAAGAAAATTAAAAATAAGATTAAGTGAACATATCAGAGCAATCAAAGGAAACTATGCAAATTCAGCAGTAGCTGATCATTGTAATACAGAAGGTTGTGCAATTGATCTAAATACGGTAAAAATCAGGAAAAAGGAAAAAAACAATTATAAAAGACAACTGTATGAGCATTTAAACATAATTATGCAAACTAATAAAATGAATAACAACAATGGTAGAGAGATCCACTAATCATGGTTAAGCATTATAAGAAGGGGGAGGAAGAGGTATAAAAGATGTGATGGAACGTATTAGAATCGAAATTAAGTAGAAACGAATAAACAAAAAGAAGTAAGTTAATTGAAATAATAATATTATAGATAATAATTAAATTTATCGTTTTAAACTGATTTTAATGTATAAAAATTATAAATGTGTAAAATTGTATGGTTGCTGTGGATCGTGGGTTTAAGTGGAAATGTAGAGAAGATCGGAAATACAGAAATTGTAAGAATTTTTAAATTTATTGTCGGGAAATGTTTATGTTTTTAACTAATTTTAGTTATAATTGTACCAAGAAATGTTTTTATTGTTAATTGTAGAAAGTGTCGTTTAAAGGCCTGCTGAGGAGGAACGAACAAGTCCGAAACACATGTTTAAAGTGTATGTGTTCAGGTGAACTAAATAAAGAACATTATTTTTGAACTGTAAAACTAAATATCTGCATCCTATAATTCCCAGTATAATAAGTCCTGTTAATATATAGAAAGTACTAGTATACAAAATAAATTTTAAATAGAGTTAAAAAGGACACAAAGTCATAATAATTAAACACCATTTAGATTCAGTATTTCAACAACCATAGTAATTGTTATATAACACCTACCGCTGAGAATGGTAAGAATTGCCGAGAATCAAACTGTTTTGAATTTGATCAATTTTCTGGAACGTTTACAATCGTTCTATAATCGAATCAATATGCAATAACAAATTCGAATTTAAAACGGTTCAAACATTTAGTTAAAAAATCGAAATATATAAAGATATTTATAACAATGTCTGAAATGTTATCAGTTTAATACACCTAATACCCCGTTCGCACCGAGCATTTCAATCTAGATTGTGACCAAGGTCAGCGACTATGCCTTGGTGCGAACACCCTCGACCGTTTCAATCTCGACTGAAACGACGTTCAATCGCGATTGACTGGAGAGAGTTCTTGAAACTAGATCCAGTCATAAGAGAGATCCCACAATCCCACGCGCGTGAGAAAATACAACATGGCTACAGAACACGTGTCGGGCTATCGGCAAAGAAATAAAAAAGATGTTTGGAGAGACGATGACATCTGTCTATTATTAGATATATGGCAAGATAAAGTATTTATTTCTAATCAAAACTTCCATTTTGTGTGTTGGTGTTTGTGATTTACCGAGTAGTTATGCCAGTTTTATCATCGCTTACAATAGCCGGGTTATTCTCAAGCGAATTACCTGTGCGAACGGCACGACGTTTGAATAGCGACAGTCACAATCCAGATTGTAGGTAAATCGAGATCGAAGTTAGTCGAGGATTGTGTGCGAACGTAGTATTAGGGTACTGTATGTCATGTAAACGCACACTAAGAAGGGATTTTTCGAAATTCCCCCGGGGGGAGAGGGAGAAGATTAAGGCTTAACCTGAAGAACGGTTTCTACTGTACAATTTTAGATGCAATTTTTTGTTTTTAACTACGTTTAGTCTTCATTGAGTACTTAGGTCTTATACTACGTTCGCACACAATCCACGACTCACTTCGATCTCGATTTACCTTTAATCTGGATTGTGACCGTCGCCAGTCGAACGTCCAGCTGTTCGCACAGGCAGTCCGCTTGAGAATTACACGCGATGATAAAACTGGCATAATAACTCGGTAAGTCACGAACACCAACAAACAAAATGGAAGTTTTGGTTAGAAATAAATACTTTTTCTTGCCATATATCTAATAATAGACAAATGTCATTATCTCTCCAAATATCTTTTTTGTTTCTCTGTCAATAGCCCGACACGTGTTCCGCAGCCATTTTGTATTTTTTCGCGCGCGTGGGATTGTGGGATCTCTCTTATGACTGGATCTAGCTTCAAGAACTCTTTTGAGTCGATCGCGATTGAATCTCGTTTCAGTCGAGATTGAAACGGTCGAGAGAGGTCGCACCAAGGCATAGTTGTCGACCTTGGTCACAATCTAGATTGAAATGCTCGGTGCGAACAGGGTATGGGTATTACAGAATACGGTATGGCCTTACGGATACGATACGGAGTTTATAACCACGCTATACGGATACGCTTATGTTACGGAGTTTATAACTCGACCCTAACTGTACCAAATTTCACCTCTTTGGGTTCGGCGGTTTGCTCTGGGCGATGATGAATCAATCAGTCAGGACAAGTAATTTTATATATTTAGATTACAAATATTACTGCAAGAAATTATTAATTTGTTAACCTGTGTAATTAACACAGGTGAAAGATAGTTTGTGAAATCAACAATTTAGTAAGAAGTTTTTACTTTCCACGACTATTATAGAATATAACGTAGGAAAGTATGGTGGTTGCTCAAATTTTTACCTCCCCCGATTTCTTTGCATTTCCTGACGTTTATATACTCCATGAGCTCAAAGTGTCTCTATGAGCATTTATTTTTCATTATATTTTAGGTCTGGTTGAAACAAAATTTTTGAATCTTGGCAGGGTTATTTCTTTACAAGAGAAATTAATGATATTAAATTTCGGAGATTATCAGTCAAGCGCAGTGGTTCTCAAAGCGGGTGCCGCAAGTACGCCACAAGGGTGCCGCGAAATTTTTAAATAATTAAATTAAAATTACTTAAAATAATAGAATTAAAGTATTAAATTAAATAAATAATTAAAACAATTATAAAAAATGAATATCGGTTTTTTTCTACTAATCTTGTTACATCGCCACTTGTCTCAATGACTCGGTAATTGGCGATACGTAAATACTATTAAAAAAAACGGACTAGTTACTAGTTGTCTGTTCTTCTGTTCCTGAAGCGAGTAGAAGTGCAATATAAATGCGTTGAATGCAGTAAGTAGTGGTTTTTATTATTGTTATATGTTCAGACAATAACGAGAAAGCATCATATACAAATATTTTTCTTCTTTACAACAAGAACAAATAAATTATTAACTTGTAATTAAATTTTATAATAAAATATTGAAGTTAATTATGTCGTTAAATATTATGAATAATTTTTTTCATTAAAAAAAGAAAACGTGAAGATTCTAATGATCAAGAAGTGGTTACTGGTAGCAAAGCTAAGGAATCAATTAGCACTAGTAAATCATAAAAAATTGAGAGCTCATTTTATCACCAGATATAATAACAACTTTTGTCTTGAATATTTTTGTCTTGTTTGGAAATAAACTTACTTACTTTAAAAAACTTTTATTTTTTTCAAAGACTTTTCATCCTTCATATCTTTACTAACCGTAAAGAAGCAAATAATAATAATAATAATAATAATAATAATAGGGGTGCCGTGAATTTTATTTAATAATTTCAGTGTGCCACCAGACAAAAAAGTTTGAGAAACACTGGTCAAGGGCGACGATAGATAGAGGTTAACGGCCAAATTTCAATTTTATATTGTAGTGCACTGAAAATTATGGGAATCCCTATTGGTTCCCTTGACTTCCTGTTTGAGTGCCAGGAAATTTGTGCAAGATCGCATTGTCAGCTTTTTTAAAAAACTGAAATGGCAAACGAAAAGAGTATTCAGCAGTGGAATTAACTATATTATTAAATTTACAAGAATATAGTTTAATTGAAAATGTTAATGACCTTCTCAGAAGAATTAAATCTTTATGACAAGTGTTCAAACGTTTCAACCAAAACTTGAATGAAATGTTTATGAATATCTCATCTGAATCATTTCGCGTAGGCTTGATCCTGAAATACTATAAAGCCGTATAAACGTATATTTGGACCGTTGGAATTCCCAATTTTAATTTTTTAAAAATATTATTGCTCCATTTTTTGCCATTTCCTAATTCAAATCAGACACTTAAGCAGATCCGTCTTTTGGCGCCTGTGTTTGGTGCAAACGCATGCGCCCGGTTGCTGTTTGGAAAATCGTTTGCCATTGTTGATACAAGATATCCTGCGATAGTTTGCACGATACCCTACATAATTCACCAGGTTAATAAATGTTTTGACGTTAAGAAAATTTTCTTTATAACATTATTTATTTTTGAAACTTTTACTTTCTAATAAATCAAATCAAAGCAAACAAGACTACGTTAATTAATAATATGAAGTATTCCTGAAGTTTGTTTTATGTTATGTAAAAAAGAAATTCATTTTCTTAACTCAATCTTTAAATATACATCTTTTGGCCGATTAAAACCTCTTGATATAAGCAACTCAGGCTCTTTCTGTAATAAAAGTAAAACATTTTGTGTTTCAAAATTTACAAAACTGTACAGAATATTTCAATTTTATCTTTCTTTACCTTTGTATTAATTCCTGGTTTAAATCTAATGTATTGTAAAGTTTTAGCTAGAACCATCTTAACTTCCATCAAGGCAAATCTCATACCTATACAATTTCTTGGTCCAACTCCAAATGGCAAATTGGTGAAAGGAAGTATGTTACTCTTGTCAGATAAAAATCTACAGAAATACCTCAAACATCAAAAATTTTCATGATATATTATTAAAACTATCATATATTGAAAAGTAGTTTAAAAAGTTATAAATATTAAAACAACCTTATTATATTGTGTGACTGATTCCAGAAATCGTAAGGATTAAAATAAATGTAAAAATTAGTTGAAATATTAATTAAAATGATGTTTTAATTAACATATAAAATCTTAATAAATACAGTATAGTTATTTTTAAAAATCGTAATCAGTCTACTTCTTTAATTAACCATCGATTACAATGAAAACTTTAATCAAAAAATCTTTAATATTGTAGAAAGTAATTCATAAATAAAATGAAATTAAATATTAATTAATTAAACTCGCCTTTCGGGATCAAATTTATCTGGATCTGGAAAGTACTTAGGATCGTGATTAAGAGCATAAAGAGGTACTCCTATCATCGTGCCCTTTTCAACCACAATTCCTGTATCACCCAATTCGTGATCTTCTACTGCCTTACGCTCTAATCTACGTATATTAACAAAATATGTCATTTATAACTCAGGACTCTAATCCATGTATATTTATAAAATACATCATACATACAAGTTGTGTTTACCTAAGTCTCACAAAAAAGAACAGTTTTTTTTAATATTGATGTTTCTAATATCAGCATATATTGTTCTATCAGAGACAGTACAAATAGCATAAATAATTAACTGTCGAGGTGGAAACGAGTAGAGACACGATTCCCGCCTTCTTTTTGGACTGATAACGGTCGCCGTTACAAGAAGACGGTTAAGGAAGCGACCATTGGACTTTGAACGTGTGATCACCGGTTGGTCGTCCGGCCCGCCGTCGACGACTATAAATGGTCAATGTCGAGGCGGGAAATTCGAGTTTGCTCTCGGGATGTCAAATAACCGATAGACTCGGTTCTCAAGGTAAAGTTCGCCCGGGGACGTTATGCTATCCCTACAGTTCGTTAGCAGCATCAACTATACATCGAATTCGTCTTGGACGTCAGTCAACGCATCAAAGCCCGAAGCGAGACGGGACCGAGCGCTCTGTTTGTACGGCATCGGAAGATAGCTACCAGCCATCAACCATCTAAATCGTAGCAAGGTGTCTTTCCGACGAACGTGATCACAGGTTACTTCTAATTGAACTTTCGGAACTTTATCTAATGTTATTGGCGCACCAAGTCGGTCGCCAATCGTGTATACATTCTATGTTTTAAACTTCACTTTAACCAATACTCTTTATCTGTTCGTTAACAGATAAAGAGTATTGTTCGGCTTTTTTACAACCTTCCCTCTTCCCAATTCTTATTTTCAGCGTCTTTATTCGACGCTTACGGTCAAAATTCGTCCTCTGAAAGAGTATTTGAACCGATTTTTAGTTTAGTTTTAATATATTTCGTACGTAATTAACTTTTTCAGAATATTGAAGGCGGGACTTTACGCTTTCGTAAGGTTGATTATGGACGACGGCGTCCGCTATTTAGAGGTAAATACAATACATATCCTATTTGAAGGGTAAAAATGCCTTTAAGTACAGTTTTCCGCTATTCGGGAGTATCCGTTAACGTTGGTTTCACTGTATTATGATTTCTTGTTTACAGACCTGACATAACTCTGGAATTGTAAAAATTCGTAGCCAAAAAAGATTTCCAGAAGTATTTTGATAGTAAGAAAATATCAACTTTTAAGTGGCCTTGTATTTTATTTCATTCACTATTCCCCTCATAATCTTACGAGTTAGAGTATTCCGTTCTAAACATTAAAAAATAATAATACAGTAGTATTATTTTTTAATGGAAAAATCACTCATTTATAAGTAAGGTGTCTATCTAAACATGTAACGTATTTTCACGTTCAGCTAATAGTTCTAAATTATGAATGCATTATTCGTAACTACTATGACCAGTAAATACTACAAATCGAGTTTCTATCTATTGGCGCAACAGCATAATTTAGAACTAATGCTTCCTCAGAGTCTAGACGTTTGTGTAATACCCGGCTATGTTGAGCTTCGCCTCTCACCTACGGTTGCCCTACCCAAGGATCGGCAAGAAGGCAGTCTGCAAGGGTACGTCCGAAGAGCCGTAAACTCCAATTTCACCTCATCTCAAGCAGCCTTATAACTCCAGTTTATGAGATAGAGCCGCCGAAAAAACTTCGACTCGTACGGCATACTATCTACCACTCTTTAGCCCGTCCGCACATGATGACACTCGCGTTGATCAATATGAATCGCATGCGAGTGGTAGCATTCGATAAAAAGGAGGGGAGCAAGAACCAAGGGGTCGTCATTCGTAGCTCCCACCGCTAGTCGGACTCGAAGCAGGAACGCCGAAATTCTACGCTTGAAGCCGCTACGCCACTACGGATTTTGTATTGACTCTGTCATCCGATTCCAATACTTGTTGAGGTATGACGACCACTTATTTGTAAACTCTCTCTCGGGTTCGAACTTTCCTATGTTAGTTCATAATATCTCTGTCCATGTTATTCGGTGTAACTGTTCTTTATTGTTTCGTAATAAATTCTGTTTGTTATTGTAACTGATGTCGTTTATTCGAATATCGTCTCGGTCTTATCAACGATCCCTCTCTCCTCCTCCACTCGCCTTACAAATAATTAGTTCCAGACTGGACAAGCCATCCTCGACAGTGGGGCAGGTTTTACCGACCGGTTAACCGAGAAAAAGGAGGTCCGACGCCGTCCGACCTCCCGGTGATCCCACACCTGTAACGCTCACTAGGGTGCGTCTTTCAACACGGTTCGTCGGCGATCGATCAAGCATTTAAGTCTCGATGCGGCTCTCTGGTACTTTTGTTATACTGTTTCCATGCCAATTTGGCTCTTCTCACTTGACAAACTGCCGACCCTTGCCCTAGCCGAATCCATTATGGGTATGGTAAAAAAAAAAGGTCCTTTTAGTGACTAATAAGCGAAGAGCTAAAAATGAATGTCTTATGATGTTTAAATGTTAATTATTGTAACGTCGTCACAATACCGGGCTGTAATTTTTAATCATATTTTAATTAAAATTAAATTATTGACTAGTTCAATTCTACACCAAATTCATCTCTCTATACAGTAAGGAAAAAGTCTTGAATTGAAATCATATATTTCCGGAAGTTCATACAGTTAATCGAAGTCTCCTTCCCCTAAGATTTCCATATCTGGTCTCGACGACCCACGGACCGACAAACAACAATAGTTCTGCAATTTGAAAATTGCAGCCCAACGATAAGAATGAAATGTAATATTATAATTCCATTAAATCGCAGAAATATTTTAAAACTCCAGTATGAATGATTTTTTGACTTAAATTTTAACTACCTCTAAAATTACCACAAATAGATTTAAAGTATACACTACATTAATATACAGGGTATCCCAAATTAAACATGTCATTTCGTAATTGTTTACACAAAAATTATTCATCAGGAAGTCATAAAAGTTTGGGAACGCCTTAATGAGATGATGGGAATTTTTTCTAGAGCAAAAGAACGTTTAAAAACCACCACTAGATGCAGTATTATAGCTTTATATAGAACATAACAACGAACTACACAAGTTATCTATATAATGCGAACAGAACATATTCAAAGTATAACGACCATTGTCTGCTTCCATCTAAAAGGGTAAAATAGAACGTTCAACAGTTGCATACAGTGTATGCCTTGGAATGCTACGCACATGGCATGCTATGCTGTCTTTAAGGTCTGAGAGAGATATTATGGGATTAGGTAGTCCAATTCTTTGAGATAGCGCCAGAGCCGAAAATCGCATGGATTCAGGTCTGTGGATCTCGCAGGCAAATATGCCAAGATTTCCGCTTGAAAGCTCCTTCTAGTGGTGGGTTTTGGAACTAACATTTTTGTTAGAGAAAATGTTCACGTCATCTCATCAATGCGTTCCCAAATTTTCATGATATTCAAATGAATAATTTTTGCTCTAGCCAGCTGTAAAAGGGCATGTTTAATTTTGTGACACCCTGTATCTTCTTAAATATATAAAAGCAAGAGAAAAATAATAAGATTACAAATTGCTTGTTAGTTAATCATATATAATATATTAATCAATTACCGAAAAAATCATAACGTTATATTAAAATATGAAATGTATGAAAATTACCTTACTGCTGTAGCGTGTTTTCGAAGTATTTCTTGAACGAATGCTTCTAAATACTTCATTTCAGAAACCGTATCGTAATTTAATTCTCCCTTAAAAATTTTAATTTACAGAAAATAATAAGAGAAAATAAGCAATTTCGAAGTGTTAGTTAAACAATATTCACTTATTTCAAATTAACTACATAGTTAATTGACAAAAATGTTATCAAATGAAAGCATAAATATCAAAATCTTAAACAGTAATTTACAATCTTTCAATATAGAATTCGAATGCAGATTACTGCACAAATCAATGCAGTAATCAAATTTGTGTCACACTCTGTCCAGTATATTTATGTCAATCTGGATAATAGATTGTGTGATATACGTTTGCAGTTTCTGTAAAATAATAGATAAGGAGCAAAAACATCAAATCTTTCAAAAAATTCCATAAAAAACTTAAGGATGTGAGACATGTACTTAATTTGAAATAAAGTATCTAAGTCGTTGACATTATTTTAGCTAACATATATACAGTTATATACGCATCGTAAAACTCTTGACAAGTTCGTCGATTATTAATTACATATATTTTGATTTCCTTCAGTTTTTTTACTGATCTGTAAAGTCTTGTAAAGTGTTAAATAAAATCAATGAACCTACCGACTTTTTAATAGTTTCATCAACTTCGTCAATAAGTTTTTCTTGTATATCTGGACTGACTGCTAATTCATGAGCAGAATACGAAATAGTGAATGTTGGACCAAAGTATCCGGCAATGAAAAACACAACGCATTGGCTCACCACATCATCCAAATCAAATTCTGTATAAAGAAAAGTTTTAATTATGCGTAAAAAATTGTGACCTATATTCCATTCCAGTAGAAAGCCGGATGGCCAGGCGATTAAAATGTCAGTCTCGCACTCTGGGATTTCCAAAGCATATATAGAGGTTTCAAGGTCGCATGTCACGTGATAAAACACACGTTTGCTCCGCCCATTCGCCATTTTTGTGGTAGTTTTCGCTCGCTTAGCTTGCACGTAGTCTGTTATTCGACGTCTTTTTTTAGTTTAAACGTACAAAAATACTGCAGTTCTATTATCATGGATTAAGTTAAAAAAGATTCTTTTCTTGCAAGCTATTCTAGCAGTCTAACAGGACGAGATGCAGCTCTGTACGAAGAGAAAATTTCGTTATGTCAAGGCGATCCATACGAAGCCAGTTTATCAGACTTCGTCGTATATCAAGAGTTGTGGCCGAAAGTAGAATTTGGTGACATTATAAACTATTTGGTTTTCACAACAAATTTCTACACCCTGTCACAAATGAAAGCTTATAAATCTTTAGAGGCCCATAACTATTTAACAAGTGGCTGGGTTTCTCCTGATATAAAAGTAAAAGTAATGAATAACAGCGAAGTAATATTGCTTGGAAAGATATGTTTTCTTTTGTTTGTTTAAACTCGTGTTTTTACGTATTTCTTAAGTAAGAATTTTTGTCTGAAAGTAAAAGTCTAATTAAAAACAGCCGTGGAAATTTTTTAATTCAAATTGTTCAGTACCTTTATTTTCTAGTTGAAACTAGCATATAATAAGTCTACTTGCTTTTCGTTTTAACGTGTAATGTTTATAAGTTTGCACTAGCTAAAGCCTGAAATTACGTTAGTTATTCGTTTATAAATGCACTATACCTAACTAAATTAATATAAGCAAATCAGTAAACTCTTTTAGGTTTTAAAATATAACTTAGTGTTTATTAACGTAAATATTGAAATGAAATGTTTCTGACAAACTCTTGTATTGATATTCACTTTATTCGTAACGAAATTTTTCCGGTTAATTCTCGAGAGCCATGCAGTTTGCCTTCGTCGTGAAAGCTCCTCAGTTTGAGATCCTTGATGACAAATAATGCCGGGAATTTTAAAAAATGATGTTCCTTTGTTCTTGAGTGAACTAGCATTACACCCAATTACACAACAAATCACCATAGTGATATTCGCGACGAAAAAAAACAACACAAGAACTCCAGTTAAAACGCACGTGAACACACACAAAACGTAAACAAGTCACAAACAGTCACAAAGATGGCGCTGGACAATTGCGCATGCTCATGACGTCACTCGTGATGTCGACATGAACCTCTCTATATGTTACTATATATGTTATACATTCCTTTCGTTGTTGCGATACCTCGGGAGATCGTTGGTTTATTTCTATAAACCATGTCTTTCGTAAATTTTAAATTTATAAATAAATTCATAAATAAAAAGACTATTTTGAATTTCTGGAAATTGTTACAAAGTGCATTTAGTACGAAAAACTTTATATTTATTTGCTTATTTATATGTTTACGTATATAATTATAACATAATTATTTGAACAACGTTATTATTTTGGCCGGATGGCCGAGCGGTAAAGGTGGCAGCCTACCGCTCTGGGGGACCCGGGATCGAATCCGAACGGGTCGAATAATCCCCAGGAATTTTTCGGGGGGTGGTCCGTTCGGATATGTCGGGCCCCGTCCCTCACCACCCGGTCGCCCCATTGTGGGCCTGGCCGAACCCATAATGGGCCCACTAAAAGAGGCCCTCTTAGTGCCCACAGGGCGGAAAGAGTTAAAAAAAAAAAAAAAAAGTTATTATTTTTTTAATAACAGTAACATGCAAAGAACATATGCATTGGGAAGATTTTGATGCAGACAAAAATCTTTATCATATTTGTGGAAAAAGTACACTTCAATAATCAGTGTAGCCTCCCTTGTTCTTTTAAACGTTCCTAATGCGATCAGCCATAGAATTAATAACACTTCAATATACACTCAGATTCCTTAAATACTATGTCACACACACCTTATATCTCTGATTAACAACATTTATTGCTTTAACAAAGGTTTTCAACCTGATCAACAAGTCATCGTCAAGTATTTTCAATTCTCTGGAAAGTTTTTATGGTGGTTACAATATACAGAATTATGTCGACAGAGTGCGCGATAAGTATTAGATTTTACTGCGCTATTTTTCATCACGTATTTCCAAGCCGATGGTATTACTGTGGCATCTTTGTAATTCATACATTTGCCAGTAAGGCTAGATCTATATACAGTCAAACCTGTTTTTATGCGCTCTTTTTATGTGCGATTTTTATTTGTGCGATTTTTTTAATGCGAATTTTTAATTTGTGCGGTTTTTTTTGTGCGGTACAGTTGGCAACTAGTCTCGTGCGATTCGTCATGTCTCACGTTGACTTATTATAGCTAAATAAACTTATTATAGCATAAATGCACTTATTATAGTAATATTATTGCATGAATATGCGAAAAATGTTTTTTAAGTCAACAAAACACCACCTGGACGAAAATATGTAAAACAGACGATAGACCAGACGATGCAGTCAAGTGCTGACATCTGTTGTCAATAAATTCTATTTCGTACGGTTTTGAGTTATTTTCTATGTGAGACTTTTTTTATGCGGTCCCTATTGACCGCATAAAAAAATATTTTTTCAATTGTGTTGCGAAAACTATTTTTTATAGCCCCTCGTGAAGTTTCGTGCGATTTTTTTATGCGTTTTTTTTAATGCGGTCCCTATCCCCCGCATAAAAACAGGTTTGACTGTATTTCAAACTTTTCTAAAGTCATTGCTAAAGACAGTGAGCGCCCCGTCATTAGCAATGACTTTAACAATCTTAGCCTCATTCCATTCAACTACCGAACCATCTGTTTGTGCTAATCTGGATAGTGCTGTAGAATAATGCCATTTGTTTACATCATTTATACGCTTTTCAAGCCGCTTGCTGAGGTTCCTGTTGGTGACACCTACCCACTCTTTGTCCAAACCTAATTGATCATATTTATATGGTATCTTTTATATCCCAGATTGTTCTTCCTTCTTGATCGTATCTTAATATTAATAAGATGACTTTAAATAATTGAAAAAAAATCGTAATGCTTACTTTCAGTTTTGTTATCTTGATTCTCTATTGCTTCTAATAACAACTGAAGAAAATCTCTAGGGATATCTTCCTGTCGAAATATATGAATTATCTCATAATTATTCTTTTTACTGATAATTTACTTAAATTACCTTTTTTAACAATTTTCTTTTGCCTATAGCGTCATTGATAACAAGTTTAAAAAAATCGAGAGATTGGGGGTCAAATACAGCCAAGCGAATGAGTCTGGCCACAGAAGGAAAAAGCGCTGCAAAAAATAATAACGTATATCAGTATAACTTTCGAAACTGATCCATATTAGTAGTTCAAAAATTTATAGAAAATTTACGAATTATTTAACGATGTGAAGAATGTTATTACAGGATGTCCCAAAATTTACTGTACACTGCAGACATTAAAAATATCACCCACGAATCTGAAGTTAAATGTACACCACTTTATTATTATATATTGAAAGAAAATTGTAGTGTGGGATTAGAGAAGATATAAGAAAACATTTTTAAATTTGAAAATATTGAAATAAGAAAAAATGACATGATCTCATAATAAATTTTGGGACATCGTGTATCCATGCGTATTTACCAAAATAATTACATTCTGATTCTGTAATGAAACGAGCAAATTTCAGATGATAATATTTATATGTTGTAAATGAATACAAATTTAAATATTTATAGATTACCGATGAAGAATTAAAATATATATGTACAATATATATGTAATATATATAAAAATGTATAAAAATCTTAAAGGTTTAGAATTCTTGATTGTTTTAACATACTTCCAAGTACAAATCTCCAAGGAATTGGACCGACACTTTTGCTTGCAGCCTTTACAAAAGGATTATTTGGATCTTTTCTTGAATCAAGTTTAATTCCAAAAGCAGTCCTGGCGATAACATCTATTGTAAAAGCACTTGAAAATCTGAAAAGAAGTGAAGAACAAATATTACAATCCTATACGATTTGTTATTTTATAGAATTAGAGTTTTATCAAAATAGTACTTAAATAATAAACGAAACATAATGAACATCACGGAGTAAGTATAAACATTTGATTTGTCTGTTTATGTAATGTAAAACCTGTATTCAGTATACAGCATGTACGATGGTACAAACCATCATACTTATGATGCATTATAAAACAAGTAATATAAAAAAAATTTTTTAAAGTCAATTCCTACTTAGGTCAACAAAGAAAAATTTTATTTTAGTTACTTTTTATTAAATAATTACAATTAATATAAATATGTTTAAACACATGACAGAATCACAATATTAAGTAGCAAAACAGAAAGAGAAATCGGAATTGAACCCAAAGCATAAAATTTCTTCAATTTTATTTTTTGAGAAAAATCCTTCATTCTAACCACTAAGCCACAACTGCTAACTCACTCTCGAAAATCATTTGGATAAAACGTCTACTTAAAGCAAAAATTTTCAAAAATTTATTGATTTTCGCAAGAATTGAACTCGCATTCTTCACCTTCACGTGAAAGATACTGAAATCCTTGCATTTTACCGATTGAGATACTGCCTGTTGATTTCAATTTTTATTACAAACTGCTAAAACTCTATTTAAAGTATTAATAATTAGGTTAATGTTACCTGTGGTATCGAAGATGGCGACAAGGAAATTTTTTCCCTAGATACTAGACGGCGAAGGGGAAATTTATTAATTTGCATAATGCGACAGATAGTACGGGTACGCCCCCTAACGTTCAGATCACTCGGTATTCTACTTCGAGATTATCCATTGTTAATCTGCTTCCAGATTATCACTCGATAATCTGATTCGAGATTACCGGAAACGCGGCCATCTCGAACGTAGGGAAAAAAAAAATTTCTCCGTCGCCGTCTAGTATCTAGGGAAAAAATTCCCCGTCGCCATCTTCGATACCACAGGTAATATTAACCAATAAGTAAATTTAATTAATGAATTAACATTTGAAAAAACTGTATTAACATCAAGTGACATTCACTACAAGTTTTAAAAAATGTATTTGAACTTGAGTGGATGAATAAAAAGTATTTTATTAACGATTGAAAATTTGAACGAGATATATATAGGAAGAGTGTGAACTAATAGTAGGAATTTAATAATTCATCATAAGTGTGATAAGTAATATGTATACAATAACAATATACATGCACGAATTACCATTTAAAGTACAAAATCCCCATCTGTGAAGTTAATTTAACCTTGTCATTAAACTTCGAAATAAAAAAATACCATGGTAAAACCGGCAATGATGTACTACAGCGCTGACACGTGGGCCCAGGAGAAAAAAAGACTCATTGGATAGAGAGAAGTGAAGAAGACAGATTAAATATGAGAATGCTAACCCCGTATCATGGGAAAAAGCAAAGACAAAAAAAAATTAAACTTCAGAATAATGTACTTTCACTCGGTGGACAGCTGTCAGCCATTTGCTAAAAATTCTTACTGCTCAGCTTACTAAAAGCAACGATAAACAGGATGGAAGGGAAAAAATGAATAAGAAAAAGCTTGGGATGGATTGAAGAGTAGATTTGGTAAGATACTATCTACAATATTTTAATATAATTACTGTACTGTATAATAAAAATGATATATTATTACTTTATATACATTAAATTTCATTGAACACTCGAAACGTAATGTAGACAAGTAAGTATTTTAAAATCGAAATCAAATCTTGAAATTTACAATCGCTATATAACATTGTAATATTTGATCTTTTTAGAAGGAAGTTATCCTAATATTGGCAGAAGATATTCTGCCAATATTAGGATAACTTCGTTTAAATAGTCGGAAATAATAAAGCTTGTCTATATTCGAATCAGAGTTGTCAGCCATCGTTTTTCTTCGTTAATTTATAGAATCAATTTTAATTAACCAAAATCAGCGGGTAACTCAGCCGGCAGTTTGACCAAAGATTTAAAAAATAATTTTTCCCCTGTGAGAAGAAGAAAGTTTTTTGACACTTTAACTGCTCACCATCCAGCCGTCTATCAAAAAGACATCTTTAGGTATGTACTGTACAAAGGTATCATTTAATTTAAAATAATACTAAAATGAACAATATACTTGCTTATTAATATCTACTTCCTTTCCATCTTTGGATTCTTCTATGATATTGTTAATAAATGTTTGGCAACATTCATCCAATGATTTGTCCATCTACAAAGAGTTAGGAAAAAATCCATAATATAAAATTTATTTCATGCTGTTAAATTTTGCTCTAATTTATATTTTGATATGTAACTTTGAAGCAAAAAACACGACTGAATAATTCGTACCAGTCTCAATTTTCCAGAAGTGAAAGTGGGTGACATCATACTTCTCAATTGTTTCCATCTTTCTCCAGTTTGAGCGAATAATCCCTTATCCATAATTGGATTTCCGAAACGAAAACTCTATATTTTTATTTTATTTTATTGATTATTTTATTATCACACAATGTTTATTAAAACAAATATTTATTAATGTTTTATTATTTTAATATTTACCCTCTGATCCGAAAAATAATGAAAATCCTTCACAAAAACAGTTTTTATCAATTCTGGATCCGCTATCATTAACGTAGGATTCGATCCTTCGTAAATACTAATAAAATAAAAAAGTATAAACATAATTTATATATTAAAAACAACATACAATTAAATTAAATAATGCCAACATTTATATTAATTTTACAATAACTGAATATATTCGGTATCTGTATTTAAAAACAACTGACATTAATTTATTTAATACCATTTAATTTAGTTAGGAAATTTTTAATGTTAGTATAAATTATTGTTATATTTAATTTTCAGTTGAAGTTATTAAACATCAAATTTTATGCAGCGCAGCTTAAGCAGTAATTCTCATAGAATATTTATCGCTTCTCAATTCAGAATTCCGAAACAATTTTAAATATGTTTTGTAAAGTTTAAAAACATCACGTTTGTATTATTATAAAGTGGACATATAAAAATCAGATAAGTATTTAAGCAGACAATAAAAATAGTTTAATTTTTATTACCTTATTCATAAATGATAATCATAATACCATTTATCGTTTCGATAATAATTTGGTTTGTTTTATGATGCAAAATATACTCTTGCTCATACTTATTTATACAAATTTAAAAATAGTTCTAGTAAAGCGGTTTGTATTGATTTTTTTTAAAATAATAAGTTTTCTGCCAATAAATAACAATTCGAGTGAAATAATGCAAGAATATTTCTGGTAGTTTTAATTAGAAAACCGATTTTAAAAGTAACTTTTTTTATCATACTTAAGATTTATTGAAATGGCATCATCATATAGCCCATAGTTTTGCAAGTGTATCTTCCTTAGGGATATTCAAATATTATCGAGGTAGAATTTCTATAGTTTTTGAATCCATTCCCTCCTTCGTGTAAATAATTATATTGATGGTTTCTTTACCACTAAATTATGTAAGAACGTGCTTATTTCTATTTTTCTTATTAACATAAAAAAGGTAATTACATGTTTAAAGAAATAAATTTTATAATTCTAATTTAGCACGATAATTCAATATTTACGATTTTGATAACACAGTTAAGATAATAAAGCTAAGGTATTAGTACTTAGAAATGTGAGTTTTATTAGCAAATATAGATTATGACATTTTTAATAAAAATAAAATTTTTACTCACTTATAATCAAAATATTTAAACCTCAGAAGTGTTATATTTTATGTAAGATTAACTTGATTTTTCCCTTTCCCTTAATGACCTAAGAATTATTTTTTAAACTCTTCGTTGTGAACTATCGATTGTTATGTAACATTTTAACGTCACATTCAAGTAACAATTATACGTAAAATAATGCCTAACTCGTTTCTTTCTTCTGTCTCATTTGCCTCATTCCATATAATTTTTTTTTTATTTTTTAAAGTATCAAACAGTTTACTCTTATAACAGATGGATAAAAATTATTATAAAAATAAAAAGTATTAATTATAAAAATTAACTGTTTAAATAGTTTAATCTGATTTTAAGTAATATTTTTTAAGTCACGTACATCTGTTATTTTTATAAAGATAAAAAAGAAATATTTTGAAAAAAAATTAATTGCAAATAAATAAATTTATTACCCAAATATTTTCCCATATTTGTTATACCATTCTTGTTCTTGCTTGGCTTGATTCTGAAAGTAATTTTAATAATGATAGATAAGGAATTTTCAGTTTATACTTATGTTTAGTAACTTGAAATATCTTTACATTGTAGAATAATAAAAAATAATCTTACACATTTTATATTCCAACCTACTGATCCAACCAAAAATCCTGGAGGCACTTCAGGAATTCCTCGATTTTTCCAATAACCGAAGTTTCTTGTCATATATCTACACAAGCAATTTTTGTTGTTACAATTATAGTATCAATATAACAAAATACTAGTTTGGTGTATTAGTGATGAAATTAATTCATATGTAAAAGAATGTTATTGCTAAATTTTTAAAATCATTTTATAATTTAATATACTGTAACGTATTTAAAAAATTAAAAACTATTAGCTTAAATATTGTGAATAGAATATGCACAACGTATATGTTAAATAGTATTTTTAACAAATAAAATAAAACATTATTTCTAACAATTTATGTTTATTAGTTAATACTTATGTGAATTATATATATATATGTAAAAAAGTAAATAAAGTCAAGACCACAATAATGTACTTACAGATAAAAAGCCAAGAAAAGGCCCAAAGGAAACAAAACATATACAGGAATACTAAAGATATCCATTATTTTGTGCAGAATATGCAACTAGTAGTGGTGTAATTTGTGATTTAAAACAATTATATCAGTGAATAGTAATCAGTTCTATCAATTCAATAGAATAGAAAAGATATTATATCTGCATTATTTAAATCCATGATCTATTGTGCAATATTCTGTTTTTGTTTTGAAATATTACTGTTACATTTATTTATAAATGAATGAGAAATAGACATTCGCATATAAAAACGTTCATGCCACAAAGTACTGATAAGTTTAAAGAAGAAGTTATTATTGAATGAATAATTGTTTTCATACAGAGTAAGGCTATTTAAATGTCGATATCAGTATCATGGATCAATGCTTCCGATCAACAATATCTCCAATAACAAAGATTATAACAGTTAGATATTACATATTTTTTTAAAAATAAAACTGAAGCTAAAGTCTTAAAAAAGGAATCACCGTTTATTCATTTTCAATGATCCGGAGTAAAACTTTTGATGAACGATCTTTCTATATAGGCTACTCGGCCGTCATAATTAAAACTTCCTTTAAAAACACAAGAAAAAATATCCAATTAAAAATACAATTTTAGAAAATTGGAACTGGCGATGCCTCAGACGTAAAACAATTTTAATTGTAGAATTAGTTCTACAATTGAAATTATTTCACAAAGGTTCGTCACCAATGCGCAGTTGAAAATCTACACAAGCGTCTAGCCTCCGAACGAGCATTAGTTCTAAATTATGCCACTACAGCGAACAGCGCCAATTTGTGGTATATTCTGGTCTTAGTTGCAAATTATGACTGCTTTTTTCGTTATTTCTATCAATTAAAAATAAAAATAACTTAAGGTAAACGCACCGGTAGTTGACACTTTAAGGGAAATTTTTCGATTTTTTTGAAACTGGACCCCTATTTGGAAGCCTTATAGCTTAAAAGTTATTTTGTCTGTTAGACAAAATCTTCCTTCACTCACTCTAATGATTTTAATTGTGTCGGTCTCGTAGAATACATTTTAATTTAATTTATTTTGTAAGGTTGAAAATGTTTCAGTAGTGGACATTGATAAAATTGAGATATTTAGTAATGGACAGGCATTTGCACCATTAGTGGACAAGGAATATAGAAATGATCATATTCAAGATGAAATCGTTTTTATTTTTCACAACTTGCAGAATTTGACAGTCTTTACTATAAAGAACAAGAACACTGTGTTAATTATAATGACAACTCATAATTTAATTAAATTAATTAAAATATTAAATTGTAAAAATGTAAATTACATGTGCATAGTTTGTAATGTTTATATGAAAATTGAACTAGTATTATGAAACATAAATATAAAACATTACAAAGTTAGTATAAGAAACTTTGTTATTGTTGCATTATTCTTAACGAATACAAATGTTGAAGTAAACGAGACCAGTTTTAACATACTGGAATGGATTATTGTTACACTCGATATTAAACACTTAAAAATAATAGTATAAAACTGGGTTCTAAGTTACATTTAATAGAACTCAAATATTAACGCCAACATAATTTAAGGAAATATTGTTGCATTGTTAATTTGTGTCGAACTACTTATCTACTTATTGCGATCTTCTCTTCCAAAAATTAGAGGCTTATGAAGCCTCGAGTCAATATGAGAGATACTCGTATTTATCATTTGTACATCTTTTTCATTTTTAGCAAATACGCTTTTCATCCTATTTATGGAATTAAACACGATCACTTCCGAGTCCCATTTAAAGTCCTTTCAATACTTTTTTCCCTTTCTTCTGTATCTTTCGATTCCCTAATTGCTGAACTTGGTCCAATAGTTTCATTTGAAGGGGGTTCAATATTTTCCTGAAACTGCATAATGTCTTCTTCTTCATCTTACTACATGAAATATTTACTGAGTTTTTAAATATTTACTTACATCAAATATTCACTGAGTTGATCACAGAAATTAAAGTTAATTGATTAACTTATTATTAACTGATCAACTATTATTATTTAGAAATTTTATGATCAGACAGGATTCCTTTTTAAACAAATTGTAGATAATGTTTTCTAACTGCGATAAAATTAACAATTGTATTTAAAGGAAATTTTAAATAAAAATATTCTTTATTGTTTTCGATTCAAAATGCGTAATCCATTATATGAACTCGTTCCTCGTGTAAGTAATTTCCGTCTATCCTTACAGCTTGCGAAAAGAACAAAAACCTTTCATACAGTCATTACTATATTATAGACGAGGTAATCATTAATACAGTCATTACTGTAATTATAATTAGAATATGCGTTAAAAATTTTAATATATTGTTAAATATAATAAATTACACATTAACATTGTTTAATAATTATTAATGTGTATAAATTTCATTGGAAACTTTTTACTTTTATATTAAAGTATTTTCTGCATTATTCCTTTAATATTAAAAATGTTTTATTTTTTAATTAACATATTTCGAATTCGATACAGTGTGTACTACGTACAGTACAGTGAATACGATATTCTATAACTATATAGCAAAATAGTATATAACAATCACTTATACATAAATATTTTCAATAACGTGAGAAACCCAATTTACTTTTTATTATATATATTAATAGAGTGAAACGCTTTTTAGTTGTCATTTAATAAATAAATAAATTATAATTGAACTTAGCATACTCACTGATTAATATCGATTCCTTCGTTTCGCTTCTTCTATTAAATTATCTACCAGAGTTTCTGTACATTCTTCTATTAACTTTGAAATCTAAATAACGATTGCAAATTAATTCATCAATTATAAAAAAATGTATTATATAAATAATATTTTTAAAATGTTGCTTTACTTTGTTTGATAGAAAATATTAAAAATGTTGTACCGATTTTAATTTACACGACGTGAAAGCTGGCCTCATGATGTTTCGTAGATTCCTCCATTTTTTTCCATTCTGCACATAAAGTCGTTTATCCAAAATTGGATCCCCAAATTTTAATTTCTAAATAAAAAATTTATCGTTGTAAAAGTAAGATAAATTTTTTTTCTTAAATATAACGATTGAAGCTAGGATATCCAGGCAATAAAAATCATATAATTTACGATTTTTATAACTATTTATATAATTTTTAGTACCTAGATCGCTAATATTATTGAAATTAAGTAGGAAAATAGTTTATTCACAAATATCTAATTAATCTGTAAATAAATCTTATATATAAAATTCTCGTGTCACAATGTTAGTTACCTTACTCCTCCGAAACGGCTTTACCGATTTCTACCAAATTTGATATGCATATTCAGTAGGTCTGAGAATCGGCTACTATCTATTTTTCATACCCTACACCATTTCCCCCCTTTCAAAAATATATTTATATATGGATTAAGGCTTTTATGTCCAACAGATGGCGCTAACTTCCGACGACCTAAGTTTGCTTTTCTGTGAGGCATTCTGCTTTTCTGTGAGAATGGACTGAAGCAGATCATTTTCTATCTATCTATATAAATAAAATATAACGTTCGTTTGTTCCTACCGATTCCTTTGAAATTTTGACACAACGTTGCATTCGAATACGCACGTGTTTTTATATAATATACATGTCGAAATTCCCCCTAGTGGAGGGAGATGGACGGGATTAAGGCTTACCGTGAAGAACTCGGCTTCTATTATACTATTTTACATGCGATTTTTTGCGTTTTTAATTGCGTTTTAATAGGTTACGTCAACAGAATATACACTAAAAAGGGATTTTTCGATATTTCCCAGCGGGAAAAGTGACGGGATTAAGGCTTACTGTGAAGAACTCGGCTTTTATTATACTATATTAGATGCGTTTTAATAGGGTACGTCAAGAGAATGTACACTAAGAAGGGATTTTTTGAAATTCCCCCCACGGGGGAAGTGTTATACATTTATAATAGATACATTTTGAGCCACAGCAACGTCTAATTAATCTGTAAATAAATAAATAATATAAAATTATGCATTAATTACGAATAAATGAATTCTATTAAACTTTAATTAACCAAATAAAAATTCTAGATGAATTATTTATATAGACACAAATTTAGAAAACAATAAAAAAGAAGCAAATTTATGAATTTAATAAAACAATAAATCTAGAAATTAATTAAATTCTGTTATTGTTATTCTTTACTTTCTACTTTTTTCTCTTTTATTATTTTTTGAACATTCCATTCCTTTCTCCTTAATGATAATTTAATGTCAAATATTATTTCATGATAATAATTGTAAATTTTAAATTTAATACAAAAATATTCAAATAAAATATATTTTAACGAATATATGAATTTCTGATTTAAAAAAATCAAAATTATATTAGGTTTTAGATAAAATAATAGGAAATAGTATTTTTTATAAAATTAAAAAAGACACATGAAGAACTTTTGATGAAGAGATCTATTACTCGAGCTTTTAATTCATAAAAGTGTATTATATTTCATACTAGCAGATAAGCCCGAAGTTGCTCGGGCAAAAAGTAACGATAGCGAAGATTATTTATTACATTATAGCCAATCTTACCCATTTTTACAGAATGCAAGAATTAGGTTTTTTTTAGGTTTTGTACTTTTTATAAATAAAGGATATAATTATATACATGTTTGTATATATATATATTTATTATATAATACATCATGTATGTATATATATATAATTAATATATATATATATATATATATATATGTTACGGTGAAAGATCGAAATGTATAAAGTCGACATTAACCGGCGAATGACGACATACATCGATGACCTATGACGAATATCATAAATGGTTAGCTGTGGTTAACCCATAAGTACCATTTATTTTAGCACAATGTTTTTGTAAACCTGCTGAGGAGGCCGCTGAAGGTCCGAAACACAAAGAAAGTGTGTAAAGTGTGTATAAGTATAATACAAGGTGATCAATAAAGATTGTTTGTTTTCTCTGAATAAGTTGTTCCTCGACTGCTAAAGCCAAAACACCAGTGCAATACGTCCTATTAATGGACTGAGTCCTCGTAGACAAAATATATAACAAATATAAATAGAAAAATTTGATTTATTCTCCTATTTATACAGAAATTGAGCCTAAACAGCACACACAGCAAGCATGGCTTTCGACTCACACACTATATCTATTATACAGTAATTACACGCGTTCGCCACCTAACCTGATTTAAGCTAAAAGTATACATTTGGTTTTAGATCGAGAAATTGCATAGAAATGAGATTTACTCACATTAAGAATCGGGAATAAACATGACAACACCCCATGCAAAAAAGAAAAAAAACGTGAATACGACATAATAATAAGCATATTAAATACTAATATGTAAGAAACAATTATTTTAGATAAAGGAGCATTACTTTCCGACTACGCATAGTCTTTTTAATAACAATTCACCACGAGAAAAAAATAATTTTAACTCGAGCTTGAAAAGCGTTGTGTCACGATCGTAAATTTTTCTGATATAGATTATTATTGAATTTTTTATATTAAATTTCTACATCAAATTTACTATCTTAGTAAAGAATATTTATTGTCTCTTTCAAGTCCAGAGTGGAAAAAAGCCCTTTAAGATTTAGCGTTTCGTGCTACTGCCTAAATTTCCTTCTTCAATCTCTGGTACTGTTCTGATGCAAATAAAAACTAATGGCATTAATAAAAATTTCACAATATGTCAGATTCATAGCTGTAACTAATCTCCTTTGGTGTTCAGCTTATAGTAGCAGACCCTTAGAGAATGGAATTCTTCCAATTTTCTATCGTGAGCTCTTCTTTTAAGCACTTCTTAATATTAATACTGGAACTAATACTAAAGTAAATTTTTATTTTATAGTTTTTTAAATATTTTTAACATTTGGATAATTGTATAATTAACTGCAGTTTACGCTAATAAAAATAAGTTAACTGGAGAAAAAAGGTTTCAATCGACCCAAGGTTGTGATTAAAGAAGAAATAGAATATAACAATTCAATTGCCTGCACAATGCATCATCTTATAAGAGGAAAAAACATTTATGAAAGTTAAAATGCTTCGCGTATTGTATATCAATAAATTACATATTAATTATAATTTACATCAGATTTTAAAGTAGATCTTATTATTGAAATTATATATTACATTTAAACAAGAACACGAGATTTATATTTTAAAATAATAAATAAATGAAATTATTAATATCCAATTACTTTTATTTAAATTATATTTTTTTTAAATTAGAGCTTTTTATTTTTATTTATTTATTTTTCTACAAAAATATTTAAAAACTTTTATTTGTGTAACAGTAGTTTAAGGTACTTATTTATATCTTAACATAGTTTTGGCATTAAAATAAAAAATGTATTTAATACTAAACAGTTTTATTTATGAATTTTATATTGTAAATGAGTTTTATAAATAAATTTATTTTAAAATGTTTAAAAATACTTTTATTTTTTCAGAAAATAAAAATAAATTAATTTTGACAATTTTATTTTCAGGAAATGTTTATAATTTTATTTAGAAATAATAAAAAATTTCGATAAAATAAATAATTAGTTAATATATATTACGCCTACTAGCAGATATGTCAGGAGCTTACGGGAAAAAACTAATAAGCACAAATATTAAAATGAAAACACATTGAAAGTTTGATAATAACAGCCTACTATTGTTACGTTTATCATGTGACAAGGGATTGAAATAATGGGCAGAAGTGAGGGTTTGAGATTTTATGACAGCCTATATTTTACTCAGGGTCCTACAGAGTAAGTCTAAAAGATATGGTGCACATCGGCAAAAGGGTTTAGAAGTGTATAGAGAACAAAGAGGGCTTTTATTTTATGTAGACCTATGCCTATATAAAGATAAATATAATTTAGTACTTTAATTTTATTTTAAATTCAAATATAATTTAATAAGTTTAATTCCTAAATACTTTAGAAATTAAGCTTATTAAATATTTCAGAGAGTTCCTTTTTCCTTTCAAGTATTACAAATGAATCATTAATATTTATTGTTTTTTAGAAGGAAAAGCTATCAGTATTTTTTTTTAAATGTATTTTTCAGTTTTATATAACAATAAGGAAAGTTTATAAAGGAATAACATTTTCCTTATTAGTTAATGAGGTTTAGAAATGGCACAAAACGACTCTCACTCGATTTTATTATTTCGAAAAAAATATTTTAGAATGCTCCTAATTTATTTAGCTATAATTTTTTAAATTCGATTCCAACAAAATATTTACAAACAAATTTTGTTTATTTTAAAATTAATTTAGTTATTTAAATCAATGACGAAGAGATTATCAACATATTTTTGAAAATAAGCAGATTTTATAAAAACTGATTTTAAATAATTATTAAAAGCTTAAGTTTTTTATAATTAATTTTGATTAAAATTTTCCAATGGATCAGATGTCGAATAAATTTGGTGTTGTTATCAGTTATACATAAGATTTAATACATCTTTCTGATCTTAGTCCAGATATAGAAGGCGTTTTGATAAAGAATTTTCATAGAATGAATTACGGTAAATAGTAAAGTAGTAACATAAAAACTTTTTAAATTTGTACATACATAATCTCTGAAGTGTTTTATTTTCCTACAAATATTAATTACGGAAAAAGAAACAATTATCAATATTTTATTTTATTTTATTAATTTTTAAATACATTTAAAACTTTTTAGTGTGTTTTTCCATTGTTTTGTTTATAAAGAGCAATATAATATGAACAAAATAATATTTTTGCACGTAAACAGAGCCTAGACTAAAAAAAAAAGTTAAAAAGTTTTAAAATCATATTTATCTGTAATAATGTGGCAAAAAAATACGTTCACCAGTGACTAAATTGATAAACCCATCACCAAAGTCGGTGATGGGTTCGTGCCTCTCTCGTTGGTGGCTGTGATTTTCCGGATTTTCTTCAGGTGTCTTAAACCCGAAAAGGGTCTAGTGTCCTAAAGAAAATCCTCTCGGGAGACACCTTTCCTTGACAGATTGCTCGATTGCATTGCTTTCTACTATCAATTCAATCCATAAAAATGTAATTATAAAATAAAGAACGTAGATATAGATAATGAAGTTCTGCTTCATTGTCTTTATTATTTATCTATTTTTAAATCAATATTTGTTATAATGTTGTAATATATTACTTCAATTGTTAATTGTGACAAAAGTATTTTTATAGAAATTGTTTATAAGAATTAGGCGAAGCATTTACGAATATATTTTCGGTGTTCCCGTTTTAATTTACTTTAAAAGTAAATAATTATTATTTAAACATAATAAATAAAGCAACGTGACACAATGAAAATAACAAAATAAATATAGAGTTGTTGTTATAATTATATAACTTAAAAATTATACAATTCCTTTATTTTATCGGTTATTGTTCGAGCAACCGAATAAAATTTCAGTTCTTTTGTTTATGTTAGGAGCATAAACGTGATTGTCTAGTATATGAATTTCCTTTAGCATTGATAGTAACAATAATATATAATATTGCTGTATGATTATAATATATCTACGTATTTATATTATGTATAATATATATTATTCATGTATTTTTCTGTTTATACGTAGTTAATAAGCGTAGGATATAAACATTTATTTCCACCGTTATAATTATTATTTTTATTTAAGTGTAAGAAAATAATTGTTTTCCTTTACAAAACTACTTAGTAAATTTTACTCTTCACTTACATAACATTTATAATATATGTCTATGTAAAATAAAAAAAAAACATATACTTTTATCCCTAGGCAATAAAAATGACGTTCTAATAGAATTGTTTTTAGCAACAAACAGTATGCAATAATTCATTAACTCATTACACAATAAGGAAAATTTTAAAAATATCCTCTTTAGCTAGAAAGCATTCGTTTTAAATTAAAAAATAAAATTATAGAATTGTTTTAAAAATATTAATTAACATAATCGAAATATCGCATCTTTATTATAATTAACACATAATTTTTTTATGAAATTGCAAATTACAATTAACATTACAAAATTAATAAAAGGATAATTTGATTACAATTAATTGCAAATTATATATTTCTAGAAATGTACCCTCAATAAAGCTTAAATAATTGTTAAATAAATAACGATTTTATCAACTGAAGAAATGTTCTTAAAATAGAGGATATTTAAATTTACATTTTATAAAATAATAATTTTAAATATATATAGAATTATTTTAAAGTTTTAATCGTCTTAAGCTAGTTTATTAATTTAATTTGATGTAAGTAAACTAACCATCAATATTACAAAAACACACGCACACACATTTACGGAGAAATGGCATTTAATGAAGCTATAATTGTAATATTTTATGAGATTTGTGAGTCTTTAAATCTATTTTTAAATGTATTATTGGTAGTTTGCATCATTACAATGACGTATATACTTTTAATACGTCAGAGTTTCCTGGAAAATATATCAGAATGCTTATTTGTAAGATAGAGTTAGTCATTGTTAACGAATAAATAAAACAAAACATCTCTGTAAGGTAAAATGTCGCTTCTACAATGTAGATTCGTCCTGAAATGATATCACGCTGATGAATTTTAATGTAAAATACCTTGTCGGCGGGTAAAATCAGTATACATTTCGTCGAAGGACGTTTACTTTAGATTTCAAAATGGCTGTGTTCAGTATCTCTTTCTTTGCATGGTTTCTTTTGGGAATAATTTTGGCCTTGTACCTGTAAGTAATTGATTAAACTTTACTTTAACAGTAAATAATTAGAAACGTTACGATTATATCTAATGATATTTTAAGTAAAAAATTTATATAAAATATTATATTAATTCGACAGAAGATTGTTAACATATAATCAAGTTTTAATACAGTCGTAAAGTTTAATTTTATTTAATAATACACTAAACTGGAATTCCTTCATTAACTTGTTTACTTTATTTTCATCTTTCGTCCTTATATTTATTGATATTTACTTTTAACTAACTCAGTTTAGCCTAAGATGCTACAAAATAAGTAGTCTAAGTACGCTTTATTTTTTTTTTTAACATAAGAGATACGTAGTTCGGTTAATTTAAACTTATTTATTTGATTAATATATTGAAATTTTTTATGTTTATATTTCTATTGTTTAATTTAATGTACGGTATATAATTTAAATTTATTTTTAATAAACAAAAGGTAGTCAGACATCTAAATATATAGAGGAAATTGATGTTTATATAGGTCAAATGAATGATGAGTAGAACAAATACACTACGCTGTTTCACTTTTTTCCCGTTATCAGTTAATGAAAAATTTAAAATAAATTTCAGTTATACAAATATATATTTTTTTAATAATCATCTGATATATTAAATATATCTTTTAGACAATTTATTACAAAATTTTGCTATATCTTGATTCAAATAATTGAGATTTAATGTAATTTAAAAGCGATAAAATTCGTGCATAAAACACAAATTTTTGAAATTTTTAAACAAATAAAAACTTAAATTATTATTAATATTATAGCTTTTTAACAAGGAAGTATGGTTATTGGAAAAGTCTCGGTATTCCCGAAGTTCCTCCTTCGTTCTTTATGGGATCAATAGGACTGGATTTAAAAACTGTAAGATTAAAACGTAGGAAATATATATATTTAAATGTATACCTTTAAATAAATTTTTACTTGATTTTCCAGAATCAAGGATTACAGGAACAAAAGTGGTATAAGAAATATGGTAGGATATTTGGGTAATTAGAAATTATTTTTTTTTTAAATTGCTCTATATATATATATAATTATAATATAAAGAAATATAAATTAAACTTATTAAAATGATTTATATAAATTTAAAACAATAATGCAGACTTAAATAAAACTAAACCATTTTATTTAAATGAGTTAATTATCATATAAATACGACTTATTGTATTTAGTATTAATATAGCCTAAATACGACTTTATTATGACTTAAACTAAAAGTACTACAAATATATAATGTATATTTCAAAGTATAGACTACTACTTTAACGCAGCAGTCTCTTTTTCAAAATTTAGTTACATTTTATAAAACTTTACCATACAATCCCATGTTTATCTCGAGTTTCTTTCTTCTTTAATATGTACCTTTTTATTAAATATATTTTTTCTTTCTTTAGATCATATCTTATTTAATAAAATAAAATATTTCTTACTTTTCGAAGATAACATTCTGATATAAATATTCCAGAATTTATGAAGGTTCTACTCCGGTTTTAATGATTGCAGAACCTGAATTATTGAAGGATATACTGTTGAAGGATTTTTACGTTTTCTCCAATCAAAGGGTAAGAACAAACAAACAATCTTCAATTAATAATTTTTTATACAAATTTATTAAGATCATTCTTGTTACTTCCATTCGAAATGTTTGTAAACTCAAGTAAAGAAATAAGTAGAGACTTAAAATATTTTTATATTCTAAGTCTCTACTTCTTTCTTTATAAAGATTTCAATCTTCAAGACAACTTTTAGACGTAAATTTAATTGCATTTCTTTAATAAAAAATAGTTTGTTATGATTTTTAGGACAAAAGTAATAAAATATATTGTAACGAAATATATAATACGTCATTATTTTAAATAATAATTATCATTTTTCTCTATATTTTCTTTCGAAAAGATTTAATAATAGATATACAGTACAGTACAATCTGTTTAATCTGTTTAAGCATTATTTTAAATAGAAAGTTTATTTTTCAGGACAGATTCTGTTTGTAAAATTTCTAAATATATTTTAAAGTATTTCTAAAAATATCCTTAATTCGGAGTATTTTGAAATTTTCAGCTTATAAAATATGTAAAAAATTTCATAACACTTGTAGATAATAATATGTAATTCAAACTTCACAGCAGATTGTTTAGATTAAAAGACGAAATTAGATTTGAAATTCACTCATTATTTAATTACGGTGAAAAAATTAATTATTACATTTATATAATTAATAATTAAAGTAAAAAATAAGAATATTTGTAAATAGATCAATTATTGTTCTTACTTTCTACATATTCTAAATTAATCAACTTTTATTATTTTTTAAGTATTTTTTATAGAAACTAATCACGTATAAAGCATATTAAATGTAATATAACTTTGTGAATTAAATGTATTCATCTAATATTAATAATTCTTAAGGTTGATTTCCTCAACTAGGAATTGCATCGGTTGACTGATTGTCTAATTAACTGACTGCCTCAACTAGAATAATCAGTTTAAAGTGCATCGTAAATATGATATTTTGATAATTTTTACCGGTAAAATCAGTAAAACTAGATAGACGTCTAATAAATTTTTCGAGCCAAATATTTATTTTTATATACTTTACATATACTAATAGTTTTATATATTAAAGGTCAAATGTATAAAGCGTCAAACGTTTACACCAGCAGTGCTGAAGTTTTTCGGTTGGCGGGCCAAATTGAGTCGTAGGTAGGCGGGTCATATCTATTTGTAGTCGAATAGATAAACACTGAGAGTTGGTTGCGAGTTATTCTGACTAATGGGCTGTCCTCATGAAGTTTTCTGTGTTTTCTTTACGTATCTAACTCCAAAAGAAAGCTTAGTTTCCGGTAGAAAGTGATACTTTCACTTAGCAGATCTCCCACGTATTTTGTTGCTTTCTCCCATTAATCCTATTGTCTTAAGCGAGCCACAGATATTTTGTATATTTCATGTAAAGTACCTGGTATACTAAAAAGAAGGCCTATTTCTATCATTTATAAGTAATGTTCGCGGGCCGGATTAACGTGTGCCGAGAGCCATAGTATTGCGCCACTGATTTAAACCTCTGAAAGTAGATTACGTCATTTTTCTTTTCAATTGTTACTTTACAGTTCTTTACAATTTTTAAAGTATCTTATTCAGGGGTGGATCTAGGATTTTTGGGGCCTAGGGCTTATTGAAGTCCAATGGGGTCCCATTTTTTGTTAAAATAAGGATTTTTACAATAAAGCAAATAATACTATAAATTATCATTATTATTATTATATTATTAATATTAACTATTTTTTACTGTACAATAAATGCTCATTGCTTTGACAAAGTATTAAAATATATGATAATAAATCAATTTTTGTGGGCTCTTGACACTTGGGGGCCCAGGGCTTAAGACCTATTACTCTCCCTCTGTAGATCCGTCTTATTACAGTGTTAGGCTTAACATTATGGCAATTTGTTTCTTTACCCGTAATGCTTAAAGCACACTTGTCAGTTTAGTTGATAAAGTGAAATAAGTTTATTTGAATGTGAGCAATCGCACTCTTATTGATCATAAAACCAAATAATATGATTAAGGACAGAAATAGCCTTGGTATAGAATAAGGAGAGAAGTCGGTTTGAATATATTAACATAATTAATATTTAAAACATTTTGTATCTTCATGGAAAACGTAAGACCAAAATCAACCCGTTGGTGGAGGGTAAACCCAAGACCAATTATCAGTGTTCAATAGTTACCCACTCGCCCATTGATAAGTCTACTTACTTTTGAATTAGTTTTAAATATATTCATAAAAAATCCGAAGAGTGGTATCTTGTTACGTGACATTTGCATATTTTAAGAAATAGTCTAATGAGGAAAATTAAATTTGAGAAAATAAAAAAAATAAAAAAACCTTGACATCAGAAGAATTTTGAATGAACAACTAAAAAAAACTGGTTTATATTGTATAATATTAAGGAAATAATTTATTCGACAAAGACTAGAAATCAGAAAGTAAAGAATAAATTTAAAAGAATTTATAAAGAAAGTTACAGAATTCGGAGAACCAAATAAACCGGAACAATATATATATATATATATATATATTACAAATCAAAAATATTTCGAACCAGAATACGCAATTGAATACGAGTTTCTAAGAAAAACAGAATTAAGGAAACGTATGATCTAAATAGACGTATTAAAGCGAACGGATGAAATTTCTTCAAAAAGTTGATAATGTACTGTACTTATAGGGCTTTAAATTGTTTTTTATTGATATTCTTATTCATCTATCAAAATAATAATCGGATTTTCTTAAGTTATAGCTATTAAAAAATCCATAATTATAACAAGGTTGAATTTTTTGTTAAGTTTACCGGTTTACGCAAGACTAAATTAACGTATTAAATATCCCTAAGCAATTTTAACACGTGATAAAATTGCTCAAGGGTGTTGTATTTGTCAATTCCGCAACGTATTAATTTGTGGAAAATCCTTTCTTTAAGGAAAGTGTACGTATGTGAACCACAGAAGAAAAAGTTTTTATATATTCATTAATTGCATAAACCTTTATAAGTTTACATTTAGAGAAAGAGAAAAATAGAAGTACCTACATAATAAAGCATTTTTTAGATTTATATGAATAATTTCAAAGGGAATTTTCTAAAATATGGGGAAAAAATAGGATTTTTCTGTTAACTTTAAATAAAAATTCCTTCCAAAATTACTCAGATGACAGGTACAACTGTCCCAATTACCTTACTTTAATCTATATCTAGATTCAGGTTAAAGTGATTCACGTTAGCAATTAATATTCAGTATAAATAAGCTTTTAAGTACACTAATTATACAAAATATATATTAATAATTAATTTTTATATTTTAATTATTAAAAGCTTTGTTTTATTTAGTCTTAACTGAGGAACAAGTGAAATTAGAAAAATAAAACCGAAACAGACTGTTACATTACACATATGAACCAGAAATTTATTTTAAACTGGTTTCTGTAGACAATTGCTATTTTATATTTGCCAAAGGGTATATCATTTATCGATAGTAATATCTTTTTTGTTTTCGTGGAACTGATTAATATAAACACCAATTCATTGTCAACACCGTTTGCAGCACTTCTAACAATTAATTTTATTGAACGTTTTAAGTATTAGCATCAGTCTTTTAATATCCTGTTCATAACCTATGAAATTATTTATGTATTATTTATACCTACTAAAATATTCCTCACTCTCGCCAATTATTTATACCCTACTGAAATATTCAATAGGGTATAAATTTTTTAAACAGTTCAAAAAATTATTAAAATATTATGTAGTCAAGCAACTTCTTTGTAAATTATTAATTAAATTATTATTGGAAAGGTAATTTAGTAAGTTTTTCAAAATCTTCATATGTTTCCTCTAGCTGATATCCTTAATTTTTATTTTGTTCATGTTTTATACACTTATATTACACTTTATAAGTCATATTCAATGCTTTAGTAAATATAATTAAAGCATTATACTTTATTAGTTAAATAGGCAATTACAAAATTATATCGTAATTGTCTATATAAAAGATTAAATTACGTTATTATTATTTTTCAGCATTTTTAAATATGTATTGATATTGAAATTATTAATTATAGGTACTAATTACATTAGTAATGCGCTTGTTAATTGGCACCCCTATCATACACTCATCAATAAACATATTATATATATAAATATATTTAGCATAGTTGCTATGGATTTTTCTCAATCATTTAGTAAAAATATAATTTAATATGGAATATAATAGTTTTTATGAATTAAAAGCTCGAGTAATAGGTCTGTTCATCAAAAGTTCTTCATGTGTCTTCTTTAATTTTATAAATATTATTATTACCTATTATTTTATCTAAAACCTAATATAATTTTGATTTTTTTTTTAAATCAGAAATTCATATATTCGTTAAAATATATTTTATTTGAATATTTTTGTATTAAATTTAAAATTTACAATTATTATCATGAAATAATATTTGACATTAAATTATCATTAAGGAGAAAGGAATGGAATGTTCAAAAAATAATAAAAGAGAAAAAAGTAGAAAGTAAAGAATAACAATAACAGAATTTAATTAATTTCTAGATTTATTGTTTTATTAAATTCATAAATTTGCTTCTTTTTTATTGTTTTCTAAATTTGTGTCTATATAAATAATTCATCTAGAATTTTTATTTGGTTAATTAAAGTTTAATAGAATTCATTTATTCGTAATTAATGCATAATTTTATATTATTTATTTATTTACAGATTAATTAGATATTTGTGAATAAACTATTTTCCTACTTAATTTCAATAATATTAGCGATCTAGGTACTAAAAATTATATAAATAGTTATAAAAATCGTAAATTATATGATTTTTATTGCCTGGATATCCTAGCTTCAATCGTTATATTTAAGGAAAAAAATTTATCTTACTTTTACAACGATAAATTTTTTATTTAGAAATTAAAATTTGGGGATCCAATTTTGGATAAACGACTTTATGTGCAGAATGGAAAAAAATGGAGGAATCTACGAAACATCATGAGGCCAGCTTTCACGTCGTGTAAATTAAAATCGGTACAACATTTTTAATATTTTCTATCAAACAAAGTAAAGCAACATTTTAAAAATATTATTTATATAATACATTTTTTTATAATTGATGAATTAATTTGCAATCGTTATTTAGATTTCAAAGTTAATAGAAGAATGTACAGAAACTCTGGTAGATAATTTAATAGAAGAAGCGAAACGAAGGAAAGAAGTCGATATTAATCAGTGAGTATGCTAAGTTCAATTATAATTTATTTATTTATTAAATGACAACTAAAAAGCGTTTCACTCTATTAATATATATAATAAAAAGTAAATTGGGTTTCTCACGTTATTGAAAATATTTATGTATAAGTGATTGTTATATACTATTTTGCTATATAGTTATAGAATATCGTATTCACTGTACTGTACGTAGTACACACTGTATCGAATTCGAAATATGTTAATTAAAAAATAAAACATTTTTAATATTAAAGGAATAATGCAGAAAATATTTTAATATGAAAGTTAAAAGTTTTTAATCAAATTTATACACATTAAATAATTATTAAACAATGTTAATGTGTAATTTAATATATTTCACAATATATTAGAATTTTTAAGGCATATTTTAATTACAATTACAGTAATTTTTAACTGTAATTAATGATTATCTCATCTGTAATGTAGTAATGAATGTATGAAAGATTTTTGTTCTTTTCGCAAGCTGTAAGGATAGACGGAAATTACTTACACGAGGAACGAGTTCATATAATGGATTACGCATTTTGAATCGAAAACAATAAAGAATATTTTTATTTAAAATTTCCTTTAAATACAATTGTTAATTTTATCGCAGTTAGAAAACATTATCTACAATTTGTTTAAAAAGGAATCCTGTCTGATCATAAAATTTCTAAATAATAATAGTTGATCAGTTAATAATAAGTTAATCAATTAACTTTAATTTCTGTGATCAACTCAGTAAATATTTGCTTTGCAAACACATGCATATTCATGCACTGATATTATTCTCTTTACATGCAAATTTTTAATTGAATTAATAAATGGAGAAATATATTAAATATTTTATTAATCACCTAAATTAATTAATGTTGAACTTATTATAATACAAACACATTTAACCAAATTATGAATATTGTGTTCCTAATATATACAGTGAAATCCCTACTTTACGGCTACCAATGACACCGAACAAAAGTGATCTTTATGAGCAATAGTCACTTTGAAAGTGTTTCACTCAGTAAAACCACTCTCGCCATGCAAAGACGGCAGTGGCCCGTTAAAACCACCGGACCCTTCGGCTCAACCCCTGACTTCATTTCTGCATCTGTCCAGTCTCAATGACCCAATCGGAAAGGACCTGCCAATCTTTTAATTTGGAGGAGATTTTTCCATATTCTCTCCTCCACATACCACAGTGATGTTTCCTTGCAAAGAAACAAAGAAATTTACTTTTAAAAATAGGGTCTCGGACTCTGATAAGGGTCCGGGCCGGTTACTACAACAACGCCTTCTTCCTCTCGTCAAGGCCACCAATGATTCTTAGCAAAATTGATGTTTATGGAATGGTCTTTTAAAAGGATTTTACTGTATTTATTATGTATAGCTTATTTATTGATTTTAGAACGCAGACATATTCTGCATGCAGTGCTGGATTAAGCCTCTAAAGAGAGTGAGACTCTGATTATAATACACATAATGCACAGAAGTGCTACCTCGTATTGTACAGGCTTATGCACAGCCTTGGAAACCATATTCTTTTTTTACTATTATTTTATACGTTCGACTTAAGATCAATTTTACTCACTATTAGAGTTGCCAAATATTTGGGGATAAAACGAGAGACAAAAGAAGTTCTTCCCGAAAGATACTGGGACGTTTCAATACCAGGATATGCAATAAATTGTATATTTACTCTGCTAGTGACACAAATACATTAAAAGTCCTCCTGTCTCTATACGGCGGCCAGAAGAAATCTGGGACAATCTCGGAAAACCGAGCATCTGGAACTACTCACGACGGGATTCAGAAAGGAAATTCGATCTTTTGTGTTTTTCTGTATAAACATTTTCCGAAATTAGTTAAAATGCTAAAATAAGTACAGTTTATATAAAAGATAATGTTAATAATTCTTTTTGAGTTTAAATTCCAAAAAACACTGTCTTGCAAATTAGAGGAAATTTGTAAATAAAGATGCACAATTGTCTTTTAACATAAACTTCTCATTTGGCACAGAAATGTTACAGTAACGTCAGAGACACTATCGAAATTCTAGGAAAATTACAAAATTTACTGTAATTTGCAAGGTAAAATGTATAGTGTATTCCATGCAATACAGCTATAGTTTTAAATATTTTAATGAAGCGACAGAAAACACTTCTCAATGTTATCTCATAAAATTGCCATAATATAAGATAATATCTGCAACTAAAAAATTCTAATTACACTTTAGGTACCGTGTTTTAAATCGCTGACAACGCAATCTTTATATTTTATCATATCGTTTTCACACGTACTACAGTACATTTTAAATTTCTTTTTATCGACAAATAATGAAACCTTGATTAATGTTTAGAAGAAGAGAAATATATTTAATACTTAATAGAGTGTAAACCTAAAACACACGCATCACAATTAAAAAGCTAAGATTGTAGTATTAAAATTTATACCAAGAAATATAACAATCTGAATATGCACTTGAACATTTATCCTTTATTGTTGTGTAATGTGTTTAGATACATACTTTTAGAAAAATTCACAAAATATTTATTTAACATTAAAATGCCTATAGCAATACTTAGATTTTTTAATGTTCTGTTCACAGATTAATGTTTAATGATATTTGTAATTTCAGAAGTTTAAGTGCATTTACCATCGATGTAATAGCAAGATGCGCATTTGGTCTGAAAATAGATTCAAAAAAAGATCCGAATAATCGATTTGTAAAAGCAGCAAATGAACTAATCGAGCCTATCCCGTGGAGAAATGTAGTAAGAAGTATGAGTTTAAATTAGTACTTTGTAATGGTATAAATATTTTTCAAATAAATATTTAAAATTAATTTACTTTTTAGATTGTTTTCCTGAAATAGCAACATTTTTTCAATTATCATATTTTGAGCCATCTTTAATTTTATATTTCAAAAGCGTTATTATAGAAGAAATTAATAAAAGAAACAAATTAATAAACGTAAGTATAATTTATAACTTTTAATTAATAATTATAATCCATTTATAAATGTAAATCATATAAGATTAAATATGATAATACATAATACCAGGAAGAGAAACCGTGTGACTTTCTACAGTTGTTAATCGAAACTAAGGAAAATTTGGATGAAAATTATGGACAAAGTAATTTCTAATATTATTTATTATAAAAGATAATTAGTAGTTAATTTGTTTTATATTTTAATACGAGTATAAATTTCTTAAACAGGACTAGAACTGGATGATATTGTTGCACAATGTATAAATTTCTTCATTGCTGGTTATTTTGCAACGTCAGCCACTCTTGCATTTACAATTCATCAGTTAGCTGTGAAACCGCACATACAAGAAAGAATCATTAAAGAAGAAGAATTTATTTTAAAGAATGAGGTAAAAAAAATAATGAATCTACAAATAAGGAAAAATTTAGTAATGAAAAATCAATAAAAGTTTATTAGAAAGGTCAACGCAAATTTTGCTTGTTGTAGTACAGCTTCCGTCAGATATTATAGCTCTATGAAAGAGATGTGAAGCTAAAATTTCGATTAATTTATTTACAATTTAAGTATAATTAAAATATTTCTATTTTACGATTTATTTTCAATTTCTATAAAACAAATTTTATTTTAAAAATAACCCCCCAATAATGTTTAGAGAACGAAAGCAAAAAAGAAAAATATGAATTTTTATGTGACTACCTATTACAGTGAAACCTGCTAATGTGAATACCGAAGGAACCTGCTTAAAGTGGTTACCTTACACAGGTAGTCACCTTATACAGAACGAAAGATTTAGGTGTTCTTGAATGAAATTATTTAAGTAGAAATAAGCAAAGTGTTTGATTATATGAAATTTAATATGAAATGAAAAACAGGTGCAAAACAATTAAATACACAGTATTCTAAACAAAATCTCAGAGAAGAAAAAAAACAATGCAACAAATTCAGTTTTTTGTGAGACACTCATCAATCTTAGAATTTTATATTTTTAAAAGTTTCATCGACTATAATTTTCTTTGCTTGATATATTGGCATAAGAACCTCAGGGCAGCTAGTAGACGCATAGCGAGAGGCTATTTTCTACAGCATATCATAAACTTCATTGCGGGATAAAGGGAAGGGAACTTCTTTTCTTCGTTATGATACAGATCTCATTTATCTTCACTACTTTTATTCTTTCCCTTATTGAACTGTTTTAGGACACTTCCAAAAACATCTTCCAAATTAACATATTTAGTGGTCATAACATCACGATCACAATCAATAAATTTATCTGTGTTTTCGTTTAATATCCTCATTTTAATACGCCACTTCAGAGTTGAGAAATTTGTGTCATCAAATTCAGTTGCCCTCTTCTTTCAGTTCATATCTTCGGACTCAATTTGAAACCTATTCAGATACGGTTTTCTTACTAACTCAGCTCCTCAGCTGTTCGCTTCTTGCTGTGACTTTCTAAAAGGTGGATCAGTTCACATTTCTGCTGAAGATTTAGCTCTTTGTATCCTTTCTAAAAGTTAATTGGAGTCAATAAGCGAGTTATTGAAAAAAAAAATGAAAATTAATCTTGTCTTCTAATTAAACATTCACACAAAGAAACTTTACAATCAACAAAGAACACACGAAGCAAGTTTACTAAATAAAACCGAACCATGAAACACTGACAAGGATACCTCGATAGTGACCCGACATGATCTCTATCATAATAGAAATTTTTAAATTTGCCTCCAATGCTGCTGCCAAAAATTGCACCATGATGGCGCGTTGCTAGTGGTGTTCTAATTTATGATACAAACAATTTAGTTTTTCAAACTACTGTTTTCTTTACTCAAGCTTCTAAAATTAAGATTTCAAAAGATTATACGAAATTTAGTTTAAACCTTTACCTACAAAGTACAACGGTTTCAAATATTTTACATTTGCAATGCGATCGCTATAAATAGAATTACATTCTTTAAAATAGTTTTGTTTTTCTTTTTAAATGATCTATACATCCACAAGAGCCGAATTATCGGGCTAGAGTTGGCTATAATAAATAAATAATTAATAAGACAATTTGGCACTAGAGCTTGGCGTTAGGCGCCATCTCTTACTAAACTTAATAATTAAAATTAAATTAATAATTAATAAATAATTAATAAATAATTAATAAATAATTAAATTAAACTTTTTTAATTATTAAGTTTAGTAAGAGATGGCGCCTAACGCCAAGCTCTAGTGCCAAATTGTCTTATTAATTATTTATTTATTATAGCCAACTCTAGCCCGATAATTCGGCTCTTGTGGATGTATAGCTTTGTAACGGGTTAGTCGTTATTTATTTTTATTTTTAAATGATCACTTTACCCAAGATGATTTCTTACCTTGGGATATGGCCAAAGTGGTCAACGGTTACAATAGACAAGTGGTCAATGTACTCCATTGCAAAATATATTGTTTTGCAGGGATGAGCTCAAAGTGATCCACAGGTAGTCATATTAGCAGGTTTCACTGTATTACTATTTTTAAAAATTTATTTATTATTGTTTATTTAAAAAAGCAACTGAAAAAAATAGTCTATTATATGTTCTATTTACTTATCTTTTTTAATTTTACGTACAACGTCACTCATTTTAGGGATTTTAAATCACCTCAAACAATAATCCCACTAAAACCTGACAAACACAAGTATCTATGCCCAAAGCAGGATTCGAACCCGTGATCCAGCGAAGTAGAAACGATACATTAGCACATTCCTCCACCAGATCGGCAATATCACATTACGGTGTTTACATTAAAACTTACAACAAGAGGAATTAAAATTTACAACTTAATTTCTGAAAGATTTGAGAATCGAGATATCAAATCTTATAGTAGATATTTATGGATTACGATGATGATGATAATTGAAATTTCAGTAAATTTTTAAGACTCTCTCTATATATATATATATATAATTGTATCTGATTGATTGGAATTTACATATCCTAAATTAATGCTTATTTCCTTTAATTGTTGCTTTGACGTAAAAGAAAATATGTATTTCTTCTCATAAAATTGAAGTTTCTGATTGTCGAATATTTGTTATCTGTAAAGAAAATTAATTTTTAAATCATTTTCAAATACCAAACTGTTTAACCTTATAATTTTCAGGGAGATTTGAACTACGATACACTTAATGAAATGAGATACTTAGAAGCAGTAATCCACGAAACTTTGCGTTATTATTCACCAGCGATAAGGTATTTAAAAGGTTAAATTATTATTTACGAATGGAATCCTAAAAGAAAATTTAATAAATTATTACTTTTCATCAGATTGGAGCGTACAACAACGGAAGAGTACCGATTAGGTAGCACAGGAGTCACGTTGCCAAAGAGAACTATTGTTGCTGTTCCCGTATACGCCATCAGTCATGATCCAAAATACTTTCAATTTCCAGATAAATATAATCCAGAAAGGCAAGTTCTTTACATGTAAATATGGTTTATGAGATATTTTAGATAAAAACACCACAATCTTTTCTTTAGGTTTTTCGGCGAAAATAGAAAAAGCATTCAACCTTTCACTTACATGCCATTCGGAGCTGGACCTAGGAATTGTATAGGAATGAAATTTGCATTTATGGAAATCAAATTAGCATTGGCAAAAATTTTGTATTACGTGAAGTTTAGACCTGGAAGTAGAACGAAAGTAAGTGAGATTCTAAATATTTTCATATTTAAAAACTGTAAGAATTATGTAAAATTTTAAATTTCTTTACAGCATGAAGTGGATTTCCTTCCTGGAAGAGGTTTTAACAGACCGCGAGAAGTTATTTTAAAAGTCGAAATACAAAAGGAAAAGTGTAGAAATTTGTAGAAAGAAGATATCAACTATATTTTAAATGCCGCTCTTATTATAACTTGTATACAATATGATAACGTCTCTCTAAGAAACGAATGTTAGCACATTTTTATAAAATTTGAATTATTCTGAAAAAAAATAAATTTATTCGTAATAATTAAAAATATACCCGAATAAATTTATATTCAGAATATGTTAAATTATAATTCTGAATATACATTTGTTAAATAATAAAATAAGATTATTTAAAATGTTTTTAAAAATTTTTAAATGTTTCTAAATAAATTTATAAATTTTGAAATTATGTACGGTACCATAAACATATCAATATTTCATATATGGTATATTATCCAAAATGGCCAAACTGCATCTCTTCTAGACTTTAACTGCTGTTTCCGTATACTTATATAATTTTTCTTATAAACCTGGTATACATATTACTAACATAGGCCTACATGTAATATTAAAGTTCGCTGACCATTATTAGTGTAATATACACATAATAACTCGCGGATTAAGGTGACGCGCACCAGCCGCGCTATAGCGCTATATGACACTATTGCAAACTCATTGCGGCATTGAAAAATTTAAGCTCCGCACACTGCATACAGCACTCTACAAGCTATGTGAGGGGTTATAGTGCTGTATATTATAGCGGTCGCTGTGCACCAGCGTTAACTTTTAATACACAACTGAAACCTAAATGTGGGAACGCCGGAGGTAGGACGGAGGCGTACCTCCTTTTTTTCTCGGCGTTCAGGTCGGTAAGACCCACCCACTGTCTAGGATGGCTAAATTTATCGTACTATCCCGACTTGTCGGGATCGGTTAGTTAATTGTCAGGTCGAGTGGAGGAAGTGTGGGGTCGTCGATAAGAAAAAGGCAATATCCGTAGTAGCAGGACAACACAGATAAGATTTATTAGAATATAGAAACGATTACATCGAAGCGACGCATTCCGTCCCTAATCGCGGGAGAGAGAGAGAGCTCACAATTGTTAGGGGATTCATACCTCTCGGTTATCGACTACGATCGAGAATGTTCTTCGGCTCGGCTGAAGGTTCTTCGGGCGTCTTTCCTGGCGGTGCGGCAGGTGGGCGGCAGGATCGGCTCGTGGGCGGAGGCTCCGGCGTCTTGGAATGGCCTTCGTACAGGACTCGGGTCAACGGGCCGTTCCCCGTCCTCCGACCTCTTTCTTAGATATCTTCCCCCTTTATATACCCCCGGTCCCTTCCGTAACGATCACCAATCGCGATGGAGGGTGGTGACTTGAGTTCCATGACTCAGGTGGGATCCGGAGAAGGAGGGAAGCGGGTTTGACGGCGGAAGACTGTACATCCTTCGAAGCTTGATCGTTATCGCGGATCTCGATCGTTATCTCCCGAGGGGATTTGAAATAATGAAAATTTAAAATCGGACCGGCTCAATTCGGTTCTCACATAAATATATGTTCATGTGAAAGATATAGTGTCCCAACTAGAAATTTACAAACCTTATACTGGTAGGTAATGAAAAAAAAAATAATCATTGATATCGTTGTCTTGAAGAAAGATTGATAAACAGAAAATAATTTATAATAACCATATTTAACAGATAGTCTTTGTTACGTATCTACCCAAATGTACTGTATATTCTTAACCTAAGATAACAGTGATATTTATAGTAATATAGAACACACAGTTAAAATACTATACAGTAGTAGATAACTACTATATAGTGTTTTAACTATACAAATATATAAAAATATATATATTTGTTACAGTAAAAACCCGTTTTTAGTGAAAACGCGTTTTAACTAGTTGAAACTAGTTTTTACTGGATGTCATTGTTTTGTCTAGTCACCCGTTTTGTCTAGTTAAAACTAAAATTTACTGCTGTACACGTTTTGATTTTAGATAAAACTAAAATCAAACGTAACCTTTTTAACTTTTAACATTAGTTAAAACTAATTTTAGCTACATAAATATGTTTGGGGGAAATAAATAAAGTGATGATTAGGATTAAAACATTTGTATTATTTAATACGATATTTATTGAAAATATTAGTCACACATCTGTGTAATTAACATTAATTAAAGCGATACGAAATTCATCATACACTATAGGAACGTGTTACCTGAATGACCTTGGTCGAAACAGTTTTTACTAAGCCATTTTGTTAAAACCCGTTTTGTCTAGTTAAAACTAGTTTTAACTCAAATTCATTTTTGACTAGCAGTAAATTCTAGTTTTAACAATGACATCCAGTAAAAACTAGTTTCAACTAGTTAAAACGCGTTTTCACTAAAAACGGGTTTTTACTGTAACATATATAAAGATATATTTTTCTTGACTGTCGGACATGTTCGATTAAGACAAAGTAATTCTTCCATGTATCATATATTACTGCTTTTAACTTCTGATTCGTACTCAAATACGCTCGCTCAATTCTCATTTTGCATTTTTTCAACTGACAAACTTTTGAGCCATTGCATGGGGTGCTTCTGTCAGTTTTGATTTAGTAACGTTAAATTGTTTATAAAAATTAAATTTAATGTTAAATTTGTTGTTTTTGACATTTATATTATTATAATATTATATACTTTGTTACATATTTAATGTAAAAAATTAAAATTTTCATATTTGAAGCAAACATTTTAGTTTTATAGGTCTTTTAGAACGAAATTCTCTTGATAACATATAACTCTTTTGCTCAACTTTTAGAAATACGACTTTCGTACATCCTTTTATGTTCGAAAGCCGAGAATTGCCCATTTACTATATACATTTATACTATTTACAAAGTTTTAATACAACAGCCAATAGAATTTATAAGGAAATTGATTGATTTTGTCTAAATTAGAATAATTATTTAAAAACTAATCTTATTTGTGATATATTTGTAGAATTAGAAATATTTTCTATCGATTAAAAATTATTTTCTGATTGAGCAATCATCAATTAACTAATAAATTGGCAATGTTTCGAGTGAAGAAAGTAATTTCTAATTGTTGGACGAGCAAATTTTTCTATATTATTTCTAACAATAATCACTTATGCATTATTTATTTTAGTTTGATATTTTTCTTTTAATGATATGAATAAATTATTGAAATTAAATTTTGTTTGAAAATAAATAATATATTGTGAACTTTTAATCATGAATAATGTGTATATTGAATACAAAATATATCTTAAATATTTGTAATTTTACAAGCTTTTCGAGGTAATAATATTAAGATTAAAAGTTGAAAACTATTATAAAATTTAACAAATTTTTACAAAATTGTAGAAATCAAACTAGACAAGTTAAATCTACGCATATATAAAACAGTTATTTATCAAATTATATTTGAATATAAATTCTGAAAAAAAGTATATTCTCACTTTAAACTACTTCAACGATTAAGTTTCTGAAGTAATGCAGTTTGGAGTGAAAAAAAATTTTAAATATTGTTTATCACAATTAGTTGAAAGTACTCCTATCATCTAAATTAACGTGACATTTCAACGAAGAATTAGAAAAACTATATCACTGTATAACTGGAATAAATAATATATGTAATTCTTATATTAAAATATTCAGTAAAACTCTGTTAAGAAGTTCCTGCAATAGAGAAGTTTCTCCAGGTAAGAAGTTAAATTTCAAAAGTCCCAATTTTTTAAGAGACGTTTAATTATTAGCATTGCATCACAAGAATTCACATTAGACCATATACAAATAACAATGCTATTTTCTGAGTTCAATTTTCAAGAAAGTACTCTTTGCTCTATTAAGACTTCGCGCCTCATCGAAGTCGGGTAATGCCTATAAAATTAATTTAAATTATTCTTTTTTATATATAATGAGACGTTTAAGAAATTGTAAAAAAAAATTTTGCTTACTGTTTCGTTTTTTTCCGAATTTAAATCTAATATGTTGTAACATTCTAACTAGACCCATTTTGATCTCCATAACTGAGAACCTCATTCCTATACAGCTCCTGGGCCCATATCCAAAAGGTAAATTTGTAAAAGGAATAATGCTGCTCTTCTTCGACAAAAATCTACAAAACACAAGTGTTTTTAATTAACTTTATTTACGTAACAATATTACTTAATTATAAACCTATTCATTAAATATAGGCTATACGGTATTGGATTGAGGAACGACAGAAACAAAAGTGAAGATAAGTATGTGATCCGGGCTATTCTAAACATTTCTGTGTTCCCCTGTCTGAATATTTTCAGAGAAATTTTATAGATATAGATACAGATATTAATAATGAACAGTAAGAACTAAAGAAAACATGAAAAATATTCAATAAAGTATTTCATAACTTCAAAACTGAAAATTATCAGTCGAAAAGAATTTACAGGAACATTAAAGTATTACGAAAATTTAGTAATAATGTTTAAAGAACTGAGTAACATTAAATTGATTTATCTATAAAATGAAATAACGGATTGCAATAGACGTTTAAGCATATATAGAGTTTAAAATAAAACGTTTTATGTTTTATATACAAGATGCTTCAAAAAAATATTAACACATGTATGGAGAAGGTTCGCAGTCACTAGGGGTTATGAGATTTTGAGAACTCGTGATATATATGTGAGAAGTCACAATCCAATTGATCATGACTTCGAGGGAGCACATCGAGGGAGACAACTACACAGAAGACACTACCACTACAAATCCAGCTTAACAAGTTACTTCTATGTTAATGTTAAATGATATGAACAAGTTCTCAAAAATATTCTAAGGTTTCAGAAATCCACAATCCATTTTTGATGAGAAAGTTTTATTTACCTTTCGGGATCAAATTTGTCCGGATCAGGAAAGTAATTGGGATCGTGATTAAGAGAGTAAACAGGAATGATTACAATAGTGCCTTTTTTAATTGTAATTCCTGTATTCCTTAATGTATAGTCTTCAACGGCAGTGCGTTCTAATCTAGAAAATATTTTCTATATTGTTTTATTATATAAAATTATTACTTCATATCTATATAGTTTGGATTAAAATGAGTATAATATTTATAATTTATCACATTTTTAACTTTTGTAATAATAATAAATATTTAAATAAATTCATATCATTTAGAAGCAATGTAAAGAGAATAATGGATGATTTTAGATTAAGCCAGGGGTTCCCAACCTGTTTCTTGCATTGACTCCTATAAAAAAAATATTATTTTTAATCGACCTTCTTAAAATTTTTGTTGTTTTCAAGATTTTGTGTAATGTATCAAGTAAATTATTAACCACTTAATGAATTTCCGACGTAATTGTTATTATACTTATCTGAAAATTATCTGAAAATCTCGAAAAAGTACAATAAGTAGCTGATTATTCCATTGACTCCCAACTGATTCCTTGAGTGTCATCAACTCTTTGCAAAATTTCAATGCCCCAGGGGGTCTATATCGAGACCGTTGAAAAACCTTGGATTAAGTAATTATATTTTTAATTTTCTGCTATGCTTCATCCCCGTTTCAATTAATCGGTATAAACTTATATTGAATATATGATTTACTGTATATGATTGAAGATAAATAAACTGTTTTAGACTTCTGTCCAAAAATTAACTTTAAGATAATTTATATCAGCATTATTAGGAAATAATCAGACCATTTACCTAATTGCTGGAGTATATTTTCTAAGTACTTCTTCAAAAAACGCTTCTAAATATGCCATTCCAACAATGACGTCATAATCTAATTTTCTCTTTAAAGCAAAATATGTTTTACAACAATATAAAATTTATTAAACGAGTTAAGTAGATAATTATTATTCTATCGCTATTTATACTCTTTAATTTCAAACATTTTAATCAAAAATTTATTTAGATAGCTGTAAAATAGAAAAACCATACAGAATCTTTTGCAGTTTCGTCTATTTCCTTAATTAGTTTATCTTGAATGTCTTGACTAATCGCTAATTGGTGGGCTGCAAATGATATAACTACAGAAGTTGCAAAATATCCGGCAATAAAGAATGTAACGCATTGGCTCACGACATCATCCAATTCAAATTCTAAACAATCGTTTTTAATGTTTAATTATAATTAACCAATTAAACTACTAAAGACAAAAAGAAAATAAGATACTCTGCGTTTTTTCTTCATTTTTTTCTACGGCTTCCTACAAAAATTGTAAAAAATCTTTCGGTTTTTCTTCCTGTAATTTTGGTAATTTGAATTATTATTTTCTATTCCGTTAGTTAGAATTTTATTATACAATTTACGTTACTTCTTTTAAATCTTTTCTTTTGTTCACTACTTCTTCAATAACATTCTTGAAAAATAAAGTGGTTTCGGGATTAAAAAATGACAGTCGAACAAGCTTTGCGAGTTTAGGAAAAAGATCTGAAAATTAAAATATTTTCATTTTTCAATATTTTCAAAGTAGAGAAAATATATTTTAAAAAATCATTATTAATCACATTAAAAAACTATAATAAAATAATAATTAGAATTAGGAATAATTCGTAGGTTCTTCAATTGAAGATGATGGTTGTTTCGAATTTTATCAATGAAATAAAATTATAATTTAAAAAAAAACTAATAAAAATACTTTGAATAAGTAAAAATAATCAAAATTTTTACTTAATAAAACCTCAAATTATTAATAATTTTAAAATATAATATCTTTATTTAAAAATAAAAAGAAAATAATAAATGCAATAAAAATAAATTAAACGACTAGTCTGTCGGATGAAAAGGGCTTATCACATGAGGACGAGATGAAAACAGACGCAATTATTCAAATATTACTTTTATTAATATGGGAATTTATTTCGAGGTACATCAGTCCATTTAAAGATTAGATATATGGCAGTAAACACAATAAATATCTAAAATATTGCGAGAAAGCACAGTTTACGGATTGATATTATAAATAACACAGTGCACTTTGTACATAGTTACGTAAAATACTAAATTAAAACCAATTAAAATTGTACGATACAATAATAAAACAATCGATGGTTGTAGTTAGTGTTGAACTGACAAATTAAACTATTTTCTTCATAAAACATAAAATTTTTGTTTTATCAATAATAAGTTATTAGTTACATTTATGATTTAATTTTAATAAATAAATAAAAAGATTTAAAAATTTGGGTAACTTACTTTAATTACTCAATTTAATTTTTTTATTATGTTGGAGCCACAAACAAAAATGTTGTTAATTCGATTTTAAAATAAATTTACATTTAAATTTAAATGTTCGTTTTTCTATAGTTATTCAGTACACTTTTTTATTGTGTAATTATGTAAAATTGCATAATTCTCTAATGATGTAATTTAACTTTAATCACTTTAGAAATATAATTACGCATTTTTCTAGCTACGTAATTTTTAATAGTAAAATCATTTATATGTCATCTCGACAATTTATATTAGTCATTCACTTAAAAATATCGGTACACTACATAAAAAAATAATGTAGTATACTATACAAAATTTAATGTTTTCTTTATTTTTTATAATTTTATAATAATTTACATGCATTACAATTTTTCAAATTATGCTTATGTACTCATAGTTAATGAACTATTACTTTATTAAATTTAACGATAAATTATCATATCTTCTAACTAAAAGTTAAAGGTGTTGTTAACTGTGCAACTTAATTTTAATTTAATATAATAATCTTAATATAATATTTACGGTTCTTCGTGTTTATTAGAAATTAAGGAAAATTATTTAGTATTACATAATACAGATTAGTAATAGTAATGATTTCTTATAAACTTATTAATAATGTATTTTATAATTTTAAATATCCCTTTGATATAAGTGCCATATGCAAATTTTCATCCGTGTAGGCTACTTACTGGCCACTACGAACCTCCAAGGAACCGGAGATACGCTTTCTCTACCAACAGTTTCAAATGAATTGCTTGGATCTTTTCTTGAATCTATTTAATTCCAAAAGCGCATCTGGCAATTGCATCCATAGCAAAAGTACTAGCATACCTAAAAATAAAGTCAAGCAGAATTATACTAAAGATGAATAACAAACACAGTAATATAGAAATAAATCAAATACAATTTAATAATAGAAAATTAAACCGAATATTAAGATTAATTGCACATTACTTGCTTCTTCATTAAATCTAAACAATATCTTGGATGATGGAAGACAAAGAATAGTGTAGTCTGTTGTTCATATTCCTCAATAATAATATTGTTATTTCCAGCTTGGGACATATTTTATTCTTTGATGCAAGTTTAATGGACATTCTTTGAAAACGAGCAATTATTTATTTTGACATTACAATGCCGGGCTGACATTTTGTATGAATTAATATGAAGAAAACCCAAGATATTCCACTTTGGCGAAGTGCGAACCCACAATTACCCATGTGCAGATTTTCTATCTACTCGTCCATTAGTGGGAACTACTATTTTTCATACATAAATTTATACTTGCTGTGTAATATCAATTTCTCTATTCTCCATTGCTGCTTCTTTTAAATTATCGATTAGAATCTGACAACATTCTTCCATTAATTTGCTCATCTGTAAATTTATAGTCAATAAAGGATTTAACGGTTTAATATTTGAATTTAATAAAATATGTTTTAAACATGATTTAAATGTACACACCATTCTTAATTTTCCAGAAATGAAACTTGGCGACATCATGGTCCTCCATCGTTCTCCACTCTGCATAAATAACCGTTTATCTAAAATTGGATCGCCGAATCGAAGTTCCTACATATTATATCCATTAACGAAGATAATAATTAAATCTTTGATCAATTAATTAAAATGTTCTTCAGCATAAGAAAAGTAAGATAAGTGTCAAGTTAATAAATTTAATAAAATGATATACTCTTTGTTCAGGAAATATAAGGAAATCTTTGACAAGAATATCTTTCACTAATTCTGGATCTGCTGCAACAAGAGCGGGATTAGAACCTTCGTATATTGTAAAACTTTTAAGGGTATATCAATGTATTATGTTATTATATTTAATTAATTATCACGTACTTTACAAATTCAGTTATACTTTTGTTTATATCTCATAAAGTTTTAAATGTAGAATTTTAAAAATTTAAGTTTTTTCTCGTAAAAATAATATAATTTAAGAATTTTTATTCTTCTTCGAAACTTTAAAATTTTCATAAATTTATTTATTTAGAAATATATTATTACTTGAAAAACTAATAAATTTATATCTTATTACCCAAATATTTTTTTGTATTTGTTGTACCATTCTTGTTCTTGTTTACCTTGATTCTGAGCATAAATGGAAATTTTAATATCGCATAACGAATATTGGTAAAATCTTTATAAATATTCTTTGAAACTTAATCTTACTCATTTAAAATTATATCCTATTGAACCAACGAGGAATCTCGGAGGCACTTCAGGAATTCCACGTTTCTTTCAATAACCAAATCTTTAGTCATATATCTGTATACATGCAATATAAATTTTAATAAAATCTGAATTATTATAAAATTAAAATTCATTTATATGTATAAATGATTGATAAATTATCGAGTATCAGTTTTGTTCAAAATAAGAACATTGTGTCTTGATATATTTCTTTATAGTTATATCATTTCTAGTTTAATATCATTGTTATATGTAGAAAAAATAGCTTTAGAGATAATAGAACCAGATTAAATATGCATATATTTATTACAATTCAATAATGAAATAATCAACGAAAATCTTGTGTACGATATTGCATAACAGACATTATTGTTAAAGTTATTAAGATTAGATTATAATCAAGTGTGAAAAGTGCAAAGTAAACATTAATATTGGAATTAAATATAATATTTTAGTAAATTGAATGCAATTATAATCCGAGATGTTCAATTTTTGAAATCTTTTATGATTTGTTTAACATTAAACTGTTTTTATAAAATTATGAATAAGCCTACTTGTGTATTTGAATTGCCAATCATAGTCGAAAAGTTTCTAAAAATTTATAAAATAAAAATAATTGTTGTAAGAATAGAAATAAAAATAATTTAAAAATTTTTATATTAAATTTCATCTTATTCGTTTTATATTTTATTTGTAATAACACAAATAAATAATCAGAATATAAATTTTTCAATTAGAATACAGGTATCCCTCGTATAACACGGTTTCCCTCTAACACTGTTTAAACATTGGGATTCGCATTGCACAGCACTTTCTCGGGACGTAACTACGATGTTATACGCGGGTTACCTGTATTTTCAATGTAAGAAATGTAGAATGCACTTAAGAATATGAAATTTATAATTATTATAATATACTTATCGAACATATTACTAAATACAGTATTAATATTCTATATTAAATATATTATTAATTATCATAGTACAATATTGTTTGTAAAATAATACTAATATCAGAAAAATGCTAATATGTAAAATATGTAAGAGTTTGACAGATTTTGATATTTATACAAAACATTACTAAAATAAGTTTGTACAATGTACACTATAGTACAACTCAAAACTTGAGTAAATTTGATGTTTTTGGAAATAAAATCAAAGCTAAATCAAATATTTTTTAATTTTATTTTTCTATGTAGATAACAATTAATTGGAGATTTGTAATAATCTTGTTCTAAAAATTATATTTTGGATAAAAATACTGTTAATAATTATAATTAATAGTTGGATAGTATATAATTTAAATGATATTTAAAAATTTAATAATGAAATACATTTTATATCTAATGAAATAAAAAAAAATAATATTCACGTGTTATATAACGGGAAGAATTTGGAAATTTAATTTTGTAAAATTATAATTTCTATACTCGAACATGTTAAAGTAAATGAATAAATAATTGTCCATTATACCTTCTTAAGCCTTTTTTTCGAATTTCCGGTACTAAGTACTAACATTAACGACCACTTAACTAACGTTTTCGATCGCCTCCGCGATCTTCGTCAGGTTTTATTCGACGGTTTTCGAGGTAGAATGCAATAGAATTCTTTCAAAGTTCAAACGATCGAACCTCTCACCGCGTGCCATAATTGCGAACGATCCAACTTGTTTTTAATGCCTATAATATAATCATAAAAAAGAAAGGCTTAAGAAGGTATAATGGACATCATATGTACCGGTATGAGGATTGTTTCTATGAATAGCTATGCCGGCTAGAACGTACAAGAAATTAGTGTTAGCCCTAACGAAAGCAAGGGCCAAACTGAATTTTCTTTTGGAATGCAAGAAGAATGACGTGTATCCCATGTCTATATACAGGATACGTTTGCCATTGGGATGCGGATCCCTAACACCGAAACTTAGGTGGTTGTGTTTGAGAAAAGCTATTCGAACATCTAAGAGGTGCGTATACTCCTGCCTCAACAGACTGATAGAAACGGAGGATGACCTCTTTGAACACCACCGCGATTACTTACAACTGGAAAATCGAAAAGTTACTGTATTTCAAGAAATATTGGCAAGAAATTTGGCGCGGAGATACAAGAAGAAATTACAGTGGATAATGAGTAAACAAAAGCCCATCAAGAAAAATGTACCCCCCACCCCTCTGGTCTGCTGGGACGACATAGTTCCTCCGCATTACGTAATTGAAACGGTGGCGCACGGACCGATGTACACTCCGGGCTCGGATAAACCCTTGCTTGAAACGGTAATGCCGGACATTGAAAGAATGGTCTGCGGAATGGATGAAGTTTCCAAGGAGCACTACAGGTGGAAGGCTGCCATGAGAATAAGTGGTAACAGAAGATGTAGAAAAGGCAACATATGGATGCATATAAGAAAAACCAAGAAATGGCTTGCGGAGGAGCGTATTATTCTACTAAGGGCGGATAAGAACAGAGCACTCGTTCTACTCAAGGAAGAGACGTATAAAACTATGTTGAGGCAATACATCGTAGATACGAACAGTGAACAAGTCGCGGATAATTACGTAGACAGGTTACATGCACGGGTGGTGCGGTTCACGTGCACCCCCCTGGCGAAGGCGCAGGGATTAGGCAGGGCGGTGGTGGCGTCACCTGATACACCCAGACTTTTCGCTTTCGCGAAAACGCACAAACCTACGCCTGCGCTCAGACCTATTTTGGATAAGGCTAGAGCCCCTACGAGGTTGCTAGAAACCGAGTTACACCGCATATTAGCCAGGCATCTCCAAGATTACCCCCTAACAGTGAAGAACTCCAGGGAGTTGGTCGACGCATTGAGGCGCACACAGGTTACAGAGAGCGCTCACGTCACGGTATTGGACTTTCAAGCCCTATATCCATCCATAAAAATCGAACCTTGCTTTTGCGCCCTTAGGGACGTCCTATTAGCCAAATATAGCCTACCAGCACATCGCAAGCACGTGCTCGAGCTCGCACATCTAGTGTGCTACAATTCGCTGTTTGGATTCGACAACGCCACATATTTACAAAAAAGGGGGGTCCCCATGGGGAGCCCAATTTCGGGCGACCTATGTGAGTTGATTTTACGGCAGTTAGAGAGGGATGTCATTCCCAGGTTTACGCACGATATTATTTTATATCGTAGGTATGTAGATGACGTGATGATCATATGGAAGAACGGGCCGAACGTCCATGATTTTCTGCGCAGTGTTAATGACAACCCGTATGGGCTAACGCTTAAACTGGATCAAATATCGAGCACGGATGTGCACTTTTTAGACGTCACCATACAACTCAGAGGAAACAACATTGAAACGCGGGTGTATTACAAGCCCGACTACATACCTATGTACATACCTGCTGGGTCTGAAGACCCTTATCCGTATAAGATTGCGGCGTTCAGGGCGTTAGTTAGGAGAGCGTACACTCATAACTCTAAAAGGGAGGACACGCTCACAGAGCTGGCACACATAGAAGACATAGCCGCTAGCCATGGATACAGACGTGGCCTAGTCCGTAAATTAGCGCGTAACTTACGTAATACAAACGCGGCACATCACGCCGCAAGGGCACGGGATAGGTCCAAGTCGGGGCCGAACCAGCGCACGGTGGTCCAGTACAACAGAGGTATGCATGACATATACAAGGAAATAGCGCGGAAGAAGGGCACCGATTTGACGTTCTCAAGAACCCAATCGATCTATTCGCTACTCAGGAACGCCAAGGACAAGCCGGATTTTCTAAGAGCACCGGGGGTGTACAGTATCCCGGTAAGGGATCACAGGTCCCAAACGGATTTAATATACATCGGATCTACTAAGAGATCCGTGAAAAAGAGGATCGCGGAACACAGGTATGACGTCAACAAGAAAAGACACACCACCGCCCTCTCGACCTACGCCACCGACCCCGATATAAAGGCAGATTTTGATAAAACCAGCCTAATTAAAACATCATTCGACACGGACCGCATCAGGGCCTTGGAGACCCTTGAGATTTACAAGGCGTCTAAATCAGGGAAATGCATTAATTTCAAAGATGGAAACGTTTTATCATATGCGTGGAGATATGTCTCCGAAGTACACCCGCAATGGTAGCATATCAGAGTAGTGTACTATTCATGTACGGATGTACGCAGTCATTTTTTATGATTATATTATAGGCATTAAAAACAAGTTGGATCGTTCGCAATTATGGCACGCGGTGAGAGGTTCGATCGTTTGAACTTTGAAAGAATTCTATTGCATTCTATCTCGAAAACCGTCGAATAAAACCTGACGAAGATCGCGGAGGCGATCGAAAACGTTAGTTAAGTGGTCGTTAATGTTAGTACTTAGTACCGGAAATTCGAAAAAACGTGTTATAGAACGGGAAGAATTTGGAAATTTAATTTTGTAAAATTATAATTTCTATACTCGAACATGTTAAAGTAAATGAATTTTAAAATTATTATTTTAAATTAAACTCGATATAGACTATGTAAATTAGACATAAAATTATTATTATTAAATTCGATGACATTCATCTAATTTCAATTATTTAATAACATAAATAAAAATAAATCATAAAAGTAGTATAAATTTTGTTTTATAATTTAATTTAAAAATTCAGAATTGACATAAATAGATTATTAATTTTACGTTTGTTCACTTTTATCAGAAAATTATTCATATAAAAGGATATACAGTTTTTTATTGGGTCATGTTTTTAACTTTTATTAAACCTTGAAGGCCTCGTCCAATACATAATCAGCCTGCTAAAGAGCCTCTCTTACTATCCATAAAGCAGAAACTATTTTTTTCTTGAATATGTTTTTAAATGAATTATTGTAGGATTCAATTCAATACACAAGTTTAACTATTCAAAAATCTACTAAAATTACAAAATAAATAACTTACCTTGTAAACTATCTTATCTCCATTATGAGTAATGTTATGAAAACAGTTTATGTAATCGCTCATATAATTCGAATATTTCGTAAAATTAAATAAAAAGACACGATGATCAAGATATAGGATATATACGAATTAAATATTTTTTCTCCCTTTAAAATTCACAGCATATTTGCATAAAATGTATATTAAAATTTTTTATAAAAACATGAATAGAGATTAATTTCTTAATTACTATTAAGAATTAAATAAAATAGCGGATAAGAAACTATTCGGCACACATGTGATCAACAAAGATATAAAGTATATATTTTACAGACCTGCGCTTAGAATCGATGAATAAGCTTATATAACTTCAAATAAATTTTTCATTCGAAGAAATATAAGTTTATTTGCCGAAGAACTAGCAGGTAAGCCAAGCGCTGTTCGGGCATGAAATAAGTATCGACATTAAGATTATTAGATCAGTTCATATTTCTAATTCTTCTATTATATTATATTATAGTATTTGATTTACATAACTACAAATATTATCGTACGCAAAGATTCATCACGCTGAGTGGCCAATCTAACACATTTTTAAAATTCTTTAAATTGTACAATAGAAGAATAAAATTTTTTAAATGTGTTACATTGGTCACTCGGTGTGATAAATTCTTGCGTAAGACAACCTTTGTAGTTATATAAATCAAATACTATAATATAACAAATATTAAAATGAAAATCATATAAAAAATTTGGTTATTTTAGCCTATTATTATCATGTTTATCGCGATACTCAGAATTTAAATGGCACGCTTTTATTGGTCAAATAGACCCCAACTGAAAATACGATATCTTAAACTATTTAAGATATCGTATTTTTTCTAATGTTAGCACAACAAACTCTTTCATTCCGAGCCGAATATCAAATGATAATCTGCCAATCAATCAAATTTCGCGAATAATGCACCAACTATGTCAACTCGGCATTCTGGAAAATCACTTAAATCAGTTTTTGCAGGCTGGTAACCGTAAGATAAAAAGAAAAGGCTATTGTAGATAGAACTCGAAGTTAATTGGACCAAAGTATTAGTTGTTCTCTTCCAGGGAGAAAAGATGTTCGACGACTACTTCTTAATATTGGTCTACTATTAATATTTGAAAAGTGATCCGTATTGGAGGATAGGTTATGATGGTCTCGCACATGAGGAAAGTTAACCTTAACGTCCGAAAGACTTGATATAAGACTTGTTTAAATAAAAAAAAAATCTTGTAAAATTGCGAGAACGATTGCTTTTATGTGCCGATAAAAAACTGGTAAAACCAGGTTGAAAGGTAAAGCTTACAAAAACGTTTAAGTAAAGGAAACTTTTGAAAATTGTGGCTTAAGCATACCGAAAGCAGATTTGACAGTAAGACTCAACATGTAAATAAAGTGCACATTAGCAAACTACAAGTACAGGAAATTTTGAATGAAGCAATGTCGCTAAGATAATAAATAATAAAAATGCACGTATATTAATTCGGTTGAACGTTAGAACATCTTAAGCAGTATCAATGAAAGAAGTTTGGGGAATGGGTTTATGAGTTACTAAGGGATGTCCAGGTTTCCTCGTAGTTAAACATGTGCTCGTAATTATCGCGTGTATAAAAAATTATTAAAATTAGTTTAGTTTATTTGGTTACGGCAACGCGACACGTCAGCCATCTGCCGAGGAGGATGCATCCCGGAAAAAATTTTATGTAAAGCTGGCCCCAATTTAGGCGTTACTAACTCGAAGAAAACCCCGAGAATTTCGCGTGGCAGACCGTTGGCAATGCCCAAACGCACGACCTTTGTTCGGTGATTTTATCCACTCGGTTACTGAAGGGCGAAAAAACTGTAGACCCTGGTCCGTTCGTCTCTGTCTTTCCTTAATCTCTAGAACGGAGTTAGACAGATGAAAGTCGAGACCAGACATGAAAATTGTAAGAGAAATAGAACCACGTTAACTATATGCATCTAAAATTCATTTCGGCACAGCAAAAAGCGCCGAAATGCATTTCAGATGTCGGAGTTAAATGATGTACTGTATATTACAATGGATAGTGTTATAATAAAATAATGATCAAATTTCTTATTGTGATAACCCCTAAAATAACTGGAATTTTAACAGTAATTAAAGAATTAATTAGATAAGAGAAAAAGGGACAAGAAGATAGTTGGTAGACATGTAATCAATAAAGATATAACAAAATTACATTTTACAGATTTGTGCTTAGAATCGATCAATAATCTTATACAACTTCAAATCAATTTTCATTCGAAATAACATAAACTTATTTATCGAAGAATAAATTTTAAAATATTCATAAATTTTTATTCGAAGTACAAAATCAAATAAAAAAAATTAGCTCAGTTGTTCTTAATTATTTAGAATTTGTAAACGCATTTTTAATCAAAGAATATTTTTACTTGAGCACAGGACATGTTCTTTACCAAAGGAAGATATGTGAAATAGATATAACATGCTTTTAATTTAATCCAGAATATTACTAAACTATTACTGTCTACATAAATAAACGAACAGTAAACAAAAGTGCAATGTATTTGTTTGATTTAATCTCTCAGTCTTGAAATTGCATCTGAAAACGAATGAATTTTTAATTTGGTAAACGCAATTATAGATAAAATGAATTTATATCGTTTCAATTATTAAATATTATATACGATTGAAATTTAGTTATGTAAACTGAAACGTGATTATTTTACTTTGACCGAAGAATATAGGAATTATTTGGAATCAATTTGAAAGTCTAATCGATGAAAATTCTATTAACTTTGGTACTATTTACCAAATTAAAAATCCATTCGTTTCTAGATACAATTTCAAGACTGAGAGATTAAATCAAACAAATACATTGCACTTTTGTTTGCTATTCGTTTATTTATGTAGACAGCAATAAGCGTTTAGTAATAATCTGGATTAAATTAAAAGCATGCTATATCTATTTCACATATCTTCCATTGGTAAAGGACATGTTCTGTGCTCAAGTGAAAATTTTCTTTGATTAGTAATGCGTTTAAAAATTCTAAATAATTAAGAACAACTGGTAAGTGCACTGAGCTAATTTTCTTTTATTTCATACGCGAAAATTACAACAATAAGATCGGCATGGTAGGTAAATATCGATTAATTTATCAGTCAGCTGTTAAAGATAGAGGCAGGTATATAACGATCAACATCATTCGTACGTGATAAGCTTTGCAGATGCAAATCGGAATCGGGTCTAATTCCCATAGCTTTACACTTGCATCTTATTGAGAGTCAATGTGGTTGTTGTTGCTAATATCCAATATCGAATTATATCTAAATAGGCGTAATCGAACTTAACAAAAATTTTTACTGTTAGTGGCATTTACAATGTTTTTTAAAAAACTTATCTGTAACCTCAAAATTAAGCCTTTTTTGCTTTTTTTATAACAACAATAATAATAATAATTACAAAATAAATAAATGAAATAGATAATAATGCAGCGAAATTATAGGTAAATAGTACCATTTTACTAAATAATATATTTTTTTGCTAAAAGAATTAATTTTTTACAGAATAAAAAATATTCTTATTATAAATCTTTAAAGGATCAAACCAATACTTTGCCAAGCTGCAATTTCAAATGAATTATCGTATCTTTTCTTGAATGAAGTTTGGTTCAAACTTCATTCAAGAAAAAATCCGATAATCCATTTGCAAAAGCAGATTAGCAATTACATTCACAGTAAAAGCATCGAAATATCTAAATTCCTATTAAATGTATTTGTAAAATAAAATATTAGGTTAATGTTACCTATGGTTCCAAGATGGCGGATCGTCTCTGATTCCAGCTAATAGAAGAAGGGAAACAGTGGGGACGTTCTTACCTAACCTAACCTATTCTAATAAATTACCATAATTATTACCAACAAAATTATTAGAATAGGTTAGGTTAGTGTAAAGGTCGCCTTTGGATGCCTGAGTCTAAGAAACCGCCCGACTGAGATAATTGCTCCCACCTGGAGCCGGGGCCATAAACGGCCGGAACGATCAAAGGTGTAGCGTCTCCACTTAAGGGTCAATGTGTTGGCCACGTGCCGGCCAGCTTAGGAAAATAAATGTAAATAAAGCGCGGACGCAAATGTAAGCTACGTCGGCGGGAAATAGGGCGGACGCCTTTGAAGGCTCTAAGAAAGGGAAGGAACTGATTGGTCGCAGGAGGTAGTAGCAGAATCCCTTAAATTGGAAGGGTGGCAGAAAAACGAGGAGAAAGGGCGAGAGACCGGATACGTGGTGGTCTCTAACACTAGGTAGACCTTTGAGGCGTATAGAGAGAGTGTTCTCCTCTTGGAAAGTCCTCTGAAAAAAGGTTGGTGTAGAGACGGACGGCCACGCGGTTAAGCCATCTCCGGAAAAGTGACTCGTGTTCCCCGGCCAGACAAGTCGACGTGCGGCATCACAGCTTCGATACATTAGCGTACGTAATGTTATTGCATAGTGTACATCTTTGTAAATATTTGTAAATAAACTGTATATAACTAATTATTGAGTGTGGAGGTGTGACTTTCCACGGACCATTTAACGGGCAATCTCGAGGCGTAAAGGACAACTCGGGACGGAACATTTGTAAAGATCACGTGACGAGTAAGAAGGATCTTCACTGTTAGGTTAGAACGTGTGTCCCCACTGTTTCCTTGCTGGAATCAGACGAGCCGCCCTTTTGGAACCATAGGTAACATTAACCAAAAATTATTAAAGGTCGAGGGAGTTTATTAAAATTATTTAAGTTCGTTATTAGCATTTATAATTTTTTTCACATTTACATTTAACATTTACATTAATTAATAAAATTAATTAACTTATAAACATCAAGTTTTACTTTTCTGGCTGTTTTATAGATGAAAAAAAATGACTCTTCCCTATATTTTTGCATTTTTGGACTTAGGATACCTTGAAACGTCGAAAAACGCAAAAAATTCGGAGATAATTTCAATATGTATGGATGTTAGTGTTTGTGTGATGAAACGACTTTATTCACTCTGTTCGATCCTTAATAACTCCTGTGATTTTTGTCAAACATTTCTGAAATTTTGCAGGAAAGTTTGTGTATTAGGGGGATTGACGATATTAAAATTTGGTAATTACAGGTCGAGAAGGTGGGGAGATAATGGGGGTCGTGTGTATTTCCAGTCGATGTCGGACTTCATGTTGATTTTTACTGCTTATTGGCATTTACAATTTTTTATAAAAACCATCTTTACTCTCAAAATTAAGCTTTTTGCCATTTTATAATAGTTAACAATTTAAAAAATGTTTTTAGTAAAATATGATAACAGATGGCACCACCAGATTTTGCCGAGAAAGTTAAACAACTTGCTGGTGAATTTTTTTTATTTTCTTTGTTCTTTCAATGTTTGAGTATAATAATCGCTTTGTTTATACATCTGAACCGACATAACTTTATTTTCATGCATATTGTAAATACTAATATCCAATTTTTTTCTTATTTGATATATCCTTGTTGCTCCAATACTCCTTGATTCTAAATGTATACCCCAATCATATATAGCTCATAAAGTTATTATAATATTTAATAAATTTTATTATAATTAGCTGAGGGTCCAGTGAAAATCATGGGAGAAATTTTCAAAACGCTAATTTCCAAAGTCCAAAATTTCTCGTCGAATATCGAATTTTGGAAATTTTAATTCTGCGTAAAATGTGTAAAATCGATACGAAAAATAATTAAATCAACTTATAAATGTAAGACTGTAATTTGTTCAAGTAAAAAGAAAAAAAAGGGTAAAAAGCGGGTTTATCAGTCAAATCTCCTATTCTTATTAATCTATCTTCTGTTATTATTAAAAAATAAGTAAAACTGGTACGCCTCGTAGATGGAAAGTGTGAAAACTGTATATTCTCATTGGTGAAGGAAACCCCTTCGCTGGCTGCACTTTGATCAGGAATATTAAACACATGGTTACTTACTATATTTAACGAATTAGTTGTCTAATTTGCTGACAAAAGAGTACATTGCATCCAGTCTCATATCTTGTATTAGTTTATGCTGATACCATTATAACTCCGTTATCAGATTCCCTGTTAGCAGATAAGCAAGTGAAATATGTAAATATCAGATCAGTGTTGCTTTAACTGCAAAAATTGCACATTTTTACATCACTCTGAAAGGGCGTTTTTTGTAAGATGGATAAATAAGATATTTATTTGAAAAGATAACACTGTATCAGCAATAAAGTTGTCCCACTTACATTAAATTCAAAACTATAATAAAATATTGGATAATTTTATTTAAATACAATACTGCTAATAAACAGGAAGTTCAGGGTGCATACTATATTTATTTATTTATTTATTTCGTTATTTTAACACTGAAATAGTTTTATTTAAAAAATTACCTTTAATCTTGGCTTTCTTTTGATTTCTTATCCATTTCTATCAGTTAAATATATCACTTTCCCCTTAATGATGATTTTCTTCTTTTTCATTTCTACTTGTATACCATCAATATAGTTTTCAACAATGGAAACTTATTACTTATTTATGGATGGAGTTTTGAAGTTTGGTGGGATAATAAACATCTTATATTCTTTCTAATGCAGTGCCAAAATAATACATAGCTGGTGAAGGATATCCGAAAATCGATTTTTGAAATATTCTCTAATGTGATTGGTATATTCTTTAAAAGATATTGCATTGTTCCAAGAATAAACTAATGAGAATCTCCTATACAAAATAGCTATAATTTCGAACATTTTAAAAAATATAATAGAAATGCAAAAATTATATATAAATTTTAAAAACCATCGAAAATTTTCATAATAAAGAAAGAAAAATTAATAAAAGAATTAGAAAAAGTAATGGATATATTGGTATTTATATATTTGAATTAGAAGAAGAAATCGAATTTTTGAAAAAAGAACTCAAAGTTATGGAACACAAAATGGAAGAAATGGAAACATTTCAATATGTCGATGGTAACATAACAGAATTAGAAGAAGTAATTTGCGATTTGAATCAAGAATTTAAAAATATTAAAAGTATTAGCGAAGATTTGGAAGTCACATTTGAAAATGAGAACGAATTCTCAACGAAATATTGGAAAAATAAAGCTGAACAACTTGAAATTAGTTTGAAATATAATCAAGAAGAAATTAATGTTTTAAAGGAAAGATTGGACTCGATTATCAAAATTATTGGAAGTGATCAAATTTCAGAAGTATTCGAATTTAAAGAGTAAGTCGAATTTAAAATTTTTAAAATCCTTAATTAAATTTATAAAATTATCACAATATATTAATTCATTATCTCGTTGCCTTAATATTTTGTTTAATCATGATGAGCGGAGCCTTCCAAACTTTCCACAACTTTAAACTATTTTTCACTTATTTCCTATCTTTACACGTCCTCTTTAATCTGATCCATCTGTTTGTGGATCTTCTCTTTGACTTTATTGTCCTCAATATAAAATTTAAAAAATCAAATTGATAATATATTGATTCATAACATTAAAAATTAGTAGATAGTGTTACGTTCGGACACCTTTGCGGTGTATGGATTAAAATGTAACACTTCGTAGTACGTAAAATCTTTAACGTTTTGAGATTTCAGATGTTTATGGTAACGTAATTGACATGCCCATTCGACTATACCATTTTTCTTTCTTGTTGTTTTTGTTAAGTTATGGCAACGCAACATTTGGGCGATCTGCCTAGTATGATGCCTTCCGGGAGGTCTTTTAAGGCAAACTGGTCCCTATTTAGGCGTTACAGACGTGGAGAAAACCCGGAAAACTTCACGTGGCCAGACCTCCGAGCGAGGCGCGAAACCACGACCGAAATTCCTCAAACAATTACACAGATTTCCCAAAATTTCCTTAAGTAATTTATATGTACCGGACGCACGATCTTCCATTTTCGTCTTGAAACTATTTTTCAAATACAAGGAATTCGTAATTAAAGTTTGCAAAGATATAACTCGGAAAATAAGCATAATGACGTCATACTTTAAATTAAGACTTCTTCCTTTCCTTCCTTTGGCTGATAGAGGAGTCTATTGCTTTTCGCTTATACTCCGGAAGAACAAGAAAATGATCGCTCAGCGACCGAAGAGTCGGCCTTATAGAAGACAGCCAATCCGAGAAGACAGATGAGAGGTCACGGATGCGACCAAAGTCGGCCTTTTCGGAGACGGCCACCGCGAGAAGGGGAGATAGGAATGCCTTCCGGAAGGACTTGGGGAAAGCTGGCCGCTATTCAGGCGTCATTGGCAAGGAGGAAAACCCGGAAAAAACTCCTGCTGCCAGCTCGTCCGAGTGAGGCGCGAACTTCCGATCGAACTCCGGTGTTTAGTCCGGAGTCCACTCGGCCAAATTAAGACTTCTGTGGAATTTTATTTAAAACAAAACGATTTAGTTACAAAAATGTCCGCTAGGGCAGTAAAAGGCGCTACAACATTGTAGTGTCTAATTCAAAATGTCTCAATATTTACGGTATACAGTGAGGTTACGCTCAATTTTCATTGTGTATGCTGTTGCGATTTCAGTTTAGTATTTCGTCTTTTATTTATTAAATTTTATTGTAATAAATATTATTGTATTGAATAAAATATAATAAAAATTTTCTAAAGAACAATTCTTTTCTGAAATTCTCAATATTTCCGTTTAACAGATAATTTTTTTCAAATTTATAGAAAATTCCTAAAGATTGTCAACATTACTGGACATGATTCTAGATTTCTTCTCCTTGCGCAACTAACCTTTTATGTGACTATGCAAGAGTTTATTTTTGACCTCCCCCCTACTTTTTGGAAGAAAAAACAAATACTGTAAAAATAGTCAGTTAATTTTTAACATTAACTAAAAACATTACGGAAATCGGTCACCACGGCGCAAAATTGAAAATGAAAATATAACACTGAATTATTTTTTGATATCTCATTCTAGGGTCTCCCTTTGTCTTGGGCTCTAAACTTATGCACCTGCTGCACCTGCTTAGTTTTGGCAACAGCCCCTCTATTCATAACGACTTCTAGAGTTCTGTCCGGTAGAAATATGTTATTTCTGAATACAATACCAGAGTGCACAAAGTGACACAAATACTATTGAATGACTTTTGACATTTTAGATACATTCTGTTAAATTTTTCTACAGGAAACCTGTAAATTTTGTATTTCAAATGTACTCTTGCAACGATATTGATTAACGGAACAGTTTACCGTTTGATGTCGCTAATTTCCTTAATCTCACTGAAACTGTCAAGTCTACAAAAATGTCTACAAAAATCAAATTGATAATATATTGATTCATAACATTAAAAATTAGTAGGTAGTGTTACGTTCGGACACCTTTGCGGTGTATGGATTGAAATGTAACACTTTGTAGTACGTAAAATCTTTAACGTTTTGAGATTTCAGATGTTTATGGTAACGTAATTGACATGCCCATTCGACTATACCATTTTTCTTTCTTGTTGTTTTTGTTAAGTTATGGCAACGCAACATTTGGGCGATCTGCCTAGGGTGATGCCTTCCGGGAGGTCTTTTAAGGCAAACTGGTCCCTATTTAGGCGTTACAGACGTGGAAAAAATTAAGAATATAGTATTCCATTTACTCTTCACACTTTATCCAAAGTGTGAAGAGTAAATGGAATACTATATTCTTAATTTTTTAAATTACGCAACCAATGTTACATGATATTGTATACGAAAATTTGGGGATATTTGGGACAAAAATTGGGAGCATTAGAATACTTCCAATGATTTGTTCCAAGTTATTCCATTTGGCATTTCTTCTCAGTGTGGGTTCAACTACAGTGGTTTGGTAGTTTTTGTTGTATAATTAAAATATATAAGTCAAGCAGAAGAATATTGCACTCTTTCGCTAATAAAATATTAATGCATCAGTGGCTTTCCCCGTACAACAGGGGAAAGTAATCTTTGTAAATATCTGCCAGAAGCACGTGGCAGCCGAAAAGAAAACAATATTGATAGTACAAATATGTTATGAAATATTTAAAATATTTATGAAATAATTTTTACTTTAAAAAAGTCAAGTTTGAATATTTTCTGACTTTTCTGATGCTATCTTCAAGAAGTTTAATGTTAGCATTGATTAACTCTGAATTATAATCGCGTTATTGTTATATCAATGTATAAACTTCGTATTACAAATGAAGATTCAAGATAAGTTCAAAAGTATGTAATCTTGCAATTAAAATAAGTAAATTTAAACATATTTATCTAATTTCAGAAAGGATATAAGTAACGAAGATGAAATGAAAAATATAAAATTTGGAATATCTTATAACCAAGAAGAGCAAGAATTTAATAACATCGACGAGAAAGTATACAAAACCCCAAAAAATTTTATACTTAACGAAGAAAAAAGTTTCAAAACTTTCGATAAATCAGTTCAAGATATTGATATAGAAAATTGGAAAGTAAATTACGATAAATCGAGTTCTGTGGATAAAACTGAAATGTTAAAAGCAACTAAATATCATTATGATCCTGAAGAAAAAGTGGAAGAATTCCAAATAAAATATTCAGAAGAAGCAATTGAAAAATATAAATTAAAAATTAAAAATATGGTGCTTTTAAATATTTAATTTTAATTTAATTTATTTTTAATTATATTTTATATATCTGAATATTGATAATTTAATTTATTAGGATAAAAGGTCAATTAATAGATGAAACAATGCAATTAGTGAATAATTTACAACAGATGCAGTCGGAATTACATACCCTTTACAAACATAAAAGTAAAAAAACTTAAATTATTTTTATTGATTGTAAAATAAATTTTTTAGAATTAAAAATTAGTGTCGAATATATAAATTCCCCGTTAGACATTAACAAGTTTATTACTATTTTTTCAATATTTACTACTTAAACATATTTAATATTTTTTATAAGAAAATGTAGATAAATTTAAATATATTTAAAAATTTTAAGCATCTTTACAAACAGAAATTAAAGAAAAAAATAAACAAATTTATAAATTAGCTTGTAACGTTGAACTTGCAAGTGATAAATCTAAAAAACATATTGATGAATTAAGAAAAGAAATTGGTAAGAAAATTAATTCCAAATCTTTATCATTAAAATGATCTATCTTATAAGGAGGTTAATTTAATTTTTTTAAAGATTTTTTAGCTCACAAACACGAACAAAGAAGCGATATTGTTTTAATATTATGGACCGGCTACTTAGAAATGAAAGAAGCTTATGATGAGATAAAAGTATCTTCTTATTTTTTAGATTTATAAATAACTAATTTTATATTTTACAGTTTTTAGTTATTAATATAATAAAATAATTAGTAAAATAAACTTAACAGCGGGAATTCCAATAGTTATACAGCTCAGTTAGAAACTTAAACAATTAAAATAGAAACACACCATGTGAGATTATGGTGGTGTTTCTATTTTCTGTAATAGATTACCGGTATATCGTGATTCTGTCCAAAGAAGTTTCCCATTAATCTATGATCCAAAGTTGGTGCTTATGAATCGATGTGTAGCATTAATCGCTATGATTAACGGCTTGTGGACGGCTGCAAACCGTAATAATCCATATCATATAGCCAATAATCTCATAAAGGTTTTGAGTACTTTGAGACAATTAGTGCGTTTTGTTGGCCAGCAGCAAAGTAAATCAATGAAATAGTTGGTTTTTTGTTAAATAGACTATGTTATTAACTTGTTTACTTTGTTGCTTATCAAGGAAACTCATCTAATGCTGAATTGTTTTAGGAGCGCACAGCCTTTTGTAGATCATTCTTGTCAAGTACTATTAAGGTATTATGTGAAGGTATCAGTTATATACAATTGAATCTATGAAATTACTTTAAATGATGTTACATATATTATATATAATGCTTATTTAGAATAATTTTTAGAATTTTGGGGTCTAAATTTACATTTCTAATTTCAGTATATTTCTAATGCGATCTGAAAAGTTCCTTTGGGATCATTAATTGATCCTATTAATGTTAATTATTTATATGTTTGTAAGACAGATTTTATATTCTAAAATTGTTTTTGAATAGAATATGATTTGGAATTGAATATATAAACATTATTAAAGACGTTAAGGATTTATTAAGAATTGTTTTTAACATTTTATTTGCAAACTAAAATTATTCTAAAATAAAATCTAACGAATTTTTTTTAATTATTTAGATTGAGAATCAATTTTAATTATTAATTTTATTAAATATTTAATTAAGAAAAGATTTTTAGAATATTCAAAAAGAGATGCTGATGATGCGCTCAAAATAGTTTTGGAACAATTAAACTACTATAAATTAAAGTTTGAGAATTTTATAAATAATAAATTAAATTGTGGTGAGATTTTTTTATTTTTGAAATCGAAAAGAATTATTATTTCGCTTCGAATTAAATTATTTAAATATGTCTTTCCCCTAAAAAACAGCAAACGAAAAAGAATTATTTAAGAAATTGGTAGAAATTTTGAAACAGAAGGTCAAAGTTGAAGGTCATTTATACAATTTAATGGAAGATGTAAGTAAAAAAAGAAAAAGAAAAACAGTGGAGTCAAATCTCCATATAGTGTCCTTCTAAATAGCTTATGTAGAACTTTTTATTGTATTTGTCAGCTTAACGCCACAGTCCATTGCAGAGTCGTAAATAGTTGCTCTAAATCGAAATTTGACTATATTTATAAAATCTAAGAAATAAATATACAGCAAAACCTTGTTTTTGGGTCACCTCAATTACGTGGCTATCTCGCTTATGAAGCAACTCTGAATTTTCCTTAAAACTATATACAGTAAGTTTTAATATAAATGAAATTCTATCAAGTCCCAATTGGGTGTGTGACCGGAATTTGTATATTCCCGTAGGTGGCTACATAAAAAGAGGTTTTACTGTATATAATTACTAAAATTATTTTAATATTGACATTTAATTTTATAAAAATTCAGAGAAATAGAATTATTTCCGAAAATCAAGTTCTAAAAAGTGATAACAAGAGATTATATTTGGAAATGCAACATTACAAAAAAATCGCAAATCTTTATCATTCGGCAAGAAATTTATAATATTAAAAATATTTTTTTTAAATTCTTAAATATTTCTTCATATTTGTTTTTCTTTTTAGGATCTTGTTTTACCGTCTAAATCTACAGACATCAAATAAATAGTTTGAAAAATACTAAAAATATCATATAAGATACTGGATTAGTGCTTGATTTATAAAGGAACAAATTAAATTAAATGTAGTTGGAATAAATAATAATTGTATTATAAATTGTAATTGTAATTTTTTTTAATTCAAAATTTTATTGGGATGTTATCTGCACAATGATCATTGATTTCTTTTTATAATAAACCAATAATAAAATTATTATATTAACTCTATTCAACGTAATTGCATTTATTCTTAAGAAGTAATTTATAAAATGTGAACATTTAGTGTTTTAATAGAATTAATAGACTAAGATTCGAATATATCCAAAATTAAAATCAAATGAAATTACAAAAGCGTAAACAGTTGACGGCTATAATGGCTTTTGGGTATTTTCATTTTTTTTTGTTTTTTGTTTGTTGTAGTATTTGTCTGATATTTACAGGTTCATTTCTACAAGTGTTGAGTTTCTGGATAAACAGAAATTTGTGACAAAAATTTATATGAGAACTTTCTATAGTGAAATTTTACTGTGTATTTTAATTGCAGACCCTTTATAAAAGTCTGCTTCACTTTTCAGTTGTTCTGTATTGCGATGGTTTTAAGCCATGATGAAGCATGTTTGACGGCACAATATTTACGAATACAGTATTTATTCTAATTATTTCAAAAAGAAAAAAAAAACATGATTACAATAAGAAAAACTTGACAACACTTACGTTACCGTGTTCAAAATGAATTGTTCAAGACGAAACGAAAGACAGGCTAAAATAACACTGGATGGGTTAGAATTGGTGTGAACTACCGTTATCTGGGAAGCCTCATAGCATCTGATGGAAGGTGTGAAAAAGATGTGACATCGGAAACTGCACAAATAAGTAAGCGTTATACAGAATGAAAGGAATGCTAACATCGCATAACATATATGGATGTCAAGAAATATCTCATCAAAAGTAATATATGGATCATTTATACGATTTCCTAACGTGGATATCGGGGAAAATACAGAGGACAAACAAAACAACAAATCTTTGAAAAATGCTGCTGGAGGAGAATGCATGAGTAGCTTGGAAACCTGTCTATTAGACAATTTTCCAGTCCAAGCTACTTCTGCATTCTGCATACAGGTTTCAGAGAGAGCAGAAGCATTCTGAATTTTGTATGAATCTTATAACTAAGCCTACTATATTTGCTGTACAATACTAAATGTTCTGTTCATTTTTTATTAAAATTACAGTCAGGTTTATTATATATGCTGCATTATACTATACATCTGCTGTCTATGTTGTATAAAACTTATAGTTAAGCTTATAATATATACTTTATAATACTATATATGTGGTCCATATTGTATGAAACTTACAATTGAATCTACTATATATGCAGCATAATATCATATATGTGATGTCTATTATGTATGAAATTTACCATTAAGCACACAATGTATGCTGCATAATACTATATTTGTTATTTTAATTTTGTATTAAACTTACATCTAAGCCTTCAATATATGGAATAGTCCCCACTCAACGTAATGAATTATTTGATCCTTTAACTATCGAGTGAATTTAGGATGTAGATGATAGATATGTAGCTGAATGCCAAACTGTATCCCCCGATTTTGTTATCATCAGTTTTCTGAATTGCCTCCCACTACGGAAGCAAATTTAAAGACGTATTCACGTTAAAAGCCGATGAAGCACTAGCCTTTCACCCGAAAGTGACTACAATAAGACAAAGAAGTTCGACGTTCGCTACGTAATTTAACCGACGTCCATGTTATACTCTTTTGTATCTGTTAGCTTGCATTTAGTTTCTGTATGTTACGTTACGTTGGCTACATAAATATAACAACTAATCATCCAAGATAAATTAACTTTATCAAACTTTTATATATTGAGTTGCATATTTATCACGCAATGAAAATCACATAATTAACGAATAATCATATTTTCGTTACTAATACTCGATACTTATGAATATCGGCATGCTCGTTCCGATAATGCATCTCTAGTTATGCAGATGTAATCCACACTTTATCTCCACAGATAAGACAATAACCAGCATTAGAAATTATAGAAATTATGACATCAATCTACTATATAAAACTACTAGCAGGTAGGCCCGGCGTTGCTCGGGCAAAAGTAATGATAGAGTAGATTAAAATTATTACGTTATAGTTAACCTTACCCGTTCTCACAGAATGCAAGAATTGGGTGCCCCTGTTTCTAGACTAATTAGAGAATTGTTAGATGGTTCTAAAAATATGTTCGATTTTCCCGCAAAAACTAAAAAAACTGCATCTGCGTCTTGCACGTCGCTTTCTCTTAACAATTCCATTGTTACTTAACACTTCCATTGTTGATGGAAGTGTTAAGTGACAAGACTTAATCCTGTCCCTCTCCCCTGTGGGGAGGAATTTCGAAAAATCCCTTTTCAGTGTGCGTCCTCGTGACGTACCCTAACTGTGTACCAAATTTCAACTTTCAACTCCTCACCGTTTGGGCTCTGCACTGGTTATTATTATGTTGGGTTAAGTTAGATATACTCGGTTAACACCGGTGGCTAAGTACTATGCCGGACCAAAGTCAAGGCATAGTAACCAAAACAGAAATTAAAGAAGTGTATCAGTGTGTGTGTGTGTATTCAGGAATTTTCTCACAATATGACATGTATTCAATATAGTGGCCTTCTGTATTATGATGTATGTGTTTCTATTCAATTGCTAACGTGCCCAGGCTTTTGTGTAGTGTGTGTGGTATCACACCTGTAGAGGAGAGAACAACAGGTACAATAAGCACCCTATCCATCCTCCACAGATGCCTTATTTCCTGGGCGAGTTCTGCGTACTTGCTAAATTTTTCAGTGCATGTGTTTTGTATATTGTGAGTGTTTGGAATGGATATGTCTATAATGTATGTGATTTTATTGTGTTTGTCAATGAGTGTGATGTCTGGTCTGTTGTGGTAAATTGTTTTATCTGTGATTATGGCTCTGTCGTAGTACATTTTGTGCCTGTTGTTTTCCAATACTGTCTGTGGAATGTATTTGTAGTATGGTTCGTGGATGTCTGCTAATTTGTGTTTCTTTGCAAGCTCTTGGTGTATTATATTTGCTACTTGGTTATGTCTGTGTAAATAATCTGTCTGTGCCAAGAGCTTGCAACCAGAGGTGATGTGTTGTATAGTTTCTGGCATGATGTGACATTTTCTGCATGATGTCATTTGTGAGTGTTGCATCTTTGAGTATGTGTTTTCTGTAGTTTTTAGTATTTATGACCTGATCCTGTATGGCAATCATAAATCCTTCCGTCTCCCCAAAGAGGCATCCCTGAGCTAACAAGCTGTTTGACGCAGTTTTGTCAACAAAATCCTGGGCCAGATCGTAAGGATGCCTGCCATGGAGTGCCTTTCGAGCCCACGATTGCTTAATGGTGTCTATGCTTTTTATATGTTGTGTTGTGTCCATATGATGTGAGTGTAAGTTTAATGGTGTGTTATTCGAGTCTGCTAGAGTTACTGCTTTATGTAATTGTGATGTTTCTTGTTTTTTGTAGACATTATTATTATGTAGACAGATTATTATTATTATCATTATCATTATTATTATTATCAACTCGCCTCGATTATATATATAGATTGTAGAACGCAAAATAATTTATTTAAATTTCATTGATATTTATTTGTTTATAAAAATATTTGTTGACGTTGATCTTTCATGCGTTTTACGTGTTGGCAAAATACAGATTAAAATATACTTTTGACAAAAATTTAAAAAAATTTTTCTGTTTAAATTTGCATTATCAAGAAATAAAGCATATTATAAAATAGAAATTAATATAAAAAATACACCTAATTCTAAAAGTTTAATTATCTATTTTAAAAAAATATTTTATAAATTACCATTAGTTTAACAATTTTTCTATCAAAAACGAATAACACTATTAAAATATTTCTATGTAAAGTCAGAAGAAAATCAGAGTTTTTAAAATGTTAACTAATAGTTTTCTTGTCCGTAGTCGCTAGTTACAGTTTAGGTTCAATTAGGTTTGGGAAATTCTTTATTTTAGCCGAAAGATGGGGAGGGATGGGAGTTATAGCTATGGAAAATTCCTGCATTTACTTGTTTAGATTTGATCTCCGACCAACCAGAACTTCAGATTAACACCCTATCCGCTGATATCGATTGGAAATTCGTTTGTTTCTTCTTCATCCAGTCTGGCTGATTTTGTTTCGGATCTAATTCATTCGTAATTGCCAAAATTCAGCCTATATTCTGTACAAAATCCAATTTGCTTTTGTTTCTTATAAAATTTTATGGTTTGTTTTTACGTATTAATTAATAATAAGAAGAAATTATGATAAGCAATAAACAATACTTATCTTAATTTAAATTTAATTTGTATACTACTACTTTTTATGTATTAACAGGACTTATTATACTGGAAAATATCTGCATTCATATTTTCCAGTATAATAAGTCTTGTTAATATATAAAAAGTACTAGTATACAAATTAAATTTAAATTAAGATAAAAAGGACACAAAGGCGTAATAATTAATGCTTATCATATTTGTTATTATTACAGTTATTAAGATCAAGAATAATTTATTATTGAATTCTATTAACGAAGTTTTTTCCGTAGTTCTTGTAGAATAGAAACCATTGAAGACCTGAATATGAACAGAGTGAAAATCTGTACAATTTACAATCGAAATTTTACAGTGAATAAAAATCATTTTATTTCGCAACTTGATTTTTGCTTATGATTTAAATGATCGATTTGTGTGAAGTTGAAACAGTACTAAAATAATTACTGTATTATTAAACATTCTTATAACCTGTATATGCTGTATATACAGGGTGGTTATAAATTATTGAGCACATTTTGGGGAAAAATAAAAAAGAAAAGTAAAGTGTTCACATGAATGCTGTTTCATTTAATAGGCCATTAAAGAAAATATTTTATACTTTAAATGGATTCCATATGAACTTCATGTGTAGCACATAAAATATCCAGGCGACATTCAATTTCGCATCACGTGTTACAGAGCATTTCAGCAGTTATTCTTCCATTGACTTCACCAATTCGTTTTTCAGTTCTTCAATGTTGCAAACGTTTGTTGTGTACATCCTGTCTTTGACAAATCCCAAAGAAAGAAATCCAGTGGTGTAATTTTGGAGAATCGAGTTGCAAGCCAATCAAACATTCAGGAAAATTTTCCTGAGGGTAGTACCGATTAATTAACCCCAGTGTAGAGGTGCCCCATGTTGCTGGAAGTAAATGTTCAGTTGTCACTATTCAATTTGTGGTATCGCGTGTATAATCCTACAACATATCAAGGTATGTGATGATAATCACTGCATTCTTTGAAAAAACGATTTCTTAATTTTTTATCACAGTGTCACCTATATTCAGTCAAGGTCAGCACAAACTTTTACAGCTACTCTTATCATCTGAAACAAAACAGAAATCACTATATGTTCATTTTTATTTCGTCCTCAATAATTTATAATTACTCTGTGTATGTAGTTTGAAAATTGTGCGAATTAAAGGGAGCAGTTGTTACTCTGACTACACTCAATAATATTGTTTCATCGCATTAGAAACACAAAAAGATCCTTTCACTTTATAAATACTATTAAAATTTCAGACTTATACGTATTCTTAGCAATTTCAATGCATGTTGTAGTCTCGATAAAGTGAAGTAGTAGTAAAAGATGTTCTCAATCTTTGCAATTATGGTGTTTATTAGCGATCTCACCTATCTAGCCGTTATTCGGGACCAACAATCAGTGTTCAATGGTTTTATATACTCGGCCTGTTAAATATTTATTAATTTAAAAAAAAAAAAAAAAACGCAATGGACCATGTACTATGTACGGTTTTCTAAAATTTTCTTATCTAAATTCTATTGATTTATACAGTATTTATGGCAAATATCAAAGAATGTATTTATTTATTTTTTGTTATTACGCATTTTGAAATTATTCCAAAATCGCGTAAAAGTATCATTATGATATTATAATTCGTCACATTCTTTCACGTCTTGTTCTGTGATGACTTATCAAAAGAAGGAAAACGATGACCCGAAAATCTACCAAGCATCTGCTTCAAATTATGCAGCACCCATTGAAGTAGGACAGAGTAGAAAATTGTTCGAGATTCAAAGACGAGAGATCGAGAAGATGAGTGTTGGTTATCACCTGGGAGGCGCAAGGACTATAGAACTGGGATGACAGAAGAAAATCAACAATTGATTAACATGGATAGGTCAAAAGTGACAGATTTTCACAATGAATAAGAAACTAATATAGGAAGTTGTAATCCTTTCTAAATCCCTAAATCTAAAAACAGATCACTGTCACAGAAGCAAAAAAAAAAAAAAAAAAAAAAAACATAATTTGGATGTTACTGGGCATAAAATTCTGCAAAGCACACTAAATAATCTACAGAATCTGCGAATTATTTTTGATTCAAAATTGTAAATTTATATGAATTTCAAAATAAACATTTCTATATCCATAACATTTTATTGTGTCCGTGTTTATTCTGCTTGCTCAGTGTATTAGGTACTTTATGTGTAGCACTAGGTATACTCCTTTTGGTTGTAAACGGTTCCCAGCCAGGCATCATGAGATCCCTTCCAGTCTTTCCTTCTCACCTGTACTTCCCCCCTCTTCCCCCTGCCCGCCTCCCTCTCCTTTACCTTTATTCCTCCGTCTATCCTTGGCTATACCAGTGGGTAAGGCCTTCTCTCTTTACCTAGTATCTAGTATCAATAATATTTACAATCCAACCGGGGACACCTGAATCAGTGAAAATGGGGTCTAAAACTAATTAAACTTTGGTTATTTTTTAAACATTTATTTCAAAAATTATTTATTTATTTATTGATCTATAAATTAGTAATATTATATCAACGTGTTAATAAAATTGCTCTTTTTAATGATTGATTATTCAATCAAATACTGTGTTAAAAATAGGCGAAACCGAGGACAGTTCCCGAAAATCAGAAACGTCTGGTCACCCTATCTACTTTAAAATTTATCTATTTTTCCCCTAATTACTTTCAATTTACTAATTTTACTTTTATTCAATTTATAATGATATACAGAAAAAAAGGAAGCATTATACTTTTTTAATGTTGGAAATCGTGGGCATAACCAAAGAGGTTCAATCAGCCTTAAATCGATTTAAATGACAGCCAGTTTTTGATATTTAAAATACTAATTATTAATATTGAATTTATGATTTTGTTTACTTTTACATAATATAAATGTTTGAAATTATACGCCAAACCAAATATTTACTCATATGAAAATACAATATTATAAAAGATAAATCCCTAAGGACAGACGATTCTTCCCTTGCAGCATTCAGGATATTTGCCTTTAATGCTTCGAATAGGACAAATTTTTCCATCTTTTTCTATAGTTGATACACCACATCTAAATCAATATAAGAAATTTCTCACATTAATCATGGATTAAAAATAAACATTCTTCTAAAAATATCAATATTTACCCCAAAATTTCAACGTATGCGTTTTCATCATAAATGGGCTGAATTGTTCCATTTTCTAACAGTTTATAGGTTATAGGATTTAAAGGTGCACTGCATATCCAAGCCTCACATTTTTCTTCTTCGTAATAAGTTTCTTCAGATTTGATTAATTTTCCTTTAATATCACATTTTCCTGCAATATTTAATAGCTCTTATCAAAATTGATTTGTTCTTTTCCATTAAATTACATATATATGATAATAATTAATTTTTGAAATATTTAGAGAAAGCAGTGACTTTAAAGTAATGAAATACAGTATTAATATTTACAACTTACCATCAACGTTAGGAACTACCATCCTTGCAGTATAACTGTTAACTACAATCAAAATAGACATCAGACAAATTAAAGTGAAGGAAATCATTTTTCTTTTTCTAGAAAATAAATAACTTTATTATATTTATGCGATGCGCTTCTTGTCTAGTCTTGTGTTCAATTATACGAGCGCTAAGGTGGCTTTTTTTTCGCTAGACTTATTATACCATCAATAAAAAGGAGGACAAGCTTTAGAAAAACTTTTTATTTCTTTTAATTATGCATTTCGGACAATGATGTCTCTTTTCAACTCTTGTGCTACAACTATACAGGAAAAATTACATACAAGTTAGCATAATGCAGAGATGGCGAACCTTTTTGAGTCCGCGTGCCATATTGTAAGCATACTTAGCTTTAAAGATGTTAATGCGTACCAATGTATTAGACTTCGAATAATGATATTTAAAGAAATTAAACGAATACGCTTTAATTTGAATAAATGTAAAAAATCTGATTGAAAAAAAAGATGATCAGGTGATAAACAGAAAGGATGATTGAAAAAGACAGAAATCATATGATACATTACGTGCCAGATGATTTCTCTTACGTGCCACTTTGGGCACGCGTGCCATAGGTTGCCACCCCTAACATAATGTATATAAGTTAGCATAAATTTATTGTAATGTTACAAAATTGTAAAAGATCGTTAGGAGACTTACATGGATTATGAGAAATCCACGAGTTGTGACATTACATAAAATATGGATGGCGATTATTTATTAACAGGTAAAAGCTAAAATAATGATAAAATTGGAAATGATTTACAAAAGGGGAAAACCAAACAACATAGATGTAAAAAGTTTTAAACTTACTGCAAACATGGCGGCATGGTACTGTACATAGTGTTGGAAAAACACCCCAGTATACTTGACACAGTGCTGAGTTAAGATTATAAAATTTGGGAAATCGTGATCTTGGTTACGGTAAGAACAATAAAGAAAAAACCCTTTGTAACAACCGGTATGATGAAATGAAAATAGTGCACCGTTAAAATAAAAGGGACATAAGAAGATTGTTTTAATTTACAGTAGAGTTTTACACGATTGGATGGTCCACAAATTGTAAGTGGGAGAGTTAACAGGATGCATCAGAAAGGCATCATCTTGAGGTGGGAAAGGGGAAGTGGAAATGAGACGTATGAGCACCCAGCTGGGTACTGTTTGGTAACGATGCACAGAGTTTACGAGAACCTGCTATGCTTTAACACATTATTTAACCACTACCGCCACCCCCTTCTCGGCTTCTCTTGGTCAAGTATGGGTACCAAGTTTCATGTAACTTTTGACCGATATTATTATTCATCACATCATTCATCAAAATTCCATACGAACAAAATTTATTTGAAAGAATCAAATCTATATCATACAATTACGGCATAACCTTAGCACCAGAAAAATTTCCTTGTTTGAATTACAAGATAAACCCAAATAATAATAATAATAATAAATTTCTGAATACAGACACACACACTGATAAACTTCTTTAATTTCTGTTTTGGTTACTATGCTTTGACTTTGGTCCGGCATAGTACACAGCCACCGGTGTTTACCGAGTATATCTCACTTAACCCAACATAATAATAATAAATGGGACTAAAAATCGTAATTTACAAACTCAGTTGCAACTGCACTATTCCCAAATCTTATATAGGTGAAACTGGTAGAAATCTGAAGGCCCGGTTTAAAGAACATATCCGCGATTAGACATAGTATTTGTAACTCAGCTGTTGCTGTTCATTGTAACAACAAAGGTTGTCAAATCATAAAGGAAACTGTAAAAATTGTCAAAAAAGAATTACCGTATATCTCGGCGGATAAGACGATAGTTGAATCATAAAAGGCTCCGAAAATCTGGGGTCGTCTTATAAGACATACAAAAAATTAGATTGAAATTTATATAAAATAAAACCATTATAGAAAAACGGACAAACCGTAATTATTTACTAGTAGAGAGTAGGGTATGTGCACAAAATAGAATAGCTCATACGACGTTTTTGTGAATAGTCAAGGGATTACCCGAATGCGGAATCAGTGCGAATGCTTGCAACAATCGCAAGGCAGTGCTGCCAGATGCAAGAAAATAAATTTGTTCATTTCAAAAAATTACCGATAGAACGTAATTCCGTATACTCTATACAGTATTATTATTCAGGTGATGATCGCTGATCTAAACTAAATTCACAGGCCGTTGATAGTTTGGGGTCGTCTTATAGGACAGATATAAGCTAAAACTATAAAACTTTGACGAAAATTTATACCTCGTCTTATCTGTAGGTCGTCTTATCCGCCGAGATATACGGTACCTGTACATACGCAAAAAAGGAGATTTGATTCTTTCAAATAAATTTTGTTCGTATGGAATTTTGATGAATGATGTGATGAATAATAATATCGGTCAAAAGTTACATGAAACTTGGTACCCATACTTGACCAAGAGAAGCCGAGAAGGGGGTGGCGGTAGTGGTTAAATAATGTGTTAAAGCATAGCAGGTTCTCGTAAACTCTGTGCATCGTTACCAAACAGTACCCAGCTGGGTGCTCATACGTCTCATTTCCACTTCCCCTTTCCCACCTCAAGATGATGCCTTTCTGATGCATCCTGTTAACTCTCCCACTTACAATTTGTGGACCATCCAATCGTGTAAAACTCTACTGTAAATTAAAACAATCTTCTTATGTCCCTTTTATTTTAACGGTGCACTATTTTCATTTCATCATACCGGTTGTTACAAAGGGTTTTTTCTTTATTGTTCTTACCGTAACCAAGATCACGATTTCCCAAATTTTATAATCTTAACTCAGCACTGTGTCAAGTATACTGGGGTGTTTTTCCAACACTATGTACTGTACAGTACCATGCCGCCATGTTTGCAGTAAGTTTAAAACTTTTTACATCTATGCTGTTTGGTTTTCCCCTTTTGTAAATCATTTCCAACTTTATCATTATTTTAGCTTTCACCTGTTAATAAATAATCGCCATCCATATTTTATGTAATGTCACAACTCGTGGATTTCTCATAATCCATGTAAGTCCAAGTAACGATCTTTTACAATTTTGTAACATTACAAAAAATTTATGCTAACTTGCATATATTATGCTAACCTGTATGTAATTTTTCCTATATTGTTGTAGCACAATTGTTGAAAAGGTACATACGCAAAAAAGGAGATGGTATGAACATTTTAAGATACTCAAAGAAATAAAAAGTTTTTCTAAAGCTTGTCTTCCTTTTTATTGATGGTGTATAATAAGTCTAGCGTAGAAAAAAATCCACCTTAGCGCTCGTATAATTGAATTTTATTTTAGTTTTCAGTATTAATTATAAATTTGTTTACAATTATAAAGAATTGCTTTTTATTCTACTCAGTTACGCGTAAACAATAGCGAATTTACATATTTGAAAGCTAAAAACTAATTTCAGAAACTCCCTGATATTTCTCTAACATACATATGATTAAAAATTGCATATAATTTTTGTTTAATTAACTTATTTTTGTTTAAAAATCGCGTGAATTCCGGTTCAGACGGAAGTTCATATACAGGGCCTTAGGTTTTGTGTTTTCCTTATCTAATCTCGATTTTTATCCATTTAACTCCATTCTCAAGATTAACGAAGGAACGAAGTGAGAATATATAAATTTATAATTTGGAAATTGCAGTCTAAGTCTAATAAAATAGAAGAGAATGGCAACACAATCCGCATAGTTAAACGTCATAATAATTTATGCATGTTAATACATAATCTGTATAGCTCTGTTCTATCATTCCCTCTACAAACGTGAGCATTTTAGATGTATAATAATTATATTTTTATATTTTCATAGTAAAACAAATATCTTTTGATATTTCAGGTTTAAAAAACTAAATAAAGGAAGGAGAATGAAATTTACTGTTATTACCTGAAATCTTCCTGCCATTCAATATCAATAACGGTATTTTAATATGAAGGCTTACAACATACATATATACAGGCACTCCTCACTTAACGACCAAGTTAGTTCCTACGACTCGGTCGATAAACAACCGTTTTTATTTGTTCTAGATAAAGAAAAGGTCGAAAGGATACTCCAATTCGATAATTTGCATCTCACATTTTTCAAAACAAAAATAAAATCAGCAAAGTTATAAAAATGGTGTAACGTACCAAAAAATGACTGTTCATTCATATTAATATTTTAGTCATCGAATCCTTGAAATGGGATGCACGATAAAGTACAAATATATAAACAAAATGTGGAAATTACGGACGTGTAGTGAGTACTAACCAACTGCAGGATTAAAGAAAAAGAATAGAAAAGGGAATTCCCCTCTCTGGAAAGCCAGTCGTAAGTCCGAGAGGTCGTTAAGTAGGGGTAGCTGTAATTAAAACAAATTAGACACGTGTAATTACAAATTTTAATCTGTCTGATAAACTTTATTCTTGTAAATTAAACAATCTTTAGAATAATTTTGTATTTATACAGAGCTACACAGAACTTTAAACATTTTACATTTCAATGTAAAATTAATCATAAGTGGATTAAATCGTTGAGATAAGGAAACTCCCAAAAGTGGTGCCTTCCGAAAAGACGTTTAATGGGAAACAGGATCCCTATTTAGGTGTTAAGAACGTGAAGAAAACATGGAAAACTCTTTGTCAATCCATTACTGAGGCGCGAATCTGCAATCAACTCCCAATGTTCAGTGGTTTAAAGTTTAGATATAAACATACTAGGCAAACACATTTTCAAATCATACTATCTAAAGATCATTTCTTTTTTCTCAATTTTTTTATTTTATATAGATATTTTTATATTTTATTCTCACAACATTCTCTGTTACTCTACAAATCTTTTTCATCTGAACCAAATTTGGTCCTTTGTTATTAATTTTTATAATTATATTGTTATTAGTCACCATTAAAATTTTATTTTAATATTTCACATACCAGTTTCATATTTAGAATAATAAACATAAATCATATTTTATTAGAGATCTCAAAATCATATTCAGTTATTATCGTATCGAATTTACAGACATATTATACTAGATGAAGTAAGAGTAGGTGGACAGTAAATGATGGCGTTTGACAACGTAAGTGATGACGACAAGGAGACAGAAAATTTATTTTTTTTAATAAAACAATTAATATGTTTGAAACGAGACAAGAGTAACAATAGTATTAATTTGTCTTTAAATTGTACTCAATTTTCATAATAAATATCTAGAATTATTTATTTAACTATCATTTAAAGAAAAATAGCTGCAATTATTACCCTGTTTCGTTTCAAACATATCAGTTATTTTATTAAAAAAACAAAATAATAAATTTTCTGACTCCTTGTCATCCTTTTTAATGTCAATGTTTTTGGGTTATTTGACTGCTAAGAAGGTTACTCGTTATTGGTTACTAACCCCAGGCCTTTTACGTTGTATTTCTAACACATTTTCGAACAACAACGTTAATGTCTATTAGAATAATATTAAAATACATCGGATGATAGCAAATATTAGTAATACCTTATGAAAATAAAAATAAACAGTTGATTTTTAACGTAGATTCGCCTTTGTTGGTAAGTATACGTGAATGAAAAATTGTAGTGAACTTGTGATGAATGAAAATTATTAAAATTTAATTTAGGTTTTAAAAGCTTGGATTAGGGAAAATACGAGTCTGATTAATTAAATTATTATTAAATTATTTTAATTTAAACTACAACTTAAATTATATATATAAATGCATAAACACATAGCCTATTCGTGCATACATACACACACAAATATAAGTTATATAGAGTTTTTTTAACTTATATAATGCTAAGATTATAAAGAGGAACTTACCAAACTTAATAGCTTGTACGACTACAGAGTTGATTTGAATAAAATAAGTAAGCATCGCATTGACTATGAAGTTTAATGTTACTCATCTTATGATTTCATTTCTAAAATTGTCGTCATACAACATTTCACAATTGAACTTTAACTTTTATTATTTAGTTTTCCGAGAAGCAACCATTTCTTTCATTTATTTATTATATTTTGAATACAATTAGTAAAGTTTGAATAAATTTTAAATATAATTTAACAGGAATTAAAATTATTAATTGAAATCTTGCATTACTTTTCGTAAAATACTTTGTATTTTAATTTATATTATATAAAAAAATCTACTAATTTTTGTTAAATAAGATATTAATTTTTCTTTTGTGTTGATACTAGTGTATTTTATGTATTACTTTTTTATAAATTTACTTTTGGTAATATAATATAAGGATGTAAACAAATAAATTTGCACATGTTTCCAATAATTACGTCATTATGGCTTAATGGTTTCCAGAGACTCAATCTAACAACTTTAAATAAAAAAATTTAAATAATCAAATAATCGAGGAATTAAGTATTTATACTATTATATTTTCACCCTCATTAAAATAAAACAGAATTCGCAATTAATTATGAAATACGTTATATTTTATCGACTTTATTGGGCTGAAATTTGAAAAAAAATTGTAGACCCATAAATTTCCACTGTCATCCGTCCGTCTGTCTTTCCTTAATCTCGATAATGAACTTTCAAAATAAAGAAAAACATAATTAATAATCAGCATCATTTCAATGTCTGTTATATGATAATGATTGCTATTACAAGAATGTTGTTTGTCTAAACTGATAGAAAACATGAAAATAAATGGTTGTTCAATAATTCTGTCAGTAATTCAGTTTCGTTTTAAACCATTTGTTAATACGAATTTACCGGTAATTCCGAATATGATTACCGAATTACCGGTAATGTAATACCCGGTAAATTTGCAATCACTAATTGGAACTTCATGAGCTTTCGGCGAACAACATACACTTTATTCTTGCGGAGTTGCAAGCATTAAATCTGTCAAGTACCAACATAATCAACTTAACCGCCAATACACTAGGTACTAAAATAATACTCTAACGAGCAATTATTTATTGACATCGTCACAATGCAAGCCTGCAACTTTAAATCATTTTTTAAGTGAAAAAATCACGTGACTTCCGGTCCAGACCAAAAGTTCATATATAGTTAATCGGGGCCTCCGGTCTTTAAGTTTTTCATATCTGGCCTCAATTGTCGTCTACGTAACTCTGTTCTCGAGTTTAGTGGACGGTCGACAGCTGAGAGACATACAACAGTGGGAATGTATAAGTCTGCAATTTGAAAATTACAGCTCAATAATATGCGCACTAATAATATATGGTTTGTTCTCATCTTTTCGCTATTTGAATTTAGTTTCAATGTTCTTCGTTATGAATATCGGCTTAATTATAGTTGCATAATGGCACGAGTATAAAAAGTTAGTCTGTTAAAATTAATTGTTTTATGTTGTATTAAGTACGTGCTCTCATTATTTCTTGATGCAGAATCTAAAATTACAAATACAGAATAGAAGAACAGGATAACCATTCGCTACCATTCGTCCGTATATACGGGATTGAAACTTTCATAAAATCAAAAATTCAATATTAAAAATCAACAGTAATTATTTTTTTTTGTTAGGCTAATTGTCATTGTTGATACATTATTTTAAGGCTGCACGCGATTTTCAACAGTTGCCGTTAAAAATTTAATGAATTTTATGAGAAAATTGTTCTTCAAAAATTCTCCACACGGAAGCAGATAGAGCCATTTTTTGCGTTAGAATTTCATCTAGTTCTTCTTTTAATGATTTCCTATTGATAAATTATTGATTTGATATATAAATTATTCACATATATTTTATACAAACGTAGAAACCCGGAATTTTTGGAAAGATTGCAAATTGTAATTCGATATCATCATCTCCTGGTGCAATCACTGAATCAAATGAAATATTTTTGTTTATAAACTCATATTAGAAAGAGTCGATAAAGAAACAATTTGGAATTATATACTTACCCTATCTGCGCCTATTCCTATATTCAATTGGTTCCTTCAAACAACAGTCATTATATAAATAGCTAGAGAAGGAATCTTTTCCCCCCCAAAAAAGTATTGAAACCTATCTGTTAATTGTAAACAAATTGTAAACAACGACGAATATTCTGATTAGGACGGTATAGTGAGGCTTTTATTGTGGAAATCGAAATTTTCTATTAAAATAAAACAACGTAATACAAAATTACTTATATAATGATATATATATATAGGCCTATATATTCATAGTATGTCGTTTCTCATTACTTATTTTATCGTACGACCTTCCTACATTGAATCAGTCAGTCCATTGCCTTTCAATGCTAGAGAGAAATGGAAATCAAATGTGTTAACCCGTGTTTTAATAAACGCGGAAACTTATGAAATATTTTTTTTAGCTAGATGAAATATGTCGATATTTTAAATTGAACGAATGTAGCATATATCAAAATTGTTACTAACTTCTTGCCATATTAATTAATTAGAACTCTATATAAAAATCAATAAAAAATACTTAAAACTGAAAAAAAACGAAAGAAATGTGTTAATTTTGAAGAAAAAGCTTCAAAGTACAATTTCCTTTTTCTCGCCTTAGCGCGAAATCTGACACCGATGAGTCATTGTTTACACAGCTGGATGACCTTGAGAACAGCTGCTGTCCTCTTTCGCGGGACATTCTCATGAAACTCTCAGGAGGAGAAGGGTAAAAAGTAGGGTGAATACTAGATGGCGGTATATTTCTAAATATATTTTTAAAATTACGATTTTAATTGAAATTTCCGACCCCCCGACTTAATTAAACGTATATATAATAAAATCTATTAATTAAAAAAATTAGAAAAACTATTGGATGTTGTTTTTGACATCAGAAAATAGCTTTAAATAACTTTACCGAAGTAAAATCGGCGCACTAGAACTTTACAAGGATGAATGAAGTTTTATAAAAAAATCCCATAAAAAAACAATTGAGCGTTAATCGTGTGTCATTAAAGGTTAATTAAAATCGCAATAAAATTTTTTCGCGCGGGTACAAATTTTTCAAAAAATTTGGAGACAGAAAACATTCCAAAGATGCAAAAAAAAAAATTTCCGGGCAAAAAGTACCGTTTTGTTTGTAACGCTATGAAACTTGACCGAGTTAACTCGGGTCCGGACGGCAAGTGGCTAAGATATTGTAAATTGCTTTTATCTACATTTTTTAAAACGCAGTATGTAAATGAACATGATTTTGCGCTGCAAATAAGTCGAAAGTGTTTGAATTCTGTTGATAAGTCACGAAAAATGATTTAAATTGCATAATAGTTAATAATTATAATAAAAAATATGAATTCATCAATTAATAAAAGTAATACCTTTTTGCCATACACCGAAGAAAGAAAACTAATTGTTGTAGTTATAATAAGTTGTAATAAAACTTGATTGTTTTTGTTTACTTTGCTTTTTATTATATTACAATCATCATATTCTTCTTTTTTTCTTATATTAATATGTAATAACTGGCTAAAAATAAATTATTTAAAGTAAAATGCTAATTGACTAAAAAATTTGTTGTCGTTAACCATGATGAAAACAAACTGCTAAAATAATGCTGAACAATATTTAAGAATTGATTAGGAAGAATTTTTATTTTCCGAATAATGAAAAACTTTCGTTAAATTTAGAATGTTTAGAATCAGAAGCACATTAAATGAAACACATTCATACCTCTAAATAAATGAAAAAAAAAAAAATGGCCATTGTTCGGAAGTGCCGAAATTGAAAGTTTGATTGTACCTGTACATATTTATATCATATGTGAGAAGTTCATATTAACTCAGAGTAGGAAGATATGGGTGCCATTGCAAAATAAATCATAATTTCATCCAATAATTTACAGCAATACGAATGAAGTAGCGATATAAGAATCTATAAAAATGGGCTGGAAATACTAGGAAGTATTCAAATCTTGAATATTAGGCCGATAATAAATAAATTCAAATACTACGAATACCTCCAATATCGTGCCATACGTACAACTTATAATTGTGGATCCAGAATCACCGAAAGAGGAGGAAAACTAAAACATTAAAAAATATATTTGAATAATTAATAAGTACCTTTTATTATTTTATTAAAGAACTAATAATATACTGTGCGTACAAAATTAATTAATTTATTCTTGTTTTCTTAATTCCAAATTTAAATAAACATGTTCAGGTACATGTACACCTTTAGTTCTTCTGTACACTGGTTCTCTCTAATAAAAAAAAAAAAAAGCAAATTATAATTTTATAAATCATTAATTTTAATTACATAAAATATGCGCAACACTTGCCTTTGTATTAGCTCCCGGTTTAAATCGAATTTTCCGCATCAAATAGATAATTGCCATTTTAACTTCCATTAAAGCGAATCTCATCCCTAAACAACCTCTCGGACCAACACCAAACGGTAAATTTGCATATTGGTGTATTTTTTCCTTATTTTCTGGTAGAAATCTGTAAAATATGTTTATTTTTCGCAATATTCTCATGTGAGACTTTATTTTATTATTATTAACTCACCTGTCTGGATCGAATTTTTCTGGATTAGGAAAATAATTTGGATCATGGCAAAGAACGTAAGTAGGTATAGCGATTATAGTCGATTTAGGAATTACAATATTGGTGTCTTTTATCTTATAATCCTCCACACTCCTTCTCTCTAATCTATTTATAAAACAAAAGATATTTAAATAAATTTAGCTGATTGTAACCTCTGATTATGCATGCTATCTCTAGCAGATACTTTTTCTACGGGAAAAACTTTTTCCAAAAATGATCGAAAATGAACGTAGATAGGACCAAATAACTTTTAGCGTTAGAATCCTAATTAATTCTTCTACTAACGCACGGTTCAGAATTTTGAAAATCGTAGAAAATTTGTAAAAACTTAACGAATTCAATTTTCTGCGGTCTGCTCCCTTTCGAACTTTTGTTTTCAAGCGTTTCAAAAGATTCTGGAAGTCCTTAGTTATTAACTGATAGATTATGTTCTTAATACTTTAACAAGTTCTGTAATAAAATTGGCTTTCACCTACTCTCATACACTTTTTTTTTTTTTTTTTACCCAGTACCAAACTAATTAACTTAGGAAAACATAAAAAATACAGAATTCTACAAATGGTTTACCATTTTTAGAATTCTGTCGAATGGCAGTTTAAAATAAAATTGAAGATATTGTCTGTTAAAAAAGGAATCGCCATCTATTCAGTTTCAATAAAATAAACCGTTCAATTGATCTCAGTGGAGTTATATTAGATACATTGTTTTCACAATGAGTGTACTGTACCATAACCCATGTTGATCAAAAGCAGCAATTGTATCTCGAGCGTAATGGGACTTTGCCATATCTGGACAAAACACGTAATTTCCAGTTAGTACTTCATCAAGAATGGGAACAGTCTCTTCTTAAAGCATTTCGTACTATAAACATATTTCCGTGTCAATGAAAAGTGTAGACGATGCGACGTCAGATCGTCCGCGAGGGCTTATAAGTACCATACCAAATCCTTCGTCGGGAACTTTGCGTGACACTTCTGGCGTAAATAAATTCCTACTGTAAAAAGAGTAGGACGTTAGTCCTATCTTTTTTACAGTAGAAACTTATTTTTCTCACATGCAGTGTCATCCGGTGTAAAATTCGTCGTCCATAACATATGGGTTGTTTTCGGGCCGCTGGTCTTTGTGCAATCGTCAGAATAATTTCGTTTGATTATCTAACTGCTTCACAGTGTATTTTGGTGTAGAATTTCTCATCCCAATAACAATATTCCTTTCTTTTAATATCCCATGCAAAGATGTGTGAAATATTTTGAACTTTTGACCCAGTACTCCATTTTACTGACAGCAACATCAGCTAGCTGCTTATGATTTGCTTTCGTTACTTTAATCCTTTTCTTCCACTTTCTTCAGTGTTTGTTCCCCATTCTCTTAATCATATATCACCCTTTTTTGAATGTATTAAAATGTATTATAAGAACTAAAGTCTTGAATATATAACAAAGACTGTACAATATTCGAATAAAATTAAATAAAAAGGTAAAATTATTAAGTAATGAAATATAAATAAAAAAATTTAAATAATTTTTTTGAACATTAAAATACCAAAAGCTAAACGTTTAATCTAAATAATGTTTTACATCTAATTTTCCACAACAGAATAAATAACGAGTTTATATTAAATTATACCTTGGATTAGGTGAATAGAATCTGAGAACTTCCTGCACAACAGTTTCAAGATACTTCATTCCAAATACTGTATCATAATCTAATTCTTCCTAAGAAATTAGACATTGAGAAATTAAACATTTAAAAAATCTTTCGAAATAAATCATTATATTTTGAATAAAAGTTATTATTCTAATTATTAACTTTGTTAATTAACTAGAGACTTACGTTGTCTTTTACAGTTTCCTTTATTTCTTGATACAGTTTTTCTTGAACGGCATGATTAATTGCTAGTTCGTGAGCGAGAAAAGAAAGTGTAGCCATCGTTGTGAAGTATCCAGCGATGAAAAACATGACGCATTGAGCCACAATATCATCCATTTCCAATACTAAATTTAAAATTTCGAATTGTATTTTGTAAAAGAATTTCTAGCACAATTATAATTAATATTATAAAACTAACAGTTACTGAAACTCTTAGTTTCTGTCGTTCTGTGAAATATGTATTGCATTTTAATTGCTACACGTATTATATATAGAAAAATTATACGTATTATAGATATTTATGTAACTAGCATTTAAAGACAAACAAAATTCTTATTTTTTTTACGTTTCAAACATAGGTTATTTTATAAAAAAAATAAATGATCTATCTTTTGCCCTTGTCCCTTAAATTCTAAATGTTTTAAGTTGATGTAACTATTTTTTTGCATTTTTAAAAGTTACAGTTGTTGCTTGCCACTTCAGACCTTTTAACTTTGTATAATATAAATTAATTCAACAGTTTGACATCTCGAATTCAGGGAAATAGATATCATATTAATCGACTAATGTCAATTAATATATCTATTTCCCTGTGACATCGATCTATGCAATAACGCAATACAAAAATTCGACATGTCTCAAGAGATCGGGTTTTATATAATTAAGTTTTTAAAGATACCTGAAAGATTCAAATAATTTATAATCTTATATTGTATCTGGCATAATTGTATTATTTTACTTAAATATAATACAAGTAAAACGGGAAGGCCATATTTGGGACAAGACTATGTCTCGGAGACTCACTACTAAGCGGGATCACTTCGACGCTCACGGCGGGTCTTGTTCTTATTCTCCAATCATCTTTGGTATCGCTGATTTTGAGCGCGATCATTCAAACTTCGCCGGCTACAGCCACGACCACGAGGTTTTTCGCGATGCATTTTCATTGAAATTAACCTATGGAATGTTGAAATTTCTCTCCGCTGCATAACGCTCCAGATTGAATTTTTGTCAATGCGAAAATTTCCCGTTTTTGAAAAAAAATAATGGTGGCTATTGTATCGTTTGCAATTATTTTTTATTTTGCACAAACGAAATATATATATATATATATATTAATAAATGTAAAAAGAAAAAATAATTCTATTTCGGAAGTTAGTTTTAATATAAAATTATAACGATGCGCTATGTAGTTTCAAAAAGTTTCGATGGTGAAATGAGATATCTCCGGTCAATATGTCGAGGTTAGCACGTGGCGACCAGAAATATGTGGGGAATAACACGAGACAGGTAAATGGGTTTTTTTCAAAGATTCGTTTGTCAAAATTCGATTTCACAATATTCGTATTTCCAACTTACCAATGAGCAACGCATGTGCAAATCTCGCACTACTGCCCGTTTGTAGAGAGTGTCGCCATTTTGTATTTTATTGTGTTTCGGTTCTCGGTTCCCTGACTACCTACGAGTCTGGTTTTTTTATGTGCGCATGATTTGGGCACCTAATACTCTGTGACAAAATTTCAACTGCTGGCATGTACTCTTTCATACCTCTAAGCTGTTAAGACAGCAGGCAGTACGATTATATAAACGAGACACAGTGTTGTCAAAAACAGTAATTAATATAATCAAGTATTAGTGAAGTTACAATTAAGTGAAGAATACTTTTGTTATACAAAAAAATATTAAATCATTCTTTAATATCTTAAATTATTTCAAAGAACGTCATTTTTATTGCTTCTTTTTGATCTATTTAGTGATAACAACATTGGGACTTACTTTTCTTCTGAGAACTATTCTCATTATCGTTTTCTGCATCTTAACATCAATTGTAGGAAGTCTTTACTTTTCGAATCCTAATTAAATAGCAGCCTATTATAAACATTTTTACCGTAAAGATAATTAAATTATAAAATTTTTAAGCCATTGAAAACATATAATAGACTTAATACTTACTTTAGATTGTTTTCTATTGTTGATCACCTGGATAATTGCGTTTTTGAAAAATAAAGACATGGAAGGGTCGAAAACAGAAAGACGAATAAGTCGTGCGAAACGAGGTAGCATAACTAGAATTCAATTGAAATGACTCTTAAACATATTGAACTAAAACTTATTTAATAAAAACGTATGATATTAATTCGTAAAATAAATATGCAGTATATATTTTTCTGAACATATAATATGAAGAAAAATTTAATTATATTTGTCTAGAGTAGAAACTGTGCAAAATAGATCCTATTTAATGAGTACAGTGAGTGATCGGTTAACGAACAAATCGGATAACGAACACTTTCGCGAAATATTTTTATGTTCGAACAACGAACACATGATCGGATAACGAACACCTCACAGAACAAATACAAGAAAAAGCGACGTAAAATAATGAATACCGATTGGTCTTCCCTTGTCTTCAGGCAACAATTCGAAACTTTTCGGAGCGCGGGAGACGTTGACATCGACGCTCAACCCGGTCGGATAGTATTCCTCCAAACTTTCACTCTTTCACTTATAATTCCAGCCTTTTATTTTTCTGGCAGAAACAATTTTTTATACTATTCTCAAGACTGTCGGGCGGACACTCGTTAAGTTTTGCGTCAGTTTTTATTTTCCAAAGGTGAGAGTATAATAGCAAAGGTAGAGAGTGGGTAGATGTCTGATGTCTGCTGTTGCCGGGCAGTATGGCTTGAACAGGTCTACTGTAGGCCACAGTTCAATCTTATCTAAGAAAAATACTGTATTATGAAGAAGACTCAAGCAGCTTAAGGAGTAACAAAAATCACATCTGAGAAATAAAGAACATTGAAGAGCTCATAATGAAACCTGAAACTGATCTGACAACAGTAGAAAGCCAAGAAACTCAGCGAAATACGTTTTCTTTTGAAAAAGAGGATTAATGTCAATATCTGCTATTAAGCATATTTTTGAAGATGTGGGAGGATGTCAAGATAACGGTCTTAGAATGGCATCCAAACCAGGTCGAGGTTAATAGGCTTAGGGATCTCTACAATTACAATGCTATTAATTACTTCTGAAAAATTCTGAAGAAGAGAGAAAAGCAATCGACATTAGACATTCTTTAACACCCACAAACAGAAAAAACATGACAAATAAATATGCAAGACTGTGTATATACGTATTTTTATTATTACATATAAATAAACATAGTAAGAATGTATATTTTTTTATTTTTTCGGGTCTTCAGAACGAATTAATCAAGTTCCCATAAAAACCTATGGTAAATCGATAATCGGTTAACAAACAATTCGAATAGCAAACAAAGTCTTGAAACAGATTATGTTTGTTAACCAATCACCTACTCACTATATTTTCTTGTAATCGGTCGTACGTCTTTTTATTATGATCTGAACAAAATGTCATAGTTCGGTGCCAAATTTTTGGTTGTCTATTTGCATAGAGTTATAATATTTTAAAAAATAAATCGAACATTTCAATTTACGACGTTGAACATTTATGGCTAAAAGAAATAACAAGATTACTTTGCGTCAGTTTTCACGAGCTGAGTTCTGAAAATTAGAGTCTACTGCATATTTTATACAGTACATGCTTATATAAGTATATCATACATTATGCATGATAATGTTTTGAATAACTAAAAGTAGAAATGCAATATAACACCTGTTATGCTAGTTATATAGCAAGACAACCATCGTTATGTTTTACAATTATATAGTTTTTACCATAATTCGCGACATAACTAATACATTTTATGTTATAACTATTAATACCAACTTGCTATTAAGAATCTCCACGCAGAAGAGTTTAAGATTTGGTCAGCAGCTTTAACAAAAGGATTATTGGGATCGTTACAAGAATCCAGGTTCATTCCAAAAGCGCATCTGGCCACGACGTCAATAGTGTAAGCACCAAAAAACCTGTAAATCAGCCATTTCACTTAATTAATTATATACATCATTTATTGGTATTTTGCATTCTAAATGTTTAATAAAAATAATTTAATCAATAATTTAAAAATCAAATTATATTCTTTAATAAATTTTATGTAAACTTTAATTAAACAATAGCATTGTAAAATTGTTTCGAATAATAGAATGTGAACATAAAATAATTTTGCAATTTTATGAATTATTTGGCATTGTTCTTCTTTGTGTTAAGTATTTTTGATAGTCGGCATTCCTGCACTTACTCGTTAACATCTACTTCTTTATTGGTTTTAGCTCCTTCCACAAGATTATTTTCGAGTGTTTTACAACAATCGTTAATTGATTTGGACATCTGAAAATAAATTGCTTATATTAATTATTCTTCGATGGCAAGATATAAATCATAGAAATTTAGAGGCACTTACCAATCTCATTTTCCCTGAAGTAAAGGTAGGAGTTATAAGATTTCTAACTTCTTTCCATCTTTCTGCACGCAGTACAAAAAGCATTTTATCTACAATTGGATCTCCAAACTGAATATCCTGAAACAGAGATTTCGTAATAACTTATTATATAATACTTCTTAAATTTGTAATCGAAAATATTAAATGAAAACTGTATGTTCTTACCCTAATTTCAGAAAATACATGGAAATCTTTGACTAGAATATTTTTCAATAGATCTGGATCTGCTATCATAAGTACCGGATTTGTACCCTCGTATATCCTATATTTATATAAATTATAATTTATATATTATGTAAATATTAAAAGTTTACCATTTTAATTATGTGAAATATACTGTATTTTTACCCAAAAATTTTGCCATATTTGTTATACCAAACTTGTTCTGCTTTTCCTTGATGCTAAAAATAAATACAGTTTATTAAATTTTTTCCCATCTGATGGAGATATTATTATTAACAAATTTAAAGACAAGTCTGCCCAAAAGGGGCCACCATTTATTTTGCGTTCCAGACTATACACATTCACAATCATGGCGACAGACCTTCCATTATAGGATACGTGCCGCCAGAAGTTAAAAAGTCCTTTAAAAAAACACAAACGTCCAACTAAAAAAGAACCGGTGACAAACAGACATTTTAGGTTTCATCCATCCTATGAGGAGTTTCAGCTTTATATCCACTGGAACAAGCGCTGGAAAATGCAGATTTTTAAGCTGCCCCTGATGATGGTACATTTAAAATTCTTTTTGTAATTTTTTTTTTATTTATTTAATTGTATGTGTATAGTCTGGAACGCAAAATAAATGGTGGCCCCTTTTGGGCAGACTTGTCTTTAAATTTGTTAATACAGTTTATTAAGTTTAAATTCACTTTTTTGCTTTTGTTATTTTTTTCTATGAATGTTTTAATATGAATAAAATATATCTGGAATATTCTGTTCATGAGGTATATTATTCATTATAATGTTTAATAAGGAATTATATTTCTAGAATGAATGCTGCTTACAGAATTCAAGTCAAATTTGAAAGAACCTGTGAGTGGTATAGGAGGTACTTCCGGAATTCCAAGACGTTTCCAATAACCAAAATTTCTTGTAAGATATCTAGAACATTTAAAATATCATCTTTACTGAAATTGAAAATATAATTATGCAAATTTATATCGTAAAATATTTATTTTATTTTAATTCAGTAGAGTCCCAAGTAACTGTGGATCTGCATTATATGAATTGAGAAAGAGTATTTTGTCAATAGAAGAGAAGAGAACATAGTACAGTATCAATACATTTCGTTTCACAAATATTAATTTAATCGATTGATGCGGGATTCTCGAATACAGTTCTAAATGTTTAAAAAAAATTTCTCTGCTAACTTCTCATAACAATAAGAATTTTTAAGAAATGAAATAAGAAATTTTAGGTTTACGTTTGTATCAATAAATACAGTTGCAAATAAAATTAAGTATTTTACTATATAATTTAAAAGTCATTAAGTTAAATAATTAGGTCTAACCTAAAAATAAATAATTTGGTAATCATTATTAAAGCAACCCTATTCAACGATGTCTGGAGAGATACGTAACAGCCCAAACTCAACCAGATTTTGAAAACCGACGATTATGGACATACTGATGCAATGAAGAAACGAATTCCGTGGAAAAATAATTAAGTTCCCAAACCCACCACTACGGGACTTGCGGCGCTGCCAACGACGAAGCTAATACGTTATATAAACATAATGAACACAGTCCTATAGGCAATTTTTGATATAGAATGGCATTTGAATCTATTCTTATTATTGGAGATAGCAACGGTGATCTCGATTGTGCTTGAATGTGCCTTTCTTATAAGGTGGATTAATGCCAATGCTGTGACTGCAAGTCGACAGTTATAAGACTAAGAAATTTCGCAACTTTTTTCGCTCGCAGAGTCAGAAATTTCGTAGTGATGGGCTTTCAACTAAATTATTTATTCTGTCGTTTCATCATTTACCATTCGTACTTTTCTTTTGTAATACACTAACTGTAAGTATTACAAAATAATTACCGGTTAGATATTCTGGAGGGCTTCTACCTGTTCGTTCACTTAATTTTTAGTTGCAAATAATCATTTAATTCTCCATTCAACTTTTTATTTGCCTTTGTTATCTTGTTAATTTTTATCATTTATTTTTTTATATGCATAGGTATTTATAACATAACAAATGTAGTTTTTATTGGAAAAACTTATATTCATTTACAGAATCATTTAATTATTTAAAAAGCATTGGATGAAGTGAATTGTTCTGGAATAGGCTTCAAATATCAAATCCTAATTATTGTAAATATATCAATAATACTTAAAACAATCTGCTTTTTAAAGCTGATTGTATTCACTTTGGGCGCACTTTGGACGCTATATGCTGGAGATTGCACGCAATCCTCAGCATATAGCGTGAAAAAACATAATGCTTTTTCTATAAGAAAATTTTTTTTTGTAAATTATTGGAAGCGGAAGCAGATAGAACCAAACATAATGCAAATGTGAATCAATCTATTCAAAATATATAATATAATTAAAAATATATTCTCAAAATATTTCTACTAATATACACATAATTAGATGAAATCATTGTGAATTTGAATCCTATAAAAAAATAAATATAACGAAGCACGATGAGAATTACAGATATAATTTATACCTTTCGTTTTCTCTATAGGAACCATTTTGGGATTAGAATTATTTATCATATAAATAAGGCTATTAAAACCGTTTATATTTTATAAGACTGCTCAAAAGTTGACATGTCTTATCAGAAAAGAATATATCACAAATAAAATCTATAATTGAATCTTCTGATAATATATAATATTATATATTATCTATAAGATATAATATTATATAGTAATAATATATATTTTAATATATATTAAGATATTGTTATTACTACGTATATTATAATAATAATATCTTATAGATAATATATAATATTTCGTCATTTAAATTGATATGGATAATAACTCAAAAACACAAATATTCTTACTTCATTTTTCTTCATGGCAATGACATGTTTTCTTTATACAAAATTATATATAAAATATTATAAATATATTAAATTTTATGAATAAAACAAAGGAAATCTGTTAAACAAACTAAAAAGTCATTATCGGAAATTTCAAAGTGACTGATTATTTTGATAAACTGAAGTAAATTATGAGATTATAATTATTTTTTTTTAAAGTTTTGAACATCTTTCCCCCCCAGAAATATACTGTATATCAATAAATGAAGAACTGTAAATACAAAATATAACATAGAATAAGTATTATATAAAATTAATATAATTTAATTGGAAAGTAATTTAATTTAAAAATTATTTACAGTAATAGTAATAATAACGATAAATTTGAAATTGGTGATAACTTGTATATTTTAATTAGACTTGATGTTAAGAAAAATGTAGGAAGATTGCAATATTTTTTTATTATTTTTTATACACCATGATATTGAATATTTTTAATTATATAAAAACAAATATTTTGTTGCATTTTGTGTGCAAATCCTGTATTAGCATCGTCTAATTGACTGTAATATATTTAAAACTGAGTTTCGTTTCGTTTAAAAATTACTAGCGCTTCTGATGGTTTTTAGTTTACAGTATATACAGTTATTAAAATAATTATTAAATTTAAAACTAAACGTAACTAAAATTTATTTTTAACAAAATACTTACAAATATAAGGCTAAAAAAATTCCTATGGGAATCAAAACAGAATACGGAATACCGTAAAAGTCTGTCATGTCTATGAATGATAAGAAACAAGCCGACCACTCTTTTATGTACTCAGCAGACTTAAGGTTGCACAATGTGACGACATAGTGGATGGAAGGAAGGATTGCACAACGTGGCGGCATAATAGATAATAGATGTAGGCAATCAATTGTTACATAACGTTTCATAATGAATACGTAATTCTGAAAATATATATATATATATAATACATTTTTTAATTCTGTTTATATAAATATAGTATGTATATGTATATTCTCTCTGGGTGTGTATTTGTGTAAATTCTAATTCGTTAAGTTATTACTATTTTTTACGATTTTAAAAATCCATAAAAAATTAACGAATTTGATTTACAAGATCTGAGCCATACGTTAATAAAATAATTAAATAGAATTTTAATGCAAAAAAATTGTTTCGTGCTATCTGCTTCCGTTTTCAAGAATTTGTGGAAAAGTTTTATGAAGAGTCTCTCATAGAAAAAGCATTACATTTTTAACTTCATCTGCTGGAGATGGTGTGCGTAGCCAAAAGATTACAATATATTATAACGATGCCTTCTAGATTAATAATTTTGGGAAATATACTTAATCATAAGCTAAAAGAATTATAATTTATATAATTATTCTGATAATTTAGATTAGAATATGAAGAATTTTACAGAAAATAAAAACAAAAAATGTAATAACAGGTCAGTATTATACGAAGTAACGTCTTGCAATTTTGAGTATCTCATTCAAGATAAAAAGCAAATCTTTTGAATAAATCTTCGCTTTCTAAAATATAAAATTGTTGTATGAAGAATCTTATTATTATTTCATATAAGCAAGCCATCTCCTAAAAAATATATAGTCTTAAAGACGAGCTATATGGACTGATTTTCATCGACAGTCGGGCGTGATCATTTCAGATAAAACGGACAAAATTTTATGTAGGGAAAAGTTTGACTTCTTACTTGAACCTAGTGAAGTCTGACGACCTCTCTGAAGTCTGAGGAGCTGAAGCATTACTTTTAAACAAGGCGGTAGACAAATCGTTGCATATAGACACTCTTCTGTCTGTTAACTTCCCATAGTAATGTGTCATCTTTTGGCAGTGTCAGATGAGTGTTGTTTTTCTTACCTGTTTTGAAGATGTCAGATTTAGGAAAGTGGGCTCGTAACATTTTTACTAAATTTATAGAATTTTACAGTAGTTTATTTTGTTTATGGAAAGTTAAATCAAAGACTTACATTGACAAGAAGATTGAAAATCAAGCATATGTCGCTTTGGTTAATAAATGTGGAGAGGTGGATCGTGACGATACTAAAGAGACAATGCGAAAGGTTGTTTTTGTTTTTAATTTTACCGCGAACATTCAAATAATTGTTAATAATAGTTCTTCATCTATGTATCTCCGGAAAAGACTGAGCGAAAAACGAAATGGTGTGATCACGTGTTTTGCGTCATTCTTAGTTGATCATGCAAGACGTAACGCTGCAACACACTAACAATAGAAAGTTACCTGTAGTCTGTCCTTTAAAAAGCTCATATTTTAGCGATAAATAGTACAAATTGTTATAATATAGTTCAATAGGAATTTGAAATGAGTTTATAAACTCTCCAGTTTAAACTATTGATAACGATCTTAATTGCATAATAATGATTTCAAAATGCTTATTAGTATGTTGCTAATTCTTAGAATTGCATAATAAAATATCTTTTTCACATAGCCCAGAGCTGGCTAATTTTACAGACTTATCACACCTTGTAGGTTGAGTGATGAAAAGGATACGTTAAGAAGCTAACCCTAGGCATCGTTAAGAAGAAGAATTACTCCCAGACTAGAAGCAAAAATCTTTTACAATATCTGTTTGAAAGATTATTTGTATAGCATTTTAAAATATTTTTAAAATCCATCTAGATACTTCCGAGATATCGCAAAATGTCTCAGTTACAAATTAACAAATAATAAACTACACAAAGAACTTTTTTACTCTGCAGCCATTTTTATTGCTAATTCAAACGTTTGCTGTCATTTTTAATGACCTTTTTCAATAAAAATAGCTGCAGAGTAAAAAGGTTCTTTGTTAGTTTATTATTTGTTATGCAAAGCAGTCTGTGAAGAGTTTAAAGAGTTACAAATTAAATGTAACGATTAAAACTTCCCTAATAAATATGATACAAGTTAAATTATTGAATGATATTGAACTTTCCTTGTGTTATATAACAGAGGAAAAGTATGGCGATTGGTCAAAAAATAAAAAATGACCCTCTCAGGATTGGTGAGTGAAGGTTACCCAAGTCCTTGAAACATCGAGGAATGCAAAAAAGTTGGGGTTTATTTCTGTTTTTATGAATGTCAGAGAAAGAAATGTGATACAGTGTGTGGGGGGGCACAATTTTGTTCATTCACTTTGAAGCCTTAATAACTCCTGTGCCTTATGTCAGAAATTTCTGAAATTTTGCAGAGAGGTTTGCGTATTAGAGGTATCGATTCTATTAAATTTTGATGGTTAAAGGTGGAGGGGTGTGAGAAATAGAATGTGGCATATCTCGAAAGGAATCGGACGTAATGATTTTACTCGTTTTAGCATCTCTATCTTCAAAATTAAGCTTTTTACCTTTTTATAATAATTAAGAGTATGAAAAGTTTTTAAATAAAATATCATAACAGAGAGCGCCACACGCAATTTTAACTCTATTGCGGAAAAGTTACGCAGCTCGTTGCTGGATTTTTTTTATAAATCTAATAAGCAAAAATTTTCAAAATTGAAGCGAATGAATTTTTACTTAAATTTATACATTCTTAGATATAACATTGTATACTGGTGCTTTACATGTACTAAATCCAAAATATTTTTATCATTATTTTCTTAACTACATTTTAGTATATTAAAAATCGTAAATGAATCAGGAATGGTTCGTTATTTACTGGTTGCTTACACTAATATAGAATATCCACTTTGTCATAATTTGTATAAATTAAATAATTTTATTTAAGCACATAATTATCTTTTATTTTAATTGTTGATAAATTTCATTTTAAAATAATTTTATAATATATTTAAGCAAATAAAATATACATAAATTGTTAAAATTGTATTAATATATGTAATAAACGATTTTCTTAACATAGACATTGACATTTTTAACGTAGTTGTAATTATAAAATTTTTACAATGTAAAAATTAAATGGTATTTTAGTAGCATAAGTTCCATTCTACCATTATCATTAATTGTGCAACCTTGAAAGCGAACAGTAGCTATTTTACATTTATACATTTACTTTTAGTGATATATAGGAATGCATCATACAGTAAATTAATATTCATACTTTTTGTTAAATACAGTATAAAATATTAACAAAACCTCTATGGTAAGGCATGCTGTGAAAACTACATAAATATTTTTTTTATGTAGTTTTTACTTTCCACTGGATGCATGCCAACGCTATGGGCTATTCGTCGCAGTAATTAAGTGAATATAATATCTGTTTTTTAAAATTATATAATTTTTGTTTGAATGATATTTAGTTTACTGCTTTAAAAAATTTTCTGCCAACAGATAGCGTTACGTGTAAAGGTAATAAGTACGATGTAGGCAGAAATCGAATAAATATTTTGGAATGGTATGTAAGACATTATCTAAGTTAGAAGTATGTTAAGGTAACTGCTGAGATTTATCTCAATTTGTCGAACGACCTAGGAGTGCATAGCGAGCGAACAAACAAACATCCTCATCTATATATGTAAATGATTATATGTAAATATATAAAATTTTCGGTTCTTATATTTTCGATATAAGAAGCCGTATTGTGAATAGCAGGAGTTCGAAATAAAAAGAATTTTATGAGATTTTGAAATTTGTTTGCGATACGACATTATAAAACTCATATACTGTATTTGTATTTGCCATAATCAGGGGAGGATTAAGGCTCCCAGACGCCCTACGCCTACACAGAGTTGTCGCCCTTATAAGAGACAATACTCCCAAAAATTTAATTTAAAAAAAAAACAAAGTTGTTGGTGTGGAAAGACCATAAAATAAGCTACTTAACAAATAACCCACAACCTAAACTGTTAACCTGTTAACCTATTTAACTCAAAGAAATTGTTATACTTTTTTGTACGAGGTTTAGTGTTTTATTTTTTGTAATAAAGATATTTTGGTCGTAGTCACAATTTTTATTACTGCAATCTACTATATAAAACTGATTGAAAAAATGATCTCTGTCAGCCAGCAAAGCATAGCGGCAAGCCTAGAAATTGTACAGTACGTTGATTCGGATACCGGCCGGCCTGCGATTTACAGTCGTTATTATAATAATTACCGTACGAATATGAACGGAAAAAATTTTAAGTTTTTATTAATAAACTTATCCGGGTTTCTATTCATCGCCAGTAACGAAAGTTAATATTTAATAAGAAATTTATTTAATAGAAAGTGATTAAATATTTTCCGAATCGAACCTCGGAAATCCGCTGTCGTTGTTTAAAACACGTAGCAAGGAATATTTTTAATTCCAATAGTAATAACATAACATTAGCGAAGTTACTTATTGATATTTATAAATAAAAAATAATATTTTAGTGTTTTAATTAAATACATATGTAAATATCAGTGATATTTACATATGTATTTAATTCAGTGTGAACTTGATTATTGCATTCGTTTAAAGTGTAAGATGGTATTTGGCATGCATGGTGCTTGCTGCTGCAGCCGTCGGTGTTATGCACAGAGATCTCCACGCGATTTACCCTGGGCAGTTCACTTCTAGTAAACGTCTCTGCACTTAAATAATTCATTACAAATGGTTTACGTAATCATTCTGCATCGGGTCTTTCAACTGGTGCATTGATAAAAAAATAAAAACAGGCTCACAAGAGCGCCAGATTCAAACATAAAGAATTTTGTCAAGATGTAACAAAATATTTTTTCTTCTATGGTGGTTGCCGGCCCTGGAAGCGTCCGTCCTACGCCCCTTAATCTGCCACTGGCCGTAATTGCTAGTTGTTTGATGTAGGGACGATAAAAATATTATTAATCTTCCTATAAGTTATTTAAACAAAATCTAACACCTTATCTTCGCTGAGAAAGTTTAATTGAACAAACGTTTTCAGCCTATTCTATAGGCCATCATCAGGCTAAAAAAATCGAATAGTATTGTTCCATAAGAACGAATACAAATATTTAAACTTTAAATTAACAACGGATTAATACAAATAATTAAATTTAAAAATCAACAACGGATTAAAAGATGATACATAATAAACTAATAACGTATAGAATTAAAAACAAAATAAAAAACAAAATAAAAAACAAAATAAAAATCAAAAATAAACTCAGAAAAACTTCTAAACACAAGCATAGAACCATAAAATAAACATGTAAATTAAGAGTTCCTTGCAGAGTTCTTAATGATATACTTCCAGGCCGATGGAAGGCCCTCAGCGTCCCTCGCATTTATACACGCCCCTTCCAGCTTGCTCTTGTAAATCTCTATCTTCTCAGCGGTCCTCGCCAACGTTGGGGAGCTTACGGGTTTTATAATGTCCGCTTCATCCCATTTAACTATCGAGCTTTCGGTCTGAGCCATTTGGGATAGTACCGTGGCGTTGGAGCTTTTTCTGATGTTATACTTGTGCTCCTTGAGTCTTACACTCAAACTCCTTGTCGTAACGCCGATATAATCTTTCTTAATTCCTAGCTGTGCGTTCTCGTATGGTATCCTATACACACCCGCTTTTTCTTCCTTCCTAATGCTATCCTTGTCATTCCTTAAAATCTTATAAAGGTTCGGGGCTCTTTTTAGAATTATTGATTGATTAAGAGGCTCTAAACAACGTCCCGCTAAGATCACTAAATTCACTTATAACAGATATGCCAAAAGCATTATGAAAGAAATTGCGAACCGCAATGAGACATCAATAATTCTGAAAAGAGCCCCGAACCTTTATAAGATTTTAAGAAATGACAAGGATAGCATTAGGAAGGAAGAAAAAGCGGGTGTGTATAGGATACCATACGAGAACGCACAGCTAGGAATTAAGAAAGATTATATCGGCGTTACGACAAGGAGTTTGAGTGTAAGACTCAAGGAGCACAAGTATAACATCAGAAAAAGCTCCAACGCCACGGTACTATCCCAAATGGCTCAGACCGAAAGCTCGATAGTTAAATGGGATGAAGCGGACATTATAAAACCCGTAAGCTCCCCAACGTTGGCGAGGACCGCTGAGAAGATAGAGATTTACAAGAGCAAGCTGGAAGGGGCGTGTATAAATGCGAGGGACGCTGAGGGCCTTCCATCGGCCTGGAAGTATATCATTAAGAACTCTGCAAGGAACTCTTAATTTACATGTTTATTTTATGGTTCTATGCTTGTGTTTAGAAGTTTTTCTGAGTTTATTTTTGATTTTTATTTTGTTTTTTATTTTGTTTTTTATTTTGTTTTTAATTCTATACGTTATTAGTTTATTATGTATCATCTTTTAATCCGTTGTTGATTTTTAAATTTAATTATTTGTATTAATCCGTTGTTAATTTAAAGTTTAAATATTTGTATTCGTTCTTATGGAACAATACTATTCGATTTTTTTAGCCTGATGATGGCCTATAGAATAGGCTGAAAACGTTTGTTCAATTAAACTTTCTCAGCGAAGATAAGGTGTTAGATTTTGTTTATATAATTTTTGCTGGGCACGTTTTATTTAATATAAGTTATTGTTGATCAATTTACATAAGATTTTCTATGCAGAGATATATGACAGTTTCTACAGTATATTGATCGCAAACGAGAAGTTGAAAAATTCCGATTCTCAATTTACAATTTAAGTATTATTTCCCATTTTGGCAAAACTGAGACATATTCGTTTATTGATTTTCGACATAAATACTACATTATGTTTTTACAATATCATTTTAGAGGTCATTCAAAAAAGAAAAATGGAGAATGTAAGTTAAATTTTAAAATTATATGCAACAATTAGTTTTTTCTGTAATGTTAATTAATATTTTTAGTTAAAGGATAGATTTTTCTTAGACAAAGAGTATAATACGGATTTGTTACCATAGATATATCCTTAACTTAAAAAGAAGGAATATTATATAGGCCTGCATATTAAGCGATAAAAATTTTGTATAGAAATATTAGTGATGTATGGTATTTAGAAATCTTGACACATAATTTATACCAGTCATGTATTTATTATAATACAGTATTTAGATATTGTACTATTATTCAGTATTCAAATCATTCATTACATTTATTATTATACGTTATTCACAGAGAGGCAGAAAGAACGCATGCTTTGCTTTAACCAAAATTAAAAACGAATAAATATATAACAGAAACAAATATACTCGTTCTTTCTAAAATGCATACTTATATTTGCATATATGTTTTGTGTAATTGCATTGTTAAACATTTGATTATTTCATTTCTTCGTTTACTCATATCTGCAAAAACGTTTAATGCACATTTAATCCCTTAAACCATCCCACGTTTCTGTCACTAAGACCCTATTTCTTTTACTGTGTTTTGGTTTAAAAAAGTAAAATTAGAATTTAGTTTTCTTTCTCGGGAAAACGAGGAGTTTAAAATATGTCATTTACAATTAAAATTTACCATAAAAATATTCTACATGAATACATGCAAAAGCTGCTTAGCTGTAGAAAAAACAGTAATAATAATAATAGCAAATTGTTTAAACAATAACATTTCTTATCCCACAATTTAGCTAGGTAAAAGATATAAAGGATACTGGAAGTCTAATGAAGGCCGTTTAGAGTATTCATTTTTCTGTGGGAGTTCTGAACTTCACATACAAGACATATACCGATTTTTTGAGTCAAAACGTTGTGTCTTATATGCCGTAAAACACAGTAATTAATATCCATTCTGTACAAAACCAATTCATTTATTCTTGCTGTCTTAATTCCAGATTCAAATAAACATGTTCGGGACAATGAATACCTTTAGTTCTTCTATATATCGGTTCGCTCTGGTAAAAAGAATTATATAATTTTATAAATCATTACTCTTTAACTGAATAAATTATATGTAATATTTACCTTTGTATTAACTCCTGGTTTAAATCGAATTCTCCGCATTAAATAGATAATTGCCATTTTAATTTCCATTAACGCGAATCTTATTCCTAAACAACCTCTCGGACCAACACCAAACGGTAAATTTGCATATTGATGTATTTTTTCCTTATTTTCTGGCAGAAATCTGTAAAATATGTTTATTTTTCGTAATATTCTCATATTAGACTTTATTTTATTATTATTAACTCACCTGTCTGGATCGAATTTTTCTGGATTAGGAAAATAATTTGGATCATGGGAAAGAACGTAAGTAGGTATAGCGATTAAAGTCGATTTAGGAATTACAATATTGGTGTCTTTTATCTTATAATCCTCCACACTCCTTCTCTCTAATCTGTTTACAAAAGAGAAGATATATAAATGCATTTATAATTATCATCCTTTCTTACAAATAAGATTTTATAAAATTGATTATTATTATTATTATTATTGTAAATTAATTTAAAAAGTTAAACTACGCATATTATTAACATCAATAGTTCCGTAATGATCTACTTAATCTAGTATTTAGGGCTGACAATGGAGAAGCCCTGAAATCGGGACCGAATAGGACGATGTTTTTAACTTTCTTCTAATAGTTGCATCCCAACTTGGGAAATTTTTTTATGGCAGCCCTATTCCATATCAATGTAGAGTTATTAAACTTTTCGTACTTTTAGTAATTCATGTAATAGTTATGACACTGCTCAGACCCACATTTCGCAACACCCCGGTTGAAAACTACTGGAATAGGGTTCCATCCAGAACTTATACAGTTAAATTTTAATTATGAAGTCTAGAAAATAAACTTAAATAATTTCAGGCGCATAAAGAGAGAAAGAGAGAAATGTGATAAATCGAGAATGTCACGTCAATAGAAAGTATAAAGGGACTCATGAATCCCTAGGCCCAGTGTTGTAAAGCAATCTACTAAACGACCCTACTAAAATGTTTAAAGCAAAATATTGATAACGAGCAATTATTCATTGTGACATCGTCACAATGCCTGGCTGCAACTTTTAATCATATTCTTAATTTATTTAATTTGAAATATACGTTCTCCATCTTAAATTAGTGGTGTCTTGCCTCTGTACATCATACTTCTCCTGTTAGCAATAGAGTCGAGCCAAAGATCTGTCTAACTCGTTTTTGGGAAAAATTTTTGAATTGATATCACGTAACTACCGGTTTAAATTAGTTCTTATATAGTTAATCGGGGTCTCCTGGCCCTAATATTTTCATACGTGTCCTAACTATCATCTATCTACTCGTAACACCGTTCTCGAGATTAAAGAAGAACACACAAACGAACGACAGTGGGAATTTATAGGTCTACAATTTTTTCAAATTGCAGTCCAATTAGTAATAAATAATAACTATTAAAATCTAAAACGCACATTATAAAAACAATTAAATGAAAAACATTAATTGATCCATGAACTGTCATCAGAGCCGTAACTAGGGTATGGCCAATGTGGCCCCTGCTATAGGCGCCGATTTAATAAAGGCGCCAACGAGAAGGTTTCGGAATAATATTGTATCTCGAAATTAATAACACAAAAAAAAATTATATTTATATTTATATAGTATTTTGAATGCCATTAGATAATTTTTTACAATAGCATTTTTTTAGAATAAAATGATTTTTTTTTAATAATAAAAATTAAAAAGGCGCCATTTTTATTCTTGGGCATAGGCATCCAAAATCCTAGTTACGGCTCTGACTGTCATTTTGTCTTATTTGATAAAATTATATAGAATACACAAATAGAAAGTTTAAATGTATATCATATAAATTTTATTAAAGGATTTTGAGATAAAATCCTTTAATAACATATTTATCTTATCATGTTAAGATAAATTAATCTATAAATGATTTATACTTTGCTTATATTCAGTTTCTTTAATCCAAATATGTAATCGGTTCAAACATCATTATTTTCTAGGAGTTATCACATCCAGACTTCGCAATTACTAGCCAATCAACAAGTTTATTTTATCCAGATGCATTTCGGAAATTACAATGGGTTTTCAGTGGGTTTTCTTTCATACAATCCTAACAAGGCACAAAGACACTTTTGATACACTCCCCAATTTTTCAATATTCCAACCGTTTTGACTACTTCCATATTAATTAAAATCATTTTTACCAGTGTCCTTTTCGTTAACCATACTTTATTATTCACAGTCCTTACCATTATTGCTTTTCATTCGTTGTCTCCACATCATTCGCCAACATTGACGAAAAGAACAGAGGTAAAAAATGATCTTAATATAGAAGTAGTAAAAACTGGTGTTTAAACCGGTTACATATTGATATTAATCTGTAAAGTATAAAAATTCTGACGAAAAAATTAATATAAAATTAATTATTTGATTGTTTGGTATAACAATTATTGAAATCGGATGGTATGTTTTGTGTTCTAAAATTTTACTGGAATATGTTTGAGTCTCTTAAGATGAGCCATTCAGCCCGAAAGTATTTAGGATTTTTAGCCTAAATATTTTGTTGTCTTTATTATAGTCTCAAAAACACTAAACATTTGGCATTATATTTAATTTTTCATAACAAAATGAATTAATATTAAATTCTTCAAGTATACCTTGGATTAGGCGAATAAAATCTAAGAATTTCCTGGACAACAGCTTCAAGATACTTCATTCCAAACACTGTATCATAGTCTAATTCTTCCTAAGTAAACATTTTAAAAGTGTTTTATCTTTCAAATAAATTTATTGTACTTTCAATAAAAGCTATTATTCTAATTATTGACTTTTTAGTTTAATTATTGTATATACTCACATTGTCATTTAAAGTTTCCTTTATTTCTTGATACAGTTTTTCTTGAACCACCTGATTAATTGCTAGTTCGTGTGCGAAACAAGACATTGTCGCTATTGTTGTGAAGTATCCAGCCAGGAAAAACATGACGCATTGAGCCACAATATCATCCATTTCCAATACTAAATTTAAAATTTTGAATTTTATCTTTTAAACCTTCATTATTTAACATGGTATACATTATGCTTTTAGTAGTATTCATTACAGAACTTTAATTACAGGTCTGTAAATTTTTTCACAATTTCACTTCTATGGTTAGAAATTATATAAGGTTTCCACGTAAGTGAGGCTTTACTGTTTCTTAATTTATTTTTAAAAATGTCAATATTTTTTGTTTATTTTGGATTTATTAGTGATATTGATACTCGAACTTACCTTTCTTCTCAGAATTATTCTCATTATCATTTTCCGCATTTAACATCAATTGTAGGAAGTCTTTACTTTTCGAATCCTAATTAAATAGCAGCCTATTATAAACTTTTTCAGCATATATATATTTAAAAATTAGAATTTTATGGTAAATAATTTAATTTTCATAAAGAAAATTAGACTATAAAAATTTTAAGCCATTGAAAACATATAATAAATGAAATACTTGCTTTAGATTGTTTTCTATTGTTGATCACCTGGATAACTGCGTTCTTGAAAAATAAAGACATGGAAGGGTCGAAAACGGAAAAACGAATAAGTCGTGCGAAACGAGGAAACATAACTAGAATTCAATTGAAATGACTCTTAAACATATTGAACTAAAACTTATTTAATAAAAAGTTAAATATATGAATTTTGAATAAATGAAATAAATGAATTTTCACAGAAATAGATTTTTCACAACAAAAATGTTTTATTCGTACTTTGTTTCTGTTAAATATAGACTATAATCAGAACTTTCAAATACACATTGTAAGCAACTTTCATGTCTAATTTTAAGAATATTTCAGAGAATTTAGAAATAAAATTCTTATTATTCAATGTTTCGAAAAACAATAATATTCAGATCATCAAGAATCGTTTTTGTTTCACTTATTATTTGTAAAAGACCAATAAATTCCCACTGTCGTCTCTCTGTCCATCCGTCCACCTGTCTCCCTTTAATCTCGAGAACGGTATTAAATAACTGAAATTTCAAACCAGATTTGAAAAGATTTCGGACAGCAAACCCCGATTAACTATAAACGAACTTGCAGTCTAGAGCGGAAGTTATGTGATTTCAATTCAAAACTTTGCCCTGAAAGCAGTTTCCCTGACTGGTACAACTCTATTGTTAAACAAAAAGTATGATGTACAGGGGCAAGCCACTATTAATTTGAGGTGCAGAGCATATATTTTAAATTAAATAAATTAAAAATATGATTAAAAATTGGAACCCGGCATTGTGACGATGTCACGATAAATAATTTTTCGTTCACCTTCATTGTTATTTATTAAATAAGTCTGAAGACATTTTAAATTTTCGTTATTTATTAACAGATTAACGTTTATTAACGTTAATCTGTTAATGATATATCTGAAAACGTTTATTAACGTTTTCAGATATATCATTTACTTTTATGCAGCAAGAACATACCAACAGATATTAACATCTATATATAAGTTGTGTATATACCTGGTATAACGTTATACAGTCAAACCTGTTTTTGTGCGATTTTTATTTGTACGATTTGTTTTGTGCGATTTTTTTGTGCGGTATATGAAAATTTCAATCAAATTGGAACATAATTGACTCTGTAAAATTTTTAAAAACTCTATCGGTGTTTTCTAGACATCAGCAGGTTTTTTTCATTTTTTATTCAGTAAAATTTTTTTCTCACGTTTATTTCGGTCCCCTCTTATTTTAATAGCATAAAACCATAAATATTATGTTATATTTGAACAGATGCGGTAAGTTAGCTCCCCTCCAGCTTTAGACTGCAGGTGTGAAATTTCACGCCTTGTTAAATGAAATAACACTTCCTGCAGCTATATTTATCAAATAAAATCATTATTTAACGATTATTTTTAACTTTTTAATGTTAGATTCGTATTTAAGTGGAAATAATTAATTAATATAAAAATTAAAATTCTTAGAGGATTTTTTTTTCCCCATTAGGTGTTGCAGAAAAAAGGCCCAAGGAGTTAAAAAAAGCAATTCCTAGTTATTTCGTACGTTTCGAGTTATTTTCTACGTGAGACTTTTTTTATGCGGTCCCTATTCACCGCATAAAAAATATTTTTTTAATTGTGTTGCGAAAACTATTTTTTATAGCCACTCGTGAAGTTTCGCGCGATTTTTTTTATGCATTTTCTTTTATGCGGTCCCTATCCCCCGCATAAAAACAGGTTTGACTGTATATTTATGTGAACATATGAAGAATAACGTAATTTTATTGTAAACTGTATAAAATACATCCCTTGTAATGTCCATTTGATAATCGCTTTTACGTTTTTATGTTATGGTCTGTACAAACTGTCATATTTCGGTGTCATATTTTTGGTTGTCTATTTATATACAGAGTTATGTTGTTCGAATTCTTCTTGTTTTAGCATTTAATTCAGAAGTGGATGAAAACTTGCGTTACAAGGTTTTATGTAGACACTACCAATAAAAAGGGGAGGGTGGTTTGCCCTACGTGTAGTGCTATCCGTTATTAAATTTTTACAAATTTTAATTTTTTGCTAGTTGCTAAAATTGTTTCCAAACTCTAAAAATATGTATTGTTATTGGGAATACATATTAATGTAACGTTTCAACTAGATCGGAAATTGTGAAGTGGGTGGAAATTGAGTTACTTTATCTGGACTTACAAACAGACAAGTTAATAAAAAGTCTACAGACTAATTAGTCTACTAGATACGGTATATACTTATGACACTGAAATGAGTAAATATGTGTGTCAATCATTATGCATTATAATCTTTCCAATAACTAAAAATAGAAATGCAATATAACACCTGCTATACTAGTTATATAGCAACACAAGCTTCGTTACGTTTTACAATTAGGCTATGTAGTTTTTACTATAATCCGCGACATAACTAATACATTTTATATTATAATTATCAATACCCACTTGCTATTAAGAATCTCCACGCAGCAGAGTTTAAGATTTTGTCAGCAGCTTTAACAAAAGGATTATTGGGATCGTTACAAGAATCTAGGTTCATTCCAAACGCGCATCTGGCCACGACGTCAATAGTGTAAGCACCAAAAAACCTGTAAATCAGCCATTTCACTTAATTAATTATATACATCATTTATTGGTATTTTGCATTCTAAATGTTTAATAAAAATCATTTAATCAATAATTTAAAAATCAAATGATATTCTTTAATAAATTTTATGTAAACTTTAATTAAACAATAGCATTGTAAAATTGTTTCGAATAATAGAATGTGAACATAAAATAATTTTGCAATTTTATGAATTATTTGGCATTGTTCTTCTTTGTGTTAAGTATTTTTGATAGTCGGCATTCCTGCACTTACTCGTTAACATCTACTTCTTTATTGGTTTTAGCTCCTTCCACAAGATTATTTTCGAGTGTTTTACAACAATCGTTAATTGATTTGGACATCTGAAAATAAATTGCTTATATTAATTATTCTTCGATGACAAGATATAAATCATAGAAATTTAGAGCCACTTACCAATCTCATTTTCCCTGAAGTAAAGGTAGGAGTTATAAGATTTCTAACTTCTTTCCATCTTTCTGCACGCAGTACAAAAAGCATTTTATCTACAATTGGATCTCCAAACTGAATATCCTGAAACAGAGATTTCGTAATAACTTATTAGATAATACTTCTTAAATTTGTAATCGAAAATATTAAATGAAAACTGTATGTTCTTACTCTAATCTCAGAAAATACATGGAAATCCTTGACTAGAATATCTCTCAATAGATCTGGATCTGCTATCATAAGTACCGGATTTGTGCCCTCGTATATCCTACATTTATATAAATTATAAATCATATACTATGTAAATATTGAAAGTTTACATTTTAATTATGTGAAATATACTGTATTTTTACCCAAAAATTTTGCCATATTTGTTATACCAAACTTGTTCTGCTTTTCCTTGATGCTAAAAGTAACAAATAGTCTATTAAGTATTTAATTACATTCAGTGAAGGAAAGAAAACTTTGATTTTAAATATTTATTAAATCCAATAACATCTGTTTTATCGACTTTACTAAATTATATTCGTGGATTTGTTTAAATTTAAATTTTTATCTTTGTTTCTATTATGTAAGAATAGCTGTATATATCGGACGAGCGCGTGTCCGTGGCGGTTAAGAAGCCAGATTACTGCTCTAGAGACCTGGGTCAAATCCAGAATTTTCGTGTATGGTATTTTCGATATGTTGGGCCCTGTCATTCTGCACTTTCGGGTCCCTACTGTGAGCTTTTTAATCATTCCCAAAACAGGTACGATAAAAAAGGCCCTCTTAGTGGCTATATGGTGAAAAAAGTCAAAAAATTAAAGAAATCTGTATATTTTCATGATACAGGCAATACATTAAAAAAATCAAATTAAATTTTTTACAATAGCAAAAGATTTATATGAAGAAAACTATCGTAGTCTGTTAATAATAGGGCCCCTACCTAATATAAAATAGGGGCATATTATGGTACATCAAGAAAAAGAGTTTTTTACTGTTATTTTTCAACTCCAATATTTTTCAAAGAAATGATTTTCACCTAGAGGCTAACTGATAGCTTAATCATTTTTGGAAATAAAATTAGAGTTGGTCAAAATAATTGTCTAAACTTGGTGGGCCTAATAGGACTCTTACGTTAATTTTTTTTAAATCTACGAATGTTTTAAAACAAATGAATTATATCCGGAACGTATATTGTTCAATATAATTTTTATCAAGCAGTTTTGCTAAAGTGAAAAGTACTTACAGAACTCAAGTCAAATCTGAAAGAACCTGTGAGTGGTATAGGTGGTACTTCCGGAATTCCAAGACGTTTCCAATAACCAAAATTTCTTGTAAGATATCTAGAACAATTAAAATATCATCTTTACTTAAATCGGATTAATTATGTAGTCCGAAATATTCGTCAAATCATAGACTTTAATTTCGAATTTTATTTTATTAACGCGTAAAAGAAAATCCTAAGGAATTATACCAGAAACATATGTCAATACATTTCCGTTAAGCCGCGATAACACGCGTTACTATTCAGCGTTTTGAATCGCCATTGGGAGAAAACTTTTTTCCAAATTTGAATTAGCTCGGAAAGTAAACACTAGACGAAAACCTCTAATAATAACACGAGAAAACGAGAGATCAGACAGTCCAAATGAATGTATCGCCCGTTTTACATAAAATAAACATGTTACTCATTAGATTTTGTGAATACCCAATCTCTGTAAGAACCCACATATTGTTCATCTTTTACAAAGATTCGTTAAATTAAAATCAGAAAGTGAAACCGCAAGTTAGACATGCCTATAGCGAATTATTCCGACGATCGATAAGCTGTCCCGGATACAAATACGTATTTCCTATTCTGTCTCTACTTCTCAGTTTGCTGCTTTGTGATGCGATTAGTGACTTAGCATTGACGAGAATCGAATACTGACAAATTAGCTGTACAGTACATTGGATTAGTAGTATACGGTAACATGATCTGTCGAGAGGGACTGCTTCTTGGGAGGACTTTCTATGAAAAACTGACCCTTATTTAGATGTTAAAATGTGAAGGAAACCAGGAAAAATCCACGTGCCAGCCCGTTGGCGAGGTGTGAACACACGACCAAGTATTAGTGTTCAATGATTACCGGCAAATTAGCATTTCACGCTTTCTATTCACGCTATTCATGTACTCAATATCCTTTCCTACTAAATTGATCATACTCTACAATTTTGTAATTGATTTTATTTTCGTATTGTGCTTCGTTTTCGAGATAGAAACGCTAATTTTCGAATTGTACGGATAAGGTGCTGCAAGCGGTCTCGTCTTGCAGAAAATACTCACTTTACTCATTTTACCGTAAATACACATCATGTTTATAACTAGCTGTGTTTGTCAAGTTACGTGGGTGTTTAAATTAAATTTAAATTAAAATTAATTTCTAGAGGAAATGTAAGATTAAAGTTAACATAAGCCTACGCGCAACACATATTTGTCTCCCACTCCTGCCATTTAACTAAAATTTTACACTGCATTCACAAAGCCGTTTTTACATACAAAAAAAAAACTATGTTACGTTAAGTTTGTCTTTATTTGTCTTAATTTATTTCTAATTATTACAATATTGTAATACAATAAAACTGTATTACAATATTAATATCAACTCAATACAGTTTAGAGTTTATGGTATGGTATAGTGTAGGTTATAATTAGTTGAGCCAATTTATACTAGTAACTACGAAGCAACCGGAAACTACATTTATCCGGCATCCACCAATTCCCATGGATGCTGTTAACTGAGAGTCTACTGTAATGTTTATTAAATAAATTATAAATCAAAGACGAATAGTATACAAGTTATATAATAATATACAAGGTAATTGAAATTATAAAAGAAAAAATAATTATAATTTTAAAATGTACTTACAGATATAAAGCTACAAAAATTCCTACAGGAATAAACACGTAATAGGGGATACCATAAATGTCAAACATCTTCTGTTAACAATGTGACACGAATTTCCTTTATATAACCTTACATTAATTACATTCAATTATACAACTCATCTACGATAATACATAGTCCTGCTTAACGTTTAATTGAAATATTTAATATTAACTATTATATAACTATATAATAATACTAATTTTACCAGTGTCTTTAATACACTTTAAATAGTATTTATTTAGCCGAATAAAATATTGGAAAAGCCGTATCAGAGAGTAAATGTTTGGTGTAATAGAGTGTATCAACAGTTATTGAGGTCAAGGCTGTTTTTTTTAATTTTTTTATTTATTTGAGAAAACGTTATTGTTTCGGATAATAAAGTAACAGTTCCAATCAATTTTATCATATTTTATTATTCTGTTAAATAAATACTTTAGAATTATCAACAATTTACGTTAATGATTTGAATAAAACAGAATTCTTCTATCCACTTTCGTTATCGCGGATTTCCGGAAATAAAATTTTTTTCGTTGAAAATGCATTTAATTTCTAACGTTTTCTGCTGCAGATCCCCTGCATAACCAATTTGACGTTACAATCAAGCTTTAATATTAATATATGATAGAAATGCATTTAATTTTACACAATATATTTTTGCCAGTAGGCGTTATGTATTATTTATATACTTGTTTACGGTTCTTCGTTTGATATAAAATTTCAAGTTTACTATTGTATTAAAAAATTGTGATGTTGATAACAAAATTATGTTTTATGCTGAAGTTAATGCTAATGTTTTAGCTCTCAGTTTTCAATTTACTCATAAAAATAGTATAAATGCGTCATCAATTAATCATAATAATCGAGTGTAAATGGACTGACGTCAATCTAGCAGTATGTAATTTAGGCCATGTTTTTCCTCTGGGTGTGTGTATTTGTTTTACTTGTCTCTTCCTTAATTTTCGTCTAGAATTTTTTTTTTATCTTTTAATTTTTACAAACTGAAAAGTTTTTCAACTTTAATAAAGAATCAAATACATTGTATAAGTATATAAAAAAACAACGTTTAACAAATTACTTTGCTTTTCGTTTATTCTTCCGTCGTTCGCTACCAGTTGACCAGTCGACATTTCGAAAATATGTTATATTTTATATTTACCTAAATTGTAATTTTTACGGAAAGTGGCGATAGCTCCAGAGGACGTTTTACCTATTTTACATTTTGTTACGTCGGCAGTAGCCTATAAAGAAAGGTCGCCTTCGTATTTGTGGAAATGTGGACTGGTCAACTGGTAGCGAACGACGGAAGAATAAACGAAAAGCAAAGTAATTTGTTAAACGTTGTTTTTTTATATACTTATACAATGTATTACCGTCGGCCATGTATTTTATATTTACTTAAATTGTAATTTTTACGGAAAGTGGCGATAGCTCCAGAGGACGTTTTACCTATTTTACATTTTGTTACGTCGGCAGTAGCCTATAAAGAAAGGTCGCCTTCGTATTTGTGGAAATGTGGACTGGTCAACTGGTAGCGAACGACGGAAGAATAAACGAAAAGCAAAGTAATTTGTTAAACGTTGTTTTTTTATATACTTATACAATGTATTACCGTCGGCCATGTATTTTATATTTACTTAAATTGTAATTTTTACGGAAAGTGGCGATAGCTCCAGAGGACGTTTTACCTATTTTACATTTTGTTACGTCGGCAGTAGCCTATAAAGAAAGGTCGCCTTCGTATTTGTGGAAATGTGGACTGGTCAACTGGTAGCGAACGACGGAAGAATAAACGAAAAGCAAAGTAATTTGTTAAACGTTGTTTTTTTATATACTTATACAATGTATTACCGTCGGCCATGTATTTTATATTTACTTAAATTGTAATTTTTACGGAAAGTGGCGATAGCTCCAGAGGACGTTTTACCTATTTTACATTTTGTTACGTCGGCAGTAGCCTATAAAGAAAGGTCGCCTTCGTATTTGTGGAAATGTGGACTGGTCAACTGGTAGCGAACGACGGAAGAATAAACGAAAAGCAAAGTAATTTGTTAAACGTTGTTTTTTTATATACTTATACAATGTATTACCGTCGGCCATGTATTTTATATTTACTTAAATTGTAATTTTTACGGAAAGTGGCGATAGCTCCAGAGGACGTTTTACCTATTTTACATTTTGTTACGTCGGCAGTAGCCTATAAAGAAAGGTCGCCTTCGTATTTGTGGAAATGTGGACTGGTCAACTGGTAGCGAACGACGGAAGAATAAACGAAAAGCAAAGTAATTTGTTAAACGTTGTTTTTTTATATACTTATACAATGTATTACCGTCGGCCATGTATTTTATATTTACTTAAATTGTAATTTTTACGGAAAGTGGCGATAGCTCCAGAGGACGTTTTACCTATTTTACATTTTGTTACGTCGGCAGTAGCCTATAAAGAAAGGTCGCCTTCGTATTTGTGGAAATGTGGACTGGTCAACTGGTAGCGAACGACGGAAGAATAAACGAAAAGCAAAGTAATTTGTTAAACGTTGTTTTTTTATATACTTATACAATGTATTACCGTCGGCCATGTGTTATATTTTATATTTACCTAAAGAATCAAATACTTATATAATGATTTTGTTATTTTTAATATACAGTATTTAAATGTTTCAAAATACATTTAATAATAGGCATACTTTTAAAAATATAGACAGAAATTTAAGAATTATTTGAAAACATTTAGGAATTAAGAGGCCCACCAGTGGCCGAGCGGTTTTGTCGCGGGTTCGCACCGCTCTGATGGTTCAGGCACGTGGAGTTTTCCGGGTTTTTTCCACGTTTGTAACACCTGAACAGGGGCCAGTTTCCCTCATAAGACCTCCCGCAAGGCATTCTTTTTCCTTGCGTAACACCGCGCTCCAGAGAAGGCTACGGGGAACCACTTTAGTTGTAGCTTGCGCCAGGTGCTCGCCGACGTCAGGATGTTCTGATATGGCACGCAGAGAGAGAGAGAGAGGAATTAAGGCTGATTGTAACCTCCTCGATTATGCATGTGATCTCCAGGAGATGTAATTCTTTTACTAAATGTAATTTTTTAACACATGTAATTCTTTTACTAAAATATTTACCGTGGCCATGGAACTAAGGAACCAAAACGGGGACTCCATAAGGAACATTGCTGTCCTGAAGGTAAAAAGGTTACAATCAGCCTTATCTTGAAAATTTTAAGCCAATTAAATAATATTATTTATATATATTAAAAGAAGGTGAAAAAAGGGTAATTTAAATTTTAGAAAAGTAAGTTTCGGTAGTTTCTAAATTACACATATTGTTATTTAAGCAAATAATTACTTTATAAATAATAAAAACAAATATTAATGAATTTAACGGGTTTAAAAGTGATATATTTAATTAATTAATAATAAATGCATATCAAAAAATATATAAAGAAATATAATATCCTACTCATTGCCACGAGAATTATAATATAATATGGTAAATAATAGATATCAGATATTTTAAAGTGATTATTGTTTAGTGTCAAGCTGTGTAAACATTTCACTGTTCTCCACCTAGTAATGAACTCTAAATGTCGATACACACAACACCAGGAAGTTTAACGGAAAACTTAATAACAAAACTGATTATCATCTGTTTTTTAATGTAATAAGTAATAAGAGTAAGTTTAAAGTTAGGATGCTTAATGCAAATGATCCTAACTTTATACTTATATTAATAAAGTTAGGATGAAAGACGGAAAACATGTTTTTCACTTTATAAGATTCACCAGTGGTCGAATGGATAAAAACTGAACATTGAACACTGAGCACTCGTATATTGCGAATTCAAACTAACGGGCTGGCCGCATAAGTTTTTTCCAGGTTTTTTTCACCTGTCTAACATCTAAATAGGGATCAGTTTCCCTAGAAAGTCCTTCCTGGAGAAAATTATCCCTAGCAGATCGCCCTGATATTGAATTCCGTATTCCATCAAAAACCAAATCGAACTACTTCAAAAGTTCAAAATGGGAAGAGTGTTTCATGAAAAACATATAACACGTAATATGCATAAAAACTTGCTATCTTCATTCAAAGATTATCTTGTCTTTATGGTGTAAACTATGTTCTATAATGTATAAATTATAATTTTTGATTAAATGCGAAATAAAAAGAAACGAATATAATCCTTTCTAAAAGATAAAAGTTCGATTCTTGTTTCTTTAATTTAAATTTTAAATTTTGAAATTCCTATTTTGTATAAAAACAAGTTGTGATCGCAAATTTTCCAGGAAATTTTACAGTTTATACAGGAAGGATATTTTGAAATTTAATTTGAATTTAAAATTAAACAAATTATTACAGTTCATTTTGTAATAGTATTTCAATCTTGATTAAATTAATTATTAATGCATTATATAAATTATAAAATTAACAAATTATTTTCCGAAAGAGTAGTATTATGGCAATAGAAATTTTTTATAATCGGAGTATGAATTTTTGCCAAATTAATAGCCATGCATGCTACTTCCAGATTATTTAATCTAATTAGATAAAATTGTATTTTTAAATTAATATTTTAATCCTTTTAATCTGATCTGTAATCAATTACCACGTTTATAGTTTAATTAATTCTTACATAACTTTAAACTAATAATTGGAAATATCGTGTAATTTCCAGATGGCCGAGTGGCTGAAGTTGTGTAGGGGACACGAGATCAAATCCTATAGGAAAACCCAAGCAAATTTTATAGACAGTTTTTCTCAAATTTTAGTATGTCCGTTACCACCCAGCCACATAAAAGCATTAAATTAAGAAGAAATAAAATGAATGCTTTTCTTATTAACTAATACAATAATATACCACTTTATGATATAAAACTTTTCTTTACCCACTAAAAATATACAATCGTTAAAATTAAAAAGTTTTACCTTTATTCTACCTAGTATATTTTGTAATATTTTCCAACTAATAGGTGAGAAATGCATCATACAATGTATAATTTATATTTTCTGCAAGAAACTATAAAACAAATCCCACTATAAAGTACAATACATGTAATTTTAATAGACACTTTTGAAAAGATTTTAATAAAAATATATACACTTATTGTATCGTATACTAGTTGACAAGCAGATGCAAATAAACTTTTAGTAACCACTAAAAGGGCCTTCTCATCAAGCGTATCGTGGGTTCGGTTAGACCGGAATGGGGAGGCCGAGTGGTAAGAGATGAGCTAGATATATTCGGAACGGACCACCTTACGACCTTAATATGCTCCTCCGATTGTACTGTAATACGACCGCAATATATATTTAATACGTAGCAATCTCACTTGCAAGGATATGAATACATTTTGTTTGTAGTGTAGTAAATAATTTTTATGTTCCTGTTTATGTAATGTTAATGTTCCTACTGTTTTCGAGTCAGTAAAACATGTTATTTTTAATCATTAAGAAGTATTTTCGACTTTTATTTCGGTTTATCCAGATTTGGTCCAATGACTAAACGGGTTTGACTATAATTGCAATCTATATATATAACCCATTCAACAGGTGTCCGTCCGTCCCGTAACCGTTTGATAACCGACACCAGAGGCGCCCCTATCGTGTGTCATATTTCAAACATTCAAATTAAATTAACAATTTTAATTATTATTTTAATTAACAATATAAATTATTAGGTTAATGTTACCCTTGGTGGCAAGATGGCGACCAGAGGGATTTTTCCCTACATTCTAAACGGCGACGGGAAAAATTTTCCCTACATTCACGACTGCTACAGGGAATTTTTTTTACCCTGCGTTCGACGTGGCTAACGCGTTTCCGGTCGCCATCTTGGTCTTCTATGGAGACTGCGCGTTGCGCACTGTATCGTAATAACGCGACCTAGTAACTCCTATACTATAATAAGCTACTGTAAATCCTATTTTAATAGAAAAAAAAACATTTTTTTACTCACGTTGATTGTCTGTCATTTCCCTTTTTTACATTTCTTCCCGACTTTCGAACTTTGATCTTCGTTTATTATAGATTCTTTCCCCCTTGTTTTGCGTCGGCTGCTACTGTCGATGACTTCTTATTTCTTCTTTTTTTACTCGCGGTGGTTGACGTTTCCTTATCCCGACCCTTCTTTGATTTCTTTGAATTCTTATTATTATTATTATCGACGTTTTGAACGGGTGCAGCCGGAACTGTCTCGGGTTCTACACTAGCTTTTCGAGATATCCCGGATGCTAAAGCCGAAATCGTCGCACCACATTCTAGACATAGGTAGTGCCATTTGAATGACAAGATACATCCCCAGGACAGACGACCACATTTGCTTTTAAAAGTTCCTTCGTACACCGAATATTTAACTGCACACGAACTGCATCTAAGAAGACATTCATTTCTTTCGCTTCTGTAATATAATTTGCATGTCTTATCGCACGTAGAACACGTCGACTCTATCTGCTGTATACCTAATTTGGCCGCAAATTTGAATGCATTATCAATTGCCGGGTTCAATCCCAATTCCGAATAATCTGTTTCCATCATTTTATAAAACTTCCTGGTAGTACATTTAGCCCAGAATTCCTTCGAACTCAAATCAACGTCACCCATGACGTGCACGAAATTTCAACAAAAAGAACGCAATTTTTTTTGTTTTTACTCGTAAAAAATATAAATTACCTTTTTAGCAATTCGGAAAGAACAGATATTGTAAAAAAAAAAATTCGATGCCAACACCGAACATGCAACACACCACTGTCTTCTAAACGCCCTGCAAACGAAATTTGCATAATTCGACGATCTCGGCTCCAACACATTACGTCACAACATTTCCAAAGAGCTCCCTCTCTCTCTCTCGCGTCACAAACGCGAAATCGCGCGTCTCCGTTTCGAGGTTACAGGAAACGCGGCCGCTACGTCGAACGCAGGGAAAAAAATTTTCCCCGTCATCGTCTAGAATGTAGAGAAAAATTTCCCCGTCCGCCATCTTGCCACCAAGGGTAACATTAACCAATTATTATTATTCATTTGGCCAATACATTATTATTTGGTCAATATAACAATATAAATAATTCAGTATATTTGTAATAGGAATTTATTACTGTCACGGAATGCCTGTAATGTTCACTAGGGGACGAATAACGAAAAACCGGATAGATTTGAACCGCTACGATAAAACGATAAGTGAAATAGTTAAGCTAATATTTTAATATCTATATACAGTATATAACCCATTGAACGCATGCCTGTCCGACCGTCCGTCCGCGTAACGGTATGCCAAAAATGGGCACTAGAGGCGCCCCTATCGTGTATCATATTTCAAGCATTTAACAATATAAATTATTATTTAAATTAACACCCACTAGGGGCGCCCTAGCGAATGTTACCAGCGAAGGTAAATAAACAAATTAAACTATTTTAAAGTATTTATAGAATGTTTAATAACACTAAATAATGATTTTTAATTATTATGAAATTTGTAATGAACGCCCACTAGGGGGCGTCCCGGGCTCCTAGTGAATATCTAATACGATTGATGTTCATTAGTAAAACAAATTTTCATCTGTTTTATGTACTTTCTCTTATTGATAATGTAAATTCTTAAAATTAGAATTGCGTGTATTTTTTAATGTTAAAAACGTCATTTCCTCAGTTTATGTTAAACGATTACAAAACTGATTCCCGATATAAGACAATTAGTTAATAATATTACAAAAACAATAAAAAAAAACTTATTAGTTACGTTTATTTAACTGAAGTATACGATTCATTTAAAAATGGCTAATTTTTACGGAATACCATTTTATATTATATTCCCGGTGATGATCTTCTTATCATTTTATCTGTAAGTACAATTTAATTAAATTTTAAAATTTATTACTATAATTTCCTAGATTATAATATAAATATATGAATAAATTGAATTAATGTCTCATTGACTCCGATAACGTTCTTTAATTGCATAACTTAAATCATAAAATTTGTATTTTTACTATTCAGACACCTTATACCTCTGAGAAATTATTAATTTAATCATGCAAACGTTTTCCACCTGTTCCACAGGTCATCTTCAAGCAAAAGTGAGAATATTATTAAAGATGACCTGTGAACAGGTGGCAAACGTTTGCATTATTAAATTAATAATTTCTCAGAGGTATAAGGTGTCTGAGTAGTAAAATTTTAAAACTCAGCATTTATTCAAGCATAAAATTTGTTTTTTCAAACTAAAATAGGTACGTGACAAGAAATTTTGGTTATTGGAAGCGTTTAGGAATTCCTGAAGTAACTCCAATGCCTTTCACGGGATCATTAAAATTCGATTTTTACTCCGTAAGGATCTTTATATTATTTATGCTATAAATGTATACAGAGTAGTTATAATTAAATTTACCCTACTCGGATCTGTCTAGAGCCCGTTCTCTTGGACGTATTTTGATGAAATTTGGCATATATGTTATATGGACCATAGGAAAAGTAAAATGCAAAAAAAATATTTAGTTCGAATTTTTACCACTAGATGAAAAATGGCGCATGAAGAACAAGAAATACAAAATGGAAACACGTAAAAGGTTTTTATTCACAACATTTGTTCAATGTGCAATCCATTTGCATCAGTCACATGTTCAAAACACTTTACAGCATAGTTCTTCATGCGCCATTTTTTCACCTAGTGATAAAAATTCGAACTAAATAATTTTTGCATTTTCCTTTTCCCCATGGTCCATTTAACATATGTACCAAGTTTCATCAAAATACGTCTAAGAGAACGGGCTCTAGACGGGTCTGAGTAGGGCAACTTTAATTATAACCACCCTGTATTTGTTTTTAAAACGTATACTTTTGTTTTAAATTTTTATAGCATCATGGAAAAAGAGAACAAAAATGGTATAAGAAATATGGAAAAATATTTGGGTAAGATAAAAGCAATTGAAAATATCATATTCATATTAGAAAATATCAGTATTAAATTACTTACATCCAAATTAAAATTTATGTATAGATTTAACTGGTATATAGTATATAGAGAATCAAAATAATTTTCTATAATATAAGTATTTTCTATATTTGCTAAATTATATATTAAATTTAACATGTTTTTCTTCTACTGAATAACAAAAAAATTTTATTCTAAAATAAATAAACTTAAAAAAATATAAATTTATACTGCATATGAGAAATTTTGAAATAATTTAAGAATTTGTCATTTTAATTTGTATGAATTTTTAGACAATGCCATTCTATTATATTTTGCTTTACTGATTAGTTTATTTAAGATTCTAATTATATTCTGCATTAAACTACATGAACTAGTTACATCAGAGTGTAAATTATAAGCTATATCATTTTCTTTAATAGTAAAAAAAATTTTGTATTGGGTCAATAGACGTCCTTTTATTTCATTAAATTTTATACAGTTTACACGTTTTATTATTTATAAAGTGATAAAGGTTTTGAGAGGGATTGAGTTTTGTTGAACGTCCGAAGAAGGGAGGTGGTTGCGGAAACTTGGACAAAGTGGGACAATGTGGAGGGGGAAGTAAAAATTTCAAAAAAATGCGGACGTAATTTATGGACAGCCCCTTAAGTGATGTTCCCTGAGCAATGTTTTAATACTTTAGAACATGGTAACCTCTCTTAACATAAAATTTATTCAATGTAAATAAAATAATTTTTAAATTATTTTGGTTTTCTATCAGACTTATTCTGAAACACTGGATATCCGGGGTGCAAAAGTAGGTACACAGTTGTTATTATGGAAAAGACATACAGGAAGAAAATAGGAAGAAAATCCATTTATTTTTATGTACAAATTACATCACAAATAAGAAATACGAACTAATAAAAGATAATAAAAAGAATAATAATGAACACCAAACATTTTTATTTCTCAGATTCTCAACTGTATACCTACTTTTGCACCCCCATGTATACTCAAAATCAGGACTGTTTTGACGAGACAGGATATATAATCATGTTTTATTTTGAAGGCTACTTAAATTATATAAACTATGCTTATAGATTATAAACTAAATTTTAACTATAATTTAAGGCAGTAAACATTATAATACTTATACATTTTAGTATATACGAAGGTGCCGCTCCAGTTCTTGTGATAGCAGATCCACATCTGTTGAAAAATATTCTGATTAAAGATTTTCATGTATTTTCTGAAGGGAGAGTGAGTAAATTTAGAGAAATAGTTTATTTGTTCGATATTTATTTTAATGATATTGTTACCTAGGGTCTTCGTTTTGGAGACAATATCATTGACAGAATGCTTGTCTTTCAACATGGAAAACAATGGAAGGAATTAAGAAGTATAATGACTCCAACGTTTAGTTCCGGAAAAATAAAAATGGTAATTTTTAAAAATGATAGAGTTTATAACAACGTTAAGTTAGATAATAATTAATAAACCGTATTTTTATGATTGAAATTATTAAAATAAATTTTAATTTTTAGATGAGCAAATTAATTGATGACTGCGGTAAAATACTTATAGATAATTTCATAGAAGCAGCTGAAAGCAAAAAAGAAATTGATGTTACCAAGTAAGAAATTTGTTTGATATAATTAAATTATTTATAAGGAATAAGCAGTCGATAGAATTGCAGATCTAGACACGATTTTGTTGCAAAATATGCAACTTAAAATCTTTCTGCAGGTCGCGCTTCCTTAAAGTTTTATTATTTTTAATAACTATGATTTCCAATGAAATATATATATTATATATTTTAAATTATTATAATTTTATGATATGCATTAATATGTGCTTGCAAAAAATTAACCAAACAATAATAGAAGTAAAAACTGATAAGAAATGGATGGTTTTGTTTTTCTATATGACGCTTGACAAACGTTGTGCTTTTCATAATATCATTCTTTGTATAGTTTTTCTATTATTAGTCAATTAATCGAGATTGATGTTACATTCTTAAAACAGTTACATCTCAAACATTATTATTCGGTAAATGTTTCAAAAGGAGGGAAACATCTGTCTTCTTTGTAATTAAATCTTCCAAATTTGGAAAACATCCACAAATTTTCGTCAATGTTTTTGGATCTTCGTTTTCCTTTGACGAAATCTCACGCCTCTTCCACAGTGCAACCCACATTTTGGAATACACTGAAGTATTCATATTGAAGTATCGACCAATATTTACGGAAGGTCATAGAAGTAGGAAACCGCAATTGTCGGACGAGAATGTAGATCAGGAAAGCTTTCCAACGAAGCTCGCGGAAGTCCATTCGTCGGGAAACTAGACAACTCGGAATTCTCTGCTTAACTTTGCAGAAACGTTGCAAAACACAAGGCAGAAAATTGAATATCATTTAGATATATTTCGTGCAACAGGAGGAGCAAATACAGAGATTTTACAATAGAGCACATGTAGTAATTTTATGTGTAAAATGAAAGTGTAGAACTAAACCGACTTTTGCAATAGAATTTGGTGATAGTTTCTCTTCAAATCGCAAAAATTACTTTTATTGTAGTTCTTATCTAATTTTACTTGTAACCTTTCAAAATGTATCAGTCTCAATCTGGACATCCCCTATTTACTTCTAGTTATTACAAAAAATTAAAAAAAATGTAGGATAATTTAATAACATTCAAATTTAATTGCTGTTTCAGGTATTTTGGTGCTTATGCCATGGATGTAATCGCCAGATGTTCTTTTGGTATTCAACTTGATTCCAGAAAAGATCCCAATAATCCTTTCTTAAAGGCAGTTAGACAAACTATTAAGCCCATGTCTTGGAGAACCTTAATAGCTGGTAAGTCTAATTAATTAATTTGAAGAGAAAAGCAGTAGACATAACTTTACTGAAAAAATGAAATTTTCTATGGAAAAATTCTAATTTTTCAGTTTTATTTCCTGGTTTGGCGAAGCTACTTCGTTTATCTTTATTTAATCCAAGGACATCTTTATTCTTCAAGGATGTTGCAATGCAGATAATTAATGAGAGAAAAAATCTGAAAGAAGTAAATCTTTTTGTTTAACATTATTAGGTTACTTTTAACTTAAATTAAAGTAAACAAAGTTTTATTAATTTTTTATGTTTACCTCTAAACTGTTTAATTGCTAATAATACTAAATTATTAAAATGCTTTTAAAGAAAAAATAATATATTTTCATATAAAATATTCCTAAAGATATTTGGGTCTAATAGTTTTCAAGCAAAATAGTGTCCAGGAGTTGATGATGATGATAAATGCTAGGAATTAGAGTAAGAAGTTAACTAATTGAGCTTATATACTAAAAGTGAATTGTAATTATTAACTTCTAATTCAAAACACTTGATCTTTGGTTGAGTATACAACCGTTAAGGCATTTCGAGATTCAACTAATTAAGATATTATTTAAGTAATTTTAAATAAAAATATTTCAGATGTTAACTTATTTGCTAAATATTGAATTTGTTTTTAAAACAGGATCAAAAACCAAAAGATTTTCTTCAATTGCTACTAGAAGCAGAAAAAGAAGATTCTGATAGTAAAAATGGTAAAAAAAGTAAGTAAAATATATAATAACAGATCGATAAATAATTATCCATGCCATATGTTTTCGGCTGGTTATTTATTGATCCACTCTCATATACATTATACAAATACTAAAGATTGTACAGTATTTTTATGTTTAACTGTGATATTACTTCTCAGGATTAGAACTGGACGACGTCGTCTCCCAATGTGTAATGTTTTTTATGGTCGGTTATTTTACAACAGCAGCAACTCTCTCGTTTCTAGCTCATCAGCTTGCAATTAAGCCAAAAATACAAGAGAAACTCATCAAAGAAATTGATGAAGTTCTAAAAGGCAAAGTAAATATCTTGATATAAATTTAATAAGTTATTTCAAAATTATTCAGAAATTTGATTAGTTAATATTATTAAAATTTCAGGAAAAAATACATATTGATGATGTGACCGAACTTAGATATTTGGATGCCGTTTTTCAAGAAACTCTTCGATATTATACGCCAGCTGCAAGGTTTGTTTCGATTGCGCGTATAAAATGTAAGAATATAGAAAAATAAATATCTTTATGAAAATTTAAAAATTAGATTAGAACGCCGTCCAGTTGAAGATTATAAATTAGGAGATACAGGGATTATAATTCCAAAATCTACATTAATTAATGTACCGATTTACGCACTTAATCACGATTCTCAATATTTTCCAGAACCAGATAAATTCGATCCCGAAAGGTAAATTCCTTTTGCAAATATAAATTTAATGTAAAAGCTGTTTTAATGATTTTCGATTATAGATTCATGCCCGAAAATAAGAATACAATACTTCCTTTCACAAATCTTCCTTTTGGCGAAGGACCGAGAAATTGTATTGGTAAGAGATTTGCTTCAATGGAAATCAAAATGGCTTTGGTGAAAGTTTTACAAAATATTAGATTTAAACCTGGAAAAAATACTAAGGTACAAATAATTTTATTAAAAGTACCTAAATTTAGAAAGAAAATTAATTTTATTAAACTTTTTTTTTAAGGAAGAACCGGAGTTTTTTCCTGGTGGAGGTCTTCATCGTCCACAAAATGTTTTCCTAAAGATCGAACCAAATCATCACAATTAGATTTTATAACTGAATTTAAATTAATTTAAATTTTATATTAAAATGAAATTTAATTTGGACTATTTAATTGTCTATAGAATTAAACATAATTTTGATTATTAAATATATTCTATAGAATATACAGTAACGGTTGATTCCAAATAATACAAAATGTATAAATCATGCAATATGAAAAACTCCCTTTTTAGAAATTAAACGAAGTTCTCGAAAGATTAACCGAAATTTGTTTTGATTAAAGGTTTTATTTGCATAATTACAGAATATAATATGCAGGAATGCAATGCATTATTAAATGAAACTAGGACTTTCATCTACTGTATAACTTTTATCAATCGTATTCTATTTAATAAAAAACAGGGGAAATAACATTGTAAATAAGCTCGAAAAACGCAGAAAACACGACTAAATTATATATATCAAATGACGGAAACAAGAAAGATTGAATAATTATTTATCTTTGATCAGCTCGTTATATATTTTAGTTAAAAATAATTTTTTTGTTGGATGCGCAGAGTTATTATAATGAACTATTGATGAATTTGTTAACTTCTGCATTGCAATGTCTGATGGTTTAAAAAAGTATTTATTTATCATCATTTGAAAAACAATAGTTTGATCCGCAGAGTTTACTTGTGCAGAAAATAAAGAACCGGGTGTTACGAGAAATAAACTAGAAATTTATTAGACAAAATTGCAAATTAAATAAAACCTACAAGTCGTTGTGTAAGGAGAAAAAAAAGTTTTTTTGGCATAAACAAACTTACAACTATTGAGCAGTAAAAATATTAAAGATTTTTTGTAGTGCTGCAACGAATAGTATATTCAGCCTCAAGCCGAATACCGAATATTCGGTCAAACTATTTGGCTTGATTAACTTAACGCACGTAAGAAAATTGGCGCGCAAACCGCATTATGGCAAGGACCCCGCTCTCTATTGGCCCGCTATCACTACGCTTCGCCAATTGCGTTAATTCTTGATAGTTGTAGCGGACAGACAAGAGCGTCATGGAAGTATGTGATAAATGATGTTATCAAATGTGGATAACATTGAAATTACCTACACGTGTAATAAATGAAAAAGAAGGGCCGCGAAGTGAAAACGTGAAAATAAATATAAAATTGGGTTGATAACATCATCGAACAAGTCGAGGCAGCTTATTGGCGCGAAATTCGCGGCTGTCAATGCCAAATAATTGTTCTAATAGACTTCGGAAAGCTAAATGCTTGTAATGAAAGTCACTTAGCGTGCATGAGCGAAAGCGTGGGACCGTTCAGGCTACCAAGCTGCCTCGAATCTGTGAAATCATAACTGTGACTTATACCGACATCCTATCTGTCTCTTTTTTCCGTTATCACCAGGCTATGAGTCACATAATTGTAAAATGAGAAATCTACGACAGAAAAGGGACGAATCGAAAGTATCGAGCGCGCACATTATGATGTATGCATAGGCATATGTGGACTAGACAAAAGAGAAAGGGATGAACAAAGACAAGCGCTTAAAAAGAAAGATAGGCAGGGTCAGACCCTCAGATATGCTACGATTCTCGAACGAATAGGTGTGTACATGTGCTTATCTTTGTAATTATAAATTGTGAATACATGTGACTAATATTATTTTGTTTTTTATTTTGTGCAGGTTATAAGTTATAAATGAATATAACCAAACAACACTAACCCGATAACATTAAATCGAAATACCAAAATGATTAATTTACTGTGTTTTTGTTATTTCTTACTCCTGTTTTTAGGTATTCGGTATTCGGCCGAACAGCGAAAAATAGGCCGAATAGGCCAAATACCGAATAGTAACCGAATATTTGTTGCATCACTAATTTTTTGTCAATCTATATATATAATCGAGACGAGTTGATAATCGTAATAATAATAAATCAGCGCAGAGCGCAAACGGTTAGGAGTTGAAATTTGAAATTTGGTACACAGGTGGAGTACGTCACGAGAAACGCACACTAAGAAGGGATTTTTCGAAATTCCTCCCCACGGAGGAGAGGGACAGGATTAAGGCTTAACACTTCCATCAACAATGGAAGTGTTAAGTAACAATGGAATTGTTAAGAGAAAGCGACGTGCAAGACGCAGATGCAGTTTTTTTTTTTCGTTTTTGAGGGAAATCGAACATATTTTTAGACCCATCTAAAAATTTTCTAGTAAGTCTGGAAACAGGGGGACCCAATTCTTGCATTCTGTGAAAACTGGTAAGGTTGACTATAACGTAATAATCTTAATCTAGTAATAGTCTCTTTAATCCGAAAAATATTGACGGTAGACTGCCTCACAGCTTAACAGGTTCCAAAAAACTCCTTTATTGCCTTTTTTACAAATGCACTTCGGATCAGTATTATTTTTTCTGGCCCCTCTTCAGTGCTATAAAATAAAATTTATGTATTAACAAAACTAACGCGAGCAGAAAAAATAAGAAACACTTTTAAATAACCGTTTTTCAATACCTTAAGTTCTTCATATACTCCTTAACACTTATACGGTACTTTCCAGTTCTGTTTACATTTCTTTCTAAAAATACGGTTACTTTCCCTTGCAACAGTGCACTACAGCAATACTACAAGTAATTGCAAAGTACATCTAATTAGCACTTTAACCTATTTTTTTAACATAAATTTCCAAAGTTTTAAATAATCAATTATACATACGTACAGGCCTTCTTTAAAAATATTCCAAAACCTTACTCATTTTTTAAAAAATTAAAAACACCACATGTTATACAATTCTAGAACATTTCTCACGGTACAGTTTAATGTACGTTAAATTCCTCACCTTTATAAAAAGGATGAAAAATTCGCCCAGTGTTTAAGTTTACGTCACTACATTGTGTCTTCGAAAGAAAAGAAAAGAAAAGATATAAATTTTATTTTATAGCACTGAAAAGGGGCCAGAAAAAATAATACTGATCCGAAGTGCATTTGTAAAAAGGCAATAAAGGAGTTTTTTGGAACCTGTTAAGCTGTGAGGCAGTCTACCGTCAATATTTTTCGGATTAAAGAGACTATTACTAGATCAACATATAATACAGCTACCATAGGAAATGTAATAAGTAATAATCTTAATCTTTGCTATCGTTACTTTTCCCCGAGCAACGCCGGGCTTATCTGCTAGTAGTTAATAAATTTCGAACTAAGGAATCGTGTAAAACTGCTATATTTTCATCGGATTAGTTGAATTATTTGAGAGAGTATTTCGGCTTGACCTAACACAATAATTTATTTTGATTTAAACTGTGGTAATGATGTTCATTTTTTGGATGATCCTATCACTTTGAGTGAATTGGAAACTAATTACAAAATTAAACTCTTCTAAAGTTACTGATCTCTATAACACAAGCAATGAAATGATAAAATACCTTTCTACAGAAATATTATTAGATGTGTTGGACATGATTATTTCTTTTTGGTCTAGTTGATATTTTCCTTTATTTTGGAAACTAATCGCTTTAAGGATGATTTACAAGAGAGAAAGTAGGCAAACGCCAACAAATTGTAGGCCAATTTCTTTAGAGTATTTAAGAAGGTTTTTCAAACTATTATGGCAAATCGGCTTCGGATCTGGGTGAATGAGTTTAACTTATTAAATAATAAATGTAAAGCATAGAAATAGTAAGAGATAATATATGAAAAATTTTTAATAACAAATATTAGTTTTTAGTATATGATTTAAACAGTGATTATATCGATCAAAATTTTGCTAAATCCGTGACTTATTTATTATAAGCTGGCCTTAATAATAAATAATTGCATACGAATATTCATTTAAGTAAGAAATTTAAGCAATCTACCCAATGTAGAAAGAGCTTCTGTGCAATAATACTTATTTTATTCAATATAATAAGAGGTTTCTATGTTTGTTTTGTTAAATTATGATAACGCAACACTTGGGCAATCTGCCTAAAGGGCATGCCGCATGCCTTCCTGTTTTTAAGGGCAACTGAACGTTACAGACATGGAGAAAACCTGGAACACTCCATGTGGCCTACCTGTCATGGAGAGGCACGAACCCACGACCAAACTCCCAGTATTCAGGGAGCAGAACCACTTGGCTACTGGTGGGCCTAATAAGAGGTTTTCACGAATAAGACCGAATAGTTTTTCTGTATATCAATAAAAAATATATAAACTGCAGAAATTTCTGATGAACTATGTAAACGTTATGTTAATTTACGGCATTTTCTAAACAATTTAAATAAATGGTAATCCCTTTCGAGCAGACTTTGTCTTTATTTTAATCAATATCAATATATATTATAAAAGTAAGTGTACAATGTGCGTGCCGCTAAAACTGAAAAACGAGTCCCGGTACGATGAAGGGAGTTATATGGTGTGGTAGCCCTCTATCCCCATCCATGAAGAAGGTTCCCGTTTTTACCTGAAGGGCGTGCTGTTGAACATATAAGGGCTGGAAATTTCGCTCTCTAGAAATTTCTAGAACAGTCCAGAACATTCGAGAGTATTCGAGAGCATTCCACAACATTCCAAAATGTTCCTAGATGTTCTGGAACGTTCGGAAACATCCCGGAACATCCCAGATCATTGTGGAACATTCCAGAACACTTTTGAATGTTGTGGAATGTTCTGGAACATTGTGGACCATTCGAAGCCTTTTTTGTATGGGTGGGACTACCCATTGGTGGGGGTATATAAAGCAAGATCCGTCGTGGGTTCGAACGTCAGTTTCTTATCAGTGACGAAGGGAAGAACCGAAAAAGAAGTGAAAATTCCAAAGTAGTGCAGTGAGTGAAAAAAAACAAACAGTGAAGTGTAAGTAGTCAAAGTGATACAGTGACTGAATATAATCCAGTATAAATGCCACGCCTTAAATCGGTGGGAAGCAGGTCTCTACATCTAGATTAATATTTCAGCCGTCGTAAGATTTTTTCTTTATAGGTGATTAGTATTATGTATTATATTTCCATTTTGTTCATTTTTTCTTCGAGAATTCGAAAAGAATGTTTCAATTTTATGTATCGTTACAAAGATAAACGTTATTATCGCTTACGAATACCCACGAGAAACGTTTTTATTTAGAAACAAACATCGAATTTTCAAACGTCAACTCTACGTCCAAGCTGGAAAGGTGTGGAAAATCGTTCTTTACGTAAGCGAGAGATTCGTTTATACGGAGTATTATTTACGCCATAACCGATTGGATGCCAGAGTCTGCGCGTGTGTAAATTAACCAGTATAACCGCTACGACTGGCATACGCCTTTCCTTAAGAACGTAGTGTATTCGACCAGATGCGATATATCTGGGTTTGGACGGCCCGAGATATAATCTTATAATCGAGATGGGTTGATAATAATAATGTTAATAAGCGCAAAGCCCAAACGGTTAGGAGTTGAAAGTTAAAATTTGTTATGCAGTTAGGGTACATTACGAGAATGTACAGTATAAAGAGATTTTTGGAAATCCCCCGCGGGGGGAGAGAGAGAGACTTAAGGATTACCCTAAAGAACTCGGCTTCTACTGTACTATTTTAGATGCGGATTTTTGCCGAAATGAAACATATTTTTAGACCCATCTAAAAATTCTCCAATACATTTGGGAAGAGGGGTAACCTAATTCTTGCACTCGGTAAAAACAGGTAAAATCGGCTATAATGTAATAATCTTAATCTTGGCTATGGTTACTTTTTGTTTAAAGCAACGCCGGGCTCATCCGCTAGTTAAACAATAATTCTCCATCGGACAAAAATTTACTAATGAAATTCTACAAATATCGTCACTAGGGGCAGCTGTCTTAAAATCTACATTTTCCAGCGCCTGTTTCAAGTGGATAAAATCAGCCAAAAAACCCCCAAAGAAGATATGATGGATGTAAGCAAAACATCTGATCTGTATGTCACCAGTTCCTTTTTTACAAATTATTATAATTTTAATTGAAAGTGTTTTGTGTTTTTAAAAGGACTTTTTAGTAACTTACAGCGACAAGTAGCCTAGAAAAGAAAGTGAGTCGCCGAAAAGTGTATTGTCTTGGAACACAGAAAATAAATGGTGATCCCTTTTGGGCAGATTTTGTCTTTATTTTAATTAAACAATGACATTTCTTAAAATTTATGAATTTGTACACAAACATTAAATTTTAAACATATTTCTTCACATTTCTTGGTGTTAGCTTTTCGTCATGTGATCCTTCTATATTTATCACCTTGGCAGGAGATTTACCAGTGATATTTTTCATATCTAATTTGCATATTTTTGATAGTACATTACTAATCTTTATTAAACAGATCTAGACATTTTATATTATTTAAATTTGACTGGATCAGTAAAAAAAAATTATTCGAATTGTTAAACACAAGATCGTGTTATTAACTCAATCACTTGGCTTTTGACTCTACCTTTATTTAGTTGATAAAGAAACACGGTTTATCTATCAACTAAGTCGTAGAGAAACACGGTTTCTCTATGACTGAAAAAAAAATTATATAAAATTTTTAGTGTTTAGCTGGAAAGTTTTAATGGCACGTGACATTAGCGAGGTTGAGGCCGAAGTTTTAAACACGTAAACGTGTACATCAGATGTTCAGCGCTGCTTTCCTGTAAGCCTACAAGGCTTACAGGAAAGCAGCGCCGAAAATCTGATTCCAGCCAAACGCCATTGTTTGACAATGGCATTTGGAATGTCGAGCACGATTCCTCTGACTTTCTAAACACCATTGTCAAACTTCTAGGCTTACAGGAAAGCGGCGCTGAACGTTCGACATACACGTTTTCGCATTTAAAACTTCGGCTTCAACCTTGCTATTGACTGTCCTCCCATGAGGTATAGTTGGTGGGAGATTTTGTGCAGTGATCTTTTCTTATATCTAATTTTCATAATTATAATAGTAAATTATTAATCTTTATTAAACAGATTTAGTTATTGTGTATTAATTAAATTCATCAGGTTTCATGGAAGAAGTTTTTAAAACTTTAAACGTTCATTCAGAAAAATTTAACTTTTGGTCAGGTGATGGCATTGCGCAGGAGCATTTTCAGTCTATCCCATATGCATTACTTTGCGCCAGATTTTGTAGAGTGCGGTTTGGTGTTTCTCGTTTTTTATCGAAGTTCGCTGCGATAAATTGTTATTACGTTGATCAATACAGTTTGCATTGTTTTTAACGGCTAAAAGGTGGAAATTTTATTGTGAGTTTAGATCTTGTTGTAGAATATGCTACTTTACAGAAAGAAAAGTTGAAAAATATATATATTTTTTTTTGACAATTAGCGAGAACTGATCTTTAGATACAATACTTGGATATAAGTGAAAATATGCATTATAGGCCTATTAATTTATTTATGCATATAATTATCTAGTCTTAATTTTTCGAGAAATTTATAGTTTTTATAAGTCTTTTAATTAGCATCTCTGCTGATTTAGTGCTGCTACGTAAAACAATGTCAAAGAAGAATACAAAGTTCAATTAGCAAGTAGTCTCTTTATTTGCAAATTAATTTGTTGGTAGATTTTTTTACATTTTAAGTGTAATTAGATGAAACTAAGTGGATGTTAATATAGAAAGTATACGTAGAATATGGCAAGACTAATATAGCATATCAACACTTGTATAATGAACTGAATTTAAGTAAATTAGTTAACTTTGTATGTTTTGATCTAGTGTGTACAGGCACAATGAAGTGACGTTTTTTTTCCAACACTAGGCTAGTTGAATCTTTATTTAGTTAGTATAAACTAAATAAACTAAACTAAATAAAGATTCAACCTAACTAAATAAAGATTCAACTAGCCTAGTGTTGGAAAAAAAACGTCACTTCATTGTGCCTGTACACACTAATCAAACACAACACGGTTTCGACAAAATCATGTTTTGATCTAGTTTTCTGTAATATTACGATATACGAACTTTTGATTTTGTAAATTGTATTATACTAAAAAATAAAGTTTTATGTTATTCTCCTACTTAATGATGTATTTTTAATTTTTCCAAACTAAATAATACTTATTAAATTGAAATTTCAGCTTTACAAACTACTACGAATATTAGAGAAGACCGTTTTACTATAAATTACTACGTCTTTTTCAGTGGCGTGCCGTGACATTTGATGATAGGAAGCTGTTTCTGTGAGAAGCCGACTTCCAGGGGCAATCAGTTAATTGCGCGTCAATGATGATCTTGGTTCCATTCGTATTGTTTGTTCGATAAGCCAGTAAAAACCGTAGACTTCTCTAAATGTATTTTTAATAACACAGTTACATTCTGAATCGCTAGCCACGATATAAGGGCTAAAATTATAAATAAAATAATATTTTATTTCACCAAGTAAGTTTTTGTGTGGTAAATGTACTGTACAGTACATACTTGTACCTGGTACAAAATATTTTTCAATTGTATGAATATACTAAGAAAATTATAATTAAATATAGCTTTGTAAAGAAACGTACATAAAATTTTTACTTTTTAAATCTTAAAACAATCCACTTAGTCAAATAGCTCCCTACAAATGGATGGAATCAGAGACGGTCCTGTTAGGTGCATGCACGCAGGCTGCCAAATCCCGAAAGTGCCGATACCGGTCAATGTCAAATGCTTCTTTTGTCGCATTACTCGTATACCTCTAAGGACGCAACAAGGTTGTTGTACATTTTAAACGTTTCTTGCCATAGCTATAAAAATTTAAATATGTTAAACTTATTAGATTGTCTGTCATTTTTTTTCTAACTAATTCGTTTTAGGATTAGGGTCCACGGAAATTTCCAAAATTTACAACTTTTCGGTCACTCTCATTGAACTGGAAAAATTTCTGTCTTTATTACTCTAATATTACGAAGAAATCAGTCCCCACTGTACTCGGCTAGAGATTGGTTCGGTTAAGCTTTTGTTTAAGTAAAATTCCGGCTCTTTCAACATGGTTTTATTTGTCCCCAATTCCCTAATCTCTTAATTATTTAACTATTGTACCTCTTAAGTAGAAATAAGTTGAAACCCGTTACTTTGTACTTGAATATTTGTAGTCTTGGGAAAAAGTGGAAAGACAAATTTTTATGACAACAGATACATAAATCGTAAATTAAGGAAAATAAATTCTAGAGCTTTTGCATCTTTTGTACCTTATGCATCTTTCATTAAATTTAGTTGTAAATGATGCTGCCAAAGTAATAGTTAATTTTTTAACATTGTACAAGATTTGTACACGTTTTTTTACATTTCCTTATAGAGGGGGCATACGAAATCGTAATATCACTGGTTTAACATTGAAATCCGTAAGTAATATAAGATGGGAGAGCAGAATAAAAATATCAAATATTTTAATGGATTTTTTAAAACTCCTGTCAACTATACAGAACTATCATGAAAACGTCATACCAGTAAATTCTTATCGGTTGGGTTAAGTTATAAATCTACTCATGATTCACATAATCGGGCAAGGGCGGCTAACAGCCTAGGACTGGTCCTGGATAAAATTGGAAACGTTATACGTGTGTAGCTTCCACCAGCTAAACCGGGTAAGGTTGGTGCTCTGTAAAGTGCATGCGCGAATGAGTATAATCTGGCTGTTTGGAAGCTGGCAATACAGCGCTTCCATTCTGCCACTAATACTCGAATATACAATAACGATCTTATCGTTTTTTTCACATGTACTATAGAAATTTGTAATAAGATACATAATGCGGTTATAATAAAATATTAATTTTAATTAATGCAAAGTACGTTAAAATATGAAAATTTATATTTTATAAAATACAAGGGAAGGTCATTGGAAGGTGGAATCGGCGCTTCCACCGCATCCAATGACGGCACGCCACTGGTCTTTCTCTAATGTTGATTTTTAGAAAAAGCAGGTCAGACAAGAACCGTTAGACTGATGACATAGACTGTTGCTGTTCCAGTTTGCATCGGAGATCTCGCGATAGCATGATTTACAGAAGTCACACCTACTTTTTTCTGATGCGAAGCAATTAGGAATATTAATTTTTTTAACCAATCAGATGATGGCAACAGGTTTAAATTTGATTTATTCGCTAGATGGCTCTCTAAAATTTCATATTTATTTTAATTTTCTCTTTTTTACATGTACTCCTCACTTTACGACCGAGTTCCGTTCCGACGACTACGTCGTTAAGCGAATTGGTCGATAAGCGAAGAGCTTGCGCCGGGAATATAGGATCGTTGTAAAATTATCCAAATTATGCAACAAACTTCAAATTTATTCATAAAAAGACTATTATAGTACGCTATTAGCCTTTTATAGTACTATATGACTATTATAGTACGCTTAGTGCGCATGTCACCATTTGTCACTGACTGACACTCAAGCTGAGAAAGGGGATTCCCCTAATTACAGGTCGAAACTCTATTGGTCGTAAGTGCGAGTGGTCGTTAAGCAGATAGGTCGTAAAGTGAGGAGTACCTGTATTGTAATTTCTCGAGAATTAAAGGATATTCCAAACAAAGTTGGAGAATCCAACTTCTGAAAATTCTACGACTTCACGAAATGATCCAGGTATTTTCATATGAATTTTTTTGCGGATATAGACATCGTTCACTAGTGCTACGCTATCGCCCTTGACGGATATATCCATCGCTCACTGCTGGGTGGTTAAAATACAGAAAAGGCAAAGAGCCAGAAAACTTTCTGCTGGAGCAACGATCTGACCACATAGAGTATCCTTTCAAGTCTAACACCTATATATGGGTCTAAACATTAGTCCCTATTAGGACCCAGAAGGGTGCTATTCTATCCTTGGCAATATTGCTCATAATTCAATAAGGCTTCTTAAATTAAAACGAACGAATCTATTTTTTTCCATCTCTATTCTTTCCATTCCACGTTTTCCAACCTACGATCGATCTACTTCCTGAGAAGATAGATTCTACGAAGAACCTGAACAACACTTCGAGCGTATGAAAGTAAAATGAGTAAATTTTCAATTTAATAAACACTTACAATCAACAAATAAATTAAGATACCAATCCCAACGTAACCAGTTAACAAGGACGATGAGATATGAAAAATATCATTGTAACTATATATGAATATAATTGTTGTTATTCTCTCTTAATTATCTAAGTACAAAATCACGATAAGAAGTCGAAAAATCAAAACTGAAACATATCTATAATGATAGATTGTATACAGCATATATAATAGATTGACGCAATTGAATTATTTACATAAAAATGATGGATGTGTACGGAATTCCTTATTATATTTTGATTCCTGTGGGAATTTTTATTTCCTTATACCTGTAAGTAAATTTACTTATACAGTTTAAATGTATATTATAAAATAAATATTACAGCATTTATATGATTAGTTTTACAGTTTAAGTATTTCGAAAATCATCTTTATTTGTCTTGCTTGATTTGCGTATGCTCAGTTATAAAATTATAAAAAACATTACATCCCATTGCAATTTTTTCATGTTTTACTCTTACCGTCCTGTAGGATCTAAGAAGGCCTTTTAATCATACCCTGGCCAGGCCACAATGGAGAAAGCCGGGTAGTGTGAGACGGGACCCAACATATCCGAACAAACTATCCAAAAAATTTTCTGATTTCCGATTATCCAGAGCGGTACGCTGTTACCTAATCGCCTTAATAGGATTTTAACGCAAAAAAAAACTGCTTGGTTCTATCTGCTTCCGTTTTCGAGAAGCTTTAGAAAAGGATTTTTTTATTAAAAAGCATTAAATACTAAGACATCTTATGGCAGCACACACATCAGTAAATGGGTTACAATCAATTTTAAATCAAATTTAAAAATTTAGAAAAAATAATAAAATATGGATATTTACCGATGAGATACATATAAGTGATAAGGGATACTCCCATGCTACAGGTGATAATAAAAATGAAGATAAAGTATTATAATACCATATTAGATTATAAAAACTGTACTAAAATCCATGTTTTGAGACTTTTAGTAACATGATTTAATCATTTTCAGACACTTCATCCGAAAGTATTTAATACATTTACAATTAGTTATTTTAGTAACAGAAATAGATGTAATAGCATCTATTCTCTTCAAAACGAATAAAATGAGTAAATGTTATCATATTCTTCGTATCGTACATAAACGTATCTTAGTATCGTCAGCATTTAATAAGAATGACAAAGCTTTTTCTTCTCCATCTCCTACTGTTCATACATTCTATCCAATTGCCTGATTACATCAGGATATATTAGTGCTACGAATTACTAATTAAATAAAAATACAGTGAAACCTCGTTTAACGAGCATAATTCATTCCAGAGTCTTACTCGTAATGCAAAAAACACTCGTTAAGCGAAACAATTTTTTCCATAGAAATTAATGTAAAATACGATAATGCGTTCCATGCCGAAAAAACGCTCAAATGTTTTATGTATAACGTTTATTAAAAAAATTGTACAATATACACTGTTAAGGAGCGTGAATCATCATCATCGTTTCTTCTAGCGCAGAATGAACCATCCTGGAATGAGAATTCGATTTGCAGAAACAAAAAAAAATCACAGCTAATATGTTTGATAAACACTCCAAACAATATGCCAAATTCTTGGGTTATGTAAAGGCTATAATTAAATATTAAAAATTAATTAATTTGATTAGAGGTAGGCAGTTATATTTCCATCTCGTATTAAATTCAATAGTTATAAATAGTTGATTTTTAATTCAGACGTTTTTCTAAAATTTAATTTGGAATCTGCCATTAAACTTAATGACCGAAGAACTTGGCATATCGTTTGGCGTGTGTTTATTATATAACGGGCTATGGTTGTTGATGTTTATAAGTAATATGTGTGAACACAAGTTTGGAAAAATATGTGATCACAAGCGACACTAAGATGCTAGCGGAACGAGTGCTAAACACAGACTGATGGAGCATGAAGCATGCGCACAATTCGGGACTTCCCCTCTCCTGATCACTCGTTATGCGAAACATCGCTCGTTAAGCGAGAGTAATTTTTACAACATGTTTTGATCGTTATGCGAAATACTCGTTGTGTGAGGTGTTCGTTAAACGAGTTTTTCGTACTCGATTCTCGTTAAGCGAAACAGTTGTTCCATGTTCTTTGTTGAAGAAATTAATTAATTTGAAGAAGAAATTTCTTTGTTGAAGAAATTAATTAATTTTGTGAAATTAATTAATTAATTTCTTCAACAAAGAACATGGAACAATTCTTTCAACAATTTTAACGTTTGTTGATTGACCGTACCGTTTGAACCGTATGACGTTCATACGTCTGAAACGGTACACTTTCATGTGGAAATATCTGTTAGTTTGTTAAATTTTTATCGATACTATACTTTAATAAATTTTGTGTAATAATGGGAAAATATACATACAGTATATATATATCTCATTGATTACACCAGTTCATGTATAACATTCCACTAACTTTAAACGTTACACGTTTAAAGTTAGTGGAATGTTATACATGAACTGAACTGTTTTTTTTTTATATTAAAAATACTATGAACTAATTTTATAAAAACAATTATTAATTTTTCAAATAATAAATTGTAATGTAGTTATGCAACGAGAAACTTCGGTTATTGGAAACGTTTAGGAATTCCTGAAGTACCTCCCATTCCTATCACAGGATCTTTTAAGTTTGATCTTACTACTGTAAGAATTTATTTTCAAGTATTAGTACGACTAAACTACACGTGATTATAGGTGACTATGACTAATATTAAACTAAAAATATTAAATCTTTTCTTGTTAATTTAGCCTCAAGGAAAAGCAGAACAAAAATGGTATCAGAAATATGGGAAAATATTTGGGTAAGAAAAATATCTTCTTTTTTTTTTTTTTTTTTTTAATTACTTATATAAGTTGAAGGAACCTTGTGTTCGATTGACCAATAGCAAAATCAAATTTCACCTTTCTTCTGTGAGTTGCTCGCTTCGAAATTATCATTATTTTTATCATATAATAAGATTAAACTAATAATAAACTAAATGCATAAAAAGTAATACTATAAGTAAAAATAATCGGAACGAAGATTGCAAATTAATATATATATTGTTATTAATTCATCTATCTTAATATTGCAGGATATATCACACATCTTAGACCATTAACTATTTATTTAATGATTATCATATAATACTTGTGATTAATAAATCACAAGTATTAGACAAGTATTGACAGTCGAAATGCATATTAATAAGCATTTCGGTTGTCGTTTTGGGACCCTCTTCATTAACTTGTTTTTTGTTTATAAATAATTGATATTGGGATATTGGGTTTTATATAATGTTTCTAGATTGACCAATAAGTACTAATATACATTCGATCTTTCACCGTAACATATAATATATATATATATATATATATATACATACATAATGTATTATATATTATATTCCATTTATTTATAAAAAGTACAAAACCTAAAAAAAACCTAATTCTTGCATTCTGTAAAAATGGGTAAGATTGGCTATAATGTAATAAATAATCTTCGCTATCGTTACTTTTTGCCCGAGCAACTTCGGGCTTATCTGCTAGTATGAAATATAATACACTTTTATGAATTAAAAGCTCGAGTAATAGATCTCTTCATCAAAAGTTCTTCATGTGTCTTCTTTAATTTTATAAAAAATACTATTTCCTATTATTTTATCTAAAACCTAATATAATTTTGATTTTTTTTTTAAATCAGAAATTCATATATTCGTTAAAATATATTTTATTTGAATATTTTTGTATTAAATTTAAAATTTACAATTATTATCATGAAATAATATTTGACATTAAATTATCATTAAGGAGAAAGGAATGGAATGTTCAAAAAATAATAAAAGAGAAAAAAGTAGAAAGTAAAGAATAACAATAACAGAATTTAATTAATTTCTAGATTTATTGTTTTATTAAATTCATAAATTTGCTTCTTTTTTATTGTTTTCTAAATTTGTGTCTATATAAATAATTCATCTAGAATTTTTATTTGGTTAATTAAAGTTTAATAGAATTCATTTATTCGTAATTAATGCATAATTTTATATTATTTATTTATTTACAGATTAATTAGCTACGTTGTGTGGCTCAAAATGTATCTATTATAAATGTATAACACTTCCCCCGTGGGGGGAATTTCAAAAAATCCCTTCTTAGTGTACATTCTCTTGACGTACCCTATTAAAACGCATCAAACGCATCTAATATAGTATAATAAAAGCCGAGTTCTTCACAGTAAGCCTTAATCCCGTCACTTTTCCCGCTGGGGAATATCGAAAAATCCCTTTTTAGTGTATATTCTGTTGACGTAACCTATTAAAACGCAATTAAAAACGCAAAAAACCGCATGTAAAATAGTATAATAGAAGCCGAGTTCTTCACGGTAAGCCTTAATTCCGTCCATCTCCTCCCACTAGGGGGAATTTCGACATGTATATTATATAAAAACACGTGCGTATTCGAATGCAACGTTGTGTCAAAATTTCAAAGGAATCGGTAGGAACAAACGAACGTTATATTTTATTTATACTTATATTATACGTATTATACGTTATATTAAATATTTTATTTATATAGATAGAAAATGATCTGCTTCAGTCCATTCTCACAGAAAAGCAAACTTAGGTCGTCGGAAGTTAGCGCCATCTGTTGGACATAAAAGCCTTAATCCATATATAAATATATTTTTGAAAGGGGGGAAATGGTGTAGGGGTATGAAAAATAGATAGTAGCCGATTCTCAGACCTACTGATTATGCATACAAAATTTGGTAAAAAATCGGTAAAGCCGTTTCGGAGGAGTACATGGTAACAAAAATTGTGACAGGAGAATTATTATATATAAGATACAGTAGAGCGTCGATAAGTGGGAACGTCGGTAAGTGGAATGGCCGGAAAGTGGAACGATTTTCAGTCGGACTGTGTCGTGCTGAATCGAATGTTTTTGATACTAAATTTACTTCTAAAGAATAATTTTCATGTTTTTTATATTCTTTAATATATTTATTTTGTTTGTACAAAATGCAGAAATAATTTTTAACGATACGATAGCCTCAATGATTATTATAAAAATTTTCGTTAGGCTTAAAATCGACGAAAAATTCAACACGAAGCGACACGCAACGGAGAAAAATTCAACAGGAAGCGATACGCAACGGAGAAAAATTTGAACATCGGACAGGTTAATGTATTTTTTCGTACAAAGTCGGAAACTGGAACAAATCATTAACTGGAAGGACCCCAGTCCCCAATTGGTTCCACTTATCGACGCTCTACTGTAATCAAATTACTAGGCTAAAAGCAGTATCAAAGCAGTTAAGACAGGATTGAAAAGCTTCATTATTGTTATTTTTGATAGCTTTGAACATGGTTTACTATCTGTTTGTGTCTGATAATTTTTGAGTTAAATAAAATAGTATAATTAACTAAACTTAAACATTTATTTGAAGTATAATATAACTAAACTTCTTCGCAGTATTGCATCGCTTAAAGTACAGTACGTAGGTACTGTACAGTAAACTGTAGGATTATAATACACATGCATATATAATATAGACCAGTGGTTCTTAACCTGTTGCTGTTCGGCGAATCAGTCTCAGGGGTTCGGCGGAGGTCAACCACCTGACGTCATCGTGACGTAGAAACCGTATTGGTTTCGAAAACTAATGCTACATAACGTGTGTTCTATTGGGAAACTAACTTCTCTTACTCTCTAACTTCTACTACTCTCTAACTGAAATGAAGTGAAGAGGTCCCAATCGAATACACGTATAAACGACCTGCAAGACGGTCAAGCACACACCCGACTCATACGTTCGTGATGACACGCCCCACTCGGCTATCATTGGCTGCGGGTGATCACGCAACATCGCTTGGCCTTTCTATGCTGCAGGAAATTTGGTGCGCCCAGTATTCGAATTGTGACTGTCGTGATTGTACGTCGTGTGATTTCTTTTTTAATATTTTAATCCCTTCATACTATGTCGAGCAAAAAAAGAAAGTGGTCGGACGAATATGTACAATATGGATTCACATGTATAACGGAACGTGATGGGAGTCAGCGTCCTTGTTGCATGATTTGCAATGCCAAGTTGAGCAATTCTAGTCTAGCACCGGCAAAACTAAGAGAACACTTCTTTAATCTGCATGGAAATTACAAAAATACAACACTCGCTGAATTCAAGGTGAAGAGGGCCAGATTTGATGAAAAGGGTAGTCTGCCTGTCCTCGGCTTTGTACCCATCGATAAACCGATCCTTACAGCATCGTACGAAGTCGCTTACCTTATCGCAAAGCAGGGCAAACCACACAATATTGGTGAAAAACTCATAAAACCAGCCGTGTTGAAGATGGCGAATATCATGCTGGGAAAAGCGGCTGAAGTTAAGTTATCCCAAATTCCTCTTTCAAATGACACCATCAGTGACAGAATAGACGACATGAGCAAAGATATCTTGGCCCAAGTAGTTGCAGATCTGATTTCAAGCCCGGCAAAATTCAGCCTTCAACTCGACGAAATTACAGACGTTTCCAATCTAAGTCAGCTTGCAGTATTTGTGCGCTATGTGAAAGACGACGTTATAAAGGAAGATTTTTTATTATGTAAGCCTCTTACAACAACAACTAAGGCAGCCGATGTAAAGAAACTTGTGGATGACTTCTTCAAAGAAAATAATCTTTCGTGGGATATGGTTTCTGCAGTTTGTTCGGACGGAGCTCCAGCCATGCTGGGAAGAAAGTCTGGTTTTGGTGCGCTAGTGAAAGCCGATGCACCACACATCGTTGTTACACATTGTATTCTACACAGGCATGCGTTGGCAACAAAAACCATGCCTCCAAAACTGGCAGAAGTCTTAAAAATTGTAGTGGAATGCGTGAACTATGTGCGAAATAGTGCTCTGAGGCACCGCATCTTCAAGGAGTTGTGTAAAGAAATGGGGTCTGAATTCGAGGTACTTCTGTACCATTCAAACGTTCGGTGGTTATCCCGGGGACAGGTTCTGAATCGTGTTTTTGCCCTACGTGAGGAATTAGCCCTGTTTTTGCAAGAGCACCAACATGGTCATGCAGATTGCTTCAAAAATTCTGAATTTATTCTCATGCTTGCGTACATGGCTGATATCTTCGCAGCTCTCAATCATCTGAATCAACAGATGCAGGGCGGTGGTGTCAACATCATCGAAGCGGAAGAAGCCCTGAAGGCGTTTCAAAAAAAGCTACCGTTGTGGAAACGACGAATAGAAAACGGTAACTTTGCAAACTTTACCCTGCTAGACGAATGTGTAAATAAGAATTATGATGTGCCTGGAATCGGAGATATTTCTGTATCGGGGGAACTGAAGCTCGCAATTTCCATGCACTTAGACGAGCTTGCAAAGTCTCTTGAAGGGTACTTCCCTTCAAGAGAGTTATATCCAGCATGGGTGAGGCAGCCGTTTACGTTTGATGTTGAGAAAACAGATGTCAATGATACATACCTGGATGAAATCATTGAAATTCAGCAGAGCCAGGTTCAACAGCAACTCTTCAAAACAACAACGCTCTCATCGTTTTGGTGCCACCAAATAGTAACGTACTCTGCTATTGCGAAGAAAGCTCTGGAGATTTTGATACCGTTTGTGACAACATATCTTTGCGAGCAATCCTTTTCGAGGATGCTGGACCTTAAAACGAAGAAAAGGAACAGACTTAGTTGCGAAAATGACATGCGAGTGGCACTTTCCAAGGTAAAGCCTCGCATTTCCGAACTGGTGTCTAAAAGGCAACAGCAGCAGTCACACTGATTTTAAATTTTGTTCTTTGTTCTTAATGTTTTGTTCTTTGTTCGTAATGTTTTGTTCTATAATGGTTTTGTTTATTTTGTGGACCAATAAAATATATACGTATGTTTTGAATTTGAAAAATTATATTTTATTTTTCCAATTAAAAGGGGTTCGGTGAATGCTCATATGAAACTGATGGGGTTCGGTACCTCCAGCAAGGTTAAGAACCACTGATATAGACATATGCAGGCCTTCGAATCGGATTGTATAATCAGTATTATTTTTTATATCCTTTTTACGATGGTATTTCCGCACCTTTCTCCGTTGTAAGTCGAGTATTAATATGAATACGTTACTAACCTAAAAGTATTAAATTCTACATGTACTATAAATTGCAATGAAAATTTATTTTACAACAAGCGGCATGATTCCGTTGATCCATTATACTGGGATATGAAAAACCGAATGTTAATATTAGTCATTTATTCTAGTTTTTTTGAAAATTGCTTTTCTGTATAATATAGAAAGTTTAAATTTTATTTCAGATTTTATGAAGGCACAAATCCAACTCTTATGGTAGCCGATCCTGAACTGATAAAAAATATTCTAATAAAAGATTTTCATTTATTTACTGAAATGAGAGTAAGTTGGTTCTTTTATCACCCATCAAATTCACGTAATTTCAACTATTGTCTGCGTTTAGGGGTTAAAGTTTGGAGATCGTTTCGTAGACAGAATGCTTTTCCTTCAAGGAGGAGAAAAATGGAAAAAATTAAGAAGTATTATGTCGCCTACTTTCACTTCAGGAAAATTAAGAATGGTATATTTTTTATTAATTAAAAAATCCATAAGTATAAAATACAGTGTGTCCGAGAAAGATCTTTATCATTCTAAACATTAATAATAAAAATACTAACAGGTGAAATGAAATGCAGTTTGCTGCAAAAGAAGACATCTGAGAGTTTTTTCTGGTATCAATTGTCTGAAGTAGATGGATTGATTAGTGGTGGAGGATCCATAACTTGGCCTCCGCGATCCGACATAACTCCACTGGATTTCTTTTTTTGGGGGGGGTTATGTTAAAGACAGGGTTTTAAAACACCTGTTTCTGATATATCCGTTTTAAAGGAAAGGATACAATTAGCAATCCTCACTGTTACACCGCAAACATTAAAAAACACTTGGAAGGAAATCGAGCAGACTCGCCATTGTTCATGCTACTGTACTAACGGAGCTCAAGTACTGTACGTAAATTGTATCCTTTCCTTTAAAACGGATATATCAGAAACAGGTGTTTGATAAACCCTGTCTTTAACATAACCCCCCAAAAAAAGAAATCCAGTGGCGATCGCGGAGGCCAAGTTATGGATCCTCCACTACTAATCAATCCATGTACTGTACTTCAGACAATTGATAGCAGAAAAAACTCTCAGATGCCTCCTTCTTTTGCAGAAAACTGCATTTCATTTCACCTGTTAGTATTTTTATTATTAATGTTTAGAATGGTAAAGATCTTTCTCGGACACTCTGTACTCCTAAATATAAGAAAGTTATTTATTAATATAACAAATTAGAAATTTATTCATTAGTAAAATTTATTATGCACGAAAATTCATTTTTCAGATGAACAAATTAATCCACGAATGTACTGAAAGTCTTACAGAGAATTTGAAAGAAGCAGCTGATAACAATATGGAAATCGATCTTGGAAAGTAAGATTTTATTGTTAAATTATTTTTTTGTGTCAAATATTTATTATCGGTCCGAATATGTGTGACATATATAAGTAAGGTTGTAATTTGAAAGTTAGAACATAGTGCAGAATACTAAGCCAAACCTAGCAGGTAGGCCCGGAGTTGCTCGGGCAAAAGTAACGATAGCGAAGATTAAGATTATTACGTTATAGTCACCTTAACCAGTTTTCACATAATGCAAGAATTGGGAGAATTGGGTTATTCCAGACTAATTAGAGAATTTTTAGATGGGTCTAAAAATATGTTCGATTTCCCGCAAAACGAAAAAATGTGCATCTACGTCTTGTATGTCGCTTTCTCTTAACAATTCCATTGTTACGTAACACTTCCATTGTTGATGGAAGTGTTAAACCTTAATCCTGTCCCTCTCCCCTGTGGGGAGGAATTTCGAAATATCCCTTCTTAGTGTGCGTTCTCGTGACGTGCCCTAACTGTGTACCAAATTTCAACTTTCAACTCCTAACCGTTCGGGCTCTGCGCTTATTATTATTATTATTATCAACTCGTCTCGATTACATATACAGATTATTTTTGTAGAAATTTCAACAATAAATAATTTAGATGTAACTGTAAATCATCGATATTAAAAAATTCGGTATAGAACGTTGTTTTATCGTAATTTAGAAAGTTTTAGTTATATTTGAAGCTGGTTCTTTATAAAATTAAAAGTTTTTATAAAGGTCCAACTTCAATTCTTATGTGGATGAGTTATTTTTCTATATTTTATTTAATAAGCTTTATTATGATTATGGTGAATTAAATACTCACACTTTTTTTTGATAAGCCGAGCGAATAAAGTTATGTATTTGCTTAAACAGTTTTAAAAACGTTTTATTTTTTTATTGTTTGGTTGACATGTATCCGAAATAGAGGTTAATATTAGCACAATATTAAGATCAAATCAATCATGCGACTTAACTTTATCTGTATTAATCATGCCAGCCACCTCAATTCTGGACCAATCAGGATGCATAAAAAAAAAAGACCGTCCTGAAAACTACTGGTATAGAGCCAAAAGAATTAAGTTTAAAAACAAATCTAGCAAAAGATTTTTTTTCAATAGTTTTTTAAAATTCTAATTTAAAAGGATTTAATAAATTTAAAGTGTTTAATTTTCTTTAACTTGAACAATATAAGAAATAGAATGCTAATAACATGTTCGTGTACAGTAAAGCCTCGATTTAACAAACTTTAGATTTAAGGGACAAAAAGTTATTGTTCTAAAGAAAACATTTAGAATCGTTTGTTTCAATAAATTTTACGAAAATTAAAGCACGTTTTCTTCTTTAAAATAAATTTAAATGAAAAACACTAATGTTTACATTAAAAGAACTTTGTGTTAACCTTAAGAAATAATAGAAAATAAAAATCTGCGGCCGAAACACTTCACAGTTTCTATCGTAAATTCTTTTTGTATTGTAAACATATTTTTGTTTTGGGTATAAATTATTCAATGTACTATACATTACAATAAAATGTAATACATCTTGCTTATTACAAGTTCGTCGTTAATACAATACAACCTGTCTATCTTGAATTTCAAGGGAGCGAGAAAAGAATTCGAAATAGACAAGTTTCGAGATATAGGAGTTCGTACACAGTAAATAGTAATAGGTTTGATTGGAGGTACGGTATTTTATCAATACAGCAGCAAGTACAGCTATAAATAAAGCATTTTTGACATACTTTAACAGAAATAGTTTGTCAATAGTTTCTGATGCTTAACTTTCTTCAACCAATAACATGCAGGCTAAACTCGTATCCAACCAGAGAAAAACAGCATTAATTGCAACTATGTACCGTATTGCAAGAGATGTACTGTACCTCAACTTCAACTTACACTGTATAATCAAAATGTAGTGGATGAACTATGCATTTGCAATTTACCCTTTGGTCTGTAATTTGACCTATAGCCTACAGATTTTGGGAGAAAATTATTTGAGGTAAGCATGAAAAATATATTGAATTTAGGCTAAAAATGCAGGAAGAAAAATAAATTTCGAGATAAACATATTTGCGATAGACAGGTTCAACTGAACATATTTTAAGAAAACATCCAATTTAATAGACTTTTGTCAAAAGCGGAAACCACTTCCAAAAATTATTTAAATCGAGACCTGCCATATTGCCGTATAAAATTATGAATGTGTATTGTAAATTATGTATTATGTATGATCGCTAATATACACAGTAAATTAATTTATAAATTCTGTTGATTTTTATTGACTTGCAATTTACAAATTGCAGACGTATAGTTACCACTTTTGCCCTTCTGTCTTTCAGGCTGTCTATTCTTCTGTTCTTTCCTAATCTCGAAAACTGTTTCAAATAGAAGAAAATCGAGATCAGATATAGAAAGTCTAAGGTCCAAGATCCCGATTGACTACGTACGAACTTTCGGTGTGGCCCGAAAGTCATATGCTATTTAAGTTAAAATACGGTTAAAAATTACAGCCTGGCATTGTGACGATATCACAATTACATAGACTACAATTAGTTAAAAATTATTGTTTCAGATATTTTGGTGCATACGCAATGGATGTAATTACTAGATGTTCGTTTAGTATGAAGGTCGATTCCAGAAAAGATCCAAATAATCCATTAGTTACGGCTGTCAGGCAAGTTGTTAGTCCGACATCGTGGAGATTTATGCTCGCTAGTAATTATGAATATTTATCCATTATACATGTAAAATATAAAAGAAAGGTTAATTAACGATAGAATTCTTTTTAATATTTTCAGTCATGTTTCCTGATTTGGCGAAATTAATTCGGTTATCCGTGTTCACTCCTTCCGTTATCTCATTTTTTGAGAATCTTTCGACGCAGTTAATCAACGAGAGGAAAAATTTGAGAGAAGTAAGAATCTTTATTCAATTTGTTCAATAATCAACGAAATTCATTCCTTTTTTCCTAGTTTATAGCAATAATAAAACATAAATTCAAGGTTTAAACTTTAACTAATATTTTTAAAAATTAGTGTTTACAACACATATTTTATTTCTTTGTCTGAAATTTTGTAATATTTATTAACTCAAAAACGTTGATAATATAATGTAATCGTGTTCGTCGGTGCTCGTGGGTGCACGAGGCAAAATTATTATGGGAGACACGACGTCATTTACTAAGGGTATATGATTGACTACAACTCGAAGCTCACGTGATCCTGACAGCCAAATTACATCTTAGGGCGCTCATAAAAATTCTTAATTATTACATAGTATGTTTTATTTTATACGTTGTTTTTTGTTAGGATCAGAAACCAAAGGATTTTCTTCAATTGTTATTAGATGCAGAAAGTGAAGATTTGAGTAATAAGAATGGAAAGAAAAGTAATGTTTAACACGAACATGTTGATATCAGAAATGTCGTATATTCAGAGCGCAAATCAATTTTACTCTTTTTTCTCCAGAATTAGAAACAGAAGAAGTGGTTGCACAATGCATAATGTTTTTTATTGTCGGTTATTTTACTACAGCCGTAACGATCACTTTCATTGCTCACCAACTTGCGATAAAACCGGAAATCCAAGAGAAACTTCTTAAAGAAATCGACGAATCTTTACAAAATAAGGTAAACGTATATATTAATATTTTCTGATTCACTTCTTATTAATGAATAAAATTAATTACATTTTCAGAAAGAAATAGAATACGACGATATCGCTGGATTGAAATATTTAGACGCAGTGGTGCAAGAGACCCTTCGATATTATACTCCAAGTCCAAGGTATATTTTTAAAAATTGTATATTATAAATATAATAATGTATTTTTATTCAAATTTATAAATTAGATTGGAACGGCGTTCGGTAGAAGATTATAAATTAGGAGATACAGGGATTGTAATTCCAAAATCGACCATGTTTGCGGTTCCGATTTACTCACTCACTCACGATCCTCAATATTTTCCAGAACCGGAGAAATTCGATCCGGAAAGGTAAATTCCTTTTGCAAATATGATTTTAATATGGAAAAGTTGTTTTGATGATATTCGTTTACAGATTTATGTCCGAGAACAAGGATACAATACTTCCATTTACAAATATTCCGTTCGGTGAAGGTCCAAGAACTTGTATTGGTAGAAGATTTGCTTTGATGGAAATCAAAATGGGTTTGGTTAAAGTATTGCAAAATATTACATTTAAGCGAGGAGTTAATACAAAGGTAAACAAATTTCGAGTTAATTGAAGTAAAATATTCAAAGAAAGTTATATTTGTATTTTATTCTATTTTCAGGAGGAAGTTGAACTTGTTCAAGGAAGAGGTCTTCATCGTCCAAAAAATGTCATTCTGAAGATCGAACGTAGAAAGTAATAAGTAATAAAAGCATTAAAAAATTCATTTTATTAGCTCATTTTCTTGAATTATAGCCACGTGATTATATTTGTTTGTGGCAAAGTTAAAATAACCAAGAATTAATTATTTTATATTGAAATAAGTTCAATTTGTAATCAGTGTGATCGAAAGTGTATTGCAAAATTTAAATATAAAGTTATATGTAATAATAACGAAACAATGAAAGTAATCGAATAAAAATGTCTATCTTTTCGATATATACTGTGTATATATATATGCATTTTAAATATTACCAAAGCATATGAATACAGTTTGTCCGTAAAAGGTTATGTTTGCTTTTAAATTATAAGAAAATAAACAGTTAAACCTTTATTATAAACTTTTAACATTTCGAATCATTGAGATTTAATCTACAATGATTCTTTTCTTGGACTAATATTGAAGAGAATAAAACAAAACTAAAAATATTCATGAATAAATTAATTTTTAGAAATATCATTTGCAATTGTTAATTCTACAATATTATTTTTTTTCAAATTACTGTTAAGTGAAATGAAGGAAAATTATATGATTAAATTGCTATAACCATACAATAAAAATATAAATAAAGGTTTCATTTCGTGATTACTTTATCTTTTCTCAACTCTAATTTAAAAAGTGCCTTCTTTGGATAATGAAGGACGTAGGTGGCATCCAGTTCCGGTCGATCCTAAAATCAAATTGAAGCAAATTTTTAAAATGCTATGTCAACAGATATTCATTTATACTGTAGTCATTACCTTTGTGTTTGTTCCCCTTCTTAATCTGGCACATTGTAAAACTTTAATCAGAGCTATTTTTATCTCTAGCATGGCAAATTTCATTCCTAAACAATATCTAGGTCCTGTTCCAAATGGTAAATTAATATAAGGAATGATATCTTCTTTATTTTCTGGTAAAAACCTAATATAAATAAATAAATATATATAAGAATAAAACAATTTTAAAAGCGTATATATAAATTTAGAACTTGCCTTTCGGGAATACAATTATCAGGATCTGAGAAATATTGAGGATCCCGACATAAAGCATAAATAGGCATGCCTATAAGAGAATTTTTTGGGATCAATATTCCCGTATTACTTAGCATATAATTTTGTGTCGCCACTCGTTCCAGCCTAAAAATAGATATATATATTGATTGAGGAGATAATTGTTTAAAAATCTCAAGATTTAAACTAGACAATATACAATATATCATAGAATGTAATTTAGAAACCATTATATATATATACTATATATGAATAACCTGTACAGGATACATTAAACAATACTATACATCTTAAAGAATAGGTTTATATATCTTATATGTGCGTATATCTTAAACTATAAACTAGAATTTAAAAATTAATAATCAGGCAAATGATAAGAATAAGGAAATAACAATTTTGAATACATCTTACAATTCATTTTTCAATTATATAAAGACAAACGTATACAATACACAAAGCTAAATTCTTTCTATGCATATAATTTAAAATATAAAAGAATAAATTATTAAAATAATACAAATTTCATTTATAATGCATTAACGTTTTTTAATAATACCTCGGTGATGGTGTATATAATCTGAGTATCTCTTGAAGAAATGCGTCTAAATATTTCATCCCAACAATTGAGTCATAATCCACGTCTTCCTATAAAATAATTTGTTAAAACAGAAATTTAGACTTAATAAACTACAATTTAAGATTAAGAGTTGTTAAATTTTACTTTATCCTTAAAAGTTTCGTCAATTTCTTTTATAAGTTTTTCTTGAATGTTTCGATGTACAGCAAGTTCATGCACAGCAAATAAAAATGTAGCATTTGTTAAAATGTAACCTCCGATGAAAAACATGATGCACTGGGCTACTATATCCTCCAACTCTAAACCTGATCAGAGTACAAATCACTTTATGTTCAGTTTTAAACAATATAATTACACGTTAAATTATAAAACTATAAATAAAAAATATGTTTTACTTTTCTTCTTGGCATTATTAACGTCTCTCTCTAGATTTAAAAGAGACTGCAGAAAGTCATTTGGTTTATCTTCCTGTTTAAAATAAATTTCCATTAAATGTAATGTAATGCAATTTATAACAATCATATTTGCATGACTCATACATCTTTCATTTTCTTCCTTTGCTCGATTACTTTCATAATGACTTGCTTAAAAAATTGTGATGTGGTAGGATCAAAAAATGATAAACGAAGAAATTTTGCCAAACCAGGGAATAAAACTGTTGGAATGTTTCCTTATAAAAATGTTATGATTTTTAAATTCTATTTTAATATGAATAATTTTACTTACTTGATAAATAAATTCTCCACGGAACAGGACTTCTAGTATTTCTAGCAGCTTTCACAAAAGGATTATTTGGATCCTTTCGCGAATCTAATGTAATACCAAAAGCGCATTTGGCAGTAACATCTGTAACATATGCACCGAAATACCTAAAAATTACATATGTATTTATAATTAAGTAAAATATACATCATGTAGGATTTGACACTATACAGACCTACATTTTAAATTTTAATAGAAATTAAGTATTCTCTACATTAAATACTATACACGTATATGTTAATTATTATGTTATAATACAGTAAACGATTTAAAATAAAGTTATTATGGCATTTGAATTTCTAATACGCTTATGACTAGAAAAATCTCATATTAACAGATAATATACAGTATAAAGCATAAGAATACAGATGTACGACGCTTATTGACGGGCTGCATGTACGAAAGAGATCCCGTATGATTATAATGGATCTGAAAAGTTCGTAGTTGCCTGTACCTTTTCTTTGTTTAAATAAATTTAAATAAATTGTATTACAGATAGCCTTTATGAGTAGTAGACTTTACCATACGAATTTGTCTATGCTAACCCTGTGATGTTCGATGTATTTCTCAAAGCGAATTCCCGTCAATAACCGATGCATACCTGTACATAAAGTATTATGTGCTCTGTCCGGCCCTCATCGATGGACTAAACCCTGACATTCTCATAACTGTATTGAAATTTTATGATAATAAAATAACTGTAAATAATAATTCAAAAATTTAATAAAGTATAATCGATGGTAAAATAAAATTTAAATGCAATTATTTAAAATAATTTAAAGCAAATTAATAATAATAAATAAATAAAGCGAAGTATATTCGCCTAAAGTTGAAATATTCAACGAAGTTATTACGAAGGTCTTATTATCATAACAGTATATATTTATTGAAACCATTTATCTGCTACCAAAAGAATTTTCAAATTTTCTTACATAGCTATTAAATTTCATTATAGTTTAAACTTACTTATCAATATCAACTTCTATCTTATTTTCAGCTGCTTCTAAGAAATTGCCGATTAATATTTGGGCACACTCATTAATTAGCTTGGTCATCTAAAGGATATAGGCCTACTTCATTAATATCGTATTTTTTAATTGATGCAATGCGTGCTTAAATACCTACCATTTTCATTTTACTAACAGTGAAAGCGGGAGTCATAATACTTCTCATGTCTTTCCACTTTTCACCAGTTTGTACAAAGAGCATCCTGTCAATAATAGGATCTCCAAATTTAAGACGCTAAGAAGTAAAACTAAAAGTTGTTATATGTATATAATACTATAAAATATAACTATAACGTTTTGTTTTGCATTTCGTACTCTTAAATCCGTAAAAGATTGAAAATCTTTTACTAAAATATCTTTCATTAGATTTGGATCAGCTATCATAAGAACTGGATTTGATCCCTCGTAAATTCTGAAATGAAACAAATTATATATTTAATAATTTAAAATTTCAGAATCTTCTCAAATATAAAACTTCATTACCCAAAAATTTTTCCGTATTTCCTGTACCATTTCTGCTCACGTACACCTAGAGACTAATATAAATATTTATTTTCATAAATAATAGCAATAAAAATGCAAGAAGTTTTGTAATAAATTTGTATTGAATAACTTACAGTGCTAAAATCTAATCTCATTGATCCCGTGAAAATCATTGGAGGCACTTCAGGTACTCCGAGATTACTCCAATATCCAAAATTTCGTGTTAAATAACTAAAAACAAAATCAAAGTATTTAGTTTAATGGAATACCTCCTTGCAGATGATCGGGTTATCATCTGTGTCTTCCGAGAGGACCCTACGGAAAATTATCCTATATTTAGATATTATAAACGTGAAGAAAATCCAGAAAACTGTACGTGGTCATCCACTTAGTGAGGCACGTACCCGCGATATCAATGGTTCAGTGGAATATCCACTTACGACTGATAGGAAAATCTAAATATACACAAGTAAATTTAATTATGATTATTATACTTAAACATTAAAAAAAATGGTTTAGCCATATTCTTAAATTTATGAACTCTTCCTTCCTTTTTATTTAAAAATACGAGTATAACGCTGCCTTGAATAAAGCCTACTATTAGAAATTATTTAATATTTATGATACTATACTCCGAAAACAATAAACACGTTATACAATTATTAGAAAATTCGTTGTCTTTGAAAGATTTTACTCTTTCAGCGAATGTTTAACACAAGTATCGTGTGAAGTTTTCAGATAAATGCGGATAATAATGCTTTTTGTTCTAATTATTTACTATACAGTATATTAAAATGTAAATAGGGTATCATCTCTCTTTCCAAAGCTAATTAAAATCAACATGACGATTTAGGCAACAGTGGAACTTTCTCAGGGAAATCGCGGACAGCTTTATAGTGATTGGAATTATCTCGAAGTTCACTTCGTGGTATATATATACTCTGTTTTTCCTCATAATACACTACAATTTTAAATTTGATCACGAGCAAATCCTGTCTATAGTAACCTAAAACTTTAGTGATTTCATACTTGAGATGAGATAATCATTCCCGTTTTTTTATATAAAGTGACAACCGATGGTATTTCATTTTCTAATGAAATAAATTACATTTCATTTCTTAATTTCTATTGTCTGCTCGATATCCCATAAGTCAGTTGAGATTTTTTGATTTCACACAATAAAGAGTAATTATTTTTAATTCGTTTCGTTTAATTTTAAAATTGAAATTTTAAAATAAATTAGAAAGTAATGCAGTCAAAACCTAGAAAATGAGTTCAAATAAATATAAATTTAATTCAAGTAGAAAAACAAATATTATTAATAAAAATGAGTAAACAACTTTATAGGTCAATTCATAATCAGCGTTAACCTTGACGAAGAGATAGAATTTTCGTCAAATCCAGAGCATGTTTATCGTTATAATATGTGATTTGCGAAACATAGAAAAATTAAATAAATATATGTCAGTATACATCAAATAATAAAATATATTCAGGTTATTTATAAAATTTGCAATGTTTAAAATTATTGTTAAAAACAGTAAGCTATAACTGTACTAAAAAGTGTCTTTATTTTTGCAATAAAAAAATAAAATAGTGTTTTAGTCTATCAATTAAACATAAAAAATATAAAGATCGACTCCTGTCAGCTTAACAGATGAAAGTTCGGGTTAGACATGTTTTGGTAACTGTTGCTTCTGTTCTTCCTTAAATAAATAATAAACAATAATAAACAAACACTCTACGTATTTCATATTTTCAAAACATGGCAAAAGGGACCTGCTAAGGAGAAGCCAATGCAGTCTACCTACTATATGAGTTCTGGATGTCCCTGTTTTCAAACCCTACACAAATTCTTTCGATGACTCTAATTACTTCGTTAGGGCTTAAGGTTTTTGATCGAGACGATTAGAAATTTAATTTGTTTTATTATTTTAAATGCCTCTTGAGAATATAATATATATATATAAAATATGATAACAGATTGCGTATTGGTAAAATACATCTAATAGCCTGTTGTTTGCATAAATACGCATAAATATTAATGTCAAACAGATTGATTTGATATAGGCCTAATTTGACTTTTTAAGAAAATTAGTATAAATGATAAAGTAAATATTGTAATATACTTACATATAAAGTGCTATTAAGATTCCGAAAAGAATCAAAACGTAATATGAAATTCCGTAGAGATCAGCCATTTTGAGCTAATATGCAAGAGCACTTCATGTAATGTTGTATGTGATAACTCTATCCATATCAACAAATAGAGATTTTGTGAATCTTTATCTAACGCGTAACACGATACAATTTGATTAATTAATGCTTTGGCATGGATTGAGGAAATGACGTCTTATTTTAGTCGAAACAAATTTCGGGATGTACTGCACCTCGTAAGAAATAAAACTTTCAACAATAAATTAATATTGTTCTTATCATTTTAATATTTCAAGGTTTATAGTAATTAAATAATGTTGATAAGACATTATAGCCTATAAGCATTCCTTTAATAAATCAATTACGAGTTGGTAAATAGGCATTATGTCTACGAAAAATGTGTTTTTTACAGATTATTTTTAAAATTTATTATGTTAATATCCCGAATATAAAATAAAAATTTGTATAGTCTTTGTTAATCTTTTTATTCGATAATAACAAAAATAATGTCTCTATAAAACTTGTTTTAGATACTTTCTGTCGTCAATATAAATGGTACTGTAGATATATATATATACAGTATTATATCTTTTGTATATAAATTAAATGTCTCTGCTATAAAATTCGTGGCCGGCGTTAATTACTTTAGTAAATATAAAATATAATTATGACATACAAAGATAAAAAAAACTTTGCTTTTGTCTTTCTTTATCGCCGTTCACTCCATCGGCAGTCCTTAGACGATTCACATAATCTCGGAGACGACCTTTCCTTTGAGGCTACAGCCTCCGCAGAACAAATGTAAAATCAGGTAACAGCGTCATCTGGTGTTATCGCCACATTCATAATATTTATATTTACTAAATGTAATTAACGCCGGCCACGAATTTTTATTAATTCTTTACTTTAAAAGTGTAATATTATGAATGTGGCGATAACACCAGATGACGCTGTTACCTGATTTTACATTTGTTCTGCGGAGGCTGTAGCCTCAAAGGAAAGGTCGTCTCCGAGATTATGTGAATCGTCTAAGGACTGCCGATGGAGTGAACGGCGATAAAGAAAGACAAAAGCAAAGTTTTTTTTTATCTTTGTATGTCATAATTATATTTTATATTTACTAACAGTATTATATCTTTTGTATATAAATTAAATGTCTCTGCTATTTAAAGCCAGATAAAATTAAACGTAAGTATTTATAAATACTAAGACAACTGTTTATTCTATAACTTATATCTTATTACATTGACAAATCCTCCTAATCTCATAATTTATTCTTATAATAATTATTATTTCTATATTTAAAAATAAATAAACATCAAATTAATAATTTCTAATCCTGATTACAATTTCGTTAACACACAAGAATTTTATTAAGTAATTAATTTATCTTCCCTTACATCAAAATTAAGAAACACGTTTTTCGGATAATGGAGCTTCTTGTTTTTATCAAACTCCGGTTGATCCTAAAATAACAAAAAATAATTTAAAGGTATTTTATTGCTGTTAATTTATTTTATACGTGATTTACCTTTGTGTTAGATCCTCTTCTAAACCTGACACGTTGAAGTGTTTTTATCAAAGCAATTTTAATCTCAAGAGTAGCTAATCTCATACCTATGCAATATCTTTGTCCTGCTCCAAAAGGTAAATTAGTATAGGGATAGTGGGTCTGTTTATTTTCGGATAAAAACCTGAAAGGGTAACGTAAAATTGAGTCATATCAGATGAATAAATTTTAAAATAAAATAAATCAGATAAACTAAGCATAAGCTATGCTTAGTTTAAGCAGCATTTATTTATCAAACCCATGCTGTTTTACCCTTATTAAAACATTTACATTAACATTAATAACTTGCCTCTCAGGAATAAATTTATCTGAATCAGGAAAGTATTGTGGATCGTGATGTATAGCATATGTTGGAATGGCTATAATTGTATCTGTCGGTACTTTTACTCCAGTATTTTCAAACATATACTCCTTTGTCAACGTTCTTTCCAATCTACAAACAAATAAAACTTTACAATCGAGGAGATTTTTAGAAGAAAAATATAAGATTTATTCAAACAATACCTCGGTAAAGGAGTGTATAATCTCAACGTTTCTTGAAAAACTGCGTCAAGATAATTCATTCTAACAATTGAATCATAATTTATTTCTTTCTGAAAAGCAAGTTGTTTAAGTAAAGTTTAATGGAAAATTAATTAAAGTTAATTATAAATTTATACTTTATCCTTAAAAGTTTCATCAATTTCCTTTATAAGTTTCTCTTGAATGTCTGGATGTACAGCAAGTTCATGAGCTAAAAATGTAAATGTAGCATTTGTTGACTTATAACCTTTGACGAAAAACATCATGCACTGGGCCATTATATCTTCAAATTCAAAAGCTAATCGAATTGTAATTAAGTTTAATTTAAAATTTATGAATTACGTGCAAAAAGCAATGTACTAAATGAGAACAATGTACCTTTCTTTTCGAACTTTTTTTGCAATTATATCATCATTAATTCGTATTTCCAGTAGCGACTGTATAATATCATTTGGTTTATCTTCCTGTTGGAAGTAAATTTTTGTTGAATAATTTAGTTTATATTAATCATATTTTCATTTTAAAAAAAAACATACGTCTTTCATTTTCTTCCTTTGATCTATTGCTTCTTCGAGCAATTTCTTAAAAAGTCGTGTTGTAGAACGAGCAAAAACAGATAAACGAATGAATTTAACCAAACTGGGAAAGCAAACTGAAAAACAAAAATAATACTTTCATATAACAATTTTATTGGAGTTCTATTTTAATATAAAATTCTTTACTTGATAAATAAACTTTCCATGCAGCAGGATTTATAGTATTTATGGCAGCTTTCACAAAAGGATTATTTGGATCCTTTCGCGAATCTAATGTAATTCCAAAGGCACATTTAGCAATAACATCTATAAAATATGCACCAAAGTATCTGTAATGACATTCTTCTAAGTAAAATCCAGCATACAAATTTTAAATCTATCTAAACTCAAAAGTAATATAAAAATAAAATTAGTCAAAGAATATAATATGAAATAATAATATCACAAATTGTTTTCATTATTAAAATTTTATTTTATTTATGAGTTTCGACTGTTTTATTATAAAATAAACAAATGTCTAAGAATTTACACGCAGAACGATAATAATGTTTATGTTAAATTGAGTTTAATGTATTTTTTTCTATTTTATGTACTGTCCAGTACATATAAGGATATAATTCTTATTTATGCAGCTATCAAGTTCAATTTTCGTTGGAGAAGACTTTTAGAGTTGGAAAAACTTACTTTTCAATGTCGACTTCTACCATTTCTTCAGCAACTTCAAACAAATTCTCTGCTAATGTTTGGGCGCATTCAATAATTGAATTGGTCATCTAAAAAGATAAATGTTATTAAAATCTTATTTTAAATAATATCTTTTAAGAATACTTACCATTTTTATTTTACTAAACGTAAAAGAAGGAGTTACCAACACTCTCATTTGTCTCCATTTTTTACCAGTTTGTACATAAAGCATCCTATCTATAATAGGATCTTCAATTCGAGCAGTCTAAAATTAAAATAACTGTAACGATATAATAATATATAGATGTATATTTTGTTTTGTAAATGAATAACTTACTCTTAAATCCACAAAGTATTGAAAATCTTTAATTAAAATATTCCTTATCCACTTTGGTTCTGCTATCATAAGAACTGGAGTAAAACCTTCATAAATACTGAAATAAGATAATGTGTTTAAAGAGTTTTATAGTTTCAGTATGTTATTAAGTATAAAAATAATATTATACCCAAAAATTTTGCCGTATTTTTTGTACCATTTTTGATCTAATTTTCCCATTGGCTGCAACAAATTACTCGAATAAAAAGTCATGTAAAGTTTATTAAATTTTAATATAAGACTTACAGTTGTGAAATCCAAGCCTTTTGAACCTGTAAAAATCATCGGAGGTACTTCGGGAATTCCAAGATTATACCAATAATCGAAGTATTTTGTGAGATAACTAAAAAATTAATTTATAAATATTTATATTATTATATCTTAATTAAAAGAAAAAGAAAAAAAAACACTTTATGTTTATGAAATGAAGCTACTTTATCATGAAATAGCGCATAACACTTGGCGTTAAAAGAAAACCGTTATTTACTCTTATTTGACACTTGTTTAGACACTTTACGTGTCTTTTCCCATAGAAAGTCCTCCCAGAAGGCAGATCGCCTGTGTTTTATTATTCCAATGAATATAACATAATTAATTACATTTATGATATTATAATATTGTTTTTGTATATAATATATAAATAAAAGAATAATTTAAATATTTATTTTGTTAAGGAATTAAATAATAATTTTAATTAATTAACATGATCTAAAAGTAATTAATAAAAATTTAAATAAAATATTCCAACTATTAAAAATGAAAAGAATGAATAATTTAATTTTGCAATGTTAAATCTAATGTTAGTCTGTTTGTAATTTAAATCTACAAAGCTATAGATAATTTCTGACATTATCTTGATAGAAAACACATTTTATTTTAGCTCATTTTCAACCGAGAATCACGTTTAAAATATAATAATTATTAGTATATATATATATATATATTACTTGTACAGGTCACAAAAATAAATGTTACACGTTAGAATAATTAAAACATTTCATAAGAACTTTAAAATAATTAATTAAATTAATATATTATTTTCTAATTTATGTGCTAATTTTTATCAATCTTTCAATACAAGTTTTTATTTTGCATTTTTAATGGAGATTTCATCAGTGACGGATTTATTTATGGCTTTCCAGGACACTGGCAATTATGAAAATCCTTATAGCGAATAATACCCATGCATTCTGTACTTTAAATGTATACAGTATTTATAAATATTTCCTGCTATATTTGGCTTCCTGAATCGCTGCACATAAGTTTATATAGTTTAATTAATTATTAAATAAAACTTATATAAATATATATATATTATTGTTTATTTAATTACACTAATTAAAAATAAAGTCATACTTACAGATAAATTAAGAGAAGAATTCCTACTGGGATTAAAATATAATAAGATATAGGAGTAATGTATGCCATTTATGCTGCAAAAATCTTTTTTTTCCCGCAAATAAAAATTATTATTTTTTTTTTTTTTTACTATTTACGCTTTCAATAAATTTATACAATACCGGTACTTACTTTTCTAAAATTAAAATAATTGTTTATTAAATTACATTTAAAAACACGTAAAAATAACTGACATTATATCAGAGCAATTCAATGATACACAATCACAATAACATGATATTACAGTATAAATGTCTTCCTAATTTTCCAATGGCAGGAAATATACTTTATGTAATTTTATATTTCATTTGTAATTTAATAGCAAATCTTATGGTAAAAATCTCTCATATACTTCTAAAAAACTCCAATAAATAAGAAAAAAACCTGTATGAAATGTGTTAGTATATTATAGATTTAAGAGTGAAGTTTTACTAATATCTTACATGTGTATAGAATTTATTTTACATTAAATAGTTACGTTAAAATATATATATATATAAAATGGAAACTATTTATTCTATTTAGTTTAGTTTGATAAAATTGAGGAACGATTTAGTTTAGTTTGATAAAATTGAGGAAATTCCTTCCAAGAGAAAGGACTTTTTTTGGGAAAGTGACCCTATTTACACGTGAGAAAACCTGGAAAATTTCACTTGGCCAGTCAGATGCGAACCTACGATTGGTGTTCGGCGTTTTCATTTAGCTCTTCATTTAAAGATTCATTTTAATTTTTCAAATTAAACTGTAAAAGCTAACTTGATGTGTTGTAACTCTAAATGTATATTTCTGTTTATTGTTATTTTTACTTTTCCGGCTGTTATACATAACAAAGGGAAAGTATGGCGATTGGTCAAAAAGTGACCTCCCCACATTTTTACATTTTTGGATTCGGGACACTTTGATCGTCAAGAAATGCAAAAAAAAAAAAAAAAAAAAAAAAAAATTGGGGGTAATTTCTGTATGTATGGATGTTAATGTGTATATGGGGAGCGCGATTTTTTTCACCCTCTTTGAAGTTTAATAATTCCTACGCTTTTAGTCGACCATTTCAGGGAGGTTTGTGTACTAGGGAGATTTAATCTATTAAATGTTGGTGGTTAAAGATGAGGTAGGAAGATAAAGGAGGTGGTGTGTCATATCTAGAGCAGGGTCGGACTTAATGACGCTCTTACTCGTTATTAGAATTTACAAATTTTTTTTATAAAACTCATTTATACTCTAAAAATTAAGCTTATAATAATTAAAAACATAAAAAGTTTTAATAATAAAATATCATAACAGATGGCGCCACAAACGCATCTTTAAACGTTTCCGGCAAAGTTAAGCAACTCGTTACTGGAGAGAGAAGTAATTCCATCTTACGCTAAATAATATTTTAATTGGTGTAAAAAGAAATACATAAATAATAATTTAATTAATTAAATATCAAGTTGTTCAGATTTTATATATTTGTCATGTTTAAAATTGTAAAATAGTAAAAGATTCGATTTTTAAAAATTATTGGCATAATAAATACAATATTTTCACGTAATTATAATTAAATAATCATATAATTTTCTTAATTATAATTTTTTTTTGTAAATTAATTTTATAATTAATATTTGAAAAATCTTATTATAAAACGTATTTATTTCTATAAAAGTTTTAAAATAAAAATACAATCAAATGTTTTAAATAATGCATTTTAATACTCTTCTAAAGCTTTAATATACAGTACATGTTTCTGTGCTATTTCATACACACAGATTACACAGAAGTGGAAAAAAAATGTATGATAATATTATTTAAATAATAAATATGACATTAATATTAAAACAAACTTTAAATATCCTACAGCACTTACATTTTTAAAGATATTTTAATATTTATTTAGACCAAATCGATATTTTGTGCCGCATTTATTATATTAAATAAATAAGTAAATATTAGAAAATTATATTTATAATGTGTAGAACAAAGTCTTATTCGTATATTATTTAACAAAATAATTATTTAATATTTTTTGTAACGCACAAATTTGTCATGAAACCTTATTAATGAATATTTTTGATTATTGAATACTTTAAAATTACAGTGCATTTCCATTTACTCGTGAAGAAAACATTATTTTTTAAAATAATTTTATTGTATTCGTTTTTTTTTTTGTTACCGTATAAGCTTAAAATCTGTTTTTTCTATACACAATCTGTATTTAAACATCTATATTAAAGTAAGGCACATGTTGCTAGGTGTATACACTCTGCACTTCTGAATCTGCCATCTTTTAACTTGATTTATCCTGAAACTATAATGATTTTCAATTATTACAGATGTAAAAAAAAATTAAACTAAACAATAGCTAAAAGATATACAGGTGGAAAAAGGCCTGATTTATGTATAAGATGAATAAGTTAGATTTAGATGAGTAATGGAGGGTAATCGCTGTCTTAGGTCTTATGCTATAAGGCTATAATTTGGTGCCTCATACTTTAAAATTTCTTATTTGGTAGGGAGAAATGGCCTCTTATATATTATAGCTTAGGATATTAACGTGGGTTAAACGTTTGAAAGGCATACTTACATGTTTTTCGATATTTATCTAAAACAGCATTGTCATTATATTCGAAAGGATCCAATGATTTCTGTAACATAAATTTAAAATTAATTACTTATTTATTTTTAATTTATTATAAAAATTAAAAGAATTATGATAGATTCATACTGCAGCACTAATTCCTCTTTTTCTGCTTCTACAGATTGATGAACGGAAATGTTTCGATCCAAAACCAATTATTAAAACAATAAATATTCCCTGAAATGGAATCGTATTAATTTCAATTATTAATAAGGTTTAATAAAAATTAAAAGTTATTTATAAAAATTACCAAAGACGCATTTAAAACTTGAAAAACTGGATTAAACGGAGGTAAGTCATCCAGTCGTAAATCAATATAAGTAAAAACTGCACAGACCCAAGTTACCAGAAATAAAATATTAACGATGAAATGTGTTTTAGCTGCAGAACTAAAACAATTTTTTAAAGTTAATGTATTTAATTTACACAAGAAAAAACGTCCTTTTTAAATTATTCAAACCTTATTTCATTTACTACTGCCGTTTTCTTGATAACAGGAGTGCCAATGTTACACATAGTTAGTAACGACCATAAAAATGCAACCTATCAATTAAATATTTAAATAAAACTCTATAAAATGAATGTAACAATCTTTAAATCGTTAAAACTCTGTTATATTTAACAGAAACTTTAATTAACTTGAATTACCGTTGTTGGTGCTAAAATGCTTCCGATAAGTATCATTTTCATTTCGTTCGTTGGTCCAACCATACATCTGTAAACTCATATATATTTAAGATTACTGAACACAATTAAAATTAATTTTTATTTAATAAATTTGCTTATTTAAATTACCTGTAATCGTAGCCGTAATCTGTATATAAGACGACCGAGACACCGACAGCTATAGCAGGCAAGCCTATAGAATTGTTCGAATTTTATAATCAGCAATTGAAATAATTAATAAAATTAACTTACCCCAACCAAGAAGTAAATATAAGAAAATTCTTCCTTTGACAACACCAGCTACAATAGCACTAAATAATGCGTGACCTTCCATTAAAAGCCACGCTGAAACAGCAGTGTAGAAGTAATGGATAGTACCTGATAAAACTCTGCAGACCTCCTAACATGGTAAATAAAAATTATTTTTATTTATGAGAATTACTAGAATTGTATACATATATTTAAAATTTTACCTCATTATCACGTAAAAATTCGGCAGCTAAAAACGAGCCTAAAGCAACTACAGCAGCAATAGATGTGTTGAATCGAATTGTGTGAAATTGTTCGTGCAAAGATCTGAAAATAAAAAAAAATTATTAAATTAATACAATTAAATATATTAATTAATTAAAATAAAAGTTGCTTACGCGGAATAGGCGATGCAAATTATATAAAATAGAAGAAGCAGCAAAGAAATTCCCATAAGAATCCATTTTAGTAGTTTTAACCACTGCGGTTCAGGTGGAATATCCTATATAAAATAGGAAAATAAAACAACTAAGATTATTCTTTTCGTTATTGACTTAACAATAAATAAATATTAAATGATTATCTAGTATAAAATAAAATAGGTAATTATAGATGATTTTATCGGATAACTTTGAAATGAACTGGGGGATCGATCCTTTGTCGAATCCTTTTTCTAGTTTAGTTATGCTTTACGCTATTTTGGATTCACAGAAATAATACAAAAATATTTCTGTGGAGTATTAGAAAAATCAGAATCATAACAAAAATTTTTATATCCAGAAAAAAAAATTAAACACAAATATTAAAATAAATTATAGCACTTTTTAACAAATATTTACAGGCTGTTAACTTAATAACATTGTGACAATATCATGTAAATGATGATGGATTGGTTCTAGTGGATTTAGCAGCAATCTATCGTTCTGGGAAAGTCCGAGATAAGTCCAGCAGACGAAAAACCCCATAAATTTTTACTGTCGGTCTGTTCCGGACATGTCGGACCTCGTACCGCATCCCTGGACCCCCAATTGTGAACCTGAACGAACCCACGATGGATATTTAAAAAAAAAAAAAAGTCTCTGTTAGTGCCAAACAAAGCGGAAAAAATCAAAAATGAAAGAAAAATATTGTTTTTTTTTTAAATATTATTTAAAAAAGAGGATGACTTCTATACTAACTTTGATCTTCTATTTGTGCACATCAACGATTCTCAAACTTTTTATATTTACTATTTTTAAGTATTAGGTTGGGGAAAAAGAAATCCATTATTTTTATGTTTATTTTAAGACTTTATTTAACATGGTTCGGATTGTCCGATTTAGGTCAAATATGCACCGTTTTGTTTTATAATTTGTTGACATTTTAAAGGTAACTTCATAATGCCTCTCTCATAGAAGCCCTGGTCCCTATTGGCAAAAAACTCAACTAAGCGATTTTCGTGATCTTCTCTTGACGCCAATTTTTTATCACTAAGGAAGTTTTGCAATGATAAAAAAAGATGGTAATTGCTTGGTGCCAGGTCCGCACTATAAGGTGGATGCATCAAAACTTCCCAACTAAGCTCCCAGAGTTTCTGGCAAGTCCCTATAGACGTGTGTGACGTGGCGTTGTCCTGATGAAAAACAACACTTCTCCTGTTGGCCAATTCTGGCTGCTTCTGATCAATTGCTAGCTTCCAATGGTTTAATTGTTGACAGTAGAGGTCCGAATTTAATGTTTGACCATATGGAAGCAGCTCATAGTAGATGATTCCTTTACAGTCCCACCAAATGCACAGCAAATCCTTCCTGGCCATTATTCCTGGTTTGGCCACCATTTTGAGCCGCTTCACTGCGCTTTGACCACGCTCGTTTTCACACAATATTGTCATATGTGACTCATTTCTCATCCCCAGTCACCATCCATTTAAGAAATGGGTCGATTTTGTTCCATTTGGCCAAGGCTTTGCAGATGAAAATTCGATCCATCATGTTTTTTGTGTCAATTCGTGTGGCACCCAAACATCAAGCTTCTTTTTGAATCCAGCTTTAAGCAGATAGTTTAAAACTGTTTTGTGGTCAATCTTTAGCTCCTGGGTGATGCTACAACTGCTAACATGCTTGCCCATTTCAATCATTTCCATGATTCTATTGACATTTTTAATGACGGGCCTACCTATGCGAGGTGCATCTTTAACATCGAAATTACCAGAATAGAATCGACGAAACTAAAATTGTGCATAATTGGCTGTGACAGTATCGGGACCATAAACATCATTCACAATTTCAGCTGCCTGGATTGCATTTTCGCCTTCATCAAAGCAAAATTGTAAAACATACCAAATTTTCTCTTTGGTAACTTCCATCTTTTACACCTTATAACTCACAACTAAATCGACCAATCAAAAAACTGTAACAGAATTTTTTTTAGTATAAAATGTCACTTTTCCAGTGAGCACAAGTCTGAACTTGTTTGATCAATACTTTACGAGATATATATCACTACAGCCATCTAGCAACAAAATAATGGATTTCTTTTTCCCCAACCTAATATTAAAGTAAATCATATTTAACACTTTAAGTAACTAATCAGTTACATTTTTGGTATGTTTTTTAATTGCAAATTAAACTGAAATTGTACAATTGAATTTATTACGGATGAATTTTAATTTATATCATAATTTATTACAATGAAAGTTAAATAAACGGTTGTAAATAAAATAATAATGAGTAAAAAAACTCATATGTTTATACCAACCAGAATAGTTAATATAACCTTAAGATATATTTAAATCTAGGCATTATATAGTACCAAGTGCACATGCTTTAAACCAAGTGCACATGAATCACGAAAGAAATATATTATTGAAAGGAACTCACGAAAGGTTTTCTTAACTTCGACATCACAGTAAAGATTCCTGATGACTGACAAGCACAAGTCGTAGATTCTTCCGAAGAGTTAACTAATTTGCAATCTTCATCTGACCATCCGCCTTTATCGTCTCGTCTGATTAAAAGTATTAGAAGTAAATATATGAAGAAGATAAACATGTTTAAAGTAGATTTGTTAAATTAAAAAATAAATAAATTACCCTTTAATTTCCTGGCTTTCTTTCCAACGCACGCAATATCTTTGTTTAATCTGAAGTGCAGTAAATGTTAAATTTTAGAGAAAGAGAGAGAGAATGTAGATTACATAATATACAATGTATAAGACTCACTTCACAATTTTCAATATCTGATTCAGATGCCAGAAGTTTACGTCCTGTCATTTTTTTCTAAAATATCAAGCAATATATCAGCTATTATATATTTTATACGTAAATATATTATATAAAAAGAAAAATAAATTACTTTCTGCTTATTCGAAAAACCCATCAAAATAGGATCATTTTCTAAATTATCGGAACTCGCTTCAGGTACCATCTCTAGTGATGTCACATCACCATCGATAAATACCCATTCATCGTCATCACCCCTAAAACAGAATTTAAAAATATAAATTTATAAAGTAAAATATGGTAAAATTATCGCAGAATTTACATACGAATTAGAATTTTGAAGCGGTGCAACCGAACTCAAACTGTCATATTTACAGTTCAGTATATGAATACGTTCACCTAAAACGAAACATTATATATAAAATATAAATTAAAATTGAATGTTATTGTATTAATATAATCTTTATTTACTTGGTTTTCTATTTCCTATAATTTTCGACGAAGCCGATAGTTGAATTTTTTCTTCGGCAGTTTCATTTTGTTCTTCCGATTGCATATGTTCCGAGAGGGGAATGTTACCATTATCTTCGCCAAGTATCTTTGCTGCCGACGAAACAAAGATCTTGCATTCTGAAAATTACAAGACTGTAATAGTCATTATTTTTAATATTTTTATTTATTTACTTTATAAAGTTTACCAATATTGAAACATTTCTGTTCGATGACAGTAGGAATTTCTGTGTAATTTGTATCCGTTGATTTTAGCAACACCCAATCCACATACGATTTTACCAATCCTGCGGAACCGCCGCTTTTCTATTAAAGATAAATCATTAATGTAAACCATTTTTTAAAATAAAATAGATATAAAATTCTATTTTTTTTTTTTTATTTCGGGAAATCATAGTCATTGGCTACGTTCAGCAGACAACAGTTCTACTGGTAACATTAACTGCTACATAATAGCCATGAATCTGATGAACGATGAATTATGAATTGATATCAATGGTTTGTGGCAATATATTAGCTTCTGTTTGTTTTCACAACATTCGAAGTAAATTAAATCCATTTCTAAAATTTATATTTTGCGTATATCTGTTTTTAATTGCTAATAACTTTATTGATGAATAAACGCAGGCTTTCATAAGCGTAAATGTTATGTGGGCACAACCATCTTTGAACAGTTATAACTACCTAAAGATAAAGTAAATGAAGACTTCTACTAAAAATAATGTCAACACATCTGAAGATGTTTCGAAGTAGCGCTTCTGTATAGGCAATGGCGAAATTACAATGGTGAAAAGTGGTTCGGTCGAGCAGGACCCCGAGTCAACAGGGATCCGAAGATGTCAAGCAAAAAGCCTACTACCCGTGAATAAATAATTATTTTGATCATGGATCAAGTATTTTTTTTTAAAATCTAGACTAAGACCATTTTGGGGGATTTAAATCTCGTCCTTTGTAGCAGGGGATGGGATTCGAAGAGGAGGAGGGAGGAGCCCGCATTAGAATTTCAAACCAAAGCCCGAAATGAAATCCGCTTCTATGTAGAGGTCATTTATCAGAAAATACTCAACTGCTCCAGAATTTTCGAGTCTAGTGAGTGCAGCACTGCCATTCACTTCTATTAATCGTTCTGAAATGTTAAATAATGGAAACATGTATGACTTAAATCTATATCATAAAATTTGAACTGTACACGTAATATCTATAGTTCAAACTTTAGGCGAAAAATAAAATAAATAATAAAATGCATGTTTTAAATTATTTTAATTGTCTGACAACATAAAACTTTCGAAAGAACACATTCGCGTGCTGTTACTCATTCACATCAAAAGTGACCACAACGCAACGAAAGTTCACGATGTCATTTGCAAAATGTTTGTTAAAGCGTTTACGAATGAACAAAGATCAGCCAGCTGTTGCAAATGTCAAAGGACCGATAGTGCAGAAGGCAATACGTTTGTTTGGCGCTATCATGATGGAGCAGCTTCCAACCCACATCACTGTCACGAAAGAACTTTACTGTGAACGACTAGATCTTTTCAATACCACTACTACAACGTGCCAGCCTATAGAGCAAAAATGACCTTACAGAAGTTGGTCAATCTAGACTAGATGGTTCTGCTTCATCCAACATAGCCCAGACTTGGGGCCAACTCACTACCGTCTATTTCGCGCCCTGAAGAACCATATTGCTAATTTACAGTTCAATACCTAACGCTTGAGACTTTCTTCAAAGAAAACCAGTCATTCTATTTTCACGATATTGAAAGTTTGCAGCAAAGGTATCAAAATATGATTGATATTGATGATGATTACCTACAAGACTAGTCGTTGTTGAGTTAATTGTCAATATAGTTTTTTCAAAATGTCTAAATTTCACCTGTACAACCAATCTTGGAAATTGTACTGGAAACTCGACGCTTTTAATCGTTTCAATGAAAATTAACATAAAGTATATAACAGAAACAAATATACTTCTTTTAAAGTATTTTACGTACTTTATTTATCTCTTTCCAACAGTCAGCATACTTTTCAGCTAAAGCACCGCAAACCAAATTTTGGAGAAGCTGTTAAAGATTTATGCATTTATTATAATAAAAAAAACTATTATAATTTTTACGAAAATATAATTAACTCTTACCAGATTTATTTCAAAAACTTCTACACTTATATTTTTCTTTCTAGATAAAGTTGTTGTTTTTTCCATTATAATATTAATAATATTGACCAAACTTGTTAAATCTTCACACATTTTTTCTTCTTTCTCTTCATCAATTTTTTCATCGGTGCTGTTTTCTATTAAAAAAATTACGAGCGGATCATATAAAAATATATTTAAATATACCATACCGTTTAGAAATATACATCCATTATTACTTTCATCCGCTGGTTCGGGTTCGATTTTTGCGACTTTGCCCAAATGTTTTAGAACCTCTCGCAAAACTTCGGGATTGTCTAAAGGAATGTCTCCCTAAAATTAATTTGATAAAAATAAAAATAATTTACTTGAAATATTTTCATTTTAAATTATATGTGAAGGAACTTGCCACAAGAGCAACGAGTTTAGCCAAATTTGTTTCGCAGAATAACGGATGAGTTTCTGTATCGCAGTCTAAACATTAAGAAAAGTGGAATTACATAAAGCATACAACTTTAATTATTTAAGTTTAAAGTAAACACACTACAAATTCGATAATAATAATAAGTTTTAAGATATAACTTACTTTTCTCTTCGTCTGAAGCCCAACGAGAATATTGATCATTAGTTTAACGCTTATAGAAGATTTAATAAGAATTAATAGAGAGTATTTACCATAATCACCAAGAAAGCAACTTGTTTCTCGAGGTGAAAGATCACGAAACCAATACGCAATTTCATCGAGTTCACAATCAGCAAAATGACTGTAACCAGATCCAACTTTCTTGCAACCAACTGTAACTTCATCTTGTTTCTTTACTTCTTCTGTTAATTCTTCCGGATACATAGTCCAAGCTTCCAACGTGTTGTTAACGTAAATCTGAATTTTCATTAAATCAATTAATAATTAATTAAAGAAAATAATCTTAATTATTGTTAATAATGATACTTCACTTTTATGCCATTATCCTTTTTCCATGCTACACCCAAATTACTCCAAGTACTATTCGGTATTGGGCCAGGTGCGCATGCTTCCCATTTTTGATCATTTTTACATACACCGGCACAAAGAGTAATTTCAGAATAATAAATATATAGTCCCGGGCACCCTATAAAATTTTAATACTTTGTATGAAGTGGAAACAACAACGTTTAAATGTGCAAAATATAGAAGATTCTTTTAAGTTTCTCACCCGAATCGATTATATATTTGCGTCTTTTGCTTCTGTAAAATATAATATTAACCCAAACGCTGAAAGAGAATCCATTTGGACATTGGGTAGGATCTTTCAAACAGTTTTCGTGTCCTTTTTCTTTCGCAAAATTGGTAAACTTAAGACACGCTCCAGCATCATCGGAATCTTCTTCCGAACGAAACGAAGCACCCCAACCTAACCCTATAGGGCCGTTTGCGAATGAAACAGTTTTATCACCTACATCTGTCCCATTTAGTTTCATATTGGGCCAACAGTAGCTTGTGGACTCGCAGTAAGGCAAGCAGGCTAAAAATTAATTACAATTCCTTAAATTATTGTTAAACATTGAGACAGTTTTGGCATCGTCTTCCGTACTTACTTTCATTTATTACAGCTGTGGTAGTTGAAATCGGAGTTGTTGTAGATTCTGTCGTTGAAACAGTAGTAGTTGTGGTTGTTGTTGGTATAATTACCGTTGTCGTTGTTGTTGTAGGTAAAGAAGTTGTTGTGGTTGTGGTTACACCGGTTGTGGTTGACGTTTCTGAAGTTGTTGTTGACGTAGGAGCAGTTGTTGTTGTAGTTTCAGTTGTTGGAATCGTCGAACTTGTTGTAGGAGGTTTAGTAGATGTAGGTTCAGTTGTTGTTGTAGATGTTGAAGCTTCAGTAGTTGTAGTTGTTGGAATGTTAGTAGTGGTGGATGTTTCGACTGGAGTTGTCGTAGATGTAATTGTTGTTGTTGTTGGAACCTCAGTTGTTGTTGTGGTCGGAGATTCTGTTGTAGTTGTTGTCGTGGTGGAAATTTCTGTTGTAGTTGTTGTTGTGGTTAGTTTTTCGGTGGTAGCTGTTGTGGTGGTTGGTTCTTCAGTTGTGGTTGTTGTAGTGGTTGGTGTTTCTGTTGTAGTTGATGTCGTTGATGTGGTAGGCGCTTCTGTTGTAGTAGATGTTGTTGTTGGAGCTTCAGTTGTTGTGGTTGTTGTGGTACTCGTTAATTCAGTTGTCGTCGTTGTTGGAGCTTCAGTTGTTGTTGTAGGAGCTTTCGTTGTTGTCGTAGGAATTTCTGTTGTTACTGTCGGAGAAACAGTTGTTGTTGTTGTTGTCGTCGGAGCTTTAGTTGTCGTTGTTGTGGTTGTAGGTGATTCTGTTGTTGTTGTTGTTGGAGTTTCAGTTGTTGTTGTTGGGGGTTCAGTTGTAGTTGTAGTTGTTGGAAGTTTGGTGGTTGTTGTAGTTGTAGGGGATTCGGTAGTTGTTGTAGTTGTCGGGCGTTCAGTTGTTGTTGAAGTTGTTGGGGGTTCAGTTGTTGTAGTTGTTGTAGGAGGTTCAGTTGTTGTAGTTGTTGTCGGGGCTTTTGTTGTAGAAGTTGTTGGGGATTCGGTTGTCGTCGTACTTGTTGGAGGTTCCGTTGTTGTGGTAGTTGTCGGGGGTTCGGTTGTTGTGGTAGTTGTTGGAGGTTCTGTTGTCGTCGTAGTTGTTGGAGGTTCAGTCGTTGTGGTAGTCGTCGGGGGTTCCGTTGTTGTCGTAGTTGTAGGAGGTTCAGTTGTTGTGGTAGTCGTCGGGGATTCCGTTGTTGTCGTAGTTGTAGGAGGTTCAGTTGTGGTAGTCGTCGGGGGCTCAGTTGTTGTGGTTGTTGTTGTTGTTGGGAGTTCAGTCGTTGTTGTCGTCGTTGGAGCCAATGTAGTTGTAGTAGTGGTAGTAGGTGCTACAAAAAGAAATAAAATATTAACAATATAATTTATTTCGTGCTAAAAAACATTTTTATTTGGTTAATTACAGAAAAATATTCTTACCTTTAAGTGAAAAAGCATTAATTAATCATACAAACTCCATCAAACCCACCTGAATTAGACGAACCTCTGATAAATAGACTAAACTGGAAAAAAAGCATACTTGAACATAACACATTAACATTCATTACTTTCATTCACACATGATTTTTGTTGTACAGATGCTTGTCATCTTGTGTTTAATTTATAAAAAATGAACAACTACACAGATAAATCCTCGTTTTATTTCTATCAATACAATATTTATATTACAGAAATTAATATATCGATAATATAAAAATTTCAATCTTCATCCTTATGAAAAAATTCAGATATCTTTCTTCATTCTTTCTATAAAAACATATCTAAAAATCGAAACTAGACTGTTTAAACTGTAAGATTGGAAACGGAATATTCAATTTATAGTCATTAAATTTTTTTAAAACAAAGTCTTAATTCAACAGAGTGATTATTAATTATATTGATTATAAAATAAAAATATTATTCAATAAAAATGCAAACAATTCTTACCGTTTCCAATCAATATAAGATTTTCAAAGCAGAGAAGTATTCAGATGCGCTCTCATATCACATTAAAATCACATATCGTACGTCACACATCCAATCAGCATCCGCATTAAAAAATTCATGTCGTGACGTACATCTCACGAAAGTCCTAATTGGACAATTGCACGACGATGCCGGTCCACGAATCTACAAGTCACGATAAATAAACATTTCTCGACTCTATTGCCATAGAAACTGATTCAAGTTGAGATAAATTAATAAACTTGTATGAACTTTACATATATTTTAATGATAGAAAAAATCAATAATGAGTATTTAGTTGTTAAATTTATCAGAAAACATGGCGGTTTGATTTTATAGAATTTATTTAAGATTTCATAAAATAAAATTTTATATATTTCCCGTTTTTGAATGGAAGATTCTATTATAAAACGGTATCGTGACTAGACATACGTGACCTTTATTTATCTGTTAATTTGTTGCTTTTCGTGTACAGATGTATCTAGTAGCTACTGGCAACAGAAACGTCTCCAATACAACAACTCTTAACGGTAAATTTGACGGTTCACTTAATTTTTAATATTTATCTGCCTATATTTTTATAAAGCTAATCAATTTTCATAACAATTAGCATAATTTTACTTTATCTTATTCATTAATAATTATGTTAAGTAGAAATTTGTAATACTACAGATTAAAATGGATGTTTAAGCTTAAATCTTCAAAATATCTAGTTTAAAACAATAGTTATGCTAAGCATTTATTTATTTTTTTTTCATTTTTGACTCTTTTTGCTCTGTAGACACTAAGGGGGTCGTTTAAGTATGCGCCCATCCTGGTTTCGGCCAGACCCGTCAGTGGCGCGTTATCCTATGGGCAAAAATGGCAATTGCCTGGTGTTCCCACCAGCAGGGAGCCCCAAACCAATCTTTTATTTAAAAAAATATTTCCCTCAAAAATTCCTCCGAAGAAAAAATTTTTGAAGTCAATATTGCACATGGAGTCCCCGAATTCAAATTTGTCTGAGCGCCCATGTAGTCATAACGCACCACTGAGGCCCGCAATGGGAGCAGGCTGAATGATGAGAAGCAGACCCGACGTATCCGGAACCTGCCCCAGGAAAAAGCTTAAAAATAAACTTAAGTAACAAGTCAGAAATTCTATATAAATTCTTATTTTCAATGTTTCATGCTCTATTTTCAGTCCTTCTTTTAACTTTTAATGCTGCATCCTGTCATCTGAGAGGCATTTTAAGCATTAAGATATATGTATTACAAATTACATTATTACTTCCAGAGGATGTTCCAGATATGTCGAGCTCATCCTTCAGCTCCGAACCCGTGAGGGCATGGAAAAAACCCTTGTAGTGTCCACAGGCTGGAAAGAGTTAAGTATAGTGACGAGATGAGATATCGTTTTCCATTTCTAACATATGCTGGCCTACCATATAGATCCATTTTGTAATGCACGAAATTATAGTCGATCCTCTCACAAACAGGTCAGTTCATCAATCAGGCATTATATTTATTGTGTCCGGGATCAGACTGAACTGAAAATTATGTCCTGGGTAAAACTAGAATATAGACCATAGACATTAATGTGTTTATATTTCAACTTAATGTGAGTATAACATGACATGAATGTCGTTCCATGAGAGTTGAAGGTAATCATCTCTAAAATTAGTGAACAAGAAGCAACAGAAGCAGAATGACCAGCTCATGATGTGCCAAGAAAAGGCCGGTGCAAGTTCTGCCCTCGTCAACATGATCTGAAAACTAAAATCTGATGCATTCATATGTTCAGAACATACAAGTGGACGACTCTGCAAAGATTGCCGAGTTTAATTTTAACAGATTGTGTAGGTTTATTCTTGCACCATAATATAACCTTACGTTTAGTTTAAATTGTATTTAGACATATTGTATGCAAATAAACGGAATGAAGTCTACCCCATCATTTAACTGCGATTTTATTTCACCAGCACGGTTAACGATTAAAACAAACGCTGTAACAAACCGTTTGTCTTCAAGTAATGAGAAATCAAAGTCTACAGTTGTTGAATATTATGAAAAGCTCTCGTACATTGAGCACGTCACCCCTTTTCGTCAGGATTGTCATTTTCCTACTCCCCGAGGTGACGCCAAATTTCATTATCAACAAACAATAGAAAATTCTTGACTTCTAGCGTATTCTGCAAATATAAAAGAAAATAATGAATGATATTTGTCCGTTGTCCCATGCAACTTTATCGTATGCTGAAAACAAAAATGTTCCTTGTTTTCGAGGCCATGTTACCCCCGATTGCAACCAGAGCCACCTTGTGGTAACTCTGATCCGACGTTTGTTTGTTTTGTTAGCTACGGCAACGCAACACTTGGGCGATCTCCCTAGGAAAATGCCTTTTGAGAGTTCTTTTAAGGGTAACTGACCCCTATTCAAAAGTTAAGAAAACTTGGAAAACGCCACGTGGTTAACCCGTTCTGGCGAGGAGAGGACACACGACCGAACTATCAGTATTCAGGGGTCGGAACCGTTTGACCACTAGTGGACCTGATCCAACATTGGATCATACTTTGAAGCCTTTAATTATAGCTTGTGCCCCCTTTTTATAATCTTCGGGCACCGCTGAATATTATACACAGTGCAAGTCTTTAACACTTTTGAAATCAAAAAACAAGTCCTGAAGATTTTTAATGAAATTGAAGAATGTGATCAGCTTGATCATAGTTTTCCTCTACTAAGTTCTGAAGATACCAATTCCAGTGACCAGAAAATATCGTTAGTCAAAACATTCACTGAAGAGAGACATGTACAATCTTCAGAAAAAACTGATCAATTGGAATTTAGTGAAGAGAGTAATTACGAAAAAGATTCCATGATTGATTTACAATCGGAAGAAAAATCAGTTTCAAGCTCTTCGCAATTTCCAGTTTTTTCTCGGTCATGAAATTCAATCTGAAGAACAGAATGCGATTTTGGAGAATTGCAGTTCTTCTTCGGGAAAATGGTTTTCTGCTCTTTCTGCTCCTAAATCGAGCAGCGAATTAAATTACGAAAGAAAAGAATATTCAACATTTGGACTAACAAAAGTAAATATATTGACGTTGTATACATGAAAATTTTGCTCTGAAAACAAAGCAAAATTTTCATATACGGTAGTAGTACTTTTAGAATAGGCCTATTATAATTAAACATTATTATATTCTTTCATATAGAGAGTCAAATCCGATTCCTGACCTACTGATTTACTTGTAACTCACAAGAAAATCAATAGGTTTTCCATACACCAAAATCTTGTTCAAATACTAAGAGCTTAACTATGATCTATCCCAAAGGTGAATCCGCAAGAAATTTGCCAGATCGGAATAAAGAAAAAGAAGAATCCCCGGAGAGTAAATGAAGCAATATATGTGGAATCCACAACAGAATTATTCTACAATGCAATTTAATCTAGTCTGGACTAATTCAAGCCTTCCAACGAAAACAAAATATTTCGTTATCTTAAATTGATGAAATTTATAAACTACTGTAGTTTTCTAAATATATTTTAATGAGTTATTTAATTGTAGCTTAAAATATCTTTTTCAATAACATATGATTAAAATTTCCTTATCAAAACTCGAAGTCATAAATATCAAACTAACAACACATTTAAAAAGTCATTTTAAATCCTCACTGCCATGTGAGGATGTATGATTTATATGATGGAGGTAACAATTTCTGCAATTGGTCTAAGCACACACCAAAATAGTTTTTAGGCCTAAATCCCTTTTGCCATGTGAACACTACGCGGGTCTTTTTAGCAAACTAATTATGGATTCGGCCATTCCCGAAAAATTCCTCGTCTATCCAGATAATAAATTGTAATTTTTAGAAATTCATTTATATAAAATTGAATTTTATATATTTTATAGTAAAATTTGAATCGCTGTCACCACACGACCATAAATCAATGCCATTCTTCTATAGTAGTCGTGACCACCTTTCCTGTGTTGACTCGGAGTTTTCGGGTTTTGCATCTCATCCCTGGGCTACTGGTTTGTAGGATGCACTGGTTAAGTATAATAAAATAATAAACAAATTTTTGTTAAGGGAATCAAAAATAATAGGGCAGAGATTTCTAATTGCAGAACTATACATTCCCACCGTCATCCGTCCGTCCTTAATCTCGACAACGGAGTTAGAGATAAAAATTGAGATCAGATATGGAACACGTAGGGGGATCTGACCCGACGAACTTCCGGTCTAAATCGGAAGTCATGTGATTTTTAATATATATGATTTAAAATTGTAACCGGAAATTGTGACGTCACAATAATTCGTTTTTTATATATACTTTTTTTTCAATATGAAATGAATAAATTTAAGAAAATAACAAAAACAATGATAAATATAACTTTATTTTTAATAGTAAAAAATAAAACTGAAACATCACTTCTAACAATACTTGTTTATTAACAATAAGGTTATGTACAGAAAATCATAAAAAGGCTGTACATTTAAGGAAAAGAAATTCCTTTCTTGACTAGAATCTCTTATGATAGAGGCAGTAAAACTTAAAACTTTTGACTGGCCATACATATATGGTACATAATAAATACTTTTTGGAGAATTTTAGAGAAGAGTTTGACTGACAAATAATACATTAGCATACTTTTGGCTAAATATAGGTTCAATACATTCATCAAGCATCCAAACCAAAATATTTAATAAAAATAATGATTTTTGGAAGTAGTCAGGGATTACAATAAATTTTAAAATCTTATCTCCAAACTGACATTTTTATTTAGAGATTCAAAATTATTAATAATCACTGCTCCTTTTATACATCTATATAATCATACTTTAAAAAAAATCCAGAATTTTGGATAATAGAAGTTATTATACAAAAATTTACATACTGCATATTTCAAGCAAAGCGATCCTTGCTTGAAAAAATAGGCACGTTATAAATCTCCGAGAATAGTCCTTTGACCAGACTATAGGTCGGAGTGGAACCACTTATCCAAACGACTATATTTAATTGATGTCTACGGGAGCGGGTTGTTCGGGTATGAGGGATGAAAAAAATGATGAAATGAATGTCCAAGCAGTTGCCCCAAACTGTGAAGGTCTGTTATCGCCCTGTTGTCCTACATCTGTTTCGCCTTCTAGCGTTCCTTCTGGCTGACTATCTGACGATACCTGTTATAAAATTTTTTATGAAATTATTTAATATTTTTATTTTCGAATATTAATATTTTAAATTGAGTATTATACACAAATATTTTTATTAGAGTTTAATAAACAAACATATAAAAAAAGTCCTTGATTTTGTGGACATTTGACATTTGGACAACAAAATATGTACTATACAAAACATAGTACATATTTTTATACATCTAATTTGTACTTTATGCTTTTTGTTCAACTTTTTACACTAGCTTTAAAGTAATTATAAGTAATATTAGAAAGAAACATAGAAAGTTTCATTTTGCTTATCAAAAAGAAGTTTTTCAAAATGCTATTTGAGATATAATTAAATACAATATTTTTATGAAAAATGATAACATAATAAATACAGTTTATAATTACAAATATGTAATGGTATTATAGATTTTTACTTCACTTGCCTCTTGCGATACCTCTTGCTGATTTGACTGATTTTCTAGTGCTGTTGAACGATTAGGCGGTTCTTGTTCTTGATTATTAACTCTCTCCTGCCTTGGTTCAGGAATTTGGATATTTTCATTATTAGCATTTGGTTGCTGCCTAACACCAAACCAACCACCTTGGTACCTAAAAATATTTAAGATATCATTATTAAAATTTCTAAAGTAAAATCAAAAAATATTTTTTAACTGTCTCTTACAGATATGCAAGAATGGCTAATCCTATAACAATCATGAATCTTCCAGGTGAAGAATAAAAATACACAATACTAAAGAGTACAAGGCCACGACTAAGTATATAGAACCAATCAAGCCAATCTCTATTTCTAAATTCGTCATCATCGTCATCTAGTAGAGGACCTCCTTGAGCATTCATTCGTACGTCTTCATTAGCAGGTCTTTGTGGCGCAACGATGTTTTGATTGGCACCGTTATTAACAGTGGGATGTATCTGTGGAGATCCAGAAGGTGGTAACGATGAACTTGGAGTTGAAAAATTCCCAGCAGTCTGAGCACTGTAGTATTTAAATTATGAATTTAAAATTGATAAGGAATTTAAAATAATTAAGTTGTTGAAATAACTTACTGTTGTAAATATTGTGTCATATAATAAGCATACATCTGTTGCATAGCCATCATTTGCTGTGCTACTTGTTCTGGATTAAAAGGAAATGTTGGCATTGACAGAGCAGCAGAGTAGTTTTGATTTGTTTGTTGCATGCCTGTCCTATGTCTTAATGCCATCTTCATTAGATTCAAAATTAATTGATTTTTTATACATTTAATATTCCTAAAAAATACAGATTTATAAAAATTATTCATTTAATGCACAATTATTTCTATTGTTTTAATTATATAAATGTTTCAAATAAAAATTATATGATTAATCAAGAAAAAAACAGGTAACTTTTATTAATTACTTTGTAATCTAAATACAAGTATATTTTTATCTGGCATCATATTATATCAAATTAATCTTTACTGTTTTCCGAAATCCAACTTTTCTTAAAATCTTTTTGAATATTCAATAATACAGTTTCATAGTGTGACTGTATACATAGCAACAGTTCATTTGGTTCTACATGTAAAAAGATGCATAGTTTGAATATCAATCCTAATTGCTTTTTTCTTTGTTAGTTAATAACTATAAATTAAATTAAATTCTAAATTTAATAGAAGGCAGAAATATCTAATCAAACTATATCAAAAACCTAGTGAACTTTTGGGCTTACAAATATTTAGATATACACAGTACATCTGGAAAGTACACAGAATGATTCAATACAAAATTAATTTTTCACATGAAAAAATTTTATTGCTTTAATTTTTTATATATTCTTCTTTCTTTAAATATATAGCATGTATCATTCCAAAAAATCTCTTGAAGACCTTGACAAAGTCGTTTTTTGGGATGGCTTCAGGAAGTCAATCACTGTCATTTGAATTTCCAGGATAGACTCCATAGAAGTCAGCTTCATGGGAATATTATACTTTGGAAAAAGTATGTCAGGACTAGATTCAGCAAGCAGGAAATGTAGAACTGTTTCAACCTGGTGTTTTGACCAAAAATTAAATTACAATCATTAAGATATTCATCAATGTGTTATCATAAAGGAAGGACCATTCTCTGGCAAAAATTTGATTGATATATCAAATTCTTTAGATATATCAATCAAAAGAATTTGATCTCCACATAGAAACAGATTATATGCAATCTGTCTTTTGATCACACATTTTTATCAGTGTTGCTTACAAAGGACATCCATTGTTTCTGTCATTATCTAACAATTTTTGACCATGAAAGCACTTGTACAGTACATAATCAACTGGAGTAAACATTCATTCCATAAACAATTATCATCAATTAAGATTTCTGATGTTTTTCCAGATTCAAAACACAATATAATTTGCAGCATAATGCTCTTTCTCACAGAATGATGAGATCAAAAAGTTGTACAAACATCCAATACTCATCAGAAATAAATTACAACTGAAGCAGAAATTAATGATTGCTTACTGAAATCTCACAGGAATTAATTCATGTTTCCTAGCACACAGTACTATTAGTACTTCATAAAAAAATCATTCCAAGAACTTTCAAAATAAACTGTGTAGTTTGAGTATCATGTACAGGTATTTAATATATTTTACTGTATTTAATTTCAAGCTACTCATTTATGCCAGAAATGATTATTATTATTTCTTTTTAATCAAAACAGAAAGTATTATCTGTTTAAACTATACATTAGATAAAAGAAAATTATTGATAAAATTAATAAATTTTAGAAGCATTCAACATTAGGTGCAATAGAAACTGTTTAAAAGTTGTACATAAACTTATTTAAAACAGTTAAGATTTAATAAATTAATAAATCTTTGGGTTTGACTTAATCAGATTATCTTTGTGGTAATTTATCCTATTCAGTTAAATAATTGCAATACAAACTTAATTTAATGGACTGATTGGGGAAGGGGTATCCACTATTACCAAAAGTCTGTTAAATTTAGTGTGTTTTAAACACATTAATAATGAATTCACAATACAAAATATATTCAAACATTACTATCAATCTTTTAGTGTGCTCTATCTGCTAATTAAAAGAAAGTTTTAATTTTCTTTCAGGGCAGAAATATTTTTCTGCATTAAATCAAGGGTCTACTGTGTTATTTTAGACAAACTAAGACGGAATTAATTTTTTGATCACTTCTAACATTAATCTGTTTATACAAAATATTTAAGAATTGAATTTTATAACTTAAATCAAACATAGAAACAATTAGTCTGTAAATTATATGCACAAGAAATTAAAGTTATATACTGTATTTTATAATTTAAAACTTGAAGTTAAGACTATTTACAAAAATATACATTTTCGAGTCTATCCATTTATAAATGGATAGACTCGAAAATGTATATTTTTGAAAATAGTCTTAACTTCAAAATTTTAAATTAGAAGATATCCTGAGTCATCATGAAAATTGTATTTTATAAATGCAATGTGTCACATCTGCTTAATAATAAATGCAATTGCACTGGAATGTTGGAAATTAATAGTGGTGAAACCTCTCGAGACTTTTCTGCTTAGGCATGAACAATCAAGGTCATGCACATGGTTTTATCATTCATTTTTTGACATTGTAAAGCTGCTTTCAACCTAAGTATTTTAATTGGACAAAAATCTTTTGTGCTGATTGAGATATGTTCTATGGCTTTATAAGTTAAACTATGCCTTCATCTTTCATAGAACCCAAGATAGAATTTGCTCCATACAAAGGGATGCTGGAATGAATAACATCCAAATCAGCAAATAGCCTACTATCAATTACCTATACTATAGCACAATTGCATTTAGTAATTAGATGTGATATATAGAGCCTGATGCAATGTTTGTGTCACTTTGCATATAGAGTATAAATAAAAACGTTAAAAGTAATAAAAATATATTTTCTGGACTATTCTATTTTCATATGCATTATTGGATTGGTTCAGATTGAGAGGATAAGCAATGCAGCACATGAGATTTGTAATTAGTGGTGTGCATCTCAGAAGAGCTATCAGGAAACAGGCCTATATATTACGTGTTAAATACAAAGAAAATGCAAAATACCATTAGCAACTGATGAGCTTAGTATGCATTATTAATCTTGTTATCAATCCCCATATGTAAATTTAAAGCATATAAAACTCTCATCATTTTAAGAGTAAATCAGGGTTTACATTTATAATTTTCCCAAACAACATAAAGAATAGTTTTTGAGCATTTTCTATAATCTTTAGATTTAGCTCAACTTTCTTTTGAAATTACTGAAAAATTACAATGTATAATATGAAAGTAACAAGAAACAATTCAAGAACTTCAGAAGAAAGCTGAATAATTTATTCTTCACCATAACTTCAGTGACCTGTATTCACCACAGCTAACAAATGGCCTAGTTACACCATTATTCCAAACTGCTTTCAATAAAAAAAATTCAAATAATGTATTTCTGTTTGATATTTTACATAAGAAAATTTATATAAAATAAAATGATCACTAAAATTTTCTCACTCTAAGGTCAAATGGTAAATTCATACTTAATAAATTTTGAAAATATAAAAAATATTATATATGTATAAAAAAAATTATAGCAACTACTATTCTATTTTTAATATTATTGTATAAATATAAATAATCTAGAAATCTTTTGAATATTGTATATTATTACATTGCCAACATTGTTTATATTATCATTTTGTATATATTGTAATATAAAAGCCATTATATTTATTCTATACATTTTGTTGTTCTTTTGCGTCCTATGGAAAGTTTTATATAGCAATATTTTCCAGGAAGCTAGCAAAGACAAAAATAATAATGCAAATACTGATGAAGTAGAATGTATAACCTTTGATGTGAAGCCAGAAACTACTGTGAAAGTGAGTGAAAATTTGAAAAATTTATTGTCAGAAGTATGTGCATATTAATTATGATAATGTAAAATGACATTGGAATTTGTGAAGTTTTTAAAAGCTCAATATCTCAATATATATATATATATGAATGCTATTATTCAGATAAACAAATCAGATGATGATATTCAGATAATCAGAACTTAATTTATAATTTTACTTTAATTGTTGTATAAATTTGCCTTAGCTATTTTTTAACTAATTTCAATCAAAATATTTATTTCAAATTTTTATAACCATTCTAATTTAAATTACTCTTAGGTTTAAGTTAAAAAAAATAAATAATTTACTTTTGATTTGTTTGTTGCATGCCTGGACTAAATTTCTTAAGACATTCTTCATTAGTTGAGCTTGTAGAAGGAAATGGATGTGCACAGTTCTGAGTCTCCTACAAAGAAAGATTAATAAATCTTGTTAATATATAAATATTTTGAGAATTGACAGTGTAGGCATACGAATAGATGCTCATGTATGTGCAAAAACAGAAATATATTAGTTAATTTATCTAAATATTAATTAGTACATACAAGTAAATTTACTCATATGTTTGCAAATAATTAAGAAAGTATGCAGACCAATAAATTTCTTGTTTTAAAATTGACTAATTCAAAATTTTGAATTTACAATACAGGTACTCCTCACTTTACGACCTATCTGCTTAACAACCACTCGCACTTACGACCAATCGAGTTTCAACCTGCAATTCGGAGAATCCCCTTTCTCAGCTTGAGTGTTGATCAGTGGCAAATGGTGACATGCGCACTAAGCGTACTATAATAGGCTTGCGCGTACTGTAATAGGCTAATAGCATACTATAATAGTCTTTTTATGAGTAAATTTGAAGTTTGTTGCATAACTTGTATAATTTTACAACGATCTTATATTCCCGGTGCAAGCTCCTCGCTTATCGACCAATTCGCTTAACGACGTAGTCATCGGAACAGAACTCAGTCATAAAGTGAGGAGTACCTGTATTAGTTGAGAAATGTAATTGTATTAAGTTAAATTAATTTATACTTAGAAGAGACATCAATACCAAGACATTTATAATTATAGTACTTTATTGTTATTTACTTTGTACAATACTTTAGAATGAATTTGTGCAAGACGAAAAATCTGATTAAAAAAAATACCAATTAACAATAATGAACTTTCATTTTATCATATATTTCTTTTATATAACTCCTTTCAGTAATGTAAAAGTTTATTCTATAAATTATAACAAATGCCATATTTACATTTCAGGAAGATTTTTGTTTTTTCTAAAAGATTTTTAAAAGAAGTAAAAAACATAACTTTAAACAATTTACTTTTTAATTAAACATTGTTCTAATTTTTAACATGTTGAAATGTTCTATAATTTTAAATGCATCATTCCACATCTTTTTGATGTACTGAAGATGTCTCCAAGTTGAGTGAAAAATGTTAATTTAATGAAATTTAGATTTAGTTTTAATTGAAAAAAGTATTTCATGTTATTTATTCAAATATTATACAGCAGAGAGTCGAAAATCGGAATCAATTGGGGACTGGGGTGGTTCAGATTAGTCATTTGTTCCAATTACCAATTATGTACGAAAAAATATATTAATCTGTCCGATGTTCAAATTTTTCTCCATTGCGTGTCGCTTCGTGTTGAAATTTTTCTCTGTTGCGTGTCGCTTTGTGTTGAATTTTCGTCGATTTTAAGCCTAACAAAAATTTTTATAATAATAATCGAGGCTATTGTATCGTTAAAAATTATTTCTTTATTTTGTACAAACAAAATAAATATATTGAAGAATATAAAACATGAAAATTATACTTTAGAAGTAAATCTAGTATCAAAAACGTTCGATTCAGCACGACACAGTCCGACTGAAAATCGTGCCGATTACAGGTAATTCCGAATACCGGCGTTCCGATTAACGACTCTCTACTGTATTTACACTCACTTTTACAGATTAATTTCTGTAGATCATCTTATTGATAGAATTATTATAACTTTTTCATTCTAAAACAAAATTTAATAGTACCTCTATTTAAATATTTTAGTTTTAAAAAACTTACCTTAACAGTACTTGTCAAAGGTGTTACTAAAGACTGCTTAGTATTACACACAAGATGTAAAATGTGAGGACCTTTCTCATCCTATTGAAAATATTATTTTCAAATAAATAATTATACTAGAATTTATCATTTTAATTCTCATTGTACAAAAATATATTTAAAACAGAACATGAAATGACTGATGCAAAACCTGCATCAGTCACTTCATTAAATTCTCTAACATTCAATAAATTAAAGATAGTTTTTCTCATACAAAATTTATTGTTTATACTACTGAAAACAGTCACTTCACTTCCTTTATAATCTTTTGTTCAATTATTGCAACTGTATTTAGTCTCTTCTTTTTGTATCATTTTCTTTTCTATTTTTTCAGCTTATTTTGAGATCATTGTTATAACACTCAAAATTCACTTTAAAAATTCCTTTACTGCAAAATAAAGACTAAATACAGCAGTTTAAAATGTAGATATTATGCATATGCATAACAAACTGATGAGAATCACATTGTTAGTTTTAGAATAATTAGTACATACATTTTTTTATTAAAGCTTTTTTTGGTTTAAAAAGTCCCTACAGGAAATCCTCATTAAATCAAATTCAGATAGTTCAAAAATCCTGTAACTATATATTACCAACTGGGACAAAAGTAAAGATTTATACATTAAGAAATTTGGTTAGTCCAAATACAGCTACTTCAAAATTCAAAGTGAAAATTCTGTCCAAACTGTGGTAAGTGTAAATTAACTCATTTGTTTAGATTGAGTGCCTCAATCTACAAGAGAACAATAGACCAACAACAACTCTAATCTGGTCAATATGGGTTTGCTTTTACAGTAACACATTTTTGGATGTCACCTTACCCATGGACTACCCTTTTTCTTCTCTTATCTCATAAAATACGACTGGTTTTCTAGATTGCAAAATTAGGCTACAAATAGCAGATTGAGATATTTGTAAGCTCTAGGATACTACATTTCAGCAACTTATACTTTTTGATCCACTGTAAAATTAATTTGGGCTCCATTTCAAGGAATTCTGCTTTTTATAAAACCTATCTGGCAACCTGTGAGGTTCTCACTGGACATATGGTGTTTACCTGCAGTTTGTTATTATTATTATTATTATAAATTAACAAAAGTAGCATTCTGTATATGTAGCCATATTCTATTTTCTACATAAATTACATGGCATTTGACATACTGTACAGAAATACATAAATCTCAGATAATTCAAAACTGGATAATTTGAAATTGCAATTATTTTGTCCCTTGAATTTTGAACTAATGAGGATTTCCTGTATACATAAAAATGAAGTCATTGCCTAAAAATTGGCATAACTTTTCAAAAATGATTACAGCAAAAAGTCATTAAGTGAGCAGTCATTACACAAGGGATAAGTATATTTTTTTGTAATATAAATAAATACTTTAATACTTTATTATTTTTCATAAGATAATATAATTTATATGATAATAAAATTAACTGTTAGTAAATACATCACATTTAAGTTATAATGCAAATAGATGTATACAGTAGACTCCCATAAAACATGGGGGATACGTTCCACGTTGTAGGAAATCGTGTTATAGGGGACATACATTATTGGACCAATTTATGCAAGTTCAAACATGTCTTTAAATTTTAACTGTTATCGCAAAAGATCAAAGATTTCCCGAACATTTTTCCAAAATTATAGAGGAAAGCAATTACATAGCAGAACAAGTCTATAACGTTGATGAATTTGCTTTGTATTTGAAAAAAATGCCTGACAAACATATTTGGTGTTCTGTCATCAAATGAGAATGATTCGATTCTGATGAGAGAAAGTCCAGTTGGATTTTTATATCTTTTTATTTACACTTATATACAACAATGTACAGTACATTGTATGTACAATGTTTTTACAGCTCGACATAGATTGAAGGTCCGGTTCATTTTTGTTTGTGTTGGTTGCTCGTTCAAACATCCGTTCTCGGTAGTTCTTGGTCCAAAAAGTGAGTGACCAGTTCAAAGTTTGCCTTTCTCTTCTTTCCTGCACTCTCTATTGGTCCGAATTGGCACATTGCCGATGGACGCCACACATATATTGCGAAAGATGAAACTTCTGCTTCTGGTTTCAAGGCATCAAAAGACAGGATAACTTTACTTTTGTGTTCTAATGCAGCTGAAGAACATATAACTAAGCCAATGTTAATTAATCGTACATTAAATCCACGTGTAATGAAAAATGTAGATAAATCAATTCTTCCTGTTCACTGGAGAGCTAATAAAAAAGCATGGATTACATGTGAAATGTTTAAAAATTGATTTTATAACTGTTTTGTACCAGAGGTCAAAGATTATTTACAACAAAAAACATTCTTTTTTAAACTGTTGGCTTCATTGTTCATATATAAACAACTGATAAGTGTATATTTTAGCTTTTCTAAACAAAAAATCTGAGACTATGTGAAAACATTAAATTTATCTTACATGTTATACAGGACTGTTTATCACACTGTATGAGTTCTAGTTGCAAAATTTTTGTTGCATTATACAAATTCACATTACAAAAGAGTGCGTTATATGGGAGTTCACTGTATATATATATATAAATCAATCCTTCAAAAAATAAAATCAAAGAAAGATACAAATTCCTTTCCAATATAAACCAAAATACTAACAAAAATTAAACGTAACATTAAATATGCATCATTATATCTGAATTTCTAAAAAATGAAATAAAAGAAATTTGAATAATTCACAAAAACAACTACTTATTTCACATGTGAGTGAAACAGATAATTGGCTTTAAGTAAGAAAACCTATTCATTGTATATACCTGAGAAATTCTTTTTATTTCCTAACTGAAAATTTATTTGTTGCCAAGTAGATTTTTAATAAAAGAAACTTTCTACTCTACAAAAAATACAAAATATAAAATATTATATTAATCTATCAAATTTATTTTCTGTTTTTTAAAATGATATCTATAAACGCGTTTTTAAACAGATGATACTAATTAACATTTTGTTTTTTTAATTATTATTAAAAATAAACTTTAATCATGTATTAGTTCATTATTCTATTCCAATATCTATTTTATAAAGACAGGACTGGGGAGTCGGCATATTTTTGCAACTCTGACTCCAGAGTTAGCATTTTCTTTTTGCCATCTCTGGAGTTTTAAATTTTGCCAAATCTTGAGTTTATGGTTTTTTTCTTTATTCCAAACACAAAAAAAATTACAAAAATTTACATATATATAGAAATAACCCTGTCAAGTTTCAAAATATTTGGGTTCATCCATTCCTGAAATATAAGCAAAAATACATAAAATTTTGTAATGTTTTTTTAGATTTTTGGGCTCAAAACATCAAAAGATTGCAAAAACAGAAGAGAATCAAAATTTGACTGATCCTTTCTCTATACTATATATTTTATAATAATCAGGAGTAAAAATAATTATGAAATTTATTCAGTTAAGGAGTCAGAGTTGGAAATTTTTTTCCAATGCTGACATCAACACCTTAAACTGCTGACTTCTCCTGACACCAACTCCAACTCCCCAGCCTTGTATAAAAAACAAAAAGTTGACTTAATCAAACAAAAACTACAGCTGAAACATTGCAAATTGGCTTACATAAATACAGTACAAATATATTTAAAAATATTTTTATATATTGATTATTAAAAATAATTTGAATCTTACAAGTAAAAATATAATAATAATATATAGTCTATTGCATAACTGTCTTATGATGTAATTCATAAATTTATGTGAATTATTGTAAGATCTAAATATTAATTAATTAATTAATTTTTATTTTAAAATAATTATATAGTTTACTTAAAAAATAATCTCTTTAAAAATTAGAATATAACCGAATGTTGAAAGCAATTGATAATCAAATATGATATGCAGAAATGAGAAAAAAAATCCAGCAACGAGGTTGCTCAACTTTACCGGCAACATTTGGTGGCCCATCTGTTATCATATTTTATAATTAAAAACTTTTTATATTTTTAATTATTATATTATAAAATGGCAAAAAGCTTAATTTTAATTTTTCTAAATCCCATCCCTACGATGGGTTTTAGAAAAACTCGTAAATGCTAATAATGAGTAAAATCGTCATTAAGTCCCACCCTACTGGAGATATACACAACCCGCTTTATCTCCTACCCTTTCAACCTTTAATCATCAAAATTTAATAGCATCAATTTCCCTAATAAACAAACCTCCCTGCAAAATTTCAGAAATTTTTAACAAAAAACACAGGAATTATTAAGCTTCAAAACAGGGTAAACAAAATGATGCCCCACATATACACACACTAAGATCCATATACATAAATTACTCCAAATTTTTTTGCCTTTCTTGATGTTTCAAGGTCCTGAGTCCAAAAATGTAAAAATTTTGGGGGGGTTCATTTTTGATCAATTGCCATGCTCTGCATTCCCTCTGTTATATACAACAGCCTGGAAATTAATAAACAAACAAGCATGCAAGTATTTAATTAAAATGCTTAATTTTTTAAAATAATTTTAAAGTAATATTAAACAATTTTTTTGTCAGATTCTAGGAAAGGATTAATTGAACAGAAAAGTAAACAATACAATTGATGGCAAAAGTTCATAAATCATTTTTTGTTTACATCAATTAATATCCATCAAAGTTAATTAAATTTAGATAGATAATTCTCTCTAAATACAAAAGATAAATATTTTAATAATAGTATGTCAAAAATATAAAAATTATACAGTTTCACATATTAACTTCAAAAACAGTGTAATAAATAATGCACAGAAGTATTTTATTACACACATTATCTATCTAAGATATAATTCTTATATTATTAATCAAAGAGTTATTTTAGAATTCTAATTCATAAAATGGAACTTATGAAAAAAGACTACAATAATAGAAACTGAAAAGTTCAACAAACTGAATTTTCATCTTAATTTCCTTAATCACCATTACAGGAATTTAGGGTAAAAAATCAATGTGTTAAAATTTTGTTAGCATTTTTATAGATAAATTCTAATACACTTAAATAATCAGTGAACTAATTATTGCACCTTTACCAGTGGGATTTTAGAAAAACACTAATGTTTTTGATCTTGTTAATAAGTCATCTTCTGGTGTCAGATCATCCCACTGATAAAGGTGCAGTAAATTATCCCAGTTCTAGTACAGAGGTCACACACTGATGGCCCACAGGCAAGATATGGCCTGCCAAGCTTCATATCCAGCCCATAGCCTTGATGATTTCTTGTCTAAAAATCAATGTTTCTAACATCTTGTGGGGATTCAAACAGAAAAAATTCAAATGTCTAACGGTTTATATAAATCATAAAAAGTCTGGCAACAAAAGGGCTTTTGTTAGAGCCTTTTTTTTTTAATTACAGTATATTTTGGTTGAGTGAATAATATTCAACATCTGATATACATGTACGAGGGCAGTTTTTTTTCCGAGTTCAAATAATCCACAAAAAAAAAAAAAAACAAATGTAAATAAAATGAATATTACCAAAAGTTACGTACAAACATGGTTACCGTATTTTACGGACTATAAGACACACTTTTTTCTTCTAAAAATTGCCTCCAAAACTCAGGTGCATCTTATAGTCCGTAGCGTTTTATTGGTATTTTTTTAAAAATTTGCTTAAAAATTAAGATGCGTCTTATAGTCCGTAGCATCTTATAGTCTGTAAAATATGATACTTCTTGACATAATCAGTGAAGATTGAGGAATTTGTCATATCTGTGGACGAGCTTTTCCATCCCCTTGTCATACAATGTTGCCACCAGTGAATTGAGATGGCCTTAACAACGTTGTTTTGAAGATAGTCATTAGTCTCAAACCTCTGCCCTGCTAGCCACATTTTCAGTTCAGGAAAGAGATGGAAGTCTTCACACATTAAAAAGTTCCAAGCTGGGCGGAAGTCTAAAAAGTGGAAGTCTTCACTACCTTTAAACACCTAGTGTATAGCCCCGATTTAGCACTGAGCACTTCCACCTCTTTCCTAAACAGAAAAAGTGGCTAGGAGGGCAGAGATTCAAGACTAATGACAATCTTCAAAACAATATTAGGGACCATCTCAAGTCATTCTATGAAGAGGGGATGGAAAAGCTCATCACAGATATGACAAATGCCTCAATCTTCAGTGATTACGTCGAAAAGTAACTATGTTTGTACCTAACTTTTGGTAATAAATTCATTTTGTTATTTACACTTGCCTTTTTTTTTTATGGACCATCAAAGGTTGGAAAAAAAAAAAAAAAAAAAAACAGCCTACATATTTGACTGGCCTCTTGTTGTGTATGAGTTTGAGACCCCTGGTCTACTATATCATCTTTGTAACCAGAGAAAAATAAACAAATATTATAAAGTTAAAACTTTAAAAAAATTAAATAAATAAACAAATTAATAGAATTATATTATTATTGCTTTAATGAAAAAATTGTGTTTCATTTCTTTTATGATGGAAAAACTGAAATTAAGTCAATATACTAACAAAAATTATTTTATATTATTATTACAACTATTTTTATTTGCATTTAGATTTGTAATCAAATTATATTAATTGTTCTATAATTAATAAAATCATTTAAACAATAGTTTGTATATTATTTTAAAACTTACATAACGAAGAATATCTTTCAGCTTCAAATGATCATGTAGTAATCTTCCTGAATATATTAATTTCTGGTCTTCAACAGCCTATAAAAATTAAAAGCGAGAAAAACAATATAACTTTTACCTTAAGAAATTATTATTTTAATTACTTTAAATTATAATAAACAACTATTTGTTATAATTAAACTAATATAATAATAAAGTAAAAGTTAATAATGATGAATTCAATTCCATTCTTTTAATAAAATATATTCTTTCATTAACTGAGTTTTAAATAGTTTCCTGTAAATAATAAAATATTACTGTAAAATGATAGTTTTTCAATTATAGTAGTATATTACCATAGATATTTTCCATTATTATTGATGAGAGAAGAAATAAGAAATCAAACAAGCTATAAGTTAAAAATAATCTGAAAAACACTTTTTACACTAAGATGCTGATTAAAACATTTTATTTTAATAATTATATATTTTTCAAACAATTTAAAAACTCAGACTTGTTTTAAACAAACTTATCATCATCAAGTAGCAATTATAAATGTCTAATTTCAAAAATATTTTTAACCATATGAAAACTGTTTCAGTTAGCTCTTCAATTTTTATTCATGAATGAGTTGAAAAATAATTTCTTAACATATACACTATAATATATTTTTAAAAGGTGAATATAAATTTATATTAACAATTTGAGTTTCTAAATTTCATTTCAGATATTTAAAATTATATATGAGATTTACATTTCATATATTATTATTACTATATGACAAATATTTTAAAAAATGTGTGAAATATTATAAACAATTACAAAAATATTTGCTGGTATCCTGCAAAAAAAAACAACTAAATGAAATGTCTAAATATAAAGAACTTGTGTTCAATGTCTCAGAGCTTGGTTTATATCAATTACTATACTTTTGTGTTACAACCCATGAATTGTATGTTGTATGTGTTTAAAAAAAAATTTTAAAGAAGTGTGAGTTATATATTAATCTTAGCAGATATAAACTCTTACCTATGAAGCAATGGCTGCTTCCAGAGACATAATGTAAACTATGGAGCATGTTTTGCAAAGGTTTTATTTTCATTCTAGCAATTTTCTTCAAGTTATGTCATTATGCATTATACAGCAAATTTACCATTCGTTGACAACTCTAAGCTATATATATCAAATCTTTAGATAACTTCTATATTTTGTTTTAACAAAGCATATAATCCCTAATTTACAGTAGTGCACAATCAAAATTAAAACTAAAAAGATTTAAGATAATATTTAAAAACTCTGTAAATTTTGATATGTTAATGTAACAATTTCGGTATTATAAATTCTTAGAATACTTACTTATTTAATAATTGAAAATGTTCAATGACAATAACTTTTAAATAAACAAATAATTTCAATTAAATGATAAGTAAAGAACTCAATAATTTAACATAATATCAAACAAATCTACTGTACATAAACTACAATATAAAATCTAACAATTTTTGAAGAAAGGAAATTAGTTTTAGTTAAATTAAATATTAAACAAAAATAATTAAAAATTCTGTCGAGAATTTATATATCAAAAATTATTTTGTGACAGTAATTAAATCATATTTTATTAGAGTTTAAGTTAATAAATTTAGTATTGCAGAAATATAATCTATGCAATATGCATATATTTAAATAAGTTTAATAATAATTTCTGTAAAAATATGGACAGATATTATTTTTATTAATAAATATGTAAGATCATATTACAGTTTAAAATAATTAAAGTTCAAAGTAAGAATTATTAGCAAAGTTATTGAACAAAACAATAAAAAGTATGCACAATGTTATAATTACAATAATTAATTTAATCAGAAAATTTACAAACAAAAATTGTAAACAATTCTAAAAACAAAAATAGCTATTAATAAGAAATAATTATGTATCATTACTTTAAATTGCAATTTAATAGAGCATTTAATAATTAATTTAATGGTATGAATATAATAAATCTATTGTTAACCAGTTATAGTCATTGATAAAGTGGCTGTCTAATAATCCACCAAGATACATTGCCTAAATAATTTTCATATAGTAACCAACTACAAATAATAATACTTTTGATGTTTTAAAATTATAATTAACCCCTAAGATTTAACCCCTAAATATCATAATTGTTTTATTTCATTAATAAATTTAAAAAAAAAAATCAGATCTATATAAATATGTGTGTGTGTGTGTGTGTGTGTATACACACACACATATTTATATAGATCTGATTTTTATGTGTGTGTGTGTGTATACACACACACACACACATAAAAATTAAATATCATAATTGCTTTATTACATTAATAAATTTAAAAAATCAGGAGGTGTGTGTGTGTGTGTGTATATATACACACACACACCTCCTGATTTTTTAAATTTATTAATGTAATAAAGCAATTATGATATTTAATTTTTCAAAAATAAATTTATTTATATAATTTAAAATATTAGTATAAATAATTAATTAGATAAAAAATTCTGTTTATATAAAAAGGTTTTTAACATTTGTTTATTAGTTTTTGAATTATATCTAACACAAATATCAGATAATATTTAGTTGGAAAAATAATGATATCATCTTATAAATTATCCAAGATGACTAAAAACTAACCTATAATTTACAGTATAACGGCTGGAGTAAATCAACTATGATAATTTTTATTTGGGTTAAATTTTTAATTAGATCAAAGGTACTTCAATTCAATAAATAATGATGGTATATTTTACATTTTACTTAATTTTTTAGACTAGTTAATAGCACATTTATCAATAACAGTATTTCATATTTTAATTTCAAAATCATTTTTCATAATTTTATCTGTTTATATAATGCATTTCATGATTTAAATTTCTCTTTTCTTCTTTCTAAATCCAATTAGTCAAAAAGCAATGCATAAAATTTAGAAATTTTTGTTTCTTCAGAAGCATTCTATTTCAGAATTTTATACTTATAATTTAATACTGAATTTTATTTTGCTTTCTTGTATCAGTTTGCAATTGCACTGTTACTTATCATATTATATATTCTAATAAAAATGGCATTTCTGCTCAAGACTATAAGATAAATTATATATAACAATACACAACAAAATATAAATTAAATAATCATTTATCTGATATAAAAGTAAAAGTAGAAAGTTCAAAAAAAAAAAAATTTTTATGTAATTGATATTTTTATGGCTATATAACAAACTGTAATCTATATATATATAATCGAGACGAGATGATAATGATGATAATAATAATAATAATAATCAGCACAGAGCCCAAACGGTTAGGAGTTGAAAGTTGAAATTTGGTACACAGTTAGGGTATGTCACGAGAACGCACACTAAGAAGGGATTTTTCGAAATTCCCCTCCACGGGGGAGGGACAGGATTAAAGCTTCTATATACATTATCGAGATGTGTCCAAACGGTTAGGAGTTGAAAGTTGAAATTTGGTACACAGGGTACCAAATTTAAGCAATTGTGTTACACCAAAGTGTTAAATAACAATGATAGTGTTAAGTAACAATGGAGAACAAGAGAAAGCGACGTGCAAGATTTACGGGCACTGGACCAAAAAAAAAAAAAAAGTAATATGTTAGAACATATTCAATTTTCAAATTTAAACAGATTAGTTCAGTTTTTCTCGACCTTCTTCTTTAGAACATTCGATGAAAATCGAATGATATAATCAGAACACGTCGTGAAAATCGAACAATATTAAAACATTCGATTTTCAAATTCGACCTTTCTTTAGAAATACTTAGTTTGTTGATGAAATTACTCTTTTTCTTTTGTGACTATAACGTAATAATCTTAATCTTCGCTATCGTTACTTTTGCCTGAGCAACGCCGGACCTACCTGCTAGTAAAACCATAATTAAAAATAAAATCCTGATAAAATGTAAAAAGAAAGTTGCATTTTCAATAAAATTTAAAAATGCACATAATAATTAAAACATAATAGCTAATGTCAAATTCTGTAATTTTTTAAAATACTTTAATTTTACAAATTTTATTTAGTTACAACATTGTGAATTTTACATTATTACTTCAGTTTAGATCTGAAAATACAGTAAGGACCATTTATATGTCTCTCAAGGAACTGGACAAACAGATATCCAGAAAAGATGTATAATTTAAATTTAATTCAAGATGCATCACAAGACAGAACTAAGTTTTTATGGAAAATTCATAGTATTATAGTTTTTAATGAATGTTTTAACTTTTATTTTACATCTTTTTTATTGTGGAAAATGATAATACTTTCTGTTGTACATATTTTTTTGGATGTCACACTGGCAGTAGTTGAGTAGAAATATTCTATGTACTTGATTAACAAAAATAAATTTTAAAGTAATTTTCAATTAAGATTGAAATTCCAAAAATTTGTAATGAATGTTATATTGTCTCAAATTTTGCAGTTATAGAATAAACACACATACTTTATTATAAATGCTTCACAACCATTGGACAATAATCAAAAACTAATATTCCTAATACTATCTCTGAGAAATAATACACTTGCTGGAGTCAATTTTACATCATATAATTCCAGAAATATTCAGAGAAAAATGTGAAAATAAAATAAAGAATATGTTTTCTAAAGAAATAATATGTTATCCATTATCATTATCAGAAAGGAAGAAACATAAATGAAACTGAATAATTAAAATAGACATATAAATCATAGATATAATTTGCCATTGAAAGAAATATGAATATTTTGGGACCAAGATAAAACAATAAATAAATGGGAAACACACAGTCTGTGGAACAACTAGAGAGAGTCAAGGGGTCCTGGTACCTTCCAAAGGAAAGGGAAAACAAAGAATAGAAAATTCTCCAAAAATCTTTTAATTACAATTCATTTTTTTTATTTATATTGTATTGTCTCTTCTATTTCTATACTACTTATGAATTACTGTTGAAATATGGTTGGAATTTTATTGAGTATGCATTAAAAATGTTTTTAATCCATTTAACTCAGCTTCCCAAGATTAAATCCTGAGTGCACAAATGTAAATTGTGTTTCCCTATATTTGATTTGAATTGATAATGTCTAAATGAAAAGTTTTCAAAATAAAAATGTATTGTACTTTTTAAATCAATTTTTTAAAGTTTTAGTTTATTTTTATATGAAGTCTGCAGACTTAACTCATTGCTCTTTTCATTATTTTATTTGTTGTAAAGCATCTACCTAATTCTGACAAACTCAAAAATATAACAACTCACAGTAATACAGTCAAACCTGTTTTTATGCGCTCTTTTTATGTGCGATTTTTATTTGTGCGATTTTTTTAATGCGAATTTTTAATTTGTGCGTATAGTTGGCGACTAGTCTCGTGCGATTCGTCATGTCTTACGTTGACTTATTATAGCTAAATAAACTTATTATAGCATAAATGCACTTATTATAGTAATATTATTGCATGAATATGCAAAAAATGAAATAATTTACTTTTTAAGTCAACAAAACACCACCTGGACAAAAATATGTAAAACAGACGATAGACCAGACGATGCAGTCAAGTGCTGACATCTGTTGTCAATAAATTTTATTTCGTACGGTTTTGAGTTATTTTCTATGTGAGACTTTTTTTATGCGGTCCCTGTTGACCGCATAAAAAAAAATATTTTTTAATTGTGTTGCGAAAACTATTATTTACAGCCATTCGTGAAGTTTCGTGAGATTTTTTTTAATGCGTTTTTTTTAATGCGGTCCCTATCCCCCGCATAAAAACAGGTTTGACTGTAATTGATAAAATAAAATCAAGAAACTTACTAAAAGAAGTTAGAAAGTTATTTTCAGATTATTAAAAATGAACTTTAGTTTCAAAAACATGTATTTTGTATTCAGTACTTATTTCTTTGTAAAATAATAAAACTTATTATATAAGAAGTAATTGAAATAAATTAAATTTAAATTATTTTTTAATTTTAGAAAATAGTCAATCTCTCTTACTTTTTCTTGAAAGTTAATTAAATTTAGATGAATGATTTTTTAAATAGAAAAGATATATTTTTAAACTGTTGAAAAATACATAAATTGAATCTATAATTAATTAATAATCATTCTTTTTATAATATAAACTTAATCAATGATAAAAAAATATTTTTAGCTCAAGATTTTTTTTACTAAATGTAATTTGGAACTGGTTTACACACTAAGAAATGTAACTGGTTTTTTCATGTATTAAGAATTAAATAGGTATTAAAGAGGACATTTTTCAATATCTTTACTGTTTTAATTTTGTACAGTTTAAGAAAAAATAGAATTGCTATTTAAATTTTTTCCGATAGTCCAATTATTCTAATACAAGATAAATTTGTTTCTAATTTTAATTAAACAAAATTAAAGTTAATACTGTAATTAAAACCTCTAAAATCAGCATTTATGATTTGCAAATTTAGAAAATTAAATGTTAACACTTTCATTAATTAACACTAACACTTTTGTATTCATAAAAATATCTGTTAGTCTGAATTGAACTATCAAATTTACTGATTTTACATATTAAATTTAAATGTAATAATTAGTTTTGGTTTAATGAGCTAATTTTCTATTGATAATATTTGAATAATTCTTAATGGCAAGATACATTTAAAAATTAGGTCATTAAACCAAATTAACAGTGTATGTAAAAATAATTTGTAACATTAATTAATAATATTTTCAATCAAAGAAATCAGAAGAAAAACTATTTTTTTTAATATCTAAGTAATCTAATCCTTAATAAGAAATATTAAACAGGTTTTAGAGAAACAAGTTTTTAATTATTTCAACTTCAGCTTTAACAACATGAATCCTAATTAACAAACCTGTCACATATTATAAAACAGATAATCATGCTTAATGAAAAATATTTTTTAATAAGTTACATCAATCTTACATAATTTTTACTTACAGGCTTTCCAGGATAAGTTTCAGATATGTGAACTTTTAAATATTTTACAGTCCAATCTATTTGGCATTCAAGTGGATAATCACTAATTTTCTGATTAGGTGCTTTTATTAACAAATTAATAGTTTTATTCATTTCTTCCATAATGAAGATAAACTCAGATATTCCTAGAAGAAACAAATAAAGTATCTTGTTATTTATTAATTTTATAAATTATGAAAAGTTCAAACTTAAATAATATTAAAAAACTTAGTTTGTTACATTTGTATTTTTAGTTAAAAACAGAAACATCAAAATTAAATTTCTATTTTTTAAAATAATTTTTCTTTGCATCTAAATAAATTTATGTCGAGAGATTATAAATTCTTTCAAAAAAAAAAAAATTAGACTCTCTACATAAAAAATCATGCCAAAAAACAAAATACAATACACGGTCAAAAAGGTATTCCATAAATTATTTTCTAAGTTATTTAAAATTAATATGTAAGAGATGTTCAAACTTTCCAATCAAGGTTTAGCTATTATACAGTTTTAAAACTTGATCATCTGAAATATTTAGTTATAATCAAATAGCAATTTATTCTTAACAAACAAATTACTCAAATAGAATTCAAACTTTTGGCAAACAAATAGGCAAAAGACTATTTACAGATGACTATTTACAGATGACGACGGACGGCCGAGTGGTCAAAAAGTATCGGTCAACACTCCAGAGCACCAGAAAGACACAAGGACAAGTAAAAAACTCGGGAATTTCTCAGGGGTAGTCAATCCCAGATACATCGGGGCCCCGTCCCTCCACCGCGGAACCAGTCGCTACACAGCACCGGGTTTGCAAGGCAAAGGGCTCAATAAAAAAGTCCCTCTTGGTTTAGCAGAAAAGAGTAAAAAAAGAAAGACTACAAATTTGTAATACTTTTTATTTCTAGAAAACAAAACAAAAAAGTATAATTTATAATTAAATCATCTAAAAATATATATTAACAATAATGCAAACATTATAAAACGAAGTTTAAAACTTGCACAAATATTCATTACACAAATTTCACCATCTAATCAACGTCGTCATAAAAATAATTCGGACATATTCATGTTTATCTCATTTACTTGGAATATCTATCACATTTTTATCTCACTCGCATGTTTCAGAATATTTCAAACATATTTTAAACATTCTGCAACTTGCAAACTTTAAAAAAACACACACACACACACACAATTATATAAATAGTGTATGCATATAACATACATTAATCAATTCGTATATTATTACACCAATTTCTTATTTATTTAAGCCCAATGTAATATATAGAAACGAGTGCTTAAATTTACATAAATCAAAAAGAAACAAAAAAACAAACGAAATTTTGAATGAGACATTTAAATTTAAAAGACCAAATCATTAGTTAGGCCTAACTTCACTCGCTTAACAAAGGTAAATTAAGCAAAGTAGAAAGTTTTAAACAAATTGATTCGTAAGATAACATAAATCTTACCAACCTCGAGCGAGAAATAAGAGCGAAACTCTCGTAAACTAACCAATTTCCAACGTATACAGTTTATAGAACTACCTCAACCCAACAAAACCACCATCTCGAATTAGTCTTAGTTGTCGATATGTGATTGGTCATCGGAGCGCGATCTTAATCACGTGATGGACGGAGGTGAAGCCAGTCGTCACGTGATTTGAGCCATCACGTGACTTTGTGTCTGGATTCTGACGACGGAGGACGGGCTCTTGTGTTTATAAAAGGTTTTCATATTGGTACTTAAAACGGATTATTACCTTGCGTAAGTGTTACGTTCCTTCATATTCGTTACGTCTTTATGGTCTTTATAAGGTTTATTTAATGTTCTTAATAATAGAATTTAATTTCTGATTATATTGATTTATGTTTCACTTCTATTATCATCATTTTTTTATAGATTATAAACCAGTCTCAAGTCTGTATAATACAAACATATTAATTATAATTATAAACTTAATTATAGATTAATTCACTTAGAAATTGTGCTGATCTGTATGATACTTTACAGTACATATTTATTTAATAAATTTCATATTTATCTCAAGATTGTTTAAAGGTAAATGCTTTAGGAATATGCAAGTTTGTTTAAGAAACCGTATATTTAAATTTTTTAATATTTTTTTTTCCAGACATTCGGTCGTGTACGGAAGCGATGTTTCGCATTGTAACGGAATTTCTGTTCTTATGATACACCTGTCATGTTAATTAATTAAAAGATTTAGTAGATGTATAAATAAATAAATTAATTAAATACAGTTTTAATCTATACTGGACAAAATAACAAAAAATATTTGTTGCTAATAATATTAATTGATACTTATTCATCCGGATCGTGAAAAAATTTTTTTTAACAAATGAGTTAATTAGAATTTGAGCAGTTTTTCTAAACTTAGTGCAACAATTTTGGGGTAATTCAACAATTTTCAAAGTATGATACCGGTACATCTCACTACTGGTCTGCAAGTACCGAGTGGTCTATAGACTGGTCTTAGTCATTTTTCAAAATGTAATACTAAGCCATTTGGCTAAAGAAAAGAACATTTTCACTCGCTCCATATCTCTTAAGTTAGGTTACTTCGTAGACAAAATATTTTGGCACACAATATATCGTTATATAAGATGATATTTACAGGTAAGTGCCCGGAGGTATAGGTGGTCCACAGTTCGTCTGTGACTTGGTTTAAGTAGTTTGCAGAACAACTTTGAGAACCACTAGTTTAAATAATTGTGTGTTAGAGAATTACATTTATTTTTTATCAGTTAAATTTTTACATAAAATTAAAGTAATTTTGATTTAAAAATTAATTAATGATTTTATGTATATTTGATATGTTTAAAAAGTTGAAAATTATATAACTAAGTTGAATCTGTAAAGGAAGTATGACAGTTTATGCTGAGTAATAATTTGCATCAATAGATATTTCTTATCTTATGCTAAAATATTCAAATGATAATTTAAAAACATTAAATGAATTTCTGTTATAAACTAGGCCTATGTCAAATTTTACTGATTTCTATATACCAGGGGTGGCCAACTTTTGTGCACATAAGATCTACTTTTTATCGTAAAAATGTGTCGCGATCGACTCATTGTCATAGGCATAGTCTAAGTGGGGAGGGGGAAGTGTGAAATCCATACTATGTTTATACACTGTTTCAGTACGAAGTGCACTCACTGCTTGTGAGTCAAGTCATAACTACATGCACACAGTTGTGTTCGGTTACAAATATAATGCATTAAGTCAAGACATCGCTAGCGATCGACCAAAATTGGCTTGGCGATCGACTTGTTGGCCACCCCTGCTATATACCATAATAGCTTTTCAGAAACTTCATTCAGGAGAAATATTTATAGTCCACTTCATTAATTTTAGGAGAATTGAACTCTGCTTCATTCCATATTCAGAAATTTTGAGTCTAGGATTTGAATTCGTATCCATATTTAATGATGTAATGTACATATACATCAATCATTAAAGATTGATGATATAGATTTTATATATTATATTTCAAAAAAATCTAAAAATTATAATTTTGTACTAGAAAATTATATTGAAATAAACAATAAAAATATTATATGTATTATAAAATAAAGCTTTTCCTTTTTAACTCCAGTTATAACATATTTTTGTCTTTTTTTTTTAAATTAATGATGATAAAATGTAATTTTCAGAGTACTATTTGTGGTTTAAAACTAATATTTTGTGACAGGTTTTTGGGATATTTTATTCATCATTTATAGTCGTAAGTATTATTAATAAGATGTTTGACATTAGTCTTACTGTATAAGATAATATGGTGTTTATTAAATTATAATTAGTTTTAAAATAACAAAAATTTAATTGAATTCATTATTTTGGTTTATTGAATCAATTAAATTTTATTGCTATTTTTTAGAAGAAAAATGATGCCAGGATCTGGAGAAGATGCTGTAAGAACTACAGGCGGACAAGTTGATTGTATGTTGTTTTTATTATTATTATTAATATTATTATTATTATTATTCTAATATTTTTTTAAATATTAAACTTCTAGTACTACATTTAAATTTTTATCATAATTATTCACTTATTATTTGATTTTAATTATGAAACATATAACTTTTTAGCCATAGTTTTAGCTCTCATTGATGCCTTATATGATAAAGATGAAAATGTATGTCAAACAATATGCAATTCATTATACATTTTGGGAAAACAGCAACCTAATCTTGTTCTCAGCAGTTGTCTCTCTTATCTCCTTCGACATCCAAAGGTAAGCTTATGTGTACATAGTTCTATATATTAATAAATAAACTTCTCAGAGATGGCATTTTTAACATTTTATACACTGTAAATTACAATAAAATTTAATATAATCAGTTTTAAATTGTGTTGCAAAAGTAAAATATAGAACTGATAATGTCAGATTATTACATTTCTTTTTTAGAAGTTGTGAAAAAAGTAAGTGTTACATAAAAAATAAATAGAAATTTTAAAGATACTGTACAGTGGGTGATCGGTTAACAAACAAATTGGATAATGAACACTTTCACGAAAGACTTTTATGTTTGGACAACAAACACCTCACAGAACAAACATAAGAAGTGATGTAAAATAGTGAATACCAATTGGTCTTCCCTTGTCTTCAGGCAACAATTCGAAACTTTATGGAGTGTGGGAGACGTTGACATCGATGCTCAACTTGGTATATACTGATCGGATAGTATTTTTCCAAATTTTGAAACTTTTCCTTGTAATTCCAGCCTTTTATTTTTTCTGACAGAAACAATTCTTCTATAGTATTCGCAAGACTGTCGGGCGGGTACTCGTTAAGTTTTGTGTCGGTTTTTATTTTTGAAAGGTGAGAGTATAATAGCAAAAGTAGAGAATGGACAGAAGATGTCTGATGTTGCTGGACCGTATGGCTTGAACACATCTACAGTAGGCCACAGTTCAATCTTATCTAAGAAAGATACAGTATAATCAAGAAGACTCAAGCAGCTAAAGGAGTAACAAAAATCACATCTGAGAAATAAAGAACATTGAAGAGCTCATAATGGAATCTGAAACAGATCTTGGCATTCTTCTGTCATCAGAACTCTTGAATGAAGAACATCAAGAAACTTGGCGAGATATGTTTTCTTCTGAAAAAGAGGATTAATGCCGATATCTGCTATTAAAGATCTTTTGAAGTGGGAGGATGTCAGAACAATGGTCAACGGTCTTAGAATGGCATCCAAACCAAGGTGAGGTTAATAGGCTTAGGGATCTCTACAATTACAATGCTATTAATTAATTCTGAAAAATTCTGAAGAAGAGAGAAAAGCAATCGGACATTAGACAGATTCTTTAACCCTAAAAAATGGAAAAAACGTGACTAATAAAAAGGCAAGACTGTGTATATATGTATTTTTATTATTATATATAAATAAACATAGTAAGAAAGTATATATTTTTTTATTTTTTTGGGGTTTCCAGAATGAATTAATCAAATTCCCATAAAAACTATGGTAAATCGATAATCGGTTTAACAAACAATTCGGATAGCGAACAGTCTTGGAACGGATTGTGTTCATTAGCCAATCGCCCAATGTATTTTAAAAAATTTAGAATCAATAATAATTTTTTTGCCTGTTAATTGTTTGTCTATTATGTATTAACTTATTAATGTAATTGTTAATAAACATGTCAATTTATTAAAATCATATATGCATTGTAACATTGAGGAATAAAGAACTTAGTTTATTTAAAATTAACTTATCTTTTTGTAAAAAACAAGTAAAAATGAATTTACAGTAAGAATTAATGGTGAAAACATTTAGATTGTGTATCTTTCAGCAACATATCAATATATATCAATCTACATTCGTAAAACAGATTTTTCAACATGTTAAAAGAAATCCAATATTTAAATCATTATTTTTAAATAGTGACATATTACAAATATCATAATTTTAATACAAAATTATATGAGTGTATACATTTAATTATTTTACAGTAATTTAGTATTAATAATTTATTTTATAATGATCAAGATCAAGATTCAAAGTCTTTCCTGTAATAATGATTATAATTATAATTTAGAATTTAAAATATTGCGTGTAAATTTTTAATGATATAAGATAATTTAAAAATATTGATACTAATAAACAAATATATAAAATTTATATACATTTTGAATATCACATCTCACTTCATTAAAAACAAATTAAGAGTCAGATGAATAATAACTTTATTTTTGTTTTAATAAAAATTAATTAAGCTTATCAATATAACTTATGGGAATCAATAATATATAAATCATTTAACTTTTATTTTTATTTAATCTTTAAGATTAATTAAAATAAAAGTTAATCTGTGTAATTTTATAATAAATATTAAACTATTTAACATGGGATTATTCAGCAATTTGATTGTAACATTCTTACACATATAATTAAAATATATACAGAAATATTTTTTAAATAAAACCAATTTTTATATTATATAAAAATTTTTAAAACACATAATGTTGTATCTATTTGTTCTTAATCTTTTCCATTATTCTTATGTAATAAGATATGACTTAAGTATTGTTTATTATTATTATTTTTTTTCAATTTATAATGCCTTATTTTATATTCTAAAATTATTAAATACAGGTAAACTCTGATTTATACCAGGTTTACATTCTGTTACCTAATGGTTGTTAGCTAAAGTATCAAAAATTAAAGAATAATTATAATGTGTTTAGACGGGGGAATCCTGACCAAAATTTTTAGGCATGCTGAAAGTTATAATAAAAATAATAGGCCTATCTCTAGCACTAAACAATAGGCAGAAACATTATTTGGTGTGAATAAAAAAGTATGGACTATTATAAAGCCCTTTATATCTACACATGAAATATATTAAAAATTTATGATGATAATTAAATTTTTGTTGGCCATTGACACAGGGGATCAGGGCTCAAGCTCTATTAGTCCCTATGTAGATCTGCCCCTGTAAACAATACATGTATGCTGACTGGGTACTGCAAGCTTTTGTTACAACCTAGCTGTGTTAAATGCTTCAAATTACATCATGCACGCGCACTTATTTACCATGGCAAACCTTCATACGAGCAAACGATTGAGTTCCCGCAAGCATCGCACTGACTTAAAATGGCTAGCTGCTAGCTGCCAGTATAAGAGCTAAAAACTAACACAAATGATAAGAGTTTACGTGTTGGAATAAATTGTTATTGGCATATATGTTCTCATATAAAAAGTATATTGACAGTTAAAACTTTCTATTAAGCATGCGGCACATGCTAAGGAAGCCCAGAGAATTTGCCCGTGTTTAGATGAGCTAGATTCCTTCATTAATGAAAATTGAACTTTGAGTTTAAAACAAATATTTAAATAAAAAGCAATTGTTAGATAAATACTTACATTTTTGGAAAAAATATTAATGAACTAAAAATTTAACTTTATACAACAGTCATGTAGAACCATTTTCTTGGCTCTGTTACATATAACAGAGGGAATGTATGGCTCCCAGTCAAAAATGACCCCCAAGATTTTTACATTTTTGGATTCAGAAGACCTTGAAATGTCAAGAAATGCAAAAAAAATTCAGTGGTTTTTCTGTATGTGTGTGTGTGAATGGGGGTGGGGCATGATTTTGTTCACCCTTTTTGAAACTTAATAACTTCTGTGCATTTTGTCAAAAATTTCTGAAAGTTTGCAGAGGTTTGTGTATTCAGGGATTGATGCTATTAAATTTTGGTGATTAAAGGTTGCAAGAGTGGAGAGATAAAGGGGGATCATGTGTCATATCTCGTGTAGAATCAGATTTAATGATGATTTTACTCATTATTATGATTTACAATGTTTATAAACATCCCTACAAACTCTATAATGCCATAACTCACCAACAACATGTTGTAAAATTAATAACTAAATATTTAATTATTAATTTTAGTATGACATTGCGCCTAACGCCTCCCTCTAGTGCCGAATTTATTTGTAATTTAGAGTTATTTATTCCAAAGTATAGTCCAATGATTTATGGCAGTTGTTGGTGAGTTATTTACAATGTTTTATAAAACCCTTTTCTACTCTCGAAATTAAGCTCTTTGCCATTGTACTGTACAATAATTAAAAATTATAAAAAGTTTTTTAAATAAAATATAACAGATGTCATCACACATGCAGTTTTAAATGTTGCTGGGAAAGTTAAGCAACTTGTTCCTGGATTTTTTGAATGTATGTTAACACCACTGTCTCTCTTTTCTTATTTTATTTTCCTCCTTTTGTGTTTTATGACAGTGAAATAATGTGGAATCATTAATAGAATGGGCTTAATTTTTCTCAGCATTATCCATTCTAATCCTAACAGAAGTTGCTATGTTTAATGTTTTAGACATCTCTGCTGCTCATCAGGTTCTATATGTCATGGAGTAATAACAAGTAATGCCATTTTCATTTATTAAAGATTTGCAGTTTTCTTAATGTGTACAGACAGAGATTTACTACTATGTTTATAAGGTGTAAAATTTATTTAAATTATAAAGCACTAAGGAACACAAGGAAATTATTAAAACTTAAGAATAGCTCAACAACATGTAGTAGATGAGAAAAAAGCAAATTATTCCAACAATACCACTGCATAAGTAATTGTTGTTTATGCTTGCATTTTCAAATTTTTTTTAATATATTGTATTTCAAAAAGAAACCCATTTATTTCTTATTTTAAAAGGGTATTAATGCAAAATGGCATGTAACTTGTAGTTGGTGTCTTACAAGAAATAGTCTGCTATGAGTTAACTCATACTTGGCAGTCAGCATGATAATGAAGTATCATAAATTGGGACTTACCCGTACTCTTACTGAATTAACTTTGATTACACAGTGTAAGAATCGTTAATTAAATTATAAAATTAAATTAATATGATATATTGTATAAATGTTAGTCTTTTTTAAATCATCCTATAACTAGTGAATTATTCTATAAATGAAGCTAAATAATAACAATAATAACCCTGATAAAATAGTACAATTACATGATATTTTTTCAAGTTACAATTAGCATACAGTAAATGCATATCTGTTTTGTATATTACAACAATAAAATTATTAAATGTTTTATTATATTATTCATGCAGAACTTCTGAAGCATTGATGCAAATAACTATAAACTTAAATATTTCAAAATGTTAGTAGTTATGAAATAGACTAATTATTATGTTAAGAATTTTAAAATATTTCTTAATTTAACACTTTTAAGAATAAATATAAGATATTAAATATTGCAGTTGCTATTGAAAATTATTATATCTTAATTAAAGTAACATACCTATCAATACAACCATATTTTAAAATAAAATTCATTCTATCTTAGATATTTTAGAGTATTAATTTTAATAATTGTTAGTTGTTTTTTGGGAATTAAAATGATTTTTTTAGATATGCAATTCTAAAATTTGTATAATAATAAAATATTTATAAGGCTTTGATGTGAAATTACAAGAATGCTTAGAAGTTTTTTAAAACAATTTTGACTTTAAATGAATTTATGAATATTTAAAAGTTAATTAAAGTTAGCAACAGTCTTATATATTTTAGAAGATAAGATTTCTTTCAATACACATTCATATTTATAGAAATTCAGATATCTAATCAAATATCTAAAAATTTTCAAACAAAGTTAAGTTATATAAATTGTCTATTATAAATTAATCTTTATTAGTCTACTATAGAAATATTTTTCATATTTTAAAACCTGGTAAGTAAGAAATACCACTTCTTCAACAAATTCTTCTGTTGTAATTGCAATACTATCTTAATTTGAAATCTATTTAAAATTTAAGAGAATTAAATTGATATTCTGGTTATAAATAAATTATTTCAGATGTATATTTATTAGAAATCAGTGTATCTAAAATATACTTTTATTTAGAATATATCAAAGCCTATATATTTGGGACACCAACATAAACACGCTTGCTATATGAGGTTTCAGGTTTACACTGTTGGCAGTCTAAAAAGGAAAATACATAAAATAAAAACTCTTAACTGTGCATTAAATCATGCCATTTTTTAAGATGTGCAAAGGCTTGCAAAATTTTGCTCATTTGCACTCTTTTTCATTATGAGAAAGCATTATTATAACTCAATGGTGGGCACTACTGTACTCTGTGGGTAGTGAATAAATCTAGGGAGTAAAAAGAAGCAAGTAGGCAGCACGGGGGTGCTAGAGGCAAAGTTCTGACCAAACAGTGACCATAGACAAGGATTGGGATCACTGACAAACTTTTCCCTTTCCTCTATTAAAATGGGTAAAAAGAAACATTGTGTTTAATAGTTTTTAGATGTGCAGAACAGTGTACAGTAAGGACACAGAGGTTTGTATAGAAAGTTTTTCTAAGAATATTTCAGGATTTTCTCACACAAGGGGAAATGGGTTAGGAGGCATTGGGTATAAGTTTATGGAACCAAGGAAGTGATGGTTTCGAAAAAGTTTGGAAATCACTGCGGTAACTCATTTCTTTGTTATAGACTAAACATTGGATTCACGTTAGTCTTAGTTCAGAGTTCTCACTTATAAGATGTCTTGGCCATGTGATATTAATGCTTCTCTGTTTCACTAATGCTAATTGCTTTCCAAATGTGATTCCAAAATATAAGGGTAATGATGATGATGGTAGCTCTGATAAGCCAAAGAAAAACCTGTAAAACATTTACTTTAGAGAAAAAAATTAAATAAAATTTTAGATTTAGCAAGGAAAGAAAAAAATCTGCTTCTGAAAATTATTTAAATTTAATTTATGATTTACAATAGTGTGCTATTTATTATTAATGTAGTGTTTATTTGTCTTATTTATATAAAAAAATGTATGATAGTGTGGGAAAAACTTAATAATTAGATTTGCTACTTTACATGAATTTCCACTTATGCAAGAGTCTTAGAACATATTGTCACTTATGGCAGAGTTCTACTATAATTGATTTATTAAATGCTGTAAAACTCTTTTTCAGGAGAACTATTTTACACAATCTAGTAAAAAAACTACTTAAGAACAAAAGTTCAATTATATAAATATCTTGTTTTCATTATAATTAATTGAAAAAAACACAAATTGAAATGAGAGATTAGATTACTAATAATTCCTTCTTCAAATTATTATTACAATCAATTTTAGACAGTACTAAGAACTAATGTATATAACAAGAACATGATTTGTAAGAGAAATTGAACTGGAAAAGATAATAAAGTTGAGTTAGCTGCTTTTTGAAGCTTTGTTAACAGATGCATTTCATTTCATGAACATTAGTAATTGGGTCATTAATGTGTTATATATTTAGCTAGTTCTTCTGCTTTATGAGAAAGAAAGATTTTATTGCAGTCAATGGGTGGTTCAAGTTTCAGAGAAAATGAGCGAACATTGTGTACAGATGTATATTAAATGGGATATAAACTTAGAACTAAAGATTATTTGTTAATGCATAAATGTGATACTAGCAAATATGTCATTAAAGAACACTAATAATCCTTCCTTTACCTTATAACTTCAATAATCCATGAGATCAATGAATTATATATAACTTAAATGCATACTACAGAAATAAAACATTTGCAAAAGTAGGAGGACTAGATGATCATCAAAAATAAACTGACATGTTTTCTATAAGTTCTATTGATAAAAAAATTTCTCTACGTCATGTACTGAATCTTTTGGTAATGTCATGGGATTAAGTGTCTGAAAAGACCATTGAGAATTATTTTAAAAAGTCACTTAGGTAATTTTCTAAAACAATTCTCAATAGTGGAGGCCTGTCAAACACTAACTCCAGACATGATTTCCTGCATTTAAGACTCAACAATTGAATGAATACACGCATGTAGCTATTAACAGAGATAGGTTTAAGCAATTTCTTTGCAGTACTGATGAATGGAAGTGTTTATGAATTTTTATGTAAAATATGATAAAGTAATTTTTTGTTTAGATATATGTCTATGATCTGGAAAATTTATTTCACTCTTTTTCATTTTGTTTTACTCTCTCTTTCTAGGTGAATAAAATGCTAAGTTCCAAATTATAGTGTTCTTTTTGTCCTGTGCAATCTTTAATGAAACCAAAATGTATTCTTCACTGACAGCATTATCTCAAATTATTTAAAGCTTGAGAAGCAAACTCAAAGCAGCTTTGCACTACAGGGAAACTGAGTTTAAACAACCCTTCAAATTTTTGGGAATAGATACACCCTCTTTATTCTGTTTTGATTGAATGAAATGTGTACTAATTTCTTCCCGCTCTGCAACTTTACAATTGAAACTTTAATTCTATCTGCAATAGGAGCTGAGATAATTTTACTCCTGTTATTTGGGGGTGGGACATTTATTGATGCACCAATAGAAAATAGCCCATGCTTGATAATGTATGAAGCAAGCATCATTTACATGAATCTCCCAACAGTTCTTTCTGAGTTATTAGCCTGGATCTCTATTTAGGAGACATCTGTTTTTAAACTTAATCAGAAGCCTGAGAAAGTGTTCTTTTTATAGTTGCAAAATACACATTTTACTGATATGATTTATTCTTTTATTTTATCAATATAAAAATAAAGGATTTATAATTAATAAATGAAGAAAATCATGTTAAAATTATTATACTGAATTTCTGATGTTTACTCCTTTAAAAAATGGAGTAAATGTTATAATAATACAGACTATGGTAAGCACTTTCAGACATATGTCCATTTTTACTGTGATATCTAACTTAGTTTGTGTTAGTTGGCATTTATTTCATCTGAAAGGAGAAATTTACTGTAATGATTCTAGTGTTCTTGTGATTTTGATTATGTTGAGAATTAGTGAAGCTGCTAAGCTAAATAATCAAGTAAATTAAACAATAAGAAAAATTATAAGTTAATTCATTATTATTATTATTACAGTATTGAAATTTTGAAAATAGTATAATAAAAATGATATTTTATTTGACTCTATAAATAATTTTTATTAACTGAGAATAATAATAACAATTTATTTATAGCTCGCTCTAGCTCATAGGATTTTGATTTTGCATGTAATGGAACGTGTATGCCAAGATACATTGGATAAAATAAATAAAGGATTAGTCTTGGATCTTATCAAACAATCAATTGAAGAAATAGTCAGCATAAAAGTAAGAAAAAATTCTAAATTTATTTTAATGTACAAAGTAAAGAGCTGAGTTCTAATGGTACAACTATAACTGCTATTTTTAAACTAATAAAATTCAAAAAACAAATGATTTATGTATTTTAAACTTTCTACAAACAAATAATTTATGTATTTTTAAAATGAAAACATTAAATAAATAAAAAATAAAATAAATTACATTATTAACAAAAAATTTAAGTTGAGTCTATGTCATTCTCTTGATTCATCAGGCTATCAACTAGAGACTGCCATGCTTTGGATAATGTTTCTATCTCTTTGAAATGAATGCATTCACTGTTTCTAAATGCTTGGAATATTTCAAAAGCTTTCATTGATTGTAACTTGTTGACATCAAACACCTTCTTAATAATTTAGCCTGATCCCAACATACTGACATCCCCCGGCTTGCTCACAAACTGGACAAGCACTGTGGATAGACTATTTATATGAACATCATATTTATGTTCCCTAAGCCTTTGTTATTTTTTTAATGTTTTCATTTTAAAAATATATAAATTATTTGTTTGTAGAACTTTGAAAATATGTAAATTGTTTGTTTTTTAAATTTATTTTATTTATTTTCATTAATAACCTAATATATTTTTAGTGTGTTGTATATTTCTGTTTGTTTCAATAATCTTTTCTGATTGAGAAATATTTTCTATATGTTAATTAAAATAATAAGACATATCAGATTTAAAGAAATTAGCATTTATTTAATAACTACAGAATTAGTTTGACGTATTGATAGAAACTTAACTAATGTAAGAATTTGATTCAAATTAATATTTTAGGTATTTTAGAAATAAAAGAAAAAACCCAACTGGAATTGTATTTAACAAATTATTCCAATCCAGAATGCTCTAATTTTTTAGAAGCGAATAAAAATATTCTGGAAATTATATAGAAAAATGAGATTATTAGAATTTTTTATTATATATTTCAATATCATGTGAACTTTTTTAATATAATTCAGAAAACTTAGTATAATGTAAATGCATTTTATTTTGTTTTGGACAAATTAATATAATAAACTGTTTTCCATTATTATGTTGTATGTATAAAGCTACATGGCTTCACTTACTGAGTTATTGATATTCACTGAAAATTTGAACAGTACAGTGGCATCTCATGACATTTGATAATAAGGAAGCTGTGTTTCTGTAAGAAGCCGACTTCCAGGGACAATCAGTTAATTATGCGTCAGTGATGGTCTAGGGTCCATTCGTGCGTGCGTGGTGGCGGAAGAGACAAAGACGACAAGTATCTGACAAAAACCATTTATTTTAACATAAAATAAACATACACTGTGTACAAAATAGTTTGCTTTAGGACAATCATCTGGAAATAAGACTTCCTGTGTTATCATTGGATATATTTATATGCATTGTATATTTGCTATTATCTAGTCAAACAAAATTTTATCCAACCACAGATTCTTCATTATATTCTTTTAATTATAAAATGTTAAAGTTTTATTTTGTTTAACATTTGATATTAATATTTAATGGAATTGTTAAAGAAAATATGTATTTTCATTTGTAAATATAAGTGCCATATCAGTAAAGCATTTTTTTGCATTCTATATTTTTTTAATTAAATATTTGATATACTATAATTGAGTCATTAGAGTCATTATTGAAATGGTTATATTTGTAATGAAAAGCTGCCAAGTACAAATTAAATCTTTCTAATTGCTTGACTAACTTTCTGTAAATATTGTAATTATTTTTAATGTAATTGAATTAACTTGCATTTTATTTATTTTTTGCTTTATTTATAGAAATAGCAACAGTAATATGATTTTTTAATGTTTATTTGGTATAATAAAATTCTAAATACTTTCTTTTATAAAAAATATTTGTTTTTGAATATTAAAATGACTGTAGAATACCTTAAAATCCTTTGTTGTTTTTATATTATAAATACAGTTGAACTTGTCTATTTCAAACATGTTTACCTTGAAATTTTTTTTTCTCTGCATTTTCAGCCTAAATTCAATATATTTTTCATGTTTATCTCAAATAATTTTTCCAAAACCTCTAAATCTCAAATTACAGATTGAAGTGTCAGTTACAGTTTTAAAGCACAGTGACTGACTACATTTTGATAGCTTAAATTGTAGTTGAGAAAAGTCTCTTGCAATACAGTACATATGTGCAATTAACACAGTTTTCTCTGATTGGATAGAGTTTGGTTTAGTTTGTTTGTCCATGTGTTCCATTGCCATATATATAAAATTTACCGACTAAAAAGGGGGTGTGATCAATCTTGTGTTAAGATGAGTCCAAAGGAAACTACATATATGGGCTGTGGCGAAGGAAGCAAATGAAAAACAAGTGTTTTACAATTTAAAATCCTTTATTTGGGAATGTTTGTAGCCTACATCAGTTCTATAGTTCTACTTCCTTGGTCCTTCATCTGTAGAGGCCCCGGGGCAAACAAGTTCAAGTCCTTGGGCGTTGTTGACAGGATGAGAATCACTGCGACACAAATTTCCACACTAGCACACGGTGAGCTATCTCCCGGGAGCGGTTAGAGGAGACTGTCAGAGAGAATCTCTTTTGACCTTGAAGTCCCAATTTTTATACGTTTTCTCCCGTCATCCGTACTTGTGATTGGTTTCTCATCCCCTTTCTCTTTCTCCAATTGATCTCTCCCTTGTCTCCAGGTGCAAAACAAGACCATCTCAGGTCATGGGAAAGGTCCGATTCAATGTGTTTATCTAATACCTCTTTGTTGACTCTACTCGGAGATTGTTTATAAAACAATAACCCCTGCACTCATAATTCAGGCCGTTGTTTATAATTTTTTTGGCGTCTAGAAATTTTAACAATCGTTTTTCATCTATCAAAAATTTCCCTTTTTCAGGAAGATTTATCCCGGTCAAAAATTTATAGATACTCGAGTCAAAGTTCCACCTGTTTATGAACACTTATGCTAGAGTTTCCTTTTTGGTTTGACATTGACAGATTGTTTAACACGTGTTCGAGCAGTTTCGAGTCTCGTTGTTTACATTTTTGTGTCGCGTTGTTTAGGTCAAAGGTTTTTTTCTCTCTCTTGACACAATTTATCGCTATAATTTTTAGTGCAAGAATTTTGCAATTTACTCGATTTCGAACCTCGTCTGGGAACTCACATAAACAATCTGCTTAAGGGGGATGACTCTTCGGAAGTCTTTCTATGGGAAACTGGTCCCTATTTAGGTGTTACAAACATGAAGAAAACCTAAAAAACTTTATGTTAAGCCCATTTGAAGAATGAATCAGCAACCAACTACCAGTGTTCAATGGTTTTATCCACTTGGTCATCGATAGACTAAGACAATGAGTTTAGCTTGTATCATATTGGTTGAAGAAAGGCATCAGACAAACGCTATTGACAAACTGTTGCTGCTAAGGTATGTCAAAAATGTTTTATTTATACCTAATACAGGTATGTACTGTACTTGCTATTGTATTAATGAAATACTATATCACCAATAGAACCTATTACTGTTTACTGTGTACTAACCTCTATAGCTCAAATTTCATGGAAACAAGAAAACATTTGAAATAAACAGGTTCAATTGTATATATTTCTTATGAAAATATAATGTTTTTAATTTTAAAATTTATTTTTTTAATTATATTTGAAAAAGCATAATAAATTACTTGAATTTTGTTTTTTGTTAAAGTATTTTCAAATATATTTGTTAACTAATAACACTTGTTTGAATTTTAAAAACCATATTACATAATCATAATGTAACAGAAAAGTTTTAAAATAGAATGTGATAAGATTAAAAATTCTAAAGAAAACCATAAATTTGAATAATTGTAGATTAAAAACATGTTAAACATCTGCTCTCAAAATTTTTCAGGCAATAATAACATTTGAAATATAATACCTTTTCTTTTATAATGATTAAAAACTTATACTTTTAAAAATTAAATAACTCATTAAAGTAACATTAAGGCATTATTTGCACATGCTCAGTTTCAAAATTATACAGTTAATGTTTTATAATTTTAAATTGCCATTTTATGAAAATAACTACACTATAAGTTTATTAATTTAGCATATGATAATCCAGAATGTCTGGTAATCCAGCATCCTTTGAAAAGTAGCTGACAATCTGTAATTGTCCAATAATGTGGCATGCTAGTATTTTACATATTGGAATTTATTTGGACACACAGTTACAGTGCACTTAAAAACCAGCTTCTCATACTCTGCAAATGTATGCAATACATTTCTGGAAAATGAATATTGCATGCACATGAATCATTGCAAATGTTGATTTTGTTTAATATCAATATATTCATTTAACAGTAACACTGATATGCACAAAATAACACCTTTCTTATTTATTCTAGCCATGTTGTAAGGAACTGAGTCCGAACGTTATTTTTATTTTATTATTATTTCCGTTTTATTATCTTTTGTTTGGGGTTTATGTTTATTTAGGACGAAGGTTCCCCACCACTCTCTTGTTAGTAATGAAAAATGAAGATAAAACAACTCACAGAGAAATAAGCGCCGTAGGAAAAATCTTGCGCACTTGCGCTGCCCGGCAGAAGTAACAGTCCACAGAAAAAAAAAATGGAGGGGGAGTCCCCACAATCACTAGTAGAGAAATACTTGATAAACCGTCTTAAACATCCCAGAAAATTATGATAAATATTTTGTAAACGGTTTATAAGCTTTGTCGGAAACTTAAAGCTGCCAGAACAGAAAGTTAATGTTAGCAACTAAGTATGTAAATAAGAGGAGTAACCCAGCTCAAGTGTGACGTCACCTCACAGTATAAAACCCGTACGTTAACCGAAGAAGGAGGGGTGAGTTCCAAACCGAGGTGAATTCCAAATTGAGGCGACTTTGAGAGCGAGGTAGATTCGAAAGCGAAGTATTTTCTGATAGAAGTCCAGATTGATAGTTGGACGATCCAAGGTGTTAAAGAGGAGTTCGATTGACGATTTGACGATATCGAAAGTATTGAGGAAATAGTTTCTTCGTATAGTGAGGTGACGGATAGACGTTTAATTAGTAAGAGATTTTGTTCATAGTTTCTAAGTATTTGATTGTCGAATTTTCAAAGGGGAAATTAATATTAAGTTAAGCTAAGTAGCTGAGTTTATTGTCGGGTTGACTTGTTGATTTTCGTTAATAAATTTTGTTTGGAATTATTGACATTTGTACGTAGTACGTTCTAGTTATTAATTAAATATATTTGAACTTTTGATTTGACTTGGTATTTATCGTTATTATTACTAATCTTTCGGTGCACGCTTAAAAGCCCAGGCCTGGCAAACTAATCTCGAATCCGCGTAAAGTATTCCGTTAGGTTAACGGAAGTTTCACCGACCGTAATTATAGTCGGTTTCCTAAGATACTAAAATTAAGTACTTTACAATGTTTATTCTGAATTACAAATGTTTCGACCACATTTGGAGACCTTCTTCAAGTAAAAAGCCATTCCATTTATCAGACATTCAAAAAACATAGAAATGTTTTACAAGTATTACTACCTACATTCTAAATTAACTGACATGGCTTAATTCAAAATTGTAAAATAAAGTAGAAAATTAATATTAAAATAAGAATAAATATTAAAAGTAATATGATAAAGTATGATATGCTTAAAGTATGATATAGTGTGAAATATAACATGAAAAGTAAAGACAAAATTATTGACAGTATTGTAGGAAGAGGTAAATTAGCATATGAATTAGAGATTAACTTTAAGTACAGAAAAACAGTCTCATATGCAATGCAATGCTTTTATGAAAAACCAGGGAGTTCTGACATAATTTTATTAATCGGTATTACGTTATGTCTTATAAATTTAACACGTATATAAAAATTTATTTACCCCCATTTAATTTTTGTTGTTATATAGCAGACATGGGCAAATGCAGCTCCAAGAGCCGCATGTGGCTCTTTTTGAGGTACGTGCGGCTCTTGCTGAAAGTGTTAATTTCTGTTTTTTATTATTATTTTTACAATTTTATTTTTATAATTTTGTGAAAATATAAAACAAATATTGAATTTTTTTAATAAACATATTATATTTATATTATATAATAAAATCGCGCGCCTTACCATACTATCCGCCACAACGGTACAGAACTGCAGCTCCCATGCATTTTGCAAAATCTACATTTCGGCTTCCACTGAACTCTTGCTTGCCTACCCCTGTTATATATAGTGTTACATTTGTGTTCCAATTTAAAAAAAAAAATATTCCGAAAAGTTTTTCTGGCATTCCAATTTGGAACATTGTTGATTTTAAAGACCTGAGACAGATCTTGAGTAAGGTCAAAAACATTTGTCAAAAAATTTTTACATTAAAAAATTTTGTTACTGGACTTCAAAGGTTATTTAAAGTTTGTTTGTGAACTATAGCTATCTAGCCAGTATTGCCAAGTCTGGGCAAGGAGATGTAATCATTGTTGATGCAATTTCTATATAGTTTAGCTTTATATATTTTTATGATCTCAATTATTCATAATTTTTCTCTATCAAAAATCAAACATTCTAGCCTAGCTTCATTCCAACAGGGGGACACCCCAGACTTTGACACATATTGGGTCAATGTGATGACATAATTATGTCTGGATGTATCATACTGATGTTTTTTAATTCTTGTATTCAGGATCTGTAAATTTAGCCAATGTATTGGTCACTAGATGCAGGGAGTTGCAAGTTTGAGTCCTGCTCCAAGCCAATTCTTTTCTTTCAGAATATTCTAAAATATTTATAATTATTAAATTTAATAAGAGATAGTGACAAATTATTTAGAAATTAATTTAAAATAATTGTAGTGAAGTAGCCTGATTTAATCCTGTAGTTGTTTGGCATATTACTAATATTGGGTTTTGAGATGTTTGTGTATATAGATCTTTTTCTTCTATAACAGGAAAAGATGGATGATATCTTCAATAAATCAAAACATAAAAATAAAATTTGTTTAAAGTTATTATTGTATGACAAATATTAAGTAATTATGGTATAATCAATAAAATTAATTAAACAAACTATAAATTTAATTTATTTTAAAATTATGGCTCACATCTGTTACTTTCTGTATATTTATAGCTAAATATAATGAAATAGGACATTTTTCATTAATGAAATTTAAAATTTTATTTTCTATGTACTTATTACTATATATAGAATTATAATTTTGTATAAAGTTTAGTTATAATTAAGAATGTATAAACAAATTAGGAAATAAAATAAATTGAAACTAATTATTTATTATAATGTCTTTTACTTATTTTAAAATAAAATTTTATAGATTTTTTTTTTGTAATTATCAATATAAAATTAGAGAAGTATTTGCTTATAATTAAATAAAAATAATTTCTAATATGTTTTTTTTAATAATTTTCATTTCAATATAATTAACATTTTAAATTGCATTATTTTTCTTTTTGTAATTATTTAAGCAACAGTATTTTAGTGTATTAAAAAATTGATGCCACTTCTCTTTAATAGTAATTTCTAACATATGATTAGTTTAGTCTGTAAAATAGCAAATCTTTACATTATTTATATAATTTGTATTTTCAGGATAAATAAGAATCAATAAGTAAATTTTTTTTTTAATTATTTCTGATCATTTTTGAAATGCACAGAATTAAAATTTTAATTCCAAGACAGTTATAAACTATTTAAAATATGCAAAAAGGTTTATCAGATGACAAATTAGTATGATTTCAATAAATGCTAAAAAACTTTATATAATAAATACACTTTGATTTACAAAAATGTAATTAGGATTGAATTAATTTTCAAAATTATAAGCAGTAGTGAAAAACATTTGTTGACTGACAGATTTAGATAGCTAGCAAACTATTTGGTTAGTTCTCCAAAGATTAGTGATTTTTGTATCACTTGATGATTTTATTTTATTGATTTTTAATAAATTTGAAAATTTAATTAATTCTTAAAGTTTCCACTTAACAAAATAAATGAATTTATTTATTGAAAAGTTATCTAAAACATCATATATCACGATATTTTAAATTTAATGTATTATTATAAATAATGTAAAAATCATTGATAATTGCATTCTTTATAATTATATAATTTTTTCTATAAAAAAAGAAAGAGTTAGATGTTTAGTTTAGATCATTTTCATTTCTGTTTAGTTTTTAAATGAATTTTAAATTTGTTTAATCGTCAGAAAATGTTAATTGCTCTATAGATTTTAATGTTAAAAAAATACATCATTATTATTAATCATTATATAAGATATAATGATAAATATTAAGTCATCTGATAGTGATACCAAGGAAGCAATATAGATTAAACTGCAATTTAAGAATCCTTCATAAATATTTATCAAATTTCATAATGATAAATGATTGCAAATTTAATAATCCACCATTGCTGACTACATGTACATAGTACCCCACAATTACATACTCCCAGTTTGGTAAACTCTAGGCCAGTGATTGGCAAACCTTTTTGAGTCCCCTTGTTATATAGTAAACATACTTTAAAAATGTTTATGCAGGCCAAAGTTTTAGACTTCAAATAACAATATTTAAAGAAATGAAATGAATATGTTTTAATTAGAATAAATGTAAAGAAGCTGATTGAAGAAACGATGATCAGATGATAAACTGAAAGGATGATAGATAAAAAAAAAAGGTGATAAACCAAAATCGTATATGTTATGTTATGTGCCCGATGATTTCTCTCTACGTGTCACTTTTGGCACATGTCACATAGGTTTACCACTCCCGCTCTAGGCTTTAGCTATGTCCCATGTAGCTTATTTTGGCTAAAATAACTAAAAATTTCCAAAAAAAAAAAGTCAATAAAAATGTAAATCACTTTTGTTCTGTCATTTCCTTATTTGTATTTTTTCCCTTCAGCTCTCCTCTACTGCCTTTCCTGCATGTTGCCACATGTGTATAGTAATGTTTTTTGCATTTTCTGCTTAAAAATATTCAAAAAAGTCAGCTATTATGTGAAGAATGTGTTATTTTACAATCCATTAGACTAATTTCTAATGTCCTTTCTAACATGTCTCTAGTGCTGAACATGAAGCATGCAAGTTATCAGGAATTTTGTCCCTTTCCACTTTTCCAAGAACTTCAATAACAGTGTTGCTTAAAAACTGAATATGTTTAAAGGTTGGTTTACATGATACAGCTACCACCAGCATTTCATCACTCAAAACTGCAAAGCATATAGATTCATTGTATTTGAAATAACTCATGATTTATTGGTAATCTTGGTTTGTCAAGCACATTGATTTCATAGAAAAGCTAGTATGTCTAATTTTTTGCTTGTTATTGCATCATTAAACCAATCAATGACAAAATCAGAATCATGTGTTTGACTACATTGTTACCACTTATGAGAGAAATTAATGCTCTTACTTATTCTCACAAGTCAGAACAATTTAAAAGTCATATTCTAGTACATCATGTAAACACCTGAATCACTGACAAAACTTGAAGATGTATTTTTGGGTTAGACAAAATTACAATTATAGTCATATGGTGTAAACCAGTCTCAAAGATTGCTTTACACTATATAATTCACTAGACTGATCAGACACACTCTATGTTACATTTCTATAGCAACCATTGTTGGTTGTCTGACTAGTCAGTCAACTTCATATACTGTGTCCCAAAATTTCTTAATCTGTTACTGAATAATAGAATTTTATATTTTAAATAACTAAAAATTAGATTTATTAAAATGAATATATTAGTTATTTTTTTCTTTTATACTGTTATTCTTATAATAAAATATAACAATTTACAAATTAAACTATATAAACAGGCTGAAAACTTTAATATATGTGTACATATTTGTATATAATTAAAAAACAAGCAATTATTTATTTATTTCACAATGCAGGGGTGAAATTTTTAATCATATTTCTAATTTATTTCATTTAAAATATATTCTCTCCACCTCAAATTAGTAGTGTCTTGTCCTTGTACTGTACATCATACTTTTCCATTAGCAATAGAATTATGCCAGTCATCTATTAACTGCCTTCAGGGGAAAATTTTTGAATTGAAATAATGTGACTTCCGATGCAAAATGGAAGTTCATATATATTTAATTGGTGCCTCCTGCCCTTAAGGTTTCTATATCTGGTCTTGTTCTTGAGATTAAGGAAAGACAGATGACAATGGGAATTTATAGGTCTACAGTTTTTTCAAATTGCAGCCTAAGTTTTTAAAAACAAATCAAATCAACACTAACAAGTTAGTAATATGTTGCTAAGAAATCTATGGAGATACTTGTCTTCAATTTTTGGGTTGCAATTTGAAAAAATTGTAGACCTATAAATTCACACTGTCATTTGTCTGTTCGTCCATCCATCTGTCCTTCCTTAATCTCAAGAACGGAGCTAGATACATGAAAGTCAAGAACAGATATAGAAAGCTTAGGGGGCATGAGGCACCGATTAACTATATATGAACTGGAAGTCATGTGATTTCAATTCAAAAACTTTTCCCAGAAAGGGATTATATAGATGATTAGCATGGTTTTGTTGTTGTCAGGAAAAGTATGATGTACAGGGGCAAGGCACTGCTAATTTGAGGTGGTGAACATATAAAATAAATAAAATAGGATTAAAAATTGCAACCCAGCATTGTGACAATGTTACAATAAATAATTGCTCATTTAAAATTAGTTTTGCTCTTTGGGTGCTAAGAAGACCTTTTGTTTCATGCCCACTATGGGTTCAGCCAGGCCTACAATAGAGACAGCTGGAGAGATATGGAGCCTGTCATACCTGGGACATATTTCCCATCGAAATTCAAGGGGAGTTGTTTGCCCAGATTTGTTACTGTGTCCCAAAGTGCCATGTTAGCCTCAGCCATTGATACTTGTCTAAAACAGTTTGTAACAAATAAATAATTTAATTCAGTAAAATTCACAAAATAATAAAACAAATTACCTTGTAATTCCAGCAATAGATTTGTACTATTTTTAAGAAAGAGAATTATGTTATCTGTCAAAAATCTTCAAAAAGCCTGAATTTGAATTTTTAACATAAAATCATAGTTTAAAAGATAGCTCGTGCATGTTCAGATTTGTTTAAAGAAATGTTATAATTAATGATTTTAGTATTTGTTAGAAATATTTACTTTAAAAAGAAAATGTATAAATGAAATGTAAGAGAATGTTTTTCAGATTTAATTATGTAATTAGTTTTTTTACCAGTATGTCATAACTTTAATAATTTTATGCAGGAAATTGTAAATGAATGGCAAGGAGCAGCAAGTGGCATTATAGTTTCTTTAGGCCAACAATATCAGAATGAAGTAATGGAGTTTCTTCTAATGAAATTTCAGTTGGGTCCAACTCTTCCGCATTTTTACATAATACAAACATTGGCAGATTTAGCTACAGCAAATGGTAATAGTCACCTGTTTCTTTTATATTTTTCCTCTTCATAAATGTAAATTTTATCTTTTTACAAATAAATGAGGATCAGTTTAACGAATGATTAAAAATGCAATCTTTTTCTTTTTAGTATTTGGTATGGTTCCATATTTAAAAGGCATATTAGGCGTGATGCTTCCTATGATGGGAATGGTTAAGTTAGAAAATACAAAATGGATTTTTGCTTATGGTAAAATTTTGAATAAAAATTTATGTTACTGTTTTTAAAATTGTTTTTAAATTATAGGCTTTATTAATATTTGACATACTATAAACTTTAGAAACTAATCTTAGAATAAATTGTTAAATTGATTGTATAAAATCAGATATAAGATATTTAGTATCAAATTATAATAAAATAGTTTAATATTCTATTACAATTTATAAATAAATGAAATAAATTACAATTACAATGTGGAATAGTTTGTAATGTAATAAATACATGGTTTAGAAAACACAAGATAATATGTAAATATGGTTGTAATTAACTTTGTTTCTTTTGTGTACATGTTATGTTAAATTTGATTTTTTTATTTAATTTTATTAAATTAATTAAATTCTTTTTAGCTTTGTCTCATTTTTCTGAAGCTATTTTGGAATACTTAGCAAATATTGAAAAAGCACCAGATCCAACTGTTAAAAAGTCTGCGTTTTCCACTGAAATTAGTAGTGCTTATGATGTATTATTTAATACATGGATTCAATCAAAAGAAGCCAAGGTATGCCTTCTATTAATAATAAACTTTATCAACAGAAAAATGATTTAAAGAGAGTATTATACTTTTATTTATCAGAATTTTCATTAAATGCAAATTATGTTCACTTAGTTTACAAAATTCACTTTTAATTCTTAGAAAATATAGTAGTTCATTTGATTAACATTATTATTTTAATATATATTTTATCTTCTCATAAAAGCTTCTTGAAGGTTTTTAAACTATATAACTATAAATGCAGTACATAGTTGTGAAGACAGAAGTTAAGAAGTATTTTGGATTGTTTAATGTTTTAAATATTACCTACAATTCCAAATATATAACTATAATCTTCCCTTTCTTTTTGTAATTATTTGGATTATCAGCATTGTTAATATACCGTATTTACTCGGATATAAGACGATCTCGCGTATAGGACGAGGTGTGACTTTAGACATCAAAATAAAGAAAATTAGATTAATACAATTCTAATTTTATTTCATTTAATCACAAATGAAATACTGTATTATCAAATTCACATATTAAGGCAAACAACCATATTGCTTTAGCAAAGGCAACTTGTATAAAGGTAAACAACCATGTTTGTCTTAATACGTGATGACTGGAAAACAAAGCCAAAACATTATAATGCGCATGACTGGAAAAAGTTTATTTTTAATGATTCAGAATGTGCTAACATTCATTAAAAATAAAAATTAAACTAATATAAAATAACTACATTTATAATCATTTGCAAGAGTGATGCTAGCTTTATTCATCATTAATTCGTTCTTTATAAAATCACTCAGAAACTTATTTTCTGCTGAAATGAATGTCAGATGGCAACACGGATTTTTAATTAATATCATAATCAATTGGTAGGCATTAACAGATAAACCAATAAACAAAGGAAAGTAGGTGCCAACTTACGATAAATAGACTGTAGACCTGTAATGACAGCATGAAGTATACATGGTTCACAGAAATTATTTAAAAAATGTAAAGAATCCTTCGCTCACACACATAGAATGACTTAGGTTTTTGAAGCAGTGAAAAATAAATAAAAACCTTGTATTATAATCGAGTAAATACAGTAATTTTAAATTTTTTATATACTAATTATTTTGTTTAAGTTTGTTTATTATTTAAATTTATTGTAAATATATATTAAAAAGTTATTATCGATTTTATATTTTTCCAATATCTAATTTCTTTTACAATAACATTTTAATAATAAATTAATGTTCCTGTTTATTATTAAAAATATAATGAAATTAGCACACAATTTTTAAAAATATTTTCAAGTTCTCTCTCATAACATTCTCCGAAAAAATTTCCAGCTTTCTATAAGAAATTTGTACATTATTTATTTTTATTTTATTTTATTTTTTGTGGCCCTACACAACTTCTGGCCTTAGTTATACTTTGAACAAAATTTTTAATAAAAATTGTTCAAAATTGAAACCTGCACATATTTCATTTTATATTATTATTATTATAAATCATATTCCTTAAAAGCTCAGATTTTAAATTTTGCTACAGAATTAAATTTATAACAGATGCGTGCATAATATAATATTGGGTTGTTCAGAAAGTTTGTAGCGATTTTTAAGAGAAATAAAAGAAATTGTTTTAAAACTAAAAATATACTTTTATTCCATTATGTATGCGCCATTGTTTTTAATGACGTGTTGCCATCTATGGGGCAGCTTCATGATACCCTCTTCGTAGAACTTTCCAGTTTTTTCCGCGAAAAACTGATCCACGTGGTTTTTGCAAGCTTCCAAAGTATCAAAGTTTTTATCATGAAGGGAATTTTGTAGAGAACGGAACAAATGGTAGTCCGACGGGGCAAGGTCGGGTGAGTAAGGGGGGTGGGGTAAAACATCCCAGCCTAGTTCCAATAATTTTTGGCGTGTTCGTAAAGACGTGTGAGGTCTGGCATTATCTTGGTGAAACACAATGCCTTTTCTATTGGCCAGTTCCGGACGTTTTTCTTTAATTGCCATGTTCAGCTTATCCAATTGGGAACAATACTTATCAGAATCAATTGTTTGATTCTGTGGAAGCAGCTCGTAGTACAGGATTCCTTTCCAATCCCACCAGACAGTGAGCATGACCTTCTTTGGATGAAGACCGGCCTTTGGAGTTTTTAATGGTGATTCATTTTTCTTACCCCATGATCGTTTTCGGCTGATGTTGTTATAAATGATCCACTTTTCATCACCTGTCACTAAACGCTTCAGAAAAGGGTCATTTTCATTTCGTCTTTCAAGAGAATCACAAATGGAGATGCGATCCAGTAAGTTTTTTTCCGTTAAGTCGTGAGGTATCCAAATGTCATAACGATTCACGTATCCGAGCTTCTTTAGATGTTGAAATACAGTACTGTTTGATGACTTCACTATGTCTGCAATCTCTCGAGTTGTGTAATGAGGGTTTTCATCCAATAATGCTTTGATCTGGTCCTCTTCAATAACAGGAGGTCTTCCTGAGCGAGGAGCATCTTCAAGGCTGAAATTACCCATTTTAAATTTTGCAAACCACTTTCGAACAGTTGATTCTGATACAGCACTCCCACCATAAACATCACATATCTTTTTTGCTGTTTGTACAGCATTTTTGCCTTTACGAAAAAAGAAAAGAAACAAGTGTCGATAATGCACGTTGTTCGCATCCATTTTTGCAATGAGACAAATTAAACGCTATTTGAATAATCTTAACGGTTTTTTTGTAACGGACGCGTCTCAAGGTCATTTATCGTAATATTCATTGGTTTGTACAATTCTAATCATTTTTGCGTCAATCGGTGTCTCAACTGTCGGCTATCAAAAATCGCTACGAACTTTCCGAACAACCCAATAGTATTTGTACTGTTGGTAAATATATGTAATTTAAGAAGATATGAATTTTGTTTTATTTCCTTTTCAAATTTTTGCATATATTTCATTTTAGTTTACAAAAATTTTTATAGTTACTAGGATTTATAAAATGTTGTCTTAGTGTATAATATAGTTGCATTTTATTTAATTCTGTCACAAATTATTAAAAATGACCGTAAAATAAATGTGAATTAAAGATTATTGCAATACAGATAAAAGTACATCAAATTTTGTATCGGGTCTTAAAATTTTTGAATTTGATTAGAAATTTTTATTATTCAAATTCATTTTTATGTGAAAATTGCACATGTGTAAATATTGTGATCATATTTCATTAAATAATTTTACTCTGGTTTATATTCTTTTATTTAAAAATACTAAAATAATCTCTCTTTAACATGCAGTTAGCACATTTTCTGATAAACGAATATATTTTTGTCTTGTTTTACATACTTTCATTTAACATTTAATACTTTATTTAATCACATTAAATATAATTTTTATTGATTATTATTTAATTTTATCATAAGTATCTTCCTTCAGGTAAGAGCTGAAGTTGTCAAAGCATTAGGTCATATGACACATCTTCTAGAGAGAGATAAATTAGAAGAACAGTTGCCTAAAGTTGTCCCTGGAATTCTTTCTTTATATAAAAGGCAACAGGAGTCATATTATACAACACAGGTATATGAATAATTTTTATCTAATAATTACTAAACATTTATTAAATAAAAATTTAACAGTAGAATCTTTTAGATATAATATATTAGAAAATAGCAAATAATAAATTTCTAAACTTTTTTTAAATATAGATTTTTATACTATAATTGAAAAAATCTTTTTGTAAATTACAGTAATTCCTTCATTTACATAAGTAATTGGTTCCTCAAAAACAGTGTATAAATGAAAATTGCATAAATAGAACCACAGAAAGCTGTTTAAAATAGGGATCTTTTCTATATTCTCAAATACAGTGTTTTACACTTACTAGAGTAGAAAAGTTTTAACTAGAGGTTTTCTTTTTTTAATATATGTCCATATAAGTGGTTACTGATAACAAAAATAGTTACTAGTAATTATATAATACTTCTATACTGATAGTTTTAATAATAATAATTGCAGACCTCTGTGTAGATATTTCATACAATATACTTAATTTGTTTTAAAAAGTTTTAGTGCAGTTTACATAGTAAAAACTCGTGTCATAAAAAATGAACAAAAGTTTTATTTTTACATATATCAACTTCCTGAAACTTGAAGTATATAGATACTAAGCTAAACGACTGCCTTAATTAATCAGGCTATTACTATGCTATAATTAATAATTAGAAATTAAGCCATCTCTTATCTAAATTATTATAATTATTAATTTAGATAAGAGATGGCACCTAATGTTTACCTTTAGTACCAAATTACTTAGCTTCTAATTAATAATTATAGCATATTAATAGCCCAATTAATTATGGGAATCATTTGGTTTAGTTTTACTTTTACTCATATTTTTGCTATAAATTTATAAAATTAATTATAAAATAATTGTTTTCCTCTTACATATATTCTTATATGTATATATTATTATATGTATGAGAAAAAAGTTTAATTTGTATAAATTAATATTCAAATAATTTTGAAAATTATTATTACTAATAATGTATAAATGTTTTCCATAAAAATTGAACTTTGTATTTTTCTTGAACTTGTGTAATTTTTATCGTAAGTAATACAGGAAAAAAATTACTGTTTATTTTTAAAGGTTATGATACTTGACTATAATAATTATAATTTCTGAATTATTTTCGAATTATGTTTTTGACAAACATTAACATAAAATAGATTTTATAGCCTAATAGTCTTTTATCTTTTAAATACAGGATAAGAGGACAAATTTATACTGTAATTAATTTATTACAGTAATGTATTGTATTATAGTATGAGTCTCTTGAATTGATCTCTTGAAAAAATTATATTTTATAGTTTTTTTTTTTTTTTTTTTTTGTTTTATTATGAAATGAGTGAATAAAAGTTCGCATACCAGTATATCCATCTAAGTTGAATATGTTAAAATATAAACACTACATTTAATAATGATAAAACCACCCAAAAATCACATGTAATTTGGCAAAAAATCATTGAAGTAAGGAATGAACAATTATTTATTGTGATATTGTCACAATGCCAAGCTGTAATTTTTAATCATATTTTAAAATTTATTTAATATAAAATATGTGCTCTTCACCTCAAATTAGTAATATCTTGCCCCTGTACATCATGCTTTTCTTTTAACAGTAGGATCATGACAGTCATCTATCTAACTCCTTTCAGAGGAAAATTTTTGAATTGAAATAATGTGATTTCCAGTGTTCATTAGAAGTTAATTGGGCCTCCTGCCCCTATTCTTGCCATATCAAGTCTCCGCTTTCTTTTATCTAATTCCATTCTTGAGATTAAGGAAGGACAGAAACAGATGGATGACAGTGGAAATTTATAGGTATACAATTTTTCAAATTGCAGCCCAACAAGCACTATGCCTCAAAAAATAACATTTTGATTTGTTATATACAATAACCAAATAAAAATGTGCTTTAAATATATAAATCTGCTTTTTCTGAAATATGGTAAAAATTATATGACCACTAACTAGACTTAGTGGCTGGCCATTCCATTTATGTTTCATGTATTTCTTAGATTCCTGAATCACAATAAAAATGCAATCTGACATTGAGTATACAAGTCTTTGTAACAGTTGTGGATAAATTTCCTTTTATTTAGGAATTATTGTAGGTTTCAATTTAGATACAGTATTGTACTGCTTACTAGTTTCTTATATTGTCCTAGCTAAGATGCTCCAAACATTTTTTGTTAGATTGAGATCAGGTGAGACAGCTGGCCTTATCATTATATGCACTTCAGTATCCAAAAATTATTTCCAGATACTATTTACTGTGTGAACTGTTCATTATTTTATAATCAAGGTAACTGCCAATTTGATAAACACAGAGCAACAAATTGTTTTCTAGAAGCTTTTGTTAATCCACAGTTTCCATTTTTTCTTATATAAAAATATCATCTGTTTTACAATGATATCTGCAGCCAGCCCAAACAATGATAGATCTCCCTTTACTATCTTTTCATAAAAGTATGGAAAATAATTCTGGTGTTTTGTAGATAGTTTGAATGAATGTGGATTGATCTGATAATGCATCAATTATCCAAACCATCTAAATTAAATTTTTTATCAGTAAATATCACTTTTTCGTATGTTTTCCAGAACATAATATCTTGCCAAGTTAAATTGATTTTTTAAAATGCTTTTATGTCATTTTCAACTGTAATTTTGATTTTTCATACATTATACATCCACTTCTGGCAACTCTGGACAATGTAGACTTAGATGTGACAAGGAGCAGATTGTTTGCTACTTGTTCAAAGGACACTTTTGCACTTAGTCTTTTCAAAATCATTCTTTTCTCTTCAACCTGGTGATTTCATTCCATAGTCATCACCCAAAAGAAAAATTTATGATTACACCAAGATATTGGTATAACATTCAGCAAATGATTTCACTGATCTGCCAACATCTTTTCAATTTGTAATCTGACCTTTTTCAAAGTCACTTAAAGGTTTACCTTGACCAATCTTATAAACATGATTAACTGGAAGTTTCACAGTAAAAACGTCACCTAGAAGATTGTTTTCATTGGAATAATTTCTGAAGCTTATGTAATAACAAGACAGTAATTCTGATTTTTATGAAATGGTCATATTATTTTGCAATACAAAATTTTCTGAGATAATAGGGTAGACTTTTTTATTTTGTTTGTTTCAATTAGCATTTGATTTTAATTAATAATTAAATATTGTAATCAAAAAGTTTATTTGAGCTTGACCTCTTTCTTTGCTGGTTTATTTGAAAACTTGTTAACACTTTCAGTCATATCATTATGAAAGATACTGTACAAACAAGCATATATAGCATTTGTAGATGAGAATCCAATAAAATAAAAATTGAAGATTAGTGTTTATATTTTAAAATTTTGTTCAATAATCATATTTGTTCATGACTGTAATTCTCCCTAATATAAGCTACTTTATGTTGGCTTTATGGAATTTATTAATTTAAGTTCTGATATTAATATTCCTAATAGTTAATTTCAATTTCAACTCTAACACATCAATGAAGTTTTTTCTTTGTATTAATTGTGTGCATTTATTTTTAATATTTCAGGGTTTATGTATGATTTTAGATGCAGCTATTCAGAATGAAAGTACATCTTTAGAACTTCAGTTAGAAACTATTTTAAATTCTCTCTTTCCACAAGTAAGATAGATAATTTATTGATTAAAATTTATGAATTAGGATAAATTATCAAAAATTATTTTTCAATTTAGGCTTGTATTCTACCAGATTATTCTCAGCCAATTGGAATAAAAAATCATAATGAAGTTTTGAGATGTTTTACAGTTTTAAGTTAGTTTGTTTAAATTTTTTGTTTAATTAATAATAACAATATAATCTAATAAAATATATTAAAATTTAGCTTCAGCCTACAGCAGTAGATTAATTAGTTTTCTTATGCAAAAACTGGAGAATTATAATGAGAAAGTAAGAATTGGAACACTTGCGGTTTTAAAACATCTTATTAATTCTTGTGGTAAGTAGTTTGTTTTATTATAGCTGAGTGTTGTAATTTTATAAAAATTTTAATTATTTATTTATGAAATTATTTTTTATAGATTCACAGTTATATGATAAAATGACAACTATAATCACTGGGTTAAAATTAATCATATCAGATCCAAGTAATAAGGTATGCTGCAAATATAATTTAATAATTATGAATACAAATTATCTAAACAATTGTTAAATTTTTCATTTTTAAATTAACAATTTAATCAACATTCACAACTTCAGCCTTAGGAATAGTCATTTTATAAATGGATCAATTAAAAGTTAGAATAGTAATAATGTCATTTTTATTTATCTCATTTGACTTTTCGAACATATCATGAGAATTCCAGGGAGGCAGTGAGACCTCTACTCATTTATCAGGATGGATAAAATTTAGAAAAGGCAGAAAGATTGGCAAAATCTCTGCCTATAACGTCAGGATTCTGACACCAATTAGAATAGTTAGTCATGTTCTAACATGCAATTACTTTGGAAAGTTTTATACAAGTGGCCTAAAGTAAGTAGGTAGGTGGGTGTTTACTTTACATGGGAAAGAGAACGGAGTTAGGCAAATTGACAACAAAATAAAAAGTAATCAAATTTATTTATTTAAACGACTAAATAATAAAATCTATATGTGAAATTATAACAAGTATAACAATAATTAGTTAGATTAATACACAATGATTACAATAACCAATGATTAAAATATTATCTACATGAAGAGAATATCTATTCTATCCTGTAACGAGTTACAAAAGTCATCGTGTGAGAGAGTTTACAAATAATTAAATCATTACCTGGTCCAGTTACATAATATGGAAGTGCTGTGAGGATCTGTAACATCTTGGAGATGGGACTGAAGACTTTCATAGACTTACACTTCTGCACTCGGTGAGAGCACCAAAAATTAAGCGGAAACTTAATCCAGGGCTAAAGGGTAACTATAGCCTATATCATGACTGTACATGACTAAAAGCGTTTGTTTAAGGTGAAGAGTCACCTTATATACAAAATGGATGGACCAGTGAGGATGTCCACAAATTCTTGCCCTAATTCTGTTACTAAGGGAAATTGGACATTTTTCAGCTGATATCCAAGTGTTGACTATGACTTTCAACGGAACAATTCACTACTTCCCACAAATCATAGGAAGTGAAAGATGGCAAAAAAGATAAATTTTCTGTTTTTAAAATAAAATATTATTTAAAATATTAATCAAAATCTCCTTTAAAATTCTAAAATGTTCTCCTTTTTTAAAATTCCTGGTTTTCACAATATCGTAAGGAATAACTGTTATTAATTGAAACACAAATAAGATTTAATATTAAAATTATTAATGAAATGACAAAGAAGTTAAATGTAGGAATTTAATTACAGGCTACATGTATTGTATGCATTATAATGTAGAATTTCACATAAACATTATAAATTCTCTCATAGGCTAGATTTAGATACTGTAATTAAAATTTTTCAGGTATCACTAGATTTGAAACTGTTTCAGTAATTCTTTAAAATTATTACTTACATAGTAGCTTCTTAACAATTGGATATCTGTAATCACCATAACACCAAAAATAGCTTTAAAATCTAGCACAGCATGAAGTCCACATGAAGCTCAATGAAGCTACAATAATCAGCCATTCCCAGTATACTAACCACCTCAGAACACTAGAAATACTTCAAATACACAAATCTGAAATTAAAGGCATATGCATAAACTTCAAAGAAGAAAGTCTATCGTATGCATGGCAGAGTTTCTACAATAAGTCAGTTCAATCCAGTTACAGTTTAAGGGTATACTATAGATTACTCCAGTAATGTTCAAAATAACCACTCAGTCGGTTTGACGAAAAACACAAATTTTATATTTACAGTAAATGTACAAAATAATCCACTTTAGAGTTACAATTAATTATGCACAAACACTAATCCAACAACAACCGACTATTCCCGTACAAATTCGTCGAAAGAACTCCTTACGAACAAACAGACTTGTAATTAACAAAACCTCCGAGTCAGGAACAAGTTCATACACAAACACGTAACTTCCAACGAGAGAGTTAGTTAGCACCTCGATAACGACGATCTCCCTTGATCCGATCCGATCCGATCACCTCCGATACGATGCCAGCCGATCCGAACTCCCGATACGAGCTCGATCCGAGCTTAAATAGTCGACGGCGTTCGAACCCTGCTCCAATCAAATTTGAATGTTCCCGCAACGGCCGCCAACGGTCACTTCCCGCCGGCCAATCGTCCGATGGTTGACGATTCGAAACTTAACGGTTCTTCCCACGGAAGTTCCTAACGGTCGTTTCCAACGGCCGATCCTAACGACTTTTCCGTTATGACAGTTCGTTATAACAAACAGGTGGGAATCGCGCGTCTTGGCGATTCCATACCTTACACCTCCGCGGCCAAGGATCAAACTGAGCTTAGCCCAAGCCTGTTTGATCCAACAACACTCAGCAATTTTACAAATGTCCGTTCGTGCGGACTGACCCTTACCTCCGGTACAACCGGGCAAACTCGCTATAACCCGCGCACAGAGATGCCTCGCGATGGTGTAGGACCCCTTGGATCCCCGAGACCTATCCGCGCGGGTCCCCCTACGAGGAGGTCGTCCCCGTCGCCTTCGGCGCGTCATCCGGTTTTGTTGGTCACCAGATGTCGCTCGGCCCTTCTCACGGAATTTGGGTTTCTTACCGCGAGCTCGGTTGTGACCGTTGTCCGTCGTTTTCCGGACCGGCGATATGCCTCCCTCCGGACTTAGCACGTGTGTGGGTGGTTCCGATTGGCCACTGGCCGCGCCCGCCGTGGCCCGAGACCTCCGGGTCTCTTCACCGCTGTGTTTTCTTTGAACCCGAGTGACGGTCGCCAAGATCACGTTCGCCTGTTGCCCAATCAATCCGGCCAAGTCGTCCACGGAATGACACTCCTTCGTAGCATCCAGAGGCTCATCCCGTGTCGTATTCGGTAACCCTAGCAGCGGTTCGCTAGTTTCCCCGATCGCTCGTCTTTGGTCATCGGCGTGTTGCGCCAACTGCGTCGCGGGTTCCCGGCCGATATCTCCCAAGTCGATTATTTCCCCGACGCCACAATTTTGACCCTGAGGCGTCCCAGCTACCCCATTCTTTACTGCTCTGACTCCCGGCCTCCCTTCATCAGCGTCCTCGCCCTCCAGTTTCCTGTTCGCGGCGGGTCGTTCGCTTCGGCTATCCGATTCGCTACCGGAATATCTCCTCGCAATAGGAGTCGCGTCCCCTGCTTTATTTTGCTCAGACTGCGCCCTCCGCTCACACTGGGCCGTGCGCTGCCGCTCTTGTGTCTGGTCAAGCGGTCCTATGACCATCCCCCGGTTTTTGTCGTCGGGCGGCTCTCGTTTAACCGCCTCGCTCGCTTCCACGAACATCCCCGCTACCGCACTTAATATACTCTGCTCCTCAGCTAATTCCCTTTTTCTTGCCTCGGAATCCGCTTTCTCTCTCGCTTCTACCAGCGCTCGGAAGTCCCTTTCCGTTAAGAGAGCGTCTGTCGCTTTCCCTAACCTATTGGTGATCGCACACGTCACCCGTGCCGATCCTGGCGTTTCTTCGCGTCCTTCCTCCCACAATCCAAGCGGTACTGACGCTAAACCTGCCTCTACCTGGTGACCGAAGGCTCCCACTAACCGTGTCTTCCCCCTCGTTTCTGTCACCGCTGGTACCCTTGACTTCCTCAAAACTGAAATTTCGGCTCCCGAGTCGACTATAGCTGACAAACAACTTCCGCCACAGGCCAACTTAACTCTGCGTAGCGAATCGTCGGCTTCCGGTTGGTCGTACGTTGTCACTCTTGCCACTAAACGTTCGTTCGGTCGGGATGGCTCGTTTGCAGGTGCTAACCTCGCCCGGTCCGGCTCGCTGGACCGCTTCCGCTTGGGGCAGTCCCTCCTCCAGTGCCCCATTTTACCGCAAACGTGACAACTATTCCTCGTGTGTTGCTCGGGCGCGCCCCGTGTCACGGGCTTCGATTCCCTTGACGGTTTCCCCTGTTGTTCCCGCTGCCGTCCAGATTCCCTGTCTAACGTTAGTTCGCCGCCCGTCGCTTCTGCAAATTTCTCTATATGCTTAGCTAGAACCGCGGGTTTGCTCCACCCGTTCCCTTCTTGCAGTATGACGTATTTCCTCGCCTCGGGGGGCAATAGCGTCTTTAGGTGGTCCGCCACAGTCAATTCTACCAGGTCCTCTACCGTCCGCACCTCCCTACTGTCTACGTAGTAACCGTATAAATCCTTCAGGCGCGACGCAAACTGCGGCCACGTTTCTTCTGGGAAGCGCGCTGCCCGCCTAAACCCCTTTAAGTATTCCGCGGGGGAGAGCCTCAGCTCCTCAAGGACGAACTCCTTCAGGGAAGGGTAATGTTTAATTTTCTCCGCTGCTAATCTAGCCAGCGACGCTCTACATTTCTCAGACAATGCGCCCAACACTATCTGACCCTGTACTTCTGCCGGAACCTCGTAGGTCTCTAAGATTACCTCTACCAAGCGGAACCACGAAGGCACTGCCTCTTCTTCCTCCGGCATCTTCGGTAGAGCCCCCCTTACTCTACGGGCGTAATCGTCAAAACTCGCTTTGCCGAGACCGTCCTCACTATTCCGGGACCCGTGTGCTAACCTATCCCGTTCTAACTGTATTTCTGCCCTTCTTGTCGCTTCTGCATCTGCTTTGCTCGCCGCCTCGATTTTCGCGAGCTCGATCCGCAACTTCAGAGCTTCGAGGTCGTCTCCTGACCCGCTTGTCCTACGCGACGTTCCCGGCTCGTCATCCTCCCAGTCCCTAGCCTCTAGCTGCCGCGATTTCGCGCGTCTGGGCATCTCTGTGTGCTAGCGAGAAACAAAAAATTTACCTGGGTCTAATTGCTGGTGATGCTCTGTACGTACGTCTGCTTCTCTGTCGTAGCTCAGTTCTTCCGATTCTTTGAAGTGTAATCCAGGATAATCCAACGTAATCCAAAGTATCCAAAATATCCTGTCGAGACTGCGCCAGTAATGTTCAAAATAACCACTCAGTCGGTTTGACGAAAAACACAAATTTTATATTTACAGTAAATGTACAAAATAATCCACTTAGAGTTACAATTAATTATGCACAAACAATAATCCAACGACAACCGACTATTCCCGTACAAATTCGTCGAAAGAACTCCTTACGAACAAACAGACTTGTAATTAACAAAACCTCCGAGTCAGGAACAAGTTCATACACAAACACGTAACTTCCAACGAGAGAGTTAGTTAGCACCTCGATAACGACGATCTCCCTTGATCCGATCCGATCACCTCCGATACGATGCCAGCCGATCCGAACTCCCGATACGAGCTCGATCCGAGCTTAAATAGTCGACGGCGTTCGAACCCTGCTCCAATCAAATTTGAATGTTCCCGCAACGGCCGCCAACGGTCACTTCCCGCCGGCCAATCGTCCGATGGTTGACGATTCGAAACTTAACGGTTCTTCCCACGGAAGTTCCTAACGGTCGTTTCCAACGGCCGATCCTAACGACTTTTCCGTTATGACAGTTCGTTATAACAAACAGGTGGGAATCGCGCGTCTTGGCGATTCCATACCTTACAACTCCCTATGGAATTTCGTGTGTTTGGGTATATATCTGAACTCGGGACCGAGACGAGTTCAACGATACTCTACTTTTTGACCGGAGACAAAAAATAAAAAAGTTATCATACTTTTTTCCGGCGATCGCGCGATGATAGGGAGTCGCATCGCTTTTAGTCAGCCTCGCTATCGCAATCGGGAGTCCCGTCGCTTGCTGTTAAAATTGCCTTTAGTAGACGTTTCCCCCCTTTTTTTACTTTGTTCAAGAACTAGCATGAATCGATCACTAGTTTAGCACATGGCGGCGTGTGGTGGCACCCATACGAGAGGTCAGTCAGGCCATCATGTTCGCTGCCATAAGTAACATTAACCGAAATGGCGATTGCGCAATTATCAGAAGTTGCGACGCTTTCTCCACTCTCGTATCGTGTGTTTAATGCTTTGGGAGATGACCGTAGTCTGACGTCACGATTTGCAGACTTTACCGCAAGATGGCAATACTAGCAACTATGGTGCCGTCTGCATGAGAGCATTTAAAAAGTGTGATAACTTTTTTATTTTTTGTCTCCAGTCCAAAAATAGGGTACCGTTGAACTCATCTCGGTCTCCTGAGTTCAAATATATAATCAAAGTCCTGAAATTCCATAGGGAGTAATCTATAGTACACTCCAGTTTAATTTTGCAAACATACAGTTGCATAATTTGAGTTTTTTGCATATTTTTATTAATTTTTTTCTTTCTTGTGTTTCAAATTTATATTAACATAATTACTGTCCTTTGTATAATTTTTTACATTTTATGTGAAAGTTATATAATCAGTTTAAATTTTGGTTCTTATTCTTCTAAGCATTCCATGGTTAGAACATTTTGACCTGAAGGAGATCCAATTAGGATCAAAAAACGTTTGTCAGTGTATATATTTCTCAGTGTTTGATTAAATGTGCTGGTTTTTAAAGATATTTTTGGTATTATAGTGATTAAAACTTACTTTATAATTTTTACAATTTTAAGGTAAAAAAAGTGATGGCTCAAGTAATTATGGCAATGGCTCATCGTGGATATTTAGAAATGGAAGGTGGAAAATATATGGTATTGTTTATTGTTAGACAGTGTGCTCTTCCTGAAGAACCTGCAGTAAGTGAAATTTATCTTTAAAATACAATAAAGTCCTGATTAACTGAGACTACTTAACCAATTATCTAAACTGAATTATGGAAGAATACTTTGTCAACAAAGACAAGAGATCATAGCCTAGAAAGTTAATTTCTGATTAAATTTTGATTAAGGGATGCAAAGTATTTGAATGGCACTCTAGAAGTTTTACAAAGCATTTACTCTAGTAACTTCATAAAAAATACAAATTTTAAAAAAGTTCAAAGAAGTTTTAATTTTAATCATTGTAAAACTTTGATTTTATAATTTTGTCCATTACTTTATTGTATGAGTTTCAATTTTATACAAACAACTGATCATTTTTGCCTACTAAACAGATTGGCTTTTGTTACTGATCATAGTGCCATGCCTTGCAGGTCTGCATTATCTCAGATAATCAGGATTCTACTATATTAACATTATATAGAAATTACAAATCACCTATTGAATAGGGTCGTAGACCAGCAGATCTAGATTATGTCAGCAATGAAGCACTTCGTGCAATGTGTGAAAATGTTATCCACCTTTTAACAACAACTGTAGAAAAGATGGAAAATGTGAGTTTTGTTTAATTATAAATTAAATGATGAAAAATCCATTTTAATAAAGTATTTACAGGTATTATGGCCAGATATGTTAGAATGTTTATTACAAGAAGAGTTTACTGCAGCTGTTGCACCTGTCTGTAAAAGCTTAAGTTATCTTGTTGGTAAGAAAAGGGAATTAGGATCAAATTTTGATATTGATTATTCAAATAAAGGTAAGATCAAATTTTCATGTTGATAGTTAAAATTAGATTTTTTTCATACCAGCTTATTTTATATTTTTATATAATAGCAACTGTTCTATAAACAAAAACATTTTGAATAGAACTGCATATAAATAATTAAACAAGAATTGAATGATCTTTGTTCTAACATAAACATCCATTAACCCAATTTTTAGATTAATGCGAAATGATTCCCAATTCAAGGCCAATTCTTTTCTTATAGAACTTTATAAGCTAATTAATTAATATTAATTTAATTATAATTACTAAATTTATCAAGAGACGGCACCAAACTCCTAACTTTGGACCAAATTACTTAACATTTAATTATTAAATAGTGGCATTATTATAGTCCAATGTAATTCAGCAATGATTTGACATTAATCTTTGTTCTATTGTATCTTAATTAGCATAAACAATAATAGATGTTCTGACACTCATTAGAATTTTCTGTTGTATATAAGTATAAAATTACTATTTTCAATTTTGAATATTTAAAATGTTTAAAAGATCAGCATGACTTTTGCCAAAATTTTCTTGCTTTACAAATATATTAAGCCATTTAGTAATGGAGTTAAAAATCTCTCTTTCAAGTTGACCAGTTAATTTAATTTTTTTCACTTTCTGTGCATAATGTTATAAATTAATTATTATTTTATATAAAATCAAAACATACATACAGAAAACTTTTTTATATTTATCTCTGTTTTTTTACAAAATACCAAAAGAACTACATATTTTAACCTGTTATAACTGAAATTACAGTGGATCCTTGCATAATGAGCAAAACAAATTTGTAAAAAAATGACTTGCTTAATGAGCAACATTTCATATAACAAGTGACAAGAAGAAGGGAAGTCCTGGATTGTGCTAATGCTACGTCAGTCTGTGTTTAGCACTCATTTTGCTAGCATCTTAGTGTTGCTTATGATCACACATTTTTCCAAACTTGTGTTCAAACATAATACATATAAACATCAACAACCAAAGCTCATTATATAATAAACACACCGAACAATATGCCAAATTCTTGGGCTATGTAAAGACTATAATTAAATATTATAAATTACTGTATTTTGGTTTTTTCCCCCCTGCAAATTGAATTTGCATTTCAGATTGATTTGTGAGATCTGGAAATCTCCTTGAACGTAAAGTTTTAATAAATTATATCCGAATTAATAATTACCCTTTTCTTATATCCGGATATAATCCGAATATAATCCGAATTATAATAAATTGTTCCCTATATTGAATTAAAAATTTTCCTATTATAAATATCCTGCCTAAAACAAGGTCCTGGACGAGAAAATATGCGTCCCCGGCTGTATAACTGTCAACTATCCATTGTTCTTACGCTGAGTACAGATCATCTTGCAACTTAAGTTTATAGTTAGTGCCCGAATTCGCCATATTGTTTCCAATCCCGGGAACACCTATGGCCTAAGCAGATGCACGTGACCAACTTTCCCAGCAAAAAGCTATATAAGATGCTTCCTTACCCCCTTGCGGGGAGTCAATCATCGATTTAGATCGAATCGCAATCTTACCCTTTGTGCCTACGGACTATATTTGACTTTCGTGCCTCAAGTGCCACTGACCCTTTCCTTGAAAGGAATATTCGATCATTGTGACCAACAGCATATTTGAATTATTGATTGTCCAAGAGGTATGGAACCTATTTCTGTGAGCTCGCTCTCTCTCTCTCTCTCTCTCTTCGCATGGTAGGGATATATAGCTTTTTATATGTCACCCCTTTAATGTCGGATTTTTGTAACGTATATTTTTGTTTTCCATTAAATCATTGTTATCCTGTTATATGGTGTCTTGTTTGCTCGAATCTTCGCTTATCGCCTTACCACGACTCCACCTCCCCTCTTACACTCGACCGGATGAAAAGTAGTCCCGTCCCTACCGACAAATAAGCCCTCTCTGACTCGTGGGCAAGTCCCTCCGACTTGTTGCCGAAATTAAACAGAGGTCTGACCTCGTCGTCCCACCTCTGTACCCACAGATTCATTCCATGCTAAAAGAAAACATGATGATGATTCAAACTCCTTAACAATGTATATTGTATAATTTTCTTTGACTAAATGTTATACATAAAATATTTGAGTATTTTTTTTGGCATGGAACACATTATCATATTTTACATTAATTTATATGGGAAAAATTGTTTTGCATTACAAGTAAGATTCTGGAATGAATTATGCTTATTAAGCAAGGTTCCACTGTAATGTAAATTGCATAAATTTGTTATTTAGCAATGAATGAAAATTAATATTGTATTATTATTACCTTTATTTTTCTTTATATGAAGTAAATATCCCAAAACCATATGTGTTACTTGCAAGAATGATAGTGTTGCTAGGCTTGCCTTTTTCTGGAAGAAATCGTGGTCTTCCCCTTTTGAAATTAATGAAAGCCATTGTACCTCTTATTGATAAAAGTTTAATTGCTCTATGGGATAGTCAGATTCCGATAATGATTAAACAGTTAGAAGGTAAGATTTTAATATATTAATTGCATTTATTATAAAACTTTTAAATGTAAATTTGAAAATTAAGCTTTAGTTAATACAATATTCCAAGTAAAATAAAAACTTACAATATTTACACTTTAATATTATCATTACAAATTTTACTTAAAAATAATTTTTGAAGAAAGTTATAATAAAAAGTAAGACCCAGAGAATAAAAAGTAATTTTGATAAAATTAAAATGTTTGACTTATTTTATAAAATTAAATTGAGAATAATTTTAAATACATGTATGTTTTGCTTGATGACAGATTGTATATACAACAGAGTTCTCATAAAAAGATAATGGAACTAAAAATTCACACTTACCTCTACCTTTTCTATGTTTAGATGTTTAGCTACATAAATATATATGTTACAGTTGTGCTTCATATAGCCTATATGAATGGTAAACTATTCCATACAGGATTTTTCTAAGTACACTCTATGGTGTTTGCTTATTGATGTATTTCTTAGAACATATTCATGTCATTAATGGCACATAACTGTATTAAATAAATGTAATAAAATTTAATTCTTACAGCTTTTATGAAAAACTAGTTGATAGAATATTTAGAAATTCAATTTTTAATTTAAAAATTTAATTTATTAATAGTTTAACCTTTAAAATATAAGAATTCTTTTTATTTAATTATTTTCTATTTTTTATAAAGCTAATTAAATAAGAATTGTTTGAATTTTTTATTAAAATTACAATTACTAAATGTATAAAATTATTTTTTAATGGAATTTAGAAATTGCTGACTCATGGAATCAACAGATGTGGGAAGATCAATTGGTCGAATTTTTATTGAAATCTGTTGAAGAAGTAGATCGTGAAGATTGGACAACAAAACTTGGAAAATCTCTTTTGTCACAATTCTCTTTATATCCTAATCAACCAGATGATAAGGTAGATGATAATTTTCGTATATTCATTAATTGTGAAAACTGAATTTTAAAAGTACAATCTGAAAAATTTTTTAGATTATTCTAATAAAGATGATTGGAGCTGTAATGAGGAAGATTAGTAATCGCCAGTTCATTAATAATGCCCTGGATGGAATTTTTGAAGCAGTTCAACATTCTAATCCAAAAGAAAGAACTGTCAGTTTGAAACTTTAAAAATAATTTATATTCTAAATCTATAAGTAAGTTTTTAAATTATCTTATTTTATTATTATAGGGATGTGCAGTAGCTGTTGGTTATTGTGCAGCAACTCATTTGGACGTTGTTCTTGTAAAATTAGAACAAGTTGCAAAAGGTGAACTTCGAAAAAGTTCTGGTCTTCTGGGCTTTATTAAGGTGATAAAGATTTCTATTTAATTGAATTTGTAAAAATCATTTAACTAAGTAGATATAAAGAACAATTTAATTCTAGATTTTTTTTTTTTTTTTAAATAAAAGGCATGTAGAATCACAAACTTATATAGAAACTTCTTATTTCATACAAGAATTACATTCCAGAACATCTCAGAGGCATATTATAAATAGTCATTAAACAATGCAATCATATAATTAAGACAGTAACTTCTACATTCTAGCTAAGTTAGTCTAGTTTAGATTATTTTCTAATTGAATTAAGTGTAAAAGCTAAAAACCAAATTTACACTTTCAGTAGTCAATTGACCAATAATGTTTAGCTAAACAAAATGAGAAAATGCTATGACACAGCTTTCATGGTATTTTAAATATGGTTGCATGTATTATTTTAAATTTTTATAATTTAAGTATGCATAAATTAAAAAGTCACTCAATTTATATTTCATAGTATTTCCAGAAAATTTTGCTATTAAAAATAACCTATTTCTATTAACAATTTATATCTATTAATAATTTATTCATTTTTTTTCCAAAAAATCGTAACAAAAAGGTGGATGCCTGGTTTATTTGAAACAGATTTGATGAAGCCAAGGGTACTTTTAGTTACTAAGTATTTTGCTTGCTTTGCTAGTGATAAATTTTGTTATCATCTGAATGACTTTGCTTAATCAAATGGTTGTCTATAGCTGATAGTTATAAACAATTTTATTAAATGTTTCTGTGACTAATTTTATGAAAATGAGGAAAAATGAAGTTAAATATACAACTGAGACTGTCAGTACAAAATCTTTTGTACCTGTATTACCTCTTAGTTTAAACTGTCAATCAATTAGCAATCTTTTTACCTATGATTCAAATTAAACAATGTAAAAAGTCTTATTTTCATTTAATTATTAAGCAAATTCATTATAAAATATATTATCTGCAACTTATGGTAATGTTCCTTTCTTAGAATATACATATAATTTTTTTTTTTTTTGTTTTTATTTTTTAATACCATGTGGATTTGTAATTAACAAATGCTACAAAACAGCAAGAGTGGAGCTAACTTCACTGAGCAACAAAGTCAGCAATGGTAACATTATTTCTTTGTTGTTGACCAATGAGATGTTCTCTTATTTAGCAGCTGAGTAATTGGGACCATTCCCAATATGACAATACATGCATCTGCATTCCGCTTCTGTGTATCTAGACATGAATGAAATGATGTAAGTTACTATAGTAACATGTATACTGGTAACTGAGTTACCTAGTTCTTTGAAGATTGTAGTAATTTGTTGCACAATCATGAGTATGCATTATTGTTTGTATATTTGCATTATATGTATAGAATAATATAAATTAAAATTTGAGATAACTTCAACTATATCTCTCTCATGTAACTTGTATCCTTTCTTCAGTTTATTATATATTAAAATTAATGACATCATTATATGCTAAATTAGTTGAAAAAGTATATTAAATTTATGCGCACTGATCCTTTCATTAATTATTGAGTTTTGATATCTATTTCAGGATATTAAAGGCGATAGTGAACAAGAAAAAGTTAAAGCAACAGTTATTTTATGTTATGGATATGTTGCATTAAATGCCTCCTCTAATATTCTCACCACTCGAATTGAAACTCCAATATTAAGAAGCATGGCTCAGTTTTATCAGTCTTCAAAGGTATATATTGTACTAATTGTTAATATTGTAATTTTATTTTCTGTCAATATTTCTTATTTTGTGATGTTCTTTAAAGCAGGATGTGTGTGTTAAACAAAGTATGCTTCAGACAATCAAATTGATTGCTGAGGCCATTCATCCAAATCATTTAAAAGAGCATTTCACATTCCGTTCAAGAGATGAAGTTTTAGCATTAATGAAAAATATTTTGAAAAATGAAGTTGCTTTACCTCTCACTTCAACCATTCGAGCCCAAGCTCTTGGTGCAGCTGCAAGTCTTGTGTATCCTTATTATTTATAGAATTTAATCTGTCTGTGATTTAAATATATAAATTTATTCTTCACAGTAAACTATTATATTAAATATATAAGTGATATTGATCTACATATAATCATGTATGCAAAATAACAGTGATTTTGCATATGTGATTTATATGTAGATTAAAAACTATCTTGGATTAGTTGTAGACTTGTACCAGATATAAGCAATTATGACAAAAGATATTAATTAAATGTTATAGAAAATACTCCAAACAAACTTCATTCTCTAATAACACTGTCTAAAATTAATTTATATCTACGTATTATATATACAATATTTTTATCAGCATTATTGGTAAGATGTTAAATTCTTTTATTGTATTATTATTCTTAATTGACTTTAGCTCTCTTGATCCTCCTCTTACAGAACAAGATAAGTCTAGTTTAGTACAGACTGCATTGAATGCTGTTTATCCTCTACCTCGTGAAAATAGATTGTATAAGAATCATGAAGAAAACATTGAAGATATTGTGGAATATGATCATATGTTTAACAATACATTTGAAAATTTAAATCAATTGCTTAAGCAATTGTTGTTGAAAGAAAAGACACCCGAAAATCTGCAGATAATTATGAAGGTATCACATCAAATTAATGCTTATAATTTATTAATTTGACTTTAATTTATGGGAATAAATTGATGTAGATATAAGAAATTTTAAAATAAACTGTATATTTATTTATAAGAAATACATAATTTAAAACTTGACACCATGTTATATGCAAAAACTAAAAACTGCCTCGTAAGGTAACTACTTATAAGTTCATAAAAGTGTTTTATTTAGCCCTCATCAGTTACAAGAAATACTTCTAGATCAGCTTTTAAAACCTTCATAGTTTTAAAATTGAATGAACATCATTGCTAAATCAAATAATCTTTTTTAAAAAGTTTTGTTCAAAATTACAGTTATAATAAGATTTTACAAAATATTTGCTTATTTAAATTAGTAAATAATTTAAAATTATATAATAGCAAATTTTAACAATATTATCTTGTATATTCATAAAAATCTAGCTAGTCTCCTTAATTAACATATTAATAACTCTTTAAAATTTTATTGTGTTTAAAACTGATTTCCAACAATCCTGCAATTCTTTTGCATCATTGGTATTAATAACTTTTGCATATTTTTCTACATTATACAGCGATACCTTGGTTTTCATCGATAATCTGTCCAAAAACAATCGGCGAAATCCTAAACCAATGAAAACCAAGGCAATTATGTATTTCCATATGAATCAATGTAATTTCAATTAATTTGTTCTAGACCCTTCAAAATAGATACCAAAAAACACATTTTATAGATAATTAATAGTGTTAAATACTAAAAGCAATAAGAAATTAATATAAAAGATTAATCTAAAGGAAAGCAATGGAATTGTTTAGCTAGACATGTGGGGTAATGTCTTGTCTTGTAGAAGCTATTTGGATATGAGCTTCTTGCCGATATCACTCCGTCGTAAAGTGTGATGTAATTGTCATGTAATAGTGGTTGTATGTGTTCATGATTATCACAGGGATAATGCCTTCCGAGAGGTCCGTTTAAGGGTAACTGGTCCCTATTCAGGCATTACAGACATAAAGAAAACCCAGAAAACTTCACCAGGATATGGCCAGCCCGTTCTGGCGAAGTGCAAACCCATGACCAAACTCCCAGTGTTCAGGGAATGGAACCATTGGCCAATGGTGGGTCATTGCAGGGTAATGCTTACACGACAAGAAATGCCACACAGAGCCAGAAAATGTGTGGGTCACCCTTTGTTTTCGCAAAATTAGCAGCGAGGTCCCTTGTGCACACCAACAAAATCTGAGGCAATTGACGAAAACTGAGACAAATTTTTTGCAAAAAAAATCGACGATAACCAAAGTCAACAAAAACCAAGGTATTACTGTATATATAAATTTGTTCTAAAACTCTTAGGGGAAAGTTCATATTACAGACTTATCTCATTCCAGTACATTGTTACCTCTTTTTCCACACTCATAATGTTAGTGATGCTACTATATTGCAGTTGGTTTAGTGACAGGTTTGTAATGTCCCTTGTTGCAGTGCTAAAGATCCTGAAGTGGAGCCTATGTAAAAATAGTTTTCTTTATTTAATGAGCGTCTTATCACATAAATTCCTGTACTTAAACTTTAATCTAATTTGCATTTATCATTTCTAATTGCTCTCATTATCATAACATTTCTTTTAATCCTTAGTGACAATCCTGCTGGTTTGTCACTGGTAGTAGCAGTAGCAGCTAAAGATGCTACTGCTTTACCATCACAATTAAAATCCTCTTTTTTTATCTTTTATTTTATCTTGCTGTAATTCAGTAGTATATTTAATTTAGATTGTGTGGCATCCATGATTCTCTATTTAATATGGCTAAATTCTTCATTTTTATTGTTAAATATTGAGAGATGTGATATTGCTCTATTTATTAGAGCTCTAAAATCAGATAATTTGTGAGCAGTAGTATCAGTTGATTTCCAATGAATAAATGCATTTACTGCTAGCAATTTGTGGAAAATTTTAGTTAGTAGCTTCTCATTTTTTTTATATATTTAAATCAAGAAAATACAGAGTGCGGTGCAGGAACTTCCTTATTTGAAACACATCACATAGCGGTTGTTACTTCTTGGAGAGTGGGATTGAGCACATTTGAAAGGATGGGGCCTAATGTTTTTTGTACGGTTAGTTTAGTAATGATCATGCAGTGGACAAGAGAGGAGTGCACATTCACTGTGGCGACTTACTTTTCCAACAACCGTTTGGTCATTGCAACCCAGCATGCATTCAGGAAACAGTTTAATATTGCGCCTGCAGGTCATGTTCCTGATTGAAAATCAATTGTTCAGTGAGTGGACATGTAGTGTGTAGAAAAAAAAAACCAGGACCTTCAACACCACCAGGACACCAGAAAACATCGAGAGAGTAAGGCTGGTGATTTTGAAATCCCCTAAGCGATCTGCACACAAACATGCAGCTGCACTTAGAATTTCTGATTGCACAATGAGACGATTTCTTCATGAAGACCTGAGATTTCATCCATACAAACTGGCAGTGGTGCAACAACTTAATCCATGTGATTTTGTTTGAGGAGCGATCTTCATGGCCAGCACACTTGCCAGATTTAGCCCCCTGCGATTTTTTCTTATGTGGATATCTTAAATCCTTGGTGTATACCAATTGTCCAAAGACCCCTGAGTGAGCTGAAAAACAATATTTGTGCTGCTATTGCCAACATAGACACAGACATGCTGGACAAAGTGGATCGAAACTTCCAATTTCAACTCTCCAAATGTATTGACCAGAACAGAGGCCACCTTCAAGATATCATTTTCAAAACCTAATGAAATAAAACTTTAAATGTACCTTTATGTAAAGAAAAAAGAATTAAATTGATATCTCCAATACTTTTTGTTTTATGATTTTTTAAAATAAGGAAGTTCCTGCACTGCACCCTGTATATACTTTCATAACTCTCTTCTGTTAATTTGATTGTTAATCCTATTGAATTTTGATTAAAAGATTTTATGACTTCCCGAACTTTACTTTCTGTTTTCCAAATAATTAATAAATTTTTTACATACATTATTATCTTGATGTCATGTAATATTTAACACTCCTGTCTTTCATTCATTTAAACTGGCAAACTCACTGGTACTCCTTCTTAGTTAATGATATGTTTCCATTTTATAGAAAATAATATTTAATATTAAGTTAGAAATTTTGCAACTATTTAAATTGGCCTATGGTATGCTTTTGCTAATGCAAATGCACTCTCTCATCAATGATATAGCTATTCTGTTTTTATTATCAGAAATAGATTTTAATAGTCTAGAACTATTAGCTTGTCACTTTTTTATAGAAATGGATTTTAATACTTTAAGTGCCCAAGGAAGCTGTTAATAGTATAGCTAGTTTTACATTGTATGCATGATACTAATTTATGCAATTTCTTTTCTAGGCTCAGTGTAGGGGCATATGATTTTTTACTACCAGCCTTAAATGCCCTTTTTTTATTATTATTAATTTTAATAATCTCAGCATTGCTATTTTTGAAATGGATGTACATTTTGGGCATTGTGATAAACTATGGTTGGCAATTAGTTTACATGCTTTCAATGCTGTATTGTCTTTTGGTTCGTAAAGTCTGATGATTGCTTCACTAATGTGTAGATATTCCTCCATTTTTATTATATATGATTCTCTTCTATTGAATACTGGAATCTTTATTTTATCTGCATATAGAATATTATATTGTTTTTTGTACATCATTTGCTTTCTGCTCTGCATATTTTTACTGCATCGTAATGTATATTGTTATTTGTGTATTATTGAAGAGTTTTATTCTGACCATACTTGCTTCTTTCTTTGAAAATTTTACACTCTCTACTTCCATCTGCGCATTGTCCTGTGCATTGTGATCTTGCAATACAAATTTGTGACCATATTTAAGTGCCTTTTTATCTTCATAGATTTCTATTTCTTCTTTCACATAGTATTTTATATAAAGGTTCTCATTTGCTTTTTGTGGTTTGCTCATGTATAATTTAGTTTAGTTTTATAATAAGTGTCTTTCTTAGCTTGTAAATGTTCTAAAATTATATTAATGTTTCTTCTACTGTCTGACAAAAGTCTATTTCTGATATGGCATATAGCCAAACCTCTTTTTTTAACATTTAATTTGCTCCTAATACAATAAATACTTTTTCGTTATCATAATTAACATTCTTAAACGTTTACTCATAAATAAGGGTTTTTAAAGACTTGCATCCTTTGGCACTCATTCTATATAGGCTCATGGGAAAAACTTTGTTCATTCTACATTGGTTCCAAAAATATACTGTTCTTCCATCTTCGGTAGCTTATACACAAGTTTTCTTTGCTCTCTATATAGTAATAAGGCTTGGAAATATATATAATTTAATCTAGAGTTTTATATAAAATAAAATAACTTGTTAGGAATATATCAGAAATACTGTGTTAAAAAGTTGTACACAGACTGCCTGTATAGGCTACTTACTTCAGCTGTGCAAGAATATAGCCAGCTATGGTTCTACCATCTGATACAGTGGTTATGTATAAGTATGGCTGTAACAAAATAAATATTCTTGTTTTATGTTAACACAATGGAGTGACGTTTTTCAAAAACACTTGGCATATTATTCATCACTTTATTTAGTTAGGACGCCAATTACAGGTCGCATTTCGGGCATTCCCTACTCTTCAGCTAACTTAAAAGCATGGATCACGAACATACAGACCACAAACACAATGTTCTGTATCTGCTTTCATAGATAGTGAGATAGATAGATAGGCTATTAGTAGATTTATCTGGAGGATCTGTCATCAAACCTGCCAGTCTGTTCACACTTCTCTCATTTGATCTGTGAAAGCAGATACAGAACATTGCATTTGTGGTCTGTATGTTCATGATCTGTGCTTTTAAGTTAGCTGAAGAGGGGCGAATGCCCGAAATGCGACCTGTAATTGGCGTCCTAACTAAATAAAGTGATGAATAATATGCCAAGTGTTTTTGAAAAACATCATTCCATTGTGTCAACATAAAACAATGTAAATTAAAACACGGTTTCATTAGAATTAAAATAAATATTCTTATTTTATCAATAGAGACAAAAGAGGAATATTTTCTGCTGTTTGTTTTCTTTCTTTATTACATTGAAGGATTTTATTTTTCTTAACAAATAAATACAGATTTATTTTAAAACATTTATTCTCTTATATATAATCACACCTTAAAACAGCTATAGTTTCTGTTATCATTTAAATCTAATAACCTCTATTAATTTTACATTTCTAATATAGTTGTTTGGTAAATTTCTGAGGAAAAGATATGAGGTATAAGAATAATGCATGCTTTTTTTTCTAAAATATATTGAAATGAAGAAAATATGCATAGATTCTCATTTAAGGATAATTTTTTATTATCTTCAAATAAATACATGAAAATAGTCACATGATCTCAAAAGATTATGAATTCATTTTATTAAACTGCCAAATTTTTCAGATGTTTTTAAAAATATTTTTCAGTTATTAAATCCATGGATGATTTCAAAACATGATTTTGAAAGAGAAAGATGTATGCAGTCCATTTTTTTAATTCTTAAATCATATCATGAAGAAAAGGAAGATCTGGTAAGTTTAGATTTAATAAACTTATATTTCTGAATAATAAAAAAATGCGATTTTTAGTTTAACATTTTTTAATTGTCAGATGTATAAACCTTTTTCTACCCTTGGAGTTTGTTTGGGTCTTCTTATACCTCGTTGCACTGATCCTCAAGTAATCATTCGTCTTTTAGCATTAGATTGTATAAGTGCCTTATTGCAAATTTCCAATGGAAGATATGGTAAGAGTAAACACAATTTATTAACATTTTTAATTTTATTATAATTATTTTTAAAATTTTAATTTGCATCATAAATATTTTTTATTTTATAGATACAACTGATGATAATAATGACCTTTCTTTAAACTTTCTGAAAGATCAAGTTGTAAATGATGCACCAGCTTCTCTTTTTTCTCTCACTAACGAATTAGCTAAGGTTTTCATCATTTTTTTTTTTAAATTAATTGATTGACATACAATGAAACTAAGCATAAGATTTTTCTTGTTATGCAGGTAGTTTCGTGTAGATTACCATCAGATCAAGTGTGCTCTTTCATTTATACTATTTTGGAAGGTCTATGTGATCCTCATTCAAATAGTTCATCTGGAGCATCAGTTGTTCTGAATGGTGTAATGAAATTAAGAGGAAGAGAAATTAGACCTGAAGTATGAATTATTTGACCTTTTTTTAAATTAAATTAATATTATGTTACCTAAAAATTATTTTTCACTAGATTCCACACATTTTAGAATGTTTACAAGTCAAATTAGGAAGCATTACGTGTCCTCAAACTCGTACTGGAGCACTGAGAAGTATTCGTATACTTGCATCACATCATTTGTCTGCTATAATTGGAGCATTTTTAAATTCGCCTTTCCCATTTGATGAGTGAGTTTTATTTTTTTGTAAAATTTCATTATATGTTCTGTTAGGTTACTTTAAACATATATTTTTTATAGTCGGGTTATTGATAGTTGGAAGATTCTTGCTCAGGATAAAGAATTAGGAAAGAATATATTAGATTATTTGTTAGAAATACTATCAGACAGTACTTTATATGAATTACAACCAAATCCTCAGAACCATAAGATGATGATTCAAGTTGCAGTGCAGCAACCTCTTGTGGTTAGTAAAATTAAAATAAGTTTATTTTTGAATTTTTAACGTGTGACTTGATTTAATTTATTTTATAGGCAGTTTGTGCTTTAAAAGAAATATTTAGAGTGCCTGAAATGGAGCATTGTGTGAAAGACCATTTTGATAAAATTTTTTCATTGCTCCTCCTTGCAATTGGTAGTTATATCAGTACTTATCCTCCAGTAATAACTAATGAAGATGGTAGGAAAGACAGTACTTTTAGCTTTGGAAAATTTTTCTCTGATAATAAAGGTGTAAAGTTGAATCCTATTAGGTAAGTGTTTTTTGCTTGATTTTTAATTTAAGCAAAAGCTTAATATTTAAGTTAACATGATTGTTTTTTTATTTACTACTTAACAGATACATCACTGATACTTTTAAGGCATTTTTAATGTGTGCTAAACAAGAGAACATTGTATCTCATCTAACAGAAGGAGGCTATTGGGTAGTCATGCAAGATGAAAATAAATATCCTGAAGCTATTGCAGTTTTAGCAGAGTGAATATAATGTATTTTCATGTTTTTTAATTATTATTTCATTAAATTAATTGATTTCCATTATTTTTAGTGCACTATGTACTTACTCTCCAAGTCACATTCCTAAAATTGTTGCTAATTTGAATAGTGCACTAAATAGCATCTGTGAAACACAACGTATTGTAACAGTAGCACTATTTGCTGAATTACTTTCTAAAGAATATCATGAGAAAAACACATTGACAGAACCTCTAATGAACAATCTGCTCGGCAGATTAGTGGACACTTCTCACATAGTCAGACGTTTATGTATCAGAGGTTTAGGATGTGTAAGCAGGTTAGAGAAGGATCAGGTATTGAATTTTAAGATTTATATTAACATTTATAATCATACTTTACATATTTTTAATTATTTATTTATAATAAAATGACATTGTCTTTAATCAAATCTTAATTAATTAATTAATTATTAAAGTATTTAAATAACAATGATCATCATTTCAAAAATTTTTCTGAAGCCATCATGTGAGGATGAATGGATAGGGGTAAGTTAAAATAGAGAGGATTCTTTTATGTCAGGCTTATTTGTTTATAAATGAAGCATGTTGTGGTTCCTATGGTTTCTTCTTAACATATCTGCTTTTGTCAATCACGTTGTGGTATCTCATTATTATTGCATGATATATATGGTTATTGTTTTCTATGTGCTGTAAAAGTGCAGAAATTTCAGTGGCAAAATTATGTTGCACTTTATGAAGTGTGTTGAAAACAAGAAAATGTGGTTTTATTAAAAGTATTTAATTTTTAAATCCAGATACAGAGATATTCTACTACAGTATTATCAGCTATGATGGCTGGAATGGATGATAAAGATGATCCAGATAGTGATATTACTTTAGAAGCGATGAGTGGCTTATCATCTGTACTAGCACAAGTAGCTGAGCAGGATGTCAGGGGAATATTAGTAAATATTGCCCTTCGTATTCGACCAATGTTTGATAAGGTATTATAATTTTTATTAAATATACTGTGTTTTGTCAATTTGAAAATAACTATTTATAAATTTAGATTATATCTTGAAATGTATATGTTAAATTAATGCTTCAAATAATTTAAAACAGTGTTTCTCAAAGAAATTAATTTTATTTCTAATTGAGAAAAAAAGATTAACTCTTTCTGTAGAGCATCTAATTAAAAGGTTAGGCCCAAATTCTAATATGTCTGAATATGATTTTTGTTTATTGGGAAAGTTATTTGCCTGAATTAAAGAAAAAAATCTCACTTTTTTGCATCATTTAGTCTAAATTTGCATTAATGAACTGATAATTTTGAAATAATGGAAACATTAATAAGAAAACGAAACAAGGGTCATTCATAAATTATGTAATACTATTTTTATACTTTTCAACTATTGTCACATCCCCTGTAACACTGTTATGTACACATACACCAAAATTATGTAATGCATATCCTTGATCAATTCCCTTAATTATATAAGAAATAATACATAGCATGAGATACTGAAGTTACATTATTTTATTAATTATGTCTATAATGTACAGTATAAAGCAGTAACAAACATTATGCAACTATGTAACACTTTTTCTTTCATGTTTGTTTTTTGGCAAATTAGACAATGAAAGATATATCCAAATCTGAGAAGTTGTTGCTATTTGGTTACTAGCACTAGTAGCTTAAACCTTACATCTCTGTGTTACATAATTTATGGACAACCCCAAACATATGCACCTTTCTATTTCTTAAAATATAGCATTTTATTTACTATTATTTCTTAGTATTTCTCTATCGATATTTTTGAATTATTCAATAAACAATATGTGTAGAATATTTTTAAGTTATTAAATGAACTATACGATTTTTTTAATAAAAGGAGAAGCCGCTTATAAGAGCAGCAGCATTTTCTCTCTTTGGAAATTTATCACGTTTTGGAGATGGTCCATCCAAAGAACCATTTGTAGAACAGATTCACAACAATTTTGTCACACTATTGTTACATTTAAACGATGAAGATCAAAATGTCATAAAGGTATTAATAGAAGTCATTAATTTTAATTAAATAATTAGAAAATTTAAAATAAAACAAATTTTTCTTCCTCTTTAGTCATGCAAACAATCCTTACGTCTCTTGGGGCCTATGCTGGGCTCAGATGGAGTCAACAATATGTTTCAAAAATATTTAAGAGATGAAGGTCATCTTCATTATGGAGAATTTATTAATGATCTCACAAAAGCTGTAGTAAGATCATTTTGCTTTAAATTTAAATAATTTTTATGCTAATATTATTTTTATTTTAATATGTATAATAACATAATTTAATTTAGATTGCAGACTTTCCAGAGAAAATTAGTTTCTATATTACAGCTTGTTTATCATATCTAAAAAGTTCTTCACCTATAATCCAAGGAAATGCAGCTACTTTATTAGGTAATCTAATTACTAATTTCTTTAATCTTAATTTTTTAAATATTAAAATGAATGATATATTTAGGTTTCTTCCTTGGAAATTTACCTGTTAATCAACATGGTACAATATCAAAAAGAACGAATTTGTGGAGGTATGTTTATAGATTTTCCATTTCTAAATTTTATAGTCTAACCATGGCTTGTGTTTTCCAGCACTGATATTTTTGCTAAAGGATTCTTCATCCGAAGTTCGTATCAAAGCAGCCGAAGCACTCAGTTTGTTATCTTCTTACTAAATATTTGTTTAATTGGGGAAATTGTTAAATCAAAGACAAAAAAAAATTATATCAAAGAATTCAGCGAGATTATTTTTGTTTAGAAAAGAATGTAGTTTTTAGAAAATTATTCAAAGCTAAATTTTAAATATTTAAGGATCATTCCATTCCACTTGCATTAATGTTGTATCCATATATGTATATATAGTTTATTATAAAAAATCTAATTAATGAAATTAAGTTGATGATCAAATTTATTGGGTCCATTGAAAATGTGCCAACTAATTGTATATATCAGAGTACGGTGAATTTACAATGGCATCTCATAATTTATGATATCCAAATTTTGGTTGTGCAATAGGAAACTATTTTCAGTTACAAATAATGAATTGTGTATAGAATTAATGATGTTAAAATTGTTAATTATATTTAAATAAAATTGTATTTAATTATATTTAAATGATTATGAATATTTTATAAATTTTTACCTCAACAATTGAAATACTAAAAGTAAGTTTTAGGTTTCTAGTAATCAAAATTGCTTCAAAATCCATAAAATCACAATTGATGCTGAAATATTTACACAATAAAATTATTGTGGCAACCTTAAATATGTCAGCAAATATCTGCAATTTTATGGATTTTATTAATTATATTTTTGTATTCCATATTGCCAAGAACAACTGGTGAATAGTAAATTCAAGTTATATTTTCTTAGAGGCAGCTACTGAAACTGAAGAGTTAATTTCAGGTGAAAATTAATGAGACTGCATACTTCCTCAGTATCTAAAAAATTTAAAAATAATTTCTTAGAAAATAAGGCAATGTATATTATAGATTTATCATTTTGTGAGGTAAGATGTTTGTGAAAAAATTGTATGTATATTTTTTCCTTCTTTGAGTTATAATTTAAAAGTTCCAAAGGTACCAGCAGTGTACAGGAGGTTTTTTTATTATAAACTTCCATTCTGGATTTGAATTTCTATAGAAATAATTTGTTTTAAAATTTTGATTAAATTGAAATATGTCTACTGCTTAATTCACATGAATTCATAAAACCTTGACCAAGAAAAATTGTAATATTTATAGAATATCTTAGTGATTATTTCAATCAGACTCTGTCAGAGTGCATCAAGGAATTTCTGCTCCACTAATGACTGTTGACTTGGATTCTTATTGTTTGTTGTTCTATTTTCTTGGTTTAACCATTCTCATTACCATTTGAAATGTACATAAACCTAGTGACGGCATTTATCTTAACATCAGAATAACAAAAAGTCATATATTTAAGATTAATCACTGTACTGAATTTTGAATCGTAAATATTACTAAACTCCAATTTTTTTAATTTGTGAATTAGCATTTGTTTCTTCTTAGATTGGGTTTGAAAAAAGTTTAAAGCACTTTACATACCATGAAACTTCAGTCAGTCTGTGTTAACCATCACAATACTGGAGTACACCATTGTCTGAGAAGTCATAAAACAGCAGCAATAGTTACTTTATTTCATCATTCATCGCTCTTAATGGATGAACTAGTGTAAAAGGAGGAATGGCACAGCTATGAGCCATTCCTCGATTTTGATAAAAGAAGTTTTACTCTACTTATTAAACAGATAGATTTTACTAATTATGATAATAACATTACAAAAGACAATGTATGAAAAGCAAAATTTTTCTATAGAACTGATGCTTTTAAAGACTAGATTGTTTTGTTTTATTTTTAATTCCTCCCTTGGACACAAAGGGGGCCCTTTTACCAGGCTGATCAAGGGCACAACTGGATGATGAGGGATGAGACTTGATATATCCGGAACAGATCAATCACGAGAAGTTAATGAAGTTCATTCCGATTTTGATCCTGGGCCTTCAGACCATTATGCCAATGCCTTAACCACCTCGGTAATTGGGGGGGGCTTAAGAAACCAGACTGAATGAGAAAACTAGTACGATTATAACAGTTTATGTACAAGTTCATTTTTTACTTGCTGTATGTAATAAGTGAATTATAATGTGTATTCCTCATTTTGTCTTTAGTATGAGTCAAAATCTCATGAAATTATTTCGCGTATATTTCAATTCTCCTATACAAAATTGAGAGTCAAATACACACTTTTTATTGTACAACTGTATGAAATCTCAGCCGCGATTTTGCCTTACCGCTGCTAAGAATTTTTATTTATTAGCAACGAGAGTGAGTGACTCGAATTTGCATGTAGTGATTTTACTCATATTTAAGTATTTTATATCATATATTCCACATTCCATGTCTGTATATTCCAACTGAACTGTTCGTAATCGACTAAAATGAGTGCATCTGTTGTGCTTTACATAATAATTTCAATTTTTTGTAATATTGGCCATACATAGAGTTCTACTATGGGATTATTTCTCATTTAATACATTGAAAAATTTATTTTTTAATTGTATTATTGGGCTAATTGTATTATTAAAAAAATTGTAGACCTATACCTTCCCACCGTTGCCTGTCTGTCCTATATTAATCTCGAGAACGAAGTTAGGTAGATGAACGTGGAGATGAGATTTGGAAAGCTTATGGGCAGGAGACCCCAATAACTATATACGAACTTCCAGTTTGTACCGGAAGGCATATATAGTTCAATTCGAAAACTTCAAATTCATTCAAATAGTTCAATTCAAAACTACCCCTGAAAGCAGTTAGATAGATGACTGGCACGACTCTATTGCTAACAGAAAAAGTATGATGTACAGGGGCAAGACTAATAATTTGAGGTGGAGGGCATATATTTTAAATGAAATAAATTAAAATATAATTAAAAATTGCATGTCGATGTCACAATAAATAATTGCTCGTTTAAATTTATCATGCCTTATTAATGAGACATTTAATGGCAACGATTACATGAATTGATTCATAATATTATACCTAATAATAATTTCTTTTCATTTTAACTGTGACATAGGTTAAATATTTCGGTTATTTCCACATTTGTTCGTCGGAAAAAATAGGTTCACATGGGTTTAAATTCATTGTAAAGCAATTATATTTTTTTATTCAAGTTCTGTACAAGATTACTGACAATGTTGCTGCTATTTTTTCTATTTCTTTGAAGATTTAATCCTGTTTTTAAGATGATTTCATGATATTTTGATATAAAACTTTTTTTTTTCCTCCTCTATATTTAGGTAATAATAAAGAACAACCTATATAATTTATATAACAAATTTATGTGTATTTGCTGCTGTTTGAGATGACAATGAAATCAATACTAGATGATTCTTAATTTTATACTTTGAATTAACTGTATTTAAAGATATATTTTAATCGTTAACAAATTTTAGATGGAAGGCAATCAGATGCATATATTATTTATGCCACGAACACTATTTATTCAATTAGAACTTAAAGGAGACATTTAAAGAAAAATAATGTTAGAAGAATAATAAATTTCAATAGAAACTCCGTCATGGGTAAGGTTCCGGATCTTGATAATGGCATTTAGTAGCATTTGATATTGTCGGTTGTTCACTAGAAAGGTTTAAGATAATTAATTTCAAAATATTTAAGTAATTATTATCAGATTAATCATATTGATACTCACCTATTGGAAGAAGTGTTGTCTGTTTGGGTGCAATTTATGCAATTTTGTCGGAGTACGTCGAAGAAAAGCACACCTACAACAAAAGGAATACCACATTCTTCCTCATTTACAGTGTTAAGACATTGGCGAAATTGCTGGTCACATTCGCAAGACACTCTAATAAAACAAAAGCAATATTGATTTAATCATAGTGGCATTATCTGTACAATGAAAAAACAAATACATTTTATTTTAAATATAATTAGATAACATTCACATAAATTAATAAATAGAAATATGAGTACACAAATATGCATATTTCCATTTAGATTTTGAGAAAAATTTCAATTAATTTAATTTTTCTTTTAGAAATATTTAATTGAAATTTCACAAAAGAAAATAATTTGAATATTTATAATTTATATTTTTGGATATGAAATTAATTATGCTTTTATTGTTAACGATAGAAAAAATATTAAAAAATTTACAGGGCACCAACGCCATTGTTGGTTAAGTTATATTTAGTTTCTCCAGGATTAATCACCACTGGACATTTATCGTGCTGTCGACAGCAGGAGTCAGTTTTTTTGAATATACCCAGATCCGAGTCATTTTCTGCTCTATCTCCCCGTCCGCACCATTTAGTTCCTAAGAATTATACTAATTTTTAGGCTAGAAACATTATTAAAATTCATTGTGTCAAAGATATTTGGCAGTTTCTTACCTGGAAATATTAATAATCCCTCCAATGGGTCACTAACATTTACTCTTGGGGGTAAAAAATTGCTGATCAGCTCCTTAGGATCACTATTTAAACTGTGATTAACAATATTCAGAATATCACAATGTGAGCTTGCTTTCAGTAGATTAACAATATCAAAACTGAATAATTAAATCATAAATTATTGAGATTAATTTTAACATTACTGATAATTAACATACCTGTTAAAACTAATGGTAATTAACATACCTATTACTGAAAATCATACATTCTTTCATTTTATTGATATTTAAACACATTAATACCTTATCATTGATTGGACAAATGTCCAAGAAACCATTATTCACCTGACTTGAATGAAGTGCAAACAACGTTGCATGTATCAAAATCAATAATAGATTAATCGGTGTCTTCATTGTACTGAAAAATTCTGAAAGATGTAATTATTAACTTAAAAGTATTTTCCGTATTAAACATAATGATGGTATGAGTATAACTTTGTATAAATATATAAAAGTAACTTATGTTTTAAGTTTTAACTTTTATTAATTTATCACATAGATGTACTGTACATTGTTATATCTAACACATAATTTTGGTACCAACTCCATTTATATGAGTTTTCCGCCAATGACCTCACGGATAAACACCGGTAAGTTTAATTGGTAACGATCCACACGTTATCAACAGGATGGCCACGTGGAGTTTTCACGTGTCTTACATCTAAATAGGGACCATTTTGCCCAAACAAAATCATCACAAGAGTCATCCCCTTGGCAGATCGTACGAGTGTTGGCTGCCTTATTTCATCAATACAATACTCTGAGATCGCCGAATTAGCGATAACCAAATGTCAGGATTTATCGAATGTGGGGTGAAGGGAAGTGAGGCAGACAGCTGCAGTTACAAATAAACCCGTTTATTTACGCTAAATCTTACAATATGTAGTGCGTCTCGTCGACTGTTGGTGATGGTCTATAGTGTCGACGACCCCGGGGAAGTCAGTCGAGATGCTTCTATGGGTGTCGGGAAGTCCAGTGATGAATAGTGAAAACCAGAACAATCCGAGACAGCAGGATGACGTTAGGGATGAAGTCTAAGTAATTCAATGGAGACCTGGCAGATAACTCACCACAGGAGATAGAGGAAAGTCTGCTTTTGTCCTTGAGATCCAGGCTTTTAAAGGATTCTTTTTCCCGAATCTCTAGCTTTTTGATTGGTCGGCTTCTTATATCCAGATAGATAACAGACCATTTCGGGCTACGAAAGGTCAAATTCGACATCGCATTTTATTCGATAAAGGGAAAGTAATCGCACCTTCAAATTCCTGCTCATATTTATAATTGTTTCGAATTCTTGTCAGTCTGACACACAATCTCCACGCTAGTTCTCCTTTTAAGATTATTTAAAAACGTTTTTTCTCTTGATAAATAAAATTGGGAAATAACAAAATTATTAAAGTTTTTTTCCAGTTTTAACGAGCGTTAGAATCAAAGCCCGATCCCTTGATTTGACATCAATTTTTAACACGCGAGCACAAGTATCACTCGGGTCTCACAATACAGTGCATTTGTTAACGAAATTTTGATTTCGTAAACTTAGAATGGTGTTTCACAAAGTTGTTTTTTAATGGCAGCTCACCATTTTTAGATGGAAATTTGGTACCATCTCAATTATTTTCTTCGGTAGTTTTTTTTATTCTGATTATTCAATAGTGGCGTGGTTTGAGGTTGATTATTTCACTTTTTACTATATTATGCTATAATTTATTATTTTTAAAATTTTTCACGGACTCATAGTTTTGTATATCAATGACTTAAAAGTGAGACTGTAGCTGTAAAATGAAAAGACAAAAATCTATACATAATACAGTCTCAGCAATTATCTTTAAGAACAAATGGGTTATGTATTTGTTTATTGGCCAGAATTACATTGAACATATGACTGACTATTTCAACATATCATTGTTAAGTCATGCTCCATAGGAGACTGTGTGGAGAAGCATTAGGAGATTGTAGGAAAGTATCAGGAGTAAGTGTACAGTGTATTGGTTATACAATACTTTATTTCAGGTCTGCAATACTTTCAAACAGAAAATAAATGCACAAAATTCATACCTATGCGTGGTCGAATTACTTTCAACTAATATAGGTCCAGCTCCATAGTTCTATAATTAACCGGTGTGTTGTGGAGATCAATTAATTAATTAAAAAAACAAGTTTAAATATTTGGTTTAAATAACCAACAACAGACTTACCACATACTAGCCTATGTTTATTCAACGATTAAAAACTCCAGTAAGCATTTCGACAACGAAAGGAAAAAAGTGTCCTCCTCAGCTGATTTTAATTTACAACCTTTTTAACCGACACATAACTATTAAAAAATCCAGCAACGAGTTACTTAACTTTCCCGACATTTAGAACTGCGTGTGGCGCCATCTGTTAATATATTTTTCTAAAAAAAAGAAATTTATATTAATTATAAATCGGCAAAAAGCTTGATGTTTGAGAGCAGGGATGAGCTTCATATAAAAAAATGTAAATGATGATAACGAGTATAGTCGTCATTAAGCCCGACCCTACGCGAGATATGACACAAGACTCCTCTCTCCTCCCCCTCGACCTTTAACTACCAAAATACAGCGTATTCATTTGATTTCCTTTAATTAAAATCATTATTCGAAGTCAAAAATTTCGTCACGCATTAACATTTATAAAGATATTAATGCTTACAATATGGCACGCGGAATAACAAATAATTAACAACAAATAATAATTTGTTTTTTGAAACCGTGTTTTACTGTTTTATTGAGTGTTGAACACAAGATTGTGTTATTAATTAAACACCTGACTTTTTTCCCATCTTTATTCAGTTGATACGGGTAGTTCTACTCGTTTCGGGCACCTAGCCCCTCATCAGTCAACTAAACAAGAAAGAGTATATACAGTATTCTGAATATCACATCATACAAAGATAAATTGCTCAAAAATTTATCTAAACACACGTACATTTTCTTAGACATACCATTAACTCGCTGTACGCAAGGACGCGTATACACCATAAGTTCGAATTCTTCCAATTAGGACAATAAAATGACTGCAACAGCATTATAAAATCTATGTATATCTAATTAAAACATAAAACAATATATAAATATACAAGCCTATACGGTTATAAATTGAGGCGTATCAAAATAGATCCGATGTTGGGTCTTACTTTTAAATAAACGCAATATATTTCCCATCTTCTTATCGAAGTCGATGAATATACTTGGCTAACTTCATTCTAGTTTCACCTTGATACATCACAGAGTCGGAAAAACCTTTCTTTTACATTCTATTTCTTGTTGGCCATTACACCTTATCGTGCTGGGTTGCTAGTAACATTATTACTATATAGTCAGTGGCGTAGCGTAGTGGGGGCGGCAAAATTTCACAATAAATAATAATAATACCTAAATAAAGGGCGGCGAAATTTTCCTCCGCCCCGGGCGGCTGACACCCACGCTACGCCACTGTATATAGTTATAAGTGGTCCTGCCCCTTATAACTATATAGTAATAATGTTACTACGCTTTCCATATCTGGTCTCGACTTTCGTCGGTTAATGTTACTTTAGGTAGCCAAGATGGCGGCTCATCTCTGAAACAGTGGGGACGCACGTACTAACCTAACCTAACCTAATAAATTACCATAATTATTGCCAACCAAATATTAGAATAGGGGTAATTTATTAGAATAAGTTAGGTTAGTACGTGCGTCCCCACTGTTTCAGAGACGAGCCGCCATCTTGGCTATCTAAGGTAAGATTAACCCTTTCGTCTAACACCGTTCTCGAGATTAAGACAAGAGGACGGCAGTGGGAATTTATAGGTTTGCAATTGAAGCCCAATTATCTGTATTGTTAGAAGAACTAGACACTAAGCACCCATATCTACTTTCTATCATACACAAAATTCATACTGATGTTTGAACACATATTTCAGTAGTAGGAAAATCTTAATCTATACAATAAATATATTTCTATGATACAGAAAACATAACATTGATTCTTATTTATAAAAATTAGTACACAATAAAGGGTGGTTCAAAAGGTTTTACACAAACTTTAAAGGTACGTCAGGAATTTAAACACAAACCATTTTGACCTAGAAACATTTGGTTGCAAGCACCACTCGGAGTTTCTAGAAGTACGGGAAGAATCGCATAAAGGAATATATGTAAAGTACACAACATACTTATTAGCCTCAAATGACACCCGAGTGTTCTATGTGTTCCTAGGTGTTGGAAATGGTTTGCTTTTATATTCCTAACCTACCTTTAAAGTTTGTGTAACACCTTTTGAATCGCTCTGTATACTATTTAAACGTTGAAGGAATTGAAACTAAGCTTATTTAAATAATAGTTTTATTCTTACTTTCCCATCTGTTATATATAACAGAGGGAAAGTGTAGCAATCGGTCAAAAAATGACCCCCGAGATTTTTATTTTTGGACTTAAGACACCTTTAAACGTCGAGAAATGCAAAAAATTCGGGAGTAATTTCTGTATGGATGTTAGTGGGTGTGGGGGGCACGATTTTGTTTACCCTGTTTGAAGCTTAATAACTCCAGAAAATTTCGACAAAAAGTACAGAAGTTTTGCAGGGAGGTTTCTTTATTAGAGGGATTGATGGCCGTTAAATTTTGGTGACTAAAGGTCGAGGAGCTGGGGAGATAATGGAGTCGTGTGTATCTCCAGTAAGGTCGAACTTAACGATATTTTACTGGTTATTTGCATTTACGATTTTTTATAAAACTCATTCCTGCCCTCAAAATTAAGCTTTTGCCATTTTATAACAGTTAAAAATATAAATAGTTTTTTAATAAAATATGATAACAGATAGCGCAACCAAAATTTTAAATGTTGCCGAGAAAGTTGAGCAACTCGTTGCTGGTTTATTATTTATACGATAAAATTAGGATTTATAGAAAAGAAAAATCTAGCGATAACCAAGCTACACTATTCTTACCTTTTATGAAAATTTAATATTATTCCTTGCATATTTATTTATATTCAGTGTCGCAGATGCAAAATTTGCAAATCTCTTTTATACATATGTTTTTGTCTATGAATTTCCATGGTTGCTTTAAGCCGATTAAATTTTGACATCTGGTAAACTTTCCAATTTTTGAAAAATTAGCCATCCAGCTTACCAGTCTCATAAATACCATCATAAATATAAATATAGACGTTTTTTTTTTGTGTTATTAATTTCGAATACATATTATTCCGAAACCTTCTCGTTGGCGCCTTTATTAAATCGGTGCCTATGGCGGGGACCACGTTGGCCATACCCTAGTTACGGCTCTGCTAACAAGTATGTAAGATTAGAACATAAGCAAATTCTGATGGAGGAAAAGTTTATATTCTGTCGTGAGACTTCATGTTCTGAAGGATTTTCTACTTCCCTTCGATTACGAGAACATCTGGAGAAAGTACTGTACAGTACCTGTACATAGTTTTGCCTGTGAAATTGAGAAGCTGGAATTCAAAAATATGAAGGGTAAATAAATTCTGTTCTGAAATTTTAAAAATGCTGTATTTAATTAATATATCTTAAAATAATTGTTTTCGTGAATATTAACAGCTCATTCAGTAGTAAATAAAAATATTATGTACTGCATTTGACAGATTTCTACGAATGGAAAGTCACCAGAGGAGTTGAGAACCAACTGAAGTTAACTGCGTCGTACTGTCTAAAAAATCATGGAATTTATAAATTGTACTCGTGCGGCTCTGGCTCAAGGGATCACGACTACACTCAATTCAGAAAACATTCAATAACAGATTGTGTATATAAAAATGTTGCAAATGTATAATTTTCAATAAATCTTTTTCATAAAGAAAACATCTTTCTTATGAATAGCTTCTTTTTTTTAGCTAACATTGAAATAAATCATTGCAGATCCGTTAAATGAGGCTACAAAAAGTTCATTAATATTTTACTGACGATGATAATTTGTTGATGGGTTTAAACTACCAATTCAAAAGACTTTACTCAAATTACGCAAGATACGCTTAACTCTTGGTATTGGCCGGTGTTAGGTTTTTTAAAAATCTCGTGAAAACCAAATAAGGATGCCTATGGAGAACATTGAGTTTGGTTTTGTGAAACATTTCAAAGATAAACGTTAACTGTAAAATAAAATATTGCAAATTTTCTAATATAAAACGATTAAATTATTTCTAAAAAGCGAATGAATAGCCTAATTTTATTAAATAATACAAAAGAAAACAAAAATTTCGAGTAGGAGATTGAAAATTCGGCAGGAAAATCTTGAGATTAAAAGCGTTTAAGAAGGAAAGTTTACATATTCTGTAAAATAACTCTCATGATATACTGTATAATTTTAAATATTTTGATAAAAATAATGAACAATAGTCATCTTTTAAAGCTACAATATAAACATCGAATATTAGACAAAACACAAATTTGCCGTTCGAGAAACGAATAGTAGCAAATTTTGTTTATAATAAATTAATTCTGACTGTTGTTCATTTACATCGATTGCGTTCCGTCACAACCGACCGTAAATTAGAATTATGCTTGTCGAGCTTCTTGACGTCACGAAGTAGCGACATCTCGTGGTAAAAAACAGAACTACGGCACTAATAGAACTAAGCACCCATATCTACTTTCTACCATGTACAAGATTCATACTGATGTTTGAACATATATTTCAGTAGTAGGAAAATCTTAAGGGATAGATACAATAAATATATTTCTGATACAGAAAATGTATACGTTGATTCTTATAAAAATTAGCATAAACAACAATCATAAATTTATACCTGTACATTCTAACGCCATAATATTAAAAATTAACAATTATGCTTCTTCATTGTTGTATATTGTAAACTTTTGCCACAACAGAATTATGGCCGACAAAAAGTCGTGTCCACTGTGTAAATTAGAGAAGAAAGATCTTTTTAAATGTAACCACGGCAATTTAAGTCTAACCTTCGAAACCATTTGTCCCGAATGCAAACGAGAAAAACTAGAGCATTCGAAGATCGTTTGCGTGTTATGTGAGAAAAATGCCCAGATAAAATGCTGCATATGCGATGGCGAAGAAAAATTATTCTCGGATTCGTCATCTAGTTCACCAGTGGTAAAAAACAATGGAGAATTATCTAAATCGGGTAAACCGTGTGATAAGAGAGTCTGTCTAATCGATATGGATGACGACGACGCCGATGAGGAAGAGGAGAATAGATTATCTTTAAAAACAGCAGAAGGAACTGAAAAAATGCAGAAGGAAGAGGATGATGAAGATAAGACCAACGATTATAATAAAAAATGTATAATTGAAGACGAACTTGAAGAAACTGATTTTATTCTCTCAACAGCCTGTCCATGTGCAGCTAAAAACTCAACCTTCGATAAATGCATGAACGAAAACGAAATGGACCGAAGTTCTGAAGAATCAGATTATATCCAACACATTGATAAAAACATAATGGATGAATTATCGGAAAGATTAGAACCGAATTAAAATTCATCCTCGGTTACATAAAATTACATTGCAAAATTCAAGCTTTATTCTTCGTAAATCAAGAATTATAATAATTAGGCCTATAAACGATCAAAATCTTATTCAAAATTATTTAAAACTTTCTTTTTTGTATCTAATATATTTATCATTAACAAAGTCTGATTGTTTAAACAATTTTATATTTTAACTCGTTTAAATATTTTATTAGTAAACTTCCAAAATAAATAATTACTAAACCGTAGCAATCGCTTGTTATGAAAATTATACTTTGATATTTGTCAAATTTCATACAATGCTAAGACTTTCTGCATTGTCCTCTAATAATTAAGGTATTTATTTATTTCCCCCTGACCACCCGGATTAAGGTACAAGTATTTGTATTAACGTCAGTGGCGTAGCGAGGGGGGAGCAAAGGGGTGTATCATGCACCAGGCACCACTCGCAGAGGGGCGTCCAAATGGTCTCCAAGACAAACAATATGTGTTTCTGGAGGGGAAGGGGGAGGGGGGCGCCAATAAAGTGTCGCGCGCCCGGGCGCCAGTTATGTTCGCTACGCCACTGACAGTGGCGTAGCGTAGTGGGGGCGGCAGGGGCGGCAGTTTTATGGGGCAGCAAAATTTCACAATAAATAATAATAGCTTGTAAAAATTTGAACCTGTACAATACACAATAATGATGATTGTTCTTGCTGAAAAGTTCTTTAGAATTACTGTATATTTTAATCTTTTAATTGAGATACCTAAATAAGGGGGCGGCGAAATTTTCTTCCGCCCCGGGCGGCTGACAGCCACGCTACGCCACTGGGCGCTGAGAAAGTTGAGCAACTCGTTGCTGATTTATTAGAGGTATACCTCGCCTTACGTCGGTAATTGGTTCCAGGAGAGGCGACGTAAGTCGAATTTACTTACATCAATAATGAGCACTTAAAGACCGCTAAATAAGACGAAAACACAGAAACACAGATGTTTTCATGTTTCGTTCTCTAGGATTTATGATTATAATACTAACATTTACTGTAAATGTACATAAATATAATTTTATGTGCTTTTAACACTTTTCTAGTGATATTACGAATTCGATATTTGTGGCGGACGGATGTAAAGTCGAATAAAATGACTTAAACTTGATTTTTATTTTTCCATATACTTTTTTGACAAACGACATAACTCGAGGTATGCCTGTATTTATATGATAAAATTAGAATTTATAGAAAACCAAGCAACACTATATTTATCTTTTATGAAAATTTAATATTATTCCTTGCACATTTATTTATATTCAGTGTCGCAGATGCAAAATTTGCAAATCTCTTTTATACATATGTTTTTGTCTATGAATTTCCATGGTTACTTTAAACCGATTAAATTTTGACATCTGCTAAACTTTCCATTTTTGAAAAATTAGCCATCCAGCTTACCGGTCTCAATCCAATTTATATCATAATATTATAACGAAATTATATTTAAAACAGACAAATATGCTTTATTTATTCACTTAACTGGAACGTTACCGTACATTATTTGGAAATTTGAATCTTAATTTTTCTTAATCCATCTCCTACACTGGTCAAAACAGTTAAGGGAGCGAGAGACGTCGTGTAGAAAATTATTTACCACAAATGATTCTGAATGTTAAATGTTATTGGTATGTAAAATATAGTAAATTCAGCTCGAGTGTTTTGTTACTAATGTTACTGTTACGGAGCTGGCACCGCCAAAGGGCGTGCAAGACAGACGGCCCTGACTAATGTATAAGGGTGGAGATCGCCCGGTCCAGGAAGGACCCCGAATAAAGTATTCAAAGTGTCTGTATTCCTGTCTCGTGGGGGGTTCAAGGGCGTATAAACACCAAGTAAACCACTTAAAACAGTTACCAGGCATCCCCAATTTCCGGGGACTCCCGTTTCGCCTGTTTTTACTTTCCCGGCTTGTTATGTATATAGTATAATACGGGAAAGTATTTGAATCGTGTCAAATGTGATCCTCCGGGTTTTCCAAATTTCGACGTTTCGAGAAAGGTCTGTATCAACGTTCAATTTGACGCCACTTCTCGACATCAACCGGATGATGTTTAACGAACTTTGGAACTTTCGTCGGTAATTCAATACATTGTCTTCTCTCCTGACACACGGAATTTCGATTGCCTTCGGCAGACATTTTTATCAACCGAAGTATTTGTTTCTTGGTGATTTTGTCATTTCTACCATCTTAAAGATGAAAGTTCAACTTCGGTTTCATGAAATTTTTATTGTTCAGTGCGCTAAACTTTTTTTTTGAACTGATATTAGCCAACTATTAGAAAATGTTAGTGCCAAATCTGTATAATTATAAATTCATACAGATTTGGCAGTAATCATTTTCTTCAAAGGTCTCTTTAAAGGAAGACTCTTTGTTCCTGGTGATGGGCCAGGCCAGATGATGTGAAGACGAATTTAGTTTCTTCTGCATATTTTTCATATATAAATAAATCAATTAGCAGATTTGTATCGCTTCTCTTAGAAAATCCATTCAAACACACTTTTACACTATCTCGCTTAAAAGAGCAAGCATCCAAAAGTCATACATCATTACTATCTTTTTCATCCAATCATAACACTCCATTTCATAAGTTACATAATTGTCATATGTCACGTGACTGCCCTTATGTTGCCAACACTCCTGGATTTCTTAGACTGAAATTTAGCAAAACATTTTTTAATTCTCTGACTATCGAATGATCAACTTTTGAAATGTATATTATAACAGATTACAGTATATGCAATAGCACTGACAACGGATAGTGAAAAATGTTAAATCTGAAACTTTTTACTCCTTGTCAACTCCTAGAATCAATTCGTCAGGAGTTGGCAAGTTTATCTCCCTTCCACTAGTAGTGGATGTCAATAAAATGTACTTCCTTGTAGCTTCCACATTCAAGGTTAACAGATTTGTTACTGTAGAATTTTTTTTTTTTCTTCCAATTCTCTCCTCCCTGTAACCACTAAGAGGGCCTTTTTAGCAAGACCATTAAGGTTTGACCAGACCTAAAATGGGACAGGGCTCAATATATCTGGACAGACCACTCCCGAAAAATTGTTAGGGTTTTAACTTGTCTGGATTGGATCCCGTCCCCTCAACTGGTAAGGCTTCTCCTTAACTGTTTAGCCACCTGACTGTTGCTGATGCAAATTTGTCATTTTCAAGTTTTTAGGATCATATAACTATGTCAACAACATACATTTCATAGAAAATTATTTATGTAGATTATTCAATTATGTAGATGATTGTTTCCCTCCAATTTACACAGACCAACCAGGAGGCTGTTCATTGAGACACCCTTTTCCAGATGGAAAGCATTGCAAGTTGGAAATAATACAAGAAACAAACAAGGTATGGATAGCTGACAATGCTTAGAAGGTCCCTCAACATGCAGAAACATGATTGTACCTTGATAGAAGGATACAGACTTACAAAATCCAGGACCATGATATATTCATAAAATGACCAAAAATATTCATATTATTGATAATTAAATGCATTACTTAATTTCCTTACTGCTAAAAGGTTTTCATGGTGATTATTTAGTGTTTTAATATAGCAGTTTAGTGATTTAATCAGTTTATGCTTTCAGAAAAAACACTTCATATTACAGAAAAACTATTTAGGGCTCAAAATTTGGGTTTGTTAATTAAAACACATTTCATAATTTTTTCTTCTTATATATTGTAAATTTTTATGAATAGAATTTACATGTATTAATTTATTTTTATTGCAAATATTCTTATTAAAATCTTTCAAATTTGTTTTAAACAGGTCTGTTTAAATGTGTCAACTAGCCTATCTATTATAAACTATAATAGTTTTATAATGAAATGCTAATTTTATTAAAAATTATTGTAAGTATAAGTTTCTGTATCATATATAGTTTAAATTTTAAATGAAAAATGTAAATAAATGAATAATTTTGTCTACAACTTTTTGAATAATAAAAAATATTCAGAATTATTTTTTATCACAGTTTTCTCTCAAAAATTTTAATGATGTTCTTATTTAATGAAATACAGGATGGAAAAACAAAATTCAATACATTGAATGTATTTTTGTAAAATAAGCATAATATATTACATTTATTAATTCAGTTTAATAACTGCGTACGGCATTTTAAATTTTTCACTTAGAACATATTATAAACTCAAATTTAATAACAAATATAGCATTTAAAAAAATAATTTGTACAATGTTTAGATGAGAAAAACATAATATATATCAATATATACAATTATAAATTATAAAACAGAAAGCAATAGTAATATTTCTCATCTTTATCAAATTATACAATAAATGCTGAAATTAAAATTTACAAGATTTACAATTCTCATACGTGTATACATTCAATTCAGCAAGATAAATTTTCCAATATATAATTTGACAATTTTTATATATTTTTAATCAATAATTTACAAAATAGATAATAGAATATAATGTTGTATATAAAACGGGACTGGTGATAAAAAAGATTATCGGCATTAGCTAAAGATAATAAATACCTAATACGTTTGGGGACACTCCGAGATAAATTGGTCGTTAATTCCACACTCTGTTTGGAACGTCGGATAATTCACGTACGTGGCAGAATATTCTTCGTTTAATAATCTGCAATGTCGTCCTCACTGAAGGTCTCCCCCTGCAGGCTGTTGCTCGTGTGGCGGGCTAGCAGGACATGGCTTGGTAGGTTCCTCAACCTTATCAATAAATGAAAAATAAACACTGAAATTTGTCTACTTTCTATCTGTAATGCTAACTATTGATAGAATAACCCAGAAGCATTACTTGAATAGATCAGAGTTAAGAGATACAATACAGCATGCTCAAGTTGTAAAATGTTAGTACTAACCAGAGTTGGGGAAGATCTTGCAGGTTCCCTCTCTCTATGTACAGGTACATGAAAAAAAAGAAATTAAAGAAAGATTCATTTGTGTCCTGTTTCCCTTACGTTAGACCAGATCATCATTTGAAAGAACATTAAAGTGTACAAAAGTGTAATTCGTTGAAAATAACTAAAACAAATAATTACATGCATAATTAATAAAATTTACTCTTTTATAAAGGCTATCCAACAAAGACTAAGTATGTTGATACAAAATGTAAAATTATTTTGAATCAATCGTGCGTAAACGAAATAATTTTTTAAAATGCTGTCAGTTGATTATCATCTTATGCTTATATATACAGGTGATCTGTTCTTTTAATAAACTGTATTATTTTTAACTTATATATTTTTAAGTATATTCTCAATATGCTTGCAGTTAGTAATAACAAAAAATCTGTTTGCTATCGAATGAACGAATATTGAAGATATCTAACACAGTATCTCTCTTCAATCTTTAGTTTCAACGTGCATCTTCATGCAAATGCTTAACATTTTCAGTAAGTTTCTAAAACAAAGAATAAATAATTTACTCAAAATAACCTCTCAGAACAGTATGCTATCTTATTTTAGAAATAAAAGATAAGAGCTTATCTTTTATTTCTAAAATAAAATTTATGCCAATGCAGTCTCTACTTTGTAACTTTAAAAATAGAAGTTCTGTAATTTAATTACCATCATATCAAGTTATTACTAACATGTTTTACAGCAGATAAGACACAATTTTCAAAAAAAAAAAAAAAAACGTTAAAATGCATGTTATATGTGACGGTGCAACCTCCCATAGATTAATAAATTCCCAAATTGGCCTACAGATAATAATTGGAGTTGGGCTAGGTAGAAGTTATCATCGTCGAGATTTTTCAATTAATGATGAATAAAATTGTTGTTATTTGCTATAACTAAACAGCTTTTGCATGTATTCATGTTGAATACTTTAATGATAAATTTTAATTGTAAATGACTTCCTTTAAACTTCTCTATTTCCCTAATAAATAAAAGAGTGCATTCTAATTTTAATTTTTTAACCAGAATACAGTAAAAAAAAACTGGGGCCAAAGTTGCAAGATAGGAGAAATTATTTAGTGTATTTAATTAAGCTAAATATTCTGTACTAAAATGGAAGTGCATCTTATATGCCATAAAATATGATAAATATATTTAATAAATTATTTTAAAAATTTTAGTTCACTATTAATGAGTTTAGTTGTTCTTTCTTTAAATTGTTTTTGTTATCAAAACTGTTTATATAGTCATAAAATGTACAGTATATTTAAAACTTCCACTAAAATGTAAGATTTTTCTTGATAGCAGATATTTACACATTGTTATTTAAGTGAATAACCACTAATATACTGAGATTATTTATATAGTTAAATATTTGCAAACATAAATTGTAATCTGTCAGGCAGCAAATTATATTTCACCATATGGCAGTCTTATGGATGAGTTTAGGTTTGGAGGATGCCCAGTGAATGTCATCTGTCTGCCTGTGTATTCCAACTGTACAGTATGATGGAGAAAGCAAAATGGTCAGGGCATCTTTTCATGGTTTGGGATAAGGCCTTTAGTTCCAACGACAAGAAGTACAATGCTATTGATTATAATAATATTCTCACCTTGTATTTCAATATTATGGTAACAGTTTAGTGAAGGCCCAGTTTTGTACCACCAAAACAACACATCCATCTACAAAACAAAATCCACCATGCATGATTTGATGAGTATTGAGAACTAGATTGGCCTACAAACATCCTGAAACATCCAAAACCCACTGAACACTTTTGGGATGAATTGTAATGTTGATTGTAAGCCAGGCCACAATGTCCAAAAGCATCTATCCATCCTCCACAGATGCATTATTTTCTGTGTACTTGCTGATTTTTTCAGTGCATGTGTTTTGTACATTGAGTGTTTGGATATAATTTGTGTGATTTTATTGTGTTTGTCAATGAGTGGGATGTCTGGTCTGTTGTGGTAAATTGTTTTATCTGTGATTAGAGCTCTGTCGTAGTCCATTTTGTGCACATTGTTTTCCAATACTGTCTGTGGAATTTGTAGTATGGTTCAGGGATGTCTAATAATTTGTTTCTTTGCAAACTCTTGGTGTATTATATTTGGTACTTAATTTGTAAATAATCTGTATGTGCCAAGAGTTTGCAACCAGAAGTGATGTGTTGTCTAGTTTCTGGCATGATGTGACATTTTCTGCATGTGTCATTTGTGAGTGTTGTATCTTTGAGTATGTGTTTTCTGTAGTTTTTAGTATTTATGACCTGGTCCTGTATGGCGATCATGAATCTTTCTGTCTCCCCAAAGAGGCACCCCTTGAGCTAACCAGCCATTTGATGCAGTTTTGTCAACAAAATCCTGGATCAGGTTGTAGGGATACCTGCCACGGAGTGCCTATGCTTTTTATGTGTTGTGTCGTGTCCATATGCTGTGAGTGTAAGTTTAATGGTGTATTATTTGTGTCTGCTAGAGTTACTGCTTTGTGTTTCTTTTTGTTGTAGCTTCATTTCTCCCAATAGACCTTACTGGCATGGGTGTCCTTACCAAAAGCTTGTGCTCCAGTTGACATTGCTCCATGGATCAGTAAAATTACTGGGCTCTCCCACCATGACCAGATGGTGACCACAGGAGAGTTGTTATTATTTAATCTAAAATATTTTATAGCTCTACAAAAAAACTTTTTAACAAAACATTTCTTATAATTTATATTATAAAAACCAAACAAATTATTTTTAAAGAAATAAATAAGATTATTATTAATTCAAAATAAAAATTACTTTTGAATAATAAAACAACATAATTTGATTAAAAATAAATTATTTATATAAAATTATTTTGAGTAAATTGGCTTGCGAGTCTCTATTAGATAGCCCAAAATTTTAAATCAATATTTTGATGTGTTTGATATCACAAATAAATTATTGATGAAATAGTTAAATCCAAATCTTCAAAGTGTGTATACCTTACCTGCTTTGCAAGTGTTCTACTTGAACTTGTAAACTTTCTACTTGTTCCTGAAGTTCATCATTTGATCTTTGTAATTTACGAATATTATTTGTAGCACTGTCAACCTGAAAATTTGATAAAATAAAAATTAAAAATCTTATATAACTTATTCAATAAATTTTTGTATTTTTAATATAGATTATTTACCTCATCTTCTGCAGTAGCCAAATCTTTTTTAAGTTCTTCTATTCGTCCTCTTAACTTTTTAACTTCCGCTTCATATTGTTCTGAACGACGTAAAGCATGTGCTAATTCTGTTGATTTGTCCTGAAGAACCTTTTTGATTTTACCATGGGCATGTTTTAAATCAGCTAATTCCTAATAAGACAAAATAAAGTAATTCATTCTTAAAATTGCAATATAAACTTATTTCATACAATAATTTAAATATGAATATATTTAAATTAAAATTTTATTAAATTTTTGATTAAATAATATTAATGAAATGATTATTATTTTGATACTATGAGTTCATGAATGATAATATTCATGAATCATTTGTTTTTCTGAAAAGAATATGTTCATTCAATACCAAAACTACTCATTCGTCTTTATTGTGACGAAAGTAGCATTTGCAAAGAACTGAAAAAATAAGAGCACATTTTCTAGATTTTATATCATTACAATAAAATTTATTGACAGTACTTTTATTTTTTTTACAATTAAGGTTTCAATCTAAACATAATATAGATTTAAGTTTTTTTTTCCTCTTTCTTTCTTTTTCTTTCAAAAAGATCATGTTCAATTTCAAAATAAATTTAACCGAAATACAGCAGAACTTCTCAAACTCAGAGTAATTGGGAAAAGCTTGGTCTGAATTAGTGGAAATTCAAATTAGCTAGGTTTATATGCAAACGTGTATAGTACATCCAAAAAGTACACTTTAGTTCACTTATGTCCTCTTAATTATTTGTGTAAATCTGTCAATTACAAGCATTTATATAATCTTATTTTAAAGCTGCTTTCATAATAAACTGCAGCAAAACCATTTATAAACATGTAATTATCTAATGCAAATATATATGAGTATGTATTTTCATCAACGATTATTGCATAAATGTAATGTAGAAATATGTTACAGAAGCAAACATAACATTTATAAACTACAGAATGCCAAAATTTATCAGAAAAATTTATAAAAGTATATCTATAATCAAAGAGAATGGCAAATAGTCTACTTATTTCCATTTAAATATTGAATATATCTACAATAGATGATTATAACTAATCAACAGCCATTTTTAAACATAGAGAATTACAGAATTATCTTCTTACATATACAAAATACTATTTATTGTAAATGCATATGATAAGTTATTATAATAGAAGTAATATTTTTAAAAATGTAATTAAATTTTAAAAACTTTTATTATTATTATTATTACTACTCATTTATTATTAACTAGATTTACAACTTTCTAAGTTATTGTAAGTGAAAAGCAACTGCTTATTATTGCTTAATCATGGTGATTAAATTGATGAGATCAATCCCTCATTGGCTATTTCTCACCTATTTTCACTAAGGGACAAATCCATTTCTTCATAGCTATGCTGCTTATTCACACTTCCTGGAGATACAACTGAATAACTTTTGGAGATCTCAGTTCCTACAGAGAACCTGAACAATTTTTCAGCAGAGATCTATTAGAGATTTATTACATGACATGAAATAATATGTATCTGTGTTATTCTGTTGTACCTGTATTTAGTTTTGTTTCACCTATTAATTAAACAGTGTATTAAAGGCCATATGAAAGCAAAGTGAAACTTAAGATGAGGCATTTTCTATGGAACTTATACATTAAAACAAATCAAATATACATAATGTGTTGTAAAGTTTGAGGTGTAGAGTTCTCCAATGTTACATTGTCTTTTCTAAAAATGTAATGAATGTTGATGCATTTTGTATAGATGTGATTTATGCAATATGAGATGCGAGATGCTGTTGAATGCCTTCCTGCAACCTATGTATGCTACATATAGAATTGTGTGTGTGTTCATCTATAACTGTTTACATTCCTTGTGGTTTCTACAAGTTTTTTTTTTTGTTGCTCTGTGAGAATTTTGTTCTATATGATAGTATATTTTGTTTGTGATGCAAGGAATGAGTATTTTATAGAGGGTAGAAAGGCACATCATCAGTCAGTATTGTGTATGGTTGTTTAGTGTTATCGTTTTTTTGGTTTTATGTATGTGCTGCCCATATAAGAAATTTTGGCATGACTTGTAGATTCTTGGTTATATGTATAAAATGCTTGGTTAGTTCCTGGTGAATGATGTATAACTTTTTAACAGAAATTGTGAAAGTTGTCTGCACCTGTGTCTTCCAACTGTGAATGCTTTGTATTGCATGTTGGATATTGTGTATTTTATTTCTGCACAAAAAACTGACAGCAGAGTCGACTTTGGGGTCAACCAAAACTTCAGAAATTTTAAAAATGATAGTCAAAAACTAAAAAAATTATGCATGGACTGGCTTGGTTATGCCTTTATAATATAGTCCAAAGAATTCCAGAATGTATTTCATAGAATAAACTCAATTTATGACAGACTTCATAGAAAATACAACTTAAGTTTTCCATAACCAATTAATTTATAAACTACATAAAGACCTTTATGTATAATACAACAAAGATTTAAAATATTACAGACTCAAGATAAACCAACATATCAATTATGCTACCTCTAATTCATTACAAACAGAAAATTTGTTAAATCAACTATTAACAACTCATAAACTTTTAAATTTACTTTCTGGCTTTAAAAATAACTCATGAACAAAACAAATTCATATTTTGAATAAGTTTTCAACTAATAATTATACATCCACACGAGCCGAATTATCGGGCTAGAGTTGGCTATAATAAATAAATAATTAATAAGACAATTTGGCACTAGAGCTTGGCGTTAGGCACCATCTCTTACTAAACTTTATAATTATAATTAGATTAAATAAATAATTTTAATAATTTGGAACTGGAGGAAAAGAAATCGGCCCGAAGCGGGACTCGAACCCACAACTTCTGCTATCCGTGCAGACACGTTACCAGTTACGCTACCCGGACCTTCAGTCCGATCGCCTCCTCCAGTATATATAAGCTAACACTCTAGTGCCAAATTGTCTTATTAATTATTTATTTATTATAGCCAACTCTAGCCCGATAATTCGGCTCTTGTGGATGTATAGCTTTGTAACGGGTTAGTCGTTATTTATTTATATTTATACGCCTTGCCGGGGTTGCGATGGCCGGTTGAGTGCCTTGGGAGGACGTGGGCACTTGATGTGTCCCCAGCTGGCATTGTAATGACCGTCAATGGTTGTCGTGTTAGCTTATATATACTGGAGGAGGCGATCGGACTGAAGGTCCGGGTAGCGTAACTGGTAACGTGTCTGCACGGATAGCAGAAGTTGCAGGTTCGAGTCCCGCTTCGGGCCGATTTCTTTTCTTCCAGTTCCAAATTATTAAAATTATTTATTTAATTTAATTATAATTATTAAGTTTAGTAAGAGATGGTGCCTAACGCTAAGCTCTAGTGCCAAATTGTCTTATTAATTATTTATTTATTATAGCCAACTCTAGCCCAATAATTCGGCTCTTGTGGGTGTATAGCTTTGTAACGGGTTAGTCGTTATTTATTTATAATAATTATACAATGCAAAAATAGTGAGTCAACAGGGGCAATAAAATAAAAAAAAATCTAACTTTCATAAATGCATACTTTGTTTTTTTCGTGTAATTCCATTTGCAGTGCTTTTACATCAAAATCAGAAGCTGTTGTCATTTGTTTTGTCTTTCGTTCCAACCTCTCTTCCAAATCTTCAATTTGTGTTCTCAATTTTTTATTTTCCCTCTCCAATGCTAATTTCTCAGTCTCTAGTCTTTCACGACGACCCCATTCAGCAGCATTTTCAGCTTGAAGTCTCTCTAACTAGAATAAGCAAATTGCAAAAAGATACTAATCAGTGAATAAAATTGTTCTTAAAATTTGATTTTTCTATGTCATATCTGCAATTAATTAAAAGTTGATTATTCTTAAACAATTTACTTTACATTACAATAAAATATTTTTATTTCTATTTTCCCTAAAATAACAAGAACGGAATAGTGAGTTTCCCAAAAATAAGTGGTGGAAAAATATACATTAAGTGTTGTTCATTCCAAAATATGTTTATTGCAATCAGTTAACTCTCAAATAGTTCATGTTTTTGATTGTTTATGGTTATTATTCAAATCAAATGGCATTGCAGCAGTAAATTTCAAACTAAGTCTAAATCTCAAAGCAAAAAGCAAATTAGTCGTGTGTGGGAACAATTTATTATAGAACTATAATGATCATTAGATGAAAGACTGCACACATCTTGTGACTGGCAGAACATAAATCCAAAATTTTGGTTCCAATGGTGATTCAGATTGGATATCACAAGGCCCTGCACAAATATTTATAAACAAATGTTTTTTATATTTATAAATGGTTATTAGGACAGCAAATCAGTTAAATTATTTGAATCCCATCACTGAAAAAAGCAGGCAAGTACTTTGCTAGAATTTCCCAGCACTTGAACAAGAGGTTAAGGGTATCATTAGGAAGTCCAATAATTTTCAATTATACTAAAATATAAAATTTTAGGATTAACAAAAGCTTACACAGAAAAGTTTTTTTTTTAAATTATGATAAAAATTGTCATTTAAAATAATATTTAAGTTTAGAAACACTGACACTAGCTCAAAGTTAAAATTCTGTGGCACCATCTGTTAAGAGGTATTATTAAAAAATATTATTTATATCATTAATTATTATAAAAAGCAAAACAGGCTTAATTTTGAGAGTAGAGATAAATTTTTAAAAATATGCAAATGCCAATAATGAGTAAAATTCTCATAAAGTCCGACCCCACTCAAGATATGACATGACACCCTCTACCTTCTCATCCCCTTTATTTCTGTACTCAAAACTTTAATAGCATCAATTACCCTTATATAAAAATTACCATGTCAAATTATTTCTTAATCTTTACCCCAACCTGAGGTATTAAATGAAACAGACACATACACACTTTCCCCCTTTTTTTTATACTTTTGGAAGCTTTTGAGTCGACTGTGTCTTTAATTTACGAAAAATAATTTAGCCATCCGACGAAGGAAACAAACTTTTGGAAGCATTGAACCATTCAGACTTGAAAAAAATGTAGTGTGTCAAATTTGACATGATCATAATACTTTTCCATGTTATGTTATAACAGCCAGGAAGATAAAATGTCAAAAATTCCTTCATTAGAGTCACAGAGTAGTTATAATTATATATATATGACTTATTTTAACAAGCACTCTGAATATAATACAAGAAAATATAAACAGCTACAACAGTAGTTCCCAACTAGTAAGCCAAAAAAGAAGCCCCAAGTAATAGTGATTCTAGTGTCAGATGAATTAAAAAATTTATAAAAAAAACAAAAAAAAAATGCCCTTCTATGTATTATCAACTATATTTTTGAAGTTTTTACTAGACAGCTAACATTGGGAATGTATTGTATAAAGACAGAAATTATGTTCTATGCATGATTTCAACAAAAATCTGGAGAAATGCCAAGCTTCCTTCAGCCAATGTTCCTTTGATTGCATGATTTAAGTCCCTATATTTCCTTCTAATTGCCAAGTTGCTTTAACATTAATTTTCCAATTTTCAAACATTTCTAATCACTTAAAAAAGTTAAACAATCTCTTTCTCTACCACAGAACAAGAAGAGATTTCTCTACCATGTGAGTAGAAACAGCTAAATCCTTTTATACAGTAAATATAAAATAGATATGTGATGATATCATCACTATTTCAAGTTTTGAAAGACTATTATTGAGTTGCAATTTTCAAATTGCAGACCTACTGTCCAACTATCATCTATCTGTCCTTCCCTAATAAGAATAGAGTTAGAGAAAATCAAGACCAGATATGACAAATTTAAGAGCCAGAAGCCCCAACCTAACTATATATGAACTTCCAGTTTTGACAAGTCACATGATTTTTTAAATCAAAATATGATTAAAGATTGCAGCCCAGCATTGTGACAATGTCATAAGTAAGTAGTGCATGTGACAATTATCTTATTCCGAGTAATATAAGGTAAATAATTTATGATTAGATATTAATACAATTTAACCCATTTATAACGTCATCCATGGGACCAGCAATGTTTTGACATTATAACAGTGTTGTTATCTGCAGGGTCATAATTTCAGTTTGATAAAACGTACCAAGTGTGTTTAAGAATCTATTATAAACTCCATTCTAATTTTACATTGTATGTTTTACCATAAAATTATTTCTTAATGGTAATGCAGTATACTGTATCTATTATGACAGTAATAATTTATTATCATATGTATAAAAATGCAAACTACATGTTTAAATAAACTTTATTTACATCGACGTAATTAAAAATTTTAAAAATTACATTTTATAAGAAATTTCTATTTCTCTTAAGTTTCAATAATGGAGGTACTTTCGGTTTTGAGAATAATGTTGAATCAGAAGGCAACAAAAGGTTAAATTAATGTATGCCAATTAAAAATAATTCAATTATTTCTTTATAAACTATTTGATATAATATGTTATATTAAAAATAATAGAATATTCAACAATTTAGCATAAAGTAATTTAAAAATGAGCATGTAATAACCGATTGTCATGTCATTTAAAAGTGGCAAATTTCACCCCACCGAAGTCATGTGGAAAAAACACCACCCACAGTCGTTCTAGGAAAGTGAACTCTGACCCTAGGACTGAACATGTAGTATTTTTTTGTTAAATAAAATTTGGGAGTGCTTCAAATATGACGTTAAAACATGGTTTTATGTCGTTACAAGTGGTTTTTTTAACATTATCTAGTATAGTAAAATTGTGGGACCGATAAAAATTTGATGTTATATTAGGGTTGTCATTATATCCAATGACATTATAATCGGGTTAAACTGTATTTAATAACAGATTATTATTAGTGGTCATCGCAACCAATTAAATAATTAAAAAAAAAATTGGATTTTTGAGTTAATGTTCATATATAAGAAAACAATAATTTAGACAAGGATAATCTTATCAGTAAAATAATTTGAAAAATGCTTGTTTCACAGCATGATTTTAACATTAATGAAACAGTATATAAATTTAGGAAATTAAGAAATATTAGCTCAAAATTTTTTAAAACTTGTGATAAAATATTAAAAAGAAAAAGGAACTTCCTACCAGTGCAACTAACTATGGATAAACAATGAGAATAACAAAATTTTGATACTTTAACTTCACTTGAAAATAATTCCACAGCTGACCCATTGGCCAGTCCCACAGTATTTACTAACAGTCTGCCTCAATCTTCATATGATTGTTTAAGTGCCAAAAAGATTGGAAAATACTGGGCTAGAATACATAAAAGTAACATACAAAGAATTTTTAGGCTTCTGCATTTTTTTTAATCCAAAATAAATACAAGTATGATTATATCCTGATTCCTCAATTTAACTTACTTGGGCTGTTAAAGGCCCCACTATACCAAATACAAAACTCTGATCAATATCAGATTAGCCCAGAAGTGGGCCTGCAACATGTATGAGTCACTCCAGTGATATTTTAATGCATACTGTACTGTACATATATGCGAGTTCAAATTTTCTCAGGCACTTATCTTTCCTGGAAATACTTCTGAACATCCTATTGTCTTAATTACTCATTGTTTGTGTAGTTTTTCTGAGAAAAATATGAAAGAAAGGAATGCCAATACCAGATAGATCACGCCAGTACTTTCTGATGTCACTCAATCTACTTATACTAGTTGAAGCTGCATACAGACATCAAGTGGTGGTTTCTACAGGAATGAAAGCATGATAAGTGTAATTTTAGTGCAACATTTATTATTTGAAAGTTTTAGGTTTTGAGCCTTTACATATCCTTAGTCATTTTCTGCCTTTAGACACAAGAATTTTCTTCCATTGCACAATCAGCAGAGAATTTGATAGAAGTGATGAGGATGAAAGCTGTGAAGAGATGAGAGAGAGGAGAATAATATTCACATTTCAGACCATGGCATTGACACAATTGACAAAAAGAAGGCAATGGTGACAGTAGAGAGAATGACAGTGTAGAAGTGAGCTCTGAGGCAAATGGAAGAAGTTACTATATGAGTAGAAATGAACAAACTAAATGGTGAGAAAAATCACCTGCAAATCACGTTGTTTTCATAAACTGGAAAAAATCCATGTCTAAAATACTTGAAATATGTTTGCTTGCATTGCATGAACAATGTTAAATAATGCATTATTGTTAAGTATGTAAATGTTTCTTTTAAATAAAATTTGAATCATTTGATTTGTTAGAATTATTTTAGAGCTGTTTGATATGCTTTCAAAATTTTTTAATACTTATTACAAAAAATATCTTGAAAGCTTGATTACATCAATGAATTTCTTCTGGAAAACAAATCATTAATGTAATTATGGTAATGATGAAAATTCTATTTAATATAAGTTTTCCATGATACTTTTTACAAATATATAATTAATATATGTAATATAGTTAGTTATAATTCTTTTTGTCATGGTTATATTTGTAAAATTATATCAGAATTAAAACTTTTATCAATAATTAGAACAATGATTAATTTGTCAAGAAATTGACTAACAATGGAGTTTTCAAATTTAAAGTGCAATTTCTTATATTATATAACTTATGATGACAACATGAATCTGATTTTATTTGAAACTGGTAAATTACTGAAATTCTTGAATTTTTACTGAATTAGTAACTAGTAGTGAAGATTTTCACTCAAAATTAATCTATTTTATGATTCTGTTAAAAAAGTAAAAACGTAAAGTAAAAAAATATATAATTTTAAAATATTTTGCATATAATTATTGCAACTTTCAATCCAATTAATGAATGAAGTCATTTAGTTCCAATACATGTTAATTTGTGAGTATATTAGCAGTATTTCCTAATAATGATATATGTATTGGTCAAGAATAAAAATAATTATATTATATAGTTTATTAATTACATAACAATCATTAGTGTTAGTGTTAACAAGATTAACTGCTAGAACTCTTTATAATTAGTTTACTGATTCAAATAATTAGCAGCTTTCTCAATTAAGAAAACTTTACAATACTCAATTTATATTCTTACATTGTAATCAATATAGTTGTGCAATTACAATGTAAATTATAAACGTAAAATCTTTGATAGATCAAAGGCCATACTAGAGACATACAATATAAAAGGCAGCACCTTTCTAACAGAATGCATTAGCTAGGAATTTGGATATTTCCTGGAATAATACAGAAGTTCTTGAAATTTTAAGAATCAGAAAAAAATCATTGCATTACAAGTGCCCTGGAGTTTCAAAAAAGCCTAAAAACTGATGTAACTAATTGATGAAATTCTGATTATTTATCTATACCTTGAAAATAAACTTTTTTATTGACATAATTTTGACAAATATACTCAAACAGATTTTTATTTTTCTTGTTTGATGTTTAATTTTATACCTCAAGTCCATTAACAATGAATTAAACAATAAAGTTATTTTTTTATAATTTTTGTCATCACTACAACAATCACTTGTTTACACTTTTGCACACTTACCTCCATACCAACCCAGCATTCCCAAAGATGATTTATAACTCCTTCAGCAATATAAAATAACACATTATTTTTCTTATGCTTTTTGTTATATTTTCACTATTAAAACATAGTTTTGTTTTTTGAGTTATATATTATTTATATATAAATTATATTGAACTGAAACTTTTCTATATTCATTAAAAGAACATGCAAGGATCAAATAAGAAAACTTTTTGATAAATGATTTTAATTATTAAAGAAACTCAATAAAAGAAATCTACAAAATAAATTATGTTGACAAAAACTAACAATTTGATTTATCATATATTTTGTAAAATTACAAATATAAAAATCACAAACATGACAAGCATATAAATCTTAAGGTCGTGCCTTGTGGTTGCACGGTCCACACAGGCAGGTATCATGTAGATGAGACTGCTGGTGCGTCAATGCGATGTGAGTGCTGTAACGACGAACACTAAGACGGATGGTCCAGATATGAGAAGGCGAGGATATCGCGATGCATGGACGGAGCAGTAAGGGATACTTTGACGAAGGTATGCGACCTGTGCCAACCTGCATCATGTGAGGTATGGAAAAAGGGCGAGAAAGGAAGATGGGGTAGTCCTGTTGGCGAAATATCGAGTGAAAGCCTGCGGAAGACCGGGTTTGGACCTCCGAGCGTGCGAAAGCTGTGGCAGTGTTATGCTGCCCGGGGCGTTTGACGTCGGCGCCTGTCGTGTGATCTTCGGCGTGGCGGTCAGGGAGGCTGTGAGTAATGGCGGGCGAGACGCTAGTGGTGCTGCTTTGGGTGTATTGGGTGGGTGATCAGGGTGATGGGTGACGTGTTGGCTGATGTGTGGTGTAAGGTTCAGGCCTTCCGATCCAGATGTCTTGTCGCGGGGTGGATGAGGGGTAAGATTCAAGTAAGTACTTGTGCATCTATTTTGGAACGGTACAACATGGCGACTACAATTTCGCCGGTTAAAAATTTCGGGGACTGTTTGAAGACATTACACGAGCGGTGGACGCGTAGGTAAAAAGGTACGGGCGTGTGGAGGAGGGTTGGGCGGGTCCGGCCGCGTCGCGGATATGGCGTTGTAATTATTAAAGAAACTCAATAAAAGAAATCTACAAAATAAATTATGTTGACAAAAACTAACAATTTGATTTATCATATATTTTGTAAAATTACAAATATAAAAATCACAAACATGACAAGCATATAAATCTTAAGAACAATAAACATTTGAAAAATATTCAATCTATTAGAATTGAGAGAAATTTCCAATTACTTGTGAATTATAAAAAATTATCATTATTATTTGAAATATGAATTGTTGTGATTTAAAGCAAATTATACTCAGTATCACTTATGATTAGTAATTATTATATCTTATTCTAACCCCACCATGAATCTCAACAACACCTCTACTCTTTAGAACAGATATGGCAAAGCATCTTTATATTTGGTGTAAAGCATGTTTTTGTTAATATATTCAAAAGATAATTTTGAACATAAAGAATGTAAAACAGGTGAACAACAAAAACTTCAAATAGTGAGAATTAATATATATCATAATTTATAATATACATTAATTCTATTGAGTTAATATAAAATAAATATTACATTACTGCTTATCAAATTAATTTTTTCTTTTAAGAAATGCATATTTTAAAAATAAAATATCAAATTATTTTTGAGCATAAAAAATTTTGTTAAAAATAAAATTTCAATACTTACTTCTGCTCTTAATTCTGACAATCTCTGATCTAAAGTAGTACGATTATTAGCTTCATCTTCTAAATCTAATCTGATACTATCTATTTCATCTTGATGTTCAGCTTTCATTTGATTCAACTAAAAATTTATATCATTAATTTGTAAAGTAATATTTAATATTCATTTTCTTTACAAATATAAATTGCCAGTGATTGTAGCTACAATTTTCTAAATTCTCTCAAAATTCACTCACCTATGAGCCTTTTTAAAAAAAGGAAAAATTTTTGTTTTGTAATATTGTTCTTAAAATTTTAGCATAAAACAGTATAATTAAACAATAATTTACTGAGACAAAGAATATTACAAAAAACATAATCAACACAAAAATTTATATATAAACATATATAAATATCCAAAATAATATCTTAATTAACTGATTGTTATCAACATCATATATTCATAATCATTCATTTCTATTTATTTATTATAATTCTCGACTAGGGTTCAGAATTATGTTTTCTGAACCTGTAAGTTTCAGCCTTCTATGATTAATGTTATCATCACAGCAGAGGTGCAGAATGTCTAATTACATAAAAAAGGTTTTGGCAGTCCCATGTAAATTTGCAATAGAAAATCAATATTATGGCAATAGCCACAAAAATGTTACTATAAAATGGAGTAGTGTCTTGGCTAAACCTACAAACATTATTTTGGAATATTCACCAAAATACAGGAAAATCATGTGTTTTAAAAGTGAAATTGAAATGTTGTTTCTAATCAGTTCAGTTACTTGTTACATCACTTTACATGGTTATGCACTTGCAGTAAGGGCAAGTTGGTCTTACTAAGCCACAGTTTGAACTTTTTATGAAAAACTGAAACTGAAATAGAAACAGAGCTTTATAAAAACTGAAAAAAAGTGTGTTTTTATTTCAAAACTCTCTTCAACATTACTTAGTGAATAAAATTTTGTTATCTTGAATTAAAATAAAATCCTATGATATGCTTCTTGTCTAGACTTTGTAATTGAGTTGAGGGCACTAAGATTGGCCTCTCTTTACCACTAGAAAATAAAATTTAAAAAAAAAATAAAAATAAAAAAGTGTTTCTCTAAGTCTAATCTGTTGTCCTGTGGTGGTGTAATAAGTCTAGCAGTAAAGAAAGGCCAATCTTAGTGCCCTCAACTCAAAATAAAATCATTGCTTTTATTTCCCACACAGAAAATTTGGCAATTAATAAACTGCTTTTAAAAACTTTTATTGAATTGTCTCAATTAAATAGCTAAATAAAGTTTTATCATTATTTTCCTTTATATTTCATATTTTTATATACTTATTATACAATAAAACATATTAACATTGAAAAATATTTTAAAATATAAAAATATGGTTAAACTTCAAAATAAATAAATAAATTGATGCATTTCTTAAATAATTTTCCAGAAAAAAAAATTACAATTACAAAAGCATTGTAATCAAAAAAATTTTGCATTTTTGAATGTCAAAAAGTCTATTAATTGCCTCTTGCTGAAAGTATTAATTCATGGCATTGAGAACAACTTCAATTTTATTTCCATTAATCAATGTATTACACCACTGGTTGTCGGCTCTGCAAATCTGTGTGCAGAGCTGACAACTGGTCAACACATCTCCTGCAGAAGAACAATGTCCCAAGTCAGGCTCAATGTGGTTGTAACAGATGTCAAGACTTTGGTTACAATTGAAGACCATCCCAATTTTGTCAATTACTCTGTGATAGAATGTTTGGGTTATTGAACATGAAGAGCAGAAAGTTAAAACAACAGAAATGTACAAACATTGATACAAAATGTAGAAAAGAGGTTTAATGTTTGATCGAGTTGGAATAACTTCGCTGATTTTGCAGAGCATCAGAATCACTTTTTCAAAGGTTCGGGTACCTCAAAAAAAAAAAAAAAACTGCTAATTACCAAACCAAAATCTTTATTTTTTTCTGCCAGCCATAAGTATGAAATGGTTGTGGTTGTTTCGTAAGAAAAATATTAACACTGTCCCTCAGTGTTATTTTTTTCTTCAAATATTACTATAAGTACTTCCAACAAATTTCAGATTGTCTTTTTCAGGTCTTAACAATCTTAATAAAACTTTAAAATTTAAAACATACGTTAATGTGTTCCAAACCAGCAAATTTAAAAACGTATTCCTTGGGATGCATCAATACATTGAAAAACGATAACAACAACAACACTTTTTATTATTATTAGCTTGCTGCTTTCAAGAACATCAAGACAATATCTAAAATTGCAGAACCTCTACTGAACTTGCTAGAAACACTTCAGGAAATGGTTACAATGTATTATGAGCTGATTCCACCCTACTTCAACAGTGCTCAGATCACAGGGTCATTTTCATATGGGAGTTGCTTTACATAACAACACTTAGTTCATGTAACAAATCTTTGCTCAACTTTCTGGCAATATGGCATACATTTTACAGGAAGTTAGTGATAATTTTTATTCAATTCTAAATTATACTTTTCTTGCACCTTTTTTAATCTCTATTTTATCTATTATTTTCGATTTTTCAATACATTGATGAATCATATGGATTATGTTTTAAATTTGCCATTTAGAACACATTAACGTATATTTTAAATATTTCCATTAAGATTGTCTTCTTCAGATACAGAATAATGAAATCCGAAAATTTGTTGGAAGTACTTGTAGTAATATTTCAAGTAAAATAATAATTCCAATACAGTGTTAGTATTTTTCTTAAACTATTTGGCTGTTTCATACAATATAGATGGAAGACTACTTCAAACATTACTTTTGCTAAGAACTAATGGCCAATCACCAACAACATGTACACAAAAATGTTACAAGAATCCTCTGCCTATAAAGCAAAAGAAACTCACTGATTTGATGAAACATTATTTACAACCAAACATAGTTTCATTTATTGAAAGTTTGCTGGGGTCTTACTTCATTGATGAAGATGACTTTGACCAAGGAGAGTAATGTGTTAAACTGATTCATTACCATTTTATATCATCATTGTTATTTGGATAATATTTTTTTTTTTAAATGTGTCAGAATACTTATTTAATTGATCATTACACATAATCACAAGTCACCACCTCAAAAACCAAACTATTTCATCAATAGCATCACACATGACGATAAATATTTACTGAATAGCAAGGTTGCAGCCAAAGTTTTCATCTCTAAAACGTGAACGTCAAACATCGAGTGCTGCTTACAAGATAGCAGCATTCAATGTTCATGTTTTCGAGATGAAAACTTCGACTGCAACCTCACTAATAACACAATATAGGTGGTCTATGGTCTATAAATCAGTAGATTACAGTGGCTAGGTATATACAGTTTGGCCATGCAACATATGTGCACTATATTCTTTCCATTCTGGATTTCTCTGAATGACATTTGAATGAAAAGTTTTGATTTTTAAAGTCAAAAATCAAATTATTATATTTATTAAAAATTCAATTTTTAAATAAAAAAAAAATTAAGGCTAGATTGTTTACAAATATTTCTCAAAAAATTAAATACAGGTAGGCCTTCTACAACACAGTACCTTTACAATGTGTTTTCACTCCAATGCAGTTGGAAAACGCAGAAATTTTCTTACAACAAGGTACTTTTACAACGCGGTTTAGGGTATTTAGAAACGAATTATCTTTCACATAACAGAAAAATCGCAATGGATCACATAAGCGCAGTGGAACTTGATGAAACAAGCTCAGATCTTGAAATAAGGCCAGTCAAACATTCTCAAACAACTATAATAAGTGACGATGAGGACAATTTGTGAGCATAACATTATGTTTCTTTTTGATTTTGACTTGAAATCATAATCTTTTTAGTTTTTATATGATGTTGAATTTTATTTAAGCTTTTTATGTACATAAATTTAAAAAATGATGAAAATGTTACACCATAAAAGGCAGCTTTTTAGAACTGAATCCCACTTTTTGTATTAAGTTGGTGTCTCCTATAATGCATTTTCCCACATTGCGGTATTTTCAAGGAACGTATCTACCGCGTTGTAGGAGGCCTACCTGTATTACATTTTAATAAGCATTATTACAGTAACATACATATATCATAAAATGCAAAAAATATTTTACATCAGAAAAATCGTTAAAAATGTAGTAAAGTGTCTGATTAAGTCATATTAAACATCGATATTATAAAAAGATACTCATAAGTAGCAAATCTATAACAAAGTTTACATAAACTTTGCACAGAAAGCAATAGATTTACTACTAAAAGATATTGTTTTTTAAGCTTTTTTAGAGCTTATTTTTAATCTAAAAATTAAATATTTTCCATAATTATTTCATGTAGATTGTGACAATTAGAATTTTTTTTTTTTTTTTTGTTAAATTTACAGGAAAAGTCTGATTAGACATTTGATTTCCATTCCCTACAAAACATATATAAAAAAAACAAACAACAAATCTTAAAAGTGATACAACGATTTTTTTACATTTCATTTCAAAAACAGGAAGTTCAAGATACAAAAATTTATCAAAATTATTAGTTTTGCAAAATATGATATAAAAAAAATCATTGGGTTAAATTTAAGCAAAAAAACAGAGTAAAAACATAAGTAAATAAGCAAACTTTTCTTGATGAAATTTGGAGTGAGAGCCAATCTTAATAGATAAGCGTGAGATACGACAAGGGCAAGCCCTCCAGTCGTCGAGCTGGTAAAACCCACTCACTGTGTCGCTGGATGGCTTAATAGGAGGATCTTAAAACAATCAAGTGGGGAGCATGGAGAGTAAGTCGATAGGGTGTCCGTTCTTGAGTAAGACAGGCAGCCAGATTAAAACACAACAAAAATTTAATATATATCTGAATCTAATATTATAAATACTACGAAATACACAACTAAAGCTGCATGACTAGACAACTAAGTATGTTGCTCACGAGATGCTTTCCTGTCCTAGCTATGTTTAAGGTGAGAGCTAGAGTTTACACATGGGCTATCAAAATACCGCCGAGAGAAAATTTTTGTCTTTATAGCTGTGGAGGCACACATGGTATCGTCATATGGCAAGTCTAGCCAGAATTCCTTATGGCTGGGGGTCTCTGCCTGGATAATGGCGAGTCTAGCCATCATTTTCTATGGCCCTGGGGATGTCTGCTGAATATGGCAAGACAGGAGACTGGTGTCGCCTGCTTCTGTGGGCCTGAGGATGTCCACCCTGGAGATGTCCATCCTCGAACTTGATCGTGGATCTGAACTGTAGGCTGTCAGGTAGCTGGTGGGTAGAGCTCTTCTATGCTCTGGGGATGTCCACCGTTTGATGAAATTTGATCCATTTTCCGTGTGATGTTTTCTTAACAATCACAATGGAGAAATACGTTAAGAATTTCCTAGATTTAGGGCAAAATCGGGTCTGCTATCTCACGTAAGACTATTGAAATACTTGTAATAAATTAGCCATTCAAAATATTTAATTTCCTCAAAAAAAGATGGAAAGCTCAGGCAAACTCTAGTGATACTGAAGTCAAGAGTGAAAGGCAGGTTATACATTTTGTTAAAAGTAAGGTATATCTTATTAATAGCAGAAGTAATCTTGTGTAATTTGAAATATTTTAACTTCTTTCAGTTTAGTTTTAACAAATGTCTTTAAATTTAAATTTTGTTTTGATACAATTTCATAATAATTTTGAAATATTTCTTCTAGTTGAATGATGAAATTAAAATCTCTCTTCATTGCAGAAAAAGAGAGTATTTTCTTTAAAACATTTGATTCTTGTCAACCTTTCGTACAGAAATCCATATGGATGCAATCTTCCAATTGAGTTTAAGCAATTTTCACAAGATCTAGTTTAATTTTGAAGCTTTTACTTTCCTGGCTTTGTTACATATAACAGAGAGCAATCGATCAAAAATGATTCTCCCCAAGATTTTTACAATTTTGGACTAAAAAAGACCTCGAAACACCAAGAAATGAAAAAAGGCAGTTTTTCTGTATGTATGAACACTGTGTATGGGAGGGGTACAATTTTGTTCATTCTCTTCAAAGCTTAACTCCTTTGTCTTTTATTGATAATTTCTGAAATTTTGCAGGAAGGTTTGTGTATTTGGGAATTTATGCTATTAAATTTTGGTGGTTAAAAGTTGATGGGGTAGGGAGATAAAGGGAGCCATGTATCATATCTCCAGTAGGGTCTGACTTAATGACGTTGCTCGTTATTAGCATTTACAAATTTTTTTATAAAACTCATCCCTACCCTGGAAATTAAGCTTTTTGCCATTTTATAATCAAAAATACAGAAAGTTTTTAAAAATTAGTATTGTATGATATCTTCTGATGACTAGATCTAAATAATCTATATCTATCTTCTAACTACATCTAAATAATAAAATATCTTAACAGATGGTATTACACATGCAGTTTTAAATGTTGCCAGGAAAGTTAAGTAACTCATTGCTGGATTTTTTTAACAGTAGTTAAATTTAAATAACTTATACCCATATAATGATAAAAGCTTCATGTATTTGGAATGTCTGAAACCCTTAACAATACTGCATAATGCATAATTATGTATATGTATTAAAGAATTAAGGAATGCACATCAGATCATTGATGAATAAATTTTAGGGTTGTTTATATTCGGCCACCCTATTCTTTAAAAATTTTTATAGTATGTATTCTGTAAAAGCATTAGAGTTGTCAGAACACCATAATCATATTAAATCTATTATTTTAACAATTGCATTTTAATACTTGCTAAAAACAAATGAATTTAATAATAATTACGTTGTTATTATAACTAACTGAAGTGGACCATACAGTCAAAATGCATTTTGCCTTACTAGTAGTAATATACATGTCAAGAAATTAGTAACCAAAGTGTGATTAGTCTGTTTTTTATGGGTCTCGTAAGCTGAGTAGTACAGTTTAAAAACAAACAAAAAAGCTAATTATTATTATTATTATTATTAATCCCATTTAGACTATTCTTAATTTATAAATAAAGAATATGTTTACCAAGATAAATAAAATGCCAATTTCAATAACTACTTTTTATTAATTAATGCACAAAATGAATTAGTGAATGACTTTCAACACACACAAGCAGGTAACAATATGAAACTGGAAGGAGTATGGGGCAGCCAATCAGAAATGAATTAAGTCATTGCCACACTGTATATATCTGGCCACTGTACTGTGGATAACAAGTTGATGTTGAGTAACTAAATAAAACTGTTTTAAAAAATTCATCGCTGTTAAATATGAGTTTTCAGACTTGGGATATTGTTGTTTGGAACAACTCAATTATTTATGTATTATCCTATGATAATAACATGTGCCTAAATTAAAACATTCTTTTAATTAAAAACTTTTTACATTAATTTATGTTTAGTATTGGATGGTAAATTACACATTAGGCCTATTTAATTATTGTATGATTTAATCGGCATTTTCCAAACTCTGTAGTAATAATTATAAGCTTATTTGTAAATCATTGCTTTATTTTGTATACTAGTATGCAATAATTTTCAGAGGAATTTTGTGTATGTTTCAGGAAAAATTTTTGATCCTGAAAATATTCTGCACATCTGTTAATTTTTATTTTGTGAAATGTAGTTTCAAAAAATATTTTTTTATTTATACTTACTTCTTTTAAAGTATCCTGCCTTGATTTCTTCAAATTCTCATATTTATCCCTCAACTGACTCAATTCTGTCTGTAATTTTTCCATAGTTTTCATTAATTTGCTCTTCTCTCTACAAATTTTTGGAAGAAATAATTTTTCTATTTAATAGTCTATAAAAAATTATACCAACGTCATTATAAGATAATTTAAAAATATACTCCAAAAAACTATTAATCATTCACAGTCAAATACAAACATATGGAATGAAACTGGCTTGCTTATTTATCTTGCATTTTAAAAATATTAAATTTCTTTAGTAAA